>NW_026947538.1:2400000-3600000 GCF_034190915.1 Cavia porcellus
AGTGGCTGAAATAGGATAGGCAGTGAGTGGCAATGTAGGATTGAGAAAAACACCACTGGGTGGTCACAAGGGGAAGTCAGGAAACATGCAGTGGCAAAGTAGGATAGGTTTCTGAAAAACATCGCGGGGGGGGGGCACATTGTAATGGTTTCTAACAGGCCATTCACTAACAGGAGTGAGAAAAACATCACGGGGTGGTGTGAATCGGAGTGGCTGAAATAGGATAGGCAGTGAGTGGCAATGAAGGATGGAGAAAAGCACGATGGGGTTCTCAACATGGGGAGGTCAGGAAACATGCAGTGGCAATGTAGGATAGGTTTCTGAAAAACACCGTGGGTTGTTGCGCATTGTAAGGCTTTCTAACAAGCGATAGACAAGGAGGAGTGAGAAAAACATTATGGTGTGGTGTGAATCAGAGGGTCTGAATTAGATAGGCAGTGAGTGCCAATGTCGGATGGAGAAAAGCACTACGCGGTGGTCAGCATGGGGATGTCAGGAAACATGCTGTGGAAATGTAAGATAGGTTTCTGAAAAAAAAATCGTCTGGTGGTGCGCATTGAAATGGTTTCTAACAGGCCATTCACTTGTAGGAGTGAGAAGAACATCATGGCTTGGTGTGTATCGGAGGGCCTGAATCAGGATAGGCAATGAGTGGCAATGTAGGATGGAGAAAAGCACCACGGGGTGGTCATCATGGGGATGTCAGGAAACATGCAGTGGCAATGTAGGATAGGTTTCTGATAAACATCGCAGGGTGGTGCGCATTGTAAGGTTTATAATAGGAAATTTACTAGTAGGACTGAGAATATCATCACGGTGTTGTGTGAATCAGAGGGCCTGCATCAGGATAGGCAGCAAGTGGCAATGTAGGATGGAGAAAATCACCAGTGGTGGTCAGCATGGGGAGGGCAATAAACATGCAGTGGCAATGTAGGATATTTTTCTGAAAAACATCACGGGGTGGTGGGCATTGTAAGGGTTTCTAAGAGGCCATTCACTAGTAGGAGTGAGAAAAACATCACGGGGTGGTGAGAATCGGAGTTCCTGTATTATGATAGGCAGTGAGTGGCAATGTAGGATGGAGAAAAGCACCACGGGGTGGTCAACATGGGGAGGTCAGGAAACATGCAGTGGCAATGTAGGATAGGTTTCTGAAAAACATCACGGGGTTTTGCGCATTGTAAGGGTTTCTAACAGGCCATTCACTAGTAGGAGTGAGAAATACATTATGGTGTGGTGTGAATCAGAGGGCCTGAATCAGGATAGACAGTGAGTGGTAATGTAGCATGGAGAAGCACCAGGGGTCATCAGCATGCGGAGGTCAGGAAACATGCAGTGGCGATGTAAGATAAGTTTCTGACAAAAATCGTGTGGTGGTCCGCATTGAAATGTTTTCTATCAGGCCATTCAATAGTAGGAGTGAGAAAAACATCACGGGTTGGTGTGTATCAGAGGGCCTGAATCAGGATAGGCAGTGAGAGGCAATGTAGGATGGAGAAAAGCACCAAGGGATGGTCAGGATGGGGAGGTCAGGAAACATGCAGTGGCAATGTAGGATAGGTTTATGATAAACTTCAGGGGGTGGTGCGCATTGTAAGGTTTCTAACAGGAAATTTACTAGTAGGATTGAGAAAAACATCACGGGGTGGTGTGAATCGGAGGGCCTGAATCAGGATAGGCAGTGAGTGGCAATGTAGGATGGAGAAAAGTACCACGGGGTGGTCAGCATGGGGATGTCAGGAAACATGCAGTGGATATGTGCATAGGTATCTGAAAAACATCGTGGGGTGGTGCGCATTGTAAGGGATTCTAACAGGCCATTAACTAGTAGGAGTGAAAAATACATCATGCTGTGGTGTGAATCGGAGGGCCTGAATCAGTTTAGGCAGTGAGTTGTAATGTAAAATGAAGAAAAGCACCACTGGTTGGTCAGCATGGGGAGGTCAGGAAACATGAAATGGCAATGTAGGATTCGTTTTTGAAAAACATCGCGGAATGGTGAGAATGGTAAGGGTTTCTAACAGGCCATTGACTAGTAGGAACGAGAAAAACATCACGGTGTGGAGTGAATCAGAGGTGCTGAATCAGGATAGGCAGTAAGTGGCAATGTAGGATGGAGAAAAGCACCAGGGGTGGTCAGCATGGGGAGGGCAGGAAACATGCAGTGGCAATGTAGGATATTTTTCTGAAAAACATTACGGGGTGGTGTGCATTTTAAGGGTTTCTAACAGGCCATTCACTAGTAGGAGTGAGAAAAACATCACGGGATGGTGTGAATCAGATGTTCTGAATTAGAATAGGCTGTGATTGGCAATGTAGCATGGAGAAAAGCACCACAAGTTGGTCAGGATGGGGAGGTCAGGAAACATGCAGTGGCAATGTAGGATAGGTTTCAGAAAAACTTCGCAGGGTGGTGCGCATTGTAATTTTTTATAACAGGCCATTCACTATTAGGAGTCAGAAAAACATCCCGGGCTGGTGTGAATCTGTTGTCCTGAATTAGCATAGGCAGTGAGTGGCAATGTAGGATGAAGAAAAGCACCACGGATTGGTCTGCATGGGGAGGTCATAAAACATGCAGTGGCAATGTAGGATAGGTTTTGAAAATCATCGCGTGGTGGTGCGAATTGTAAGTGTTTATAACAGGCATTTCAATAGTAGGAGTGAGAAAAACATCACGGGGTAGTTTGAATCGGAGGGCCTGAATTATGATAGGCAGTGAGTGGCAATGTAGGATGGAGAAAAGCACCACGGAGTGGTCAGCATGATGTGGTCAGGAAACATGCAGTGGCAATGTCGGATAGGTTTCTGAAAAAAAACGCGTGTGGTGCGCATTGTAAGGTTTCTAACAGGCCATTCACTAGTACGAGTGAGAAAAACATCACAGGGTGGTGTGAATCAGAGGGCCTGTATCAGAATAGGCAGTGAGTGGCAATGTAGGATGGAGAAAAGCACCAAGGGGTGGTAAGGATAGGGAGGTCAGGAAACATGCAGTGGCAATGTAGGAGAGGTTTCTGAAAATCATCGCGGGGTGATGCACATTGTAAGGGTTTCTAACAGGCCTTCACTAGTAGGAGTGAGAAATACATCATGGTGTGGTGTGAAACAGAGGGCCTGAATCAGGATAGACAGTGAGTGGCAATGTAGCATGGAGAAAAGCACCCGGGGTGGTCAGCATGGAAGGTCAGGAAACAAGCAGTGGCAATGTAGGATGTTTTTCTGAAAAACATCACGAGGTGGTGTGCATTGTAAGGGTTTCTAACAGGCCATTCACTAATAGGAGTGAGAAAAACATCACGGGGTGGTGTGACTCAGATGTTCTGAATTAGGATAGGCAGCGATTGGCAATGTAGCATTTAGAAAAACACCGCTAGGTGGTCAGGAAGGGGTCGTCAGGAAATATGCAGTTGCAATTTAGGACAGGTTTCTGAAAAACATCTCGGGGTTGTGCGCATTGCAAGTGTTTCTAACAGGCCATTCACTAGTAGGAGTGAGATAAACATCACGGACTGGTGTGAATCGGAGGTCCGGAATTAGTATAGGCAGTGAGTGGCAAGGTAGAATAAAGAAAAGCACCATGCGGTGGCCAGCATGGGGACGTCAGGAAACATGCAGTGGCAATGTAGGTTAGGTTTCTGAAAAACATCGCGGGGTGGTGCGCATTGTAATTACTTCTAACAGGCAATTCACTAGTAGGAGTGAGAAAAACATCACGGGGTGGTGTGAATCGGAGGGCCTGAATCAGGATAGGCAGTGAGTGGCAATGTAGGATAGAGAAAATCAGCACGGCGTGGTCAGCATGGGGAGGTCAGGAAACATGCAGTGGCTATGTAGGATAGGTTTTTGAAAAACAACGCGGGTGGTGCGCATTGTAAGGGTTTCAAACAGGCCATTCACTAGTAGGAGTGAGAAAAACATCACGGGGTGGTGTGAATCGGATGGCCTGAATTAGGATAGGCGGTGAGTGGCAATGAAGGATGGAAAAAAGCACCACGGGTTGGTCATCATGGGGAGGTCAGGAAACATGCATTGGCAATGTAGGATTGGTTTCAGAAAAACATCGCGGGGTGTTGCGAATTGTAAGGTTTTCAAACAGGCCATTGACTAGTAGGAGCGAGAAAAACATCACGGTGTGGTGTGAATCAGAGGGGCTGAATCAGGATAGGCAGTAAGTGGCAATGTAGGACGGAGAAAAGCACCAGGGGTGGTCAGCATAGGGAGGGCAGGAAACATGCATTGGCAATGTAGGATAATTTTCTGAAAAACATCAGGGGGTGGTGTGCATTCTAAGGGTTTATAACTTGCCATTCGCTGGTAGGAGTGAGAAAAACATCACGGGATGGTGTGAATCAGATGTTCTGAATTAGGATAGGCAGGGATTGGCAATGTAGCATGGAGAAAAACACCAGAAGGTGGTCAGGATGGGGAGGTCAGGAACCATGCAGTGGCACTGTAGGATAGGTTTCTGAAAAACATCGCGGGGTGGTGTGCATTGTAAGTGTTTCTACCAGGCCATTCACTAGTAGGAGTGAGAAAAACATTAAGGGGTGGTTTGAATAGGAAGGCCTGAATTATGATAGGCAGTGAGTGGCAATGTAGGATGGAGAAAAGCACCAAGGGGTGGTCAGCATTGGGAGGTCAGGATACATGCAGGGGCAAAGTAGGATAGGTTTCTGAAAAACATCGCGGGGTGGTGCGCATTGTAAGGGTTTCTAACAGGCCATTCACTAGTAGGAGTGAGAAATACATTATGGTGTGGTGTGAATCAGAGGGCCTGAATCAGGTTAGACAGTGAGTGGTAAGGTAGCATGGAGGAAGGCAACAGGGGTCGTCAGCATGGGGAGGTCAGGAAATATGCAGTGGCAATGTAAAATAAGTTTCTGAAAAAAATCGTGTTGTGGTGCGCATTGAAATGGTTTCTAACAGGCCATTCACTAGTAGGAGTGAGAAAAACATCACGGGTTGGTGTGTATCGGAGGGCCTGAATCAGGATAGGCAGTGAGTGGCAATGTAAAATTGAGAAAAGCACCACAGGGTGATCAGCATGGGGAGGTCAGGAAACATGCAGTGGCAATGTAGGATAGGTTTATGATAAACATCTTAGGGTGGTGCGCATTGTAAGGATTCTAACAAGAAATTTACTAGTAGGACTGAGAAATACATCACGGGGTGGTGTGAATCGGAGGACCTGATTAAGGATAGGCAGTGAGTGGTAATGTAAAATGGAGAAAAGCACCACGGGTTGGTCAGCATGGGGCGGTCAGGAAACATGCAATGGCAATGTAGGATACATTTCCGAAAAACATCGAGGGTTGGTGAGAAGTTTAAGGGTTTCTAACAGACCATTCATTAGTAGGAGTGAGAAAAAAATCACGGGGTGGTGTGAATCAGAGGGCCTGAATTAGGATAGGCAGTGAGTGGCAATGAAGGATGGAGTAAAGCACCATGGTGTGGTCAGCATGGGGAGGACAGGAAACAGGAAGTGGCAATGTAGGATAGGTTTCTGAAAAACAACGCGGATGGTGCAAATTGTAATGGTTTCTAACAGGCCATTCACTAGTAGGAGTGAGAAAAACATCACGGGGTGGTTTGACTCGGAGGGCCTGAATCAGGATAGGCAGTGAGTGGCAATGAAGGATGGAAAAAAACAACAAGGGGTGGCCAACATGGTGAGGTCAGGAAACATGCATTGGCAAGGTAGGATAGGTTTCTAAAAACATTACGGGGTGGTGCCCATTGTAAGGGTTTCTAACAGGCCATTCACTAGTAGGAATGAGAAATACATCATGGTGTGTTTTGAATCAAAGGGCCTGAATCAGGATAGACAGTGAGTGGTAATGTAGCATGGAGAAAAGCACCACGGGTGGTCAGCATGGGGAGGGCAGGAAACATGCAGTTGCAATGTAAGATAGGTTTCTGAAAAAAATCGTGTTGTGGTGCGCATTGAAATGGTTTGTAAGAGGCCATTCACTAATAGGAGTGAGAAAAACATCACAGGTTGGTGTGTATCGGAGGATCTGACTCAGGATACGCAGTGAGTGGCAATGTCAAATTGAGAAAAGCACCCGGGGTGGTCAGCATGGGAAGGTCAGGAAACATGCAGTGGCAATGTAGGATATTTTTCTGAAAAACATCACGTGGTGGTGTGCATTGTAAGTGTTTCTAACAGGCCATTCACTAATAGGAGTGAGAAAAACATCACGGGGTGGTGTGACTCAGATGTTCTGAATTAGGATAGGCAGCGATTGGCAATGTAGCATTTAGAAAAACACCACTAGGTGGTCAGAAAGGGGTGGTCAGCAAACATGCAGTTGCAATGTAGGACAGGTTTCTGAAAAACATCGCGGGTTTGTGCGCATTGCAAGTGCTTCTAACAGGCCATTCACTAGTAGGAGTGAGATAAACATCACGGGCTGGTGTGAATCGGAGGTCCTGAATTAGGATAGGCAGTGAGTGGCAAGGTAGAATAAAGAAAAGCACCACGCGGTGGCCTGCATGGGGACGTCAGGAAACATGCAGTGGCAATGTAGGTTAGGTTTCTGAAAAACATCGCGGGGTGGTGCGCATTGTAATTATTTCTAACAGGCAATTCACTAGTAGGAGTGAGAAAAACATCACGGGCTGGTGTGAATCGTAGTTCCTGAATTAGGATAGGCAGTGAGTGGCAAGGTAGGATAAAGAAAAGAACCACGTGGTGGTAAGCATGGGGAGGTCAGGAAACATGCAGTGGCAATGTAGTTTAGGTTTTGAAAATCATCGCGGGGTGGTGCGCAACGTAATTTTTTCTAACAGGCCATTGACTAGTAGGAGTGAGAAAAACATCATGGGCTGGTGTGAATCGGAGGTCCTAAATTAGGATAGGCAGTGATTTGTAATGTAGGATGAAGAAAAGCACCATGGGGTGGTCAGGATGGGGAGGTCAGGAAACATGCATTGGCAATGTAGGATAGGTTTCTGAAAAACATCGTGGGGTGGTGTGCATTGTAAGGGTTTCTAACAGGCCATTGACTAGTAGGAGTGAGAAAAACATCACGGGGTGGTGTGAATCGGAGGGCCTGAATCAGGATAGGCAGTGAGTGGCAATGAAGGATGAAAAAAATCACCACGGGTGGTCAGCATGGGGAGGTCAGGAAACATGCAGTGGCAATGTACGATAGGTTTTTGAAAAACAACGCAGGTGGTGCGCATTGTAAGGGTTTCAAACAGGCCATTCACTAATAGGAGTGAGAAAAACATCACGGGGTGGTGTGAATCGGAGGGCCTGAATTAGAATAGGCAGTGAGTGGCAATGAAGGATGAAAAAAAGCACCAAGGGTTGGTCATCATGGGGAGGTCAGGAAACATGCATTGGCAATGTAGGATTGGTTTCTCAAAAACATCGCGGGATGGTGCGAATTGTAAGGTTTTCAAACAGGCCATTGACTAGTAGGAGCGAGAAAAACATCACGGTGTGGTGTGAATCAGAGGGGCTGAATCAGGATAGGCAGTAAGTGGCAATGTAGGACGGAGAAAAGCACCAGGGGTGGTCAGCATTGGGAGGGCAGGAAACATGCATTGGCAATGTAGGATATTTTTCTGAAAAACATCAGGTAGTGGTGTGCATTGTAAGGGTTTATAACTTGCCATTCGCTAGTAGGAGTGAGAAAAACATCACGGGGTGGTGTGAATCAGATGTTCTGAATTGGGATACACTGTGAGTGGCAATGTTGCATGGAGAAAAACACCAGAAGGCGGTCAGGATGGGGAGGTCAGGAACCATGCAGTGGCACTGTAGGATAGGTTTCTGAAAAACATCGCGGGGTGGTGTGCATTGTAAGTGTTTCTACCAGGCCATTCACTAGTAGGAGTGAGAAAAACATCACGGGGTGGTTTGAATAGGAAGGCCTGAATTATGATAGGCAGTGAGTGGCAATGTAGGATGGAGTAAAGCACCACGGGGTGCTCAGCATTGGGAGGTCAGGATACATGCAGTGGCAAAGTAGGATAGGTTTCTGAAAAACATCGCGGGGTGGTGCGCATTGTAAGGGTTTCTAACAGGCCATTTACTAGTAGGAGTGAGAAATACATTATGGTGTGGTGTGAATCAGAGGGCCTGAATCAGGATACTCAGTGAGTGTAATGTAGCATGGAGGAAGGCACCAGGGGTCGTCAGCATGGGGAGGTCAGGAAACATGCAGTGGCAATGTAAAATAAGTTTCTGAAAAAAATCATGTTGTGGGGCGCATTGAAATGGTTTCTAACAGGCCATTCACTAGTAGGAGTGAGAAAAACATCACAGGTTGGTGTGTATCGGAGGGCCTGAATCAGGATAGACAGTGAGTGGCAATGTAAAATTGAGTAAAGCACCACGGGGTGGTCAGGATGGGGAGGTCAGGAAACATGCAGTGGCAATGTAGGATAGGTTTATGATAAACCTCTTAGGGTGGTGCGCATTGTAAGGATTCTAACAAGAAATTAACTAGTAGGACTGAGAAAAACATCACGGGGTGGTGTGAATCGGAGGGCCTGAATCAGGATAGGCAGTGAGTGGTAATGTAAAATGGAGAAAAGCACCACGGGTTGGTCAGCATGGGGAGGTCAGGAAACATGCAATGGCAATGTAGGATACATTTCCGAAAAACATCGAGGGGTGGTGAGAATTTTAAGGGTTTCTAACAGACCATTCATTAGTAGGAGTGAGAAAAACATCACGGGGTGGTGTGAATCAGAGGGCCTGAATTAGGATAGGCAGTGAGTGGCAATGAAGGATGGAGTAAAGCACCATGGGGTGGTCAGCATGGGGAGGACAGGAAACAGGCAGTGGCAATGTAGGATAGGTTTCTGGAAAACAGCGCGGGTGGTGCGCATTGTAACGGTTTCTAACAGGCCATTCACTAGTAGGAGTGAGAAAAACATCACGGGGTGGTGTGAATCGGAGGGCCTGAATCAAGATAGGCAGTGACTGGCAATGAAGGATGGAAAAAAGCAACAAGGGGTGGCCAGCATGGGGAGGTCAGGAAACATGCATTGGCAAGGTAGGAGAGGTTTCTAAAAACATTGCGGGGTGGTGCCCATTGTAAGTGTTTCTAACAGGCCATTCACTAGTAGGAATGAGAAATACATCATGGTGTGTTGTGAATCAAAGGGCCTGAATCAGGATAAACAGTGAGTGGTAATGTAGCATGGAGAAAAGCACCACGGGTGGTCAGCATGGGGATGGCAGGAAACATGCAGTTGCAATGTAAGATAGGTTTCTGAAAAAAATCGTGTTGTGGTGCGCATTGAAATGGTTTCTAAGAGGCCATTCACTAATAGGAGTGAGAAAAACATCACAGGTTGGTGTTTATCAGAGGGCCTGACTCAGGATACGCAGTGAGTGGCAATGTAAAATTGAGAAAAGCACCACGGGGTGATCAGCATGGAGAGGTCAGGAAACATACAGTGGCAATGTAGGATAGGTTTCTGAAAAACATCGCATGGTGGTGCGCATTGTAAGGTTTCTAACAGGAAATTTATTAGTAGGACTGAGAAAAACATCACGGGGTGGTGTGAATCAGAGGGCCTGAATAAGAATAGGCAGTGAATGGTTATGTAGGATTGAGAAAAGCACCACGGGGTGGTCAGGATGGGGAAGTCAGAAAACATGCAGTGGCTATGTAGGATAGGTATCTGAAATACATAATGGGGTGGTGTGCATTGTAAGGGTTTCTAACAGGCCATTCACTGTAGGAGTGAGAACTACATCATGGTGTGGTGTGAATCAGAGGTTTTGAAATAGGATAGGCAGTGATTGGCAATGTAGCATGCAGAAAAGCACCAGAAGGTGGTCAGGATGGGGAGGTCAGGAAACATGCAGTGGCACTGTAGGATAGGTTTCGGAAAAACAATGCGGGTGGTGCGCATTGTAAGTGTTTCTAACAGGCCATTCACTAGTAGGTGTGAGAAAAACATCACGGGGTGATGTGAATCGGAGGTCTTGAAGTAGGATATGCAGTGAGTGGCAATGTAGGATGAAGAAAAGCACCACGGGGTGGTCAGCATTCTGAGGTCAGGAAACATGCAGTGGCAATGTAGGATAGGTTTCTCACAAAGAACATGGGTGGTGGACATTATAAGGGTTTCTAACAGGCCATTCACTAGTAGGAGTGAGAAAAACATCACGGGGTGTTGTGATTCAGATGTTCTGAATTAGGATACACTGTGAGTGGCAATGTAGGATGGAGAAAAGCACCACGGGGTGGTCAGCATTGGGAGGTCAGGAAACATGCATTGGCAAAGTAGGATAGGTTTCTGAAAAACATCGCCGGGTGGTGTGCATTGTAAGGCTTTCTAACAGAACATCACTAGTAGAAGTGAGAAAAACATGACAGGGTGGTGTGAATCGAAGGGCCTGAATCAGGTTAGGCAGCGAGTGGCAATGTAGGATGGAGAAAAGCACCACGGGGTGGTCAGGAAGGGGAAGTCAGGAAACATGCAGTGGCAAAGTAGGATAGGTTTCTGAAAAACATCGCGGGGTGGGGCGCATTGTAATTCTTTCTAACAGGCCATTCACTAGCTGGAGTGGGAAAAACATCACGGGGTCGTGTGAATCGGAGGGACTGAATTAGGATAGACAGTGCCTGGCAATGTAAAATGGAGAAAAGCACCATGGTGTGGTCAGCATGGGGTGGTCAGGAAACATGCAGTGGCAATGTGGGATAATTTTCCGAAAAACATCACGAGGTGGTACCCATTGTAATGTTTGTAACAGGCGATTCACTAGTAGGAGTGAAATAAACATCACAGGGTGATGTGAATCGGAGGTCTTGAAGTAGGATATGCAGTGAGTGGCAATGTAGGATGAAGAAAAGCACCACGGGGTGGTCAGCATGGGGAGGCAAGGAAACATGCAGTGGCAATGTAGAATAGGTTTCTGATAAACATCGCGGGCGGTGCGCATTGTCCGGGTTTTTAACAGGTCATTCACTACTAGGAGTGAGAAAAACATCACGGGGTGGTGTGCATCAGAGGGCCTAATTTAGGATAGGCAGTGAGTATCAATGTAGGATTGAGAAAAGCACCACGAGGAGGTCAGCAAGGGGAGGTCAGGAAACATGCTGTGGCAATGTAGGATATTTTTCTGAAAAACATCATGGGGTGCTGCGCATTGTAAGGGTTTCTAACAGGCCATTCACTAGTAGGAGTGAGAAAAACATCACGGTGTGGTGTGAATCGGAAGGCCTGAATTAGGATAGGCAGTGAGTGCCAATGTAGGATGGAGAAAAGCACCACGGTGTGGTCAGCATGGGGAGGTCAGGAAACATGCATTGGCATTGTAGGATACATTTCTGAAAAATATCGCCGGTAGGTGTGCATTGTAAGGCGTTCTAACAGTCCATTCACTAGTAGGAGTGAGAAAAACATCATGGGGTGCTGTGAATCGGAGGGCCTGAATCAGGATAGGCAATGAGTGGCAATGCCAAATGGAGAAAAGCACCACAGGGTGTCAGCATGCGGAGGTCAGGAAACATGCAGTGGCAATGTAGGATAGGTTTGTAATAAACATCGCAGGGTGGTGCGCATTGTAACGTTTCTAACAGGAAATTTACTAGTAGGACTGAGAAAAACATCACGGGGTGGTGTGAATCTGAGGGCTTGAATCAGGATAGGCAGTGAGTGGCAATGTAGGATGGAGTAAAGCACCATGGGGTGGTCAGGATGGGGAGGTCAGGAAACATGCAGTGGCAATGTAGAATAGGTTTCTGAAAATCATCGTGGGGTGGTGCTCATTGTATGGATTTCTAACAGGCCATTAACTAGTAGGAGTGAGAAATATATCATGGTGTGGTGTGAATCGGAGGGCCTGAATTAGGATAGGCAGGGAGTGTTAATATAAAATGGAGAAAAGCACCGCGGGTTGTTCAGCATGGGGAAGTCATTGTAAGGGTTTCTAACAGGCCACTCACTAGTTGGAGTTTGAAAAATATCACGGGATGGTGTTAATCCGAGTGCCTGAAATAGGAAAAACAGTGAGTGGCTATGTAAAATGGAGAAAAGCACAACAGGTTGGTCAACATGGAGAGGCTCGAAACATGCAATGGCAATGTAGGATAGGTTTCTGAAAAACATCACAGGGTGGAGAAAATTGGAAGGGTTTCTAACAGGCCATTCACTAATAGGAGTGAGAAAATCATCACTGTGTGGTGTGAATCGGAAGGGCTGAATCAGGATAGGCAGTAAGTGGCAATATTGAATGGAGAAAATCATCGGCTGTGGTCAGCATGGGGAGGGCAGGAAACATGCAGTGGCAATGTAGGATCTGTTTCTGAAAAACATCTTGGGCTGGTGCGCATTGTAAGGCTTTCTTAAAGGCCCTTCACTTGTAGGAGTGAGAAAAACATCAGGGGTGGTGTGAATCGGAGGGCCTGAATTAGGATAGGCAATGAGTGGCAATGTAGGATGGAGAAAAGCACCACGAGGTGGTCAGCTTGGGGAGGTCAGGAAACATGCATGGCAATGTAGGATAGGTATCTGAAAAACAACGCGGGTGGTGCGCATTGTAAGGGTTTCTAACAAGCCATTCACAAGTAGGAGTGAGGAAAACATCATGGAGTGGTGTGAATCGGAAGGCCTGAATTAGGATAGGCAGTGAGTGTCAATGTACGATGGAGAAAAGGGCCATGGGTTTGTCAGCATGGGGAGGTAAGGAAACATGCAGTGGCAATTTAAGATAGGTTTGTGAAAAACATCGCAGTTTGGTGCGCATTGTAAGGCTTTCTAACAGGCCATTCACTAGAAGGAGTGAGAAAAAAATCATGACGTGGTGTGAATCAGAGGGCCTGAATTAGAATAGGCAGTGAGTGGTAATGTATAATGGAGAAAAGCACCATGGGTTGGTCAGCATGGGGAGGTCAGGAAACATGCAGTGGCAATGTAAGACAAGTTTCTGAAAAACATCGCGGGGTGGTGCGCATTGTAAGGCTTTCTAACAGGCCATTCAGTAGTAAGAGTGAGAAAAACCTCATGGTGTGGTGTGAATCAGAGGGCCTGAATGAGGATAGACAGTGAGTGGTAATGTAGCATGGAGAAAAGCACCAGGGGTGGTCAGCAAGGGGAGGTCAGTAAACATGCAGTGACAATGTAAGATAGGTTTCAGAAAAAAATCGTGTGGTGGTGAGCATTGAAATGGTTTCTAACAGGCCATTCACTAGTAGGCTTGAGAATATCATCACGGATTGGTCTGTATCGGAAGGCCTGAATCAGGATAGGCAGTGAGTGGAAATGTAAAATTGAGAAAAGCACCTCGGGGTGATCAGCATGGGGAAGTCAGGAAACATGCAATGGCAATGTAGGATAGGTTTGTAATAAACATCGCAGGGTGGTGCGCATTGTAACGTTTCTAACAGGAAATTTACTAGTAGGACTGAGAAAAACATCACGGGGTGGTGTGAATCGGAGGGCTTGAATCAGGATAGGCAGTGAGTGGCAATGTAGGATGGAGTAAAGCACCACGGGGTGGTCAGGATGGGGAGGTCAGGAAACATGCAGTGGCAATATAGAATAGGTTTCTGAAAAACATCGTGGGGTGGTGCTCATTGTATGGATTTCTAACAGGCCATTAACTAGTAGGAGTGAGAAATACATCATGGTGTGGTGTGAATCGGAGGGCCTGAATCAGGATAGACAGTGAGTGTTAATATAAAATGGAGAAAAGCACCGCGGGTTGGTCAGCATGGGGAGGTCATTGTAAGGGTTTCTAACAGGCCACTCACTAGTTGTAGTGTGAAAAATATCACGGGGTGGTGTTAATCCGAGTGCCTGAATTAGGAAAAACAGTGAGTGGCAATGTAAAATGTAGAAAAGCACAACAAGTTGGTCAACATGGAGAGGCTCGAAACATGCAATGGCAATGTAGGATAGGTTTCTGAAAAACATCGCAGGGTGGAGAAAATTGGAAGGGTTTCTACCAGTCCATTCACTAATAGGAGTGAGAAAATCATCACGATGTGGTGTGAATCGGAGGGGCTGAATCAGGATAGGGAGTAAGCGGCAATGTAGGATGGAGAAAAGCACCGGGGGTGGTCAGCATTGGGGAGGGCAGGAAACATGCAGTGGCAATGTAGGAGAGGTTTCTAAAAAACATCGCGGGGTGGTGCCTATTGTAAGGGTTTCTAACAATCTATTCACTAGTAGGAGTGAGAAATACATCATGGTGTGGTGTGATTCAGAGGCCCTGGATCAGGATAGACAGTGAGTGGCAATGTAGCATGGGGAAAAGCACCAGGTGTGGTCAGCATGGGGAGGTCAGGAAACTTGCAGTGGCAATCTGGATATATTTATGAAAAACATCACGGGTGGTGAGAATTGTAAGGGTTTCTAACAGGCCATTCACTAGTAGGAGTGAGAAAAACATCACGGGGTGGTGTGAATCGGAGGGCCTGAATTAGGATTGGCAGTGATTGGCAATGTAGGATGGAGAAAAGCACCACAGGGTGGTCAGCATGCGGAGGTCAGAAAACATGCAGTGGCAATGTAGGATAGGTTTCTGAAAAACAACGCGGGTGGTGCACATTGTAAGGGTTTCTAACAGGCCATTCACTAGTAGGAGTGAGAAAAATTTCAAGGGGTGGTGTGAATCAGAGGGCCTGAATCAGGATCGGCAGTGAGTGGCAATGTAGGATGGAGAAAAGCACCATGTGGTGGTCAGGATGGAGAGGTCAGGAAACATGCAGTGGCAATGTAGGAGAGGTTTCTGAAAAAAATCACGGGGTGGTGTGTATCGTAACGGTTTCTAACAGGCCATTCAATAGTAGGAGTGAGAAAAACATCACAGGGTGGTTTGAATCCGAGTGCCTGAATTATGATAGGCAGTGAGTGACAATGTAGGATGGAGAAAAGCACTACAGGGTGGTCAGCATGGGGAGGTAATGAAACATGCAGTGGCATTGTAGGATAGGTTTCTGAAAAACAATGCGGGTGGTGCGCATTGTAAGAGTTTCTAAAAGGCCATTCATTGATAGGAGTGAGAAATACATCACGGCGTGGTGTGACTCGGAGGGCCTGAATCAGGATAGGCAGTGATTGGCAATGTAGGATGGAGAAAAGCACCACGGGGTGGTCAGAATTGGGAGGTCAGGAAACTTGCAGTGTCAATGTAAGATAGGTTTCTGAAAAACATCTTGGTGTGGTGCGAATTGTAAGGCTTTCTTAAAGGCCCTTCCCTTGTAGGAGTGAGAAAAACATCAGGGGTGGTGTGAATCGGAGGGCCTGAATTAGGATAGGCAGTGAGTGGCAATGTAGGATGGAGAAAAGCACCTCCGGGTGGTCATGATGGGGAATTCAGGAAACATGCAGTGGCAATGTAGAATAGGTTTCTAAAATACATCGCAGGGTGGTGCGCATTGTACGGGTTTCTAACAGGCAATTCACTAGCAGGAGTGAGAAAAATATCACGGCGTGGTGTGAATCAGAGGGCCTGAATTAGGATAGGCAGTGAGTGGTAATGTATAATGGAGAAAAGCACCACGGGTTGGTCAGCATGGGGAGGTCAGGAAACATGCAGTGGCAATGTAGGATACGTTTCTGAAAAACATCGCGGGTGGTGAGAATTGTAAGGGTTTCTAACAGCCCATTCACTAGTAGGAGTGAGAAAAACATCACGGGGTGGTGTTAATCAGAGGGCCTGAATTAGGATAGGCTGTGAGTGGAAATGTAGCATGGAAAAAAGCACCACTGGGTGGTCAGCAATGGGAGGTCAGGAAACATGCCGGGGAAATGTAGGATAGGTATCTGAAAAACAACGTGGGTGGTGTGATTGTAAGGGTTTCTAACAGGCTCTACATTAGTAGGAGTGACAAAAACCTCACGGGGTGCTGTGAATCAGAGGGCCTGAATTAGGATAGGCAGTGACTGGCAATGTAGGATGGAGAAAACCACCAAGGGGTGGTCAGCATGGGGAAGTTTGGAAACATGCAGTGGCAATGTAGGATAGGTTTCTGAAAAAAATCGTGTAGTGATGCGCATTGAAATGGTTTCTAACAGGCCATTCACTAGTAGCAGTGAGAAAATCATCACCCGTTGGTGTGTATCGGAAGGCCTGAATCAGGATAGGCTGTTAGTGGCAATGTAAAACTGAGAAAAGCAGCTCGGGGTGATCAGCATAGGGAAGTCAGGAAACATGCAATGGCAACGTAGGATAGGTTTCTAATAAACATCGCAAGGTGGTGCGCACTGTAACGTTTCTAACAGGAAATTTACTAGTAGGACTGAGAAAAACATCAGGGGGTGGTGTGAATCAGAGGGCCTGAATCAGGATAGGAAGTGAGTGGCAATGTAGGATGGAGTAAAGCACCACGGGGTGGTCAGGATGGGGAGGTCAGGAAACATGCAGTGACAATGTTGGATAGGTTTCTGAAAAACATCATAGGGTGGTGCTCATTGTAAGGATTTCTAACAGGCCATTAACTAGTAGGAGTGAGAAATACATCATGGTGTGGTGTGAATCGGAGGACCTGAATCAGGATAGGCAGTGAGTGTTAATATAAAATGGAGAAAAGCACCACGGGTTGGTGAGCATGGGGAGGTCAGGAAACATGCAGTGGCAGTGTAGTATAGGTTTCTGAAAAACATCACGGGGTGGTGCTCATTGTAAGGGTTTCTAACACGCCATTCATTAGTTGCAGTTTGAAAAATATCACGGGGTTGTGTTAATCCGAATGCCTGAATTAGGAAAGGCTGTGAGTGGCAATGTAAAATGGAGAAAAGCACAACAGGTTGGTCAACATGGGGAGGTTCGAAACATGCAGTGGCAATATAGGATAGGTTTCTGAAAAACTTCGCAGGGTGGAGAAAATTGTAAGGGTTTCTAACAGGCCATTCACTAGGAGGAGTGAGAAAAACATCACGGTGTGGTGTGAATCGGAGGGGCTGAATCAGGATAGGGAGTAAGTGGCAATGTAGGATGCAGAAAAACACCAGGGGTGGTCAGCATGGGGAGGGTGAGGAAATATTCAGTGGCAATGTAGGATAGGTTTCTGAAAAACATCTTGGGTGGTGCGAATTGCAAGGCTTTCTTAAAGGCCCTTCACTTACAGGAGTGAGAAAAACATCAGGGGTGGTGTGAATCGAAGGGCCTGAATTAGGATAGGCAGTGAGTGACAATGTAGGATGGAGAAAAGCACCATGGGTTTGTCATCATGGGGAGGTAAGGAAACATGCAGTACCAATTTAGGATAGGTTTCTGAAAAACATCACGGGGTGGTGCTCATTGTAAGGGTTTCTAACACGCCATTCATTAGTTGCAGTTTGAAAAATATCACGGGGTTGTGTTAATCCGAATGCCTGAATTAGGAAAGGCTGTGAGTGGCAATGTAAAATGGAGAAAAGCACAACAGGTTGGTCAACATGGGGAGGTTCGAAACATGCAGTGGCAATGTAGGATAGGTTTCTGAAAAACATTGCAGGGTGGAGAAAATTGTAAGGGTTTCTAACAGGCCATTCACTAGGAGGAGTGAGAAAAACATCACGGTGTGGTGTGAATCGGAGGGGCTGAATCAGGATAGGGAGTAAGTGGCAATGTAGGATGCAGAAAAACACCAGGGGTGGTCAGCATGGGGAGGGTGAGGAAACATTCAGTGGCAATGTAGGATAGGTTTCTGAAAAACATCTTGGGGTGGTGCGAATTGCAAGGCTTTCTTAAAGGCCCTTCACTTACAGGAGTGAGAAAAACATCAGGGGTGGTGTGAATCGAAGGGCCTGAATTAGGATAGGCAGTGAGTGACAATGTAGGATGGAGAAAAGCACCATGGGTTTGTTAGCATGGGGAGGTAAGGAAACATGCAGTAGCAATTTAGGATAGGTTTCTGAAAAACATCGCGGGGTGGTGCGCATTGTAAGGACTTATAACAGGCCATTCACTAGCAGGAGTGAGAAAAAAATCACGGCGTGGTGTGAATCGGAGGGCATGAATCAGGATAGGCAGTGAGTGGTAATGTAAAATGGAGAAAAGCACCACGGATTGGTCGGCATGGGGAGGTCAGGAAACATGAAGTGCAATGTAGGATAGGTTTCAGAAAAACATCGCGGTGTGGTGAGAATTGTAAGGGTTTCTAACAGGCCATTTCCTAGTAGGAGTGAGAAAAACATCACGGGTTGGTTTGAATCGGAGGGCCTGAATCAGTATAGGCAGTGAGTGACAATGTAGGATGGAGAAAAGCACCAATGTGTGGTCAGCATGGGGAGGTCAGGAAACATGCAGTGGCAATGTAGGATAGGTTTCTGAAAATCATCGCGGGTGGTGAGAATTGTAATGGTTTCTAACAGGCAATTCACTAGTAGGAGTGAGAAAAACATCACGGGGTGGTGTGAATCAGAGGGCCTGAATTATGATAGGCAGTGAATGGCAATGTAGGATGGAGAAAAGCACAACGGGGTGGTCAGCATGGGGAGGTAAGGAAACATGCAGTGGCAATGTAGGATAGGTTTCTGAAAAACATCGCGGTGTGGTGAGAATTGTAAGGGTTTCTAACAGGCCATTCACTAGTAGGAGTGAGAAAAACATCACGGGGTGGTGTGAATCAGAGGGCCTGAATTAGGATAGGCTGTGAGTGGCAATGTAGGATGGAGAAAAGCGCCACCGGGTGGTCAGCATGGGGAGGTCAGGAAACATGCAGTGTAGCATAGGTATCTGAAAAACAACGCGGGCGGTGCACATTATAAGTGTTTCTAACAGGCCATTCACTAGTAGGAGTGAGAAAAACATCACGGGGTGGTGTGAATTGGAGGGCCTGAATAAGGATAGGCAGTGAGTGGTAATGTAAAATGGAGAAAAGCACCACGGGTTGGTCAGCAAGGGGAGATCAGAAAATATGCAATGGCAATGTAGGTTAGGTTTCTGAAAAACATCACGGGGTGTTGAGAATTGTAAGGGTTTCTAACAGGCCATTCACTAGTAAGAGTGAAAAAAACATCACGGAGTGGTGTGAATCGGAGGGCCTGAATCAGGATAGACAGTGAGTGGTAATGTAGCATGGAGAAAAGCACCAGGGGTCGTCAGCAAATGGAGGTCAGGAAACATGCAGGGGCAATGTAGGATAGGTTTCTGAAAAACATCGCGGGGTGGTGCCCATTGTAAGGGTTTCTAACAGGACATTCACTAGTAGGAGTGTGAAAAACATCACGGGCTGGTGTGAGTCAGAGGGCCTGAATTAGGATAGGCAGTGAGTGGCAATGTAAATTGGAGAAAAGCACCACGGGTTGGTCAGCATGGGGAGATCAGGAAACATGCAGTAGCAATTTAGGATACGTTTGTGAAAAACATCGCAGGTTGGTGCGCATTGTAAGGCTTTCTAACAGGCCATTCACTAGCAGGATTGAGAAAAAAATCACGGCGGGGTGTGAATCGGAGGGCCTGAATTAGGATAGGCAGTGAGTGGTATTGTATAATGGAGAAAAGCACCACAGGTTGGTCAGCATGGGGAGGTCAGGAAACATGCAGTGGTAATGTAGGATAGGTTTCTGAAAAACATCGCGGTGTGGTGAGAATTGTAAGGGTTTCTAACAGGCCATTCACTAGTAGGAGTGAGAAAAACATCACGGGGTGGTGTGAATCGTAGGGCCTGAATTAGGATAGGCTGTGAGTGGCAATGTAGGATGGAGAAAAGCACCACCGGGTGGTCAGCATGGGGAGGTCAGGAAACATGCAGTGTAGCATAGGTATCTGAAAAACAACGCGGGCGGTGCACATTATAAGTGTTTCTAACAGGCCATTCACTAGTAGGAGTGAGAAAAACATCACGGGGTGGTGTGAATTGGAGGGCCTGAATCAGGATAGGCAGTGAGTGGTAATGTAAAATGGAGAAAAGCACCACTGGTTGGTCAGCAAGGGGAGGTCAGAAAATATGCAATGGCAATGTAGGTTAGGTTTCTGTAAAACATCACGGGGTGTTGAGAATTGTAAGGGTTTCTAACATGCCATTCACTAGTAGGAGTGAAAAAAACATCACGGAGTGGTGTGAATCAGAGGGCCTGAATTAGGATTGGCAGTTAGTGGCAATGTAGGATTGAGAAAAGCACCACGGGGTGGTCAGCATAGGGAGGTCAGAAAACATGCAGTGGCAATATAGGATAGGTTTCTGAAAAACAACGCGGGTGGTGCGCATTATAAGGGTTTCTAACAGGGCATTCACTAGTAGGAGTGAGAAATACATCACGGGGTGGTGTGAATCAGAGGGCCTGAATCAGGATACACAGTGAGTGGCAATGTAGGATGGAGAAAAGCACCATGTGGTGGTCAGGATGGAGAGGTCAGGAAAAATACAGTGGCAATGTAGGAGAGGTTTCTGAAAAACAATGCGGGTGGTGCGCATTGTAAGAGTTTTAAAAGGCCATTCATTGGTAGGAGTGAGAAAAACATCACGGCGTGGTGTGAATCCGAGGGCCTGCATCATGATAGGCAGTGAGTGCCAATGTAGGACGGAGAAAAGCACCACGGGTTGGTCAGCATGGTGAGGTCAGGAAACATTCAGCAGCAATTTAGGATACGTTTGTGAAAAACATCGCGGGTTGGTGCGCATTTTAAGGATTTCTAACATGCCATTCACTAGCAGGAATGAGAAAAAAATCACGGCGTGGTGTGAATGGGAGGGCCTGAATTATCATAGGCAGTGAGTGGTAATGTATAATGGAGAAAAGCAGCACGGGTTGGTCAGCATGGGGAGGTCAGGAAACATGCAGTGGTAATGTAGGATAGGTTTCAAAAAAACATCGCGGTGTGGTGAGAATTGTAAGGGTTTCTAACAGGCCATTCACTAGTAGGAGTGAGAAAAACATCACGGGGTGGTGTGAATCGGAGGGCCTGAATTAGGATAGGCAGTGAGTGGCAATGTAGGATGGAGAAAAGTACCACAGGGTGGTCAGCATGGGATGGTCAGGAAACATACAGTGTAGGATAGGTATCTGAAAAACAACGCGGGCGGTGCACATTGTAAGGCTTTCTAACAGGCCATTCACTAGTAGGAGTGAGAAAAACATCACGGGGTGGTGTGAATCAGAGGGCCTGAATCAGGATAGGCAGTGAGTGGCAATGTAGCATGGAGAAAAGCACCACGGGGTGGTCAGGATGGGGAGGTCAGGAATCATGCAGTGGCTATGTAGGATAGGTATCTGAAAAACATCGTGGGGTACTGCGCATTGTAATGGTTTCTAACAGGCCATTAACTAATAGAAGTGAGAAATACAACATGGTGTGGTGTGAATGGGAGGGCCTGAGTCAGGATAGCAGTGAGTGGTAAAGTAAAATGGAGAAAAGGACCACGGGTTTGTCAGCATAGGGAGATCAGGAAACATGCAGTGGCAATGTAGGATAGGTTTCTGAAAAATATCGCGGGGTTGTGCGCATTGTAAGGGTTTCTAACAGGCCATTCACTAGCAGGAGTGAGAAAAAATCAACGGTGTGGTGTGAATCGGAGGGCCTGAATAAGGATAGGCAGTGAGTGGTAATGTAAAATGGAGAAAAGCACCATGGGTTGGTCAGCAAGCGGAGGTCAGGAAACATGCAATGGCAATGTAGGTTAGGTTTCTGAAAAACATCACGGGGTGTTGAGAATTGTAAGGGTTTCTAACAGGCCTTTCACTAGTAGGAGTGAAAAAAACATCACGGGGTGGTGTGAATCGGAGGGCCTGAATTAGGATTGGCAGTGAGTGGCAATGTAGGATGGAGAAAAGTACCACGGGGTGGTCAGCATGGGGAGGTCAGAAAAACTGCAGTGGCAATGTGGGATAGGTTTCTGAAAAACAACGCGGGTTGTGCGCATTGTAAGGGTTTCTAACAGGCCATTCACTAGTAGGAGTGAGAAAAACATCAAGGGGTGGTGTGAATCAGAGGGCCTGAATCAGGATAGGCAGTGAGTGGCAATGTAGGATGGAGAAGAGCACCATGTGGTGGTCAGGATGGAGAGGTCAGGAAACATGCAGTGGCAATGTAGGAGAAGTTTCTGAAAAACATCACGGGGTGCTGCCTATTGTTATGGTTTCTAACAGGCCATTCAATAGTAGGAGTGAGAAAAACATCACAGGGTGGTTTGAATCCCAGGGCCTGAATTATGATAGGCAGCGAGTGACAATGTAGGATGGAGAAAAGCTCTACGGGGTGGTCAGCATGGGGAGGTCAGGAAACATGCAGTGGCAATGTAGGATAGGTTTCTGAAAAACAATGCATGTGGTGCGCATTGTAAGAGTTTCTAAAAGGCCATTCATTGGTAGGAGTGAGAAAATCATCACGGCGTGGTGTGAATCCGAGGGCCTGAATCATGATAGGCAGTGAGTGCCAATGTAGGATGGAGAAAAGCACCACGGGTTGGTCAGAATGGGGAGGTCAGGAAACTTGCAGTGGCAATGTAGGATAGGTTTCTGAAAAACATCTTGGGGTGGTGCGCATTGTAAGGCTTTCTTAAAGGCCATTCATTGGTAGGAGTGAGAAAAACATCACGGCGTGGTGTGAATCGGAGGGCCGGAATTAGGATAGGAAGTGAGTGGCAATGTAGGATGGAGAAAAGCACCTTGGGGTGGTCATGATGGGGAACTCAGGAAACATGCAGTGGCAATGTAGGATACGTTTGTGAAAAACATCGCAGGTTTGTGCGCATTGTAAGGATTTCTAACAGGCCATTCACTAGCAGGAATGAGAAAAAAATCACGGCGTGGTGTGAATAGGGGGGCTTGAATTAGGATAGGCAGTGAGTGGTATTGTATAATGGATAAAAGCACCACGGGTTGTGCAGAATGGGGAGGTCAGGAAACATGCAGTGGTAATGTAGGATAAGTTTCTGAAAAACATCGCGGTGTGGTGAGAATTGTAAGGGTTTCTAACAGGCCATTCACTAGTAGGAGTAAGAAAAACATCACGGGGTGTTGTGAATCGGAGGGCCTGAATTAGGATAGGCTGTGAGTGGCAATGTAGGATGGAGAAAAGCACCACCGGCTGGTCAGCATGGGGAGGTCAGGAAACATGCAGTGTAGCATAGGTATCTGAAAAACAACGCGGGCGGTGCACATTATAAGGGTTTCTAACAGGCCATTCACTAGTAGGAGTGAGAAAAACATCACGGGGTGGTGTGAATTGGAGGGCCTGAATCAGGATAGGCAGTGAGTGGCAATGTAGGATGGAGAAAAGCACCACGGGGTGGTCAGGAAGGGGAGGTCAGGAAACATGCAGTGGCTAGGTAGGATAGGTATCTGAAAAACATCCCGGGGTGGTGCGCATTGTAATGGTTTCTAACAGGCCATTAACTAATAGGACTGAGAAATACAACATGGAGTGGTGTGAATGGGAGGGACTGAGTCAGGATAGGCAGTGAGTGGTAATGTAAAATGGAGAAAAGGACTACGGGTTTGTCAGCATGGGGAGATCAGGAAACATGCAGTGGCAATGTAGGATAGGTTTCTGAAAAATATCGCGGGGTGGTGCGCATTGTAAGGGTTTCTAACAGGCCATTCACTAGCAGGAGTGAGAAAAAATCAACGGTGTGGTGTAAATCGGAGAGCCTGAATCAGGATAGGCAGTGAGTGGTAATGTAAAATGGAGAAAAGCACCACGGGTTGGTCAGCAAGGGGAGGTCAGAAAATATGCAATGGCAATGTAGGTTAGGTTTCTGAAAAACATCACGGGGTGTTGAGAATTGTAAGGGTTTCTAACAGGCCCTTCACTACTAGGAGAGAAAAAAACATCACGGAGTGGTGTGAATCGGAGGGCCTGAATTAGGATTGGCAGTTAGTGGCAATGTAGGATTGAGAAAAGCACCACGGGGTGGTCAGCATAGGGAGGTCAGAAAACATGCAGTGGCAATATAGGATAGGTTTCTGAAAAACATCTTGGGGTGGTGCGCATTATAAGGGTTTCTAACAGGCCATTCACTAGTAGGAGTGAGAAAAACATCACGGGGTGGTCTGAATCAGAGGGTCTGAATCAGGATAGGCAGTGAGTGGCAATGTAGGATGGAGAAAAGCACCACGGGTTTGTCAGCATGGGGAAGTCAGGAAACATGCAGTGGCAATGTAGGATAGGTTTCTGAAAAACATCACGGGGTGTTGCTAATTGTAAGGGTTTCTAACAGGCCATTCATTAGTTGGAGTTTGAAAAATATCACGGGGTGGTGTTAACCCGAGTGCCAGAATTAGGAAAGGCAGTGAGTGGCAATGTAAAATGGAGAAAAGTACAACAGGTTGTTCAACATGGGGAGATTCGAAACATGCAGTGGCAATGTAGGATATGTTTCTGAAAAACATCGCAGGGTGGAGAAAATTGTAAGGGTTTCTAACAAGCCATTAACTTGTAGGAGTGAGAAAAACATCACGGTGTGGTGTGAATGGGTGTGGCTGAATCAGGATAGGGAGTAATTGGCAATGTAGGATGGAGAAAAACACCAGGGGTGGTCAGAATGGGGAGGTCAGGAAACTTACAGTGGCAATGTAGGATAGGTTTCTGAAAAACATCTTGGGGTGGTGCGCAACGTAATGCTTTTTTAAAGGCCCTTCACTTGTAGGAGGGAGAAAAACATCAGGGGAGGTGTGAATCGAAGGGCCTGAATTAGGATAGGCAGTGAGTGACAATGTAGGATGGAGAAAAGCACCATGGGTTTGTCAGCATGGGGAGGTAAATAAACATGCAGTGGCAATTTAGGATAGGTTTGTGAAAAACATCGCGGGGTGGTGCGCATTGTAAGGATTTGTAACAGGCCATTCACTAGAAGGAGTGAGAAAAAAATCACGGCGTGGTGTGAATCGGAGGGCCTGAATCAGGATAGGCAATGAGTGGTAATGTAAAATGTAGAAAAGCAATACGAATTGGTCAGCATGGGGAGGTCAGGAAACATGCAGTGGCAATGTAGGATAGGTTTCTGAAAAACATCGCGGGGTTGTGCGCATTGTACGGGTTTCTAACAGGACATTCACTAGTACGAGTGTGAAAAACATCATGGGCTGGTGTGAGTCGGAGTGCCTGAATTAGGATAGGCAGTGAGTGGCAATGTAAAATGGAGAAAAGCACCACGTGTTGGTCAGCATTGGGAGGTCAGGAAACATGCATTGGTAATGTAGGAAAGGTTTCTGAAAAAAATCGGGTGGTGGTGCACATTGAAATGGTTTCTAACAGGCCATTCACTAGTAGCAGTGAGAAAATCATCACTGGTTGGTGTGTATCGGAAGGCCTGAATCAGGATAGGCTGTTAGTGGCAATGTAAAACTGAGAAAAGCACCTCTTGGTGATCAGCATGGGGAAGTCAGGAAACATGCAATGGCAATGTAGGATAGGTTTCTAATAAACATCGCAGGGTGGTGCACATTGTAACGTTTCTAACAGGAAATTTACTAGTAGGACTGAGAAAAACATCACGGGGTGGTGTGAATCAGAGGGCCTGAAGCAGGTTAGGCAGGGAGTGGCAATGTAGGATGGAGTAAAGCACCAAGGGGTGGTCAGGATGGGGAGGTCACGAAACATGCAGCGACAATGTAGGATAGGTTTCTGAAAAACATCGTGGGGTGGTGCTCATTGTAAGGGTTTCTAACAGGCCATTAACTAGTAGGAGTGAGAAATACATCATGGTGTGGTGTGAATCGGAGGGCCTGAATCATGATAGGCAGTGAGTGTTAATATAAAATGGAGAAAAGCACCACGGGTTTGTCAGCATGGGGAAGTCAGGAAACATGCAGTGGCAATGTAGGATAGGTTTCTGAAAAACATCACGGGGTGTTGCTAATTGTAAGGGTTTCTAACAGGCCATTCATTAGTTGGAGTTTGAAAAATATCACGGGGTGGTGTTAACCCGAGTGCCAGAATTAGGAAAGGCAGTGAGTGGCAATGTAAAATGGAGAAAAGTACAACAGGTTGTTCAACATGGGGAGATTCGAAACATGCAGTGGCAATGTAGGATATGTTTCTGAAAAACATCGCAGGGTGGAGAAAATTGTAAGGGTTTCTAACAAGCCATTAACTTGTAGGAGTGAGAAAAACATCACGGTGTGGTGTGAATGGGTGTGGCTGAATCAGGATAGGGAGTAATTGGCAATGTAGGATGGAGAAAAACACCAGGGGTGGTCAGAATGGGGAGGTCAGGAAACTTACAGTGGCAATGTAGGATAGGTTTCTGAAAAACATCTTGGGGTGGTGCGCAACGTAATGCTTTTTTAAAGGCCCTTCACTTGTAGGAGGGAGAAAAACATCAGGGGAGGTGTGAATCAAAGGGCCTGAATTAGGATAGGCAGTGAGTGACAATGTAGGATGGAGAAAAGCACCATGGGTTTGTCAGCATGGGGAGGTAAATAAACATGCAGTGGCAATTTAGGATAGGTTTGTGAAAAACATCGCGGGGTGGTGCGCATTGTAAGGATTTGTAACAGGCCATTCACTAGAAGGAGTGAGAAAAAAATCACGGCGTGGTGTGAATCGGAGGGCCTGAATCAGGATAGGCAATGAGTGGTAATGTAAAATGTAGAAAAGCAATACGAATTGGTCAGCATGGGGAGGTCAGGAAACATGCAGTGGCAATGTAGGATAGGTTTCTGAAAAACATCGCAGTGTGGTGCGCATTGTAAAGGTTTATAACAGGCTATTCAATAGTAGGAGTGAGAAATACATCATGGTTGGTGTGAATCAGAGGGCCTCAATAAGGATAGACAGTTAGTGGTAATGTAGCATGGAGAATAGCACCAGGGGTTGTCAGCAAATGGAGGTCAGGAAACATGCAGTGGCAATGTAGGATAGGTTTCTGAAAAAAATCGTGTTCTGGTGCGCATTGAAATGGTTTCTAACAGGCCATTAACTAGTAGGCGTGAGAAAAACATCACGGGTTGGTGTGTATCGGAGGGACTTAATCAAGATAGGCAGTGAGTGACAATGTAAAATTGAGAAAAGCACCATGGGCTGATCAGCATGGGGAAGTCAGGAAACATGCAGTGGCAATGTAGGATAGGTTTCTGATAAACATCGCAGGCTGGTGCGCATTGTAAAGTTTCCAACAGGAAATTTACTAGTAGGACTGAGAAAAACATCACGGGGTGGTGTGAATCGGAGGGGCTGAATCAGTATAGGCAGAGAGTGGCAATGTAGGATGGAGAAAGCACCATGGGGTGGTCAGGACGGGGAGGTCAGGAAATATGCAGTAGCAATGAAGGATAGGTTTCTGAAAAACATAGTGGGGTGGTGCGCATTATAAGGCTTTCTAACAGGCCATTAGCTAGTAGGAGTGAGAAATACATCATGCTGTGGTGTGAATCAGAGGGCCTGAATCAGGATAGGCAGTGAGTGTTATTGTAACATGGTGAAAAGCACCACGGATTGGTCAGCATGGGGAGATCACGAAACATGCAGTGGCAATGTAGAATAGGTTTCTGAGAAAAATCGCGGGGTGGTGAGAATTGTAAGTGTTTCTAACAGGCCATTCACTAGTAGGAATGAAAAAAACATCACGGGGTGGTGTGAATCGGAGGGCCTGAATTAGGATAACCACTGAGTGGCAATGTCAGATTGAGAAAAGCTCCACTGCTTGGTCATCATGGGGAGGTCAGGAAACATGGATTGTCAATGTAGGATAGGTTTCAGAAAAACATCGCGGGGTGGTGAAAATTGTAAGGGTTTCTAACAGGCATTGACTAGTAGGAGCCAGAAAAACATCACGGTGTGGGATGTATCAGACAGGCTGAATCAGGATAGGCAGTAAGTGGCATATAGGATGGAGAAAAGCACAAGGGGTGGTCAGCATGGGGAGGGCAGTAAACATGTAGTGGCAATGTAGGATATTTTTCTGAAAAACATCGTGGGGTGGTGCTCATTGTAATGGTTTCTAACAGGGCATTCACTAGTAGGAGTGAGAAAAACATCACCGGGTGGTGTGAATCAGATGTTCTGAATTAGAATAGGCAGTGATTGACAATGTAGCATGGATAAAAGCTCCACAAGTTGGTCAGGATGGGGAGGTCAAGAAACATGCAGTGGCAATGTAGTATAGGTTTCTGAAAAACATCGCCTGGGTGGTGCGCATTGTAAGTGTTTTTGTAATAGGTCATTCACTAGTAGGAGTCAGAAAAACATCCCGGTCTGGTGTGAATCAGCGGTCCTGAATTAGAATAGGCAGTGAGTGGCATGGTAGAATGAAGAAAAGCACCTCGGGGAGGTCACCATGGGGAGGTCAGGAAACATGCAGTGGCAATGTAGCATAGGTTTGAAAATCATCATGGGTGGTGCGCATTGTAAGGGTTTCTAACAGGCCATTCACTAGTCGGAGTGAGAAAAACATCACGGAGTGGTGTGAATCAGAGGGCATGAATCAGGATAGGCAGTGAGTGGCAATGTAGGATGGAGAAAAGCACCATGTTGTGGTCAGAATGGAGAAGTCAGGAAACATGCAGTGGCAATGTAGGAGAGGTTTCTGAAAAACATCGCGGGGAAGTGCGTATTGTAAAGGTTTCTAACAGGCCATTCACTAGTAGGAGTGAGAAATACATCAAAGTGTGGTGTGAGTCAGAGGGCCTGAATCAGGATAGACAGTGAGTGGCAATGTAGCATGGGGAAAAGCACCAGGTGTGGTCAGCATGGGGAGGTCAGGAAACATGCAGTGGCAATGTGAGATAGGTTTCTGAAAAACATGGCGGGGTGGTGCGCATTGTAAGTGTTTCTAACAGGCCATTCAATAGTAGGAGTGAGAAAAACATCACAGGGTGGTTTGAATCCGAGGGCCTGAATTATGATAGGCAGCTAGTGGCAATGTAGGATGGAGAAAAGAAACACGGGGTGGTCAGCATGGGGAGGTCAGGAAACATGCAGTGGCAATGTAGGATAGGATTCTGAAAAACATCGCGGGGTGGTGCCCATTGTAAGGGTTTCTACCAGGACATTCACTAGTAGGAGTGTGAAAAACATCACGGGCTGGTGTGAGTCGGAAGGCCTGAATTATTATAGGCAGTGAGTGGCAATGTAAAATGGAGAAAAGCCCCACGGGGTGGTCTACATGGGAGGTCAGGAAACATGCAGTAGCAATTTAAGATAGGTTTATGAAAAACATCGCTGGTTGGTGCGCATTGTAATGATTTCTAACAGGCCATTCACTAGCAGGAATGAGAAAAAAATCAGGGCGTGGTGGGAATGGGAGGGCCTGAGTCAGGATAGGCTGTGAGTGGTAATGTAAAGTGGAGAAAAGGACCACGGGTTTGTCAGCATGGGGAGATCAGGAAACATGCAGTGGCAAGGTAGGATAGGTTTCTGAAAAACATCGCGGGGTCGTGAGAATTGTAAGGGTTTCTAACAGGCCATTCACTAGTAGGAGTGAGAAAAACATCACGGGGTGGTGTGAATCGGAGGGCCTGAATTAGGATAGGCAGTGAGTGGCAATGTAGGATGCAGAAAAGCACCACGGGGTGGTCAGCATGGGGAGGTCAGGAAACATGCAGTGTAGGATAGGTATCTGAAAAACAACGCGGGTGGTGCACATTGTAAGGGTTTCTAACAGGCCATTCACTAGTAGGAGTGAGAAAAACATCACGGGGTGGTGTGAATCAGAGGGCCGGAATCAGGATAGGCAGTGAGTGGCAATGTAGGATGGAGAAAAGCACCACGGGATGGTCAGGATGGGGAGGTCAGGAAACATGCAGTGGCTATGTAGGATAGGTATCTGTAAAACATCGCTGGTTGGTGCGCATTGTAATGATTTGTAACAGGCCATTCACTAGCAGGAATGAGAAAAAAATCAGGGCGTGGTGGGAATGGGAGGGCCTGAGTCAGGATATGCAGTGAGTGGTAATGTAAAATGGAGAAAAGGACCACGAGTTTGTCAGCATGGGGAGATATGGAAACATACAGAGGCAATGTAGGATAGGTTTCTCAAAAACATCACGGGGTGGTGCGCATTGTAAGGGTTTCTAACAAGCTATTCTCAAGTAGGAGTGGCAAAAACATCATGGAGTGGTGTGAAGCGGAGGGCCTGAATTAGGATAGGCAGTGAGTGTCAATGTAGGATGGAGAAAAGCACCATGGGTTTGTCAGCATGGGGAGGTAAGGAAACATGCAGTGGCAATTTATAATAGGTTAGTGAAAATCATCGCAGGTTGGTGTGCTTTGTAAGGATTTCTAACAGGAAATTCACTAGCAGGAGTGAGAAAAAAATCACGGCGTGGTGTGAATTAGAGGGCCTGAATGGGTATAGGCAGTGAGTGGCAATGTAGTATGGAGACAAGCACCGGGTGGTGGTCAGGATGGAGAGGTCAGGAAACATGCAGTGGCAATGTAGGAGAGGTTACTGAAAAACAACGCGGGTGGTGCACATTGTAAGGGTTTCTAACAGGCCATTCACTAGTAGGAGTGAGAAAAACATCACGGGGTGGTGTGAATCAGAGGGCATGAATCAGGATAGGCAGTTAGTGGCAATGTAATATAGAGAAAAGCACCATGTGGTGGTCAGGATGGAGAGGTCAGGAAACATGCAGTGGCAATGTAGGAGAGGTTTCTCAAAAACATCGCGGGGTAGGCGTATTGTAACGGTTTCTAACAGGCCACTCACTAGTAAGAGTGAGAAATACATCAAATTGTGGTGTGAATCAGAGGGCCTGAGTCAGGATAGACAGTGAGTGGCAATGTAGCATGGGGAAAAGCACCAGGTGTTGTCAGCATGGGGAGGTCAGGAAACATGCAGTGGCAATTTTAGATAGGTTTCAGAAAAACATCACGGTGTGGTGCGCATTGTAAGTTTTTCTAACAGGCCATTCAATAGTAGGAGTGAGAAAAACATAACAGGGTGGTTTGAATCCGAGGGCCTGAATCAGGATAGGCAGTGAGGGGCAATGTAGGATGGAGAAAAGCACCACGGGGTGGTCAGCATGGGGGGGTCAGAAAACATGCATTGGCAATGTAGGATAGGTTTCTGAAAAACATCACAGGGTGGTGCGTATTCTAACAGTTTCTAAAAGGCCATTCAATAGTTGGAGTGAGAAAAACATCACAGGGTGGTTTGAATGCGAGGGCCTGAATTATGATAGGCAGTGAGTGACAATGTAGGATGGAAAAAAGCACTATGGGGTGGTCAGCATGGGGAGGTCTGGAAACATGCAGTGGCAATGTAGGATAGGATTCTGAAAAACAACGCGGGTGGTGCGCATTGTAAGAGTTTCTAAAAGGCCATTCATTGGTAGGAGTGAGAAAAACATCACGGCGTGGTGTGAATCCGAGGGCCTGAATCAGGATAGGCAGTGAGTGGCAATGTAGGATGGAGAAAAGCACCACGGGGTGGTCAGCATGGGGAGGTCTGGAAACATGCAGTGGCAATGTAGGATAGGATTCTGAAAAACAACGCGGGTGGTGCGCATTGTAAGAGTTTCTAAAAGGCCTTTCACTGGTAGGGGTGAGAAAAACATCACGGCATGGTGTGAATCCGAGGGCCTGAATCAGGATAGGCAGTGAGTGGCAACGTAGGATGGAGAAAAGCATCAAGGGGTGGTCAGAATGGGGAGGTCAGGAAACTTGCAGTGGCAATGTAGGATAGGTTTCTGAAAAACATCTTGGGGTGGTGCGCATTATAAGGCTTTCTTAAAGGCCCTTCTCTTGTAAGAGTGAGAAAAACATCAGGGGTGGTGTGAATCGGAGGGCCGGAATTAGGATAGGATGTGAGTGGCAATGTAGGATGGAGAAAAGCACCACAGGTTGGTCAGCATTTAGAGATCATGAAACATGCAATGGCAATGTAGGATAGGTTTCTGAAAAACATCACAGGGTGGAGAAAATTGGAAGGGTTTCTAACAGGCCATTCACTAATAGGAGTGAGAAAATCATCACTGTGTGGTGTGAATCAGAAGGGCTGAATCAGGATAGGCAGTAAGTGGCAATATTGAATGGAGAAAATCATCGGCTGTGGTCAGCATGGGGAGGGCAGGAAACATGCAGTGGCAATGTAGGATCTGTTTCTGAAAAACATCTTGGGCTGGTGCGCATTGTAAGGCTTTCTTAAAGGCCCTTCACTTGTAGGAGTGAGAAAAACATCAGGGGTGGTGTGAATCGGAGGGCCTGAATTAGGATAGGCAATGAGTGGCAATGTAGGATGGAGAAAAGCACCACGAGGTGGTCAGCTTGGGGAGGTCAGGAAACATGCATGGCAATGTAGGATAGGTATCTGAAAAACAACGCGGGTGGTGCGCATTGTAAGGGTTTCTAACAAGCCATTCACAAGTAGGAGTGAGGAAAACATCATGGAGTGGTGTGAATCGGAAGGCCTGAATTAGGATAGGCAGTGAGTGTCAATGTACGATGGAGAAAAGGGCCATGGGTTTGTCAGCATGGGGAGGTAAGGAAACATGCAGTGGCAATTTAAGATAGGTTTGTGAAAAACATCGCAGTTTGGTGCGCATTGTAAGGCTTTCTAACAGGCCATTCACTAGAAGGAGTGAGAAAAAAATCATGACGTGGTGTGAATCAGAGGGCCTGAATTAGAATAGGCAGTGAGTGGTAATGTATAATGGAGAAAAGCACCATGGGTTGGTCAGCATGGGGAGGTCAGGAAACATGCAGTGGCAATGTAGGACAAGTTTCTGAAAAACATCGCGGGGTGGTGCGCATTGTAAGGCTTTCTAACAGGCCATTCAGTAGTAAGAGTGAGAAAAACCTCATGGTGTGGTGTGAATCAGAGGGCCTGAATGAGGATAGACAGTGAGTGGTAATGTAGCATGGAGAAAAGCACCAGGGGTGGTCAGCAAGGGGAGGTCAGTAAACATGCAGTGACAATGTAAGATAGGTTTCAGAAAAAAATCGTGTGGTGGTGAGCATTGAAATGGTTTCTAACAGGCCATTCACTAGTAGGCTTGAGAATATCATCACGGATTGGTCTGTATCGGAAGGCCTGAATCAGGATAGGCAGTGAGTGGAAATGTAAAATTGAGAAAAGCACCTCGGGGTGATCAGCATGGGGAAGTCAGGAAACATGCAATGGCAATGTAGGATAGGTTTGTAATAAACATCGCAGGGTGGTGCGCATTGTAACGTTTCTAACAGGAAATTTACTAGTAGGACTGAGAAAAACATCACGGGGTGGTGTGAATCGGAGGGCTTGAATCAGGATAGGCAGTGAGTGGCAATGTAGGATGGAGTAAAGCACCACGGGGTGGTCAGGATGGGGAGGTCAGGAAACATGCAGTGGCAATATAGAATAGGTTTCTGAAAAACATCGTGGGGTGGTGCTCATTGTATGGATTTCTAACAGGCCATTAACTAGTAGGAGTGAGAAATACATCATGGTGTGGTGTGAATCGGAGGGCCTGAATCAGGATAGACAGTGAGTGTTAATATAAAATGGAGAAAAGCACCGCGGGTTGGTCAGCATGGGGAGGTCATTGTAAGGGTTTCTAACAGGCCACTCACTAGTTGTAGTGTGAAAAATATCACGGGGTGGTGTTAATCCGAGTGCCTGAATTAGGAAAAACAGTGAGTGGCAATGTAAAATGTAGAAAAGCACAACAAGTTGGTCAACATGGAGAGGCTCGAAACATGCAATGGCAATGTAGGATAGGTTTCTGAAAAACATCGCAGGGTGGAGAAAATTGGAAGGGTTTCTACCAGTCCATTCACTAATAGGAGTGAGAAAATCATCACGATGTGGTGTGAATCGGAGGGGCTGAATCAGGATAGGGAGTAAGCGGCAATGTAGGATGGAGAAAAGCACCGGGGGTGGTCAGCATTGGGGAGGGCAGGAAACATGCAGTGGCAATGTAGGAGAGGTTTCTAAAAAACATCGCGGGGTGGTGCCTATTGTAAGGGTTTCTAACAATCTATTCACTAGTAGGAGTGAGAAATACATCATGGTGTGGTGTGATTCAGAGGCCCTGGATCAGGATAGACAGTGAGTGGCAATGTAGCATGGGGAAAAGCACCAGGTGTGGTCAGCATGGGGAGGTCAGGAAACTTGCAGTGGCAATCTGGATATATTTATGAAAAACATCACGGGTGGTGAGAATTGTAAGGGTTTCTAACAGGCCATTCACTAGTAGGAGTGAGAAAAACATCACGGGGTGGTGTGAATCGGAGGGCCTGAATTAGGATTGGCAGTGATTGGCAATGTAGGATGGAGAAAAGCACCACAGGGTGGTCAGCATGCGGAGGTCAGAAAACATGCAGTGGCAATGTAGGATAGGTTTCTGAAAAACAACGCGGGTGGTGCACATTGTAAGGGTTTCTAACAGGCCATTCACTAGTAGGAGTGAGAAAAATTTCAAGGGGTGGTGTGAATCAGAGGGCCTGAATCAGGATCGGCAGTGAGTGGCAATGTAGGATGGAGAAAAGCACCATGTGGTGGTCAGGATGGAGAGGTCAGGAAACATGCAGTGGCAATGTAGGAGAGGTTTCTGAAAAAAATCACGGGGTGGTGTGTATCGTAACGGTTTCTAACAGGCCATTCAATAGTAGGAGTGAGAAAAACATCACAGGGTGGTTTGAATCCGAGTGCCTGAATTATGATAGGCAGTGAGTGACAATGTAGGATGGAGAAAAGCACTACAGGGTGGTCAGCATGGGGAGGTAATGAAACATGCAGTGGCATTGTAGGATAGGTTTCTGAAAAACAATGCGGGTGGTGCGCATTGTAAGAGTTTCTAAAAGGCCATTCATTGATAGGAGTGAGAAATACATCACGGCGTGGTGTGACTCGGAGGGCCTGAATCAGGATAGGCAGTGATTGGCAATGTAGGATGGAGAAAAGCACCACGGGGTGGTCAGAATTGGGAGGTCAGGAAACTTGCAGTGTCAATGTAAGATAGGTTTCTGAAAAACATCTTGGTGTGGTGCGAATTGTAAGGCTTTCTTAAAGGCCCTTCCCTTGTAGGAGTGAGAAAAACATCAGGGGTGGTGTGAATCGGAGGGCCTGAATTAGGATAGGCAGTGAGTGGCAATGTAGGATGGAGAAAAGCACCATGTTGTGGTCAGAATGGAGAAGTCAGGAAACATGCAGTGGCAATGTAGGAGAGGTTTCTGAAAAACATCGCGGGGAAGTGCGTATTGTAAAGGTTTCTAACAGGCCATTCACTAGTAGGAGTGAGAAATACATCAAAGTGTGGTGTGAGTCAGAGGGCCTGAATCAGGATAGACAGTGAGTGGCAATGTAGCATGGGGAAAAGCACCAGGTGTGGTCAGCATGGGGAGGTCAGGAAACATGCAGTGGCAATGTGAGATAGGTTTCTGAAAAACATGGCGGGGTGGTGCGCATTGTAAGTGTTTCTAACAGGCCATTCAATAGTAGGAGTGAGAAAAACATCACAGGGTGGTTTGAATCCGAGGGCCTGAATTATGATAGGCAGCTAGTGGCAATGTAGGATGGAGAAAAGAAACACGGGGTGGTCAGCATGGGGAGGTCAGGAAACATGCAGTGGCAATGTAGGATAGGATTCTGAAAAACATCGCGGGGTGGTGCCCATTGTAAGGGTTTCTACCAGGACATTCACTAGTAGGAGTGTGAAAAACATCACGGGCTGGTGTGAGTCGGAAGGCCTGAATTATTATAGGCAGTGAGTGGCAATGTAAAATGGAGAAAAGCCCCACGGGGTGGTCTACATGGGAGGTCAGGAAACATGCAGTAGCAATTTAAGATAGGTTTATGAAAAACATCGCTGGTTGGTGCGCATTGTAATGATTTCTAACAGGCCATTCACTAGCAGGAATGAGAAAAAAATCAGGGCGTGGTGGGAATGGGAGGGCCTGAGTCAGGATAGGCTGTGAGTGGTAATGTAAAGTGGAGAAAAGGACCACGGGTTTGTCAGCATGGGGAGATCAGGAAACATGCAGTGGCAAGGTAGGATAGGTTTCTGAAAAACATCGCGGGGTCGTGAGAATTGTAAGGGTTTCTAACAGGCCATTCACTAGTAGGAGTGAGAAAAACATCACGGGGTGGTGTGAATCGGAGGGCCTGAATTAGGATAGGCAGTGAGTGGCAATGTAGGATGCAGAAAAGCACCACGGGGTGGTCAGCATGGGGAGGTCAGGAAACATGCAGTGTAGGATAGGTATCTGAAAAACAACGCGGGTGGTGCACATTGTAAGGGTTTCTAACAGGCCATTCACTAGTAGGAGTGAGAAAAACATCACGGGGTGGTGTGAATCAGAGGGCCGGAATCAGGATAGGCAGTGAGTGGCAATGTAGGATGGAGAAAAGCACCACGGGATGGTCAGGATGGGGAGGTCAGGAAACATGCAGTGGCTATGTAGGATAGGTATCTGTAAAACATCGCTGGTTGGTGCGCATTGTAATGATTTGTAACAGGCCATTCACTAGCAGGAATGAGAAAAAAATCAGGGCGTGGTGGGAATGGGAGGGCCTGAGTCAGGATATGCAGTGAGTGGTAATGTAAAATGGAGAAAAGGACCACGAGTTTGTCAGCATGGGGAGATATGGAAACATACAGAGGCAATGTAGGATAGGTTTCTCAAAAACATCACGGGGTGGTGCGCATTGTAAGGGTTTCTAACAAGCTATTCTCAAGTAGGAGTGGCAAAAACATCATGGAGTGGTGTGAAGCGGAGGGCCTGAATTAGGATAGGCAGTGAGTGTCAATGTAGGATGGAGAAAAGCACCATGGGTTTGTCAGCATGGGGAGGTAAGGAAACATGCAGTGGCAATTTATAATAGGTTAGTGAAAATCATCGCAGGTTGGTGTGCTTTGTAAGGATTTCTAACAGGAAATTCACTAGCAGGAGTGAGAAAAAAATCACGGCGTGGTGTGAATTAGAGGGCCTGAATGGGTATAGGCAGTGAGTGGCAATGTAGTATGGAGACAAGCACCGGGTGGTGGTCAGGATGGAGAGGTCAGGAAACATGCAGTGGCAATGTAGGAGAGGTTACTGAAAAACAACGCGGGTGGTGCACATTGTAAGGGTTTCTAACAGGCCATTCACTAGTAGGAGTGAGAAAAACATCACGGGGTGGTGTGAATCAGAGGGCATGAATCAGGATAGGCAGTTAGTGGCAATGTAATATAGAGAAAAGCACCATGTGGTGGTCAGGATGGAGAGGTCAGGAAACATGCAGTGGCAATGTAGGAGAGGTTTCTCAAAAACATCGCGGGGTAGGCGTATTGTAACGGTTTCTAACAGGCCACTCACTAGTAAGAGTGAGAAATACATCAAATTGTGGTGTGAATCAGAGGGCCTGAGTCAGGATAGACAGTGAGTGGCAATGTAGCATGGGGAAAAGCACCAGGTGTTGTCAGCATGGGGAGGTCAGGAAACATGCAGTGGCAATTTTAGATAGGTTTCAGAAAAACATCACGGTGTGGTGCGCATTGTAAGTTTTTCTAACAGGCCATTCAATAGTAGGAGTGAGAAAAACATAACAGGGTGGTTTGAATCCGAGGGCCTGAATCAGGATAGGCAGTGAGGGGCAATGTAGGATGGAGAAAAGCACCACGGGGTGGTCAGCATGGGGGGGTCAGAAAACATGCATTGGCAATGTAGGATAGGTTTCTGAAAAACATCACGGGGTGGTGCGTATTCTAACAGTTTCTAAAAGGCCATTCAATAGTTGGAGTGAGAAAAACATCACAGGGTGGTTTGAATGCGAGGGCCTGAATTATGATAGGCAGTGAGTGACAATGTAGGATGGAAAAAAGCACTATGGGGTGGTCAGCATGGGGAGGTCTGGAAACATGCAGTGGCAATGTAGGATAGGATTCTGAAAAACAACGCGGGTGGTGCGCATTGTAAGAGTTTCTAAAAGGCCATTCATTGGTAGGAGTGAGAAAAACATCACGGCGTGGTGTGAATCCGAGGGCCTGAATCAGGATAGGCAGTGAGTGGCAATGTAGGATGGAGAAAAGCACCACGGGGTGGTCAGCATGGGGAGGTCTGGAAACATGCAGTGGCAATGTAGGATAGGATTCTGAAAAACAACGCGGGTGGTGCGCATTGTAAGAGTTTCTAAAAGGCCTTTCACTGGTAGGGGTGAGAAAAACATCACGGCATGGTGTGAATCCGAGGGCCTGAATCAGGATAGGCAGTGAGTGGCAACGTAGGATGGAGAAAAGCATCAAGGGGTGGTCAGAATGGGGAGGTCAGGAAACTTGCAGTGGCAATGTAGGATAGGTTTCTGAAAAACATCTTGGGGTGGTGCGCATTATAAGGCTTTCTTAAAGGCCCTTCTCTTGTAAGAGTGAGAAAAACATCAGGGGTGGTGTGAATCGGAGGGCCGGAATTAGGATAGGATGTGAGTGGCAATGTAGGATGGAGAAAAGCACCACAGGTTGGTCAGCATTTAGAGATCATGAAACATGCAATGGCAATGTAGGATAGGTTTCTGAAAAACATCACAGGGTGGAGAAAATTGGAAGGGTTTCTAACAGGCCATTCACTAATAGGAGTGAGAAAATCATCACTGTGTGGTGTGAATCGGAAGGGCTGAATCAGGATAGGCAGTAAGTGGCAATATTGAATGGAGAAAATCATCGGCTGTGGTCAGCATGGGGAGGGCAGGAAACATGCAGTGGCAATGTAGGATCTGTTTCTGAAAAACATCTTGGGCTGGTGCGCATTGTAAGGCTTTCTTAAAGGCCCTTCACTTGTAGGAGTGAGAAAAACATCAGGGGTGGTGTGAATCGGAGGGCCTGAATTAGGATAGGCAATGAGTGGCAATGTAGGATGGAGAAAAGCACCACGAGGTGGTCAGCTTGGGGAGGTCAGGAAACATGCATGGCAATGTAGGATAGGTATCTGAAAAACAACGCGGGTGGTGCGCATTGTAAGGGTTTCTAACAAGCCATTCACAAGTAGGAGTGAGGAAAACATCATGGAGTGGTGTGAATCGGAAGGCCTGAATTAGGATAGGCAGTGAGTGTCAATGTACGATGGAGAAAAGGGCCATGGGTTTGTCAGCATGGGGAGGTAAGGAAACATGCAGTGGCAATTTAAGATAGGTTTGTGAAAAACATCGCAGTTTGGTGCGCATTGTAAGGCTTTCTAACAGGCCATTCACTAGAAGGAGTGAGAAAAAAATCATGACGTGGTGTGAATCAGAGGGCCTGAATTAGAATAGGCAGTGAGTGGTAATGTATAATGGAGAAAAGCACCATGGGTTGGTCAGCATGGGGAGGTCAGGAAACATGCAGTGGCAATGTAGGACAAGTTTCTGAAAAACATCGCGGGGTGGTGCGCATTGTAAGGCTTTCTAACAGGCCATTCAGTAGTAAGAGTGAGAAAAACCTCATGGTGTGGTGTGAATCAGAGGGCCTGAATGAGGATAGACAGTGAGTGGTAATGTAGCATGGAGAAAAGCACCAGGGGTGGTCAGCAAGGGGAGGTCAGTAAACATGCAGTGACAATGTAAGATAGGTTTCAGAAAAAAATCGTGTGGTGGTGAGCATTGAAATGGTTTCTAACAGGCCATTCACTAGTAGGCTTGAGAATATCATCACGGATTGGTCTGTATCGGAAGGCCTGAATCAGGATAGGCAGTGAGTGGAAATGTAAAATTGAGAAAAGCACCTCGGGGTGATCAGCATGGGGAAGTCAGGAAACATGCAATGGCAATGTAGGATAGGTTTGTAATAAACATCGCAGGGTGGTGCGCATTGTAACGTTTCTAACAGGAAATTTACTAGTAGGACTGAGAAAAACATCACGGGGTGGTGTGAATCGGAGGGCTTGAATCAGGATAGGCAGTGAGTGGCAATGTAGGATGGAGTAAAGCACCACGGGGTGGTCAGGATGGGGAGGTCAGGAAACATGCAGTGGCAATATAGAATAGGTTTCTGAAAAACATCGTGGGGTGGTGCTCATTGTATGGATTTCTAACAGGCCATTAACTAGTAGGAGTGAGAAATACATCATGGTGTGGTGTGAATCGGAGGGCCTGAATCAGGATAGACAGTGAGTGTTAATATAAAATGGAGAAAAGCACCGCGGGTTGGTCAGCATGGGGAGGTCATTGTAAGGGTTTCTAACAGGCCACTCACTAGTTGTAGTGTGAAAAATATCACGGGGTGGTGTTAATCCGAGTGCCTGAATTAGGAAAAACAGTGAGTGGCAATGTAAAATGTAGAAAAGCACAACAAGTTGGTCAACATGGAGAGGCTCGAAACATGCAATGGCAATGTAGGATAGGTTTCTGAAAAACATCGCAGGGTGGAGAAAATTGGAAGGGTTTCTACCAGTCCATTCACTAATAGGAGTGAGAAAATCATCACGATGTGGTGTGAATCGGAGGGGCTGAATCAGGATAGGGAGTAAGCGGCAATGTAGGATGGAGAAAAGCACCGGGGGTGGTCAGCATTGGGGAGGGCAGGAAACATGCAGTGGCAATGTAGGAGAGGTTTCTAAAAAACATCGCGGGGTGGTGCCTATTGTAAGGGTTTCTAACAATCTATTCACTAGTAGGAGTGAGAAATACATCATGGTGTGGTGTGATTCAGAGGCCCTGGATCAGGATAGACAGTGAGTGGCAATGTAGCATGGGGAAAAGCACCAGGTGTGGTCAGCATGGGGAGGTCAGGAAACTTGCAGTGGCAATCTGGATATATTTATGAAAAACATCACGGGTGGTGAGAATTGTAAGGGTTTCTAACAGGCCATTCACTAGTAGGAGTGAGAAAAACATCACGGGGTGGTGTGAATCGGAGGGCCTGAATTAGGATTGGCAGTGATTGGCAATGTAGGATGGAGAAAAGCACCACAGGGTGGTCAGCATGCGGAGGTCAGAAAACATGCAGTGGCAATGTAGGATAGGTTTCTGAAAAACAACGCGGGTGGTGCACATTGTAAGGGTTTCTAACAGGCCATTCACTAGTAGGAGTGAGAAAAATTTCAAGGGGTGGTGTGAATCAGAGGGCCTGAATCAGGATCGGCAGTGAGTGGCAATGTAGGATGGAGAAAAGCACCATGTGGTGGTCAGGATGGAGAGGTCAGGAAACATGCAGTGGCAATGTAGGAGAGGTTTCTGAAAAAAATCACGGGGTGGTGTGTATCGTAACGGTTTCTAACAGGCCATTCAATAGTAGGAGTGAGAAAAACATCACAGGGTGGTTTGAATCCGAGTGCCTGAATTATGATAGGCAGTGAGTGACAATGTAGGATGGAGAAAAGCACTACAGGGTGGTCAGCATGGGGAGGTAATGAAACATGCAGTGGCATTGTAGGATAGGTTTCTGAAAAACAATGCGGGTGGTGCGCATTGTAAGAGTTTCTAAAAGGCCATTCATTGATAGGAGTGAGAAATACATCACGGCGTGGTGTGACTCGGAGGGCCTGAATCAGGATAGGCAGTGATTGGCAATGTAGGATGGAGAAAAGCACCACGGGGTGGTCAGAATTGGGAGGTCAGGAAACTTGCAGTGTCAATGTAAGATAGGTTTCTGAAAAACATCTTGGTGTGGTGCGAATTGTAAGGCTTTCTTAAAGGCCCTTCCCTTGTAGGAGTGAGAAAAACATCAGGGGTGGTGTGAATCGGAGGGCCTGAATTAGGATAGGCAGTGAGTGGCAATGTAGGATGGAGAAAAGCACCTCCGGGTGGTCATGATGGGGAATTCAGGAAACATGCAGTGGCAATGTAGAATAGGTTTCTAAAATACATCGCAGGGTGGTGCGCATTGTACGGGTTTCTAACAGGCAATTCACTAGCAGGAGTGAGAAAAATATCACGGCGTGGTGTGAATCAGAGGGCCTGAATTAGGATAGGCAGTGAGTGGTAATGTATAATGGAGAAAAGCACCACGGGTTGGTCAGCATGGGGAGGTCAGGAAACATGCAGTGGCAATGTAGGATACGTTTCTGAAAAACATCGCGGGTGGTGAGAATTGTAAGGGTTTCTAACAGCCCATTCACTAGTAGGAGTGAGAAAAACATCACGGGGTGGTGTTAATCAGAGGGCCTGAATTAGGATAGGCTGTGAGTGGAAATGTAGCATGGAAAAAAGCACCACTGGGTGGTCAGCAATGGGAGGTCAGGAAACATGCCGGGGAAATGTAGGATAGGTATCTGAAAAACAACGTGGGTGGTGTGATTGTAAGGGTTTCTAACAGGCTCTACATTAGTAGGAGTGACAAAAACCTCACGGGGTGCTGTGAATCAGAGGGCCTGAATTAGGATAGGCAGTGACTGGCAATGTAGGATGGAGAAAACCACCAAGGGGTGGTCAGCATGGGGAAGTTTGGAAACATGCAGTGGCAATGTAGGATAGGTTTCTGAAAAAAATCGTGTAGTGATGCGCATTGAAATGGTTTCTAACAGGCCATTCACTAGTAGCAGTGAGAAAATCATCACCCGTTGGTGTGTATCGGAAGGCCTGAATCAGGATAGGCTGTTAGTGGCAATGTAAAACTGAGAAAAGCAGCTCGGGGTGATCAGCATAGGGAAGTCAGGAAACATGCAATGGCAACGTAGGATAGGTTTCTAATAAACATCGCAAGGTGGTGCGCACTGTAACGTTTCTAACAGGAAATTTACTAGTAGGACTGAGAAAAACATCAGGGGGTGGTGTGAATCAGAGGGCCTGAATCAGGATAGGAAGTGAGTGGCAATGTAGGATGGAGTAAAGCACCACGGGGTGGTCAGGATGGGGAGGTCAGGAAACATGCAGTGACAATGTTGGATAGGTTTCTGAAAAACATCATAGGGTGGTGCTCATTGTAAGGATTTCTAACAGGCCATTAACTAGTAGGAGTGAGAAATACATCATGGTGTGGTGTGAATCGGAGGACCTGAATCAGGATAGGCAGTGAGTGTTAATATAAAATGGAGAAAAGCACCACGGGTTGGTGAGCATGGGGAGGTCAGGAAACATGCAGTGGCAGTGTAGTATAGGTTTCTGAAAAACATCACGGGGTGGTGCTCATTGTAAGGGTTTCTAACACGCCATTCATTAGTTGCAGTTTGAAAAATATCACGGGGTTGTGTTAATCCGAATGCCTGAATTAGGAAAGGCTGTGAGTGGCAATGTAAAATGGAGAAAAGCACAACAGGTTGGTCAACATGGGGAGGTTCGAAACATGCAGTGGCAATATAGGATAGGTTTCTGAAAAACTTCGCAGGGTGGAGAAAATTGTAAGGGTTTCTAACAGGCCATTCACTAGGAGGAGTGAGAAAAACATCACGGTGTGGTGTGAATCGGAGGGGCTGAATCAGGATAGGGAGTAAGTGGCAATGTAGGATGCAGAAAAACACCAGGGGTGGTCAGCATGGGGAGGGTGAGGAAATATTCAGTGGCAATGTAGGATAGGTTTCTGAAAAACATCTTGGGTGGTGCGAATTGCAAGGCTTTCTTAAAGGCCCTTCACTTACAGGAGTGAGAAAAACATCAGGGGTGGTGTGAATCGAAGGGCCTGAATTAGGATAGGCAGTGAGTGACAATGTAGGATGGAGAAAAGCACCATGGGTTTGTCATCATGGGGAGGTAAGGAAACATGCAGTACCAATTTAGGATAGGTTTCTGAAAAACATCACGGGGTGGTGCTCATTGTAAGGGTTTCTAACACGCCATTCATTAGTTGCAGTTTGAAAAATATCACGGGGTTGTGTTAATCCGAATGCCTCAATTAGGAAAGGCTGTGAGTGGCAATGTAAAATGGAGAAAAGCACAACAGGTTGGTCAACATGGGGAGGTTCGAAACATGCAGTGGCAATGTAGGATAGGTTTCTGAAAAACATCGCAGGGTGGAGAAAATTGTAAGGGTTTCTAACAGGCCATTCACTAGGAGGAGTGAGAAAAACATCACGGTGTGGTGTGAATCGGAGGGGCTGAATCAGGATAGGGAGTAAGTGGCAATGTAGGATGCAGAAAAACACCAGTGGTGGTCAGCATGGGGAGGGTGAGGAAACATTCAGTGGCAATGTAGGATAGGTTTCTGAAAAACATCTTGGGGTGGTGCGAATTGCAAGGCTTTCTTAAAGGCCCTTCACTTACAGGAGTGAGAAAAACATCAGGGGTGGTGTGAATCGAAGGGCCTGAATTAGGATAGGCAGTGAGTGACAATGTAGGATGGAGAAAAGCACCATGGGTTTGTTAGCATGGGGAGGTAAGGAAACATGCAGTAGCAATTTAGGATAGGTTTCTGAAAAACATCACGGGGTGGTGCGCATTGTAAGGATTTATAACAGGCCATTCACTAGCAGGAGTGAGAAAAAAATCACGGCGTGGTGTGAATCGGAGGGCATGAATCAGGATAGGCAGTGAGTGGTAATGTAAAATGGAGAAAAGCACCACGGATTGGTCGGCATGGGGAGGTCAGGAAACATGAAGTGCAATGTAGGATAGGTTTCAGAAAAACATCGCGGTGTGGTGAGAATTGTAAGGGTTTCTAACAGGCCATTTCCTAGTAGGAGTGAGAAAAACATCACGGGTTGGTTTGAATCGGAGGGCCTGAATCAGTATAGGCAGTGAATGACAATGTAGGATGGAGAAAAGCACCAATGTGTGGTCAGCATGGGGAGGTCAGGAAACATGCAGTGGCAATGTAGGATAGGTTTCTGAAAATCATCGCGGGTGGTGAGAATTGTAATGGTTTCTAACAGGCAATTCACTAGTAGGAGTGAGAAAAACATCACGGGGTGGTGTGAATCAGAGGGCCTGAATTATGATAGGCAGTGAATGGCAATGTAGGATGGAGAAAAGCACAACGGGGTGGTCAGCATGGGGAGGTAAGGAAACATGCAGTGGCAATGTAGGATAGGTTTCTGAAAAACATCGCGGTGTGGTGAGAATTGTAAGGGTTTCTAACAGGCCATTCACTAGTAGGAGTGAGAAAAACATCACGGGGTGGTGTGAATCAGAGGGCCTGAATTAGGATAGGCTGTGAGTGGCAATGTAGGATGGAGAAAAGCGCCACCGGGTGGTCAGCATGGGGAGGTCAGGAAACATGCAGTGTAGCATAGGTATCTGAAAAACAACGCGGGCGGTGCACATTATAAGTGTTTCTAACAGGCCATTCACTAGTAGGAGTGAGAAAAACATCACGGGGTGGTGTGAATTGGAGGGCCTGAATAAGGATAGGCAGTGAGTGGTAATGTAAAATGGAGAAAAGCACCACGGGTTGGTCAGCAAGGGGAGATCAGAAAATAGGCAATGGCAATGTAGGTTAGGTTTCTGAAAAACATCACGGGGTGTTGAGAATTGTAAGGGTTTCTAACAGGCCATTCACTAGTAAGAGTGAAAAAAACATCACGGAGTGGTGTGAATTGGAGGGCCTGAATCAGGATAGACAGTGAGTGGTAATGTAGCATGGAGAAAAGCACCAGGGGTCGTCAGCAAATGGAGGTCAGGAAACATGCAGGGGCAATGTAGGATAGGTTTCTGAAAAACATCGCGGGGTGGTGCCCATTGTAAGGGTTTCTAACAGGACATTCACTAGTAGGAGTGTGAAAAACATCACGGGCTGGTGTGAGTCAGAGGGCCTGAATTAGGATAGGCAGTGAGTGGCAATGTAAATTGGAGAAAAGCACCACGGGTTGGTCAGCATGGGGAGATCAGGAAACATGCAGTAGCAATTTAGGATACGTTTGTGAAAAACATCGCAGGTTGGTGCGCATTGTAAGGATTTCTAACAGGCCATTCACTAGCAGGATTGAGAAAAAAATCACGGCGGGGTGTGAATCGGAGGGCCTGAATTAGGATAGGCAGTGAGTGGTATTGTATAATGGAGAAAAGCACCACAGGTTGGTCAGCATGGGGAGGTCAGGAAACATGCAGTGGTAATGTAGGATAGGTTTCTGAAAAACATCGCGGTGTGGTGAGAATTGTAAGGGTTTCTAACAGGCCATTCACTAGTAGGAGTGAGAAAAACATCACGGGGTGGTGTGAATCGTAGGGCCTGAATTAGGATAGGCTGTGAGTGGCAATGTAGGATGGAGAAAAGCACCACCGGGTGGTCAGCATGGGGAGGTCAGGAAACATGCAGTGTAGCATAGGTATCTGAAAAACAACGCGGGCGGTGCACATTATAAGTGTTTCTAACAGGCCATTCACTAGTAGGAGTGAGAAAAACATCACGGGGTGGTGTGAATTGAAGGGCCTGAATCAGGATAGGCAGTGAGTGGTAATGTAAAATGGAGAAAAGCACCACTGGTTGGTCAGCAAGGGGAGGTCAGAAAATATGCAATGGCAATGTAGGTTAGGTTTCTGAAAAACATCACGGGGTGTTGAGAATTGTAAGGGTTTCTAACATGCCATTCACTAGTAGGAGTGAAAAAAACATCACGGAGTGGTGTGAATCAGAGGGCCTGAATTAGGATTGGCAGTTAGTGGCAATGTAGGATTGAGAAAAGCACCACGGGGTGGTCAGCATAGGGAGGTCAGAAAACATGCAGTGGCAATATAGGATAGGTTTCTGAAAAACATCTTGGGGTGGTGCGCATTATAAGGGTTTCTAACAGGGCATTCACTAGTAGGAGTGAGAAATACATCACGGGGTGGTGTGAATCAGAGGGCCTGAATCAGGATACACAGTGAGTGGCAATGTAGGATGGAGAAAAGCACCATGTGGTGGTCAGGATGGAGAGGTCAGGAAAAATGCAGTGGCAATGTAGGAGAGGTTTCTGAAAAACAATGCGGGTGGTGCGCATTGTAAGAGTTTTAAAAGGCCATTCATTGGTAGGAGTGAGAAAAACATCACGGCGTGGTGTGAATCCGAGGGCCTGCATCATGATAGGCAGTGAGTGCCAATGTAGGACGGAGAAAAGCACCACGGGTTGGTCAGCATGGTGAGGTCAGGAAACATTCAGCAGCAATTTAGGATACGTTTGTGAAAAACATCGCGGGTTGGTGCGCATTTTAAGGATTTCTAACATGCCATTCACTAGCAGGAATGAGAAAAAAATCACGGCGTGGTGTGAATGGGAGGGCCTGAATTATCATAGGCAGTGAGTGGTAATGTATAATGGAGAAAAGCAGCACGGGTTGGTCAGCATGGGGAGGTCAGGAAACATGCAGTGGTAATGTAGGATAGGTTTCTAAAAAACATCGCGGTGTGGTGAGAATTGTAAGGGTTTCTAACAGGCCATTCACTAGTAGGAGTGAGAAAAACATCACGGGGTGGTGTGAATCGGAGGGCCTGAATTAGGATAGGCAGTGAGTGGCAATGTAGGATGGAGAAAAGTACCACAGGGTGGTCAGCATGGGATGGTCAGGAAACATACAGTGTAGGATAGGTATCTGAAAAACAACGCGGGCGGTGCACATTGTAAGGCTTTCTAACAGGCCATTCACTAGTAGGAGTGAGAAAAACATCACGGGGTGGTGTGAATCAGAGGGCCTGAATCAGGATAGGCAGTGAGTGGCAATGTAGCATGGAGAAAAGCACCACGGGGTGGTCAGGATGGGGAGGTCAGGAATCATGCAGTGGCTATGTAGGATAGGTATCTGAAAAACATCGTGGGGTACTGCGCATTGTAATGGTTTCTAACAGGCCATTAACTAATAGAAGTGAGAAATACAACATGGTGTGGTGTGAATGGGAGGGCCTGAGTCAGGATAGCAGTGAGTGGTAAAGTAAAATGGAGAAAAGGACCACGGGTTTGTCAGCATAGGGAGATCAGGAAACATGCAGTGGCAATGTAGGATAGGTTTCTGAAAAATATCGCGGGGTTGTGCGCATTGTAAGGGTTTCTAACAGGCCATTCACTAGCAGGAGTGAGAAAAAATCAACGGTGTGGTGTGAATCGGAGGGCCTGAATAAGGATAGGCAGTGAGTGGTAATGTAAAATGGAGAAAAGCACCATGGGTTGGTCAGCAAGCGGAGGTCAGGAAACATGCAATGGCAATGTAGGTTAGGTTTCTGAAAAACATCACGGGGTGTTGAGAATTGTAAGGGTTTCTAACAGGCCTTTCACTAGTAGGAGTGAAAAAAACATCACGGGGTGGTGTGAATCGGAGGGCCTGAATTAGGATTGGCAGTGAGTGGCAATGTAGGATGGAGAAAAGTACCACGGGGTGGTCAGCATGGGGAGGTCAGAAAAACTGCAGTGGCAATGTGGGATAGGTTTCTGAAAAACAACGCGGGTTGTGCGCATTGTAAGGGTTTCTAACAGGCCATTCACTAGTAGGAGTGAGAAAAACATCAAGGGGTGGTGTGAATCAGAGGGCCTGAATCAGGATAGGCAGTGAGTGGCAATGTAGGATGGAGAAGAGCACCATGTGGTGGTCAGGATGGAGAGGTCAGGAAACATGCAGTGGCAATGTAGGAGAAGTTTCTGAAAAACATCACGGGGTGCTGCCTATTGTTATGGTTTCTAACAGGCCATTCAATAGTAGGAGTGAGAAAAACATCACAGGGTGGTTTGAATCCCAGGGCCTGAATTATGATAGGCAGCGAGTGACAATGTAGGATGGAGAAAAGCTCTACGGGGTGGTCAGCATGGGGAGGTCAGGAAACATGCAGTGGCAATGTAGGATAGGTTTCTGAAAAACAATGCGTGTGGTGCGCATTGTAAGAGTTTCTAAAAGGCCATTCATTGGTAGGAGTGAGAAAATCATCACGGCGTGGTGTGAATCCGAGGGCCTGAATCATGATAGGCAGTGAGTGCCAATGTAGGATGGAGAAAAGCACCACGGGTTGGTCAGAATGGGGAGGTCAGGAAACTTGCAGTGGCAATGTAGGATAGGTTTCTGAAAAACATCTTGGGGTGGTGCGCATTGTAAGGCTTTCTTAAAGGCCCTTCACTTGTAGGAGTGAGAAAAACATCAGGGGTGGTGTGAATCGGAGGGCCGGAATTAGGATAGGAAGTGAGTGGCAATGTAGGATGGAGAAAAGCACCTTGGGGTGGTCATGATGGGGAACTCAGGAAACATGCAGTGGCAATGTAGGATACGTTTGTCAAAAACATCGCAGGTTTGTGCGCATTGTAAGGATTTCTAACAGGCCATTCACTAGCAGGAATGAGAAAAAAATCACGGCGTGGTGTGAATAGGGGGGCTTGAATTAGGATAGGCAGTGAGTGGTATTGTATAATGGATAAAAGCACCACGGGTTGTGCAGAATGGGGAGGTCAGGAAACATGCAGTGGTAATGTAGGATAAGTTTCTGAAAAACATCGCGGTGTGGTGAGAATTGTAAGGGTTTCTAACAGGCCATTCACTAGTAGGAGTAAGAAAAACATCACGGGGTGGTGTGAATCGGAGGGCCTGAATTAGGATAGGCTGTGAGTGGCAATGTAGGATGGAGAAAAGCACCACCGGCTGGTCAGCATGGGGAGGTCAGGAAACATGCAGTGTAGCATAGGTATCTGAAAAACAACGCGGGCGGTGCACATTATAAGGGTTTCTAACAGGCCATTCACTAGTAGGAGTGAGAAAAACATCACGGGGTGGTGTGAATTGGAGGGCCTGAATCAGGATAGGCAGTGAGTGGCAATGTAGGATGGAGAAAAGCACCACGGGGTGGTCAGGAAGGGGAGGTCAGGAAACATGCAGTGGCTAGGTAGGATAGGTATCTGAAAAACATCCCGGGGTGGTGCGCATTGTAATGGTTTCTAACAGGCCATTAACTAATAGGACTGAGAAATACAACATGGAGTGGTGTGAATGGGAGGGACTGAGTCAGGATAGGCAGTGAGTGGTAATGTAAAATGGAGAAAAGGACTACGGGTTTGTCAGCATGGGGAGATCAGGAAACATGCAGTGGCAATGTAGGATAGGTTTCTGAAAAATATCGCGGGGTGGTGCGCATTGTAAGGGTTTCTAACAGGCCATTCACTAGCAGGAGTGAGAAAAAATCAACGGTGTGGTGTAAATCGGAGAGCCTGAATCAGGATAGGCAGTGAGTGGTAATGTAAAATGGAGAAAAGCACCACGGGTTGGTCAGCAAGGGGAGGTCAGAAAATATGCAATGGCAATGTAGGTTAGGTTTCTGAAAAACATCACGGGGTGTTGAGAATTGTAAGGGTTTCTAACAGGCCCTTCACTACTAGGAGAGAAAAAAACATCACGGAGTGGTGTGAATCGGAGGGCCTGAATTAGGATTGGCAGTTAGTGGCAATGTAGGATTGAGAAAAGCACCACGGGGTGGTCAGCATAGGGAGGTCAGAAAACATGCAGTGGCAATATAGGATAGGTTTCTGAAAAACATCTTGGGGTGGTGCGCATTATAAGGGTTTCTAACAGGCCATTCACTAGTAGGAGTGAGAAAAACATCACGGGGTGGTCTGAATCAGAGGGTCTGAATCAGGATAGGCAGTGAGTGGCAATGTAGGATGGAGAAAAGCACCATGTGGTGGTCAGGATGGAGAGGTCAGGAAACATGCAGTGGCAATGTAGGAGAGGTTTCTGAAAAACAATGCGGGTGGTGCGCATTGTAAGAATTTTAAAAGGCCATTCATTGGTAGGAGTGAGAAAAACATCACGGCGTGGTGTGAATCCGAGGGCCTGAATCATGAAAGGCAGTGAGTGCCAAAGTAGGACGGAGAAAAGCACCACGGGGTGGTAAGAATGGGTAGGTCAGGAAACTTGCAGTGGCAATGTAGGATAGGTTTCTGAAAAACATCTTGGGGTGGTGCACATTGTAAGGCTTTCTTAAAGGCCCTTCACTTGTAGGAGTGAGAAAAACATCAGGGGTGGTGTGAATCGGAGTGCTTGAATTAGGATAGGCAGTGAGTGGCAATGTAGGATGGAGAAAAGCACCTCGGGTTGGTCATGATGGGGAGGTCAGGAAACATGCAGTGGCAATGTAGGATAGGTTTCTGAAAAACATCGCGGGGTTGTGCGCATTGTACGGGTTTCTAACAGGACATTCACTAGTACGAGTGTGAAAAACATCATGGGCTGGTGTGAGTCGGAGTGCCTGAATTAGGATAGGCAGTGAGTGGCAATATAAAATGGAGAAAAGCACCACGTGTTGGTCAGCATTGGGAGGTCAGGAAACATGCATTGGTAATGTAGGAAAGGTTTCTGAAAAAAATCGGGTGGTGGTGCACATTGAAATGGTTTCTAACAGGCCATTCACTAGTAGCAGTGAGAAAATCATCACTGGTTGGTGTGTATCGGAAGGCCTGAATCAGGATAGGCTGTTAGTGGCAATGTAAAACTGAGAAAAGCACCTCTTGGTGATCAGCATGGGGAAGTCAGGAAACATGCAATGGCAATGTAGGATAGGTTTCTAATAAACATCGCAGGGTGGTGCACATTGTAACGTTTCTAACAGGAAATTTACTAGTAGGACTGAGAAAAACATCACGGGGTGGTGTGAATCAGAGGGCCTGAAGCAGGTTAGGCAGGGAGTGGCAATGTAGGATGGAGTAAAGCACCAACGGGTGGTCAGGATGGGGAGGTCACGAAACATGCAGCGACAATGTAGGATAGGTTTCTGAAAAACATCGTGGGGTGGTGCTCATTGTAAGGGTTTCTAACAGGCCATTAACTAGTAGGAGTGAGAAATACATCATGGTGTGGTGTGAATTGGAGGGCCTGAATCATGATAGGCAGTGAGTGTTAATATAAAATGGAGAAAAGCACCACGGGTTTGTCAGCATGGGGAAGTCAGGAAACATGCAGTGGCAATGTAGGATAGGTTTCTGAAAAACATCACGGGGTGTTGCTAATTGTAAGGGTTTCTAACAGGCCATTCATTAGTTGGAGTTTGAAAAATATCACGGGGTGGTGTTAACCCGAGTGCCAGAATTAGGATAGGCAGTGAGTGGCAATGTAAAATGGAGAAAAGTACAACAGGTTGTTCAACATGGGGAGATTCGAAACATGCAGTGGCAATGTAGGATATGTTTCTGAAAAACATCGCAGGGTGGAGAAAATTGTAAGGGTTTCTAACAAGCCATTAACTTGTAGGAGTGAGAAAAACATCACGGTGTGGTGTGAATGGGTGTGGCTGAATCAGGATAGGGAGTAATTGGCAATGTAGGATGGAGAAAAACACCAGGGGTGGTCAGAATGGGGAGGTCAGGAAACTTACAGTGGCAATGTAGGATAGGTTTCTGAAAAACATCTTGGGGTGGTGCGCAACGTAATGCTTTTTTAAAGGCCCTTCACTTGTAGGAGGGAGAAAAACATCAGGGGAGGTGTGAATCGAAGGGCCTGAATTAGGATAGGCAGTGAGTGACAATGTAGGATGGAGAAAAGCACCATGGGTTTGTCAGCATGGGGAGGTAAATAAACATGCAGTGGCAATTTAGGATAGGTTTGTGAAAAACATCGCGGGGTGGTGCGCATTGTAAGGATTTGTAACAGGCCATTCACTAGAAGGAGTGAGAAAAAAATCACGGCGTGGTGTGAATCGGAGGGCCTGAATCAGGATAGGCAATGAGTGGTAATGTAAAATGTAGAAAAGCAATACGAATTGGTCAGCATGGGGAGGTCAGGAAACATGCAGTGGCAATGTAGGATAGGTTTCTGAAAAACATCGCAGTGTGGTGCGCATTGTAAAGGTTTATAACAGGCTATTCAATAGTAGGAGTGAGAAATACATCATGGTTGGTGTGAATCAGAGGGCCTCAATAAGGATAGACAGTGAGTGGTAATGTAGCATGGAGAATAGCACCAGGGGTTGTCAGCAAATGGAGGTCAGGAAACATGCAGTGGCAATGTAGGATAGGTTTCTGAAAAAAATCGTGTTCTGGTGCGCATTGAAATGGTTTCTAACAGGCCATTAACTAGTAGGCGTGAGAAAAACATCACGGGTTGGTGTGTATCGGAGGGACTTAATCAAGATAGGCAGTGAGTGACAATGTAAAATTGAGAAAAGCACCATGGGCTGATCAGCATGGGGAAGTCAGGAAACATGCAGTGGCAATGTAGGATAGGTTTCTGATAAACATCGCAGGCTGGTGCGCATTGTAAAGTTTCCAACAGGAAATTTACTAGTAGGACTGAGAAAAACATCACGGGGTGGTGTGAATCGGAGGGGCTGAATCAGTATAGGCAGAGAGTGGCAATGTAGGATGGAGAAAGCACCATGGGGTGGTCAGGACGGGGAGGTCAGGAAATATGCAGTAGCAATGAAGGATAGGTTTCTGAAAAACATAGTGGGGTGGTGCGCATTATAAGGCTTTCTAACAGGCCATTAGCTAGTAGGAGTGAGAAATACATCATGCTGTGGTGTGAATCAGAGGGCCTGAATCAGGATAGGCAGTGAGTGTTATTGTAACATGGTGAAAAGCACCACGGATTGGTCAGCATGGGGAGATCACGAAACATGCAGTGGCAATGTAGAATAGGTTTCTGAGAAAAATCGCGGGGTGGTGAGAATTGTAAGTGTTTCTAACAGGCCATTCACTAGTAGGAATGAAAAAAACATCACGGGGTGGTGTGAATCGGAGGGCCTGAATTAGGATAACCACTGAGTGGCAATGTCAGATTGAGAAAAGCTCCACTGCTTGGTCATCATGGGGAGGTCAGGAAACATGGATTGTCAATGTAGGATAGGTTTCAGAAAAACATCGCAGGGTGGTGAAAATTGTAAGGGTTTCTAACAGGCATTGACTAGTAGGAGCCAGAAAAACATCACGGTGTGGGATGTATCAGACAGGCTGAATCAGGATAGGCAGTAAGTGGCATATAGGATGGAGAAAAGCACAAGGGGTGGTCAGCATGGGGAGGGCAGTAAACATGTAGTGGCAATGTAGGATATTTTTCTGAAAAACATCGTGGGGTGGTGCTCATTGTAATGGTTTCTAACAGGGCATTCACTAGTAGGAGTGAGAAAAACATCACCGGGTGGTGTGAATCAGATGTTCTGAATTAGAATAGGCAGTGATTGACAATGTAGCATGGATAAAAGCTCCACAAGTTGGTCAGGATGGGGAGGTCAAGAAACATGCAGTGGCAATGTAGTATAGGTTTCTGAAAAACATCGCCTGGGTGGTGCGCATTGTAAGTGTTTTTGTAATAGGTCATTCACTAGTAGGAGTCAGAAAAACATCCCGGTCTGGTGTGAATCAGCGGTCCTGAATTAGAATAGGCAGTGAGTGGCATGGTAGAATGAAGAAAAGCACCTCAGGGAGGTCACCATGGGGAGGTCAGGAAACATGCAGTGGCAATGTAGCATAGGTTTGAAAATCATCATGGGTGGTGCGCATTGTAAGGGTTTCTAACAGGCCATTCACTAGTCGGAGTGAGAAAAACATCACGGAGTGGTGTGAATCAGAGGGCATGAATCAGGATAGGCAGTGAGTGGCAATGTAGGATGGAGAAAAGCACCATGTTGTGGTCAGAATGGAGAAGTCAGGAAACATGCAGTGGCAATGTAGGAGAGGTTTCTGAAAAACATCGCGGGGAAGTGCGTATTGTAAAGGTTTCTAACAGGCCATTCACTAGTAGGAGTGAGAAATACATCAAAGTGTGGTGTGAATCAGAGGGCCTGAATCAGGATAGACAGTGAGTGGCAATGTAGCATGGGGAAAAGCACCAGGTGTGGTCAGCATGGGGAGGTCAGGAAACATGCAGTGGCAATGTGAGATAGGTTTCTGAAAAACATGGCGGGGTGGTGCGCATTGTAAGTGTTTCTAACAGGCCATTCAATAGTAGGAGTGAGAAAAACATCACAGGGTGGTTTGAATCCGAGGGCCTGAATTATGATAGGCAGCTAGTGGCAATGTAGGATGGAGAAAAGAAACACGGGGTGGTCAGCATGGGGAGGTCAGGAAACATGCAGTGGCAATGTAGGATAGGATTCTGAAAAACATCGCGGGGTGGTGCCCATTGTAAGGGTTTCTACCAGGACATTCACTAGTAGGAGTGTGAAAAACATCACGGGCTGGTGTGAGTCGGAAGGCCTGAATTATTATAGGCAGTGAGTGGCAATGTAAAATGGAGAAAAGCCCCACGGGGTGGTCTACATGGGAGGTCAGGAAACATGCAGTAGCAATTTAAGATAGGTTTATGAAAAACATCGCTGGTTGGTGCGCATTGTAATGATTTCTAACAGGCCATTCACTAGCAGGAATGAGAAAAAAATCAGGGCGTGGTGGGAATGGGAGGGCCTGAGTCAGGATAGGCTGTGAGTGGTAATGTAAAGTGGAGAAAAGGACCACGGGTTTGTCAGCATGGGGAGATCAGGAAACATGCAGTGGCAAGGTAGGATAGGTTTCTGAAAAACATCGCGGGGTCGTGAGAATTGTAAGGGTTTCTAACAGGCCATTCACTAGTAGGAGTGAGAAAAACATCACGGGGTGGTGTGAATCGGAGGGCCTGAATTAGGATAGGCAGTGAGTGGCAATGTAGGATGCAGAAAAGCACCACGGGGTGGTCAGCATGGGGAGGTCAGGAAACATGCAGTGTAGGATAGGTATCTGAAAAACAACGCGGGTGGTGCACATTGTAAGGGTTTCTAACAGGCCATTCACTAGTAGGAGTGAGAAAAACATCACGGGGTGGTGTGAATCAGAGGGCCGGAATCAGGATAGGCAGTGAGTGGCAATGTAGGATGGAGAAAAGCACCACGGGATGGTCAGGATGGGGAGGTCAGGAAACATGCAGTGGCTATGTAGGATAGGTATCTGTAAAACATCGCTGGTTGGTGCGCATTGTAATGATTTGTAACAGGCCATTCACTAGCAGGAATGAGAAAAAAATCAGGGCGTGGTGGGAATGGGAGGGCCTGAGTCAGGATATGCAGTGAGTGGTAATGTAAAATGGAGAAAAGGACCACGAGTTTGTCAGCATGGGGAGATATGGAAACATACAGAGGCAATGTAGGATAGGTTTCTCAAAAACATCATGGGGTGGTGCGCATTGTAAGGGTTTCTAACAAGCTATTCTCAAGTAGGAGTGGCAAAAACATCATGGAGTGGTGTGAAGCGGAGGGCCTGAATTAGGATAGGCAGTGAGTGTCAATGTAGGATGGAGAAAAGCACCATGGGTTTGTCAGCATGGGGAGGTAAGGAAACATGCAGTGGCAATTTATAATAGGTTAGTGAAAATCATCGCAGGTTGGTGTGCTTTGTAAGGATTTCTAACAGGAAATTCACTAGCAGGAGTGAGAAAAAAATCACGGCGTGGTGTGAATTAGAGGGCCTGAATGGGTATAGGCAGTGAGTGGCAATGTAGTATGGAGACAAGCACCGGGTGGTGGTCAGGATGGAGAGGTCAGGAAACATGCAGTGGCAATGTAGGAGAGGTTACTGAAAAACAACGCGGGTGGTGCACATTGTAAGGGTTTCTAACAGGCCATTCACTAGTAGGAGTGAGAAAAACATCACGGGGTGGTGTGAATCAGAGGGCATGAATCAGGATAGGCAGTTAGTGGCAATGTAATATAGAGAAAAGCACCATGTGGTGGTCAGGCTGGAGAGGTCAGGAAACATGCAGTGGCAATGTAGGAGAGGTTTCTCAAAAACATCGCGGGGTAGGCGTATTGTAACGGTTTCTAACAGGCCACTCACTAGTAAGAGTGAGAAATACATCAAATTGTGGTGTGAATCAGAGGGCCTGAGTCAGGATAGACAGTGAGTGGCAATGTAGCATGGGGAAAAGCACCAGGTGTTGTCAGCATGGGGAGGTCAGGAAACATGCAGTGGCAATTTTAGATAGGTTTCAGAAAAACATCACGGTGTGGTGCGCATTGTAAGTTTTTCTAACAGGCCATTCAATAGTAGGAGTGAGAAAAACATAACAGGGTGGTTTGAATCCGAGGGCCTGAATCAGGATAGGCAGTGAGGGGCAATGTAGGATGGAGAAAAGCACCACGGGGTGGTCCGCATGGGGGGGTCAGAAAACATGCATTGGCAATGTAGGATAGGTTTCTGAAAAACATCACGGGGTGGTGCGTATTCTAACGGTTTCTAAAAGGCCATTCAATAGTTGGAGTGAGAAAAACATCACAGGGTGGTTTGAATGCGAGGGCCTGAATTATGATAGGCAGTGAGTGACAATGTAGGATGGAAAAAAGCACTATGGGGTGGTCAGCATGGGGAGGTCTGGAAACATGCAGTGGCAATGTAGGATAGGATTCTGAAAAACAACGCGGGTGGTGCGCATTGTAAGAGTTTCTAAAAGGCCATTCATTGGTAGGAGTGAGAAAAACATCACGGCGTGGTGTGAATCCGAGGGCCTGAATCAGGATAGGCAGTGAGTGGCAATGTAGGATGGAGAAAAGCACCACGGGGTGGTCAGCATGGGGAGGTCTGGAAACATGCAGTGGCAATGTAGGATAGGATTCTGAAAAACAACGCGGGTGGTGCGCATTGTAAGAGTTTCTAAAAGGCCTTTCACTGGTAGGGGTGAGAAAAACATCACGGCATGGTGTGAATCCGAGGGCCTGAATCAGGATAGGCAGTGAGTGGCAACGTAGGATGGAGAAAAGCACCAAGGGGTGGTCAGAATGGGGAGGTCAGGAAACTTGAGGTGGCAATGTAGGATAGGTTTCTGAAAAACATCTTGGGGTGGTGCGCATTATAAGGCTTTCTTAAAGGCCCTTCTCTTGTAAGAGTGAGAAAAACATCAGGGGTGGTGTGAATCGGAGGGCCGGAATTAGGATAGGATGTGAGTGGCAATGTAGGATGGAGAAAAGCACCTTGGGGTGGTCATGATGGCGAGGTCAGGAAACATGCAGTGGCAATGTAGGATAAGTTTCTGAAAAACATCGAGGGGAGGTGCCCATTGTAAGGGTTTCTAACAGGACATTCACTAGTAGGAGGTGAAAAACATCATGGGATGGTGTGAGTCCGAGGGCATGAATTAGGATAGGCAGTGAGTGGCAATGTAAAATGGAGAAAAGCACCACGGGTTGGTCAGCATGGGGAGGTCAGGAATCATGCAGTAGAAATTTAGGATAGGTTTGTGAAAAACATCGCGGGTTGGTGCGCAGTGTAAGGATTTCTAACAGGCCATTCACTAGCAGGAATGAGAAAAAAATCACGGCGTGGTGTGAATCGGAGGCCTGAATTAGGAAAGGAAGTGAGTGGTAATGTATAATTGAGAAAAGCACCACTGGTTGGTCAGCATGGGGAGGTCAGGAAACATGCAGTGGTAATGTAGGATAGGTTTCTGCAAAACATCGCGGTGTGGTGAGAATTGTAAGGGTTTCTAACAGGCCATTCACTAGTAGGAGTGAGAAAAACATCACGGGGTGGTGTGAATCGGAGGGCCTGAATTAAGATAGGCAGTGAGTGGCAATGTAGGATGGAGAAAATCACCACGGTGTGGTCAGCATAGGGAGGTCAGGAAACATGCAGTGTAGGATAGGTATCTGAAAAACAACGCGGGCGGTGCACATTGTAAGGGTTTCTAACAGGCCATTCACTAGTAGGAGTGAGAAAAACATCATGGGTTGGTGTGTTTCGGAGGGCCTGAATCAGGATAGGCAGTGAGTGGCAATGTAGGATGGAGAAAAGCACCACAGGTTGGTCAGCATTTAGAGATCATGAAACATGCAGGGGCAATGTAGGATAGGTTTCTGAAAAACATCGTGGCGTGGTGTGCATTGTAAGGGTTTCTAACAGGCCATTGACTAGTAGGAGTGAGAAAAACATCATGGGGTGGTGTGAATCGGAGGGCCTGAATCAGGATAGGCAGTGAGTGGCAATGTAGAATGGAGAAAAGCACCTCGGAGTTGTCAGGATGTGGAGGTCAGAAACATGCAGTGGCTATGTAGGATAGGTATCTGAAAAATATCGTGGTGTGGTGCACATTTTATGGTTTCTAACAGGCGATCAACTAATAAGAGTGAGAAATACAACATGGTGTGGTTTGAATGGGAGGGCCTGAGTCAGGATAGGCAGTGAGTGGTAATGTAAAATGGAGAAAAGCACCACGGGTTGGTCAGCAAGGGGAGGTCAGGAAACATGCAATGGCAATGTAGGTTAGGTTTCTGAAAAACATCACAGGGTGTTGAGAATTGTAAGGGTTTCTAACAGGCCTTTCACTAGTAGGAGTGAAAAAAACATCACGGGGTTGTGTGAATCGGAGGGAATGAATTAGGATTGGCAGTGAGTGGCAATGTAGGATGGAGAAAAGCACCACGGGGTGGTCAGCATGGGGGTGTCAGAAAACATGCATTGGCAATGTAGGATAAGTTTCTGAAAAACATCACGGGGTGGTGCGTATTGTAACGGTTTCTAAAAGGCCATTCAATAGTAGGAGTGAGAAAAACATCACAGGGTTATTTGAATGTGAGGGCCTGAATTATGATAGGCAGTGAGTGACAATGTAGGATGGAGAAATGCACTACGGGGTGGTCAGCATGTGGAGGTCAGGAAACATGCAGTGGCAATGTAGGATAGGTTTGTGAAAAACAACGCGGGTGGTGCGCATTGTAAGAGTTTCTAAAAGGCCATTCATTGGTAGGAGTGAGAAAAACATCACGGCGTGGTGTGAATCCGAGGGCCTGAATCAGGATAGGCAGTGAGTGGCAATGTAGGATGGAGAAAAGCACCACGGGGTGGTCAGAATGGGGAGGTCAGGAAACTTGCAGTGGCAATGTAGGATAGGTTTCTGAAAAACATCTTGGGGTGGTGCGCAATGTAAGGATTTCTTAAAGGCCCTTCACTTGTTGGAGTGAGAAAAACATCAGGGGTGGTGTGAATCGGAGGGCCTGAACTAGGATAGGCAGTTAGTGGCAATGTAGGATGGAGAAAAGCACCTCGGGGTCGTCATGATGGGGAGGTCAGGAAACATGCAGTGGCAATGTAGGATAGGTTTCTGAAAAACATCGCGGGGTGGTGAGCATTGTACGGGTTTCTAACAGGACATTCACTAGTACGAGTGTGAAAGACATCACGGGCTTGTGTGAGTCGCAGTGCCTAAATTAGGATAGGCAGTGAGTGGCAATGTAAAATGGAGAAGAGCACCACGGGTTGGTCAGCATGGTGAGGTCAGGAAACATGCAGTGGCAATGTAGGATAGGTTTCTGAAAAACATCGCAGGTGGTGAGAATTGTCAGGGTTTCTAACAGGCCATTCACTAGTAGGAGTGAGAAAAACATCACGGTGTGGTGTGAATCAGAGGGCTTGAATTAGGATAGGCAGTGAGTGGCAATGTACGATTGAGAAAAGCACCACGGGGTGGTCAGCATGGAGAGGTCAGGAAACATGCAGTGTCTATTTAGGATAGGTATCTGATAAACAACGCGGGTGGTGCGCATTGTAATGGTTTCTAACAGGCCTTTCATTAGTAGGAGTGACAAAAACAACACGGGGTGGTGTGAATCGGAGGGCCTCAATCAGGATAGGCAGTGACTGGCAATGTAGGATGGAGAAAACCACCAAGGGGTGGTCAGCATGGGGAGATCAGGAAACATACAGTGGGAATGTAGGATAGGTTTCTGAAAAAAATCGTGCAGTGGTTCGCTTGAAATGGTTTCTAACAGGCCATTCACTAGTAGCAGTGAAAAAATCATCACTGGTTGGTGTGTATCGGAAGGCCTGAATCAGGATAGGCAGTGAGTGGCAATGTAAAACTGAGAAAAGCACCTCGGGGTGATCAGCATGGGGAAGTCAGGAAACATGCAATGGCAATGTAGGATAGGTTTCTAATAAACATCGCAGGGTGGTGCGCATTGTAACGTTTCTAACAGGAAATTTACTAGTAGGACTGAGAAAAACATCACGAGGTGGTGTGAATCAGAGTGCCTGAATCAGGATAGGCAGTGAGTGGCCATGTAGGATGCAGTAAAGCACCACGGGGTGGTCAGGATTGGGAAGTCAGGAAACATGCAGTGACAATGTAGGATAGGTTTCTATAAAACATCGTGGGGTTGTGCTCATTGTAAGGATTTCTAACAGGCCATTAACTAGTAGGAGTGAGAAATACATCATGGTGTGGTGTGAATCGGAGGGCCTGAATCAGGATAGGCAGTGAGTGTTACTATAAAATGGCAAAAGCACCACGGGTTGGTCACCATGGAGAGGTTAGGAAACATGCAGTGCCAATGTAGGATAGGTTTCTGAAAAACATTACGGGGTGGTGCTCATTGTAAGGGTTTCTAACAGGCCATTCATTAGTTGGAGTTTGAAAAATATCACGGGGTGGTGTTAATCCGAGTGCCTGAATTAGGAAAGGGAGTGAGTGGCAATGTAAAATGGAGAAAAGCACAACAGGTTGGTCAACCTGTAGAGGTTCGAAACATGCAGTGGCAGTGTAGCATAGGTTTCTGAAAAACATCGCAGTGTTTAGAAAATAGTAAGGGTTTCTAACAGGCCATTCATTAGTAGGAGTGAGAAAAACATCACGGTGTGGTGTGAATGGGAGGGGCTGAATCAGGATAGGGAGTAAGTGGCAATGTTGGATGGAGAAAAACACCAGGGGTGGTCAGCATGGGGAGGGCAGGAAACATGCAGTGGCAATGTAGGATAGGTTTCTGAAAAACATCTTGGGGTGGTGCGCATTGCAAGGATTTCTTAAAGGCCCTTCACTTATAGGAGTGAGAAAAACATCAGGGGTGGTGTGAAACGAAGGGCCTGAATTAGGATAGGCAGTGAGTGACAATGTAGGATGGAGAAAAGCACCATGGGTTTGTCAGCATGGGGAGATAAGGAAACATGCAGTGGCAATGTAGGATAGGTTTCGGAAAAACATCGCGGGGTGGTGCCTATTGTAAGTGTTTCTAACAATCCATTCACTAGTAGGAGTGACAAAAACATCACGGGGTGGTGTGAATCAGAGGGCCTGAATTAGAATACGCATTGAGTGGCAATGTCAGATTGATAAAAGCACCACTGCTTGGACATCATGGGGAGGTCAGGAAACATGCAGTGGCAATGTAGGATAGGTTTCTGAAAAACAATGCGGGTGGTGCGCATTGTAAGAGTTTCTAAAAGGCCATTCATTGGCAGGAGTGACAAAAACATCACGGCGTGGTGTGATTCCGAGGGCCTGAATCATGATAGGCAGTAAGTGCCAATGTAGGATGGAGAAAAGCACCACGGGGTGGTCAGAATGGGTAGGTCAGGAAACTTGCAGTGGCAATGTAGCATAGATTTCTGAAAAACATCTTAGCGTGGTGCGCATTGTAATGCATTCTTAAAGGCACTTCACTTGAGGAGTGAGAAAAACATCAGGGGTGGTGTGAATCGGAGGGCCTGAATTAGGATAGGCAGTGAGTGGCAATGTAGGATGGAGAAATGCACCTGGGGGTGGTCATGATGGGGAGGTCAGGAAACATGCAGTGGCAATGTAGGATAGGTTTCTGAAAAACATCGCGAGCTGGTGCGCATTTTATGGGTTTCTAACAGGACATTCACTAGTACAAGTGTGAAAAACATCACGGGCTGGTGTGAGTCGGAGTGCCTGAATTAGAATAGGAAGTGAGTGGCAATGTAAAATGGAGAAAAGCACAACGCGTTGGTCAGCATGGGGAGGTCAGTAAACATGCAGTGGCAATGTAGGAACGGTTTCTTAAAAAAATCACGGGGTGGTGCGCATTGTAAGGGTTTCTAACAAGCTATTCACAAGTAGGAGTGGCAAAAACATCATGGAGTGGTGTGAAGCGGAGGGCCTGAATTAGGATAGGCAGTGAGTGTCAATGTAGGATGGAGAAAAGCACCATGGGTTTGTCAGCATGGGGAGGTAAGGAAACATGCAGTGGCAATTTATAATAGGTTAGTGAAAATCATCGCAGGTTGGTGCGCTTTGTAAGGATTTCTAACAGGACATTCACTAGCAGGAGTGAGAAAAAAATCACGGCGTGGTGTGAATTAGAGGGCCTGAATGGGTATAGGCAGTGAGTGGCAATGTAGTATGGAGAAAAGCACCGTGTGGTGGTCAGGATGGAGAGGTCAGGAAACATGCAGTGGCAATGTAGGAGAGGTTTCTGAAAAACATCGCGGGGTGGTGCCTATTGTAAGTGTTTCTAACAATCCATTCACTAGTAGGAGTGAGAAATACATCATGGTGTGGTGTGATTCAGAAGACCTGGATCAGGATAGACTGTGAGTGGCAATGTAGCATGGGGAAAAGCAACAGGTGTGGTCAGCATGGGGAGGTCAGGAAACTTGCAGTGGTAATGTAGGATATTTTTCTGAAGCACATCACGGGTGGTGAGAATTGTAAGGGTTTCTAACAGTCCATTCACTAGTAGGAGTGAGAAAAACATCACGGAGTGGTGTGAATCAGAGGGCCTGAAATAGGATAGGCAGTTAGTGGCAATGTAGGATGGAGAAAAGCACCATGGGGTGGTCAGCATGGGGAGGTCAGGAAACATGCAGTGGCAATGTAGGATAGGTATCTGAAAAACAACGCGGGTGGTGCGCATTGTAAGGGTTTCTAACAGGCCATTCACTAGTAGGAGTGAGAAAAACATCACGGGGTGGTGTGAATCAGAGGGCATGAATCAGGATAGGCAGTTAGTGGCAATGTAATATAGAGAAAAGCACCATGTGGTGGTCAGGATGGAGAGGTCAGGAAACATGCAGTGGCAATGTAGGAGAGGTTTCTCAAAAACATCGCGGGGTAGGCGTATTGTAACGGTTTCTAACAGGCCACTCACTAGTAAGAGTGAGAAATACATCAAATTGTGGTGTGAATCAGAGGGCCTGAGTCAGGATAGACAGTGAGTGGCAATGTAGCATGGGGAAAAGCACCAGGTGTTGTCAGCATGGGGAGGTCAGGAAACATGCAGTGGCAATTTTAGATAGGTTTCAGAAAAACAACACGGTGTGGTGCGCATTGTAAGTTTTTCTAACAGGCCATTCAATAGTAGGAGTGAGAAAAACATAACAAGGTGGTTTGAATCCGAGGGCCTGAATCAGGATAGGCAGTGAGTGACAATGTAGGATGGAGAAATGCACTACGGGGTGGTCAGCATGTGGAGGTCAGGAAACATGCAGTGGCAATGTAGGATAGGTTTCTGAAAAACAACGCGGGTGGTGCGCATTGTAAGAGTTTCTAAAAGGCCATTCATTGGTAGGAGTGAGAAAAACATCACGGCGTGGTGTGAATCCGAGGGCCTGAATCAGGATAGGCAGTGAGTGGCAATGTAGGATGGAGAAAAGCACCACGGGGTGGTCAGAATGGGGAGGTCAGGAAACTTGCAGTGGCAATGTAGGATAGGTTTCTGAAAAACATCTTGGGGTGGTGCGCATTGTAAGGCTTTCTTAAAGGCCCTTCACTTGTTGGAGTGAGAAAAACATCAGGGGTGGTGTGAATCGGAGGGCCTGAATTAGGATAGGCAGTTAGTGGCAATGTAGGATGGAGAAAAGCACCTCGGGGTCGTCATGATGGGGAGGTCAGGAAACATGCAGTGGCAATGTAGGATAGGTTTGTGAAAAACATTGCGGGGTGGTGAGCATTGTACGGGTTTCTAACAGGACATTCACTAGTACGAGTGTGAAAGACATCACGGGCTTGTGTGAGTCGCAGTGCCTAAATTAGGATAGGCAGTGAGTGGCAATGTAAATGGAGAAGAGCACCACGGGTTGGTCAGCATGGTGAGGTCAGGAAACATGCAGTGGCAATGTAGGTTAGGTTTCTGAAAAACATCGCAGGTGGTGAGAATTGTCAGGGTTTCTAACAGGCCATTCACTAGTAGGAGTGAGAAAAACATCACGGTGTGGTGTGAATCAGAGGGCTTGAATTAGGATAGGCAGTGAGTGGCAATGTACGATTGAGAAAAGCACCACGGGGTGGTCAGCATGGGGAGGTCAGGAAACATGCAGTGGCTATTTAGGATAGGTATCTGATAAACAACGCGGGTGGTGCGCATTGTAATGGTTTCTAACAGGCCTTTCATTAGTAGGAGTGACAAAAACAACACGGGGTGGTGTGAATCGGAGGGCCTCAATCAGGATAGGCAGTGACTGGCAATGTAGGATGGAGAAAAGCACCAAGGGGTGGTCAGCATGGGGAGGTCAGGAAACATACAGTGGGAATGTAGGATAGGTTTCTGAAAAAAATCGTGCGGTGGTTCGCTTGAAATGGTTTCTAACAGGCCATTCACTAGTAGCAGTGAGATAATCATCACTGGTTGGTGTGTATCGGAAGGCCTGAATCAGGATAGGCAGTGAGTGGCAATGTAAAACTGAGAAAAGCACCTCGGGGTGATCAGCATGGGGAAGTCAGGAAACATGCAATGGCAATGTAGGATAGGTTTCTAATAAACATCGCAGGGTGGTGCGCATTGTAACGTTTCTAACAGGAAATTTACTAGTAGGACTGAGAAAAACATCACGAGGTGGTGTGAATCAGAGTGCCTGAATCAGGATAGGCAGTGAGTGGCCATGTAGGATGCAGTAAAGCACCACGGGGTGGTCAGGATTGGGAAGTCAGGAAACATGCAGTGACAATGTAGGATAGGTTTCTATAAAACATCGTGGGTTTGTTCTCATTGTAAGGAATTCTAACAGGCCATTAACTAGTAGGAGTGAGAAATACATCATGGTGTGGTGTGAATCGGAGGGCCTGAATCAGGATAGGCAGTGAGTGTTACTATAAAATGGCAAAAGCACCACGGGTTGGTCACCATGGTGAGGTTAGGAAACATGCAGTGCCAATGTAGGATAGGTTTCTGAAAAACATCGTGGAGTGGTGCGCATTGTAAGGGTTTCTAACAGGCCATTCATTAGTTGGAGTTTGAAAAATATCACGGGGTGGTGTTAATCCGAGTGCCTGAATTAGGAAAGGGAGTGAGTGGCAATGTAAAATGGAGAAAAGCACAACAGGTTGGTCAACCTGTAGAGGTTCGAAACATGCAGTGGCAGTGTAGCATAGGTTTCTGAAAAACATCGCAGTGTTTAGAAAATTGTAAGGGTTTCTAACAGGCCATTCATTAGTAGGAGTGAGAAAAACATCACGGTGTGGTGTGAATGGGAGGGGCTGAATCAGGACAGGGAGTAAGTGGCAATGTTGGATGGAGAAAAACACCAGGGGTGGTCAGCATGGGGAGGGCAGGAAACATGCAGTGGCAATGTAGGATAGGTTTCTGAAAAACATCGCGGAGTGGTGCGCATTGTAAGGGTTTCTAACAGGCCATTCACTAGTAGAAGTGAGAAAAACATCACGGCGTTGTCTGAATCGAAGGGCCTGAATCAGGATAGGCAGGGAGTGGCAATGTAGGATGGAGAAAAGCAACACGGGGTGGTCAGAATGTGGGGTCAGGAAACATGCAGTGGCAATGAGGGATAGCTTTCTGTAAAACATCACGGGTTGGTGCGCATTGTAAGGATTACTAACAGGCCATTCACTAGAAGGAGTGAGAAAAACATCACGGCGTGGTGCGAATCGGAGGGCCTGAATCAGGATAGGCAGTGAGTGGCAAGGTAGGATGGATAAAAGCACCACGGAGTGGTCACCATGGGGAGGTCAAGATACATGCAGTAGTAATGTAGGATAGGTTTCTGAAAAACATCGCTGGTGGTGAGAATTGTAAGGGTTTCTAACAGGCCATTCACTAGTTGGAGTGAGAAAAACATCACGGGGTGGTGTGAATCGGAGGGCCTGAATTATGATAGGCAGAGAATGGCAATGTAAGATGGAGAAAAGCACCACGGGGTGGTCAGCATGGGAAGGTCAGGAAACATGCAGTGGCAATGTAGGATACTTTTCTGAAAAACACCGCGGTGTGGTGTGCATTGTAAGGGTATCTAACAGGCCATTCACTGGTAGGAGTGAGAAAAACATCATGGGGTGGTGTGATTCGGAGGGCCTGAATCAGGATAGGCAGTGAGTGGCAATGTAGGATGGAGAAAAGCACCATGGGGTTGTCAGTATGGGGAGGTCATGAAACATGCATTGTCAATGTAGGATAGGTTTCTGAAAAACATCGCCATGTGGTGCGCATTGTAAGGCTTTCTAACAGGGCATTCACTAGTAGGAGTGAGAAAAACATTACGGGGTGGTGTGAATCGGAGGGCCTGAATTAGCATAGGCAGTGAGTGGCAATGTAGGATGGAGAAAAGCACCACGGGGTGGTCAGTATGGGGAGGTCAGGAAATATGCAGTGGCAATGTAGGATAGGTTTCTGAAAAACATCGCGGGGTGGGGCGGATTGTAAGGGTTTCTAGCAGGCCATTCACTAGTAGGAGTGAGAAATACATGATGGTGTGGTGTGAATCGGAGGGCCTGAATCAAGGTAGATAGTGAGTGGTATTATCGGATGGAGAAAAGCACCACTGGTGGTCAGCATGGGGAGGTCAGGAAACATGCAGTGGCAATGTAGGATAGGTTTCTGAAAAACATCACGGGGTTGTGCGCATTGTAAGGGTTTCTAACAGGCCATTCACTAGTAGGAGTGAGAAAAACATCATGGCGTGGTGTGAATCAGATGTTTTGAATAAGATAGGCAGTGAGTGGGAATGTAGGATGGAGAAAAGCACCACAGGGTGGTCAGAATGGGGAGGTCAGGAAACATGCAGTGGCAATGTGGGATAGCTTTCTGAAAAACATCGAGGGGTGGTGCGCATTGTAAGGGTTTCTAACAGGCCATTCACTAGTAGGGGTGAGAAAAACATCACGGGTTGGTGTGAATCGGAGGGCCTGAATTAGGATAGGCAGTGAGTGGCAATGAAGCATGGAGGAAAGCACCACAGGTTGGTGACCATGGGGAGGTCAGGAAACATGCAGTGGCAATGTAGAATATGTTTCTGATAAACATCCGTGGGTGGTGGGCATTGTAAGGTTTTCTAACAGGCCATTCACTAGTAGGAGTGAGAACAACATCACGGGGTGGTGTGAATCGGATAGCCTGAATCAGGAGAGGCAGTGAGTGGCAATTTAGAATGGAGAAAAGCACCACAGGGTGGTCAGGTTGGAGAGGTCATGAAAAATGATGTGACAATGTCGGATAGGTTTCTCAAAAAATCGCAGGGTGGTGCGCATTGTAAGGGTTTATAACAGGCCATTCACTAGTAGGAGTGAGAAATACATCACGGGGTGGTGTCAATCGGAGGAACTGAATTAGGATAGGCAGTGAATGGCAATGTAAAATAGAGAAAAGCACCACGGTGTGGTCAGCATGGGGAGGTCAGGAAACATGCAGTGGCAATATAGGATAGGTTTCTGAAAAACATCACGAGGTGCTGCGCGTTGTAAGTGTTTCTTACAGGCCTTTCACTAGTAGGAGTTAGAAATTCATCTCGGGGTTGTGTGAATCGGAAGCCCTGAATCAGGATGGTCAGTGAGTGGCAAGGTAGGATGGAGAAAAGCACGACGGGTTGGTGAGCAAGCGGAGGTCGGGATACATGCAGTGCAAATTTAGGATAGGTTTCAGAAAAACATCGCGGGGTGGTGCACATTATAAGGGTTTGTAGCAGGCCATTAACTGGTAGGAGTGAGAAAAACATCACGAGGTGTTATTAAACAGAGGGCATGAATCATATTAGGCAGTGAGTGGCAATGCATAATAGAGAAAAGCACCACGGGGTGGTCAGCCTGGAGATGTCAGGAAACATGCATTGGCAATGTAGGATAGGTTTCTGAAAAACATCGTGGGGTTGTGCGCATTGTAAAGCTTTCTAAAAAGCCATTGACAAGTAGGAGAGATAAAAACATCACGGAGTGGTGTGAATCGGAGGGCCTTAATTAGGAAAGGCGGTGAGTGGCAATGTAGGATGGAGAAAAGCACCACGCGTTTGTCAGCATGTGGAGGCAAGAAAACATGCATTGGCAATGTACGATAGGTATCTGAAAAACATCGCCAGGTGGTGCGCATTGTAAGGCTTTCTAACAGGCCATTCACTAGTAGGAGTGAGAAAAACATCACGGGGTGGTGTGAATCGGAGGGTCTGAATTAAGATAGGCAGTGAGTGGCAATGTTAAATGGAGAAAAGCACCACGGTGTGGGCAGCATGGGGAGGTTAGGAAACATGCTGTGTCCATGTAGGATAGGTTTCTGAAAAACATCGCGGGGTGGTGCGCATTGTAAGGGTTTCTAACAGGACATTCAGTAGTAGGAGTGAGAAAAACATCACGGTGTGGTTTGAATCAGAGGGCCTGAATCAGGATAGGCAGTGAGTGGCAATTTAGGATGGAGAAAAGCACCACGGGGTGGTCAGAATGGGGAGGTCAGGACACATGCAGTAGCAATGTAGGATAGGTTTCTGAAAAACATCGCTGGGTGGTGCACATTTTAAGGTTTTCTAACAGGCCATTCACTAGAAAGAGTGAGAACAGCATCACGGAGTGGTATGAATCGGAGGGCCTGAATTAGGATAGGCATTGAGTAGCAACGTAGGATGGAGAAAAGCAACAATGGGTGGTCAGCATGGGGAGGTCAGGAAACATGCAGTGGCAATGTAGGATAGGTTTCTGAAAAACATCGTCCTGTGGTGCGCATTGTAAGGCTTTCTAACAGGCCATTCAGTAGTAGGAGTGAGAAGAACATCACGGGGTAGTGTGAATCGGAGGGCCTGGATTAGGATAGGCAGTGAGTGGCAATGTAAAATGGAGAATAGCACCACGGTGTGGTCAGATTGGAGAGGTCATGAAACATGCAGTGGCAATGTAGGATAGGTTTCTCAAAAACATCCCGGGGTGGTGAGCATTGTAAGGGTTTCTAACAAGCCATTCACTAGAACGAGTGAGAAATTCATCACGGGGTGGTGTGAATTGGAGGAACAGAATTACCATAGGCAGTGAATGGCAATGTAAAATGGAGAAAAGCACCACGGTGTGGTCGGCATGGGGAGGTCAGGAAACATGCAGTAGCAATGTAGGATAGGTTTCTGAAAAACATCGTGTGATGCTGCGCTTTGTAAGGGTTTCTAACAAGCCATTCATTAGAAGGAGTGAGAAATACATCACACGGTGGTGTGAATCGGAAGCCCTCAATCAGGATGGTCTGTGAGTGGCAATGTAGGATGGAGAAAAGCAACACGGGGTGGTCAGAATGTGGGGTCAGGAAACATGCAGTGGCAATGAGGGATAGCTTTCTGTAAAACATCACGGGTTGGTGCGCATTGTAAGGATTTCTAACAGGCCATTCACTAGAAGGAGTGAGAAAAACATCACGGCGTGGTGCGAATCGGAGGGCCTGAATCAGGATAGGCAGTGAGTGGCAAAGTAGGATGGATAAAAGCACCACGGAGTTGTCACCATGGGGAGGTCAGGATACATGCAGTAGCAATGTAGGATAGGTTTCTGAAAAACATTGCTGGTGGTGAGAATTGTAAGGGTTTCTAACAGGCCATTCCCTAGTAGGAGTGAGAAAAACATCACGGGGTGGTGTGAATCGGAGGGCCTGAATTATGATAGGCAGAGAATGGCAATGTAGGATGGAGAAAAGCACCACGGGTTTGTCAGCATGGGGAGGTCAGGAAACATGCAGTGGCAATGTAGGATACTTTTCTGAAAAACACCGCGGGGTGGTGCTCATTGTAAGGGTATCTAACAGGCCATTCAATGGTAGGAGTGAGAAAAACATCATGGGGAGGTGTAAGTCGGAGGGCCTGAATCAGGATAGGCAGTGAGTGGCAATGTATAATGGAGAAAAGCACCACGGGGTTGTCAGCATGGGGAGGTATGGAAACATGCAGTGGCAATGTAGGATAGGTTTCTGAAAAACATCACGGGGTGGTGCGCATTGTAAGGGTTTCTAACAGGCCATTCACTAGTAGGAGTGAGAAAAACATCATGGCGTGGTGTGAATCAGATGTTTTGAATTAGGATAGGCAGTGAGTGGCAATGTAGGATGGAGAAAAGCACCACGGGATGGTCAGAATGGGGAGGTCAGGAAACATGCAGTGGCAATGTGGGATAGCTTTCTGAAAAACATCGAGGGGTGGTGTGCATTGTAAGGGTTTCTAACAGGCCATTCACTAGTAGGGGTGAGAAAAACATCACGGGTTGATGTGAATCGGAGGGCCTGAATTAGGATAGGCAGTGAGTGGCAATGAAGCATGGAGGAAAGCACCTCAGGTTGGTGACCATGGGGAGGTCAGGAAACATGCAGTGGCAATGTAGAATAGGTTTCTGATAAACATCGGTGTGTGGTGGGCATTGTAAGGTTTTCTAACAGGCCATTCACTAGTAGGAGTGAGAACAACATCACGGGGTGGTGTGAATCGGAGGAACTGAATTAGGATAGGCAGTGAATGGCAATGTAAAATGGAGAAAAGCACCACGGTGTGGTCAGCATGGGGAGGTCAGGAAACATGCAGTGGCAATATAGGTTAGGTTTCTGAAAAACATCACGAGGTGCTGCGCGTTGTAAGTGTTTCTTACAGGCCTTTCACTAGTAGGAGTGAGAAATACATCTCGGGGTTGTGTGAATCGGAAGCCCTGAATCAGGATGGTCAGTGAGTGGCAAGGTAGGATGGAGAAAAGCACGACGGGTTTGTGAGCAAGCGGAGGTCGGGATACATGCAGTGGCAATTTAGGATAGGTTTCAGAAAAACATCGCGGGGTGGTGCGCATTGTAAGGGTTTGTAGCAGGCCATTAACTGGTAGGAGTGGGAAAAACATCACGAGGTGGAATTAAACAGAGGGCCTGAATCATATTAGGCAGTGGGTGGCAATGCATAATAGAGAAAAGGACCACGGGGTGGTCAGCCTGGAGATGTCAGGAAACATGCATTGGCAAAGTAGGGTAGGTTTCTGAAAAACATCGTGGGGTTGTGCGCATTGTAAGGCTTTCTAAAAAGCCATTGACAAGTAGGAGAGAAAAAAACATTACGGAGTGGTGTGAATCGGAGGGCCTGAATTAGGAAAGGCTGTGAGTGGCAATGTAGGATGGAGAAAAGCACCACGCGTTTGTCAGCATGTGGAGGCAAGAAAACATGCATTGGCAATGTACGATAGGTATCTGAAAAACATCGCCAGGTGGTGCGCATTGTAAGGCTTTCTAACAGGCCATTCACTAGTAGGAGTGAGAAAAACATCACGGGGTGGTGTGAATCAGAGGGTCTGAATTAAGATAGGCAGTGAGTGGCAATGTTAAATGGAGAAAAGCACCACGGTGTGGGCAGCATGGGGAGGTCAGGAAACATGCTTTGTCCATGTAGGATAGGTTTCTGAAAAACATCGCGGGGTGGTGCGCATTGTAAGGGTTTCTAACAGGCCATTCACTAGTAGGAGTGAGAAAAATATCACGGCATGGTTTGAATCAGAGGGCCTGAATCAGGATAGGCAGTGAGTGGCAATTTAGGATGAAGAAAAGCACCACGGTGTGGTCACCATGGGGAGGTCAGGACACATGCAGTAGCAATGTAGGATAGGTTTCTGAAAAACATTGCTGGGTGGTGCACATTATAAGGTTTTCTAACAGGCCATTCACTAGTAAGAGTGAGAACAGCATCACGGAGTGGAATGAATCGGAGGGCCTGAATTAGGATAGGCATTGAGTAGCAACGTAGGATGGAGAAAAGCAACAATGGGTGGTCAGCATGGGGAGGTCAGGAAACATGCAGTGGCAATGTAGGATAGGTTTCTGAAAAACATCGTCCTGTGGTGCGCATTGTAAGGCTTTCTAACAGGCCATTCAGTAGTAGGAGTGAGAAGAACATCATGGGGTAGTGTGAATCGGAGGGCCTGAATTAGGATAGGCAGTGAGTGGCAAAGTAAAATGGAGAAAAGCACCATGGTGTGGTCAGATTGGAGAGGTCATCAAACATGCAGTGGCAATGTAGGATAGGTTTCTCAAAAGCATCCCGGGGTGGTGAGCATTGTAAGGGTTTCTAACAAGCCATTCACTAGAACGAGTGAGAAATTCATCACGGGGTGTGGGAATTGGAGGAACAGAATTATAATAGGCAGTGAATGGCAATGTAAAATGGAGAAAAGCACCACGGTGTGGTCGGCATGGGGAGGTCAGGAAACATGCAGTAGCAATGTAGGATAGGTTTCTGAAAAACATCGTGTGGTGCTGCGCGTTGTAAGGGTTTCTAACAAGCCATTCACTAGTAGGAGTGAGAAATACATCATGCAGTGGTGTGAATCGGAAGCCCTCAATCAGGATGGTCAGTGAGTTGCAATGAAGGATGGAGAAAAGCACCACGGGTTGGTGAGCATGGGGAGGTCAGGAAACATGTAGTGGCAATGTAGAATAGGTTTCTGATAAACATCACTGGGTGGTGGGCATTGTAATGCTTTCTAACAGGCCATTCACCAGTAGGAGTGAGAACAACATCACGGGGAGGTGTGAATCGAAGGGCCTGATTTAGGATAGGCAGTGAGTGGCAATGTAGGATGGAGAAAAGCACCACGGGATGTTCAGCATGGGGACGTCAGGAAACATGCAGTGGCAATGTAGGATAGGTTTCTGAAAAAAAAAGCGGGGTGGTGCGCATTGTAAGGCTTTCTAACAGGCCATTCACTAGTAGGAGTGAGAAAAACATCACGGGGTGGTGTGAATTGGAGGGCCTGAATTAGCATAGGCAGTGAGTGGCAATGTAGGATGGATAAAAGCACCACGGAGTGGTCACCATGGGGAGGTCAGGATACATGCAGTGGCAATGTAGGATAGGTTTCTGAAAAACATCGCGGGTGGTGAGAATTGTAAGGGTTTCTAACAGGCCATTCCCTAGTAGGAGTGAGAAAAACATCACGGGGTGGTGTGAATCGGAGGGCCTGAATTATGATAGGCAGAGAATGGCAATGTAGGATGGAGAAAAGCACCACGGGGTGGTCAGCATGGGGAGGTCAGGAAACATGCAGTGACAATGTAGGATACTTTTCTGAAAAACAGCGTGGGGTGGTGCGCATTGTAAGGGTATCTAACAGGCCATTCAATGGTAGGAGTGAGAAAAACATCATGGGGAGGTGTAAGTCAGAGGGCCTGAATCAGGATAGGCGGTGATTGGCAATGTAGCATGGAGAAAAGCACCACGGGGTTGTCAGTATGGGGAGGTCAGGAAACATGCATTGTCAATGTAGGATAGGTTTCTGAAAAACATCGCCACTTGGTGAGCATTGTAAGGCTTTCTAACAGGGCATTCACTAGTAGGAGTGAGAAAAACATTACCGGGTGGTGTGAATCGGAGGGCCTGAATTAGCATAGGCAGTGAGTGGCAATGTAGGATGGAGAAAAGCACCACGGTGTGGTCACCATGGGGAGGTCAGGACACATGCAGTAGCAATGTAGGATAGGTTTCTGAAAAACATTGCTGGGTGGTGCACATTATAAGGTTTTCTAACAGGCCATTCACTAGTAAGAGTGAGAACAGCATCACGGAGTGGAATGAATCGGAGGGCCTGAATTAGGATAGGCATTGAGTAGCAACGTAGGATGGAGAAAAGCAACAATGGGTGGTCAGCATGGGGAGGTCAGGAAACATGCAGTGGCAATGTAGGATAGGTTTCTGAAAAACATCGTCCTGTGGTGCGCATTGTAAGGCTTTCTAACCGGCCATTCAGTAGTAGGAGTGAGAAGAACATCATGGGGTAGTGTACATCGGAGGGCCTGAATTAGGATAGGCAGTGAGTGGCAATGAAGCATGGAGGAAAGCACCTCAGGTTGGTGACCATGGGGAGGTCAGGAAACATGCAGTGGCAATGTAGAATAGGTTTCTGATAAACATCGGTGTGTGGTGGGCATTGTAAGGTTTTCTAACAGGCCATTCACTAGTAGGAGTGAGAACAACATCACGGGGTGGTGTGAATCGGAGGAACTGAATTAGGATAGGCAGTGAATGGCAATGTAAAATGGAGAAAAGCACCACGGTGTGGTCAGCATGGGGAGGTCAGGAAACATGCAGTGGCAATATAGGTTAGGTTTCTGAAAAACATCACGAGGTGCTGCGCGTTGTAAGTGTTTCTTACAGGCCTTTCACTAGTAGGAGTGAGAAATACATCTCGGGGTTGTGTGAATCGGAAGCCCTGAATCAGGATGGTCAGTGAGTGGCAAGGTAGGATGGAGAAAAGCACGACGGGTTTGTGAGCAAGCGGAGGTCGGGATACATGCAGTGGCAATTTAGGATAGGTTTCAGAAAAACATCGCGGGGTGGTGCGCATTGTAAGGGTTTGTAGCAGGCCATTAACTGGTAGGAGTGGGAAAAACATCACGAGGTGGAATTAAACAGAGGGCCTGAATCATATTAGGCAGTGGGTGGCAATGCATAATAGAGAAAAGGACCACGGGGTGGTCAGCCTGGAGATGTCAGGAAACATGCATTGGCAAAGTAGGGTAGGTTTCTGAAAAACATCGTGGGGTTGTGCGCATTGTAAGGCTTTCTAAAAAGCCATTGACAAGTAGGAGAGAAAAAAACATTACGGAGTGGTGTGAATCGGAGGGCCTGAATTAGGAAAGGCTGTGAGTGGCAATGTAGGATGGAGAAAAGCACCACGCGTTTGTCAGCATGTGGAGGCAAGAAAACATGCATTGGCAATGTACGATAGGTATCTGAAAAACATCGCCAGGTGGTGCGCATTGTAAGGCTTTCTAACAGGCCATTCACTAGTAGGAGTGAGAAAAACATCACGGGGTGGTGTGAATCAGAGGGTCTGAATTAAGATAGGCAGTGAGTGGCAATGTTAAATGGAGAAAAGCACCACGGTGTGGGCAGCATGGGGAGGTCAGGAAACATGCTTTGTCCATGTAGGATAGGTTTCTGAAAAACATCGCGGGGTGGTGCGCATTGTAAGGGTTTCTAACAGGCCATTCACTAGTAGGAGTGAGAAAAATATCACGGCATGGTTTGAATCAGAGGGCCTGAATCAGGATAGGCAGTGAGTGGCAATTTAGGATGAAGAAAAGCACCACGGTGTGGTCACCATGGGGAGGTCAGGACACATGCAGTAGCAATGTAGGATAGGTTTCTGAAAAACATTGCTGGGTGGTGCACATTATAAGGTTTTCTAACAGGCCATTCACTAGTAAGAGTGAGAACAGCATCACGGAGTGGAATGAATCGGAGGGCCTGAATTAGGATAGGCATTGAGTAGCAACGTAGGATGGAGAAAAGCAACAATGGGTGGTCAGCATGGGGAGGTCAGGAAACATGCAGTGGCAATGTAGGATAGGTTTCTGAAAAACATCGTCCTGTGGTGCGCATTGTAAGGCTTTCTAACAGGCCATTCAGTAGTAGGAGTGAGAAGAACATCATGGGGTAGTGTGAATCGGAGGGCCTGAATTAGGATAGGCAGTGAGTGGCAAAGTAAAATGGAGAAAAGCACCATGGTGTGGTCAGATTGGAGAGGTCATCAAACATGCAGTGGCAATGTAGGATAGGTTTCTCAAAAGCATCCCGGGGTGGTGAGCATTGTAAGGGTTTCTAACAAGCCATTCACTAGAACGAGTGAGAAATTCATCACGGGGTGTGGGAATTGGAGGAACAGAATTATGATAGGCAGTGAATGGCAATGTAAAATGGAGAAAAGCACCACGGTGTGGTCGGCATGGGGAGGTCAGGAAACATGCAGTAGCAATGTAGGATAGGTTTCTGAAAAACATCGTGTGGTGCTGCGCGTTGTAAGGGTTTCTAACAAGCCATTCACTAGTAGGAGTGAGAAATACATCACGCAGTGGTGTGAATCGGAAGCCCTCAATCAGGATGGTCAGTGAGTTGCAATGAAGGATGGAGAAAAGCACCACGGGTTGGTGAGCATGGGGAGGTCAGGAAACATGTAGTGGCAATGTAGAATAGGTTTCGGATAAACATCACTGGGTGGTGGGCATTGTAATGCTTTCTAACAGGCCATTCACCAGTAGGAGTGAGAACAACATCACGGGGAGGTGTGAATCGAAGGGCCTGATTTAGGATAGGCAGTGAGTGGCAATGTAGGATGGAGAAAAGCACCACGGGATGTTCAGCATGGGGACGTCAGGAAACATGCAGTGGCAATGTAGGATAGGTTTCTGAAAAAAAAAGCGGGGTGGTGCGCATTGTAAGGCTTTCTAACAGGCCATTCACTAGTAGGAGTGAGAAAAACATCACGGGGTGGTGTGAATTGGAGGGCCTGAATTAGCATAGGCAGTGAGTGGCAATGTAGGATGGATAAAAGCACCACGGAGTGGTCACCATGGGGAGGTCAGGATACATGCAGTGGCAATGTAGGATAGGTTTCTGAAAAACATCGCGGGTGGTGAGAATTGTAAGGGTTTCTAACAGGCCATTCCCTAGTAGGAGTGAGAAAAACATCACGGGGTGGTGTGAATCGGAGGGCCTGAATTATGATAGGCAGAGAATGGCAATGTAGGATGGAGAAAAGCACCACGGGGTGGTCAGCATGGGGAGGTCAGGAAACATGCAGTGGCAATGTAGGATACTTTTCTGAAAAACAGCGCGGGGTGGTGCGCATTGTAAGGGTATCTAACAGGCCATTCAATGGTAGGAGTGAGAAAAACATCATGGGGAGGTGTAAGTCAGAGGGCCTGAATCAGGATAGGCGGTGATTGGCAATGTAGCATGGAGAAAAGCACCACGGGGTTGTCAGTATGGGGAGGTCAGGAAACATGCATTGTCAATGTAGGATAGGTTTCTGAAAAACATCGCCACTTGGTGAGCATTGTAAGGCTTTCTAACAGGGCATTCACTAGTAGGAGTGAGAAAAACATTACCGGGTGGTGTGAATCGGAGGGCCTGAATTAGCATAGGCAGTGAGTGGCAATGTAGGATGGAGAAAAGCACCACGGTGTGGTCACCATGGGGAGGTCAGGACACATGCAGTAGCAATGTAGGATAGGTTTCTGAAAAACATTGCTGGGTGGTGCACATTATAAGGTTTTCTAACAGGCCATTCACTAGTAAGAGTGAGAACAGCATCACGGAGTGGAATGAATCGGAGGGCCTGAATTAGGATAGGCATTGAGTAGCAACGTAGGATGGAGAAAAGCAACAATGGGTGGTCAGCATGGGGAGGTCAGGAAACATGCAGTGGCAATGTAGGATAGGTTTCTGAAAAACATCGTCCTGTGGTGCGCATTGTAAGGCTTTCTAACCGGCCATTCAGTAGTAGGAGTGAGAAGAACATCATGGGGTAGTGTACATCGGAGGGCCTGAATTAGGATAGGCAGTGAGTGGCAATGAAGCATGGAGGAAAGCACCTCAGGTTGGTGACCATGGGGAGGTCAGGAAACATGCAGTGGCAATGTAGAATAGGTTTCTGATAAACATCGGTGTGTGGTGGGCATTGTAAGGTTTTCTAACAGGCCATTCACTAGTAGGAGTGAGAACAACATCACGGGGTGGTGTGAATCGGAGGAACTGAATTAGGATAGGCAGTGAATGGCAATGTAAAATGGAGAAAAGCACCACGGTGTGGTCAGCATGGGGAGGTCAGGAAACATGCAGTGGCAATATAGGTTAGGTTTCTGAAAAACATCACGAGGTGCTGCGCGTTGTAAGTGTTTCTTACAGGCCTTTCACTAGTAGGAGTGAGAAATACATCTCGGGGTTGTGTGAATCGGAAGCCCTGAATCAGGATGGTCAGTGAGTGGCAAGGTAGGATGGAGAAAAGCACGACGGGTTTGTGAGCAAGCGGAGGTCGGGATACATGCAGTGGCAATTTAGGATAGGTTTCAGAAAAACATCGCGGGGTGGTGCGCATTGTAAGGGTTTGTAGCAGGCCATTAACTGGTAGGAGTGGGAAAAACATCACGAGGTGGAATTAAACAGAGGGCCTGAATCATATTAGGCAGTGGGTGGCAATGCATAATAGAGAAAAGGACCACGGGGTGGTCAGCCTGGAGATGTCAGGAAACATGCATTGGCAAAGTAGGGTAGGTTTCTGAAAAACATCGTGGGGTTGTGCGCATTGTAAGGCTTTCTAAAAAGCCATTGACAAGTAGGAGAGAAAAAAACATTACGGAGTGGTGTGAATCGGAGGGCCTGAATTAGGAAAGGCTGTGAGTGGCAATGTAGGATGGAGAAAAGCACCACGCGTTTGTCAGCATGTGGAGGCAAGAAAACATGCATTGGCAATGTACGATAGGTATCTGAAAAACATCGCCAGGTGGTGCGCATTGTAAGGCTTTCTAACAGGCCATTCACTAGTAGGAGTGAGAAAAACATCACGGGGTGGTGTGAATCAGAGGGTCTGAATTAAGATAGGCAGTGAGTGGCAATGTTAAATGGAGAAAAGCACCACGGTGTGGGCAGCATGGGGAGGTCAGGAAACATGCTTTGTCCATGTAGGATAGGTTTCTGAAAAACATCGCGGGGTGGTGCGCATTGTAAGGGTTTCTAACAGGCCATTCACTAGTAGGAGTGAGAAAAATATCACGGCATGGTTTGAATCAGAGGGCCTGAATCAGGATAGGCAGTGAGTGGCAATTTAGGATGAAGAAAAGCACCACGGTGTGGTCACCATGGGGAGGTCAGGACACATGCAGTAGCAATGTAGGATAGGTTTCTGAAAAACATTGCTGGGTGGTGCACATTATAAGGTTTTCTAACAGGCCATTCACTAGTAAGAGTGAGAACAGCATCACGGAGTGGAATGAATCGGAGGGCCTGAATTAGGATAGGCATTGAGTAGCAACGTAGGATGGAGAAAAGCAACAATGGGTGGTCAGCATGGGGAGGTCAGGAAACATGCAGTGGCAATGTAGGATAGGTTTCTGAAAAACATCGTCCTGTGGTGCGCATTGTAAGGCTTTCTAACAGGCCATTCAGTAGTAGGAGTGAGAAGAACATCATGGGGTAGTGTGAATCGGAGGGCCTGAATTAGGATAGGCAGTGAGTGGCAAAGTAAAATGGAGAAAAGCACCATGGTGTGGTCAGATTGGAGAGGTCATCAAACATGCAGTGGCAATGTAGGATAGGTTTCTCAAAAGCATCCCGGGGTGGTGAGCATTGTAAGGGTTTCTAACAAGCCATTCACTAGAACGAGTGAGAAATTCATCACGGGGTGTGGGAATTGGAGGAACAGAATTATGATAGGCAGTGAATGGCAATGTAAAATGGAGAAAAGCACCACGGTGTGGTCGGCATGGGGAGGTCAGGAAACATGCAGTAGCAATGTAGGATAGGTTTCTGAAAAACATCGTGTGGTGCTGCGCGTTGTAAGGGTTTCTAACAAGCCATTCACTAGTAGGAGTGAGAAATACATCACGCAGTGGTGTGAATCGGAAGCCCTCAATCAGGATGGTCAGTGAGTTGCAATGAAGGATGGAGAAAAGCACCACGTGTTGGTGAGCATGGGGAGGTCAGGAAACATGTAGTGGCAATGTAGAATAGGTTTCGGATAAACATCACTGGGTGGTGGGCATTGTAATGCTTTCTAACAGGCCATTCACCAGTAGGAGTGAGAACAACATCACGGGGAGGTGTGAATCGAAGGGCCTGATTTAGGATAGGCAGTGAGTGGCAATGTAGGATGGAGAAAAGCACCACGGGATGTTCAGCATGGGGACGTCAGGAAACATGCAGTGGCAATGTAGGATAGGTTTCTGAAAAAAAAAGCGGGGTGGTGCGCATTGTAAGGCTTTCTAACAGGCCATTCACTAGTAGGAGTGAGAAAAACATCACGGGGTGGTGTGAATTGGAGGGCCTGAATTAGCATAGGCAGTGAGTGGCAATGTAGGATGGATAAAAGCACCACGGAGTGGTCACCATGGGGAGGTCAGGATACATGCAGTGGCAATGTACGATAGGTTTCTGAAAAACATCGCGGGTGGTGAGAATTGTAAGGGTTTCTAACAGGCCATTCACTAGTGTGAGTGAGAAAAATATCACGGGGTGGTGTGAATCAGAGGGCCTGAATCAGGATAGGCAGTGAGTGGCAATGTAGGATGGATAAAAGCACCACGGGTTGGTCAGCATGGGGAGGTCAGGAAACATGCAGTGGCAATGTAGTATAGGTTTCTGAAAAACATCGCCAGGTGGTGTGCATTGTAAGGCTTTCTAACAGGCCATTCTCTAGTAGGAGTGAGAAAAACATCACGGGGTGGTGTGAATTGGAGGGCCTGAATTAGCATAGGCAGTGGGTGGCAATGTAGGATGGATAAAAGCACCACGGAGTGGTCAACATGGGGAGGTCAGGATACATGCAGTGGCAATGTAGGATAGGTTTCTGAAAAACATCGCGGGTGGTGAGAATTGTAAGGGATTCTAACAGGCCATTCACTAGTGTGAGTGAGAAAAACATCACGGGGTGGTGTGAATCAGAGGGCCTGAATCAGGATAGGCAGTGAGTGGCAATGTAGGATGGATAAAAGCACCACGGGTTGGTCAGCATGGGGAGGTCAGGAAACATGCAGTGGCAATGTAGTATAGGTTTCTGAAAAACATCGCCAGGTGGTGTGCATTGTAAGGCTTTCTAACGGGCCATTCTCTAGTAGGAGTGAGAAAAACATCACGGGGTGGTGTGAATTGGAGGGCCTGAATTAGCATAGGCAGTGATTGGCAATGTAGGATTGATAAAAGCACCCTGGAGTGGTCACCATTGGGAGGTCAGGATTCATTCAATGGCAATGTAGGATAGGTTTCTGAAAAACATCGCGGGTGGTGAGAAATGTAAGGGTTTCTAACAGGCCATTCACTAGTAGGAGTGAGAAAAACATCACGGGGTGGTGTGAATCGGAGGGCCTGAATTATGATAGGCAGAGAATGGCAATGTAGGATGGAGAAAAGCACCACGGGGTAGTCAGCATGGGGAGGTCAGGAAACATGCAGTGGCAATGTAGGATACTTTTCTGAAAAACAGCGCGGGGTGGTGCGCATTGTAAGGGTATCTAACAGGCCATTCAATGGTAGGAGTGAGAAAAACATCATGGGGAGGTGTAAGTCAGAGGGCCTGAATCAGGATAGGCGGTGATTGGCAATGTAGCATGGAGAAAAGCACCACGGGGTTGTCAGTATGGGGAGGTCAGGAAACATGCATTGTCAATGTAGGATAGGTTTCTGAAAAACATCGCCACTTGGTGAGCATTGTAAGGCTTTCTAACAGGGCATTCACTAGTAGGAGTGAGAAAAACATTACCGGGTGGTGTGTATCGGAGGGCCTGAATTAGCATAGGCAGTGAGTGGCAATGTAGGATGGAGAAAAGCACCACGGTGTGGTCACCATGGGGAGGTCAGGACACATGCAGTAGCAATGTAGGATAGGTTTCTGAAAAACATTGCTGGGTGGTGCACATTATAAGGTTTTCTAACAGGCCATTCACTAGTAAGAGTGAGAACAGCATCACGGAGTGGAATGAATCGGAGGGCCTGAATTAGGATAGGCATTGAGTAGCAACGTAGGATGGAGAAAAGCAACAATGGGTGGTCAGCATGGGGAGGTCAGGAAACATGCAGTGGCAATGTAGGATAGGTTTCTGAAAAACATCGTCCTGTGGTGCGCATTGTAAGGCTTTCTAACCGGCCATTCAGTAGTAGGAGTGAGAAGAACATCATGGGGTAGTGTACATCGGAGGGCCTGAATTAGGATAGGCAGTGAGTGGCAATGTAAAATGGAGAAAAGCACCACGGTGTGGTCAGATTGGAGAGGTCATCAAACATGCAGTGGCAATGTAGGATAGGTTTCTGAAAAACATCGCCACTTGGTGCGCATTGTAAGGCTTTCTAACAGGGCATTCACTAGTAGGAGTGAGAAAAACATTACCGGGTTGTGTGAATCGGAGGGCCTGAATTAGCATAGGCAGTGAGTGGCAATGTAGGATGGAGAGAAGCACCACGGGGTGGTCAGTATGGGGAGGTCAGGAAATATGCAGTGGCAATGTAGGATAGGTTTCTGAAAAACATCGCGGGGTGGTGCGCATTGTAAGGGTTTCTAACAGGCCATTCACTAGTAGGAGTGAGAAATACATCATGGTGTGGTTTGAATCGGAGAGCCTGAATCAAGATAGATAGTGAGTGGTATTATCGGATGGAGAAAAGCACCACTGGTGGTCAGCATGGGGAGGTCAGGAAACATGCAGTTGCAATGTAGGATAGGTTTCTGAAAAACATCACGGGGTGGTGCGCATTGTAAGGGTTTCTAACAGGCCATTCACTAGTAGGAATGAGAAAAACATCATGGCGTGGTGTGAATCAGATGTTTTGAATTAGGATAGGCAGTGAGTGGCAATGTAGGATGGAGAAAAGCACCACGGGGTGGTCAGAATGGGGAGGTCAGGAAACATGCAGTGGCAATGTGGGATAGCTTTCTGAAAAACATCGAGGGGTGGTGCGCATTGTAAGGGTTTCTAACAGGCCATTCACTAGTAGGGGTGAGAAAAACATCACGGGTTGATGTGAATCGGAGGGCCTGAATTAGGATAGGCAGTGAGTGGCAATGAAGCATGGAGGAAAGCACCTCAGGTTGGTGACCATGGGGAGGTCAGGAAACATGCAGTGGCAATGTAGAATAGGTTTCTGATAAACATCGGTGGGTGGTGGGCATTGTAAGGTTTTCTAACAGGCCATTCACTAGTAGGAGTGAGAACAACATCACGGGGTGGTGTGAATCGGAGAGCCTGAATCAGGAGAGGCAGTGAGTGGCAATGTAGGATGGAGCAAAGCACCACTGGGTGGTCAGGTTGGAGAGGTCATGAAACATGATGTGACAATGTAGGATAGGTTTCTCCAAAGCATCTCTGGGTGGTGCGCATTGTAAGGGTTTATAACAGGCCATTCACTAGTAGGAGTGAGAAATACATCACGGGGTGGTGTGAATCGGAGGAACTGAATTAGGATAGGCAGTGAATGGCAATGTAAAATGGAGAAAAGCACCACGGTTTGGTCAGCATGGGGAGGTCAGGAAACATGCAGTGGCAATATAGGATAGGTTTCTGAAAAACATCACGAGGTGCTGCGCGTTGTAAGTGTTTCTTACAGGCCTTTCACTAGTAGGAGTGAGAAATACATCTCGGGGTTGTGTGAATCGGAAGCCCTGAATCAGGATGGTCAGTGAGTGGCAAGGTAGGATGGAGAAAAGCACAACGGGTTGGTGAGCAAGCGGAGGTCGGGATACATGCAGTGGCAATTTAGGATGGGTTTCAGAAAAACATCGCTGGGTGGTGCGCATTGTAAGGGTTTGTAGCAGGCCATTAACTGGTAGGAGTGAGAAAAACATCACGAGGTGGTATTAAACAGAGGGCCTGAATCATATTAGGCAGTGGGTAGCAATGCATAATAGAGAAAAGTACCACGGGGTGGTCAGCCTGGAGATGTCAGGAAACATGCATTGGCAAAGTAGGGTAGGTTTCTGAAAAACATCGTGGGGTTGTGCGCATTGTAAGGCTTTCTAAAAAGCCATTGACAAGTAGGAGAGAAAAAAACATTACGGAGTGGTGTGAATCGGAGGGCCTGAATTAGGAAAGGCTGTGAGTGGCAATGTAGGATGGAGAAAAGCACCACGCGTTTGTCAGCATGTGGAGGCAAGAAAACATGCATTGGCAATGTACGATAGGTATCTGAAAAACATCGCCAGGTGGTGCGCATTGTAAGGCTTTCTAACAGGCCATTCACTAGTAGGAGTGAGAAAAACATCACGGGGTGGTGTGAATCAGAGGGTCTGAATTAAGATAGGCAGTGAGTGGCAATGTTAAATGGAGAAAAGCACCACGGTGTGGGCAGCATGGGGAGGTCAGGAAACATGCTGTGTCCATGTAGGATAAGTTTCTGAAAAACATCGCGGGCTGGTGCGCATTGTAAGGGTTTCTAACAGGCCATTCACTAGTAAGAGTGAGAACAGCATCACGGAGTGGAATGAATCGGAGGGCCTGAATTAGGATAGGCATTGAGTAGCAACGTAGGATGGAGAAAAGCAACAATGGGTGGTCAGCATGGGGAGGTCAGGAAACATGCAGTGGCAATGTAGGATAGGTTTCTGAAAAACATCGTTCTGTGGTGCGCATTGTAAGGCTTTCTAACAGGCCATTCACTAGTAGGAGTGAGAAAATCGTCACGGCGTGGTGTGAATCAGATGTTTTGAATTAGGATAGGCAGTGAGTGGCAATGTAGGATGGAGAAAAGCACCACGGGGTGGTCAGAATGGGGAGGTCAGGAATCATGCAGTGGCAATGTTGGACAGCTTCTGAAAAACATGGCGGGGTGGTGCCCATTGTAAGGGTTTCTATCAGGCCATTAACTAATAGGAGTGAGAAAAACATCACGGTGTGGTGTGAATCGGAGGGCCTGAATCAAGATAGGCAGTGAGTGGCAATGTAGGATGGAAAAAAGCACCACAGGGTGGTCACCATGGGGAGGTCAGGAATCATGCAGTGGCAATGTGGTATAGGTGTCTGAAAATCATCGCGGGTGGTGCGCATTGTATGGGTTTCTAACAGGCCATTCACTAGTAGGTGTGAGAAGAACGTCACGGGGTGGTGTGAATCGGAGGGCCTGAATTAGGATAGGCATTGAGTGGCTATGTAGGATGGAGAAAAGCACCATATCGTGGTCACCATGGGGAGGTCAGGAAACATGCAGTGGCAATGTAGGATAGGTTTGTGAAAAAAAAAGAAGAGTGGTGCGCATTGTATTGGTTTCTAACAGGCCATTCACCTGTGGGAGTGAGAAAAACATCACGGGGTGGTATGATTCAGAGGGCCTGATTTAGGATAGGCAGTGAGTGGCAATGTAGGATGGAGAAATGCACCGTGGGTTGGTCAGCACTGGGAGGTCAAGAAACATGCAGTGGCAATGTAGGATACTTTTCTGAAAAACATCACTCGGTGGTGCGCATTGTAAGGGTGTCTAACAGGCGATTCACTAGTAGGAGTGAGCAAAACATCACGAGGTGGTGTGAATCGGAGGGCCTAAATTATGATAGGTAGTGAGTGGTAATGTCGGATTGAGAAAAGCACCACGGGGTGGTCAGCATGGGGAGGTCAGGAAACATGCAGTGGACATGTAGGATTGGTTTCTGAAAAACATCGCGGAGTGGTGCGCATTGTAAGGGTTTCTAACAGGCCATTCACTAGTAGAAGTCAGAAAAACATCACGGGGTGGTGTGAATCGGAGGGCCTAAATTATGATAGGTAGTGAGTGGTAATGTCGGATGGAGAAAAGCACCACGGGGTGGTCAGCATGGGGAGGTCAGGAAACATGCAGTGGACATGTAGGATAGGTTTCTGAAAAACATCGCGGGGTGGGGCGGATTGTAAGGGTTTCTAACAGGATATTCACTAGTAGAAGTGAGAAAAACATCACGGGGTGGTCTGAATCGGATGGCCTGAATCAGGATAGGCAGTGAGTGGCAATGTAGGATCGAGAAAATCTCCACAGGGTGGTCAGTATGGGGAGGTCAGGAAATATGCAATGGCAATGTAGGATAGGTTTCTGAAAAACATCGCGAGGTGGTGCGCATTGTAAGTGTTTCTAACAGGCCATTCTCTAGTAGGAGTGAGAAAAACATCACGGGATGGTGTGAATCGGAGGGCCTTAATTACCATAGGGAGTTAGTGACAATGTAAAATGGAGAAAAGCACCGCTGTGTGGTCAGCATGGGGAGGTCATGAAACATGCAATGGCAATGTAGGATCGGTTTCTGAAAAACATCGCGGGGTGGTGCGCATTGTAAGGGTTTCTAACAGGCCATTCACTAGTAGCAGTGAGAAATACATCACGGGGTGGTGTGAATCGGAAGCCCTGAATCAGGATAGGCAGTGCGTGGCAATGTAGGATGGAGAGAAGCACCACGGTGTGGTCAGCATAGAGGGGTCAGGACACATGCTGTGGCAATGTAGCATAGGTTTCAGAAAAACATCGCTGGTGGTGAGAATTGCAAGGGTTTCAAACAGGCCATTCACTAGTCGGAGGGTGAAAAACATCACGGGTTGGTATTAATCAGAGGGCCTGAATCATGATAGGCAGTTAGTGGCAATGTATAAGGAGAAATGCACCAAGGGGAGGTCAGCCTGGAGAGGTCAGGAAACATGCATTGGCAATGTAGGATAGGTTTCTGAAAAACATCGTGGGGTTGTGCGCATTGTAAGGATTTCTAACAAGCCATTGACAAGGAGATAAAAAAACATCACGGGGTGGTGTGAATCAGAGGGCCTGAATTAGGAAAGGCTGTGAGCCGCAATCTAGGATGGAGAAAAGCACCAAGGGTTTGTCAGCATGGGGAGGCATGCAAACATGCAGTGGCAATGTAGAATAGGTTTCGGATAAACATCACTGGGTGGTGTGCATTGTAAGGGTTTCTAAGAGGCCATTCACTAGTAGGAGGGAGAACAACATCACGGGGTTTTGTGAATCGAAGGGCAAGATTTAGGATAGGCAGTGAGTGGCAATGTAGGTTGGAGAAAAGCACCACGGTGTGGTCAGCATGGATAGGTAAGGAAACATGCAGTGGCAATGTAGGATCGGTTTCTGATAAACATGGCGGGGTGGTGCGCATTGTAAGGGTTTCTAACAGGCCATTCACTAGTAGGAGTGAGAAATACATCACAGGTTGGTGTGAATCGGAGGGCCTGAATCAGGATGGTCAGTGAGTGGCAATGTAGGATGGAGAAAAGCACCACAGGGTGGTCAGGAAGGGGAGGTCAGGAAAAATGCAGTGGCAATGTAAGATAGGTTTCTGAAAAACATCGCGGGGTGGTGCGCATTGTAAGGGTTTCTAACAGGCCATTCACTAGTAGGAGTGAGAAATACATCACGGGTTGGTGTGAATCGGAGGAACTGAATGAGGATAGGCAATGAATGGCAATGTAAAATGGAGAAAAGCACCACGGTGTGGTCGGCATGGGGAGGTCAGGAAACATGCAGTGGCAATGTAGAATAGGTTTCTGATAAACATCGCTTGATGGAGCGCATTGTAAGGGTTTCTAACAGGCCATTCACTAGTAGAAGTGAGAAAAACATCACAGGGTAGTATTAATCAGAGGGCCTGAATTAGGATAGGCAGGGAGTGGCAATGTAAAATGGAGAAAAGCACCAAGGTGTAGTCAGCATGGGGAGGTCAGGAAACATGCAGGGGCAATGTAGGATAGGTTCCTGAAAAACATCGCGGGGTGGTGCGCATTGTAAGGGTTTCTAACAGGCCATTCACTAGTAGGATTGAGAAATAAATCACGGGGTGGTGTGAATTGGAAGCCCTGAATCAGGATAGGCAGTGAGTGGAAATGTAGGATGGAGGAAAGCACCACGAGGTGGTCAGCATAGGGAGGTCAGGACACATGCTGTGGCAATGTATCATAGGTTTCTGTAAAACTTCGCTGGTGGTGAGAATTATAAGGGTTACTAACAGGCCATTCACTAGTACGAGTGAGAAAAACATCACAGGGTGGTATTAATCAGAGGGCCTGAATCATGATAGGCAATGAGTGGCAATGTATAATGGAGAAATGCACTACGGGGTGGTCAGCCTGTAGAGGTCAGGAAACATGCATTGGCAATGTAGGATAGGTTTCTGAAAAACATCGTGGGGTTATGCGGAATGTAAGGCTTTCTAACAAGCCATTGACAAGTAGGAGAGAAAAAAACATCACGGGGTGGTGTGAATCGTAGGGCCTGAATTAGGAAAGGCTGTGAGTGGCAATTAAGGATGGAGAAAAGCACCACGGGTTTGTCTGCATGGGGAGGCAAGGAAACATGCAGTGGCAATGTAGAATAGGTTTCGGATAAACATCACTGGGTGGTGCGCATTGTAAAGATTTCTAACAGGCCATTCACTAGTAGGAGTGAGAACAACATCAAGGTGTGTTGTGAATCGAAGGGACTGATTTAGGATAGGCAGTGAGTGGCAATGTAGGATGGAGAAAAGCACCACCGGGTGGTCAGCATGGGGAGGTCAGGAAACATGCAGTGGCAATGTAGGATAGGTTTCTGATAAACATCACTAGTGGGTGCGCATTGTAAGGGTTTCTAACAGGCCATTCCCTAGTAGGAGTGACAAATACATCACGGGGCGGTGTGAATCGGAGGAACTGAATTAGGATAGGCAGTCAATGGCAATGCATAATAGAGAAAACACCACGGGGTGGTCAGGCTGGAAATGTCAGGAAACATGCATTGTCAATGTAGGATAGGTTTCTGAAAAACATCGTGGGGTTGTGCACATTATAAGGCTTTCTAACAAGCCATTGACAAGTAGGAGAGAAAAAATCATGGAGTGGTGTGAATCAGAGGGTCTGAATTAGGATAGGCAGTGAGTGGCAATGTTAACTGGAGAAAAGCACCACGGTGTGATCAGCATGGGGAGGTCAGGAAACATGCTGTGTCAATGTAGGATAGGTTTCTGAAAAACATCGCGGGGTGGTGCACTTTGTACGGATTTCTAAGAGGCCATTCACTAGTAGGAGTGAGAAAAACATCACGGCGTGGTTTGAATCAGAGGGCCTGAATCAGGATAGGCAGTGAGTGACAATTTAGGATGGAGAAAAGCCCCACGGTGTGGTCAGCATGGGGAGGTCAGGACACATGCAGTGGCAATGTAGGATAGGTTTCTGAAAAACATCGCTGGGTGGTGCACATTGTAAGGTTTTCTAACAGGCCATTCACTAGTAAGAGTGAGAACAACATCACGGAGTGATGTGAATCGGAGGGCCTGAATTAGGATACGCATTGAGTAGCAATGTAGGATGGAGAAAAGCAACACTGGGTGGTCAGCATGCGGAGGTCAGGAAACATGCAGTGGCAATGTAGGATAGGTTTCTGAAAAATATCGCCGTGTGGTGCGCATTGTAAGGCTTTCTAACAGGCCTTTCAGTAGTAGGAGTGAGAAGAACATCACGGGGTAGTGTGAATCGGAGGGCCTGAATTAGGATAGGCAGTGAGTGGCAATGTAAAATGGGGAAAAGCACCACGGTGTGGTCAGCATGGGGAGGTCAGGAAACATGCATTAGCAATGTAGGATAGGTTTCGGAAAAACATCGCTGGGTCGTGGGCATTGTAAGGGTTTCTAACAGGCATGCACCAGTAGGAGTGAGAAAAACATCACGGGTTGGTGTGAATCGGAGTGTCTGAATCAGGATAGGCAGTGAGTGACAATGTAGGATGGAGAAAAGCACCACTGGGTGGTCAGGTTGGAGAGGTCATGAAACATGCAGTGGCAATGTAGGATAGTTTTCTCAAAAACAGCACGGGGTGGTAAGCATTGTAAGGGTTTCTAACAAGCCATTCACTAGAACTAGTGAGAAATTCATCACGAAGTGGTGTGAATTGGAGGAACAGAATTACGATAGACAGTGAATGGCAATGTAAAATGGAGAAAAGCACCATGGTGTGGTCGGCATGGGGAGGTCAGGAAACATGCAGTGGCAATGTAGGATAGGTTTCTGAAAAACATCGTGGGGTGCTGCGCGTTGTAAAGGTTTGTAACAAGCCATTCACTAGTAGGAGTGAGAAATACATCACACGGTGGTGTGAATCGGAAGCCCTCAATCAGGATGGTCAGTGAGTTGCAATGAAGGATGGAGAAAAGCACCACGGGTTGGTGAGCATGGGGAGGTCAGGAAACATGCAGTGGCAATGTAGAATAGGTTTAGGATAAACATCACTGGGTGGTGGGCATTGTAAGGATTTCTAACAGTGCATTCACAAGTAGGAGTGAGAAAAACATCACAGGGTGGTGTCAATCGGAGGGCCTGAATTAGCATAGGCAGTGAGTGGCAATGTAAGATGGAGAAAAGCACCACGGGGTGGTCAGTATGGGGAGGTCAGGAAATATGCAGCGGCAATGTAGGATAGCTTTCTGAAAAACATCGCGGGGTGGGGCGGATTGTAAGGGTTTCTAACAGGACATTCACTAGTAGGAGTGAGAAATACATCATGGTGTGGTGTGATTCGGAGGGCCTGAATCAAGATAGACAGTGAGTGGCAATATCGGATGGAGAAAAGCACCACTGGTGGTCAGCATGTGGACGTCAGGAAACATGCAGTGGCAATGTAGGATAGGTTTCTGAAAAACATCACGTGGTGGTGGGCATCGTAGTTGTTTCTAACAGGCCATTCACAAGTAGGAGTGAGAAAATCGTCACGGCGTGGTGTGAATCAGATGTTTTGAATTAGGATAGGCAGTGAGTGGCAATGTAGGATGGAGAAAAGCACCACGGGGTGGTCAGAATGGGGAGGTCAGGAAACATGCAGTGGCAATGTGGGACAGCTTCTGAAAAACATGGCGGGGTGGTGCGCATTGTAAGGGTTTCTATCAGGCCATTAACTAATAGGAGTGAGAAAAACATCAAGGCGTGGTGTGAATCGGAGGGCCTCAATCAAGATAGGCAGTGAGTGGCAATGAAGGATGGAAAAAAGCACCACGGGGTGGGCACCATGGGGAGGTCAGGACACATGCAGTGGCAATGTGGTATAGGTGTCTGAAAATCATCGCAGGTGGTGCGCCTTGTATGGGTTTCTAACAGGCCTTTCACTAGTAGGAGTGAGAAAAACATCACGGGGTGGTATGATTCAGAGGGCCTGATTTAGGATAGGCAGTGAGTGGCAATGTAGGATGGAGAAATGCACCACAGGTTGGTCAGCACAGGGAGGTCAAGAAACATGCAGTGGCAATGTAGGATACTTTTCTGAAAAACATCACTCGGTGGTGCGCATTGTAAGGGTGTCTAACAGGCGATTCCCTAGGAGGAGTGAGCAAAACATCACGGGGTGGTGTGAATCGGAGGGCCTAAATTATGATAGGTAGTGAGTGGTAATGTCGGATGGAGAAAAGCACCATGGGGTGGTCAGCATGGGGAGGTCAGGAAACATGCAGTGGACATGTAGGATAGGTTTCTGAAAAACATCGCGGAGTGGTGCGCATTGTAATGGTTTCTAACAGGCCATTCACTAGTAGAAGTGAGAAAAACATCACGGGGTGGTGTGAATCGGAGGGCCTAAATTATGATAGGTAGTGAGTGGTAATGTCGGATGGAGAAACGCACCACGGGGTGGTCAGCATGGGGAGGTCAGGAAACATGCAGTGGACATGTACGATAGGTTTCTGAAAAACATCGCGGAGTGGTGCGCATTGTAAGGGTTTCTAACAGGCCATTCACTAGTAGAAGTGAGAAAAACATCACGGGGTGGTCTGAATCAGAGGGCCTGAATCAGGATAGGCAGTGAGTGGCAATGAAGGATGGAGAAAAGAACCATGTGGTGGTCAGGATGGGGAGGTTAGGGAATGTGCAGTGGCAATGTAGGATAGGTTTCTGAAAAACATCGCGTGGTGGGGCGGATTGTAAGGGTTTCTAACAGGCCATTCACTAGTAGGAGTGAGAAATACATCACGGGGTGGTGTGAATTGGAAGCCCTGAATCAGGATAGGCAGTGAGTGGCAATGTAGGATGGAGAGAAGCCCCACGGTGTGGTCAGCATGGGGAGGTCAGGACACATGCAGTGGCAATGTAGGATAGGTTTCGGAAAAACATCGCTGGGTGATGCACATTGTAAGGTTTTCTAACAGGCCATTCACTAGTAAGAGTGAGAACAACATCACGGAGTGATGTGAATCGGAGGGCCTGAATTAGGATACGCATTGAGTAGCAATGTAGGATGCAGAAAAGCAACACTGGGTGGTCAGCATGCGGAGGTCAGGAAACATGCAGTGGACATGTAGGATAGGTTTCTGAAAAACATCGCGGAGTGGTGCGCATTGTAATGGTTTCTAACAGGCCATTCACTAGTAGGAATGAGAAAATCGTCACGGCGTGGTTTAAATCAGATGTTTTGAATTAGGATAGGCAGTGAGTGGCAATGTAGGATGGAGAAAAGCACTTCGGGGTGGTCAGAATGGGGAGGTCAGGAAACATGCAGTGGCAATGTGGGATAACTTCTGAAAAACAAGGCGGGGTGGTGCGCATTGTAAGGGTTTCTAACAGGCCATTAACTAATAGGAGTGAAAAAAACCTCACGGCGTGGTGTGAATTGGAGGGCCTGAGTCAAGATAGGCAGTGAGTGGCAATGTAGGATGGAAAAAAGCACCACGGGGTGGTCACCATGGGGAGGTCAGGAAACATGCAGTGGCAATGTGGTATAGGGGTCTGAAAATCATCGCGGGTGGTTCACATTGTATGGGTTTCTAACAGGCCATTCACTAGTAGGAGTGAGAACAACTTCACGGGGTGGTGTGAATCGGAGGGCCTGAATTAGGATAGGCATTGAGTGGCTATGTATGATGGAGAACAGCACCATATCGTGGTCACCATGGGGAGGTCAGGAAACATGCAGTGGCAATGTAGGATAGGTTTGTGAAAAAAAAAAAGCAGGGTGGTGCGCATTGTATTGGTTTCTAACAGGCCATTCACCTGTGGGAGTGAGAAAAACATCACGGGGTGGTGTGATTCAGAGGGCCTGATTTAGGATAGGCAGTGAGTGGCAATGGAGGATGGAGAAATGCACCATGGGTTGGTCAGCACAGGGAGGTCAAGAAACATGCAGTGGCAATGTAGGATACTGTTCTGAAAAACATCACTCTGTGATGCGCATTGTAAGGGTGTCTAACAGGCGATTCACTAGTAGGAGTGAGCAAAACATCACGGGGTCGTGTGAATCGGAGGGCCTAAATTATGATAGGTAGTCAGTGGTATTGTCGGATGGAGAAAAGCACCACGGGGTGGTCAGCATGGGAGGTCAGGAAACATGCAGTGGACATGTAGAATAGGTTTCTGAAAAACATCGCGGAGTGGTGCGCATTGTAAGGGTTTCTAACAGGCCATTCACTAGTAGAAGTGAGAAAAACATCACGGGGTGGTCTGAATCAGAGGGCCTGAATCAGGATAGGCAGTGAGTGGCAATGTAGGATGGAGAGAAGCACCACGCTGTGGACAGCACAGGGAGGTCAGGACACATGCTGTGGCAATATAGGATAGGTTTCTGAAAAACATCCTGGGGTGGTGCGCATTGTAAGGGTTTCTAACAGGCCATTCACTAGTAGGAGTGAGAAAAACATCACGGGGTGGTGTGAATCTGAGGGCCTGAATTAGGATAGGGAGTTAGTGACAATGTAAAATGGAGAAAAGCACCGCGGTGTGGTCAGCATGGGGAGGTCAGGAAACATGCAATGGCAATGTAGGATAGGTTTCTGAAAAACTTCACTGGGTGGTGCGCATTTTAAGGGTTTCCAACAGGCCATTCTCTAGTAGGAGTGAGAAATACATTATGGTGTGGTGTGAATCGGAAGACCTGAATCAAGATAGACAGTGAGTGGCAATGTAGGATGGAGAAAAGCACCACGCGTTGGTGAGCATGGGCAGGTCAGGAAACATGAAATGGCAATGTAGGATAGCTTTCTGAAAAACATCGCAGGGTGTTGTGCATTGTAAGGGTTTGTAGCAGGCCATTCACGAGTAGGGGTGAGAAAAACATCACAGGTTGGTGTGAATCGGAGTGCCTGAATCAGGATAGGCAGTGAGTGGCAATGTAGGATGGAGAAAAGCACCACAGGGTGGTCAGGATGGGGAGGTCAGGAAAAATGCAGTGGCAATGTAAGATAGGTTTCTGAAAAACATCGCGCGGTGGTGCGCATTGCAAGGGTTTCTAACAGGCCATTCACTAGTATGAGTGAGAAAAACATCACAGGGTGGTGTGAATCAGATGTTCTGTATTAGGATAGGCAGTGAGTGGCAATGTAGGATGGAGAAAAGCACCACGGGTTGGTCAGCATGGGGAGGTAAGGAAACATTCACTGGCAATGTAGGATAGGTTTCTGAAAAACATCGCCAGGTGGTGTGCATTGTGAGGCTTTCTAACAGGCCATTCACTAGTAGGAGTGAAAAAAACATCACGGGGTGGTGTGAATTGGAGGGCCTGAATTAGCATAGGCAGTGAGTGGCAATGTAAGATGGATAAAAGCACCAGGAAGAGGTCACCATGGCGAGGTCAGGATACATGCAGTGGCAATGTAGGATAGGTTTCTGAAAAACATCGTGGGTGGTGAGAATTGTAGGGGTTTCTAACAGGCCATTCACTAGTAGGAGTGAGAAAAACATAACAGGGTGGTGTGAATCGGAGGGCCTGAATTATGATAGGCAGTGAATGACAATGTAGGATGGAGAAAAGCACCACGGGGTGGTCAGCATGGGGAGGTCAAGAAACATGCAGTGGCAATGTAGGATAGGTTTCTGGAAAACATCGCGGGGTGGTGCGCATTATAAGCGTTTGAAACAAGCCATTCACAAGTAGAAGTGAGAAAAAAATCACGGGGTGATGATAATCGAAGGGCCTGAATCAGGATAGGCAGTGAGTGTCAATGTAGGATGTAGAAAATCACCACTGGGTGGTCAGCATGGAGAGTTCAGGAAACATGCAGTGGCAATGTATGATAGGTTTCTGAAAAGCATCGTGGGTTGGTGCATATTGTAATGGTTTTTAACAGGCCATTCACTAGGAGAGTGAAAAAGACATCACGGCCTGGTTTGAAACGGAGGGCCTGAATTAGGATAGGCAGTGAGTGGTAATGTAAAATGGAGAAAAACAAAACGGGGTGGTCTGCATGGGAAGGTCAGGAAACATGAAGTGCAATGTAGAATTGGTTTCTAAAAAACATCGCGGGGTCGCGAGCATTGTAAGGCTTTCTATCAGGCCATTCACTAGTAAGACTGAGAAAAACATCACGGGCTATTGTGAATCGGAGGGACTGAATTAGGTTAGGCAGTGAGTGGCAATGTAGGATGAAGTAAAGCACCACACGGTGGTCAGCATGTGGAGGTCAGGACAGATGCAGTGGCAATGTAGGATACGATTCTGAAAAACATAGAGATGTGGTGCGCATTGTAAGGGTTTCTAACAGGCCATTCACTAGTAGGAGTGAGAAATGCATCATGATGTGTTGTGAATCCGAGGGCCTGAATCAGTATAGACAGTGAGGGGCAATGTACAATGGAGAAAAGCACAACGGGGTGGTCACAATGCTGAGGTCAGGAAACATGCAGTGGCAAAGTAGGATACGTTTCTGATAAACATGGCAGTGTGGTGTGCATTGTAAGGTTTTCTAACAGGCCTTTCACTAGAAGGAGCGAAAACAACATCACTGGGTGGTGTGAATCGGAGGGCCTGAATTAGAATAGGCAGTGAGTGGCAATGTAGGTTGGAGAAAAGCACCACGGGGTTGTCAGCATGGCGAGGTCAGGAAACATGCAGTGGCAATGTAGGATAGGTTTCTGAAAAACACCTTGCGGTGGTGCGCATTGTGAGAAAAACCTCACGTCGTGGTGTGAATTGGAGGGCCTGAATTAGGTAGCCACTGAGTGGCAATGTAGGATGGAGAAAAGCACCATGGGTTATTCAGCATAGGGATGTCAGGAAACATGCAGTGGCAATGTAGGATAGGTTTCTGAAAAACATCACATGGTGGTGCGCTTGGTAAGGGTTTCTAACAGGCCATTCACTAGTAGGAGTGAGAATAACATCACGGGGTGGTGTGAATCGGAGGGCCGGCATTAGATAAGGCAGTGAGTGCTAAGGTAGGATGGAGAAAAGCAAGACACCGTGGTAAACATGGGGAGTTCAGGAAACATGCAGTGGCAATGTAGGATAGGTTTGTGAAAAACATTGCGGGGTGGTGCGCATTGTAAGGGTTTCTAACAGGCCATTCACTAGTAGAGTGAGAAAACAATCACGGGGTGATGTGAATCAGAGGGCCTGAAATAGGATAGGAAGTGAGTGGCAATGTAGGATGGAGAAAAGCAACACGGGGTGGTCAGCATGTGGAGGTCAGGAACATATGGTGCCAATGTAGGATAGGTTTCTGAAAAACATCGCGGGGTGGTGCGCATTGTAAGGGTTTCTAACAGGCCATTCACTAGTAGGAGTGAGAAAAACATCACGGGGTGGTGTGAATCGGAGGGCCTGTATTAGGATAGGCAGTGAGTGGAAATGTAGGATGGAGAAACGCAACACGGGGTGGTCAGCATGGGGCGGTCAGGAAACATGCAGTGGCCATGAAGGATAGGTTTCTGATAAACATCGCAGGGTGGTGCGCATTGTAAGGGTTTCTAACAGGCTATTCACTAGTAGGATTGAGAACAACATAATGGGGTGGTGTGAATCGGAGGGGCCGGAATAAGAATAGGCAGTCAGTGGCTATGTAGGATGCAGAAAAGCAGCACGGATTAGTCAGCATGGGGAGGTCAGGAAATATGCAGTGGCAATGTATGATAGGTTTCTGAAAAACATCGCACCGTGGTGCGCATTGTAAGGGTTTCTAACAGGCCATTCACTAGTAGGAGTGAGATAAACATAACGGGGTGGTATGAACATGAGGACATGAATCAGAATAGGCAGTGAGTGGCAATGTAGGATGTAGAAAAGCACCACGGTGTGGTCAGCATAGGGAGTCTAGGGAACATGCAGTGGCAATGTAGGATAGGTTTCTGAAAATCATCGCGAGTTGTTGCGCATTGTAAGATTTTCTAACAGACCATTCACTAGTAGGAGTGAAAAAAACAGCACGGGGTGGTGTGAACCTGAGGGCCTGAATCAGTATAGGCAGTGAGTGGCAATGTAGGATGGAGAAAAGCACCACGGGTTTGTCAGCATGGGGTGGTAATGAAACATTCACTGGCAATGTACGATATGTTTCTGGTAAACATCGCAGGGTGGGGCGCATAGTAAGTGTTTCTCACAGGCCATACACTAGAGGGAGTGAGAACAACATCACTGGGTGGTGTGAATCCGAGGGCCTGAATCGGGATAGGCAGAGAGTGGTAATCTAAAATGGAGAAAAGCACCACGGTGTGGTCGGCATGGGGAGGTCAGGAAACATGAAGTGGCAATGTAGGATAGGTTTCTGAAAAACATCACGAAGAGGTGCGAATTGTAAGGGCTTCCAAAAGGCCTTTCACTAGTAGGAGGGAGAAAAACATCACGGGGTGGTGTGAATCAGACATTCTGTATTAGGATAGGCAGTGAGTGGCAATGTAGGAAGGAGAAAAGCACCACGGGGTGGTCAGCATGGGGAGGTCAGGAAACATGCAATGGCAATGTAGGATAGGTATCTGAAAAACATCGCGGGGTGGTGTGCATTGTAAGGGTTTCTAAAAGGCCATTCACTAGTAGGAGTGAGAAAAACATCACGGGGTGGTGTGAATCAGAGGGCCTTAATTAGGATAGGCAGTGAGTGGCAATGTAGGATGGAGAAAAGCACCAGAGGGTGGGCAGGTTGGGGATGTCAGGACACATGCAGTGGCAATGTAGGATAGGTTTCTGAAAAACATCGCGGGGTCGTGCGCATTGTAAGGATTTCTAACAGGCCATTCACTAGTAGGAGTGAAAAACACATCATGAAGTGGTGTAAATCCGGTGGCCTGAATCAGCATAGACAGTGAGTGGCAATGTAGAATGGAGAGAAGCACAACGGGGAGGTCTGGATGGGGAGGTAAGGAAACATGCATTGGCAAGGTATGATAGGTTTCTGAAAAACATTGCGGGGTGGTGCGCATTGTAACTATTTCTAACAGGTCATTCACTAGTAGGAGTTCTGAAAAACATCACGGCGTGATGTGAATAGGAGGTCCTGAATCAGGTTAGGCAGTGACTGGGAATGTAGGATGGAGAAAAGCACCACGAGAGATCAGCATGGGGAGGTCACGAAACATGCAGTGGCAATGTAGGATAGGTTTTGAAAATCATCGCGGCATTGTCCGCATTGTAAGGGTTTCTAACAGGGCATTCAATAGTAGGGGTGAGAAAAACATCACAGGGTGGTGTGAATCGGAGGGGCTGAATAAGTGTAGTCAGTGAGTGGCAATGTAGGTAGGAGAAAAGCACCACAGGGTGGTCAGCATGGAGAGTTCAGGAAACATGCAGTGGCAATGTAGGATACGTTTCTGAAAAACATCGCGGGGTGGTGCGCATTGTAAGGTTTTCTAACAGGCCATTCACTAGTAGGAGTGAGAAATACATCATGATGTGGTGTGAATCCGAGTGCCTGAATCAGCATAGACTGTGAGTGGCAATGTAGCATGGAGAAAAGCACAACGGGGTGGTCAGGATGGGGAGGTCAGGAAACAACCAGTGTCAATGTAGGATAGGTTTCTGGAAAACATCGCGGGGTGGTGCGCATTGTAATGGTTTCTAACAGGCCATTCACTAGTAGGAGTGAGAAAAACATCACGGGGTGGTGTGAATCAGAGGGCCTTAATTAGGATAGGCAGTGAGTGGCAATGTAGGATGGAGAAAAGCACCAGAGGGTAGTCAGGTTGGGGAGGTCAGGACACATGCAGTGACAATGTAGGATAGGTTTCTTAAAAACATCGCGGGTTGGTGCGCATTGTAAGGATTTCTAACAGGCCATTCACTAGTAGGAGTGAAAAACACATCATGAAGTGGTGTTAATCCGGGGGGCCTGAATCAGCATAGACAGTGAGTGGCAATGTAGAATGGAGAAAAGCACAACGGGGTGGTCAGGATGGGGAGCTAAGGAAACATGCATTGGAAAGGTATGATAGGTTTCTGAAAAACATTGCGGGGTGGTGCGCATTGTATGTATTTCTAACAGGCCATTCACTAGTAAGAGTTCTGAAACACATCCCGGCGTGATGTGAATAGGAGGTCCTGAATTAGGTTAGGCAGTGACTGGGAATGTAGGATGGAGAAAAGCACCACGGGAGGTCAGCATGGGGAGGTCAGGAAACATGCAGTGGCAATGTAGGATAGGTTTTGAAAATCATCGCGGGGTGTTCCGCATTGTAAGGGTGTGTAACAGGCCATTCACTAGTAGGAGTGAGAACAACAGCACGGGCTGGTGTGAATCGGAGGGCCTGAATTAGGATAGGCAGTGAGTGGGAATTAAGAATGGAGAAAAGCACCACGGGGTGGGAAACATGGGGAGGTCAGGAAACATGCAGTGGCAATGTAGGATAGGTTTCTGAAAAACATCATGGGGTGGTGTCATTGTAAGCGTTTCTAACAAGCCGTTCACAAGCAGGAGTGAGAAAAACATCACGGCGTGGTGTGAATCGGAGGGCCTGAATCAGGATAGGGAGTGAGTGTCAATGTAGGATGGAGAAAAGCACCATGGACTCGTCAGGATGGGGAGGTAAGGAAACATGCAGTGGCAATGTAGGATAGGTTTCTGAAAAACATCGCGGGTTGGTGAGCATTGTAAGGGTTTCTAACACACCATTCACTAGTAGGAGTGAGAATAACATCACGGGGTGGTGTGAATCGGAATGACTGAATCAGGAATGGCAGTGAGTGTCAATGTAGGATGGAGAGAAGCACCATGGGGTGGTCAGCATGGGGAGGTCAGGAAACATGCTTTGGCAGTGTAGGATAGGTTTCTGAAAAACATTGCAGGTTGCTGCGCATTGTATGTGTTTCTAACAGGCCATACACTAGTAGGAGTGAAATAACATCACGGCATGGTGTGAATTGGAGGGCCTGAATCAGGATAGGCAGTGTGTGGCAATGTAAAATGGAGAAAAGCACCAAAGAGTGGTCAGCATGGGGAGGTCAGGAAACATGCAGTGGCAATGTAGAACAGGTTTCTGAAAAACGTCACGCTGTGGTGCGCATTGTAAGGGAATCTAACAGGCCATTCACTAGTAGGAGTGAAAAAAACATCATGCTGTGGTGTGAATAGGAGGGCCTGAATCAGGATAGGCAGGGAGTGGCAATGTAAAATGGAGAAAAGGATCACGGTGTGGTCAGCATGGGGAGGTCAGGAATCATGCAGTGGCAATGTAGGATAGGTTTCTGAAAAACATCGCGGGGTGGTGCGCATTGTAAGGGTTTATAACAGGCCATTCACTAGTAGTAGTGAGAACAACAGCACAGGGTGGTGTGAAACGGAGGGCCTGAATTTGGATAGGTAGTGAGTGGCAATGAAGAATGGAAAAAAGCACCACAGGTTTGTCAGCATGGGGTGGTATGGAAACATGCAGTGGCAATTAAGGATAGATTTCTGATACACATCGCAGGGTGGTGCGCATTGTAAGGGTATCTAATAGGCCATTCACTAGTAGGACAGAGAACAACATCACGGGGTGGTGTGAATTGGAGGGCCTGAATTAGGATAGGCAGTGAATGGCAATGTAGGATGGAGAAAAGAACCACGGGTTTGTCAGCATGCTGAGGTAATGAAACATGCAGTGGCCATGTAGGATATGTTTCTGATAAACATCGCAGGGTGGTGCGCATTGTAAGGGTTTCTAACAGGCCATTCACTAGTAGAGTGAAAAAAAACATCACGGCCTGGTGTGAATCAGAGGGCCTGAATAGGGATAGGCAGTGAGTGGTAATGCAAAATGGAGAAAAGCACCACGGGGTGGTCAGCATGGCAAGGTCAGGACAGATGCAGTGACAATGTAGGATATGTTTCTGAAAAACATTGCAGGGTGGTGCGCATTGTAAGGGTTTCTAACAGGCCATTCACTAGTAGGAGTGAGAAATACATCATGATGTGGTGTGAATCCGAGGGCCTGAATCCGCATTGACAGTGAGTGGCAATGTAGAATGGAGAAAACCACAACGCGGTGGTCAGCATGGGGAGGTCAGGAAACAAGCAGTGTCAGTGTAGGATAGGTTTCTGAAAAACATCTCGGGGTGGTGAGCATTGTAATGTTTTCTATCAGGCCATTCACTAGTAGGAGTGAGAAAAACATTATGGACTGGTGTGAATCTGAGGGCCTGAATTCGGATAGGCAGTGAGTGGCAATGAAGGATGGAAAAAAGCACCACTGGGTGGTCAGCATGGGGAAGTCAGGACAGATGCAGTGGCAATGTAGGATAGGTTTCTGATAAACAACGCGGGGTGTTGCGCGTTGTAACGTTTTCTAACAGGCAATTCATCAGTACGAGTGAGAACAACATCACGGGGTGCTGTGAATGAGGGCCTACATTAGGATACTCAGTGAGTGGCAATGTAGGAAGGAGAAAATCAACACTTGGTGGTCAGCTTGGGGAGGTCAGGAAACATGAAGTGCAATGTAGGATAGGTTTCTGAAAAACATCGCGGAGTGGTGCGCATTGTAAAGGTTTGTAACAGGCCATTCACTAGTAGGAGTGAGAACAACAGCACGGGTTGGTGTGAATCAGAGGGCCTGAATTAGGATGGGCAGTGAGTAGCAATGAAGTATAGAGAAAAGCACCACGGGGTGGGCAACTTGGGGAGGTCCGGAACCATGCAGTGGCAATGTAGGATAAGTTTCTGAAAAACATCACGGGGTGATGCGCATTATAAGCGTTTGAAACAAGACATTCACAAGTAGAAGTGAGAAAAAAATCACGTTTGATGTTAATCGAAGGGCCTGAATCAGGATAGGCTGTGAGTGTCAATGTAGGATGTAGAAAATCACCACTGGGTGGTCAGCATGGAGAGTTCAGGAAACATGCAGTGGCAATGTATGATAGGTTTCTGAAAAGCATCGTGGGTTGGTGCATATTGTAATGGTATGTAACAGGCCATTCACTAGTAGAGTGAAAAAAACATCACGGCCTGGTTTGAATCGGAGGGCCTGAATTAGGATAGGCAGTGAGTGGTAATGTAAAATGGAGAAAAACAAAACGGGGTGGTCTGCATGGGGAGGTCAGGAAACATGAAGTGCAATGTAGGATAGGTTTCTAATAAACATCGCAGAATCGTGCGCATTGTAAGAGTTTCTAACATTGCATTCACCAGTAGGAGTGAGAAAAACATCACGGGGTGGTGTGAATCGGAGGGGCTGAATAAGTGTAGTCAGTGAGTGGCAATGTAGGTTGGAGAAAAGCACCACAGGGTGGTCAGCATGGAGAGTTCAGGAAACATGCAGTGGCAATGTAGGATAGGTTTCTGAAAAACATCGCGGAGTGGTGCGCATTGTAAGGGATTGTAACAGGCCATTCACTAGTAGGAGTGAGAACAACAGCACGGCGTGATGTGAATCGGATGGCCTGAATTAGGATAGGCAGTGAGTGGCAATGAAGAATAGAGAAAAGCACCACGGGGTGGGCAACATGAGGAGGTCAGGAAACATGCAGTGGCAATGTAGGATAAGTTTCTGAAAAACATCATGGGGTGTGGCGCATTATAAGCTTTTCTAACTAGGCATTCACAAGTAGGAGTGAGAAAAACATCACGGGGTGGTGTGAATCGGAGGGCTTGAATTAGGATAGGCAGTGAATGGCAATGTAGGATGGAGAAAAGAACCACTGGTTTGTAAGCATGTGGAGGTAATGAAACATGCAGTGGCAATGTAGGAAGGTTTCTGATAAACATCGCAGGGTGGTGCGCATTGTAAGGGTTTCTAACAGGCTATTCACTAGTAGGCATGAAAAAAAACATCACGGGGTGTTTTGAATCGGAGGGCCTGAATCAGAATAGGCAGTGAGTGGCAATGTAGGATGTAGAAAAGCACCACGGGTTGTTCAGCAAGGAGAGTTCAGGAAACATGCAGAGGCAATGTAGGATAGGTTTCTGAAAAACATCGCGGGGTGGCGAGCATTGTAAGGTTTTCTAACAGGCCATTCACTAGTAGGAGTGAGAAAAACATAACGGGCTGGTGTGAATGGAAGGGCCTGAATCAGGATAGGCAGTTAGTGGCAATGTAGGATGGAGAAAAGCACCATGGGTTTGTCAGCATGGGGAGGTAAGGAAACATGCAGTGGCAATGTAGGATAGGTTTCTGAAAAACATCACGGTGTGGTGCGCATTGTAAGGGTTTCTAACAGGCCATTCACTAGTAGGAGTGAGAAATACATCATAATGTGTTGTGAATCCGAGGGGCTGAATCAGCCCAGATAGTGAGTGGCCATGTAGATTGGAGAAAAGCAGAACGGGGAGGTCAGGATGGGGAGGTCAGGAAACATGCAGTGGCAATGTATGATAGGTTTCTGAAAAACATCGGGGGGTGGTGAGCATTGTAAGGGTTTCTAACATGGCCATTCACTAGTAGGAGTGAGAAAAACATCACGGGGTGGTGTGAATCAGAGGTACTTAATTAGGTTAGGCAGTGAGTGGCAATGTAGGATGAAGAAAAGCACCACAGGGTGGTCAGCATGGGGAGGTCAGGAAACATGCAGAGGCAATGTAGGATAGGTTTTGAAAATCATTGCGGGGCGGTGCACATTGTAAGGGTTTCTAACACGGCATTCACTAATAGGAGTGAGAAAAACATCACGGGGTGGTGTGAATCAGAGGGCCTGAATCAGTTTAGGCAGTGAGTCGCAACGTAGGATGGAGAAAAGCACCACGGGTTTGTCAGCATGCGGAGGTAATGAAACATGCAGTGCCAATGTAGAATACGTTTCTGATGAACATCGCAGGGTGGTGCGCATTGTAAGGGTTTTTAACAGGCCATTCACTAGTAGGAGTGAGAAAAACAGCACAGCGTGGTGTGAATCGGAGGGCCTGAATTAGGATAGGCAGTGAGTGGCAATGAAGAATAGAGAAAAGGACCACGGGGTGGGAAACATGGGGAGGTCAGGAAACATGCAGTGGCAATGTAGGATAGGTTTCTGAAAAACATCACGGGGTGGTGTCATTGTAAGCGTTACTAACAAGCCGTTCACAAGTAGGAGTGAGAAAAACATCACGGCGTGGTGTGAATCGGATGGCCTGAATCAGGATAGGGAGTGAGTGTCAATGTAGAATGGAGAAAAGCACCATGGACTGGTCAGCATGGGGAGGTAAGGAAACATGCAGTGGCAATATAGGATAGGTTTCTGAAAAACATCGCGGGTTGGTGAGCATTGTAAGGGTTTCTAACAGACCATTCACTAGTAGGAGTGAGAATAACATCTCAGGGTGGTGTGAATCGGAATGCCTGAATCAGGAATGGCAGTGAGTGTCAATGAAGGATGGAGAGAAGCACCATGGGGTGGTCAGCATGGGGAGGTCAGGAAACATGCTTTGGCAATGTAGGATAGGTTTCTGAAAAACATTGCAGGTTGGTGCGCATTGTATGTGTTTCTAACAGGCCATACACTAGAAGGAGTGAAAAAAACATCACGGCATGGTGTTAATTCGAGGGCCTGAATCAGGATAGGCAGTGTGTGGCAATGTAAAATGGAGAAAAGCACCAAGGCGTGGTCAGCATGGGTAGGTCAGGAAACATGCAGTGGCAATGTAGAACAGGTTTCTGAAAAACGTCACGGTGTGGTGCGCATTGTAAGGGAATCTAATAGGCCATTCACTAGTAGGAGTGAAAAAAAATCATGCTGTGGTGTGAATAGGAGGGCCTGAATCAAGATAGGCAGTGAGTGGCAATGTAAAATGGAGAAAAGCATCACGGGATGGTCAGCATGGGGAGGTCAGGAAACATGCAGTGGCAATGTAGGATAGGTTTCTGAAAAACATCGCAGGGTGGTGCGCATTGTAAGGGTATCTAATAGGCCATTCACTAGTAGGAGTGAGAACAACATCACGGGGTGGTGTAAATTGGAGGGCCTGAATTAGGATAGGCAGTGAATGGCAATATAGGATGGAGAAAAGAACCACGGGTTTGTCAGCATGGAGAGGTAATGAAACATGCAGTGGCAATGTAGGATATGTTTCTGATAAACATCGCAGGGTGGTGCGCATTGTAAGGGTTTCTAACAGGCCATTCACTAGTAGAGTGAAAAAAACATCACGGCCTGGTGTGAATCGGAGGGCCTGAATCGGGATAGGCAGTGAGTGGTAATGTAAAATGGAGAAAAGCACCACGGGGTGGTCAGCATGGCAAGGTCAGGACAGATGCAGTGACAATGTAGGATAGGTTTCTGAAAAACATTCCAGGGTGGTGCGCATTGTAAGGGTTTCTAACAGGCCATTCACTAGTAGGAATGCAAAATACATCATGATGTGGTGTGAATCCGAGGGCCTGAATCAGCATTGACAGTGAATGGCAATGTAGAATGGAGAAAACCACAACGCGGTGGTCAGGATGGGGAGGTCAGGAAACAAGCAGTGTCAATGTAGGATAGGTTTCTGAAAAACATCTCGGGGTGGTGAGCATTGTAAGGTTTTCTATCAGGCCATTCACTAGTAGGAGTGAGAAAAACATCATGGGCTGGTGTGAATCGGAGGGCCTGAATTCGGATAGGCAGTGAGTGGCAATGTAGGATGCAAAAAAGCACCACTGGGTGGTCAGCATGGGGAAGTCAGGACAGATGCAGTGGCAATGTAGGATAGGTTTCTGATAAACATCGCGGGGTGTTGCGCCTTGTAAGGTTTTCTAACAGGCAATTCATTAGTACGAGTGAGAACAACATCACGGGGTAGTGTGAATGAGGGCCTACATTAGGATACTCAGTGAGTGGCAATGTAGGAAGGAGAAAATCAACACTTGGTGGTCAGCATGGGGAGGTCAGGAAACATGAAGTGCAATGTAGGATAGATTTCTGAAAAACATGGCGGAGTGGTGCGCATTGTAAAGGTTTGTAACAGGCCATTCACTAGTAGGAGTGAGAACAACAGCACGGGTTGGTGTGAATCGGAGGGCCTGAATTAGGATAGGCAGTGAGTGGCAATGAAGTATAGAGAAAAGCACCACGGGGTGGGCAACTTGGGGATGTCAGGAACCATGCAGTGGCAATGTAGGATAAGTTTCTGAAAAACATCACGGGTTGGTGCGCATTATAAGCATTTGAAACAAGCCATTCACAAGTAGAAGTGAGAAAAAAATCACGGGTGATGTTAATCGAAGGGCCTGAATCAGGATAGGAAGTGAGTGTCAATGTAGGATGTAGAAAATCACCACTGGGTGGTCAGCATGGAGAGTTAAGGAAACATGCAGTGGCAATGTATGATAGGTTTCTGAAAAGCATCGTGGGTTGGTGCATATTGTAATGGTTTTTAACAGGCCATTCACTAGGAGAGTGAAAAAGACATCACGGCCTGGTTTGAATCGGTGGGCCTGAATTAGGATAGGCAGTGAGTGGTAATGTAAAATGGAGAAAAACAAAACGGGGTGGTCTGCATGTGGAGGTCAGGAAACATGAAGTGCAATGTAGGATAGGTTTCTAAAAAACATCGCGGGGTCGCGAGCATTGTAAGGCTTTCTATCAGGCCATTCACAAGTAAGAGTGAGAAAAACATCACGGGCTGTTGTGAATCGGAGGGACTCAATTAGGTTAGGCAGTGAGTGGCAATGTAGGATGAAGAAAAGCACCACAGGGTGGTCAGCATGTGGAGGTCAGGACAGATGCAGTGGCAATGTAGGATAGGTTTCTGAAAAACATAGAGATGTGGTGCGCATTGTAAGGGTTTGTAACAGGCCATTCACTAGTAGGAGTGAGAAATGCATCATGATGTGTTGTGAATCCGAGTGCCTGAATCAGCATAGACAGTGAGGGGCAATGTAGAGTGGAGAAAAGCACAACGGGGTGGTCACGATGCTGAGGTCAGGAAACATGCAGTGGCAAAATAGGATACGTTTCTGATAAACATCGCAGGGTGGTGTGCATTGTAAGGGTTTCTAACAGGCCTTTCACTAGAAGGAGTAAAAACAACATCACTGGGTGGTGTGAATCGGAGGGCCTGAATTAGAATAGGCAGTGAGTGGCAATGTAGGTTGGAGAAAAGCACCACGGGTTGGTCAGCATGGGGAGGTCAGGAAACATGCAGTGGCAATGTAGGATAGGGTTCTGAAAAACAAGGTGGGGTGGTGCGCATTATAAGCGTTTCTAACAAGCCATTCACAAGTAGGAGTGAGAAAAACCTCACGTGGTGGTGTGAATCGGAGGGCTTGATTTAGGTAGCCACTGAGTGGCAATGTAGGATGGAGAAAAGCACCATGGGTTATTCAGCATAGGGATGTCAGGACACATGCAGTGGCAATGTAGGATAGGTTTCTAAAAAACATCACGAAGAGGTGCGAATTGTAAGGGCTTCCAACAGGCCTTTCACTAGTAGGAGGGAGAAAAACATCACGGGGTGGTGTGAATCAGACATTCTGTATTAGGATAGGCAGTGAGTGGCAATGTAGGAAGGAGAAAAGCACCACGGGGTGGTCAGCATGGGGAGGTCAGGAAACATGCATTGGCAATGTAGGATAGGTTTCTGAAAAACATCGCGGGGTGGTGCGCATTGTAAGGGTTTCTAACAGGCCATTCACTAGTAGGAGTGAGAAAAACATCACAGGGTGTTGTGAATCAGAGGGCCTTAATTAGGATAGGCAGTGAGTGGCAATGTAGGATGGAGAAAAGCACCACGGGGTGGCTGGATGGGGAGGTAAGGAAACATGCATTGGCAAGGTATGATAGGTTTCTGAAAAACATTGCGGGGTGGTGCGCATTGTAACTATTTCTAACAGGCCATTCACTAGTAGGAGTTCTGAAAAACATCACGGCGTGATGTGTATAGGAGGTCCTGAATCATGTTAGGCAGTGACTGGGAATGTAGGATGGAGAAAAGCACCACGGGAGATCAGCATGGGCCGGTCAGGAAACATGCAGTGGCAATGTAGGATAGGTTTTGAAAATCATCGCGGGGTGGTCCGCATTGTAAGGGTTTCTAAAGGGCATTCACTAGTAGGAGTGAGAAAAACATCACGGGGTGGTGTGAATCGGAGGGGCTGAATAAGTGTAGTCAGTGAGTGGCAATGTAGGTAGGAGAAAAGCACCACAGGGTGGTCAGCATGGAGAGTTCAGGAAACATGCAGTGGCAATGTAGGATAGGTTTCTGAAAAACATTGCGGGGTGGTGCGCATTGTAACTATTTCTAACAGGCCATTCACTAGTAAGAGTTCTGAAAAACATCCCGGCGTGATGTGAATAGGAGGTCCTGAATTAGGTTAGGCAGTGACTGGGAATGTAGGATGGAGAAAAGCACCACGGGAGGTCAGCATGGGGAGGTCAGGAAACATGCAGTGGCAATGTAGGATAGGTTTTGAAAATCATCGCGGGGTGTTCCGCATTGTAAGGGTTTCTAACAGGGCATTCACTAGTAGGAGTGAGAAAAACATCACGGGGTGGTGTGAATCGGAGGGGCTGAATAAGTGTAGTCAGTGAGTGGCAATGTAGGTAGGAGAAAAGCACCACAGGGTGGTCAGCATGGAGAGTTCAGGAAACATGCAGTGGCAATGTAGGATAGGTTTGTGAAAATCATCGCGGGGTGGTGCGCATTGTAAGGGTGTGTAACAGGCCATTCACTAGTAGGAGTGAGAACAACAGCACGGGCTGGTGTGAATCGGAGGGCCTGAATTAGGATAGGCAGTGAGTGGGAATTAAGAATGGAGAAAAGCACCACGGGGTGGAAAACATGGGGAGGTCAGGAAACATGCAGTGGCAATGTAGGATAGGTTTCTGAAAAACATCACGGGGTGGTGTCATTGTAAGCGTTTCTAACAAGCCGTTCACAAGTAGGAGTGAGAAAAACATCACGGCGTGGTGTGAATCGGAGGGCCTGAATCAGGATAGGGAGTGAGTGTCAATGTAGGATGGAGAAAAGCACCATGGACTGGTCAGCATGGGGAGGTAAGGAAACATGCAGTGGCAATGTAGGATAGGTTTCTGAAAAACATCGCGGGGTGGTGCGCATTGTAAGGGTTTCTAACAGGCCATTCACTAGTAGGAGTGAGAAAAACATCACAGGGTGTTGTGAATCAGAGGGCCTTAATTAGGATAGGCAGTGAGTGGCAATGTAGGATGGAGAAAAGCACCACGGGGTGGCTGGATGGGGAGGTAAGGAAACATGCATTGGCAAGGTATGATAGGTTTCTGAAAAACATTGCGGGGTGGTGCGCATAGTAACTATTTCTAACAGGCCATTCACTAGTAGGAGTTCTGAAAAACATCACGGCGTGATGTGTATAGGAGGTCCTGAATCATGTTAGGCAGTGACTGGGAATGTAGGATGGAGAAAAGCACCACAGGACATCAGCATGGGGAGGTCAGGAAACATGCAGTGGCAATGTAGGATAGGTTTTGAAAACCATCGCGGGGTGGTCCGCATTGTAAGGGTTTCTAAAGGGCATTCACTAGTAGGAGTGAGAAAAACATCACGGGGTGGTGTGAATCGGAGGGGCTGAAGAAGTGTAGTCAGTGAGTGGCAATGTAGGTAGGAGAAAAGCACCACAGGGTGGTCAGCATGGAGAGTTCAGGAAACATGCAGTGGCAATGTAGGATAGGTTTCTGAAAAACATCGCAGGGTGGTGCGCATTGTAAGGGTTTCTAACAGGCCATTCACTAGTAGGAGTGAGAAATACATCATGATGTGGTGTGAATCCGAGTGCCTGAATCAGCATAGACTGTGAGTGGCAATGTAGAATGGAGAAAAGCACAACGGGGTGGTCAGGATGGGGAGCTAAGGAAACATGCATTGGCAAGGTATGATAGGTTTCTGAAAAACATTGCGGGGTGGTGCGCATTGTAACTATTTCTAACAGGCCATTCACTAGTAAGAGTTCTGAAAAACATCCCGGCGTGATGTGAATAGGAGGTCCTGAATTAGGTTAGGCAGTGACTGGGAATGTAGGATGGAGAAAAGCACCACGGGAGGTCAGCATGGGGAGGTCAGGAAACATGCAGTGGCAATGTAGGATAGGTTTTGAAAATCATCGCGGGGTGTTCCGCATTGTAAGGGTTTCTAACAGGGCATTCACTAGTAGGAGTGAGAAAAACATCACGGGGTGGTGTGAATCGGAGGGGCTGAATAAGTGTAGTCAGTGAGTGGCAATGTAGGTAGGAGAAAAGCACCACAGGGTGGTCAGCATGGAGAGTTCAGGAAACATGCAGTGGCAATGTAGGATAGGTTTGTGAAAATCATCGCGGGGTGGTGCGCATTGTAAGGGTGTGTAACAGGCCATTCACTAGTAGGAGTGAGAACAACAGCACGGGCTGGTGTGAATCGGAGGGCCTGAATTAGGATAGGCAGTGAGTGGGAATTAAGAATGGAGAAAAGCACCACGGGGTGGAAAACATGGGGAGGTCAGGAAACATGCAGTGGCAATGTAGGATAGGTTTCTGAAAAACATCACGGGGTGGTGTCATTGTAAGCGTTTCTAACAAGCCGTTCACAAGTAGGAGTGAGAAAAACATCACGGCGTGGTGTGAATCGGAGGGCCTGAATCAGGATAGGGAGTGAGTGTCAATGTAGGATGGAGAAAAGCACCATGGACTGGTCAGCATGGGGAGGTAAGGAAACATGCAGTGGCAATGTAGGATAGGTTTCTGAAAAACACCGCGAGTTGGTGAGCATTGTAAGGGTTTCTACCACATCATTCACTAGTAGGAGTGAGAATAACATCACGGGGTGGTGTGAATCGGAATGCCTGAATCAGGAATGGCAGTGAGTGTCAATGTAGGATGGAGAGAAGCACCATGGGGTGGTCAGCATGGGGAGGTCAGGAAACATGCTTTGGCAATGTAGGATAGGTTTCTGAAAAACATTGCAGGTTGGTGCGCATTGTATGTGTTTCTAACAGGCCATACACTAGTAGGAGTGAAAAAAACATCACAGCATGGTGTGAATTGGAGGGCCAGAATCAGGATAGGCAGTGTGTGGCAATGTAAAATGGAGAAAAGCACCAAGGAGTGGTCAGCATGGGGAGGTCAGGAAACATGCAGTGGCAATGTAGAACAGCTTTCTGAAAAACGTCACGGTGTGGTGCGTATTGTAAGGGAATCTCACAGGCCATTCACTAGTAGGAGTGAAAAAAACATCATGCTGTGGTGTGAATAGGAGGGCCTGAATCAGGATAGGCAGTGCGTGGCAATGTAAAATGGAGAAAAGCATCACGGGGTGGTCAGCATGGGGAGGTCAGGAAACATGCAGTGGCAATGTAGGATAGGTTTCTGAAAAACATCGCGGGGTGGTGCTCATTGTAAGGGTATGTAACAGGCCATTCACTAGTAGCAGTGAGAACAACAGCACAGGGTGGTGTGAAACGGAGGGCCTGAATTTGGATAGGTAGTGAGTGGCAATGAAGAATGGAAAAAAGCACCACGGGTTTGTCAGCATGGGGTGGTATGGAAACATGCAGTGGCAATTTAGGATAGCTTCTGATAAACATCGCAGGGTGGTGCGCATTGTAAGGGTATCTAATAGGCCATTCACTAGTAGGAGTGAGAAAAACATCACGGGGTGGTGTGAATTGGAGGGCCTGAATTAGGATAGGCAGTGAATGGCAATGTAGGATGGAGAAAAGAACCACGGGCTTGTCAGCATGGGGAGGTAATGAAACATGCAGTGGCCATGTAGGATATGTTTCTGATAAACATCGCAGGGTGGTGCGCATTGTAAGGGTTTCTAACAGGCCATTCACTAGTAGAGTGAAAAAAACATCACGGCCTGGTGTGAATCGGAGGGCCTGAATTGGGATAGGCAGTGAGTGGTAATGTAAAATGGAGAAAAGCACCACGGGGTGGTCAGCATGGTAAGGTCAGGACAGATGCAGTGATAATGTAGGATATATTTCTGAAAAACATTGCAGGGTGGTGCGCATTGTAAGGGTTTCTAACAGGCCATTCACTAGTAGGAGTGAGAAATACATCATGATGTGGTGTGAATCCGAGGGCCTGAATCATCATTGACAGTGAGTGGCAATGTAGAATGGAGAAAACCACAACGCGGTGTTCAGCATGGGGAGGTCAGGAAACAAGCAGTGTCAATGTAGGATAGGTTTCTGAAAAACATCTCGGGGTGGTGAGCATTGTAAGGTTTTCTATCAGGCCATTCACTAGTAGGAGTGAGAAAAACATCATGGGCTGGTGTGAATCGGAGGGCCTGAATTCGGATAGGCAGTGAGTGGCAATGTAGGATGCAAAAAAGCACCACTGGGTGGTCAGCATGGGGAAGTCAGGACAGATGCAGTGGCAATGTAGGATAGGTTTCTGATAAACATCGCGGGGTGTTGCGCGTTGTAAGGTTTTCTAACAGGCAATTCATTAGTACGAGTGAGAACAACATCACGGGGTGCTGTGAATGAGGGCCTACATTAGGATACTCAGTGAGTGGCAATGTAGGAAGGAGCAAATCAACACTTGGTGGTCAGCATGGGGAGGTCAGGAAACATGAAGTGCAATGTAGGATAGGTTTCTGAAAAACATCGCGGAGTGGTGCGCATTGCAAAGGTTTGTAACAGGCCATTCACTAGTAGGAATGAGAACAACAACACAGGTTGGTGTGAATCGGAGGGCCTGAATTAGGATAGGCAGTGAGTAGCAATGAAGTATAGAGAAAAGCACCACGGGGTGGGCAACTTGGGGAGGTCAGGAACCATGCAGTGGCAATGTAGGATAAGTTTCTGAAAAACATCACGGGGTGGTGCGCATTATAAGCGTTTGAAACAAGCCATTCACGAGTAGAAGTGAGAAAAAATTCACGGGTGATGTTATTCGAAGGGCCTGAATCAGGATAGGCAGTGAGTGTCAATGTAGGATGTAGAAAATCACCACTGGGTGGTCAGCATGGAGAGTTCAGGAAACATACAGTGGCAATGTACGATAGGTTTCTGAAAAGCATCGTGGGTCGGTGCATATTGTAATGGTATTTAACAGGCCATTCACTAGGAGAGTGAAAAAGACATCACGGCCTGGTTTGAATCGGAGGGCCTGAATTAGGATAGGCAGTGAGTGGTAATGTAAAATGGAGAAAAACAAAACGGGGTGGTCTGCATGGGGAGGTCAGGAAACATGAAGTGCAATGTAGGATAGGTTTCTAATAAACATCGCGGAGTGGTGCGCATTGTAAGGGTTTCTAACAGGGCATTCACTAGTAGGAGTGAGAAAAACATCACGGGGTGGTGTGAATCGGAGGGGCTGAACAAGTGTAGTCAGTGAGTGGCAATGTAGGTTGGAGAAAAGCACCAAAGGGTGGTCAGCATGGAGAGTTCAGGAAACATGCAGTGGCAATGTAGGATAGGTTTCTGAAAAACATCACGAAGAGGTGCGAATTGTAAGGGCTTCCAACAGGCCTTTCACTAGTAGGAGGGAGAAAAACATCACGGGGTGGTGTGAATCAGACATTCTGTATTAGGATAGGCAGTGAGTGACAATGTAGGAAGGAGAAAAGCACCACGGGGTGGTCAGCATGGGGAGGTCAGGAAACATGCATTGGCAATGTAGGATAGGTTTCTGAAAAACATCGCGGGGTGGTGCGCATTGTAAGGGTTTCTAACAGGCCATTCACTAGTAGGAGTGAGAAAAACATCACAGGGTGGTGTGAATCAGAGGGCCTTAATTAGGATAGGCAGTGAGTGGCAATGTAGGATGGAGAAAAGCACCAGAGGGTGGTCAGGTTGGGGATGTCAGGACACATGCAGTGGCAATGTAGGATATGTTTCTGAAAAACATCACGGGGTGGTGCGCATTGTAAGGATTTCTAACAGGCCATTCACTAGTAGGAGTGAAAAACACATCATGAAGTGGTGTTAATCCGGGGGCCTGAATCAGCATAGACAGTGAGTGGCAATGTAGAATGGAGAAAAGCACAACGGGGTGGTCTGGATGGGGAGGTAAGGAAACATGCATTGGCAAGGTATGATAGGTTTCTGAAAAACATTGCGGGGTGGTGCGCATAGTAACTATTTCTAACAGGCCATTCACTAGTAGGAGTTCTGAAAAACATCACGGCGTGATGTGTATAGGAGGTCCTGAATCATGTTAGGCAGTGACTGGGAATGTAGGATGGAGAAAAGCACCACGGGAGATCAGCATGGGGAGGTCAGGAAACATGCAATGGCAATGTAGGATAGGTTTTGAAAATCATCGCGGGGTGGTCCGCATTGTAAGGGTTTCTAAAGGGCATTCACTAGTAGGAGTGAGAAAAACATCACGGGGTGGTGTGAATCGGAGGGGCTGAAAAAGTGTAGTCAGTGAGTGGCAATGTAGGTAGGAGAAAAGCACCACAGGGTGGTCAGCATGGAGAGTTCAGGAAACATGCAGTGGCAATGTAGGATAGGTTTCTGAAAAACATCGCGGGGTAGTGCGCATTGTAAGGGTTTCTAACAGGCCATTCACTAGTAGGAGTGAGAAATACATCATGATGTGGTGTGAATCCGAGTGCCTGAATCAGCATAGACTGTGAGTGGCAATGTAGAATGGAGAAAAGCACAACAGGGTGGTCAGGATGGGGAGCTAAGGAAACATGCATTGGCAAGGTATGATAGGTTTCTGAAAAACATTGCGGGGTGGTGCGCATTGTAACTATTTCTAACAGGCCATTCACTAGTAAGAGTTCTGAAAAACATCCCGGCGTGATGTGAATAGGAGGTCCTGAATTAGGTTAGGCAGTGACTGGGAATGTAGGATGGAGAAAAGCACCACGGGAGGTCAGCATGGGGAGGTCAGGAAACATGCAGTGGCAATGTAGGATAGGTTTTGAAAATCATCGCGGGGTGTTCCGCATTGTAAGGGTTTCTAACAGGGCATTCACTAGTAGGAGTGAGAAAAACATCACGGGGTGGTGTGAATCGGAGGGGCTGAATAAGTGTAGTCAGTGAGTGGCAATGTAGGTAGGAGAAAAGCACCACAGGGTGGTCAGCATGGGGAGGTCAGGAAACATGCAGTGGCAATGTATGATAGGTTTTTGAAAAACATCGGGGGGTGGTGCGCATTGTAAGGGTTTCTAACATCGCCATTCACTAGTAGGAGTGAGAAAAACAGCACAGCGTGGGGTCAATTGGAGGGCCTGAATTAGGATAGGCAGTGAGTGGCAATGAAGAATAGAGAAAAGCATCACGGGGTGGGAAACATGGGGAGGTCAGGAAACATGCAGTGGCAATGTAGGATAGGTTTCTGAAAAACATCACGGGGTGGTGTCATTGTAAGCGTTACTAACAAGCCGTTCACAAGTAGGAGTGAGAAAAACATCATGGCGTGGTGTGAATCGGAGGGCCTGAATCAGGATAGGGAGTGAGTGTCAATGTAGGATGGAGAAAAGCACCATGGACTGGTCAGCATGGGGAGGTAAGGAAACATGCAGTGGCAATGTAGGATAGGTTTCTGAAAAACATCGCGGGTTGGTGAGCATTGTAAGGGTTTCTAACAGACCATTCACTAGTAGGTGTGAGAATAACATCACAGGGTGGTGTGAATCGGAATGCCTGAATCAGGAATGGCAGTGAGTGTCAATGAAGGATGGAGAGAAGCACCATGGGGTGGTCAGCATGGGGAGGTCAGGAAACATGCTTTGGTAATGTAGGATAGGTTTCTGAAAAACATTGCGGGTTGGTGCGCATTGTATGTGTTTCTAACAGGCCATACACTAGAAGGAGTGAAAAAAACATCACGGCATGGTGTGAATTCGAGGGCCTGAATCAGAATAGGCAGTGTGTGGCAATGTAAAATGGAGAAAAGCACCAAGGAGTGGTCAGCATGGGGAGGTCAGGAAACATGCAGTGGCAATGTAGAACAGCTTTCTGAAAAACGCCACGGTGTTGTGCGCATTGTAAGGGAATCTAACAGGCCATTCACTAGTAGGAGTGAAAAAAACATCATGCTGTGGTGTGAATAGGAGGACCTGAATCAAGATAGGCAGTGAGTGGCAATGTAAAATGGAGAAAAGCATCATGGGATGGTCAGCATGGGGAGGTCAGGAAACATGCAGTGGCAATGTAGGATAGGTTTCTGAAAAACATCGCAGGGTGGTGCGCATTGTAAGGGTATCTAATAGGCCATTCACTAGTAGGAGTGAGAACAACATCACGGGGTGGTGTAAATTGGAGGGCCTGAATTAGGATAGGCAGTGAATGGCAATGTAGGATGGAGAAAAGAACCACGGGTTTGTCAGCATGGAGAGGTAATGAAACATGCAGTGGCAATGTAGGATATGTTTCGGATAAACATCGCAGGGTGGTGCGCATTGTAAGGGTTTCTAACAGGCCATTCACTAGTAGAGTGAAAAAAACATCACGGCCTGGTGTGAATCGGAGGGCCTGAATCGGGATAGGCAGTGAGTGGTAATGTAAAATGGAGAAAAGCACCACGGGGTAGTCAGCATGGCAAGGTCAGGACAGATGCAGTGACAATGTAGGATAGGTTTCTGAAAAACATTGCAGGGTGGTGCGCATTGTAAGGGTTTCTAACAGGCCATTCACTAGTAGGAATGAGAAATACATCATGATGTGGTGTGAATCCGAGGGCCTGAATCAGCATTGACAGTGAGTGGCAATGTAGAATGGAGAAAAGCACAATGTGGTGGTCAGGATGGGGAGGTCAGGAAACAAGCAGTGTCAATGTAGGATAGTTTTCTGAAAAACATCTCGGGGTGGTGAGCATTGTAAGGTTTTCTATCAGGCCATTCACTAGTAGGAGTGAGAAAAACATCATGGGCTGGTGCAAATCGGAGGGCCTGAATTCGGATAGGCAGTGAGTGGCAATGTAGGATGGAAAAAAGCACCACTGGGTGGTCAGCATGGGGAAGTCAGGACAGATGCAGTGGCAATGTAGGATAGGTTTCTGATAAACATCGCAGGGTGTTGCGCGTTGTAAGGTTTTCTAACAGGCAATTCATTAGTACGAGTGAGAACAACATCACGGGGTAGTGTGAATGAGGGCCTAAATTAGGATACTCAGTGAGTGGCAATGTAGGAAGGAGAAAATCAACACTTGGTGGTCAGCATGGGGAGGTCAGAAAACATGAAGTGCAATGTAGGATAGATTTGTGAAAAACATGGCGGAGTGGTGCGCATTGTAAAGGTTTGTAACAGGCCATTCACTAGTAGGAGTGAGAACAACAGCACGGGTTGGTGTGAATCGGAGGGCCTGAATTAGGATAAGCAGTGAGTGGCAATGAAGCATAGAGAAAAGCACCACGGGGTGGGCAACTTGGAGAGGTCAGGAACCATGCAGTGGCAATGTAGGATAAGTTTCTGAAAAACATCACGGGGTGGTGCGCATTATAAGCGTTTGAAACAAGCCATTCACAAGTAGAAGTGAGAAAAAATCAAGGGTGATGTTAATCGAAGGGCCTGGATCAGGATAGGCAGTGAGTGTCAATGTAGGATGTAGAAAATCACCACTGGGTGGTCAGCATGGAGAGTTCAGGAAACATGCAGTGGCAATGTATGATAGGTTTCTGAAAAGCATCGTGGGTTGGTGCATATTGTAATGGTTTTTAACAGGCCATTCACTAGGAGAGTGAAAAAGACATCACGGCCTGGATTGAATCGGAGGGCCTGAATTAGGATAGGCAGTGAGTGGTAATGTAAAATGGAGAAAAACAAAACTGGGTGGTCTGCATGGGAATGTCAGGAAATATGAAGTGCAATGTAGGATAGGTTTCTAAAAAACATCGCGGGGTCGCGGGCATTGTAAGGCTTTCTATCAGGCCATTCACTAGTAAGAGTGAGAAAAACATCACGGGCTGTTGTGAATCGGAGGAACTGAATTAGGTTAGGCAGTGAGTGGCAATGTAGGATGAAGAAAAGCACCACAGGGTGGTCAGCATGTGGAGGTCAGGACAGATGCAGTTGCAATGTAGGATAGGTTTCTGAAAACATAGTGATGTGGTGCGCATTGTAAGGGTTTCTAACAGGCCATTCACTAGTAGGAGTGAGAAGTGCATCATGATGTGTTGTGAATCCGAGGGCCTGAATCAGCATAGACAGTGAGGGGCAATGTAGAATGGAGAAAAGCACAACGGGGTGGTCACGATGCTGAGGTCAGGAAACATGCAGTGGCAAAGTAGGATACGTTTCTGATAAACATCGCAGGGTGGTGTGCATTGTAAGGTTTTCTAACAGGCCTTTCACTAGAAGGAGTGAAAACAACATCACTGGGTGGTGTGAATCGGAGGGCCTGAATTAGAATAGGCAGTGAGTGGCAATGTAGGTTGGAGAAAAGCACCACGGGGTTGTCAGCATGGCGAGGTCAGGAAACATGCAGTGGCAATGTAGGATAGGTTTCTGAAAAACACCGCGCGGTGGTGCGCATTGTAGGGGTTTCTAACAGGCCATTCACTAGTAGGAGTGAGAAAAACCTCACGTGGTTGTGTGAATCGGAGGGCTTGAATTAGGTAGCCACTGAGTGGCAATGTAGGATGGAGAAAAGCACCACGGGTTATTCAGCATAGGGATGTCAGGAAACATGCGGTGGCAATGAAGGATATTTTTCTGAAAAACATCACATGGTGGTGCGCTTGGTAAGGGTTTCTAACAGGCCATTCACTAGTAGAAGTGAGAACAACATCACGGGGTGGTGTGAATCGGAGGGCCGGCATTAGATAAGGCAGTGAGTGGTAAGGTAGGATGGAGAAAAGCAAGACACCGTGGTAAGCATGGGGAGTTCAGGAAACATGCAGTGGCAATGTAGGATAGGTTTGTGAAAAACATTGCGGGGTGGTGCGCATTGTAAGGGTTTCTAACAGGCCATTCACTTGTAGAGTGAGAAAACCATCACGGGGTGATGTGAATCAGAGGGCCTGAAATAGGATAGGAAGTGTGTGGCAATGTAGGATGGAGAAAAGCACCATGGGGTGGTCAGCATGTGGAGGTCAGGAGCATACGGTGCCAATGTAGGATAGGTTTCTGAAAAACATCGCGGGGTGGTGCGCATTGTAAGGGTTTCTAACAGGCCATTAACTACTAGGAGTGAGAGAAACATCACACGGTGGTGTGAATCGGAGGGCCTGTATTAGGATAGGCAGTGAGTGCAAATGTATGATGGAGAAAAGCACCACGGGGTGGTCAGCATGGGGAGAGCAGGAAACAAGCGATGGCAATGTATGATAGATTTCTAAAAAACATCGTGGGGTGGTGCACATTGTAAGGGTTTCTCACAGGCCTATCACTAGTAGGAGTGAGAAAAACATCACAGGGTTGTGTGAATCGGAGGACCTGAATTAGGACAGGCAGTGAGTAGCAATGTAGGATGGAGAAAAGCAACACGGGGTGGTCTGCATGGGGCGGACAGGAAACATGCGGTGGCCATGAAGGATAGGTTTCTGATAAACATCACAGGGTGGTGCGCATTGTAAGGGTTTCTAACAGGCTATTCACTAGTAGGATTGAGAACAACATAATGGGGTGGTGTGAATCGGAGGGCCTGAATAAGAATAGGCAGTCAGTGGCTATGTAGGATGCAGAAAAGCAGCACGGATTAGTCAGCATGGGGAGGTCAGGAAATATGCAGTGGCAATGTATGATAGGTTTCTGAAAAACATCGCAGCGTGTTGCGCATTGTAAGGCTTTCTAACAGGCCATTCACTAGTAGGAGTGAGAAAAACATCACGGGGTGGTGTGAACATGAGGGCATGAATCAGGATAGGCAGTGAGTAGCAATGTAGGATGTAGAAAAGCACCACGGTGTGGTCAGCATAGGGAGTCCAGGGAACATGCAGTGGTAATGTAGGATAGGTTTCTGAAAAACATCGCGGGTTGTTGCGCATTGTAAGATTTTCTAACAGACCATTCACTAGTAGGAGTGAAAAAAACAGCACGGGGTGGTGTGAACCTGAGGCCCTGAATCAGTATAGGCAGTGAGTGGCAATGTAGGATGGAGAAAAGCACCACGGGTTTGTCAGCATGGGGAGGTAATGAAACATTCACTGGCAATGTACGATATGTTTCTGGTAAACATCGCAGGGTGGGGCGCATAGTAAGTGTTTCTCACAGGCCATTCACTAGAGGGAGTGAGAACAACATCATTGGGTGGTGTGAATCCGAGGGCCTGAATCGGGATAGGCAGAGAGTGGAAATGTAAAATGGAGAAAAGCACCACGTGGTGGTCTGCATGGGGAGGTCAGGAAACATGCAGTGGCAATGTAGGATAGGTTTCTGAAAAACATCACGAAGAGGTGCGCATTGTAAGGGCTTCCAACAGAGCTTTCACTAGTAGGAGGGAGAAAAACATCATGGGGTGGTGTGAATCAGAGGGCCTTAATTAGGATAGGCAGTGAGTGGCAATGTAGGATGGAGAAAAGCACCAGAGGGTGGTCAGTTTGGGGATGTCAGGACACATGCAGTGGCAATGTAGGATAGGTTTCTGAAAAACATCGCGGGGTGGTGCGCATTGTAAGGAATTCTAACTGGCCATTCACTAGTAGGAGTGAAAAACACATCATGAAGTGGTGTTAATCCGGGGGCCTGAATCAGCATAGACAGTGAGTGGCAATGTAGAATGGAGAAAAGCACAACGCTGTGGTCTGGAAGGGGAGGTAAGGAAACATGCATTGGCAAGGTATGATAGGTTTCTGAAAAATATTGCGGGGTGGTGCGCATTGTAACTATTTCTAACAGGCCATTCACTAGTATGAGTTCTGAAAAACATCACGGCGTGATGTGAATAGGAGGTCCTGAATTAGGTTAGGCAGTGACTGGGAATGTAGGATGGAGAAAAGCACCACGGGAGGTCAGCATGGGGAGGTCAGGAAACATGCAGTGGCAATGTAGGATAGGTTTTGAAAATCATCGCGGGGTGTTCCACATTGTAAGGGTTTATAACAGGGCATTCACTAGTAGGAGTGAGAAAAACATCACGGGGTGGTGTGAATCGGAGGGGCTGAATAAGTGTAGTCAGTGAGTGGCAATGTAGGTTGGAGAAAAGCACCACAGGGTGGTCAGCATGGAGAGTTCAGGAAACATGCAGTGGCAATGTAGGATAGGTTTCTGAAAAACATCGCAGGGTGGTGCGCATTGTAAGGGTTTCTAACAGGCCATTCACTAGTAGGAGTGAGAAATACATCATGATGAGGTGTGAATCCGAGTGCCTGAATCACCATAGACTGTGAGTGGCAATGTAGAATGGAGAAAAGCACAACGGGGTGGTCAGGATGGGGAGGTCAAGAAACATGCAGTGGCCATGTTTGATAGGTTTATGCAAAACATCACGGGGTGGTGAGCATTGCAATGTTTTCTATCAGGCCATTCACTAGTAGGAGTGAGAAAAACATCACGGGCTGGTGTGAATCAGAGGGCGTGAATTCGGATAGGCAGTGAGTGGCAATGTAGAATGGAGAAAAGCACCCCAGGATGGTCATCATGGGGAGGTCAGGAAAGATGCAGTGGCAATGTAGGATAGGGTTCTGATAAACATCGCAGGGTGGTGCGCATTGTAAGGGTCTCTAAAAGGCCATTCATTAGTATGACAACAACATCACGGGGTGGTGTGAATGAGGGCCTTAATTAGGATACTCAGTGAGTGGCAATGTAGGAAGGAGAAAATCACCACTTGGTGATCAGCATGGAGAGGTCAGGAAACCTGAAATGCAATGTAGGAAAGGTTTCTTGAAAACATCGCGGAGTGGTGCGCATTGTAAAGGTTTCTAACAGGCCATTCACTAGTAGGAATGAGAACAACATCACGGCGTGGTGTGAATCGGAGGGCCTGTATTAGGATAGGCAGTGAGTGGAAATGTATGATGGAGAAAAGAACCACGGGGTGGTCAGCATGGGGAGAGCAGGAAACAAGCGATGGCAATGTAGGATAGGTTTCTAGAAAACATCGCGGGGTGGTGCACATTGTAAGGGTTTCTCACAGGCCTATCACTAGTAGGAGTGAGAAAAACATCACAGGGTGGTGTGAATCGGAGGACCTGAATTAGGACAGGCAGTGAGTAGCAATGTAGGATGGAGAAAAGAAACACGGCGTGGTCAGCATGGGGCGGCCAGGAAACATGCGGTGGCCATGAAGGATAGGTTTCTGATAAACATCGCAGGCTGGTGCGCATTATAAGGGTTTCTAACAGGCTATTCACTAGTAGGATTGAGAACAACATAACGGGGTGGTGTGAATCGGAGGGCCTGAGTAAGAATAGGCAGTCAGTGGCTATGTAGGATGCAGAAAAGCAGCACGGATTAGTCAGCATGGGGAGGTCAGGAAATATGCAGTGGCAATGTATGATAGGTTTCTGAAAAACATCGCAGCATGGTGCGCATTGTAAGGGTTTCTAACAGGCCATTCACTAGTAGGAGTGAGAAAAACATCACGAGGTGGTGTGAACATGAGGGCATGAATCAGGATAGGCAGTGAGGGGCAATGTAGGATGTAGAAAAGCACCACGGTGTGGTCAGCATAGGGAGTCCAGGGAACATGCAGTGGCAATGTAGGATAGGTTTCTGAAAAACATTGCGGGGTGGTGCGCCTTGTAACTATTTCTAACAGGCCATTCACTAGTAGGAGTTCTGAAAAACATCATGGCGTCATGTGAATAGGAGGTCCTGAATTAGGTTAGGCAGTGACTGGCAATGTAGGATGGAGAAAAGCACCACGGGAGGTCAGCATGGGGAGGTCAGGAAACATGCAGTGGCAATGTAGGATAGGTTTTGAAAATCATCGCGGGGTGTTCCGCATTGTAAGGTTTCTAACAGGGCATTCACTAGTAGGAGTGAGAAAAACATTACGGGGTGGTGTGAATCGGAGGGGCTGAATAAGTGTAGTCAGTGAGTGGCAATGTAGGTTGGAGAAAAGCACCACAGGGTGGTCAGCATGGAGAGTTCAGGAAACATGCAGTGGCAATGTAGGATAGGTTTCTGAAAAACATCGCGGGGTGGTGCGCATTGTAAGGGTTTCTAACAGGCCATTCACTAGTAGGAGTGAGAAATACATCATGATGTGGTGTGAATCCGAGTGCCTGAATCAGCATAGACTGTGAGTGGCAATGTAGAATGGAGAAAAGCACAACGGGGTGGTCAGGATGGGGAGGTCAGGAAACATGCAGTGGCCATGTAGGATAGGTTTATGCAAAACATCACGGGGTGGTGAGCATTGTAATGTTTTCTATCAGGCCATTCACTAGTAGGAGTGAGAAAACCATCACGGGCTGGTGTGAATCAGAGGGCCTGAATTCGGATAGGCAGTGAGTGGCAATGTAGAATTGAGAAAAGCACCACAGGGTGGTCATCATGGGGAGGTCAGGACAGATGCAGTGGCAATGTAGGATAGGGTTCTGATAAACATCGCGTGGTGGTGCACATTGTAAGGGTCTCTAAAAGGCCATTCATTAGTATGAGTGAGAACAACATCACGGGGTGGTGTGAATGAGGGCCTTAATTGGGATACTCAGTGAGTGGCAATGTAGGAAGGAGAAAATCACCACTTGGTGGTCAGCATGGAGAGGTCAGGAAACCTGAAATGCAATGTAGGAAAGGTTTCTTGAAAACATCGCGGAGTGGTGCGCATTGTAAGGGTTTCTAACAGGCCATTCACTAGTAGGAGTGAGAACAACATCACGGCGTGGTGTGAATCGGAGGGCCTGAATAAGGATAGGCAGTGAGTGGTAATGAAGATTAGAGAAAAGCACCAAGGGGTGGGCAACACGGGGAGATCAGGAAACATGCAGTGGCAATGTAGGATAAGTTTCCGAAAAACATCATGGGATGGGGTGCATTATAATCGTTTCTAACAAGCCACTCACAAGTAGGAGTGAGAAAAATATCATGGGGTGGTGTGAATCGGAGGGCTTGAATTAAGATCGGCAGTGAATGGCAATGTAGGATGGAGAGAAGAAACACTGGTTTGTAAGCATGGGGAGGTAATGAAACATGCAGTGGCAATGTAGGATAGGTTTCTGATAAACATCGCAGGGTGGTGCACAGTGTAAGGGTTTCTAACAGGCCATTCACTAGTAGGACTGAGAAAAACATCATGCGATGGTGTGAATTGGAATGCCTGAATCAGGATAGGCAGTGAGTGTCGATGTAGGATGCAGAAAAAAACCATGGGGTGGTCAGCACTGGGAGGTCAGGAAACATGCAGAGGCAATGTAGGATAGTTTTCTGAAAAACATTGTGGGTTTGTGCGCATTTTAAGTGTTTCTACCAGGCCATTCACTAGTAGGAGTGAAAAAAACATCACGGCGTGGTGTGAATTGGAGGGCCTGAATCAGGATAGGCAGTGAGTGGCAATGTAAAATAGAAAAAAGCACCAAGGTGTGGTCAACATGAGGAGGTCAGGAAACATGCAGTGGCAATGTAGAATAGGTTTCTTAAAATCGTCGCGGGGAGGTGCGCATTTTAAGGGTTTCTAACAGGCCATTCTCTAGTAGGAGTGAGAAAAACATCACAGGGTGGTGTGAACGCGGTCCTAAATTAGGATAGGCAGTGATTGGCAATGTCGGAAGGAGAAAAGCACCATGGGGTGGTCAGCATGGGGACATAATGAAACATGCAGTGGCAATTTAGGATAGGTTTCAGATAAACATCGCAGGGTCGTGCACATTGTAAGGGTTTCTAACAGGCCATTCACTAGTAGGAGTGAGAACAACATCACGAGGTGGTGTGAATCGGAAGGCCTGAATCAGGATAGGCAGTGAGTGGCAATGTAGGATGGAGAAAAGCACCACGGGGCAGTCAGCATGGGGAGGTCTGGAAACATGCAGTGGCAATGTAGGATAGGTTTGTGAAAAACATCGTGGGGTGGTGCGCATTGTAAGGGTTTCTAACAGGCCATTCACTAGTAGGAGTGAGAACAACAGCACGGGCTGGTGTGAATCGGAGGGCCTGAATTAGGATAGGCAGTGAGTGGGAATGAAGAATGGCGAAAAGCACCACGGGGTGGGCAACATGGGGAGGTCAGGAAACATGGAGTGGCAATGTAGGATAGGTTTCTGAAAAACATCACAGGCTGGTGTCATTGTAAGCCTTTCTAATAAGCCGTTCACAAGTGGGAGTGAGAAAAACATCACGGCGTGGTGTGAATCGGAGGGCTTGAATCAGGTTAGGGAGTGAGTGTCAATGTAGGATGGAGAAAAGCACCCGGGGCTGGTCAGCATGGGGAGGTAATGAGACATGCAGTGGCAATGTAGGATAGGTTTCCGAAAAACATGGCGGGTTGTTGCGCATTGTAAGATTTTCTAACAGACCATTCACTAGTAGGAGTGAAAAAAAACAGCACGGGGTGGTGTGAACCTGAGGGCCTGAATCAGTATAGGCAGTGAGTGGCAATGTAGGATGGAGAAAAGCACCACGGGTTTGTCAGCATGGGGAGGTAATGAAACATTCACTGGCAATGTACGATACGTTTCTGGTAAACATCGCAGGGTGGGGCGTATAGTAAGTGTTTCTCACAGGCCATTCACTAGAGGGAGTGAGAACAACTTCACTGGGTGGTGTGAATCCGAGGGCCTGAATAGGGATAGGCAGAGAGTGGTAATGTAAAATGGAGAAAAGCACCACGGGGTGGTCTGCATGGGGAGGTCAGGAAACATGCAGTGGCAATGTAGGATAGGTTTCTGAAAAACATCACGAAGAGGTGCGCATTGTAAGGGCTTCCAACAGAGCTTTCACTAGTAGGAGGGAGAAAAACATCACGGGGTGGTGTGAATCAGACATTCTGTATTAGGATAGGCAGTGAGTGGCAATGTAGGATGGAGAAAAGCACCACGGGGCAGTCAGCATGGGGAGGTCTGGAAACATGCAGTGGCAATGTAGGATAGGTTTGTGAAAAACATCATGGGGTGGTGCGCATTGTAAGGGTTTCTAACAGGCCATTCACTAGTAGGAGTGAGAACAACAGCACGCGCTGGTGTGAATCGGAGGGCCTGAATTAGGATAGGCAGTGAGTGGGAATGAAGAATGGCGAAAAGCACCACGGGGTGGGCAACATGGGGAGGTCAGGAAACATGGAGTGGCAATGTAGGATAGGTTTCTGAAAAACATCACAGGCTGGTGTCATTGTAAGCCTTTCTAACAAGCCGTTCACAAGTGGGAGTGAGAAAAACATCACGGCGTGGTGTGAATCGGAGGGCTTGAATCAGGTTAGGGAGTGAGTGTCAATGTAGGATGGAGAAAAGCACCCGGGGCTGGTCAGCATGGGGAGGTAATGAGACATGCAGTGGCAATGTAGGATAGGTTTCTGAAAAACATCGCGGGTTGGTGAGCATTGTAAGGGTTTCTAACAGACCACTCACTAGTAGGAGTGAGAATAACATCACGGGGTGATGTGAATCAGAATGCCTGAATCAGGATTGGCAGTGAGTGTCAATGTAGGATGGAGAGAAGCTCCATGGGGTGGTCAGCATGGGAAGGTCAGGAAACATGCTTTGGCAATGTAGGATAGTTTTCTGAAAAAGATCGTGGGGTGGAGAGCATTGCAAGGTTTTCTATCAGGCCATTCACTAGTAGGAATGAGAAAAACATCATGGGCTGGTGTGAATCGGAGGGCCGAATTCGGATAGGCAGTGAGTGGCAATGGAGGACGGAAAAAAGCACCACTGGGTGGTCAGCATGGGGAAGTCAGGCCAGATGCAGTGGCAGTGTAGGATAGGTTTCTGAAAAACATCACGGGTTGGTGAGCATTGTAAGGGTTTCTAACAGACCATTCACCAGTAGGAGTGAGAAAAACATCACGGGGTGGTGTGAATCGGAATGCCTGAATCAGGATTGGCAATGAGTGTCAATGTAGGATGGAGAGAAGCACCATGGGGTGGTCAGCATTGGGAGGTCAGGAAACATGCTTTGGCAATGTAGCATAGGTTTCTGAAAAACATCGCGGGTTGGTGCGAATTGTAAGTGTTTCTAACAGGCCATACACTAGGAGGAGTGAAAAAAACATCACGGCGTGGTGTGAATCGGAGGGCCTGAATTGGGATAGGCAGTGAGTGTTAATGTAAAATGGAGAAAAGCACCACGGGGTGTTCAGCATGGCAAGGTCAGGACAGATGCAGTGGCAATGTAGGATAGGTTTCTGAGAAACATCGCAGGGTGGTGCGCATTGTAAGGGTTTCTAACAGGGCATTCAATAGTAGGAGTGAGAAATACGTTATGATGTGGTGTGAATCTGAGGGCCAGAATCAGCATAGACAGTGAGTGGCAATGTAGAATTGAGAAAAGCACAACGGGGTCGTCAGGATGTGGAGGTCAGGAAACAAGCAGTGTCAATGTAGGATAGTTTTCTGAAAAACACGCGGGGTGGTGAGCATTATGAGGTTTTCTATTAGGCCATTCACTAGTAGGAGTGAGAAAAACATCATGGGCTGGTGTGAATCGGAGGGCCTGAATTTGGATAGGCAGTGAGTGGCAATGTAGGATGGAAAAAAGCACCACTGGGTGGTCAGCATGGAGAGTTCAGGAAACATGCAGTGGCAGTGTAGGATAGGTTTCTGAAAAACATCGCGGGTTGGTGAGCATTGTAAGTGTTTCTAACAGACCATTCACAACTAGGAGTGAGAAAAACATCACGGGGTGGTGTGAATCGGAGGGCCTGAATCAGTATAGGCAGTGAGTCGCAATGTAGGATGGAGAAAAGCAGCACGGGTTTGTCAGCATGTGGAGGTAATGAAACATGCAGTGGCAATGTAGGATACGTTTCTGATAAACATCGCAGGGTGGTGCGCATTGTAAGGGTTTTTAACAGGCCATTCCCTAGAAGGAGTGAGAACAACATCACTGGGTGGTGTGAATTGGATGGCCTGAATTAGAATAGGCAGTGAGGGGCAATGTAGGTTGGAGACAAGCACCACGGGGTGATCTGCCTGGGGAGGTCAGGAAACATGCAGTGGCAATGTAGGATAGGTTTCTTATAAACATCGCGGGGTGGTGCGCATTGTAAGGGTTTCTAACAGGCCATTCATTAGTACGAGTGAGAACAACATCACGGGGTGGTGTGAATGAGGCCCTTAATAAGGATACTCAGTGAGTGGCAATGTAGGAAGGAGAAAATCACCACTTGGTGGTCAGAATGGGGAGGTCAGGAAACATGAAGTGCAATGTAGGATAGGTTTCTGAAAAACATCGCAGAGTGGTGCGCATTGTAAGGGTTTGTAACAGCCCATTCACTAGTAGGAGTGAGAACAACAGCACGGCGTGGTGTGAATCGAAGGGCTTGAATTAGGATAGGCAGTGAGTGCCAATGAAGAATAGAGAAAAGCACTATGGGCTGGGCCACATGGGGAGATCAGGAAACATGCATTGGCAATGTAGGATAATTTTCTGAAAAACATCACGGTGTGGGGTGCGTTATCATCGTTTGTAACAAGCCATTCACAAGTAGGAGTGAGAAAAACATCACGGGGTGGTGTGAATCGGAGGGCCTGAAATAGGATAGGCAATGAATGGCAATGTAGGATGGAGAAAAGAAGCACTGGTTTGTAAGCATGGGGAGGTAATGAAACATGCAGTGGCAATGTAGGATAGGTTTCTGATAAACATCGCAGGGTGGTGCGCATTGTAAGGGTTTCTAACAGGCCATTCACTAGAAGGAGTGAGAAATACATCATGATGTGTTGTGAATCCGAGGGCCTGAATCAGCACAGACAGTGAGTGGCAATGTAGAATGGAGAAAAGCACAATGGGGAGGTCAGGATTCGGATGTCAGGAAACATGCAGTGGCAATGTATGATAGGTTTCTGAAAAACATCGCGGGGTGGTGCACATTGTAACTGTTTTTAACAGACCATTCACTAGTAGGAGTGAGAAAAACATCACGGGGTGGTGTGAATTGGAGGGCCTGAATCAGTATAGGCAGTGAGTTGCAATATAGCATGGAGAAAAGCACCACGGGTTTGTCAGCATCCGGAGGTAATGAAACATGCAGTGGCAATGTAGGATACGTTTCTGATAAACATCGCAGGGTGGTGCGCATTGTAAGGGTTTTTAACAGGCCATTCCCTAGAAGGAGTGAGAACAACATCACTGGGTGGTGTGAATTGGATGGCCTGAATTAGAATAGGCAGTGAGTGGCAATGTAGGTTGGAGACAAGCACCACGGGGTGATCTGCCTGGGGAGGTCAGGAAACATGCAGTGGCAATGTAGGATAGGTTTCTGATAAACATCGCGGGGTGGTGCGCATTGTAAGGGTTTCTAACAGGCCATTCATTAGTACGAGTGAGAACAACATCACAGGGTGGTGTGAATGAGGGCCTTAATTAGGATACTCAGTGAGTGGCAATGTAGGAAGGAGAAAATCACCACTTGGTGGTCAGAATGGGGAGGTCAGGAAACATGAAGTGCAATGTAGGATAGGTTTCTGAAAAACATCGCAGAGTGGTGCGCATTGTAAGGGTTTGTAACAGCCCATTCACTAGTAGGAGTGAGAACAACAGCACGGCGTGGTGTGAATCAGAGGGCTTGAATTAGGATAGGCAGGGAGTGCCAATGAAGAATAGAGAAAAGCACCATGGGGTGGGCCACATGGGGAGATCAGGAAACATGCATTGGCAATGTAGGATAATTTTCTGAAAAACATCACGGTGTGGGGTGCGTTATCATCGTTTGTAACAAGCCATTCACAAGTAGGAGTGAGAAAAACATCACGGGGTTGTGTGAATCAGAGGCCCTGAAATAGGATAGGCAATGAATGGCAATGTAGGATGGAGAAAAGAAGCACTGGTTTGTAAGCATGGGGAGGTAATGAAACATGCAGTGGCAATGTAGGATAGGTTTCTGATAAACATCGCGGGGTGGTGAGCATTGTAAGTGTTTCTAACAGGCCATTCACTAATAGGAGTGAGAAAATCATCACGGAGTGGGGTGAATCGGAGGGCCTGAAATCGCATAGGCAGTGAGTGGCAATGTAGGATGTACAAAAGCACCACGGGGTTGTCAGCAGTGGGAGGTTAGGAAACATGCAGTGGCAAAGTAGGATAGGTTTCTGAAGCACATCGTGGGTTGGTGCGCATTGTAAGTGTTTCTAACAGGCCTTTCACTAGTAGGACTGAGAAAAACATCATGCGATGGTGTGAATCGGAATGCCTGAATCAGGATAGGCAGTGAGTGTCGATGTAGGATGCAGAAAAAAACCATGGGGTGGTCAGCACTGGGAGGTCAGGAAACATGCAGAGGCAATGTAGGATAGTTTTCTGAAAAACATTGTGGGTTTGTGCGCATTTTAAGTGTTTCTACCAGGCCATTCACTAGTAGGAGTGAAAAAAACATCACGGCGTGGTGTGAATTGGAGGGCCTGAATCAGGATAGGCAGTGAGTGGCAATGTAAAATAGAAAAAAGCACCAAAGTGTGGTCAACATGAGGAGGTCAGGAAACATGCAGTGGCAATGTAGAATAGGTTTCTTAAAATTGTCGCGGGGAGGTGCGCATTTTAAGGGTTTCTAACAGGCCATTCTCTAGTAGGAGTGAGAAAAACATCACAGGGTGGTGTGAATGTGGTCCTAAATTAGGATAGGCAGTGATTGGCAATGTCGGAAGGAGAAAAGCACCATGGGGTGGTCAGCATTGGGAGGTCAGGAAACATGCTTTGGCAATGTAGGATAGGTTTCTGAAAAACATCGCGGGTTGGTGCGCATCGTAAGTGTTTCTAACAGGCCATACACTAGTAGGAGTGAAAAAAACATCACGGCCTGGTGTGAATCGGAGGGCCTGAATCGGGATAGGCAGTGAGTGTTAATGTAAAATGGAGAAAAGCACCACGGGGTGTTCAGCATGGCAAGGTCAGGACAGATGCAGTGGCAATGTAGGATAGGTTTCTGAGAAACATCGCAGGGTGGTGCGCATTGTAAGGGTTTCTAACAGGCCATTCACTAGTAGGAGTGAGAAATACATCATGATGTGGTGTGAATCTGAGGGCCAGAATCAGCATAGACAGTGAGTGGCAATGTAGAATGGAGAAAAGCACAACGGGGTCGTCAGGATGTGGAGGTCAGGAAACAAGCAGTGTCAATGTAGGATAGTTTTCTGAAAAACACGCGGGGTGGTGAGCATTATGAGGTTTTCTATTAGGCCATTCACTAGTAGGAGTGAGAAAAACATCATGGGCTGGTGTGAATCCGAGGGCCTGAATTTGGATAGGCAGTGAGTGGCAATGTAGGACGGAAAAAAGCACCACTGGGTGGTCAGCATGGAGAGTTCAGGAAACATGCAGTGGCAGAGTAGGATAGGTTTCTGAAAAACATCGCGGGTTGGTGAGCATTGTAAGTGTTTCTAACAGACCATTCACAACTAGGAGTGAGAAAAACATCACGGGGTGGTGTGAATCGGAGGGCCTGTATCAGTATAGGCAGTGAGTCGCCATGTAGGATGGAGAAAAGCACCACGGGTTTGTCAGCATGCGGAGGTAATGAAACATGCAGTGGCAATGTAGGATACATTTCTGATAAACATCGCAGGGTGGTGCGCATTGTAAGGGTTTTTAACAGGCCATTCCCTAGAAGGAGTGAGAACAACATCACTGAGTGGTGTGAATTGGATGGCCTGAATTAGAATAGGCAGTGAGTGGCAATGTAGGTTGGAGACAAGCACCACGGGGTGGGCAACATGGGGAGGTCAGGAAACATGGAGTGGCAATGTAGGATAGGTTTCTGACAAACATCACAGGCTGGTGTCATTGTAAGCCTTTCTAACAAGCCGTTCACAAGTGGGAGTGAGAAAAACATCACGGCGTGGTGTGAATCGGAGGGCTTGAATCAGGTTAGGGAGTGAGTGTCAATGTAGGATGGAGAAAAGCACCCGGGGCTGGTCAGCATGGGGAGGTAATGAGACATGCAGTGGCAATGTAGGATAGGTTTCTGAAAAACATCGCGGGTTGGTGAGCATTGTAAGGGTTTCTAACAGACCACTCACTAGTAGGAGTGAGAATAACATCACGGGGTGGTGTGAATCGGAATGCCTGAAACAGGATTGGCAGTGAGTGTCAATGTAGGATGGAGAGAAGCTCCATGGGGTGGTCAGCATGGGAAGGTCAGGAAACATGCTTTGGCAATGTAGGATAGTTTTCTGAAAAAGATCGCGGGGTGGAGAGCATTGCAAGGTTTTCTATCAGGCCATTCACTAGTAGGAGTGAGAAAAACATCATGGGCTGGTGTGAATCGGAGGGCCTGAATTCGGATAGGCAGTGAGTGGCAATGGAGGACGGAAAAAAGCACCACTGGGTGGTCAGTATGGGGAAGTCAGGCCAGATGCAGTGGCAGTGTAGGATAGGTTTCTGAAAAACATCACGGGTTGGTGAGCATTGTAAGGGTTTCTAACAGACCTTTCACCAGTAGGAGTGAGAAAAACATCACGGGGTGGTGTGAATCGGAATGCCTGAATCAGGATTGGCAGTGAGTGTCAATGTAGGATGGAGAGAAGCACCATGGGGTGGTCAGCATTGGGAGGTCAGGAAACATGCTTTGGCAATGTAGCATAGGTTTCTGAAAAACATCGCGGGTTGGTGCAAATTGTAAGCGTTTCTAACAGGCCATACACTAGTAGGAGTGAAAAAAACATCACGGCCTGGTGTGAATCGGAGGGCCTGAATCGGGATAGGCAGTGAGTGTTAATGTAAAATGGAGAAAAGCACCACGGGGTGTTCAGCATGGCAAGGTCAGGACAGATGCAGTGGCAATGTAGGATAGGTTTCTGACAAACATCACAGGCTGGTGTCATTGTAAGCCTTTCTAACAAGCCGTTCACAAGTGGGAGTGAGATAAACATCACGGCGTGGTGTGAATCGGAGGGCTTGAATCAGGTTAGGGAGTGAGTGTCAATGTAGGATGGAGAAAAGCACCCGGGGCTGGTCAGCATGGGGAGGTAATGAGACATGCAGTGGCAATGTAGGATAGGTTTCTGAAAAACATCGCGGGTTGGTGAGCATTGTAAGGGTTTCTAACAGACCACTCACTAGTAGGAGTGAGAATAACATCACGGGGTGGTGTGAATCGGAATGCCTGAATCAGGATTGGCAGTGAGTGTCAATGTAGGATGGAGAGAAGCTCCATGGGGTGGTCAGCATGGGAATGTCAGGAAACATGCTTTGGCAATGTAGGAAAGTTTTCTGAAAAAGATCACGGGGTGGAGAGCATTGCAAGGTTTGCTATCAGGCCATTCACTAGTAGGAGTGAGAAAAACATCATGGGCTGGTGTGAATCGGAGGGCCTGAATTCGGATAGGCAGTGACTGGGAATGTAGGATGGAGAAAAGCACCAAGGGAGGTCAGCATGGGGAGGTCAGGAAACATGCAGTGGCAATGTAGGATAGGTTTCTGAAAAACATCGCGGAGTGGTGCGCATTGTAAAGGTTTGTAACAGGCCATTCACTAGTAGGAGTGAGAACAACAGCACGGGTTGGTGTGAATCGGAGAGCCTGAATTAGGATAGGCAGTGAGTGGCAATGAAGTATAGAGAAAAGTACTATGGGGTGGGCAACTTGGGGAGGTCAGGAACCATGCAGTGGCAATGTAGGATAAGTTTCTGAAAAACATCACGGGGTGGTGCGCATCATCAGCGTTTGAAACAAGCCATTCACAAGTAGAAGTGAGAAAAAAATCACGGGGTGATGTTAATCGAAGGGCCTGAATCAGGATAGGCAGTGAGTGTCAATGTAGGATGTAGAAAATCACCACTGGGTGGTCTGCATGTAGAGTTCAGGAAACATGCAGTGGCAATGTATGATAGGTTTCTGAAAAGCATCGTGGGTTGGTGCATATTGTAATGGTTCTTAACAGGCCATTCACTAGGAGAGTGAAAAAGACATCACGTCCTGGTTTGAATCGTAGGGCCTGAATTAGGATAGGCAGTGAGTGGTAATGTAAAATGGAGAAAAACAAAATGGGGTGGTCTTCATGGGGAGGTCAGGAAACATGAAGTGCAATGTAGGATAGGTTTCTAAAAAACATCGCGGGGTCGCGAGCATTGTAAAGCTTTCTATCAGGCCATTCACTAGTAAGAGTGAGAAAAACATCACGGGCTGTTGTGAATCGGAGGGACTGAATTAGGTTAGGCAGTGAGTGGCAATGTAGGATGAAGAAAAGCACCACAGGGTGGTCAGCATGTGGAGGTCAGGACAGATGCAGTGGCAATGTAGGATAGGTTTCTGAAAAACATAGAGATGTGGTGCGCATTGTAAGGGTTTCTAACAGGCCATTCACTAGTAGGAGTGAGAAATGCATCATGATGTGTTGTGAATCCGAGGGCCTGAATCAGCATAGACAGTGAGGGGCAATGTAGAATGGAGAAAAGCACAACGGGGTGGTCACGATGCTGACGTCAGGAAACATGCAGTGGCAAAGTAGGATACGTTTCTCATAAACATCGCAGGGTGGTGTGCATTGTAAGGTTTTCTAACAGGCCTTTCACTAGAAGGAGTGAAAACAACATCACTGGGTGGTGTGAATCGGAGGGCCTGAATTAGAATAGGCAGTGAGTGGCAATGTAGGTTTGGGAAAAGCACCACGGGGTTGTCAGCATGGCGAGGTCAGGAAACATGCAGTGGCATTGTAGGATAGGTTTCTGAAAAACACTGCGCGGTGGTGCGCATTGTAGGGGTTTCTAACAGGCCATTCACTAGTAGGAGTGAGAAAAACCTCACGTGGTGGTGTGAATTGGAGGGCCTGTATTAGGATAGGCAGTGAGTGGAAATGTATGATGGAGAAAAGCACCACGGGTTATTCAGCATATGGATGTCAGGAAACATGCGGTGGCAATGTAGGATAGGTTTCTCAAAAACATCACATGGTGGTGCGCTTGGTAAGGGTTTCTAACAGGCCATTCACTAGTAGGAGTGAGAATAACATCACGGGGTGGTGTGAATCGGAAGGCCGGCATTAGATAAGGCAGTGAGTGGTAAGGTAGGATGGAGAAAAGCAAGACACTGTGGTAAGCATGGGGAGTTCAGGAAACATGCAGTGGCAATGTAGGATAGGTTTGTGAAAAACATTGCGGGGTGGTGCGCATTGTAAGGGTTTCTAACAGGCCATTCACTAGTAGGAGTGAGAAAAACATCACGGGGTGGTGTGAATCGGAGGGCCTGAATAAGAATAGGCAGTCAGTGGCTATGTAGGATGCAGAAAAGCAGCACGGATTAGTCAGCATGGGGATGTCAGGAAATATGCAGTGGCAATGTATGATAGGTTTCTGAAAAACATCGCAGCGTGGTGCGCATTGTAAGGGTTTCTAACAGGCCATTCACTAGTAGGAGTGAGAAAAACATAACGGGGTGGTGTGAACATGAGGGCATGAATCAGGATAGGCAGTGAGTGGCAATGTAGGATGTAGAAAAGCACCACGGTGTGGTCAGCATAGGGAGTCCAGGGAACATGCAGTGGCAATGTAGGATAGGTTTCTGAAAAACATGGCGGGTTGTTGCGCATTGTAAGATTTTCTAACAGACCATTCACTAGTAGGAGTGAAAAAAAACAGCACGGGGTGGTGTGAACCTGAGGGCCTGAATCAGTATAGGCAGTGAGTGGCAATGTAGGATGGAGAAAAGCACCACGGGTTTGTCAGCATGGGGAGGTAATGAAACATTCACTGGCAATGTACGATACGTTTCTGGTAAACATCGCAGGGTGGGGCGCATAGTAAGTGTTTCTCACAGGCCATTCACTAGAGGGAGTGAGAACAACATCACTGGGTGGTGTGAATCCGAGGGCCTGAATAGGGATAGGCAGAGAGTGGTAATGTAAAATGGAGAAAAGCACCACGGGGTGGTCTGCATGGGGAGGTCAGGAAACATGCAGTGGCAATGTAGGATAGGTTTCTGAAAAACATCACGAAGAGGTGCGCATTGTAAGGGCTTCCAACAGAGCTTTCACTAGTAGGAGGGAGAAAAACATCACGGGGTGGTGTGAATCAGACATTCTGTATTAGGATAGGCAGTGAGTGGCAATGTAGGATGGAGAAAAGCACCACGGGGCAGTCAGCATGGGGAGGTCTGGAAACATGCAGTGGCAATGTAGGATAGGTTTGTGAAAAACATCGTGGGGTGGTGCGCATTGTAAGGGTTTCTAACAGGCCATTCACTAGTAGGAGTGAGAACAACAGCACGGGCTGGTGTGAATCGGAGGGCCTGAGTTAGGATAGGCAGTGAGTGGGAATGAAGAATGGCAAAAAGCACCACGGGGTGGGCAACATGGGGAGGTCAGGAAACATGGAGTGGCAATGTAGGATAGGTTTCTGAAAAACATCACAGGCTGGTGTCATTGTAAGCCTTTCTAACAAGCCGTTCACAAGTGGGAGTGAGAAAAACATCACGGCGTGGTGTGAATCGGAGGGCTTGAATCAGGTTAGGGAGTGAATGTCAATGTAGGATGGAGAAAAGCACCCGGGGCTGGTCAGCATGGGGAGGTAATGAGACATGCAGTGGCAATGTAGGATATGTTTCTGAAAAACATCGCGGGTTGGTGAGCATTGTAAGGGTTTCTAACAGACCACTAACTAGTAGGAGTGAGAATAACATCACGGGGTGGTGTGAATCGGAATGCCTGAATCAGGGTTGGCAGTGAGTGTCAATGTAGGATGGAGAGAAGCTCCATGGGGTGGTCAGCATGGGAAGGTCAGGAAACATGCTTTGGCAATGTAGGATAGTTTTCTGAAATAGATCGCGGGGTGGAGAGCATTGCAAGGTTTTCTATCAGGCCATTCACTAGTAGGAGTGAGAAAAACATCATGGGCTGGTGTGAATCGGAGGGCCTGAATTCGGATAGGCAGTGAGTGGCAATGGAGGACGGAAAAAAGCACCACTGGGTGGTCAGCATGGGGAAGTCAGGCCAGATGCAGTGGCAGTGTAGGATAGGTTTCTGAAAAACATCATGGGTTGGTGAGCATTGTAAGGGTTTCTAACAGACCTTTCACCAGTAGGAGTGAGAAAAACATCACGGGGTGGTGTGAATCGGAATGCCTGAATCAGGATTGGCAGTGAGTGTCAATGTAGGATGGAGAGAAGCACCATGGGGTGGTCAGCATTGGGAGGTCAGGAAACATGCTTTGGCAATGTAGCATAGGTTTCTGAAAAACATCGCGGGTTGTTGCGATTTGTAAGTGTTGCTAACAGGCCATACACTAGTAGGAGTGAAAAAAACATCACGGCCTGGTGTGAATCGGAGGGCCTGAATCGGGATAGGCAGTGAGTGTTAATGTAAAATGGAGAAAAGCACCACGGGGTGTTCAGCATGGCAAGGTCAGGACAGATGCACTGGCAATGTAGGATAGGTTTCTGAGAAACATCGCAGGGTGGTGCGCATTGTAAGGGTTTCTAACAGGCCATTCACTAGTAGGAGTGAGAAATACATCATGATGTGGTGTGAATCTGAGGGCCAGAATCAGCATAGACAGTGAGTGGCAATGTAGAATGGAGAAAAGCACAACGGGGTCGTCAGGATGTGGAGGTCAGGAAACAAGCAGTGTCAATGAAGGATAGTTTTCTGAAAAACACGCGGGGTGGTGAGCATTGTGAGGTTTTCTATCTGGCCGTTCACTAGTAGGAGTGAGAACAACAGCACGGGCTGGTGTGAATCGGAGGGCCTGAATTAGGATAGGCAGTGAGTGGGAATGAAGAATGGCGAAAAGCACCACGGGGTTGGTAACATGGGGAGGTCAGGAAACATGGAGTGGCAATGTAGGATAGGTTTCTGAAAAACATCACAGGCTGGTGTCATTGTAAACCTTTCTAACAAGCCGTTCACAAGTGGGAGTGAGAAAAACATCACGGCGTGGTGTGAATCGGAGGTCTTGAATCAGGTTAGGGAGTGAGTGTCAATGTATTTTGGAGAAAAGCATCCAGGGCTGGTCAGCATGGGGAGGTAATGAGACATGCAGTGGCAATGTAGGATAGGTTTCTGAAAAACATCGCGGGTTGGTGAGCATTGTAAGGGTTTCTAACAGACCACTCACTAGTAGGAGTGAGAATAAAATCACGGGGTGGTGTGAATCGGAATGCCTGAATCAGGATTGGCAGTGAGTGTCAATGTAGGATGGAGAGAAGCTCCATGGGGTGGTCAGCATGGGAATGTCAGGAAACATGCTTTGGCAATGTTGGATAGTTTTCTGAAAAAGATCGCGGGGTGGAGAGCATTGCAAGGTTTTATATCAGGCCATTCACTAGTAGGAGTGAGAAAAACATCATGGGCTGGTGTGAATCGGAGGGCCTGAATTCGGATAGGCAGTGACTGGGAATGTAGGATGGAGAAAAGCACCACGGGAGGTCAGCATGGGGAGGTCAGGAAACATGCAGTGGCAATGTAGGATAGGTTTCTGAAAAACATCGCGGAGTGGTGCGCATTGTAAAGGTTTGTAACAGGCCATTCACTAGTAGGAGTGAGAACAACAGCACGGGTTGGTGTGAATCGGAGAGCCTGAATTAGGATAGGCAGTGAGTGGCAATGAAGTATAGAGAAAAGCACCATGGGGTGGGCAACTTGGGGAGGTCAGGAACCATGCAGTGGCAATGTAGGATAAGTTTCTGAAAAACATCACGGGGTGGTGCGCATCATCAGCGTTTGAAACAAGCCATTCACAAGTAGAAGTGAGAAAAAAATCACGGGGTGATGTTAATCGAAGCGCCTGAATCAGGATAGGCAGTGAGTGTCAATGTAGGATGTAGAAAATCACCACTGGGTGGTGAGCATGGAGAGTTCAGGAAACATGCAGTGGCAATGTATGATAGGTTTCTGAAAAGCATCGTGGGTTGGTGCATATTGTAATGGTTTTTAACAGGCCATTCACTAGGAGAGTGAAAAAGACATCACGGCCTGGTTTTAATCGTAGGGCCTGAATTAGGATAGGCAGTGAGTGGTAATGTAAAATGGAGAAAAACAAAATGGGGTGGTCTGCATGGGGAGGTCAGGAAACACGCAGAGGCAATGTAGGATAGGTTTCTAAAAAACATCGTGGGGTCGCGAGCATTGTAAGGCTTTCTATCAGGCCATTCACTAGTAAGAGTGAGAAAAACATCACGGGCTGTTGTGAATCGGAGGGACTGAATTAGGTTAGGCAGTGAATGGCAATGTAGGATGAAGAAAAGCACCACAGGGTGGTCAGCATGTGGAGGTCAGGACAGATGCAGTGGCAATGTAGGATAGGTTTCTGAAAAACATAGAGATGTGGTGCGCATTGTAAGGGTTTCTAACAGGCCATTCACTAGTAGGAGTGAGAAATGCATCATGATGTGTTGTGAATCCGAGGGCCTGAATCAGCATAGACAGTGAGGGGCAATGTAGAATGGAGAAAAGCACAACGGGGTGGTCACGATGCTGACGTCAGGAAACATGCAGTGGCAAAGTAGGATACGTTTCTCATAAACATCGCAGGGTGGTGTGCATTGTAAGGTTTTCTAACAGGCCTTTCACTAGAAGGAGTGAAAACAACATCACTGGGTGGTGTGAATCGGAGGGCCTGAATTAGAATAGGCAGTGAGTGGCAATGTAGGTTTGGGAAAAGCACCACGGGCTTGTCAGCATGGCGAGGTCAGGAAACATGCAGTGGCAATGTAGGATAGGTTTCTGAAAAACACTGCGCGGTGGTGCGCATTATAGGGGTTTCTAACAGGCCATTCACTAGTAGGAGTGAGAAAAACCTCACGTGGTGGTGTGAATCGGAGGGCCTGTATTAGGATAGGCAGTGAGTGGAAATGTATGATGGAGAAAAGCACCACGGGTTATTCAGCATATGGATGTCAGGAAACATGCGGTGGCAATGTAGGATAGGTTTCTCAAAAAACATCACATGGTGGTGCACTTGGTAAGGGTTTCTAACAGGCCATTCACTAGTAGGAGTGAGAATAACATCACGGGGTGGTGTGAATCGGAAGGCCGGCATTAGATAAGGCAGTGAGTGGTAAGGTAGGATGGAGAAAAGCAAGACACTGTGGTAAGCATGGGGAGTTCAGGAAACATGCAGTGGCAATGTAGGATAGGTTTGTGAAAAACATTGCGGGGTGGTGCGCATTGTAAGGGTTTCTAACAGGCCATTCACTAGTAGGAGTGAGAAAAACATCACGGGGTGGTGTGAATCGGAGGGCCTGAATAAGAATAGGCAGTCAGTGGCTATGTAGGATGCAGAAAAGCAGCACGGATTAGTCAGCATGGGGATGTCAGGAAATATGCAGTGGCAATGTATGATAGGTTTCTGAAAAACATCGCAGCGTGGTGCGCATTGTAAGGGTTTCTAACAGGCCATTCACTAGTAGGAGTGAGAAAAACATAACAGGGTGGTGTGAACCTGAGGACCTGAATCAGTATAGGCAGTGAGTGGCAATGTAGGATGGAGAAAAGCACCACGGGTTTGTCAGCATGGGGAGGTAATGAAACATTCACTGGCAATGTACGATACGTTTCTGGTAAACATCGCAGGGTGGGGCGCATAGTAAGTGTTTCTCACAGGCCATTCACTAGAGGGAGTGAGAACAACATCACTGGGTGGTGTGAATCCGAGGGCCTGAATAGGGATAGGCAGAGAGTGGTAATGTAAAATGGAGAAAAGCACCACGGGGTGGTCTGCATGGGGAGGTCAGGAAACATGCAGTGGCAATGTAGGATAGGTTTCTGAAAAACATCACGAAGAGGTGCGCATTGTAAGGGCTTCCAACAGAGCTTTCACTAGTAGGAGGGAGAAAAACATCACGGGGTGGTGTGAATCAGACATTCTGTATTAGGATAGGCAGTGAGTGGCAATGTAGGAAGGAGAAAAGCACCACGGAGTGGTCAGCATGGGGAGGTCAGGAAACATGCATTGGCAATGTAGGATAGGTTTCTGAAAAACATCGCAGGGTGGTGCGCATTGTAAGGGTTTCTAACAGGCCATTCACTAGTAGGAGTGAGAAAAACATCACGGGGTGGTGTGAATCAGAGGGCCTTAATTAGAATAGGCAGTGAGTGGCAATGTAGGATGGAGAAAAGAACCAGAGGGTGGTCAGGTTGGGGAGGTCAGGACACATGCAGTGGCAATGTAGGATAGGTTTCTGAAAAACATCGCGGGGTGGTGCACATTGTAAGGATTTCTAACAGGCCATTCACTAGTAGGAGTGAAAAACACATCATGAAGTGGTGTTAATCCGGGGACCTGAATCAGCATAGACAGTGAGTGGCAATGTAGAATGGAGAAAAGCACAACGGGGTGGTCAGGATGGGGAGGTAAGGAAACATGCATTGGCAAGGTATGATAGGTTTCTGAAAAACATTTCGGGGTGGTGCGCATTGTAACTATTTCTAACATGCCATTCACTAGTAGGAGTTCTGAAAAACATCACGGCGTGATGTGAATAGGAGATCCTGAATTAGGTTAGGCAGTGACTGGGAATGTAGGATGGAGAAAAGCACCACGGGAGGTCAGCATGGGGAGGTCAGGAAACATGCAGTGGCAATGTAGGATAGGTTTTGAAAATCATTGCGGGGTGTTCCGCATTGTAAGTGTTTCTAACAGGCCATTCACTAGTAGGAGTGAGAAAAACATCACGGGGCGGTGTGAATCAGAGGGGCTGAATAAGTGTAGTCAGTGAGTGGCAATGTAGGTTGGAGAAAAGCACCACAGGGTGGTCAGCATGGAGAGTTCAGGAAACATGCAGTGGCAATGTAGGATACGTTTCTGAAAAACATCGCGGGGTGGTGCGCATCGTAAGGGTTTCTAACAGTCCATTCACTAGTAGGAGTGAGAAATACATCATGATGTGGTGTGAATCCGAGTGCCTGAATCAGCATAGACTGTGAGTGGCAATGAAGAATGGAGAAAAGCACAACGGGGTCGTCAGAATGGGGAGGTAAGGAAACATGCAGTGGCCATGTAGGATAGGTTTATGCAAAATATCACCGAGTGGTGAGCATTGAAATGTTTTCTATCAGGCCATTCACTAGTAGGAGTGCGAAAAACATCACGGGCTGGTGTGAATCGGAGGGCCGGAATTCGGATTGGCAGTGAGTGGCAATGTAGAATGGAGAAAAGCACCACAGGGTGGTCATCATGGGGAGGTCAGGACAGATGCAGTGGCAATGTAGGATAGGTTTCTGATAAACATCGCGGGGTGGTGCGCATTATAATCGTTTCTAACAAGCGATTCACAAGTAGGAGTGAGAAAAACATAACGCAGTGGTGTGAATCGAAGGGCTTGAATTAGGATAGGCAGTGAATGGCAATGTAGGATGGAGAGAAGAACCACTGGTTTGTAAGCATGGGGAGGTAATGAAACATGCAGTGGCAATGTAGGATAGGTGTTTGATATACATCGCAGGGTGGTGAACATTATAAGGGTTTCTAACAGGCCATTCACTAGTAGGAGTGAGAAATACATCATGATGTGTTGTGAATCCGAGGGCCTGAATCAGCACAGACAGTGAGTGGCAATGTAGAATGGAGAAAAGCACAACGGGGAGGTCAGGATGGGGAGGTCAGGAAACATACAGTGGCAATGTGGGATAGCTTTCTGAAAAACATCGCGGGGTGGTGCGCATTGTAACTGTTTCTAACAGACCATTCACTAGTAGGAGTGAGAAAAACATCAGGGTGTGGTGTGAATCGGAGGGCCTGAATCAGTATAGGCAGTGAGTCGCAATGTAGGATGGAGAAAAGCACCACGGGTTTGTCAGCATGGGGAGGTAATGAAATATGCAGTGGCAATGTAGGATACGTTTCTGATAAACATCACAGGGTGGTGTGCATTGTAAGGGTTTCTAACATGCCATTCCCTAGAAGGGGTGAGAACAACATCACAGGGTGTTGTGAATCGGAAGCCTGAATTAGAATAGGCAGTGAGTGGCAATGTAGGATGGAGAAAACCACCACAGGGTGGTCTGCCTGGGGAGGTCATGAAACATGCTGTGGCAATGTAGGATAGGTTTCTGAAAAACATCGCGGGGTGGTGAGCATTGTAAGGGTTTCTAACAGGCCATTCACTAATAGGAGTGAGAAAATCATCACGGAGTGGGGTGAATCGGAGGGCCTGAAATTGCATAGGCAGTGAGTGGCAATGTAGGATGTACAAAAGCACCACGGGGTGGTCAGCAGTGGGAGGTTAGGAAACAGGCAGTGGCAAAGTAGGATAGGTTTCTGAAGCACATCGTGGGTTGGTGCGCATTGTAAGTGTTTCTAACAGGCCTTTCACTAGTAGGACTGAGAAAAACATCATGCGATGGTGTGAATCGGAATGCCTGAATCAGGATAGGCAGTGAGTGTCGATGTAGGATGCAGAAAAAAACCATGGGGTGGTCAGCACTGGGAGGTCAGGAAACATGCAGAGGCAATGTAGGATAGTTTTCTGAAAAACATTGTGGGTTTGTGCGCATTTTAATTGTTTCTACCAGGCCATTCACTAGTAGGAGTGAAAAAAACATCACGGCGTGGTGTGAATTGGAGGGCCTGAATCAGGATAGGCAGTGAGTGGCAATGTAAAATAGAAAAAAGCACCAAGGTGTGGTCAACATGAGGAGGTCAGGAAACATGCAGTGGTAATGTAGAATAGGTTTCTTAAAATCATCGCGGGGAGGTGCGCATTTTAAGGGTTTCTAACAGGCCATTCTCTAGTAGGAGTGAGAAAAACATCACAGGGTGGTGTGAACGCGGGCCTAAATTAGGATAGGCAGTGATTGGCAATGTCGGAAGGAGAAAAGCACCATGGGGTGGTCAGCATGGGGACATAATGAAACATGCAGTGGCAATTTAGGATAGGTTTCAGATAAACATCGCAGGGTCGTGCACATTGTAAGGGTTTCTAACAGGCCATTCACTAGTAGGAGTGAGAACAACATCACGAGGTGGTGTGAATCGGAAGGCCTGAATCAGGATAGGCAGTGAGTGGCAATGTAGGATGGAGAAAAGCACCACGGGGCAGTCAGCATGGGGAGGTCTGGAAACATGCAGTGGCAATGTAGGATAGGTTTGTGAAAAACATCGTGGGGTGGTGCGCATTGTAAGGGTTTCTAACAGGCCATTCACTAGTAGGAGTGAGAACAACAGCACGGGCTGGTGTGAATCGGAGGGCCTGAATTAGGATAGGCAGTGAGTGGGAATGAAGAATGGCGAAAAGCACCATGGGGTGGGCAACATGGGGAGGTCAGGAAACATGGAGTGGCAATGTAGGATAGGTTTCTGAAAAACATCACAGGCTGGTGTCATTGTAAGCCTTTCTAACAAGCCGTTCACAAGTGGGAGTGAGAAAAACATCACGGCATGGTGTGAATCGGAGGGCTTGAATCAGGTTAGGGAGTGAGTGTCAATGTAGGATGGAGAAAAGCACCCGGGGCTGGTCAGCATGGGGAGGTAATGAGACATGCAGTGGCAATGTAGGATAGGTTTCCGAAAAACATCGCGGGTTGGTGAGCATTGTAAGGGTTTCTAACAGACCACTCACTAGTAGGAGTGAGAATAACATCACGGGGTGGTGTGAATCGGAATGCCTGAGTCAGGATTGGCAGTGAGTGTCAATGTAGGATGGAGAGAAGCTCCATGGGGTGGTCAGCATGGGAAGGTCAGGAAACATGCTTTGGCAATGTAGAATAGTTTTCTGATAAAGATCGCGGGGTGGAGAGCATTGCAAGGTTTTCTATCAGGCCATTCACTAGTAGGAGTGAGAAAAACATCATGGACTGGTGTGAATATGAGGGCCTGAATTCGGATAGGCAGTGAGTGGCAATGGAGGACGGAAAAAAGCACCACTGGGTGGTAAGCATGGGGAAGTCAGGCCAGATGCAGTGGCAGTGTAGGATAGGATTCTGAAAAACATCACGGGTTGGTGAGCATTGTAAGGATTTCTAACAGACCATTCACCAGAAGGAGTGAGAAAAACATCACGGGGTGGTGTGAATCGGAATGCCTGAATCAGGATTGGCAGTGAGTGTCAATGTAGGATGGAGAGAAGCACCATGGGGTGGTCAGCATTGGGAGGTCAGGAAACATGCTTTGGCAATGTAGCATAGGTTTCTGAAAAACATCGCGGGTTGGTGCGAATTGTAAGTGTTTCTAACAGGCCATACACTAGTAGGAGTGAAAAAAACATCACGGCCTGGTGTGAATCGGAGGGCCTGAATCGGGATAGGCAGTGAGTGTTAATGTAAAATGGAGAAAAGCACCACGGGGTGTTCAGCATGGCAAGGTCAGGAGAGATGCAGTGGCAATGTAGGATAGGTTTCTGAGAAACATCGCAGGGTGGTGCGCATTGTAAGGGTTTCTAACAGGCCATTCACTAGTAGGAGTGAGAAATACATCATGATGTGGTGTGAATCTGAGGGCCAGAATCAGCATAGACAGTGAGTGGCAATGTAGAATGGAGAAAAGCACAAAGGGGTCGTCAGGATGTGGAGGTCAGGAAACAAGCAGTGTCAATGTAGGATAGTTTTCTGAAAAACACGCGGGGTAGTGAGCATTATAATGTTTTCTATTAGGCCATTCACTAGTAGGAGTGAGAAAAACATCATGGGCTGGTGTGAATCGGAGGGCCTGAATCGGGATAGGCAGTGAGTGTTAATGTAAAATGGAGAAAAGCACCACGGGGTGTTCAGCATGGCAAGGTCAGGACAGATGCAGTGGCAATGTAGGATAGGTTTCTGAGAAACATCGCAGGGTGGTGCGCATTGTAAGGGTTTCTAACAGGTCATTCACTAGTAGGAGTGAGAAATACATCATGATGTGGTGTGAATCTGAGGGCCAGAATCAGCATAGACAGTGAGTGGCAATGTAGAATGGAGAAAAGCACAAAGGGGTCGTCAGGATGTGGAGGTCAGGAAACAAGCAGTGTCAATGTAGGATAGTTTTCTGAAAAACACGCGGGGTAGTGAGCATTATAATGTTTTCTATTAGGCCATTCACTAGTAGGAGTGAGAAAAACATCATGGGCTGGTGTGAATCGGAGGGCCTGAATTTGGATAGGCAGTGAGTGGCAATGTAGGACGGAAAAAAGCACCACTGGGTGGTCAGCATGGAGAGTTCAGGAAACATGCAGTGGCAGTGTAGGATAGGTTTCTGAAAAACATCGCGGGTTGGTGAGCATTGTAAGTGTTTCTAACAGATCATTCACAACTAGGGTTGAGAAAAAAATCATGGGGTGGTGTGAATCAGAGGGCCTGTATCAGTATAGGCAGTGAGTCTCAATGTAGGATGGAGAAAAGCACCACGGGGTGGTCAGCAGTGGGAGGTTAGGAAACATGCAGTGGCAAAGTAGGATAGGTTTCTGAAGCACATCGTGGGTTGGTGCGCATTGTAAGTGTTTCTAACAGGCCTTTCACTAGTAGGACTGAGAAAAACATCATGCGATGGTGTGAATCGGAATGCCTGAATCAGGATAGGCACTGAGTGTCAATGTAGGATGCAGAAAAAAACCATGGGGTGGTCAGCACTGGGAGGTCAGGAAACATGCAGAGGCAATGTAGGATAGTTTTCTGAAAAACATTGTGGGTTTGTGCGCATTTTAAGTGTTTCTTCCAGGCCATTCACTAGTAGGAGTGAAAAAAACATCACGGCGTGGTGTGAATTGGAGGGCCTGAATCAGGATAGGCAGTGAGTGGCAATGTAAAATAGAAAAAAGCACCAAGGTGTGGTCAACATGAGGAGGTCAGGAAACATGCAGTGGCAATGTAGAATAGGTTTCTTAAAATCGTCGCGGGGAGGTGCGCATTTTAAGGGTTTCTAACAGGCCATTCTCTAGTAGGAGTGAGAAAAACATCACAGGGTGGTGTGAACGCGGTCCTAAATTAGGATAGGCAGTGATTGGCAATGTCGGAAGGAGTAAAGCACCATGGGGTGGTCAGCATGGGGACATAATGAAACATGCAGTGGCAATTTAGGATAGGTTTCAGATAAACATCGCAGGGTCGTGCACATTGTAAGGGTTTCTAACAGGCCATTCACTAGTAGGAGTGAGAACAACATCACGAGGTGGTGTGAATCGTAAGGCCTGAATCAGGATAGGCAGTGAGTGGCAATGTAGGATGGAGAAAAGCACCACGGGGCAGTCAGCATGGGGAGGTCTGGAAACATGCAGTGGCAATGTAGGATAGGTTTGTGAAAAACATCGTGGGGTGGTGCGCATTGTAAGGGTTTCTAACAGGCCATTCACTAGTAGGAGTGAGAACAACAGCACGGGCTGGTGTGAATCGGAGGGCCTGAATTAGGATAGGCAATGAGTGGGAATGAAGAATGGCGAAAAGCACCACGGGGTGGGCAACATGGGGAGGTCAGGAAACATGGAGTGGCAATGTAGGATAGGTTTCTGAAAAACATCACAGGCTGGTGTCATTGTAAGCCTTTCTAACAAGCCGTTCACAAGTGGGAGTGAGAAAAACATCACGGCATGGTGTGAATCGGAGGGCTTGAATCAGGTTAGGGAGTGAGTGTCAATGTAGGATGGAGAAAAGCACCCGGGGCTGGTCAGCATGGGGAGGTAATGAGACATGCAGTGGCAATGTAGGATAGGTTTCTGAAAAACATCGCGGGTTGGTGAGCATTGTAAGGGTTTCTAACAGACCACTCACTAGTAGGAGTGAGAATAACATCACGGGGTGATGTGAATCGGAATGCCTGAATCAGGATTGGCAGTGAGTGTCAATGTAGGATGGAGAGAAGCTCCATGGGGTGGTCAGCATGGGAAGGTCAGGAAACATGCTTTGGCAATGTAGGATAGTTTTCTGAAAAAGATCGCGGGGTGGAGAGCATTGCAAGATTTTCTATCAGGCCATTCACTAGTAGGAGTGAGAAAAACATCATGGGCTGGTGTGAATCGGAGGGCCGAATTCGGATAGGCAGTGAGTGGCAATGGAGGACGGAAAAAAGCACCACTGGGTGGTCAGCATGGGGAAGTCAGGCCAGATGCAGTGGCAGTGTAGGATAGGTTTCTGAAAAACATCACGGGTTGGTGAGCATTGTAAGGGTTTCTAACAGACCATTCACCAGTAGGAGTGAGAAAAACATCACGGGGTGGTGTGAATCGGAATGCCTGAATCAGGATTGGCAGTGAGTGTCAATGTAGGATGGAGAGAAGCATCATGGGGTGGTCAGCATTGGGAGGTCAGGAAACATGCTTTGGCAATGTAGCATAGCTTTCTGAAAAACATCGCGGGTTGGTGCGAATTGTAAGTGTTTCTAACAGGCCATACACTAGTAGGAGTGAAAAAAACATCACGGCGTGGTGTGAATCGGAGGGCCTGAATTGGGATAGGCAGTGAGTGTTAATGTAAAATGGAGAAAAGCACCACGGGGTGTTCAGCATGGCAAGGTCAGGACAGATGCAGTGGCAATGTAGGATAGGTTTCTGAGAAACATCGCAGGGTGGTGCGCATTGTAAGGGTTTCTAACAGGGCATTCACTAGTAGGAGTGAGAAATACGTTATGATGTGGTGTGAATCTGAGGGCCAGAATCAGCATAGACAGTGAGTGGCAATGTAGAATGGAGAAAAGCACAAAGGGGTCGTCAGGATGTGGAGGTCAGGAAACAAGCAGTGTCAATGTAGGATAGTTTTCTGAAAAACACGCGGGGTGGTGAGCATTATGAGGTTTTCTATTAGGCCATTCACTAGTAGGAGTGAGAAAAACATCATGGGCTGGTGTGAATCGGAGGGCCTGAATTTGGATAGGCAGTGAGTGGCAATGTAGGACGGAAAAAAGCACCACTGGGTGGTCAGCATGGAGAGTTCAGGAAACATGCAGTGGCAGTGTAGGATAGGTTTCTGAAAAACATCGCGGGTTGGTGAGCATTGTAAGTGTTTCTAACAGACCATTCACAACTAGGAGTGAGAAAAACATCACGGGGTGGTGTGAATCGGAGGGCCTGAATCAGTATAGGCAGTGAGTCGCAATGTAGGATGGAGAAAAGCAGCACGGGTTTGTCAGCATGTGGAGGTAATGAAACATGCAGTGGCAATGTAGGATACGTTTCTGATAAACATCGCAGGGTGGTGCGCATTGTAAGGGTTTTTAACAGGCCATTCCCTAGAAGGAGTGAGAACAACATCACTGGGTGGTGTGAATTGGATGGCCTGAATTAGAATAGGCAGTGAGTGGCAATGTAGGTTGGAGACAAGCACCACGGGGTGATCTGCCTGGGGAGGTCAGGAAACATGCAGTGGCAATGTAGGATAGGTTTCTTATAAACATCGCGGGGTGGTGCGCATTGTAAGGGTTTCTAACAGGCCATTCATTAGTACGAGTGAGAACAACATCACGGGGTGGTGTGAATGAGGCCCTTAATAAGGATACTCAGTGAGTGGCAATGTAGGAAGGAGAAAATCACCACTTGGTGGTCAGAATGGGGAGGTCAGGAAACATGAAGTGCAATGTAGGATAGGTTTCTGAAAAACATCGCAGAGTGGTGCGCATTGTAAGGGTTTGTAACAGCCCATTCACTAGTAGGAGTGAGAACAACAGCACGGGCTGGTGTGAATCGATGGGCTTGAATTAGGATAGGCAGTGAGTGCCAATGAAGAATAGAGAAAAGCACCATGGGGTGGGCCACATGGGGAGATCAGGAAACATGCATTGGCAATGTAGGATAATTTTCTGAAAAACATCACGGTGTGGGCTGCGTTATCTTCGTTTCTAACAAGCCATTCACAAGTAGGAGTGAGAAAAACATCACGGGGTGGTGTGAATCGGAGGGCCTGAAATAGGATAGGCAATGAATGGCAATGTAGGATGGAGAAAAGAAGCACTGGTTTGTAAGCATGGGGAGGTAATGAAACATGCAGTGGCAATGTAGGATAGGTTTCTGATAAACATCGCAGGGTGGTGCGCATTGTAAGGGTTTCTAACAGGCCATTCACTAGAAGGAGTGAGAAATACATCATGATGTGTTGTGAATCCAAGGGCCTGAATCAGCACAGACAGTGAGTGGCAATGTAGAATGGAGAAAAGCACAATGGGGAGGTCAGGATTCGGAGGTCAGGAAACATGCAGTGGCAATGTATGATAGGTTTCTGAAAAACATCGCGGGGTGGTGCACATTGTAACTGTTTTTAACAGACCATTCACTAGTAGGAGTGAGAAAAACATCACGGGGTGGTGTGAATCGGAGGGCCTGAATCAGTACAGGCAGTGAGTTGCAATATAGCATGGAGAAAAGCACCACGGGTTTGTCAGCATCCGGAGGTAATGAAACATGCAGTGGCAATGTAGGATACGTTTCTGATAAACATCGCAGGGTGGTGCGCATTGTAAGGGTTTTTAACAGGCCATTCCCTAGAAGGAGTGAGAACAACATCACTGGGTGGTGTGAATTGGATGGCCTGAATTAGAATAGGCAGTGAGTGGCAATGTAGGTTGGAGACAAGCACCACGGGGTGATCTGCCTGGGGAGGTCAGGAAACATGCAGTGGCAATGTAGGATAGGTTTCTGATAAACATCGCGGGGTGGTGCGCATTGTAAGGGTTTCTAACAGGCCATTCATTAGTACGAGTGAGGACAACATCACAGGGTGGTGTGAATGAGGGCCTTAATTAGGATACTCAGTGAGTGGCAATGTAGGAAGGAGAAAATCACCACTTGGTGGTCAGAATGGGGAGGTCAGGAAACATGAAGTGCAATGTAGGATAGGTTTCTGAAAAACATCGCAGAGTGGTGCGCATTGTAAGGGTTTGTAACAGCCCATTCACTAGTAGGAGTGAGAACAACAGCACGGCGTGGTGTGAATCAGAGGGCTTGAATTAGGATAGGCAGGGAGTGCCAATGAAGAATAGAGAAAAGCACCATGGGGTGGGCCACATGGGGAGATCAGGAAACATGCATTGGCAATGTAGGATAATTTTCTGAAAAACATCACGGTGTGGGGTGCGTTATCATCGTTTGTAACAAGCCATTCACAAGTAGGAGTGAGAAAAACATCACGGGGTGGTGTGAATCGGAGGCCCTGAAATAGGATAGGCAATGAATGGCAATGTAGGATGGAGAAAAGAAGCACTGGTTTGTAAGCATGGGGAGGTAATGAAACATGCAGTGGCAATGTAGGATAGGTTTCTGATAAACATCGCGGGGTGGTGAGCATTGTAAGTGTTTCTGACAGGCCATTCACTAATAGGAGTGAGAAAATCATCACGGAGTGGGGTGAATCGGAGGGCCTGAAATCGCATAGGCAGTGAGTGGAAATGTAGGATGTACAAAAGCACCACGGGGTGGTCAGCAGTGGGAGGTTAGGAAACATGCAGTGGCAAAGTAGGATAGGTTTCTGAAGCACATCGTGGGTTGGTGCGCATTGTAAGTGTTTCTAACAGGCCTTTCACTAGTAGGACTGAGAAAAACATCATGCGATGGTGTGAATCGGAATGCCTGAATCAGGATAGGCACTGAGTGTCAATGTAGGATGCAGAAAAAAACCATGGGGTGGTCAGCACTGGGAGGTCAGGAAACATGCAGAGGCAATGTAGGATAGTTTTCTGAAAAACATTGTGGGTTTGTGCGCATTTTAAGTGTTTCTTCCAGGCCATTCACTAGTAGGAGTGAAAAAAACATCACGGCGTGGTGTGAATTGGAGGGCCTGAATCAGGATAGGCAGTGAGTGGCAATGTAAAATAGAAAAAAGCACCAAGGTGTGGTCAACATGAGGAGGTCAGGAAACATGCAGTGGCAATGTAGAATAGGTTTCTTAAAATCGTCGCGGGGAGGTGCGCATTTTAAGGGTTTCTAACAGGCCATTCTCTAGTAGGAGTGAGAAAAACATCACAGGGTGGTGTGAACGCGGTCCTAAATTAGGATAGGCAGTGATTGGCAATGTCGGAAGGAGTAAAGCACCATGGGGTGGTCAGCATGGGGACATAATGAAACATGCAGTGGCAATTTAGGATAGGTTTCAGATAAACATCGCAGGGTCGTGCACATTGTAAGGGTTTCTAACAGGCCATTCACTAGTAGGAGTGAGAACAACATCACGAGGTGGTGTGAATCGTAAGGCCTGAATCAGGATAGGCAGTGAGTGGCAATGTAGGATGGAGAAAAGCACCACGGGGCAGTCAGCATGGGGAGGTCTGGAAACATGCAGTGGCAATGTAGGATAGGTTTGTGAAAAACATCGTGGGGTGGTGCGCATTGTAAGGGTTTCTAACAGGCCATTCACTAGTAGGAGTGAGAACAACAGCACGGGCTGGTGTGAATCGGAGGGCCTGAATTAGGATAGGCAATGAGTGGGAATGAAGAATGGCGAAAAGCACCACGGGGTGGGCAACATGGGGAGGTCAGGAAACATGGAGTGGCAATGTAGGATAGGTTTCTGAAAAACATCACAGGCTGGTGTCATTGTAAGCCTTTCTAACAAGCCGTTCACAAGTGGGAGTGAGAAAAACATCACGGCATGGTGTGAATCGGAGGGCTTGAATCAGGTTAGGGAGTGAGTGTCAATGTAGGATGGAGAAAAGCACCCGGGGCTGGTCAGCATGGGGAGGTAATGAGACATGCAGTGGCAATGTAGGATAGGTTTCTGAAAAACATCGCGGGTTGGTGAGCATTGTAAGGGTTTCTAACAGACCACTCACTAGTAGGAGTGAGAATAACATCACGGGGTGATGTGAATCGGAATGCCTGAATCAGGATTGGCAGTGAGTGTCAATGTAGGATGGAGAGAAGCTCCATGGGGTGGTCAGCATGGGAAGGTCAGGAAACATGCTTTGGCAATGTAGGATAGTTTTCTGAAAAAGATCGCGGGGTGGAGAGCATTGCAAGATTTTCTATCAGGCCATTCACTAGTAGGAGTGAGAAAAACATCATGGGCTGGTGTGAATCGGAGGGCCGAATTCGGATAGGCAGTGAGTGGCAATGGAGGACGGAAAAAAGCACCACTGGGTGGTCAGCATGGGGAAGTCAGGCCAGATGCAGTGGCAGTGTAGGATAGGTTTCTGAAAAACATCACGGGTTGGTGAGCATTGTAAGGGTTTCTAACAGACCATTCACCAGTAGGAGTGAGAAAAACATCACGGGGTGGTGTGAATCGGAATGCCTGAATCAGGATTGGCAGTGAGTGTCAATGTAGGATGGAGAGAAGCATCATGGGGTGGTCAGCATTGGGAGGTCAGGAAACATGCTTTGGCAATGTAGCATAGCTTTCTGAAAAACATCGCGGGTTGGTGCGAATTGTAAGTGTTTCTAACAGGCCATACACTAGTAGGAGTGAAAAAAACATCACGGCGTGGTGTGAATCGGAGGGCCTGAATTGGGATAGGCAGTGAGTGTTAATGTAAAATGGAGAAAAGCACCACGGGGTGTTCAGCATGGCAAGGTCAGGACAGATGCAGTGGCAATGTAGGATAGGTTTCTGAGAAACATCGCAGGGTGGTGCGCATTGTAAGGGTTTCTAACAGGGCATTCACTAGTAGGAGTGAGAAATACGTTATGATGTGGTGTGAATCTGAGGGCCAGAATCAGCATAGACAGTGAGTGTCAATGTAGAATTGAGAAAAGCACAACGGGGTCGTCAGGATGTGGAGGTCAGGAAACAAGCAGTGTCAATGTAGGATAGTTTTCTGAAAAACACGCGGGGTGGTGAGCATTATGAGGTTTTCTATTAGGCCATTCACTAGTAGGAGTGAGAAAAACATCATGGGCTGGTGTGAATCGGAGGGCCTGAATTTGGATAGGCAGTGAGTGGCAATGTAGGACGGAAAAAAGCACCACTGGGTGGTCAGCATGGAGAGTTCAGGAAACATGCAGTGGCAGTGTAGGATAGGTTTCTGAAAAACATCGCGGGTTGGTGAGCATTGTAAGTGTTTCTAACAGACCATTCACAACTAGGAGTGAGAAAAACATCACGGGGTGGTGTGAATCGGAGGGCCTGAATCAGTATAGGCAGTGAGTCGCAATGTAGGATGGAGAAAAGCAGCACGGGTTTGTCAGCATGTGGAGGTAATGAAACATGCAGTGGCAATGTAGGATACGTTTCTGATAAACATCGCAGGGTGGTGCGCATTGTAAGGGTTTTTAACAGGCCATTCCCTAGAAGCAGTGAGAACAACATCACTGGGTGGTGTGAATTGGATGGCCTGAATTAGAATAGGCAGTGAGTGGCAATGTAGGTTGGAGACAAGCACCACGGGGTGATCTGCCTGGGGAGGTCAGGAAACATGCAGTGGCAATGTAGGATAGGTTTCTTATAAACATCGCGGGGTGGTGCGCATTGTAAGGGTTTCTAACAGGCCATTCATTAGTACGAGTGAGAACAACATCACGGGGTGGTGTGAATGAGGCCCTTAATAAGGATACTCAGTGAGTGGCAATGTAGGAAGGAGAAAATCACCACTTGGTGGTCAGAATGGGGAGGTCAGGAAACATGAAGTGCAATGTAGGATAGGTTTCTGAAAAACATCGCAGAGTGGTGCGCATTGTAAGGGTTTGTAACAGCCCATTCACTAGTAGGAGTGAGAACAACAGCACGGGCTGGTGTGAATCGATGGGCTTGAATTAGGATAGGCAGTGAGTGCCAATGAAGAATAGAGAAAAGCACCATGGGGTGGGCCACATGGGGAGATCAGGAAACATGCATTGGCAATGTAGGATAATTTTCTGAAAAACATCACGGTGTGGGCTGCGTTATCTTCGTTTCTAACAAGCCATTCACAAGTAGGAGTGAGAAAAACATCACGGGGTGGTGTGAATCGGAGGGCCTGAAATAGGATAGGCAATGAATGGCAATGTAGGATGGAGAAAAGAAGCACTGGTTTGTAAGCATGGGGAGGTAATGAAACATGCAGTGGCAATGTAGGATAGGTTTCTGATAAACATCGCAGGGTGGTGCGCATTGTAAGGGTTTCTAACAGGCCATTCACTAGAAGGAGTGAGAAATACATCATGATGTGTTGTGAATCCAAGGGCCTGAATCAGCACAGACAGTGAGTGGCAATGTAGAATGGAGAAAAGCACAATGGGGAGGTCAGGATTCGGAGGTCAGGAAACATGCAGTGGCAATGTATGATAGGTTTCTGAAAAACATCGCGGGGTGGTGCACATTGTAACTGTTTTTAACAGACCATTCACTAGTAGGAGTGAGAAAAACATCACGGGGTGGTGTGAATCGGAGGGCCTGAATCAGTACAGGCAGTGAGTTGCAATATAGCATGGAGAAAAGCACCACGGGTTTGTCAGCATCCGGAGGTAATGAAACATGCAGTGGCAATGTAGGATACGTTTCTGATAAACATCGCAGGGTGGTGCGCATTGTAAGGGTTTTTAACAGGCCATTCCCTAGAAGGAGTGAGAACAACATCACTGGGTGGTGTGAATTGGATGGCCTGAATTAGAATAGGCAGTGAGTGGCAATGTAGGTTGGAGACAAGCACCACGGGGTGATCTGCCTGGGGAGGTCAGGAAACATGCAGTGGCAATGTAGGATAGGTTTCTGATAAACATCGCGGGGTGGTGCGCATTGTAAGGGTTTCTAACAGGCCATTCATTAGTACGAGTGAGGACAACATCACAGGGTGGTGTGAATGAGGGCCTTAATTAGGATACTCAGTGAGTGGCAATGTAGGAAGGAGAAAATCACCACTTGGTGGTCAGAATGGGGAGGTCAGGAAACATGAAGTGCAATGTAGGATAGGTTTCTGAAAAACATCGCAGAGTGGTGCGCATTGTAAGGGTTTGTAACAGCCCATTCACTAGTAGGAGTGAGAACAACAGCACGGCGTGGTGTGAATCAGAGGGCTTGAATTAGGATAGGCAGGGAGTGCCAATGAAGAATAGAGAAAAGCACCATGGGGTGGGCCACATGGGGAGATCAGGAAACATGCATTGGCAATGTAGGATAATTTTCTGAAAAACATCACGGTGTGGGGTGCGTTATCATCGTTTGTAACAAGCCATTCACAAGTAGGAGTGAGAAAAACATCACGGGGTGGTGTGAATCGGAGGCCCTGAAATAGGATAGGCAATGAATGGCAATGTAGGATGGAGAAAAGAAGCACTGGTTTGTAAGCATGGGGAGGTAATGAAACATGCAGTGGCAATGTAGGATAGGTTTCTGATAAACATCGCGGGGTGGTGAGCATTGTAAGTGTTTCTGACAGGCCATTCACTAATAGGAGTGAGAAAATCATCACGGAGTGGGGTGAATCGGAGGGCCTGAAATCGCATAGGCAGTGAGTGGAAATGTAGGATGTACAAAAGCACCACGGGGTGGTCAGCAGTGGGAGGTTAGGAAACATGCAGTGGCAAAGTAGGATAGGTTTCTGAAGCACATCGTGGGTTGGTGCGCATTGTAAGTGTTTCTAACAGGCCTTTCACTAGTAGGACTGAGAAAAACATCATGCGATGGTGTGAATCGGAATGCCTGAATCAGGATAGGCAGTGAGTGTCGATGTAGGATGCAGAAAAAAACCATGGGGTGGTCAGCACTGGGAGGTCAGGAAACATGCAGAGGCAATGTAGGATAGTTTTCTGAAAAACATTGTGGGTTTGTGCGCATTTTAAGTGTTTCTACCAGGCCATTCACTAGTAGGAGTGAAAAAAACATCACGGCGTGGTGTGAATTGGAGGGCCTGAATCAGGATAGGCAGTAAGTGGCAATGTAAAATAGAAAAAAGCACCAAGGTGTGGTCAACATGAGGAGGTCAGGAAACATGCAGTGGCAATGTAGAATAGGTTTCTTAAAATTGTCGCGGGGAGGTGCGCATTTTAAGGGTTTCTAACAGGCCATTCTCTAGTAGGAGTGAGAAAAACATCACAGGGTGGTGTGAATGCGGTCCTAAATTAGGATAGGCAGTGATTGGCAATGTCGGAAGGAGAAAAGCACCATGGGGTGGTCAGCATGGGGACATAATGAAACATGCAGTGGCAATTTAGGATAGGTTTCAGATAAACATCGCAGGGTCATGCACATTGTAAGGGTTTCTAACAGGCCATTCACTAGTAGGAGTGAGAACAACATCACGAGGTGGTGTGAATCGGAAGGCCTGAATCAGGATAGGCAGTGAGTGGCAATGTAGGATGGAGAAAAGCACCACGGGGCAGTAAGCATGGGGAGGTCTGGAAACATGCAGTGGCAATGTAGGATAGGTTTGTGAAAAACATCGTGGGGTGGTGAGCATTGTAAGGGTTTCTAACAGACCACTCACTAGTAGGAGTGAGAATAACATCACGGGGTGGTATGAATCGGAATACCTGAATCAGGATTGGCAGTGATTGTCAATGTAGGATGGAGAGAAGCACCATGGGGTGGTCAGCATTGGGAGGTCAGGAAACATGCTTTGGCAATGTAGCATAGGTTTCTGAAAAACATCACGGGTTGGTGCGCATCGTAAGTGTTTCTAACAGGCCATACACTAGTAGGAGTGAAAAAAACATCACGGCCTGGTGTGAATCGGAGGGCCTGAATCGGGATAGGCAGTGAGTGTTAATGTAAAATGGAGAAAAGCACCACGGGGTGTTCAGCATGGCAAGGTCAGGACAGATGCAGTGGCAATGTAGGATAGGTTTCTGAGAAACATCGCAGGGTGGTGCGCATTGTAAGGGTTTCTAACAGGCCATTCACTAGTAGGAGTGAGAAATACATCATGATGTGGTGTGAATCTGAGGGCCAGAATCAGCATAGACAGTGAGTGGCAATGTAGAATGGAGAAAAGCACAACGGGGTCGTCAGGATGTGGAGGTCAGGAAACAAGCAGTGTCAATGTAGGATAGTTTTCTGAAAAACACGCGGGGTGGTGAACATTGTGAGGTTTTCTATCTGGCCGTTCACTAGTAGGAGTGAGAAAAACATCATGGGCTGGTGTGAATCAGAGGGCCTGAATTTGGATAGGCAGTGAGTGGGAATGAAGAATGGCGAAAAGCACCACGGGGTGGGCAACATGGGGAGGTCAGGAAACATGGAGTGGCAATGTAGGATAGGTTTCTGACAAACATCACAGGCTGGTGTCATTGTAAGCCTTTCTAACAAGCCGTTCACAAGTGGGAGTGAGAAAAACATCACGGCGTGGTGTGAATCGGAGGGCTTGAATCAGGTTAGGGAGTGAGTGTCAATGTAGGATGGAGAAAAGCACCCGGGGCTGGTCAGCATGGGGAGGTAATGAGACATGCAGTGGCAATGTAGGATAGGTTTCTGAAAAACATCGCGGGTTGGTGAGCATTGTAAGGGTTTCTAACAGACCACTCACTAGTAGGAGTGAGAATAACATCACGGGGTGGTGTGAATCGGAATTCCTGAATCAGGATTGGCAGTGAGTGTCAATGTAGGATGGAGAGAAGCTCCATGGGGTGGTCAGCATGGGAATGTCAGGAAACATGCTTTGGCAATGTAGGATAGTTTTCTGAAAAAGATCGCGGGGTGGAGAGCATTGCAAGGTTTTCTATCAGGCCATTCACTAGTAGGAGTGAGAAAAACATCATGGGCTGGTGTGAATCGGAGGGCCTGATTTCGGATAGGCAGTGACTGGGAATGTAGGATGGAGAAAAGCACTACGGGAGGTCAGCATGGGGAGGTCAGGAAACATGAAGTGCAATGTAGGATAGGTTTCTAAAAAACATCGTGGGGTCGCGAGGATTGTAAGGCTTTCTATCAGGCCATTCACTAGTAAGAGTGAGAAAAACATCACGGGCTGTTGTGAATCGGAGGGACTGAATTAGGTTAGGCAGTGAGTGGCAATGTAGGATGAAGAAAAGCACCACAGGGTGGTCAGCATGTGGAGGTCAAGACAGATGCAGTGGCAATGTAGGATAGGTTTCTGAAAAACATAGAGATGTGGTGCGCATTGTAAGGGTTTCTAACAGGCCATTCACTAGTAGGAGTGAGAAATGCATCATGATGTGTTGTGAATCCGAGGGCCTGAATCAGCATAGACAGTGAGGGGCAATGTAGAATGGAGAAAAGCACAACGGGGTGGTCACGATGCTGACGTCAGGAAACATGCAGTGGCAAAGTAGGATACGTTTCTGATAAACATCGCAGGGTGGTGTGCATTGTAAGGTTTTCTAACAGGCCTTTCACTAGAAGGAGTGAAAACAACATCACTGGGTGGTGTGAATCGGAGGGCCTGAATTAGAATAGGCAGTGAGTGGCAATGTAGGTTTGGGAAAAGCACCACGGGGTTGTCAGCATGGCGAGGTCAGGAAACATGCAGTGGCAATGTAGGATAGGTTTCTGAAAAACACTGCGCGGTGGTGCGCATTGTAGGGGTTTCTAACAGGCCATTCACTAGTAGGAGTGAGAAAAACCTCACGTGGTGGTGTGAATCGGAGGGCCTGTATTAGGATAGGCAGTGAGTGGAAATGTATGATGGAGAAAAGCACCACAGGTTATTCAGCATATGGATGTCAGGAAACATGCAGTGGCAATGTAGGATAGGTTTCTCAAAAACATCACATGGTGGTGCGCTTGGTAAGGGTTTCTAACAGGCCATTCACTAGTAGGAGTGAGAATAACATCACGGGGTGGTGTGAATCAGAAGGCCGGCATTAGATAAGGCAGTGAGTGGTAAGGTAGGATGGAGAAAAGCAAGACACTGTGGTAAGCATGGGGAGTTCAGGAAACATGCAGTGGCAATGTAGGATACTTTTGTGAAAAACATTGCGGGGTGGTGCGCATTGTAAGGGTTTCTAACAGGCCATTCACTAGTAGGAGTGAGAAAAACATCACGGGGTGGTGTGAATCGGAGGGCCTGAATAAGAATAGGCAGTCAGTGGCTATGTAGGATGCAGAAAAGCAGCACGGATTAGTCAGCATGGGGATGTCAGGAAATATGCAGTGGCAATGTATGATAGGTTTCTGAAAAACATCGCAGCGTGGTGCGCATTGTAAGGGTTTCTAACAGGCCATTCACTAGTAGGAGTGAGAAAAACATAACGGGGTGGTGTGAACATGAGGGCATGAATCAGGATAGGCAGTGAGTGGCAATGTAGGATGTAGAAAAGCACCACGGCGTGGTCAGCATAGGGAGTCCAGGGAACATGCAGTGGCAATGTAGGATAGGTTTCTGAAAAACATGGCGGGTTGTTGCGCATTGTAAGATTTTCTAACAGACCATTCACTAGTAGGAGTGAAGAAAAACAGCACGGGGTGGTGTGAACCTGAGGGCCTGAATCAGTATAGGCAGTGAGTGGGAATGTGGGATGGAGAAAAGCACCACGGGTTTGTCAGCATTGGGAGGTAATGAAACATTCACTGGCAATGTACGATACGTTTCTGGTAAACATCGCAGGGTGGGGCGTATAGTAAGTGTTTCTCACAGGCCATTCACTAGAGGGAGTGAGAACAACTTCACTGGGTGGTGTGAATCCGAGGGCCTGAATAGGGATAGGCAGAGAGTGGTAATGTAAAATGGAGAAAAGCACCACGGGGTGGTCTGCATGGGGAGGTCAGGAAACATGCAGTGGCAATGTAGGATAGGTTTCTGAAAAACATCACGAAGAGGTGCGCATTGTAAGGGCTTCCAACAGAGCTTTCACTAGTAGGAGGGAGAAAAACATCACGGGGTGGTGTGAATCAGACATTCTGTATTAGGATAGGCAGTGAGTGGCAATGTAGGATGGAGAAAAGCACCACGGGGCAGTCAGCATGGGGAGGTCTGGAAACATGCAGTGGCAATGTAGGATAGGTTTGTGAAAAACATCATGGGGTGGTGCGCATTGTAAGGGTTTCTAACAGGCCATTCACTAGTAGGACTGAGAACAACAGCACGCGCTGGTGTGAATCGGAGGGCCTGAATTAGGATAGGCAGTGAGTGGGAATGAAGAATGGCGAAAAGCACCACGGGGTGGGCAACATGGGGAGGTCAGGAAACATGGAGTGGCAATGTAGGATAGGTTTCTGAAAAACATCACAGGCTGGTGTCATTGTAAGCCTTTCTAACAAGCCATTCACAAGTGGGAGTGAGAAAAACATCACGGCGTGGTGTGAATCGGAGGGCTTGAATCAGGTTAGGGAGTGAGTGTCAATGTAGGATGGAGAAAAGCACCCGGGGCTGGTCAGCATGGGGAGGTAATGAGACATGCAGTGGCAATGTAGGATAGGTTTCTGAAAAACATCGCGGGTTGGTGAGCATTGTAAGGGTTTCTAACAGACCACTCACTAGTAGGAGTGAGAATAACATCACGGGGTGGTGTGAATCGGAATGCCTGAATCAGGATTGGCAGTGAGTGTCAATGTAGGATGGAGAGAAGCTCCATGGGGTGGTCAGCATGGGAAGGTCAGGAAACATGCTTTGGCAATGTAGGATAGTTTTCTGAAAAAGATCGCGGGGTGGAGAGCATTGCAAGGTTTTCTATCAGGCCATTCACTAGTAGGAGTGAGAAAAACATCATGGGCTGGTGTGAATCGGAGGGCCTGAATTCGGATAGGCAGTGAGTGGCAATGGAGGACGGAAAAAAGCACCACTGGCTGGTCAGCATGGGGAAGTCAGGCCAGATGCAGTGGCAGTGTAGGATAGGTTTCTGAAAAACATCACGGGTTGGTGAGCATTGTAAGGGTTTCTAACAGACCTTTCACCAGTAGGAGTGAGAAAAACATCACGGGGTGGTGTGAATCGGAATGCCTGAATCAGGATTGGCAGTGAGTGTCAATGTAGGATGGAGAGAAGCACCATGGGGTGGTCAGCATTGGGAGGTCAGGAAACATGCTTTGGCAATGTAGCATAGGTTTCTGTAAAACATCGCGGGTTGGTGCAAATTGTAAGCGTTTCTAACAGGCCATACACTAGTAGGAGTGAAAAAAACATCACGGCCTGGTGTGAATCGGAGGGCCTGAATCGGGATAGGCAGTGAGTGTTAATGTAAAATGGAGAAAAGCACCACGGGGTGTTCAGCATGGCAAGGTCAGGACAGATGCAGTGGCAATGTAGGATAGGTTTCTGAGAAACATCGCAGGGTGGTGCGCATTGTAAGGGTTTCTAACAGGCTATTCACTAGTAGGAGTGAGAAATACATCATGATGTGGTGTGAGTCTGAGGGCCAGAATCAGCATAGACAGTGAGTGGCAATGTAGAATGGAGAAAAGCACAACGGGGTCGTCAGGATGTGGAGGTCAGGAAACAAGCAGTGTCAATGTAGGATAGTTTTCTGAAAAACACGCGGGGTGTTGAACATTGTGAGGTTTTCTATCTGGCCGTTCACTAGTAGGAGTGAGAAAAACATCATGGGCTGGTGTGAATCGGAGGGCCTGAATTTGGATAGGCAGTGAGTGGGAATGAAGAATGGCGAAAAGCACCACGGGGTGGGCAACATGGGGAGGTCAGGAAACATGGAGTGGCAATGTAGGATAGGTTTCTGAAAAACATCACAGGCTGGTGTCATTGTAAGCCTTTCTAACAAGCCGTTCACAAGTGGGAGTGAGAAAAACATCACGGCGTGGTGTGAATCGGAGGGCTTGAATCAGGTTAGGGAGTGAGTGTCAATGTAGGATGGAGAAAAGCACCCGGGGCTGGTCAGCATGGGGAGGTAATGAGACATGCAGTGGCAATGTAGGATAGGTTTCTGAAAAACATCGCGGGTTGGTGAGCATTGTAAGGGTTTCTAACAGACCACTCACTAGTAGGAGTGAGAATAACATCACGGGGTGGTGTGAATCGGAATGCCTGAATCAGGATTGGCAGTGAGTGTCAATGTAGGATGGAGAGAAGCTCCATGGGGTGGTCAGCATGGGAATGTCAGGAAACATGCTTTGGCAATGTAGGATAGTTTTCTGAAAAAGATCGCGGGGTGGAGAGCATTGCAAGGTTTTCTATCAGGCCATTCACTAGTAGGAGTGAGAAAAACATCATGGGCTGGTGTGAATCGGAGGGCCTGAATTCGGATAGGCAGTGACTGGGAATGTAGGATGGAGAAAAGCACCAAGGGAGGTCAGCATGGGGAGGTCAGGAAACATGCAGTGGCAATGTAGGATAGGTTTCTGAAAAACATCGCGGAGTGGTGCGCATTGTAAAGGTTTGTAACAGGCCATTCACTAGTAGGAGTGAGAACAACAGCACGGGTTGGTGTGAATCGGAGAGCCTGAATTAGGATAGGCAGTGAGTGGCAATGAAGTATAGAGAAAAGCACTATGGGGTGGGCAACTTGGGGAGGTCAGGAACCATGCAGTGGCAATGTAGGATAAGTTTCTGAAAAACATTACGGGGTGGTGCGCATCATCAGCGTTTGAAACAAGCCATTCACAAGTAGAAGTGAGAAAAAAATCACGGGGTGATGTTAATCGAAGGGCCTGAATCAGGATAGGCAGTGAGTGTCAATGTAGGATGTAGAAAATCACCACTGGGTGGTCCGCATGTAGAGTTCAGGAAACATGCAGTGGCAATGTATGATAGGTTTCTGAAAAGCATCGTGGGTTGGTGCATATTGTAATGGTTTTTAACAGGCCATTCACTAGGAGAGTGAAAAAGACATCACGTCCTGGTTTGAATCGTAGGGCCTGAATTAGGATAGGCAGTGAGTGGTAATGTAAAATGGAGAAAAACAAAATGGGGTGGTCTTCATGGGGAGGTCAGGAAACATGAAGTGCAATGTAGGATAGGTTTCTAAAAAACATCGTGGGGTCGCGAGCATTGTAAAGCTTTCTATCAGGCCATTCACTAGTAAGAGTGAGAAAAACATCACGGGCTGTTGTGAATCGGAGGGACTGAATTAGGTTAGGCAGTGAGTGGCAATGTAGGATGAAGAAAAGCACCACAGGGTGGTCAGCATGTGGAGGTCAGGACAGATGCAGTGGCAATGTAGGATAGGTTTCTGAAAAACATAGAGATGTGGTGCGCATTGTAAGGGTTTCTAACAGGCCATTCACTAGTAGGAGTGAGAAATGCATCATGATGTGTTGTGAATCCGAGGGCCTGAATCAGCATAGACAGTGAGGGGCAATGTAGAATGGAGAAAAGCACAACGGGGTGGTCACGATGCTGACGTCAGGAAACATGCAGTGGCAAAGTAGGATACGTTTCTGATAAACATCGCAGGGTGGTGTGCATTGTAAGGTTTTCTAACAGGCCTTTCACTAGAAGGAGTGAAAACAACATCACTGGGTGGTGTGAATCGGAGGGCCTGAATTAGAATAGGCAGTGAGTGGCAATGTAGGTTGGAGACAAGCACCACGGGGTGATCTGCCTGGGGAGGTCAGGAAACATGCAGTGGCAATGTAGGATAGGTTTCTTATAAACATCGCGGGGTGGTGCGCATTGTAAGGGTTTCTAACAGGCCATTCATTAGTACGAGTGAGAACAACATCACGGGGTGGTGTGAAACCGCCCTTAATAAGGATACTCAGTGAGTGGCAATGTAGGAAGGAGAAAATCACCACTTGGTGGTCAGAATGGGGAGGTCAGGAAACATGAAGTGCAATGTAGGATAGGTTTCTGAAAAACATCGCAGAGTGGTGCGCATTGTAAGGGTTTGTAACAGCCCATTCACTAGTAGGAGTGAGAACAACAGCACGGGCTGGTGTGAATCGAAGGGCTTGAATTAGGATAGGCAGTGAGTGCCAATGAAGAATAGAGAAAAGCACCATGGGGTGGGCCACATGGGGAGATCAGGAAACATGCATTGGCAATGTAGGATAATTTTCTGAAAAACATCACGGTGTGGGCTGCGTTATCTTCGTTTCTAACAAGCCATTCACAAGTAGGAGTGAGAAAAACATCACGGGGTGGTGTGAATCGGAGGGCCTGAAATAGGATAGGCAATGAATGGCAATGTAGGATGGAGAAAAGAAGCACTGGTTTGTAAGCATGGGGAGGTAATGAAACATGCAGTGGCAATGTAGGATAGGTTTCTGATAAACATCGCAGGGTGGTGCGCATTGTAAGGGTTTCTAACAGGCCATTCACTAGAAGGAGTGAGAAATACATCATGATGTGTTGTGAATCCGAGGGCCTGAATCAGCACAGACAGTGAGTGGCAATGTAGAATGGAGAAAAGCACAATGGGGAGGTCAGGATTCGGAGGTCAGGAAACATGCAGTGGCAATGTATGATAGGTTTCTGAAAAACATCGCGGGGTGGTGCACATTGTAACTGTTTTTAACAGACCATTCACTAGTAGGAGTGAGAAAAACATCACGGGGTGGTGTGAATCGGAGGGCCTGAATCAGTGTAGGCAGTGAGTTGCAATATAGCATGGAGAAAAGCACCACGGGTTTGTCAGCATCCGGAGGTAATGAAACATGCAGTGGCAATGTAGGATACGTTTCTGATAAACATCGCAGGGTGGTGCGCATTGTAAGGGTTTTTAACAGGCCATTCCCTAGAAGGAGTGAGAACAACATCACTGGGTGGTGTGAATTGGATGGCCTGAATTAGAATAGGCGGTGAGTGGCAATGTAGGTTGGAGACAAGCACCACGGGGTGATCTGCCTGGGGAGGTCAGGAAACATGCAGTGGCAATGTAGGATAGGTTTCTGATAAACATCGCGGGGTGGTGCGCATTGTAAGGGTTTCTAACAGGCCATTCATTAGTACGAGTGAGGACAACATCACAGGGTGGTGTGAATGAGGGCCTTAATTAGGATACTCAGTGAGTGGCAATGTAGGAAGGAGAAAATCACCACTTGGTGGTCAGAATGGGGAGGTCAGGAAACATGAAGTGCAATGTAGGATAGGTTTCTGAAAAACATCGCAGAGTGGTGCGCATTGTAAGGGTTTGTAACAGCCCATTCACTAGTAGGAGTGAGAACAACAGCACGGCGTGGTGTGAATCAGAGGGCTTGAATTAGGATAGGCAGGGAGTGCCAATGAAGAATAGAGAAAAGCACCATGGGGTGGGCCACATGGGGAGATCAGGAAACATGCATTGGCAATGTAGGATAATTTTCTGAAAAACATCACGGTGTGGGGTGCGTTATCATCGTTTGTAACAAGCCATTCACAAGTAGGAGTGAGAAAAACATCACGGGGTGGTGTGAATCGGAGGCCCTGAAATAGGATAGGCAATGAATGGCAATGTAGGATGGAGAAAAGAAGCACTGGTTTGTAAGCATGGGGAGGTAATGAAACATGCAGTGGCAATGTAGGATAGGTTTCTGATAAACATCGCGGGGTGGTGAGCATTGTAAGTGTTTCTGACAGGCCATTCACTAATAGGAGTGAGAAAATCATCACGGAGTGGGGTGAATCGGAGGGCCTGAAATCGCATAGGCAGTGAGTGGAAATGTAGGATGTACAAAAGCACCACGGGGTGGTCAGCAGTGGGAGGTTAGGAAACATGCAGTGGCAAAGTAGGATAGGTTTCTGAAGCACATCGTGGGTTGGTGCGCATTGTAAGTGTTTCTAACAGGCCTTTCACTAGTAGGACTGAGAAAAACATCATGCGATGGTGTGAATCGGAATGCCTGAATCAGGATAGGCAGTGAGTGTCGATGTAGGATGCAGAAAAAAACCATGGGGTGGTCAGCACTGGGAGGTCAGGAAACATGCAGAGGCAATGTAGGATAGTTTTCTGAAAAACATTGTGGGTTTGTGCGCATTTTAAGTGTTTCTACCAGGCCATTCACTAGTAGGAGTGAAAAAAACATCACGGCGTGGTGTGAATTGGAGGGCCTGAATCAGGATAGGCAGTAAGTGGCAATGTAAAATAGAAAAAAGCACCAAGGTGTGGTCAACATGAGGAGGTCAGGAAACATGCAGTGGCAATGTAGAATAGGTTTCTTAAAATTGTCGCGGGGAGGTGCGCATTTTAAGGGTTTCTAACAGGCCATTCTCTAGTAGGAGTGAGAAAAACATCACAGGGTGGTGTGAATGCGGTCCTAAATTAGGATAGGCAGTGATTGGCAATGTCGGAAGGAGAAAAGCACCATGGGGTGGTCAGCATGGGGACATAATGAAACATGCAGTGGCAATTTAGGATAGGTTTCAGATAAACATCGCAGGGTCATGCACATTGTAAGGGTTTCTAACAGGCCATTCACTAGTAGGAGTGAGAACAACATCACGAGGTGGTGTGAATCGGAAGGCCTGAATCAGGATAGGCAGTGAGTGGCAATGTAGGATGGAGAAAAGCACCACGGGGCAGTAAGCATGGGGAGGTCTGGAAACATGCAGTGGCAATGTAGGATAGGTTTGTGAAAAACATCGTGGGGTGGTGAGCATTGTAAGGGTTTCTAACAGACCACTCACTAGTAGGAGTGAGAATAACATCACGGGGTGGTATGAATCGGAATACCTGAATCAGGATTGGCAGTGATTGTCAATGTAGGATGGAGAGAAGCACCATGGGGTGGTCAGCATTGGGAGGTCAGGAAACATGCTTTGGCAATGTAGGATAGGTTTCTGAAAAACATCGCGGGTTGGTGCGCATCGTAAGTGTTTCTAACAGGCCATACACTAGTAGGAGTGAAAAAAACATCACGGCCTGGTGTGAATCGGAGGGCCTGAATCGGGATAGGCAGTGAGTGTTAATGTAAAATGGAGAAAAGCACCACGGGGTGTTCAGCATGGCAAGGTCAGGACAGATGCAGTGGCAATGTAGGATAGGTTTCTGAGAAACATCGCAGGGTGGTGCGCATTGTAAGGGTTTCTAACAGGCCATTCACTAGTAGGAGTGAGAAATACATCATGATGTGGTGTGAATCTGAGGGCCAGAATCAGCATAGACAGTGAGTGGCAATGTAGAATGGAGAAAAGCACAACGGGGTCGTCAGGATGTGGAGGTCAGGAAACAAGCAGTGTCAATGTAGGATAGTTTTCTGAAAAACACGCGGGGTGGTGAACATTGTGAGGTTTTCTATCTGGCCGTTCACTAGTAGGAGTGAGAAAAACATCATGGGCTGGTGTGAATCGGAGGGCCTGAATTTGGATAGGCAGTGAGTGGGAATGAAGAATGGCGAAAAGCACCACGGGGTGGGCAACATGGGGAGGTCAGGAAACATGGAGTGGCAATGTAGGATAGGTTTCTGACAAACATCACAGGCTGGTGTCATTGTAAGCCTTTCTAACAAGCCGTTCACAAGTGGGAGTGAGAAAAACATCACGGCGTGGTGTGAATCGGAGGGCTTGAATCAGGTTAGGGAGTGAGTGTCAATGTAGGATGGAGAAAAGCACCCGGGGCTGGTCAGCATGGGGAGGTAATGAGACATGCAGTGGCAATGTAGGATAGGTTTCTGAAAAACATCGCGGGTTGGTGAGCATTGTAAGGGTTTCTAACAGACCACTCACTAGTAGGAGTGAGAATAACATCACGGGGTGGTGTGAATCGGAATTCCTGAATCAGGATTGGCAGTGAGTGTCAATGTAGGATGGAGAGAAGCTCCATGGGGTGGTCAGCATGGGAATGTCAGGAAACATGCTTTGGCAATGTAGGATAGTTTTCTGAAAAAGATCGCGGGGTGGAGAACATTGCAAGGTTTTCTATCAGGCCATTCACTAGTAGGAGTGAGAAAAACATCATGGGCTGGTGTGAATCGGAGGGCCTGATTTCGGATAGGCAGTGACTGGGAATGTAGGATGGAGAAAAGCACTACGGGAGGTCAGCATGGGGAGGTCAGGAAACATGAAGTGCAATGTAGGATAGGTTTCTAAAAAACATCGTGGGGTCGCGAGGATTGTAAGGCTTTCTATCAGGCCATTCACTAGTAAGAGTGAGAAAAACATCACGGGCTGTTGTGAATCGGAGGGACTGAATTAGGTTAGGCAGTGAGTGGCAATGTAGGATGAAGAAAAGCACCACAGGGTGGTCAGCATGTGGAGGTCAAGACAGATGCAGTGGCAATGTAGGATAGGTTTCTGAAAAACATAGAGATGTGGTGCGCATTGTAAGGGTTTCTAACAGGCCATTCACTAGTAGGAGTGAGAAATGCATCATGATGTGTTGTGAATCTGAGGGCCTGAATCAGCATAGACAGTGAGGGGCAATGTAGAATGGAGAAAAGCACAACGGGGTGGTCACGATGCTGACGTCAGGAAACATGCAGTGGCAAAGTAGGATACGTTTCTGATAAACATCGCAGGGTGGTGTGCATTGTAAGGTTTTCTAACAGGCCTTTCACTAGAAGGAGTGAAAACAACATCACTGGGTGGTGTGAATCGGAGGGCCTGAATTAGAATAGGCAGTGAGTGGCAATGTAGGTTTGGGAAAAGCACCACGGGGTTGTCAGCATGGCGAGGTCAGGAAACATGCAGTGGCAATGTAGGATAGGTTTCTGAAAAACACTGCGCGGTGGTGCGCATTGTAGGGGTTTCTAACAGGCCATTCACTAGTAGGAGTGAGAAAAACCTCACGTGGTGGTGTGAATCGGAGGGCCTGTATTAGGATAGGCAGTGAGTGGAAATGTATGATGGAGAAAAGCACCACAGGTTATTCAGCATATGGATGTCAGGAAACATGCGGTGGCAATGTAGGATAGGTTTCTCAAAAACATCACATGGTGGTGCGCTTGGTAAGGGTTTCTAACAGGCCATTCACTAGTAGGAGTGAGAATAACATCACGGGGTGGTGTGAATCGGAAGGCCGGCATTAGATAAGGCAGTGAGTGGTAAGGTAGGATGGAGAAAAGCAAGACACTGTGGTAAGCATGGGGAGTTCAGGAAACATGCAGTGGCAATGTAGGATACTTTTGTGAAAAACATTGCGGGGTGGTGCGCATTGTAAGGGTTTCTAACAGGCCATTCACTAGTAGGAGTGAGAAAAACATCACGGGGTGGTGTGAATCGGAGGGCCTGAATAAGAATAGGCAGTCAGTGGCTATGTAGGATGCAGAAAAGCAGCACGGATTAGTCAGCATGGGGATGTCAGGAAATATGCAGTGGCAATGTATGATAGGTTTCTGAAAAACATCGCAGCGTGGTGCGCATTGTAAGGGTTTCTAACAGGCCATTCACTAGTAGGAGTGAGAAAAACATAACGGGGTGGTGTGAACATGAGGGCATGAATCAGGATAGGCAGTGAGTGGCAATGTAGGATGTAGAAAAGCACCACGGCGTGGTCAGCATAGGGAGTCCAGGGAACATGCAGTGGCAATGTAGGATAGGTTTCTGAAAAACATGGCGGGTTGTTGCGCATTGTAAGATTTTCTAACAGACCATTCACTAGTAGGAGTGAAAAAAAACAGCACGGGGTGGTGTGAACCTGAGGGCCTGAATCAGTATAGGCAGTGAGTGGGAATGTAGGATGGAGAAAAGCACCACGGGTTTGTCAGCATTGGGAGGTAATGAAACATTCACTGGCAATGTACGATACGTTTCTGGTAAACATCGCAGGGTGGGGCGTATAGTAAGTGTTTCTCACAGGCCATTCACTAGAGGGAGTGAGAACAACTTCACTGGGTGGTGTGAATCCGAGGGCCTGAATAGGGATAGGCAGAGAGTGGTAATGTAAAATGGAGAAAAGCACCACGGGGTGGTCTGCATGGGGAGGTCAGGAAACATGCAGTGGCAATGTAGGATAGGTTTCTGAAAAACATCACGAAGAGGTGCGCATTGTAAGGGCTTCCAACAGAGCTTTCACTAGTAGGAGGGAGAAAAACATCACGGGGTGGTGTGAATCAGACATTCTGTATTAGGATAGGCAGTGAGTGGCAATGTAGGATGGAGAAAAGCACCACGGGGCAGTCAGCATGGGGAGGTCTGGAAACATGCAGTGGCAATGTAGGATAGGTTTGTGAAAAACATCATGGGGTGGTGCGCATTGTAAGGGTTTCTAACAGGCCATTCACTAGTAGGAGTGAGAACAACAGCACGCGCTGGTGTGAATCGGAGGGCCTGAATTAGGATAGGCAGTGAGTGGGAATGAAGAATGGCGAAAAGCACCACGGGGTGGGCAACATGGGGAGGTCAGGAAACATGGAGTGGCAATGTAGGATAGGTTTCTGAAAAACATCACAGGCTGGTGTCATTGTAAGCCTTTCTAACAAGCCGTTCACAAGTGGGAGTGAGAAAAACATCACGGCGTGGTGTGAATCGGAGGGCTTGAATCAGGTTAGGGAGTGAGTGTCAATGTAGGATGGAGAAAAGCACCCGGGGCTGGTCAGCATGGGGAGGTAATGAGACATGCAGTGGCAATGTAGGATAGGTTTCTGAAAAACATCGCGGGTTGGTGAGCATTGTAAGGGTTTCTAACAGACCACTCACTAGTAGGAGTGAGAATAACATCACGGGGTGGTGTGAATCGGAATGCCTGAATCAGGATTGGCAGTGAGTGTCAATGTAGGATGGAGAGAAGCTCCATGGGGTGGTCAGCATGGGAAGGTCAGGAAACATGCTTTGGCAATGTAGGATAGTTTTCTGAAAAAGATCGCGGGGTGGAGAGCATTGCAAGGTTTTCTATCAGGCCATTCACTAGTAGGAGTGAGAAAAACATCATGGGCTGGTGTGAATCGGAGGGCCTGAATTCGGATAGGCAGTGAGTGGCAATGGAGGACGGAAAAAAGCACCACTGGGTGGTCAGCATGGGGAAGTCAGGCCAGATGCAGTGGCAGTGTAGGATAGGTTTCTGAAAAACATCACGGGTTGGTGAGCATTGTAAGGGTTTCTAACAGACCTTTCACCAGTAGGAGTGAGAAAAACATCACGGGGTGGTGTGAATCGGAATGCCTGAATCAGGATTGGCAGTGAGTGTCAATGTAGGATGGAGAGAAGCACCATGGGGTGGTCAGCATTGGGAGGTCAGGAAACATGCTTTGGCAATGTAGCATAGGTTTCTGAAAAACATCGCGGGTTGGTGCAAATTGTAAGCGTTTCTAACAGGCCATACACTAGTAGGAGTGAAAAAAACATCACGGCCTGGTGTGAATCGGAGGGCCTGAATCGGGATAGGCAGTGAGTTTTAATGTAAAATGGAGAAAAGCACCACGGGGTGTTCAGCATGGCAAGGTCAGGACAGATGCAGTGGCAATGTAGGATAGGTTTCTGAGAAACATCGCAGGGTGGTGCGCATTGTAAGGGTTTCTAACAGGCCATTCACTAGTAGGAGTGAGAAATACATCATGATGTGGTGTGAGTCTGAGGGCCAGAATCAGCATAGACAGTGAGTGGCAATGTAGAATGGAGAAAAGCACAACGGGGTCGTCAGGATGTGGAGGTCAGGAAACAAGCAGTGTCAATGTAGGATAGTTTTCTGAAAAACACGCGGGGTGTTGAACATTGTGAGGTTTTCTATCTGGCCGTTCACTAGTAGGAGTGAGAAAAACATCATGGGCTGGTGTGAATCGGAGGGCCTGAATTTGGATAGGCAGTGAGTGGGAATGAAGAATGGCGAAAAGCACCACGGGGTGGGCAACATGGGGAGGTCAGGAAACATGGAGTGGCAATGTAGGATAGGTTTCTGAAAAACATCACAGGCTGGTTTCATTGTAAGCCTTTCTAACAAGCCGTTCACAAGTGGGAGTGAGAAAAACATCACGGCGTGGTGTGAATCGGAGGGCTTGAATCAGGTTAGGGAGTGAGTGTCAATGTAGGATGGAGAAAAGCACCCGGGGCTGGTCAGCATGGGGAGGTAATGAGACATGCAGTGGCAATGTAGGATAGGTTTCTGAAAAACATCGCGGGTTGGTGAGCATTGTAAGGGTTTCTAACAGACCACTCACTAGTAGGAGTGAGAATAACATCACGGGGTGGTGTGAATCGGAATGCCTGAATCAGGATTGGCAGTGAGTGTCAATGTAGGATGGAGAGAAGCTCCATGGGGTGGTCAGCATGGGAATGTCAGGAAACATGCTTTGGCAATGTAGGATAGTTTTCTGAAAAAGATCGCGGGGTGGAGAGCATTGCAAGGTTTTCTATCAGGCCATTCACTAGTAGGAGTGAGAAAAACATCATGGGCTGGTGTGAATCGGAGGGCCTGAATTCGGATAGGCAGTGACTGGGAATGTAGGATGGAGAAAAGCACCAAGGGAGGTCAGCATGGGGAGGTCAGGAAACATGCAGTGGCAATGTAGGATAGGTTTCTGAAAAACATCGCGGAGTGGTGCGCATTGTAAAGGTTTGTAACAGGCCATTCACTAGTAGGAGTGAGAACAACAGCACGGGTTGGTGTGAATCGGAGAGCCTGAATTAGGATAGGCAGTGAGTGGCAATGAAGTATAGAGAAAAGCACTATGGGGTGGGCAACTTGGGGAGGTCAGGAACCATGCAGTGGCAATGTAGGATAAGTTTCTGAAAAACATCACGGGGTGGTGCGCATCATCAGCGTTTGAAACAAGCCATTCACAAGTAGAAGTGAGAAAAAAATCACGGGGTGATGTTAATCGAAGGGCCTGAATCAGGATAGGCAGTGAGTGTCAATGTAGGATGTAGAAAATCACCACTGGGTGGTCCGCATGTAGAGTTCAGGAAACATGCAGTGGCAATGTATGATAGGTTTCTGAAAAGCATCGTGGGTTGGTGCATATTGTAATGGTTTTTAACAGGCCATTCACTAGGAGAGTGAAAAAGACATCACGTCCTGGTTTGAATCGTAGGGCCTGAATTAGGATAGGCAGTGAGTGGTAATGTAAAATGGAGAAAAACAAAATGGGGTGGTCTTCATGGGGAGGTCAGGAAACATGAAGTGCAATGTAGGATAGGTTTCTAAAAAACATCGTGGGGTCGCGAGCATTGTAAAGCTTTCTATCAGGCCATTCACTAGTAAGAGTGAGAAAAACATCACGGGCTGTTGTGAATCGGAGGGACTGAATTAGGTTAGGCAGTGAGTGGCAATGTAGGATGAAGAAAAGCACCACAGGGTGGTCAGCATGTGGAGGTCAGGACAGATGCAGTGGCAATGTAGGATAGGTTTCTGAAAAACATAGAGATGTGGTGCGCATTGTAAGGGTTTCTAACAGGCCATTCACTAGTAGGAGTGAGAAATGCATCATGATGTGTTGTGAATCCGAGGGCCTGAATCAGCATAGACAGTGAGGGGCAATGTAGAATGGAGAAAAGCACAACGGGGTGGTCACGATGCTGACGTCAGGAAACATGCAGTGGCAAAGTAGGATACGTTTCTGATAAACATCGCAGGGTGGTGTGCATTGTAAGGTTTTCTAACAGGCCTTTCACTAGAAGGAGTGAAAACAACATCACTGGGTGGTGTGAATCGGAGGGCCTGAATTAGAATAGGCAGTGAGTGGCAATGTAGGTTGGAGACAAGCACCACGGGGTGATCTGCCTGGGGAGGTCAGGAAACATGCAGTGGCAATGTAGGATAGGTTTCTTATAAACATCGCGGGGTGGTGCGCATTGTAAGGGTTTCTAACAGGCCATTCATTAGTACGAGTGAGAACAACATCACGGGGTGGTGTGAATGAGGCCCTTAATAAGGATACTCAGTGAGTGGCAATGTAGGAAGGAGAAAATCACCACTTGGTGGTCAGAATGGGGAGGTCAGGAAACATGAAGTGCAATGTAGGATAGGTTTCTGAAAAACATCGCAGAGTGGTGCGCATTGTAAGGGTTTGTAACAGCCCATTCACTAGTAGGAGTGAGAACAACAGCACGGGCTGGTGTGAATCGAAGGGCTTGAATTAGGATAGGCAGTGAGTGCCAATGAAGAATAGAGAAAAGCACCATGGGGTGGGCCACATGGGGAGATCAGGAAACATGCATTGGCAATGTAGGATAATTTTCTGAAAAACATCACGGTGTGGGCTGCGTTATCTTCGTTTCTAACAAGCCATTCACAAGTAGGAGTGAGAAAAACATCACGGGGTGGTGTGATTCGGAGGGCCTGAAATAGGATAGGCAATGAATGGCAATGTAGGATGGAGAAAAGAAGCACTGGTTTGTAAGCATGGGGAGGTAATGAAACATGCAGTGGCAATGTAGGATAGGTTTCTGATAAACATCGCAGGGTGGTGCGCATTGTAAGGGTTTCTAACAGGCCATTCACTAGAAGGAGTGAGAAATACATCATGATGTGTTGTGAATCCGAGGGCCTGAATCAGCACAGACAGTGAGTGGCAATGTAGAATGGAGAAAAGCACAATGGGGAGGTCAGGATTCGGAGGTCAGGAAACATGCAGTGGCAATGTATGATAGGTTTCTGAAAAACATCGCGGGGTGGTGCACATTGTAACTGTTTTTAACAGACCATTCACTAGTAGGAGTGAGAAAAACATCACGGGGTGGTGTGAATCGGAGGGCCTGAATCAGTATAGGCAGTGAGTTGCAATATAGCATGGAGAAAAGCACCACGGGTTTGTCAGCATCCGGAGGTAATGAAACATGCAGTGGCAATGTAGGATACGTTTCTGATAAACATCGCAGGGTGGTGCGCATTGTAAGGGTTTTTAACAGGCCATTCCCTAGAAGGAGTGAGAACAACATCACTGGGTGGTGTGAATTGGATGGCCTGAATTAGAATAGGCGGTGAGTGGCAATGTAGGTTGGAGACAAGCACCACGGGGTGATCTGCCTGGGGAGGTCAGGAAACATGCAGTGGCAATGTAGGATAGGTTTCTGATAAACATCGCGGGGTGGTGCGCATTGTAAGGGTTTCTAACAGGCCATTCATTAGTACGAGTGAGGACAACATCACAGGGTGGTGTGAATGAGGGCCTTAATTAGGATACTCAGTGAGTGGCAATGTAGGAAGGAGAAAATCACCACTTGGTGGTCAGAATGGGGAGGTCAGGAAACATGAAGTGCAATGTAGGATAGGTTTCTGAAAAACATCGCAGAGTGGTGCGCATTGTAAGGGTTTGTAACAGCCCATTCACTAGTAGGAGTGAGAACAACAGCACGGCGTGGTGTGAATCAGAGGGCTTGAATTAGGATAGGCAGGGAGTGCCAATGAAGAATAGAGAAAAGCACCATGGGGTGGGCCACATGGGGAGATCAGGAAACATGCATTGGCAATGTAGGATAATTTTCTGAAAAACATCACGGTGTGGGGTGCGTTATCATCGTTTGTAACAAGCCATTCACAAGTAGGAGTGAGAAAAACATCACGGGGTGGTGTGAATCGGAGGCCCTGAAATAGGATAGGCAATGAATGGCAATGTAGGATGGAGAAAAGAAGCACTGGTTTGTAAGCATGGGGAGGTAATGAAACATGCAGTGGCAATGTAGGATAGGTTTCTGATAAACATCGCGGGGTGGTGAGCATTGTAAGTGTTTCTGACAGGCCATTCACTAATAGGAGTGAGAAAATCATCACGGAGTGGGGTGAATCGGAGGGCCTGAAATCGCATAGGCAGTGAGTGGAAATGTAGGATGTACAAAAGCACCACGGGGTGGTCAGCAGTGGGAGGTTAGGAAACATGCAGTGGCAAAGTAGGATAGGTTTCTGAAGCACATCGTGGGTTGGTGCGCATTGTAAGTGTTTCTAACAGGCCTTTCACTAGTAGGACTGAGAAAAACATCATGCGATGGTGTGAATCGGAATGCCTGAATCAGGATAGGCAGTGAGTGTCGATGTAGGATGCAGAAAAAAACCATGGGGTGGTCAGCACTGGGAGGTCAGGAAACATGCAGAGGCAATGTAGGATAGTTTTCTGAAAAACATTGTGGGTTTGTGCGCATTTTAAGTGTTTCTACCAGGCCATTCACTAGTAGGAGTGAAAAAAACATCACGGCGTGGTGTGAATTGGAGGGCCTGAATCAGGATAGGCAGTAAGTGGCAATGTAAAATAGAAAAAAGCACCAAGGTGTGGTCAACATGAGGAGGTCAGGAAACATGCAGTGGCAATGTAGAATAGGTTTCTTAAAATTGTCGCGGGGAGGTGCGCATTTTAAGGGTTTCTAACAGGCCATTCTCTAGTAGGAGTGAGAAAAACATCACAGGGTGGTGTGAATGTGGTCCTAAATTAGGATAGGCAGTGATTGGCAATGTCGGAAGGAGAAAAGCACCATGGGGTGGTCAGCATTGGGAGGTCAGGAAACATGCTTTGGCAATGTAGGATAGGTTTCTGAAAAACATCGCGGGTTGGTGCGCATCGTAAGTGTTTCTAACAGGCCATACACTAGTAGGAGTGAAAAAAACATCACGGCCTGGTGTGAATCGGAGGGCCTGAATCGGGATAGGCAGTGAGTGTTAATGTAAAATGGAGAAAAGCACCACGGGGTGTTCAGCATGGCAAGGTCAGGACAGATGCAGTGGCAATGTAGGATAGGTTTCTGAGAAACATCGCAGGGTGGTGCGCATTGTAAGGGTTTCTAACAGGCCATTCACTAGTAGGAGTGAGAAATACATCATGATGTGGTGTGAATCTGAGGGCCAGAATCAGCATAGACAGTGAGTGGCAATGTAGAATGGAGAAAAGCACAACGGGGTCGTCAGGATGTGGAGGTCAGGAAACAAGCAGTGTCAATGTAGGATAGTTTTCTGAAAAACACGCGGGGTGGTGAGCATTATGAGGTTTTCTATTAGGCCATTCACAAGTAGGAGTGAGAAAAACATCATGGGCTGGTGTGAATCGGAGGGCCTGAATTTGGATAGGCAGTGAGTGGCAATGGAGGACGGAAAAAAGCACCACTGGGTGGTCAGCATGGGGAAGTCAGGCCAGATGCAGTGGCAGTGTAGGATAGGTTTCTGAAAAACATCACGGGTTGGTGAGCATTGTAAGGGTTTCTAACAGACCATTCACCAGTAGGAGTGAGAAAAACATCACGGGGTGGTGTGAATCGGAATGCCTGAATCAGGATTGGCAGTGAGTGTCAATGTAGGATGGAGAGAAGCACCATGGGGTGGTCAGCATTGGGAGGTCAGGAAACATGCTTTGGCAATGTAGCATAGGTTTCTGAAAAACATCGCGGGTTGGTGCGAATTGTAAGCGTTTCTAACAGGCCATACACTAGTAGGAGTGAAAAAAACATCACGGCCTGGTGTGAATCGGAGGGCCTGAATCGGGATAGGCAGTGAGTGTTAATGTAAAATGGAGAAAAGCACCACGGGGTGTTCAGCATGGCAAGGTCAGGACAGATGCAGTGGCAATGTAGGATAGGTTTCTGAGAAACATCGCAGGGTGGTGCGCATTGTAAGGGTTTCTAACAGGCCATTCACTAGTAGGAGTGAGAAATACATCATGATGTGGTGTGAATCTGAGGGCCAGAATCAGCATAGACAGTGAGTGGCAATGTAGAATGGAGAAAAGCACAACGGGGTCGTCAGGATGTGGAGGTCAGGAAACAAGCAGTGTCAATGTAGGATAGTTTTCTGAAAAACACGCGGGGTGGTGAGCATTATGAGGTTTTCTATTAGGCCATTCACAAGTAGGAGTGAGAAAAACATCATGGGCTGGTGTGAATCGGAGGGCCTGAATTTGGATAGGCAGTGAGTGGCAATGTAGGATGGAGAAAAGAAGCACTGGTTTGTAAGCATGGGGAGGTAATGAAACATGCAGTGGCAATGTAGGATAGTTTTCTGATAAACATCGCGGGGTGGTGAGCATTGTAAGTGTTTCTGACAGGCCATTCACTAATAGGAGTGAGAAAATCATCACGGAGTGGGGTGAATCGGAGGGCCTGAAATCGCATAGGCAGTGAGTGGAAATGTAGGATGTACAAAAGCACCACGGGGTGGTCAGCAGTGGGAGGTTAGGAAACATGCAGTGGCAAAGTAGGATAGGTTTCTGAAGCACATCTTGGGTTGGTGCGCATTGTAAGTGTTTCTAACAGGCCTTTCACTAGTAGGACTGAGAAAAACATCATGCGATGGTGTGAATCGGAATGCCTGAATCAGGATAGGCAGTGAGTGTCGATGTAGGATGCAGAAAAAAACCATGGGGTGGTCAGCACTGGGAGGTCAGGAAACATGCAGAGGCAATGTAGGATAGTTTTCTGAAAAACATTGTGGGTTTGTGCGCATTTTAAGTGTTTCTACCAGGCCATTCACTAGTAGGAGTGAAAAAAACATCACGGCGTGGTGTGAATTGGAGGGCCTGAATCAGGATAGGCAGTAAGTGGCAATGTAAAATAGAAAAAAGCACCAAGGTGTGGTCAACATGAGGAGGTCAGGAAACATGCAGTGGCAATGTAGAATAGGTTTCTTAAAATTGTCGCGGGGAGGTGCGCATTTTAAGGGTTTCTAACAGGCCATTCTCTAGTAGGAGTGAGAAAAACATCACAGGGTGGTGTGAATGCGGTCCTAAATTAGGATAGGCAGTGATTGGCAATGTCGGAAGGAGAAAAGCACCATGGGGTGGTCAGCATGGGGACATAATGAAACATGCAGTGGCAATTTAGGATAGGTTTCAGATAAACATCGCAGGGTCATGCACATTGTAAGGGTTTCTAACAGGCCATTCACTAGTAGGAGTGAGAACAACATCACGAGGTGGTGTGAATCGGAAGGCCTGAATCAGGATAGGCAGTGAGTGGCAATGTAGGATGGAGAAAAGCACCACGGGGCAGTAAGCATGGGGAGGTCTGGAAACATGCAGTGGCAATGTAGGATAGGTTTGTGAAAAACATCGTGGGGTGGTGAGCATTGTAAGGGTTTCTAACAGACCACTCACTAGTAGGAGTGAGAATAACATCACGGGGTGGTATGAATCGGAATACCTGAATCAGGATTGGCAGTGATTGTCAATGTAGGATGGAGAGAAGCACCATGGGGTGGTCAGCATTGGGAGGTCAGGAAACATGCTTTGGCAATGTAGGATAGGTTTCTGAAAAACATCGCGGGTTGGTGCGCATCGTAAGTGTTTCTAACAGGCCATACACTAGTAGGAGTGAAAAAAACATCACGGCCTGGTGTGAATCGGAGGGCCTGAATCGGGATAGGCAGTGAGTGTTAATGTAAAATGGAGAAAAGCACCACGGGGTGTTCAGCATGGCAAGGTCAGGACAGATGCAGTGGCAATGTAGGATAGGTTTCTGAGAAACATCGCAGGGTGGTGCGCATTGTAAGGGTTTCTAACAGGCCATTCACTAGTAGGAGTGAGAAATACATCATGATGTGGTGTGAATCTGAGGGCCAGAATCAGCATAGACAGTGAGTGGCAATGTAGAATGGAGAAAAGCACAACGGGGTCGTCAGGATGTGGAGGTCAGGAAACAAGCAGTGTCAATGTAGGATAGTTTTCTGAAAAACACGCGGGGTGGTGAACATTGTGAGGTTTTCTATCTGGCCGTTCACTAGTAGGAGTGAGAAAAACATCATGGGCTGGTGTGAATCGGAGGGCCTGAATTTGGATAGGCAGTGAGTGGGAATGAAGAATGGCGAAAAGCACCACGGGGTGGGCAACATGGGGAGGTCAGGAAACATGGAGTGGCAATGTAGGATAGGTTTCTGACAAACATCACAGGCTGGTGTCATTGTAAGCCTTTCTAACAAGCCGTTCACAAGTGGGAGTGAGAAAAACATCACGGCGTGGTGTGAATCGGAGGGCTTGAATCAGGTTAGGGAGTGAGTGTCAATGTAGGATGGAGAAAAGCACCCGGGGCTGGTCAGCATGGGGAGGTAATGAGACATGCAGTGGCAATGTAGGATAGGTTTCTGAAAAACATCGCGGGTTGGTGAGCATTGTAAGGGTTTCTAACAGACCACTCACTAGTAGGAGTGAGAATAACATCACGGGGTGGTGTGAATCGGAATTCCTGAATCAGGATTGGCAGTGAGTGTCAATGTAGGATGGAGAGAAGCTCCATGGGGTGGTCAGCATGGGAATGTCAGGAAACATGCTTTGGCAATGTAGGATAGTTTTCTGAAAAAGATCGCGGGGTGGAGAGCATTGCAAGGTTTTCTATCAGGCCATTCACTAGTAGGAGTGAGAAAAACATCATGGGCTGGTGTGAATCGGAGGGCCTGATTTCGGATAGGCAGTGACTGGGAATGTAGGATGGAGAAAAGCACTACGGGAGGTCAGCATGGGGAGGTCAGGAAACATGAAGTGCAATGTAGGATAGGTTTCTAAAAAACATCGTGGGGTCGCGAGGATTGTAAGGCTTTCTATCAGGCCATTCACTAGTAAGAGTGAGAAAAACATCACGGGCTGTTGTGAATCGGAGGGACTGAATTAGGTTAGGCAGTGAGTGGCAATGTAGGATGAAGAAAAGCACCACAGGGTGGTCAGCATGTGGAGGTCAAGACAGATGCAGTGGCAATGTAGGATAGGTTTCTGAAAAACATAGAGATGTGGTGCGCATTGTAACGGTTTCTAACAGGCCATTCACTAGTAGGAGTGAGAAATGCATCATGATGTGTTGTGAATCTGAGGGCCTGAATCAGCATAGACAGTGAGGGGCAATGTAGAATGGAGAAAAGCACAACGGGGTGGTCACGATGCTGACGTCAGGAAACATGCAGTGGCAAAGTAGGATACGTTTCTGATAAACATCGCAGGGTGGTGTGCATTGTAAGGTTTTCTAACAGGCCTTTCACTAGAAGGAGTGAAAACAACATCACTGGGTGGTGTGAATCGGAGGGCCTGAATTAGAATAGGCAGTGAGTGGCAATGTAGGTTTGGGAAAAGCACCACGGGGTTGTCAGCATGGCGAGGTCAGGAAACATGCAGTGGCAATGTAGGATAGGTTTCTGAAAAACACTGCGCGGTGGTGCGCATTGTAGGGGTTTCTAACAGGCCATTCACTAGTAGGAGTGAGAAAAACCTCACGTGGTGGTGTGAATCGGAGGGCCTGTATTAGGATAGGCAGTGAGTGGAAATGTATGATGGAGAAAAGCACCACAGGTTATTCAGCATATGGATGTCAGGAAACATGCGGTGGCAATGTAGGATAGGTTTCTCAAAAACATCACATGGTGGTGCACTTGGTAAGGGTTTCTAACAGGCCATTCACTAGTAGGAGTGAGAATAACATCACGGGGTGGTGTGAATCGGAAGGCCGGCATTAGATAAGGCAGTGAGTGGTAAGGTAGGATGGAGAAAAGCAAGACACTGTGGTAAGCATGGGGAGTTCAGGAAACATGCAGTGGCAATGTAGGATACTTTTGTGAAAAACATTGCGGGGTGGTGCGCATTGTAAGGGTTTCTAACAGGCCATTCACTAGTAGGAGTGAGAAAAACATCACGGGGTGGTGTGAATCGGAGGGCCTGAATAAGAATAGGCAGTCAGTGGCTATGTAGGATGCAGAAAAGCAGCACGGATTAGTCAGCATGGGGATGTCAGGAAATATGCAGTGGCAATGTATGATAGGTTTCTGAAAAACATCGCAGCGTGGTGCGCATTGTAAGGGTTTCTAACAGGCCATTCACTAGTAGGAGTGAGAAAAACATAACGGGGTGGTGTGAACATGAGGGCATGAATCAGGATAGGCAGTGAGTGGCAATGTAGGATGTAGAAAAGCACCACGGCGTGGTCAGCATAGGGAGTCCAGGGAACATGCAGTGGCAATGTAGGATAGGTTTCTGAAAAACATGGCGGGTTGTTGCGCATTGTAAGATTTTCTAACAGACCATTCACTAGTAGGAGTGAAAAAAAACAGCACGGGGTGGTGTGAACCTGAGGGCCTGAATCAGTATAGGCAGTGAGTGGGAATGTAGGATGGAGAAAAGCACCACGGGTTTGTCAGCATTGGGAGGTAATGAAACATTCACTGGCAATGTACGATACGTTTCTGGTAAACATCGCAGGGTGGGGCGTATAGTAAGTGTTTCTCACAGGCCATTCACTAGAGGGAGTGAGAACAACTTCACTGGGTGGTGTGAATCCGAGGGCCTGAATAGGGATAGGCAGAGAGTGGTAATGTAAAATGGAGAAAAGCACCACGGGGTGGTCTGCATGGGGAGGTCAGGAAACATGCAGTGGCAATGTAGGATAGGTTTCTGAAAAACATCACGAAGAGGTGCGCATTGTAAGGGCTTCCAACAGAGCTTTCACTAGTAGGAGGGAGAAAAACATCACGGGGTGGTGTGAATCAGACATTCTGTATTAGGATAGGCAGTGAGTGGCAATGTAGGATGGAGAAAAGCACCACGGGGCAGTCAGCATGGGGAGGTCTGGAAACATGCAGTGGCAATGTAGGATAGGTTTGTGAAAAACATCATGGGGTGGTGCGCATTGTAAGGGTTTCTAACAGGCCATTCACTAGTAGGAGTGAGAACAACAGCACGCGCTGGTGTGAATCGGAGGGCCTGAATTAGGATAGGCAGTGAGTGGGAATGAAGAATGGCGAAAAGCACCACGGGGTGGGCAACATGGGGAGGTCAGGAAACATGGAGTGGCAATGTAGGATAGGTTTCTGAAAAACATCACAGGCTGGTGTCATTGTAAGCCTTTCTAACAAGCCGTTCACAAGTGGGAGTGAGAAAAACATCACGGCGTGGTGTGAATCGGAGGGCTTGAATCAGGTTAGGGAGTGAGTGTCAATGTAGGATGGAGAAAAGCACCCGGGGCTGGTCAGCATGGGGAGGTAATGAGACATGCAGTGGCAATGTAGGATAGGTTTCTGAAAAACATCGCGGGTTGGTGAGCATTGTAAGGGTTTCTAACAGACCACTCACTAGTAGGAGTGAGAATAACATCACGGGGTGGTGTGAATCGGAATGCCTGAATCAGGATTGGCAGTGAGTGTCAATGTAGGATGGAGAGAAGCTCCATGGGGTGGTCAGCATGGGAAGGTCAGGAAACATGCTTTGGCAATGTAGGATAGTTTTCTGAAAAAGATCGCGGGGTGGAGAGCATTGCAAGGTTTTCTATCAGGCCATTCACTAGTAGGAGTGAGAAAAACATCATGGGCTGGTGTGAATCGGAGGGCCTGAATTCGGATAGGCAGTGAGTGGCAATGGAGGACGGAAAAAAGCACCACTGGGTGGTCAGCATGGGGAAGTCAGGCCAGATGCAGTGGCAGTGTAGGATAGGTTTCTGAAAAACATCACGGGTTGGTGAGCATTGTAAGGGTTTCTAACAGACCTTTCACCAGTAGGAGTGAGAAAAACATCACGGGGTGGTGTGAATCGGAATGCCTGAATCAGGATTGGCAGTGAGTGTCAATGTAGGATGGAGAGAAGCACCATGGGGTGGTCAGCATTGGGAGGTCAGGAAACATGCTTTGGCAATGTAGCATAGGTTTCTGAAAAACATCGCGGGTTGGTGCAAATTGTAAGCGTTTCTAACAGGCCATACACTAGTAGGAATGAAAAAAACATCACGGCCTGGTGTGAATCGGAGGGCCTGAATCGGGATAGGCAGTGAGTTTTAATGTAAAATGGAGAAAAGCACCACGGGGTGTTCAGCATGGCAAGGTCAGGACAGATGCAGTGGCAATGTAGGATAGGTTTCTGAGAAACATCGCAGGGTGGTGCGCATTGTAAGGGTTTCTAACAGGCCATTCACTAGTAGGAGTGAGAAATACATCATGATGTGGTGTGAGTCTGAGGGCCAGAATCAGCATAGACAGTGAGTGGCAATGTAGAATGGAGAAAAGCACAACGGGGTCGTCAGGATGTGGAGGTCAGGAAACAAGCAGTGTCAATGAAGGATAGTTTTCTGAAAAACACGCGGGGTGGTGAGCATTGTGAGGTTTTCTATCTGGCCGTTCACTAGTAGGAGTGAGAACAATAGCACGGGCTGGTGTGAATCGGAGGGCCTGAATTAGGATAGGCAGTGAGTGGGAATGAAGAATGGCGAAAAGCACCACGGGGTTGGCAACATGGGGAGGTCAGGAAACATGGAGTGGCAATGTAGGATAGGTTTCTGAAAAACATCACAGGCTGGTGTCATTGTAAACCTTTCTAACAAGCCGTTCACAAGTGGGAGTGAGAAAAACATCACGGCGTGGTGTGAATCGGAGGCCTTGAATCAGGTTAGGGAGTGAGTGTCAATGTATTTTGGAGAAAAGCACCCAGGGCTGGTCAGCATGGGGAGGTAATGAGACATGCAGTGGCAATGTAGGATAGGTTTCTGAAAAACATCGCGGGTTGGTGAGCATTGTAAGGGTTTCTAACAGACCACTCACTAGTAGGAGTGAGAATAACATCACGGGGTGGTGTGAATCGGAATGCCTGAATCAGGATTGGCAGTGAGTGTCAATGTAGGATGGAGAGAAGCTCCATGGGGTGGTCAGCATGGGAATGTCAGGAAACATGCTTTGGCAATGTTGGATAGTTTTCTGAAAAAGATCGCGGGGTGGAGAGCATTGCAAGGTTTTCTATCAGGCCATTCACTAGTAGGAGTGAGAAAAACATCATGGGCTGGTGTGAATCGGAGGGCCTGAATTCGGATAGGCAGTGACTGGGAATGTAGGATGGAGAAAAGCACCACGGGAGGTCAGCATGGGGAGGTCAGGAAACATGCAGTGGCAATGTAGGATAGGTTTCTGAAAAACATCGCGGAGTGGTGCGCATTGTAAAGGTTTGTAACAGGCCATTCACTAGTAGGAGTGAGAACAACAGCACGGGTTGGTGTGAATCGGAGAGCCTGAATTAGGATAGGCAGTGAGTGGCAATGAAGTATAGAGAAAAGCACCATGAGGTGGGCAACTTGGGGAGGTCAGGAACCATGCAGTGGCAATGTAGGATAAGTTTCTGAAAAACATCACGGGGTGGTGCGCATCATCAGCGTTTGAAACAAGCCATTCACAAGTAGAAGTGAGAAAAAAATCAAGGGGTGATGTTAATCGAAGGGCCTGAATCAGGATAGGCAGTGAGTGTCAATGTAGGATGTAGAAAATCACCACTGGGTGGTCAGCATGGAGAGTTCAGGAAACACGCAGAGGCAATGTAGGATAGGTTTCTAAAAAACATCGTGGGGTCGCGAGCATTGTAAGGCTTTCTATCAGGCCATTCACTAGTAAGAGTGAGAAAAACATCACGGGCTGTTGTGAATCAGAGGGACTGAATTAGGTTAGGCAGTGAGTGGCAATGTAGGATGAAGAAAAGCACCACAGGGTGGTCAGCATGTGGAGGTCAGGACAGATGCAGTGGCAATGTAGGATAGGTTTCTGAAAAACATAGAGATGTGGTGCGCATTGTAAGGGTTTCTAACAGGCCATTCACTAGTAGGAGTGAGAAATGCATCATGATGTGTTGTGAATCCGAGGGCCTGAATCAGCATAGACAGTGAGGGGCAATGTAGAATGGAGAAAAGCACAACGGGGTGGTCACGATGCTGACGTCAGGAAACATGCAGTGGCAAAGTAGGATACGTTTCTCATAAACATCGCAGGGTGGTGTGCATTGTAAGGTTTTCTAACAGGCCTTTCACTAGAAGGAGTGAAAACAACATCACTGGGTGGTGTGAATCGGAGGGCCTGAATTAGAATAGGCAGTGAGTGGCAATGTAGGTTTGGGAAAAGCACCACGGGGTTGTCAGCATGGCGAGGTCAGGAAACATGCAGTGGCAATGTAGGATAGGTTTCTGAAAAACACTGCGCGGTGGTGCGCATTATAGGGGTTTCTAACAGGCCATTCACTAGTAGGAGTGAGAAAAACCTCACGTGGTGGTGTGAATCGGAGGGTCTGTATTAGGATAGGCAGTGAGTGGAAATGTATGATGGAGAAAAGCACCACGGGTTATTCAGCATATGGATGTCAGGAAACATGCGGTGGCAATGTAGGATAGGTTTCTCAAAAAACATCACATGGTGGTGCGCTTGGTAAGGGTTTCTAACAGGCCATTCACTAGTAGGAGTGAGAATAACATCACGGGGTGGTGTGAATCGGAAGGCCGGCATTAGATAAGGCAGTGAGTTGTAAGGTAGGATGGAGAAAAGCAAGACACTGTGGTAAGCATGGGGAGTTCAGGAAACATGCAGTGGCAATGTAGGATAGGTTTGTGAAAAACATTGTGGGGTGGTGCGCATTGTAAGGGTTTCTAACAGGCCATTCACTAGTAGGAGTGAGAAAAACATCACGGGGTGGTGTGAATCGGAGGGCCTGAATAAGAATAGGCAGTCAGTGGCTATGTAGGATGCAGAAAAGCAGCACGGATTAGTCAGCATGGGGATGTCAGGAAATATGCAGTGGCAATGTATGATAGGTTTCTGAAAAACATCGCAGCGTGGTGCGCATTGTAAGGGTTTCTAACAGGCCATTCACTAGTAGGAGTGAGAAAAACATAACAGGGTGGTGTGAACCTGAGGACCTGAATCAGTATAGGCAGTGAGTGGCAATGTAGGATGGAGAAAAGCACCACGGGTTTGTCAGCATGGGGAGGTAATGAAACATTCACTGGCAATGTACGATACGTTTCTGGTAAACATCGCAGGGTGGGGCGCATAGTAAGTGTTTCTCACAGGCCATTCACTAGAGGGAGTGAGAACAACATCACTGGGTGGTGTGAATCCGAGGGCCTGAATAGGGATAGGCAGAGAGTGGTAATGTAAAATGGAGAAAAGCACCACGGGGTGGTCTGCATGGGGAGGTCAGGAAACATGCAGTGGCAATGTAGGATAGGTTTCTGAAAAACATCACGAAGAGGTGCGCATTGTAAGGGCTTCCAACAGAGCTTTCACTAGTAGGAGGGAGAAAAACATCACGGGGTGGTGTGAATCAGACATTCTGTATTAGGATAGGCAGTGAGTGGCAATGTAGGAAGGAGAAAAGCACCACGGAGTGGTCAGCATGGGGAGGTCAGGAAACATGCATTGGCAATGTAGGATAGGTTTCTGAAAAACATCGCAGGGTGGTGCGCATTGTAAGGGTTTCTAACAGGCCATTCACTAGTAAGAGTGAGAAAAACATCACGGGGTGGTGTGAATCAGAGGGCCTTAATTAGGATAGGCAGTGAGTGGCAATGTAGGATGGAGAAAAGAACCAGAGGGTGGTCAGGTTGGGGAGGTCAGGACACATGCAGTGGCAATGTAGGATAGGTTTCTGAAAAACATCGCGGGGTGGTGCACATTGTAAGGATTTCTAACAGGCCATTCACTAGTAGGAGTGAAAAACACATCATGAAGTGGTGTTAATCCGGGGGCCTGAATCAGCATAGACAGTGAGTGGCAATGTAGAATGGAGAAAAGCACAACGGGGTGGTCAGGATGGGGAGGTAAGGAAACATGCATTGGCAAGGTATGATAGGTTTCTGAAAAACATTTCGGGGTGGTGCGCATTGTAACTCTTTCTAACATGCCATTCACTAGTAGGAGTTCTGAAAAACATCACGGCGTGATGTGAATAGGAGATCCTGAATTAGGTTAGGAAGTGACTGGGAATGTAGGATGGAGAAAAGCACCACGGGAGGTCAGCATGGGGAGGTCAGGAAACATGCAGTGGCAATGTAGGATAGGTTTTGAAAATCATTGCGGGGTGTTCCGCATTGTAAGTGTTTCTAACAGGCCATTCACTAGTAGGAGTGAGAAAAACATCACGGGGCGGTGTGAATCAGAGGGGCTGAATAAGTGTAGTCAGTGAGTGGCAATGTAGGTTGGAGAAAAGCACCACAGGGTGGTCAGCATGGAGAGTTCAGGAAACATGCAGTGGCAATGTAGGATACGTTTCTGAAAAACATCGCGGGGTGGTGCGCATCGTAAGGGTTTCTAACAGTCCATTCACTAGTAGGAGTGAGAAATACATCATGATGTGGTGTGAATCCGAGTGCCTGAATCAGCATAGACTGTGAGTGGCAATGAAGAATGGAGAAAAGCACAACGGGGTCGTCAGAATGGGGAGGTAAGGAAACATGCAGTGGCCATGTAGGATAGGTTTATGCAAAATATCACCGAGTGGTGAGCATTGAAATGTTTTCTATCAGGCCATTCACTAGTAGGAGTGCGAAAAACATCACGGGCTGGTGTGAATCGGAGGGCCGGAATTCGGATTGGTAGTGAGTGGCAATGTAGAATGGAGAAAAGCACCACAGGGTGGTCATCATGGGGAGGTCAGGACAGATGGAGTGGCAATGTAGGATAGGTTTCTGATAAACATCGCGGGGTGGTGCGCATTATAATCGTTTCTAACAAGCGATTCACAAGTAGGAGTGAGAAAAACATAACGCGGTGGTGTGAATCGAAGGGCTTGAATTAGGATAGGCAGTGAATGGCAATGTAGGATGGAGAGAAGAACCACTGGTTTGTAAGCATGGGGAGGTAATGAAACATGCAGTGGCAATGTAGGATAGGTTTTTGATATACATCGCAGGGTGGTGAACATTATAAGGGTTTCTAACAGGCCATTCACTAGTAGGAGTGAGAAATACATCATGATGTGTTGTGAATCCGAGGGCCTGAATCAGCACAGACAGTGAGTGGCAATGTAGAATGGAGAAAAGCACAACGGGGAGGTCAGGATGGGGAGGTCAGGAAACATACAGTGGCAATGTGGGATAGCTTTCTGAAAAACATCGCGGGGTGGTGCGCATTGTAACTGTTTCTAACAGACCATTCACTAGTAGGAGTGAGAAAAACATCAGGGTGTGGTGTGAATCGGAGGGCCTGAATCAGTATAGGCAGTGAGTCGCAATGTAGGATGGAGAAAAGCACCACGGGTTTGTCAGCATGGGGAGGTAATGAAATATGCAGTGGCAATGTAGGATACGTTTCTGATAAACATCACAGGGTGGTGTGCATTGTAAGGGTTTCTAACATGCCATTCCCTAGAAGGGGTGAGAACAACATCACAGGGTGTTGTGAATCGGAGGCCTGAATTAGAATAGGCAGTGAGTGGCAATGTAGGATGGAGAAAACCACCACAGGGTGGTCTGCCTGGGGAGGTCATGAAGCATGCTGTGGCAATGTAGGATAGGTTTCTGAAAAACATCGCGGGGTGGTGAGCATTGTAAGGGTTTCTAACAGGCCATTCACTAATAGGAGTGAGAAAATCATCACGGAGTGGGGTGAATCGGAGGGCCTGAAATTGCATAGGCAGTGAGTGGCAATGTAGGATGTACAAAAGCACCACGGGGTGGTCAGCAGTGGGAGGTTAGGAAACAGGCAGTGGCAAAGTAGGATAGGTTTCTGAAGCACATCGTGGGTTGGTGCGCATTGTAAGTGTTTCTAACAGGCCTTTCACTAGTAGGACTGAGAAAAACATTATGCGATGGTGTGAATCGGAATGCCTGAATCAGGATAGGCAGTGAGTGTCGATGTAGGATGCAGAAAAAAACCATGGGGTGGTCAGCACTGGGAGGTCAGGAAACATGCAGAGGCAATGTAGGATAGTTTTCTGAAAAACATTGTGGGTTTGTGCGCATTTTAATTGTTTCTACCAGGCCATTCACTAGTAGGAGTGAAAAAAACATCACGGCGTGGTGTGAATTGGAGGGCCTGAATCAGGATAGGCAGTGAGTGGCAATGTAAAATAGAAAAAAGCACCAAGGTGTGGTCAACATGAGGAGGTCAGGAAACATGCAGTGGCAATGTAGAATAGGTTTCTTAAAATCATCGCGGGGAGGTGCGCATTTTAAGGGTTTCTAACAGGCCATTCTCTAGTAGGAGTGAGAAAAACATCACAGGGTGGTGTGAACGCGGGCCTAAATTAGGATAGGCAGTGATTGGCAATGTCGGAAGGAGAAAAGCACGATGGGGTGGTCAGCATGGGGACATAATGAAACATGCAGTGGCAATTTAGGATAGGTTTCAGATAAACATCGCAGGGTCGTGCACATTGTAAGGGTTTCTAACAGGCCATTCACTAGTAGGAGTGAGAACAACATCACGAGGTGGTGTGAATCGGAAGGCCTGAATCAGGATAGGCAGTGAGTGGCAATGTAGGATGGAGAAAAGCACCACGGGGCAGTCAGCATGGGGAGGTCTGGAAACATGCAGTGGCAATGTAGGATAGGTTTGTGAAAAACATCGTGGGGTGGTGCGCATTGTAAGGGTTTCTAACAGGCCTTTCACTAGTAGGTGAGAACAACAGCACGGGCTGGTGTGAATCGGAGGGCCTGAATCGGGATAGGCAGTGAGTGTTAATGTAAAATGGAGAAAAGCACCACGGGGTGTTCAGCATGGCAAGGTCAGGAAACATGGAGTGGCAATGTAGGATAGGTTTCTGAAAAACATCACAGGCTGGTGTCATTGTAAGCCTTTCTAACAAGCCGTTCACAAGTGGGAGTGAGAAAAACATCACGGCATGGTGTGAATCGGAGGGCTTGAATCAGGTTAGGGGGTGAGTGTCAATGTAGGATGGAGAAAAGCACCCGGGGCTGGTCAGCATGGGGAGGTAATGAGACATGCAGTGGCAATGTAGGATAGGTTTCTGAAAAACATCGCGGGTTGGTGAGCATTGTAAGGGTTTCTAACAGACCACTCACTAGTAGGAGTGAGAATAACATCACGGGGTGGTGTGAATCGGAATGCCTGAATCAGGATTGGCAGTGAGTGTCAATGTAGGATGGAGAGAAGCTCCATGGGGTGGTCAGCATGGGAAGGTCAGGAAACATGCTTTGGCAATGTAGGATAGTTTTCTGAAAAAGATCGAGGGGTGGAGAGCATTGCAAGGTTTTCTATCAGGCCATTCACTAGTAGGAGTGAGAAAAACATCATGGGCTGGTGTGAATCGGAGGGCCTGAATTCGGATAGGCAGTGAGTGGCAATGGAGGACGGAAAAAAGCACCACTGGGTGGTCAGCATGGGGAAGTCAGGCCAGATGCAGTGGCAGTGTAGGATAGGTTTCTGAAAAACATCACGGGTTGGTGAGCATTGTAAGGGTTTCTAACAGACCATTCACCAGTAGGAGTGAGAAAAACATCACGGGGTGGTGTGAATCGGAATGCCTGAATCAGGATTGGCAGTGAGTGTCAATGTAGGATGGAGAGAAGCACCATGGGGTGGTCAGCATTGGGAGGTCAGGAAACATGCTTTGGCAATGTAGCATAGGTTTCTGAAAAACATCGCGGGTTGGTGCGAATTGTAAGCGTTTCTAACAGGCCATACACTAGTAGGAGTGAAAAAAACATCACGGCCTGGTGTGAATCGGAGGGCCTGAATCGGGATAGGCAGTGAGTGTTAATGTAAAATGGAGAAAAGCACCACGGGGTGTTCAGCATGGCAAGGTCAGGACAGATGCAGTGGCAATGTAGGATAGGTTTCTGAGAAACATCGCAGGGTGGTGCGCATTGTAAGGGTTTCTAACAGGCCATTCACTAGTAGGAGTGAGAAATACATCATGATGTGGTGTGAATCTGAGGGCCAGAATCAGCATAGACAGTGAGTGGCAATGTAGAATGGAGAAAAGCACAACGGGGTCGTCAGGATGTGGAGGTCAGGAAACAAGCAGTGTCAATGTAGGATAGTTTTCTGAAAAACACGCGGGGTGGTGAGCATTATGAGGTTTTCTATTAGGCCATTCACAAGTAGGAGTGAGAAAAACATCATGGGCTGGTGTGAATCGGAGGGCCTGAATTTGGATAGGCAGTGAGTGGCAATGTAGGACGGAAAAAAGCACCACTGGGTGGTCAGCATGGAGAGTTCAGGAAACATGCAGTGGCAGTGTAGGATAGGTTTCTGAAAAACATCGCGGGTTGGTGAGCATTGTAAGTGTTTCTAACAGACCATTCACAACTAGGAGTGAGAAAAACATCACGGGGTGGTGTGAATCAGAGGGCCTGTATCAGTATAGGCAGTGAGTCGCCATGTAGGATGGAGAAAAGCACCACGGGTTTGTCAGCATGCGGAGGTAATGAAACATGCAGTGGCAATGTAGGATACATTTCTGATAAACATCGCAGGGTGGTGCGCATTGTAAGGGTTTTTAACAGGCCATTCCCTAGAAGGAGTGAGAACAACATCACTGGGTGGTGTGAATTGGATGGCCTGAATTAGAATAGGCAGTGAGTGGCAATGTAGGTTGGAGACAAGCACCACGGGGTGATCTGCCTGGGGAGGTCAGGAAACATGCAGTGGCAATGTAGGATAGGTTTCTGATAAACATCGCGGGGTGGTGCGCATTGTAAGGGTTTCTAACAGGCCATTCATTAGTACGAGTGAGAAAAACATCACGGGCTGGTGTGAATGAGGGCCTTAATTAGGATACTCAGTGAGTGGCAATGTAGGAAGGAGAAAATCACCACTTGGTGGTCAGAATGGGGAGGTCAGGAAACATGAAGTGCAATGTAGGATAGGTTTCTGAAAAACATCGCAGAGTGGTGCGCATTGTAAGGGTTTGTAACAGCCCATTCACTAGTAGGAGTGAGAACAACAGCACGGCGTGGTGTGAATCGGAGGGCTTGAATTAGGATAGGCAGTGAGTGCCAATGAAGAATAGAGAAAAGCACCATGGGGTGGGCCACATGGGGAGATCAGGAAACATGCATTGGCAATGTAGGATAATTTTCTGAAAAACATCACGGTGTGGGGTGCGTTATCATCGTTTCTAACAAGCCATTCACAAGTAGGAGTGAGAAAAACATCACGGGGTGGTGTGAATCGGAGGGCCTGAAATAGGATAGGCAATGAATGGCAATGTAGGATGGAGAAAAGAAGCACTGGTTTGTAAGCATGGGGAGGTAATGAAACATGCAGTGGCAATGTAGGATAGGTTTCTGATAAACATCGCGGGATGGTGAGCATTGTAAGGGTTTCTAACAGGCCATTCACTAATAGGAGTGAGAAAATCATCACGGAGTGGGGTGAATCGGAGGGCCTGAAATCGCATAGGCAGTGAGTGGCAATGTAGGATGTACAAAAGCACCACGGGGTGGTCAGCAGTGGGAGGTTAGGAAACATGCAGTGGCAAAGTAGGATAGGTTTCTGAAGCACATCGTGGGTTGGTGTGTATTGTAAGTGTTTCTAACAGGCCTTTCACTAGTAGGACTGAGAAAAACATCATGCGATGGTGTGAATCGGAATGCCTGAATCAGGATAGGCAGTGAGTGTCGATGTAGGATGCAGAAAAAAACCATGGGGTGGTCAGCACTGGGAGGTCAGGAAACATGCAGAGGCAATGTAGGATAGTTTTCTGAAAAACATTGTGGGTTTGTGCGCATTTTAAGTGTTTCTACCAGGCCATTCACTAGTAGGAGTGAAAAAAACATCACGGCGTGGTGTGAATTGGAGGGCCTGAATCAGGATAGGCAGTGAGTGGCAATGTAAAATAGAAAAAAGCACCAAGGTGTGGTCAACATGAGGAGGTCAGGAAACATGCAGTGGCAATGTAGAATAGGTTTCTTAAAATCGTCGCGGGGAGGTGCGCATTTTAAGGGTTTCTAACAGGCCATTCTCTAGTAGGAGTGAGAAAAACATCACAGGGTGGTGTGATAGCGGGCCTAAATTAGGATAGGCAGTGATTGGCAATGTCGGAAGGAGAAAAGCACCATGGGGTGGTCAGCATGGGGACATAATGAAACATGCAGTGGCAATTTAGGATAGGTTTCAGATAAACATCGCAGGGTCGTGCACATTGTAAGGGTTTCTAACAGGCCATTCACTAGTAGGAGTGAGAACAACATCACGAGGTGGTGTGAATCGGAAGGCCTGAATCAGGATAGGCAGTGAGTGGCAATGTAGGATGGAGAAAAGCACCACGGGGCAGTCAGCATGGGGAGGTCTGGAAACATGCAGTGGCAATGTAGGATAGGTTTGTGAAAAACATCGTGGGGTGGTGCGCATTGTAAGGGTTTCTAACAGGCCATTCACTAGTAGGAGTGAGAACAACAGCACGGGCTGGTGTGAATCGGAGGGCCTGAATTAGGATAGGCAGTGAGTGGGAATGAAGAATGGCGAAAAGCACCACGGGGTGGGCAACATGGGGAGGTCAGGAAACATGGAGTGGCAATGTAGGATAGGTTTCTGAAAAACATCACAGGCTGGTGTCATTGTAAGCCTTTCTAACAAGCCGTTCACAAGTGGGAGTGAGAAAAACATCACGGGGTGGTGTGAATCGGAGGGCTTGAATCAGGTTAGGGAGTGAGTGTCAATGTAGGATGGAGAAAAGCACCCGGGGCTGGTCAGCATGGGGAGGTAATGAGACATGCAGTGGCAATGTATGATAGGTTTCTGAAAAACATCGCGGGTTGGTGAGCATTGTAAGGGTTTCTAACAGACCACTCACTAGTAGGAGTGAGAATAACATCACGGGGTGGTGTGAATCGGAATGCCTGAATCAGGATTGGCAGTGAGTGTCAATGTAGGATGGAGAGAAGCTCCATGGGGTGGTCAGCATGGGAAGGTCAGGAAACATGCTTTGGCAATGTAGGATAGTTTTCTGAAAAAGATCGCGGGGTGGAGAGCATTGCAAGGTTTTCTATCAGGCCATTCACTAGTAGGAGTGAGAAAAACATCATGGGCTGGTGTGAATCGGAGGGCCTGAATTCGGATAGGCAGTGAGTGGCAATGGAGGACGGAAAAAAGCACCACTGGGTGGTCAGCATGGGGAAGTCAGGCCAGATGCAGTGGCAGTGTAGGATAGGTTTCTGAAAAACAACACGGGTTGGTGAGCATTGTAAGGGTTTCTAACAGACCATTCACCAGTAGGAGTGAGAAAAACATCACGGGGTGGTGTGAATCGGAATGCCTGAATCAGGATTGGCAGTGAGTGTCAATGTAGGATGGAGAGAAGCACCATGGGGTGGTCAGCATTGGGAGGTCAGGAAACATGCTTTGGCAATGTAGCATAGGTTTCTGAAAAACATCGCGGGTTGGTGCGAATTGTAAGCGTTTCTAACAGGCCATACACTAGTAGGAGTGAAAAAAACATCACGGCCTGGTGTGAATCGGAGGGCCTGAATCGGGATAGGCAGTGAGTGTTAATGTAAAATGAAGAAAAGCACCACGGGGTGTTCAGCATGGCAAGGTCAGGACAGATGCAGTGGCAATGTAGGATAGGTTTCTGAGAAACATCGCAGGGTGGTGCGCATTGTAAGGGTTTCTAACAGGCCATTCACTAGTAGGAGTGAGAAATACATCATGATGTGGTGTGAATCTGAGGGCCAGAATCAGCATAGACAGTGAGCGGCAATGTAGAATGGAGAAAAGCACAACGGGGTCGTCAGGATGTGGAGGTCAGGAAACAAGCAGTGTCAATGTAGGATAGTTTTCTGAAAAACACGCGGGGTGGTGAGCATTATGAGGTTTTCTATTAGGCCATTCACTAGTAGGAGTGAGAAAAACATCATGGGCTGGTGTGAATCGGAGGGCCTGAATTTGGATAGGCAGTGAGTGGCAATGTAGGACGGAAAAAAGCACCACTGGGTGGTCAGCATGGAGAGTTCAGGAAACATGCAGTGGCAGTGTAGGATAGGTTTCTGAAAAACATCGCGGGTTGGTGAGCATTGTAAGTGTTTCTAACAGACCATTCACAACTAGGAGTGAGAAAAACATCACGAGGTGGTGTGAATCGGAGGGCCTGTATCAGTATAGGCAGTGAGTCGCAATGTAGGATGGAGAAAAGCACCACGGGTTTGTCAGCAAGCGGAGGTAATGAAACATGCAGTGGCAATGTAGGATACGTTTCTGATAAACATCGCAGGGTGGTGCACATTGTAAGGGTTTTTAACAGGCCATTCCCTAGAAGGAGTGAGAACAACATCACTGGGTGGTGTGAATTGGATGGCCTGAATTAGAATAGGCAGTGAGTGGCAATGTAGTTTGGAGACAAGCACCACGGGGTGATCTGCCTGGGGAGGTCAGGAAACATGCAGTGGCAATGAAGGATAGGTTTCTGATAAACATCGCGGGGTGGTGCACATTGTAAGGGTTTCTAACAGGCCATTCATTAGTACGAGTGAGAACAACATCACGGGCTGGTGTGAATGAGGGCCTTAATTAGGATACTCAGTGAGTGGCAATGTAGGAAGGAGAAAAGCACCACTTGGTGGTCAGAATGTGGAGGTCAGGAAACATGAAGTGCAATGTAGGATAGGTTTCTGAAAAACATCGCAGAGTGGTGCGCATTGTAAGGGTTTGTAACAGCCCATTCACTAGTAGGAGTGAGAACAACAGCACGGCGTGGTGTGAATCGGAGGGCTTGAATTAGGATAGGCAGGGAGTGCCAATGAAGAATAGAGAAAAGCACCATGGGGTGGGCCACATGGGGAGATCAGGAAACATGCATTGGCAATGTAGGATAATTTTCTGAAAAACATCACGGTGTGGGGTGCGTTATCATCGTTTCTAACAAGCCATTCACAAGTAGGAGTGAGAAAAACATCACGGGGTGGTGTGAATCGGAGGGCCTGAAATAGGATAGACAATCAATGGCAATGTAGGATGGAGAAAAGAAGCACTGGTTTGTAAGCATGGGGAGGTAATGAAACATGCAGTGGCAATGTAGGATAGGTTTCTGATAAACATCGCGGGGTGGTGAGCATTGTAAGGGTTTCTAACAGGCCATTCACTAATAGGAGTGAGAAAATCATCACGGAGTGGGGTGAATCGGAGGGCCTGAAATCGCATAGGCAGTGAGTGGCAATGTAGGATGTACAAAAGCACCACGGGGTGGTCAGCAGTGGGAGGTTAGGAAACATGCAGTGGCAAAGTAGGATAGGTTTCTGAAGCACATCGTGGGTTGGTGTGCATTGTAAGTGTTTCTAACAGGCCTTTCACTAGTAGGAGTGAGAAAAACATCATGGGCTGGTGTGAATCGGAGGGCCTGAATTTGGATAGGCAGTGAGTGGCAATGTAGGACGGAAAAAAGCACCACTGGGTGGTCAGCATGGAGAGTTCAGGAAACATGCAGGGGAGTGTAGGATAGGTTTCTGAAAAACATCGCGGGATGGTGAGCATTGTAAGTGTTTCTAACAGACCATTCACAACTAGGAGTGAGAAAAACATCACGGGGTGGTGTGAATCGGAGGGCCTGTATCAGTATAGGCAGTGAGTCGCAATGTAGGATGGAGAAAAGCACCACGGGTTTGTCAGCATGCGGAGGAAATGAAACATGCAGTGGCAATGTAGGATACGTTTCTGATAAACATCGCAGGGTGGTGCGCATTGTAAGGGTTTTTACCAGGCCCTTTCCTAGAAGGAGTGAGAACAACATCACTGGGTGGTGTGAATTGGATGGCCTGAATTAGAATAGGCAGTGAGTGGCAATGTAGGTTGGAGACAAGCACCACGGGGTGATCTGCCTGGGGAGGTCAGGAAACATGCAGTGGCAATGTAGGATAGGTTTCTGATAAACATCGCGGGGTGGTGCGCATTGTAAGGGTTTCTAACAGGCCATTCATTAGTACGAGTGAGAACAACATCACGGGGTGGTGTGAATGAGGGCCTTAATTAGGATACTCAGTGAGTGGCAATGTAGGAAGGAGAAATTCACCACTTGGTGGTCAGAATGTGGAGGTCAGGAAACATGAAGTGCAATGTAGGATAGGTTTCTGAAAAACATCGCAGAGTGGTGCGCATTGTAAGGGTTTGTAACAGCCCATTCACTAGTAGGAGTGAGAACAACAGCACGGCGTGGTGTGAATCGGAGGGCTTGAATTAGGATAGGCAGTGAGTGCCAATGAAGAAAGAGAAAAGCACCATGGGGTGGGCCACATGGGGAGATCAGGAAACATGCATTGGCAATGTAGGATAATTTTCTGAAAAACATCACGGTGTGGGGTGCGTTATCATCGTTTCTAACAAGCCATTCACAAGTAGGAGTGAGAAAAACATCACGGGGTGGTGTGAATCGGAGGGCCTGAAATAGGATAGGCAATGAATGGCAATGTAGGATGGAGAAAAGAAGCACTGGTTTGTAAGCATGGGGAGGTAATGAAACATGCAGTGGCAATGTAGGATAGGTTTCTGATAAACATCGCGGGGTGGTGCGCATTGTAAGGGTTTCTAACAGGCCATTCACTAGAAGGAGTGAGAAATACATCATGATGTGTTGTGAATCCGAGGGCCTGAATCTGCACAGACAGTGAGTGGCAATGTAGAATGGAGAAAAGCACAATGGGGAGGTCAGGAAACATGCAGTGGCAATGTATGATAGGTTTCTGAAAAACATCGCGGCGTGGTGCACATTGTAACTGTTTTTAACAGACCATTCACTAGTAGGAGTGAGAAAAACATCACGGGGTGGTGTGAATCGGAGGGCCTGAATCAGTATAGGCAGTGAGTTGCAATATAGCATGGAGAAAAGCACCACGGGTTTGTCAGCATGGGGAGGTAATGAAACATGCAGTGGCAATGTAGGATACGTTTCTGATAAACATCACAGGGTGGTGCGCATTGTAAGTGTTTCTAACATGCCATTCCCTAGAAGGAGGGAGAACAACATCACAGGGTGGGGTGAATCGGAGGGCCTGAATTCACGTAGGCAGTGAGTGGCAATGTAGGATGTACAAAAGCACCACGGGGTGGTCAGCTGTGGGAGATTAGGAAACATGCAGTGGCAAAGTAGGATAGGTTTCTGAAACACATTGTGGGTTGGTGCGCATTGTAAGTGTTTCTAACAGGCCTTTCACTAGTAGGACTGAGAAAAACATCATGCGATGGTGTGAATCGGAATGCCTGAATCAGGATAGGCAGTGAGTGTCAATGTAGGATGCAGAAAAGAACCATGGGGTTGTCAGCATTGGGAGGTCAGGAAACATGCAGAGGCAATGTAGGATAGGTTTCTGAAAAACATCGTGGGTTGGTGCGCATTTTAAGTGTTTCTAACCGGCTATTCACTAGTAGGAGTGAAAAAAACATCACGGCGTGGTGTGAATTGGAGGGCCTGAATCAGGATAGGCAGTGATTGGCAATGTAAAATAGAAAAAAGCACCAAGGGGTGGTCCACATGGGGAGGTCAGGAAACATGCAGTGGCAATGTAGAATAGGTTTCTTAAAAACGTCGCGGGGAGGTGCGCATTGTAAGTGTTTCTAACAGGCCATTCACTAGTAGTAGTGAGAAAAACATCACGGGGTGGTGTTAATGAGATGGCCTGAATTCGAATACGCAGTGAGTGCCATTTAGGATGGAGAAAAGCACCACGGGGTGGTCAGCATGGGGAGTTCAGGAAACATGCAGTGGCAATGTAGGACAGGTTTCTGAAAAACATTGTGGGGTGGTGCGCATTATAAGCGTTTCTAACAAGCCATTCACAAGTAGGAGTGAGAAAAACCTCACGGGGTGGTGTGAATCGGAGGGCCTGAATTAGGATAGACAGTGAATGGCAATGTAAGATGGAGAAAAGAACCACGTGTTTGTCAGCATGGGCAGGTAATGAAACATGCAGTGGCAATGTAGGATAGGTTTCGCAAAAACATCGCAGGGTGGTGCACATTGTAAGGGTTTCTAACAGGCTATTCACAGGTAGGATGAAAAAACATCACGGGGTGGTGTGAATTGGATGGCCTGAATCAGGATAGGCAGTGAGTGGCAATGTAGGATGTAGAAAAGCTCCATGGAGTCGTCAGCATGAAGAGTTCAGTAAACATGCAGTGGCAATGTAGGATACGTTTCGGAAAAGCATCGCGGGTTGGTGCACATTGTAAGGGTTTCTAACAGGCCATTCACTAGTAGGAGTGAAAAAAACATCACGGCGTGGTGTGAATCGGAGGGCCTGAATCGGGATAGGCAGTGAGTGGTAATGTAAAATGGAGAAAAGCACCAGGAGGTGGTCTGTCGGGGGAGGTCAGGAAACATGCAGAGGCTATGTAGGATAGGTTTCTGAAAAATATCGTGGGGTGGTGAACATTGTAAGGTTTTCTATCAGGCCATTCACTAGTAGGAGTGAGAAAACACATCTCGGGTGGGTGTGAATCGGAGGGCCTAAATTCGGATAGGCAGTGAGTGGCAATGTAGGATGGAGAAAAGCACCACAGGGTGGTCAGAATGGGGAGGTCAGGACAGATGCAGTGGCAATGTAGAATACGTTTCTGAAATACATCGAGGGGTGGTGCGCATTGTCAGGGTTTCTAACAGGCAATTCACTAGTACGAGTGAGAACAACAGCACGGGATGGTGTGAATGAGGGCTTAAATTAGGATACTCAGTGAGTGGCAATGTAGGAAGGAGAAAATCACCACTTGATGGTCAGCATGGGGAGCTCAGGAAACATGAAGTGCAATGTAGGATAGGTTCCTGAAAATCATCGCGGAGTGGTGTGCATTGTAAGTGTTTGTAACAAGCCATTCACTAGTAGGAGTGAGAACAACAGCATGGGGTGGTGTGAATCGGAGGGCCAGAATTAGGTTAGGCAGTGAATGGCAATGTAGGATGGAGAGGAGAACCACGGGTTTGTCACCATGGGGAGGTAATGAAACATGCAGTAGCAATGTAGGATAGGTTTCTGATAAACATCGCAGGTTGGTGCGCATGGTAAGGTTTTCTAACATGCTATTCACTGGTAGGATTGAAAAAAACATCACGGGGTGGTGTGAATCGGATTGGCCTGAATCAGGATAGGCAGTGAGTGGCAATGTAGGATGTAGAAAAGCACCACGGGGAGGTCAGCATGGAGAGTTCATGAAACATGCAGTGGCAATGTAGGATAGGTTTCTGAAAAGTATCGCGGTTTGGTGAACATTGTAAGGGTTTCTAACAGGTCATTCACTATTAGGAGTGAAAAAAACATCACGGCGTGGTGTGAATCAGATGGCCTGAATCGGGATAGGCAGTGAGTGGTAATGTAAAATGGAGAAAAGCACCATGGGGTGGTCTGCATGGGGAGGTCAGGAAACATGCAGAGGCAATGTAGGAGAGGTTTCTGAAAAACATCGCGGGGTGGTGAGCATTGTAAGGTTTTCTATCAGGCCATTCACTAGTAGGAGTGAGAAAAACATCATGGGCTGGTGTGAATCGGAAGGCCTGAATTCGGATAGGCAGTGAGTGGCAATGAAGGATGGAGAAAAGCACCACAGGGTGGTGAGCATGGGGAGGTCAGGACAGATGCAGTGGCAATGTAGGATAAGTTTCTGAGAAACATTGTGTGGTGGTGCGCATTGTAAAGTTTCTACCAGGCCATTCACTAGTAGAAGTGAGAAATACATCATGATGTGGTGTGAATCCGAGGGCCTGAATCAGCATAGACATTGAGTGGGAATGTAGAATGGAGAAAAACACAACAGGGTGGTCAGGATGGGGAGGTCAGGAAACATGCAGGGGCAATGTAGGATAGGTTTCTAAAAAACATCACGGGGTGGTGCAGATTGTAAGGGTTTCTCACAGTCCATTCACTAGTAGGAGTGAGAAAAACATCATGGTGTGGTGTGAATCAGAGGGCCTTAATTAGGATAGGCAGAGAGTGGCAAAGTAGGAATGGAGAAAAGCACCAGAGGGTGGTCAGGATGGGGAGGTCAGGAAACATGCCGTGGCATTGTAGGATAGGTTTCTGATAAACATCGCGGGATGGTGCGCATTGTCAGGGTTTCTAACAGGCAATTCACTAGTACGAGTGAGAACAACAGCACGGGATGGTGTGAATGAGGGCTTAAATTAGGATACTCAGTGAGTGGCAATGTAGGAAGGAGAAAATCACCACTTGATGGTCAGCATGGGGAGCTCAGGAAACATGAAGTGCAATGTAGGATATGTTTCTGAAAAACATCACGGAGTGGTGCGCATTGTAAGTGTTTGTAACAGGCTATTCACAAGTAGGAGTGAGAGCAACAGCACGGGGTGGTGTGAATAGGAGGGCGTGAATTAGGACATGCAGTGAGTGGTAATGAAGAATAGAGAAACGCTCCTCGGTGTGGGCAAAATGGGGAGGTCAGGAAACATGCAGTGGCAATGTAGGATAAGTTTCTGAAAAACATCACGGGGTGGTGCGCATTATAAGCATTTCTAACAAGCAATTCACAAGTAGGACTGAGTAAAACATCACGGGGTTGTGTGATTCGGAGGGCCTGAATTAGGATAGGCAGTGAATGGCAATGTAGAATGGAGAAAAGAACCACGGGTTTATCAGCATGGGGAGGTCAGGAAACATGCAGTCGCAATGTAGGATAGGTTTCTGATAAACATCGCAGGGTGGTGCGCATTGTAAGGGTTTCTAACAGGCTACTCACAGGTAGGATTGAAAAAAAACATCACGGGGTGGTGTTAATCGGAGGGCCTGAATCAGGATAGGCAGTGAGTGGCAATGTAGGTTGGAGAAAAGCACCACGGGGTGGTCTGCCTGGGGAGGTCAGGAAACATGCAGTGGCAATGTAGGATAGGTTTCTGAAATACATCGCGCGGTGGTGAGCAATGTAAGGTTTTCTATCAGGCCATTCACTAGTAGGAGTGAAAAAAACATCACGGGCTGGTGTGAATCGGAGGTCCTGAATACGGATAGGCAGTGAGTGGCAATGTAGGATGGAGAAAAGCACCACAGGGTGGTTAGCATGGCAAGGTCAGGACAGATGCAGTGGCAATGTAGGATACATTACTGAAAAACATCGCAGGGTGGTGCGCATTATAAAGTGTTTCTAACAGGCCATTCACTAGTAGAAGTGAGAAATACATCATGATGTTGTGTGAATCTGAGGGCCTGAATCAGCATAGACAGTGAGTGGCAATGTAGAATGGAGAAAAGCACAATGGGGTAGTCAGGATGGGGAGGTCAGGAAAGAAGCAGTGTCAATGTAGAATAGGTTTCTGAAAAACATCGCGGGGCGGTGAGCACTGTGAGGTTTTCTATCTGGCCGTTCACTAGTAGGAGTGAGAAAAACATCACGGGCTGGTGTGAATTGGAGGACCTGAATTCGGATAGGCAGTGAGTGGCAATGTAGGATGGAGAAAAGCACCACTGGGTGGTCCGCATGGGGAAGTCAGGACAGATGCAGTGGCAATGTAGGATAGGTTTCGGATAAACGTCGCGGGGTGGTAAGGTTTCTAACAGGCAAATCATTAGTACAAGTGAGAACAACATCACGGGGTTGTGTGAATGAGGGACTAAATTAGGATACTCAGTGAGTGGCAATGTAGGAAGGAGAAAATCACCACTTGGTGGTAAGCATGGGGAGGTCAGGAAACATGAAGTGCAATGTAGGATAGGTTTCTGAAAAACATCGCGGAGTGGTGTGCATTGTAAGGGTTTGTAACAGGCCACTCACTAGTAGGAGTGAGAACAACAGCACGGGTTGGTGTGAATCGGAGGGCCTGAATTAGGATCGGCAGTGAGTGGCAATGTAGGATGAAGAAAAGCACCACAGGGTGGTCAGCATGTGGAGGTCAGGACAGATGCAGTGGCAATGTAGAAAAGGTTTCTGAAAAACATAGAGATGTGGTGCGCATTGTAAGGGTTTCTAACAGGCCATTCACTAGTAGGAGTGAGAAATACATCATGATGTGTTGTGAATCCGAGGGCCTGAATCAGCATACGCAGTGAGTGGCAATGTAGAATGGAGAAAAGCACAAAGGGGTGGTCAGGATGCTAAAGTCAGGAAACTTGCAGTGGCCATGTAGGATACGTTTCTGATAAATTTCGCAGGGTGGTGTGCATTGTAAGGGTTTCTAACAGGCCTTTCCCTTGAAGTAGTGAAAACAACATCACTGGGTGGTGTGAATCGGAAGGCCTGAATTAGAACAGGCAGTGAGTGGCAATGTAGGTTGGAGAAAAGCACCACGGGTTGGTCAGCATGGGGAGGTCAGGAAACATACAGTGGCAATGTAGGATAGGTTTCTGAAAAACATTGTGGGGTGGTGCGCATTATAAGCGTTTCTAACAAGCCATTCACAAGTAGGAGTGAGAAAAACCTCACGGGGTGGTGTGAATCGGAGGGCCTGAATTAGGATAGACAGTGAATGGCAATGTAAGATGGAGAAAAGAACCACGTGTTTGTCAGCATGGGCAGGTAATGAAACATGCAGTGGCAATGTAGGATAGGTTTCGCAAAAACATCGCAGGGTGGTGCACATTGTAAGGGTTTCTAACAGGCTATTCACAGGTAGGATGAAAAAAACATCACCGGGTGGTGTGAATTGGATGGCCTGAATCAGGATAGGCAGTGAGTGGCAATGTAGGATGTAGAAAAGCTCCATGGAGTCGTCAGCATGAAGAGTTCAGTAAACATGCAGTGGCAATGTAGGATACGTTTCGGAAAGGCATCGCGGGTTGGTGCACATTGTAAGGGTTTCTAACAGGCCATTCACTAGTAGGAGTGAAAAAAACATCACGGCGTGGTGTGAATCGGAGGGCCTGAATCGGGATAGGCAGTGAGTGGTAATGTAAAATGGAGAAAAGCACCAGGAGGTGGTCTGTCGGGGGAGGTCAGGAAACATGCAGAGGCTATGTAGGATAGGTTTCTGAAAAATATCGTGGGGTGGTGAACATTGTAAGGTTTTCTATCAGGCCATTCACTAGTAGGAGTGAGAAAACACATCTCGGGTGGGTGTGAATCGGAGGGCCTAAATTCGGATAGGCAGTGAGTGGCAATGTAGGATGGAGAAAAGCACCACAGGGTGGTCAGAATGGGGAGGTCAGGACAGATGCAGTGGCAATGTAGAATACGTTTCTGAAATACATCAAGGGGTGGTGCGCATTGTCAGGGTTTCTAACAGGCAATTCACTAGTACAAGTGAGAACAACAGCACGGGATGGTGTGAATGAGGGCTTAAATTAGGATACTCAGTGAGTGGCAATGTAGGAAGGAGAAAATCACCACTTGATGGTCAGCATGGGGAGCTCAGGAAACATGAAGTGCAATGTAGGATAGGTTCCTGAAAATCATCGCGGAGTGGTGTGCATTGTAAGTGTTTGTAACAAGCCATTCACTAGTAGGAGTGAGAACAACAGCATGGGGTGGTGTGAATCGGAGGGCCAGAATTAGGTTAGGCAGTGAATGGCAATGTAGGATGGAGAGGAGAACCACGGGTTTGTCACCATGGGGAGGTAATGAAACATGCAGTAGCAATGTAGGATAGGTTTCTGATAAACATCGCAGGTTGGTGCGCATGGTAAGGTTTTCTAACATGCTATTCACTGGTAGGATTGAAAAAAACATCACGGGGTGGTGTGAATCGGATTGGCCTGAATCAGGATAGGCAGTGAGTGGCAATGTAGGATGTAGAAAAGCACCACGGGGAGGTCAGCATGGAGAGTTCATGAAACATGCAGTGGCAATGTAGGATAGGTTTCTGAAAAGTATCGCGGTTTGGTGAACATTGTAAGGGTTTCTAACAGGTCATTCACTATTAGGAGTGAAAAAAACATCACGGCGTGGTGTGAATCAGATGGCCTGAATCGGGATAGGCAGTGAGTGGTAATGTAAAATGGAGAAAAGCACCATGGGGTGGTCTGCATGGGGAGGTCAGGAAACATGCAGAGGCAATGTAGGAGAGGTTTCTGAAAAACATCGCGGGGTGGTGAGCATTGTAAGGTTTTCTATCAGGCCATTCACTAGTAGGAGTGAGAAAAACATCATGGGCTGGTGTGAATCGGAAGGCCTGAATTCGGATAGGCAGTGAGTGGCAATGAAGGATGGAGAAAAGCACCACAGGGTGGTGAGCATGGGGAGGTCAGGACAGATGCAGTGGCAATGTAGGATAAGTTTCTGAGAAACATTGTGTGGTGGTGCGCATTGTAAAGTTTCTACCAGGCCATTCACTAGTAGAAGTGAGAAATACATCATGATGTGGTGTGAATCCGAGGGCCTGAATCAGCATAGACAGTGAGTGGGAATGTAGAATGGAGAAAAACACAACAGGGTGGTCAGGATGGGGAGGTCAGGAAACATGCAGGGGCAATGTAGGATAGGTTTCTGAAAAACATCGCGGGGTGGTGCAGATTGTAAGGGTTTCTCACAGTCCATTCACTAGTAGGAGTGAGAAAAACATCATGGTGTGGTGTGAATCAGAGGGCCTTAATTAGGATAGGCAGAGAGTGGCAAAGTAGGAATGGAGAAAAGCACCAGAGGGTGGTCAGGATGGGGAGGTCAGGAAACATGCCGTGGCATTGTAGGATAGGTTTCTGATAAACATCGCGGGATGGTGCGCATTGTCAGGGTTTCTAACAGGCAATTCACTAGTACGAGTGAGAACAACAGCACGGGATGGTGTGAATGAGGGCTTAAATTAGGATACTCAGTGAGTGGCAATGTAGGAAGGAGAAAATCACCACTTGATGGTCAGCATGGGGAGCTCAGGAAACATGAAGTGCAATGTAGGATAGGTTTCTGAAAAACATCACGGAGTGGTGCGCATTGTAAGTGTTTGTAACAGGCTATTCACAAGTAGGAGTGAGAGCAACAGCACGGGGTGGTGTGAATAGGAGGGCGTGAATTAGGACATGCAGTGAGTGGTAATGAAGAATAGAGAAACGCTCCTCGGTGTGGGCAAAATGGGGAGGTCAGGAAACATGCAGTGGCAATGTAGGATAAGTTTCTGAAAAACATCACGGGGTGGTGCGCATTATAAGCGTTTCTAACAAGCAATTCACAAGTAGGACTGAGTAAAACATCACGGGGTTGTGTGATTCGGAGGGCCTGAATTAGGATAGGCAGTGAATGGCAATGTAGAATGGAGAAAAGAACCACGGGTTTATCAGCATGGGGAGGTCAGGAAACATGCAGTCGCAATGTAGGATAGGTTTCTGATAAACATCGCAGGGTGGTGCACATTGTAAGGGTTTCTAACAGGCTACTCACAGGTAGGATTGAAAAAAAACATCACGGGGTGGTGTTAATCGGAGGGCCTGAATCAGGATAGGCAGTGAGTGGCAATGTAGGTTGGAGAAAAGCACCACGGGGTGGTCTGCCTGGGGAGGTCAGGAAACATGCAGTGGCAATGTAGGATAGGTTTCTGAAATACATCGCGCGGTGGTGAGCAATGTAAGGTTTTCTATCAGGCCATTCACTAGTAGGAGTGAAAAAAACATCACGGGCTGGTGTGAATCGGAGGTCCTGAATACGGATAGGCAGTGAGTGGCAATGTAGGATGGAGAAAAGCACCACAGGGTGGTTAGCATGGCAAGGTCAGGACAGATGCAGTGGCAATGTAGGATACATTACTGAAAAACATCGCAGGGTGGTGCGCATTATAAAGTGTTTCTAACAGGCCATTCACTAGTAGAAGTGAGAAATACATCATGATGTTGTGTGAATCTGAGGGCCTGAATCAGCATAGACAGTGAGTGGCAATGTAGAATGGAGAAAAGCACAATGGGGTAGTCAGGATGGGGAGGTCAGGAAAGAAGCAGTGTCAATGTAGAATAGGTTTCTGAAAAACATCGCGGGGCGGTGAGCACTGTGAGGTTTTCTATCTGGCCGTTCACTAGTAGGAGTGAGAAAAACATCACGGGCTGGTGTGAATTGGAGGACCTGAATTCGGATAGGCAGTGAGTGGCAATGTAGGATGGAGAAAAGCACCACTGGGTGGTCCGCATGGGGAAGTCAGGACAGATGCAGTGGCAATGTAGGATAGGTTTCGGATAAACGTCGCGGGGTGGTAAGGTTTCTAACAGGCAAATCATTAGTACAAGTGAGAACAACATCACGGGGTTGTGTGAATGAGGGACTAAATTAGGATACTCAGTGAGTGGCAATGTAGGAAGGAGAAAATCACCACTTGGTGGTAAGCATGGGGAGGTCAGGAAACATGAAGTGCAATGTAGGATAGGTTTCTGAAAAACATCGCGGAGTGGTGTGCATTGTAAGGGTTTGTAACAGGCCACTCACTAGTAGGAGTGAGAACAACAGCACGGGTTGGTGTGAATCGGAGGGCCTGAATTAGGATCGGCAGTGAGTGGCAATGTAGGATGAAGAAAAGCACCACAGGGTGGTCAGCATGTGGAGGTCAGGACAGATGCAGTGGCAATGTAGAAAAGGTTTCTGAAAAACATAGAGATGTGGTGCGCATTGTAAGGGTTTCTAACAGGCCATTCACTAGTAGGAGTGAGAAATACATCATGATGTGTTGTGAATCCGAGGGCCTGAATCAGCATACGCAGTGAGTGGCAATGTAGAATGGAGAAAAGCACAAAGGGGTGGTCAGGATGCTAAAGTCAGGAAACTTGCAGTGGCCATGTAGGATACGTTTCTGATAAATTTCGCAGGGTGGTGTGCATTGTAAGGGTTTCTAACAGGCCTTTCCCTTGAAGTAGTGAAAACAACATCACTGGGTGGTGTGAATCGGAAGGCCTGAATTAGAACAGGCAGTGAGTGGCAATGTAGGTTGGAGAAAAGCACCACGGGTTGGTCAGCATGGGGAGGTCAGGAAACATACAGTGGCAATGTAGGATAGGTTTCTGAAAAACATTGTGGGGTGGTGCGCATTATAAGCGTTTCTAACAAGCCATTCACAAGTAGGAGTGAGAAAAACCTCACGGGGTGGTGTGAATCGGAGGGCCTGAATTAGGATAGACAGTGAATGGCAATGTAAGATGGAGAAAAGAACCACGTGTTTGTCAGCATGGGCAGGTAATGAAACATGCAGTGGCAATGTAGGATAGGTTTCGCAAAAACATCGCAGGGTGGTGCACATTGTAAGGGTTTCTAACAGGCTATTCACAGGTAGGATGAAAAAAACATCACGGGGTGGTGTGAATTGGATGGCCTGAATCAGGATAGGCAGTGAGTGGCAATGTAGGATGTAGAAAAGCTCCATGGAGTCGTCAGCATGAAGAGTTCAGTAAACATGCAGTGGCAATGTAGGATACGTTTCGGAAAGGCATCGCGGGTTGGTGCACATTGTAAGGGTTTCTAACAGGCCATTCACTAGTAGGAGTGAAAAAAACATCACGGCGTGGTGTGAATCGGAGGGCCTGAATCGGGATAGGCAGTGAGTGGTAATGTAAAATGGAGAAAAGCACCAGGAGGTGGTCTGTCGGGGGAGGTCAGGAAACATGCAGAGGCTATGTAGGATAGGTTTCTGAAAAATATCGTGGGGTGGTGAACATTGTAAGGTTTTCTATCAGGCCATTCACTAGTAGGAGTGAGAAAACACATCTCGGGTGGGTGTGAATCGGAGGGCCTAAATTCGGATAGGCAGTGAGTGGCAATGTAGGATGGAGAAAAGCACCACAGGGTGGTCAGAATGGGGAGGTCAGGACAGATGCAGTGGCAATGTAGAATACGTTTCTGAAATACATCGAGGGGTGGTGCGCATTGTCAGGGTTTCTAACAGGCAATTCACTAGTACGAGTGAGAACAACAGCACGGGATGGTGTGAATGAGGGCTTAAATTAGGATACTCAGTGAGTGGCAATGTAGGAAGGAGAAAATTACCACTTGATGGTCAGCATGGGGAGCTCAGGAAACATGAAGTGCAATGTAGGATAGGTTCCTGAAAATCATCGCGGAGTGGTGTGCATTGTAAGTGTTTGTAACAAGCCATTCACTAGTAGGAGTGAGAACAACAGCATGGGGTGGTGTGAATCGGAGGGCCAGAATTAGGTTAGGCAGTGAATGGCAATGTAGGATGGAGAGGAGAACCACGGGTTTGTCACCATGGGGAGGTAATGAAACATGCAGTAGCAATGTAGGATAGGTTTCTGATAAACATCGCAGGTTGGTGCGCATGGTAAGGTTTTCTAACATGCTATTCACTGGTAGGATTGAAAAAAACATCACGGGGTGGTGTGAATCGGATTGGCCTGAATCAGGATAGGCAGTGAGTGGCAATGTAGGATGTAGAAAAGCACCACGGGGAGGTCAGCATGGAGAGTTCATGAAACATGCAGTGGCAATGTAGGATAGGTTTCTGAAAAGTATCGCGGTTTGGTGAACATTGTAAGGGTTTCTAACAGGTCATTCACTATTAGGAGTGAAAAAAACATCACGGCGTGGTGTGAATCAGATGGCCTGAATCGGGATAGGCAGTGAGTGGTAATGTAAAATGGAGAAAAGCACCATGGGGTGGTCTGCATGGGGAGGTCAGGAAACATGCAGAGGCAATGTAGGAGAGGTTTCTGAAAAACATCGCGGGGTGGTGAGCATTGTAAGGTTTTCTATCAGGCCATTCACTAGTAGGAGTGAGAAAAACATCATGGGCTGGTGTGAAGCGGAAGGCCTGAATTCGGATAGGCAGTGAGTGGCAATGAAGGATGGAGAAAAGCACCACAGGGTGGTGAGCATGGGGAGGTCAGGACAGATGCAGTGGCAATGTAGGATAAGTTTCTGAGAAACATCGTGTGGTGGTGCGCATTGTAAAGTTTCTACCAGGCCATTCACTAGTAGAAGTGAGAAATACATCATGATGTGGTGTGAATCCGAGGGCCTGAATCAGCATAGACAGTGAGTGGGAATGTAGAATGGAGAAAAACACAACAGGGTGGTCAGGATGGGGAGGTCAGGAAACATGCAGGGGCAATGTAGGATAGGTTTCTGAAAAACATCGCGGGGTGGTGCAGATTGTAAGGGTTTCTCACAGTCCATTCACTAGTAGGAGTGAGAAAAACATCATGGCGTGGTGTGAATCAGAGGGCCTTAATTAGGATAGGCAGAGAGTGGCAAAGTAGGAATGGAGAAAAGCACCAGAGGGTGGTCAGGATGGGGAGGTCAGGAAACATGCCGTGGCATTGTAGGATAGGTTTCTGATAAACATCGCGGGATGGTGCGCATTGTCAGGGTTTCTAACAGGCAATTCACTAGTACGAGTGAGAACAACAGCACGAGATGGTGTGAATGAGGGCTTAAATTAGGATACTCAGTGAGTGGCAATGTAGGAAGGAGAAAATCACCACTTGATGGTCAGCATGGGGAGCTCAGGAAACATGAAGTGCAATGTAGGATAGGTTTCTGAAAAACATCACGGAGTGGTGCGCATTGTAAGTGTTTGTAACAGGCTATTCACAAGTAGGAGTGAGAGCAACAGCACGGGGTGGTGTGAATAGGAGGGCGTGAATTAGGATATGCAGTGAGTGGTAATGAAGAATAGAGAAACGCTCCTCGGTGTGGGCAAAATGGGGAGGTCAGGAAACATGCAGTGGCAATGTAGGATAAGTTTCTGAAAAACATCACGGGGTGGTGCGCATTATAAGCGTTTCTAACAAGCAATTCACAAGTCGGACTGAGTAAAACATCACGGGGTTGTGTGATTCGGAGGGCCTGAATTAGGATAGGCAGTGAATGGCAATGTAGAATGGAGAAAAGAACCACGGGTTTATCAGCATGGGGAGGTCAGGAAACATGCAGTCGCAATGTAGGATAGGTTTCTGATAAACATCGCAGGGTGGTGCGCATTGTAAGGGTTTCTAACAGGCTACTCACAGGTAGGATTGAAAAAAAACATCACGGGGTGGTGTTAATCGGAGGGCCTGAATCAGGATAGGCAGTGAGTGGCAATGTAGGGTGGAGAAAAGCACCACGGGGTGGTCTGCCTGGGGAGGTCAGGAAACATGCAGTGGCAATGTAGGATAGGTTTCTGAAATACATCGCGCGGTGGTGAGCAATGTAAGGTTTTCTATCAGGCCATTCACTAGTAGGAGTGAAAAAAACATCACGGGCTGGTGTGAATCGGAGGTCCTGAATACGGATAGGCAGTGAGTGGCAATGTAGGATGGAGAAAAGCACCACAGGGTGGTTAGCATGGCAAGGTCAGGACAGATGCAGTGGCAATGTAGGATACATTAATGAAAAACATCGCAGGGTGGTGCGCATTATAAAGTGTTTCTAACAGGCCATTCACTAGTAGAAGTGAGAAATACATCATGATGTTGTGTGAATCTGAGGGCCTGAATCAGCATAGACAGTGAGTGGCAATGTAGAATGGAGAAAAGCACAATGGGGTAGTCAGGATGGGGAGGTCAGGAAAGAAGCAGTGTCAATGTAGAATAGGTTTCTGAAAAACATCGCGGGGCGGTGAGCACTGTGAGGTTTTCTATCTGGCCGTTCACTAGTAGGAGTGAGAAAAACATCACGGGCTGGTGTGAATTGGAGGACCTGAATTCGGATAGGCAGTGAGTGGCAATGTAGGATGGAGAAAAGCACCACTGGGTGGTCCGCATGGGGAAGTCAGGACAGATGCAGTGGCAATGTAGGATAGGTTTCGGATAAACGTCGCGGGGTGGTAAGGTTTCTAACAGGCAAATCATTAGTACAAGTGAGAACAACATCACGGGGTTGTGTGAATGAGGGACTAAATTAGGATACTCAGTGAGTGGCAATGTAGGAAGGAGAAAATCACCACTTGGTGGTAAGCATGGGGAGGTCAGGAAACATGAAGTGCAATGTAGGATAGGTTTCTGAAAAACATCGCGGAGTGGTGTGCATTGTAAGGGTTTGTAACAGGCCACTCACTAGTAGGAGTGAGAACAACAGCACGGGTTGGTGTGAATCGGAGGGCCTGAATTAGGATAGGCAGTGAGTGGCAATGAAGTATAGAGAAAAGCACCACGGGGTGGGCAACATGGGGAGGTCACGAAACATGCAGTGGCAATGTAGGATAAGTTTCTGAAAAGAATCACGGGGTGGTGTGCATTATAAGCGTTTGTAACAAGCCATTCACAAGTAGAAGTGAGAAAAAAATCACGGGGTGATGTTAATCGGAGGGCCTGAATAAGGATAGGCAGTGAGTGGCAATGTAGGATGTAGAAAATCACCACGGGTTGGACAGCATGGACAGTTCAGGAAACATGCAGTGGCAATGTATGACAGGTTTCTGAAAAGCATCGTGGGTTGGTGCATATTGTAGTGGTTTTTAAGAGGCCATTCACTAGGAGAGTGAAAAAAACATCACGGCCTGGTTTGAATCGGAGGGCCTGAATTAGGATAGGCAGTGAGTGGTAATGTAAAATGGAGAAAAGCACCACGGGGTGGTCTGCATGGGGAGGTCAGGAAACACGCAGAGGCAATGTAGGATAGGTTTCTAAAAAACATCGCGGGGTGGCGTGCACTGTAAGGCTTTCTATCAGGCCATTCAGTAGTAAGAGTGAGAAAAACATCACGGGCTGGTGTGAATCGGAGGGACTGAATTAGGATCGGCAGTGAGTGGCAATGTAGGATGAAGAAAAGCACCACAGGGTGGTCAGCATGTGGAGGTCAGGACAGATGCAGTGGCAATGTAGAAAAGGTTTCTGAAAAACATAGAGATGTGGTGCGCATTGTAAGGGTTTCTAACAGGCCATTCACTAGTAGGAGTGAGAAATACATCATGATGTGTTGTGAATCCGAGGGCCTGAATCAGCATACGCAGTGAGTGGCAATGTAGAATGGAGAAAAGCACAAAGGGGTGGTCAGGATGCTAAAGTCAGGAAACTTGCAGTGGCCATGTAGGATACGTTTCTGATAAACATCGCAGGGTGGTGTGCATTGTAAGGGTTTCTAACAGGCCTTTCCCTTGAAGTAGTGAAAACAACATCACTGGGTGGTGTGAATCGGAAGGCCTGAATTAGAATAGGCAGTGAGTGGCAATGTAGGTTGGAGAAAAGCACCACGGGTTGGTCAGCATGGGGAGGTCAGGAAACATACAGTGGCAATGTAGGATAGGTTTCTGAAAAACATTGTGGGGTGGTGCGCATTATAAGCGTTTCTAACAAGCCATTCACAAGTAGGAGTGAGAAAAACCTCACGGGGTGGTGTGAATCCGAGGGCCTGAATTAGGATAGACAGTGAATGGCAATGTAAGATGGAGAAAAGAACCACGTGTTTGTCAGCATGGGCAGGTAATGAAACATGCAGTGGCAATGTAGGATAGGTTTCGCAAAAACATCGCAGGGTGGTGCGCATTGTAAGGGTTTCTAACAGGCTATTCACAGGTAGGGTGAAAAACATATCACGGGGTGGTGTGAATTGGATGGCCTGAATCAGGATAGGCAGTGAGTGGCAATGTAGGATGTAGAAAAGCTCCACGGAGTCGTCAGCATGAAGAATTCAGTAAACATGCAGTGGCAATGTAGGATACGTTTCGGAAAAGCATCGCGGGTTGGTGCACATTGTAAGGGTTTCTAACAGGCCATTCACTAGTAGGAGTGAAAAAACATCACGGCGTGGTGTGAATCGGAGGGCCTGAATCGGGATAGGCAGTGAGTGGTAATGTAAAATGGAGAAAAGCACCAGGTGGTGGTCTGTCGGGGGAGGTCAGGAAACATGCAGAGGCTATGTAGGATAGGTTTCTGAAAAATATCGTGGGGTGGTGAACATTGTAAGGTTTTCTATCAGGCCATTCACTAGTAGGAGTGAGAAAAAACATCTCGGGCTGGTGTGAATCGGAGGGCCTAAATTCGGATAGGCAGTGAGTGGCAATGTAGGATGGAGAAAAGCACCACAGGGTGGTCAGAATGGGGAGGTCAGGACAGATGCAGTGGCAATGTAGAATATGTTTCTGAAATACATCGAGGGGTGGTGCGCATTGTCAGGTTTTCTAATAGGCAATTCACTAGTATGAGTGAGAACAACAGCACGGGATGGTGTGAATGAGGGCTTAAATTAGGATACTCAGTGAGTGGCAATGTAGGAAGGAGAAAATCACCACTTGATGGTCAGCATGGGGAGGTCAGGAAACATGAAGTGCAATGTAGGATAGGTTCCTGAAAAACATTGCGGAGTGGTGTGCATTGTAAGGCTTTGTAACAGGCCATTCACTAGTAGGAGTGAGAACAACAGCACGGGTTGGTGTGAATCGGAGGGCCTGAATTAGCATAGGCAGTGAGGGGCAATGAAGAATAGAGAAAAGCACCATGGGGTGGGCATCATGGGGAGGTGAGGAAACATGCAGTGGCAATGTAGGATAAGTTTCTGAAAAACATCAATTGTAGTGTGCATTATAAGCATTTGTAACAAGCCATTCACAAGTAGAAGTGAGAAAAAAATCACGGGGTGATGTTATTCGGAGGGCCTGAATAAGGATAGGCAGTGAGTGTCAATGTAGGATGTAGAAAATCACCACTGGGTGGTCAGCATGGACAGTTCAGGAAACATGCAGTGGCAATGTATGACAGGTTTCTGAAAAGCATCGTGGGTTGGTGCATATTGTAGTGGTTTTTAAGAGGCCATTCACTAGGAGAGTGAAAAAAACATCACGGCCTGGTTTGAATCGGAGGGCCTGAATTAGGATAGGCAGTGAGTGGTAATGTAAAATGGAGAAAAGCACCACGGGGTGGTCTGCATGGGGAGGTCAGGAAACACGCAGAGGCAATGTAGGATAGGTTTCTAAAAAACATCGCGGGGTGGCGTGCACTGTAAGGCTTTCTATCAGGCCATTCAGTAGTAAGAGTGAGAAAAACATCACGGGCTGGTGTGAATCGGAGGGACTGAATTAGGATCGGCAGTGAGTGGCAATGTAGGATGAAGAAAAGCACCACAGGGTGGTCAGCATGTGGAGGTCAGGACAGATGCAGTGGCAATGTAGAAAAGGTTTCTGAAAAACATAGAGATGTGGTGCGCATTGTAAGGGTTTCTAACAGGCCATTCACTAGTAGGAGTGAGAAATACATCATGATGTGTTGTGAATCCGAGGGCCTGAATCAGCATACGCAGTGAGTGGCAATGTAGAATGGAGAAAAGCATAAAGGGGTGGTCAGGATGCTAAAGTCAGGAAACTTGCAGTGGCCATGTAGGATACGTTTCTGATAAACATCGCAGGGTGGTGTGCATTGTAAGGGTTTCTAACAGGCCTTTCCCTTGAAGTAGTGAAAACAACATCACTGGGTGGTGTGAATCGGAAGGCCTGAATTAGAACAGGCAGTGAGTGGCAATGTAGGTTGGAGAAAAGCACCACGGGTTGGTCAGCATGGGGAGGTCAGGAAACATACAGTGGCAATGTAGGATAGGTTTCTGAAAAACATTGTGGGGTGGTGCGCATTATAAGCGTTTCTAACAAGCCATTCACAAGTAGGAGTGAGAAAAACCTCATGGGGTGGTGTGAATCCGAGGGCCTGAATTAGGATAGACAGTGAATGGCAATGTAAGATGGAGAAAAGAACCATGTGTTTGTCAGCATTGGCAGGTAATGAAACATGCAGTGGCAATGTAGGATAGGTTTCGCAAAAACATCGCAGGGTGGTGCGCATTGTAAGGGTTTCTAACAGGCTATTCACAGGTAGGATGAAAAACACATCACGGGGTGGTGTGAATTGGATGGCCTGAATCAGGATAGGCAGTGAGTGGCAATGTAGGATGTAGAAAAGCTCCACGGAGTCGTCAGCATGAAGAGTTCAGTAAACATGCAGTGGCAACGTAGGATAGGTTTCGGAAAAGCATCGCGGGTTGGTGCACATTGTAAGGGTTTCTAACAGGCCATTCACTAGTAGGAGTGAAAAAAACATCACGGCGTGGTGTGAATCGGAGGGCCTGAATCGGGATATCCAGTGAGTGGTAATGTAAAATGGAGAAAAGCACCAGGAGGTGGTCTGTCGGGGGAGGTCAGGAAACATGCAGAGGCTATGTAGGATAGGTTTCTGAAATATATCGTGGGGTGGTGAACATTGTAAGGTTTTCTATCAGGCCATTCACTAGTAGGAGTGAGAAAAAACATCTCGGGAGGGTGTGAATCGGAGGGCCTAAATTCGGATAGGCAGTGAGTGGCAATGTAGGATGGAGAAAAGCACCACAGGGTGGTCAGAATGGGGAGGTCAGGACAGATGCAGTGGCAATGTAGAATACGTTTCTGAAATACATCGAGGGGTGGTGCGCATTGTCAGGTTTTCTAACAGGCAATTCACTAGTATGAGTGAGAACAACAGCACGCGATGGTGTGAATGAGGGCTTAAATTAGGATACTCAGTGAGTGGCAATGTAGGAAGGAGAAAATCACCACTTGATGGTCAGCATGGGGAGCTCAGGAAACATGAAGTGAAATGTAGGATAGGTTCCTGAAAAACATCGCGGAGTGGTGCGCATTGTAAGTGTTTGTAACAAGCCATTCACTAGTAGGAGTGAGAACAACAGCATGGGGTGGTGTGAATCGGAGGGCCTGAATTAGGATACGCAGTGAGTGGCAATAAAATATAGAGAAATGTAGCACGCGGTGGGTAACAGGGGGAGGTCACGAAACATGCAGTGGCAATGTAGGAGAAGTTTCTGAAAAACATCACGGGGTGGTGCGCATTATAAGTGTTTCTAACAAGCATTCACAAGTAGGAGTGAGAAAAACATCACGGGGTTGTGTGAATCGGAGTGCCAGAATTAGGTTAGGCAGTGAATGGCAATGTAGGATGGAGAAGAGAACCACGGGTTTGTCACCATGGGGAGGTAATGAAACATGCAGTAGCAATGTAGGATAGGTTTCTGATGAACATCGCAGGTTGGTGCGCATGGTAAGGTTTTCTAACAGGCTATTCACACGTAGGATTGAAAAAAAACATCACGGGGTGGTGTGAATCGGATTGGCCTAAATCAGGATAGGCAGTGAGTGGCAATGTAGGATGTAGAAAAGCACCACGGGGAGGTCAGCATGGAGAGTTCATGAAACATGCAGTGGCAATGTAGGATAGGTTTCTGAAAAGTATCGTGGTTTAGTGAACATTGTAAGGGTTTCTAACAGGTCATTCACTATTAGGAGTGAAAAAAACATCACGGCGTGGTGTGAATCAGATGGCCTGAATCGTGATAGGCAGTGAGTGGTAATGTAAAATGGAGAAAAGCACCATGGGGTGGTCTGCATGGGGAGGTCAGGAAACATGCAGAGGCAATGTAGGAGAGGTTTCTGAAAAACATCGCGGGGTGGTGAGCATTGTAAGGTTTTCTATCAGGCCATTCACTAGTAGGAGTGAGAAAAACATCACGGGCTGGTGTGAATCGGAGTGCCTGAATTCGGATAGGCAGTGAGTGGCAATGAAGGATGGAGAAAAGCACCACAGGGTGGTGAGCATGGGGAGGTCAGGACAGATGCAGTGGCAATGTAGGATAAGTTTCTGAGAAACATCGTGGGGTGGTGCGCATTGTAAAGTTTCTACCAGGCCATTCACTAGTAGGAGTGAGAAATACATCATGATGTGGTGTGAATCTGAGGGCCTGAATCAGCATATACAGTGAGTGGGAATGTACAATGGAGAAAAACTCAACAGGGTGGTCAGGATGGGGAGGTCAGGAAACATGCAGGGGCAATGTAGGATAGGTTTCTGAAAAACATCGCGGGGTGGTGCAGATTGTAAGGGTTTCTCACAGTCCATTCACTAGTAGGAGTGAGAAAAACATCATGGGGTGGTGTGAATCAGAGGGCCTTAATTAGGATAGACAGTGAGTGGCAAAGTAGGAATGGAGAAAAGCACCAGAGGTTGGTCAGGATGGGGAGGTCAGGAAACATGCCGTGGCATTGTAGGATAGGTTTCTGATAAACATCGCGGGATGGTGCGCATTGTCAGGGTTTCTAACAGGCAATTCACTAGTACAAGTGAGAACAACAGCACGGGATGGTGTGAATGAGGGCTTAAATTAAGATACTCAGTGAGTGGCAATGTAGGAAGGAGAAAATCACCACTTGATGGTCAGCATGGGGATCTCAGGAAACATGAAGTGCAATGTAGGATAGGTTTCTGAAAAACATCGCGGAGTGGTGCGCATTATAAGTGTTTGTAACAGGCTATTCACAAGTAGGAGTGAGAGCAACAGCACGGGGTGGTGTGAATAGGAGGGCGTGAATTAGGATATGCAGTGAGTGGTAATGAAGAATAGAGAAACGCTCCACGGTGTGGGCAAAATGGGGAGGTCAGGAAACATGCAGTGGCAATGTAGGATAAGTTTCTGAAAAACATCACGGGGTGGTGCGCATTATAAGCGTTTCTAACAAGCAATTCACAAGTCGGACTGAGTAAAACATCACGGGGTTGTGTGATGCGGAGGGCCTGAATTAGGATAGGCAGTGAATGGCAATGTAGAATGGAGAAAATAACCACGGGTTTATCAGCATGGGGAGGTCAGGAAACATGCAGTCGCAATGTAGGATAGGTTTCTGATAAACATAGCAGGGTGGTGCGCATTGTAAGGGTTTCTAACAGGCTACTCACTGGTAGGATTGAAAAAAAACATCACGGGGTGGTGTTAATCGGAGGGCCTGAATCAGGATAGGCAATGAGTGGCAATGTAGGTTGGAGAAAAGCACCACGGGGTGGTCTGCCTGGGGAGGTCAGGAAACATGCAGTGGCAATGTAGGATAGGTTACTGAAAAACATCGCGGGGTGGTGAGAATTGTAAGGGTTTCTAACAGGCCATTCACTAATAGGAGTGAGAAAATCATCACAGAGTGGGGTGAATCGGAGGGCCTGAAATCGCATAGGCAGTGAGTGGCAATGTAGGATGTAGAAAAGCAACACGGGGTGGTCAGCAGTGCGAAGATAGGAAACATGTAGTGGCAAAGTAGGATAGGTTTCTGAAACACATCGTGGGTTGGTGCGCATTGTAAGTGTTTCTAACCGACCTTTCACTAGTAGGACTGAGAAAAACATCATGCGATGGTGTGAATCGGAATGCCTGAATCAGGATAGGCAGTGAGTGTCAATGTAGGATACAGAAAAGAACCATGGGGTTGTCAGCATTGGGAGGTCAGGAAACATGCAGAGGCAATGTAGGACAGGTTTCTGAAAAACATCACGGGGTGGTGTCAGTGTAAACGTTTCTAACAAGCCATTCACAAGTGGGAGTGAGAAAAACATCACGGCGTGGTGTGAATTCGAGGGCCTGAATAAGGATAGGTAGTGAGTGTCAATGTAGGATGGAGAAAAGCACCATGGGCTGGTCAGCATGGGGAGGTAAGGAAACATGCAGTGGCAATGTAGGATATTTTTCTGAAAAACATCGCGGGTTGGTGAACATTGTAAGGGTTTCTCACAGCCCATTCACGGGTAGGAGTGAGAAAAACATCACGGGGTGGTGTGAATCGGAATACCTGAATCAGGATTGGCAGTGATTGTCAATGTAGAATGGAGAGAAGCACCATGGCGTGGTCAGCATGGGGAGGTCAGGAAACATGCTTTGGCAATGTAGGATAGGTTTCTGAAAAACATCGCGGGTTGGTGCGCATTGTAAGTGTTTCTAACAGGTCATAGACTAGTAGGAGTGAAAAAAACATCATGGCATTGTGTGAATTGGAGGGCCTGAAGAAGGATAGGCAGTGTGTTGCATTGTAAAATGGAGAAAAGCACAAAGGGGTGGTCAGCATGGGGAGGTCAGGAAACATGCAGTGGCAATGTAGAAAAGGTTTCTGAAAAACGTCACGGGTGGTGCGCATGGTAAGGGTATCTAACAGGCCTTTCACTAGTAGGAGTGAAAAAACATCATGCTGTGGTGTGAATCGGAGTTCCTGAATCAGGATAGGCAGTGAGTGGCAATGTAAAATGGAGAAAAGCATCACGGGGTGGTCAGCATTGGGAGGTCAGGAAACATGCAGTAGCAATGTAGGATAGGTTTCTGAAAAACATCGCGGGGTGGTGCGCATTGTAAGGGTTTGTAACAGGCCATTCTCTAGTAGGAGTGAGAACAACAGCCCGGGGTGGTGTGAATCAGAGGGCCTGAATTAGGATAGGCAGTGTGTGGCAATGTAGGATGGAGACAAGAACCACGGGTTTGTCAGTACGGGGAGGTATGGAAACATGCAGTGGGAATGTAGGATATGTTTCTGATAAACATCGCAGGGTGTGCACATTGTAAGGATTTCTAACAGGCCATTCACTAGTAGAGTGAAAAAAAACATCACGGCCTGGAGTGAATCGGAGGGCCTGAATCGGGATAGGCAGTGAGTGGTAATGTAAAATGGAGAAAAGCACCACCGGGTGGTCTGCATGGGGAGGTTAGGAAACATGCAGAGGCAATGTAGGATAGGTTTTTGAAATACATCGCGTGGTGGTGAGCAATGTAAGGTTTTCAATCAGGCCATTCACTAGTAGGAGTGAGAAAAACTTCACGGGCTGCTGTGAATCGGAGGACCTGAATTAGGACAGGCACTGAGTAGCAATGTAAGATGAAGAAAAGCAACACGCGGTGGTCAGCATGGGGCGGTCAGGAAACATGCGGTGGCCATGAAGGATAGGTTTCTGAAAAACCTCGCAGTGTGGTGCACATTGTAAGGGTTTCTAACAGGCCATTCACTAGTAGGAGTGAGAAAAACATCACGGGGTGGTGTGAACCTGAGAGCATGAATCAGGATAGGCAGTGAGTGGCAATGTAGGATGTGGAAAAGCAGCACGGAGTAGTCAGCATGGGGAGGTCAGGAAATATGCAGTGGCCATGTATGATAGGTTTCTGAAAAACATCGCAGCATGGTGCAAATTGTAAGGGTTTCTAACAGGCCATTCACTAGAAGGAGTGAGAAAAACATCACGGGGTGGTGTGAACCTGAGAGCATGAATCAGGATAGGCAGTGAGTGGCAATGTAGGATGTAGAAAAGCACCACGGGGTGGTCAGCATGGGGAGGATAGAAAACAGGCAGTGGCAATGTGTGATAGATTTCTGAAGAACATCTCGTGGTGGTGAGCATTGTAAGGATTTCTAACAGGCCATTGACTAGTAGGAGTGAGAAAACCATCACGGGGTGGGTTGAATAGGAGGGCCTGAATTAGGATAGGCAGTGAGTGGCAATGTAGGATGTAGAAAAGCACCACAGGGTGGTCAGCATGGGGAGGTCAGGAAACATGCAGTGGCAATGTAGGATAGGTTTCTGAAAAACATCGCGGGGTGGTGCACATTGTAAGTGTTTATAACAGGCCATTCACTAGTACGAGTGAGAACAACAGCACGGGGTGGTGTGAATGAGGGCCTAAATTAGGATAGGCATTGAGTGGCATTGTAGGACGGAGAAAATCACCATTTGTTGGTCAGCATGTGAAGTCAGGAGACATGAAGTGCAATGTAGGATAGGTTTCTGAAAAACATCGCTGGGTGGTGCGCATTGTAAGGGTTTCTAACAGGCCATTCACTAGTAGGAATGAGAAAAACATCACGGGATGGTGTGAATCGCAGGGCCTGAAATCGAATAGGCAGTGAGTGGCATAGTACTTTGGAGAAAAGCACCATGGGGTTGTCAGCATGGGGAGTTCAGGAAACATGCAGTGGCAATGTAGGATAGGTTTCTGAAAAACATCGCGGGGTGGTGTGCATTGTAAGTGTTTCTAACAGGCCATTCATAGTAGGATTGAGAAAACATCACGGGGTGGTGTGATTCAGAAGGCCTGAATCAGGATAGGCAGTGAGTGTCAATGTAGGATGCACAAAAGCACCACGGGCGGTCAGCATGGGGAGGTCAGGAAACTTTCAGTGGCAATGTAGGATAGGTTTCTGAAAAATATTGAGGAGTGGTGCGCAATGTAAGGGTTTCTAACAGGCATTCACTAGTAGGAGTGATAAAAACATCACAGGGTCGTGTGAATCAGTTGACCTGAATCAGGATAGGCAGTGAGTGGCAATGTAGGATGCACAAAAGCACCACGGGGTGGTCAGCATGGGGAGGATCTGGAAACATGCAGTGTCAATCTGGGATAGGTTTCTGAAAAACATCGCGTGTTGGTGCGCATTGTTAGGGTTTCTAACAGGCCATTCACTAGTAGAAGTGAAAAAAATATCACGGCCTGGTGTGAATCAGAGAGACTGAATCAGGATAGGCAGTGAGTGGCAATGTAAAGTGGAGAAAAGCACCACGGGGTGGTCTGTATGGGGAGGTCAGGAAACATGCAGTGGCAATGTAGGATAGGTTTCTGAAAAATATTGCGGAGTGGTCCGCATTGTAATTGTTTCTAACAGGCCTTTCATTAGTAGGATTGCGAAACATCACGGGGTGTTGTGAATCAGAAGGCCTGAATCAGGATAGGCAGTGAGTGGCAATGTAGGGTGGAGAGAAACACCACGGGGTGGTCAGCATGGGGAGGTCTGGAAACATGCAGTGGCAATGTAGGATAGGTTTGTGAAAAACATCGCGGGGTGGTGCGCATTGTAAGGGTTTGTAACAGGCCATTCACTAGTAGGAGTGAGAACAACATCACTGGGTGGTGTGAATAGGAGGGCCTAAATTAGGATAGGCAGTGAGTGGGAATGAAGAATGGAGAAAAGCACCATGGGTTGGGCAACATGGGGAGGTCAGGAAACATGCAGTGGCAATGTAGGATAGGTTTCTGAAAAACATCCCGGGGTGGTGTCACTGTAAGCGTTTCTAACAAGCCATTCACAAGTGCGAGTGAGAAAAGCATCATTGCGTGGTGTGAATATGAGGGCCTGAATAAGGATAGGGAGTGAGTGGCAATGTAGAATGGAGAAAAGCACAACGGGGTGGTCAGGATGGGGAGGTCAGGAAAGAAGCAGTGTCAATGTAGAATAGGTTTCTGAAAAACATCGCGGGGTGGTGAGCATTGTAAGATTTTCTATCTGGCCATTCACTAGTAGGAGTGAGAAAAACATCACGGGCTGGTGTGAATCGGAGGACCTGAATTAGGACAGGCAGTGAGTAGCAATGTAGGATGAAGAAAAGCAACACGGGGTGGTCAGCATGGGGCGGTCAGGAAACATGCGGTGGCCATGAAGGATAGGTTTCTGATAAACATCGCAGGGTGGTGCGCATTGTAAGGGTTTCTAACAGTCTATTCACTAGTAGGAGTGAGAACAACATAACGGGGCGTTGTGAATCGGAAGGCCTGAATAAGAATAGGCACTCAGTGGCTTTGTAGGATGCAGAAAGGCAGCACGGAGTAGTCAGCATGGTAGGTCAGGAAATATGCAGTGGCCATGTATGATAGGTTTCTGAAAAACATCGCAGCGTGGTGCGCATTGCAAGGGTTTCTAACATGCCATTCACTAGTAGGAGTGAGAAAAACATGACAGCGTGGTGTGAATCGGAGGGCCTGAATAAGTGTAGGGAGTGAGTGTCAATGTAGGATGGAGAAAAGCACCATGCGCTGGTCAGCATGGGGAGGTAAGGAAACATGCAGTGGCAATGTAGGACAGGTTTCTGAAAAACATCGCGGGTTGGTGAGCATTGTAAGGGTTTCTAACAGCCCATTCACGAGTAGGAGTGAGAAAAACATCACGGGGTGGTGTGAATCGGAATACCTGAATCAGGATTGGCAGTGATTGTCAATGTAGGATGGAGACAAGCACCATGGGGTGGTCAGCATGGGGAGTTCAGGAAACATGCTTTGGCAATGTAGGATAGGTTTCTGAAAAACATCGCGGGTTGGTGCGCATTGTAAGGGTATCTAACAGGCCTTTCAATAGTAGGAGTGAAAAAAACATCATGCTGTGGTGTGAATCGGAGTTCGTGAATCAGGATAGGCAGTGAGTGGCAATGTAAAATGGAGAAGAGCATCACGGAGTGGTCAGCAATGGGAGGTCAGGAAACATGCAGTGGCAATGTAGGAATGGTTTCTGAAATACATCGCGTGGTGGTGAGCATTGTAAGGTTTTCTATGTGGCCATTCACTAGGAGGAGTGAGAAAAACATCACGGGCTGGTGTGAATCGGAGGGCCTGAATTCGGATAGGCAGTGAGTGGCAATGTAGGATGGAGAAAAGCACCACTGGGTGGTCCGCATGGGGAATTAAGGACAGATGCAGTGGCAATGTAGGATAGGTTTCTGATAAACATCGCGGTGTGGTGCGCGTTGTAAGGTTTTCTAACAGGCAATTCACTAGTACGAGTGAGAACAACATCACGGGGTGGTGTGAATGAGGGCCTAAATTAGGATACTCAGTGAGTGGCAATGTAGGAAGGAGAAAATCACCACTTGGTGGTAAGCATGAGGAGGTCAGGAAACATGAAGTGCAATGTAGGATAGGTTTCTGAAAAACATCTCGGAGTGGTGTGCATTGTAAGGCTTTGTAACAGGCCATTCACTAGTAGGACTGAGAACAACAGCACGGGTTGGTGTGAATCGGAGGTCCTGAATTAGCATAGGCAGTGAGTGGCAATGAAGAATAGAGAAAAGCACCATGGGGTGGGCATCATGGGGAGGTCAGGAAACATGCAGTGGCAATGTAGCATAAGTTTCTGAAAAACATCATGGGGTGGTGTCATTGTAACCGTTTGTAACAAGCCATTCACTGGTGGGAGTGAGAAAAACATCACGGCGTGGTGTGAATCGGAGGGCCTGAATAAGGATAGGGAGTGAGTGTCAATGTAGGATGGAGAAAAGCACCAAGCGCTGGTCAGCATGGGGAGGTAAGGAAACATGCAGTGGCAATGTAGGATAGGTTTCTGAAAAACATCGCGGGTTGGTGAGCCTTGTAAGGGTTTCTAACAGCCCATTCACGAGTAGGAGTGAGAAAAACATCACGGGGTGGTGTGAATCGGAATACCTGAATCAGGATTGGCAGTGATTGTCAATGTAGGATGGAGAGAAGCACCATGGGGTGGTCAGCATGGGGAGTTCAGGAAACATGCTTTGGCAATGTAGGATAGGTTTCTGAAAAACATCGCGGGTTGGTGCGCATTGTAAGGGTATCTAACAGGCCTTTCACCAGTAGGAGTGAAAAAAACATCATGCTGTGGTGTGAATCGGAGTTCCTGAATCAGGATAGGCAGTGAGTGGCAAAGTAAAATGGAGAAAAGCATCACGGAATGGTCAGCATTGGGAGGTCAGGAAACATGCAGTGGCAATGTAGGATAGGTTTCTGAAATACATCGCGGGATGGTGAGCATTGTAAGATTTTCTATCTGGCCATTCACTAGGAGGAGTGAGAAAAACATCACGGGCTGGTGTGAATCGGAGGGCCTGAATTTGGATAGGCAGTGAGTGGCAATGTAGGATGGAGAAAAGCACCACTGGGTGGTCCACATGGGGAAGTCAGGACAGATGCAGTGGCAATGTAGGATAGGTTTCTGATAAACATCGCCGAGTGATGCGCGTTGTAAGGTTTTCTAACAGGCAATTCATTAGTACGAGTGAGAACAACATCACGGGGTGGTGTGAATGAGGGCCTAAATTAGGATACTCAGTGAGTGGCAATGTAGGAAGGAGAGAATCACCACTTGGTGGTAAGCATGGGGAGGTCAGGAAACATGAAGTGCAATGTAAGATAGGTTTCTGAAAAACATCACGGAGTGGTGTGCATTGTAAGGCTTTGTAACAGGCCATTCATTTGTAGGAGTGAGAACAACAGTACGGGTTGGTGTGAATCGGAGGGCCTGAATTAGGATAGGCAATGAGTGGCAATGTAGGATGAAGAAAAGCACCACAGGGTGGTCAGCATGTGGAGGTCAGGACAGATGCAGTGGCAATGTAGGATAAGTTTCAGAAAAACATCACGGGGTGGTGCACATTATAAGCGTTTGAAACAAGCCATTCACAAGTAGAAGTGAGAAAAAAATCACGGGGTGATGTTAATCGGAGGGCCTGAAAAAGGATAGGCAGTGAGTTTCAATGTAGGATGTAGAAAATCACCACGGGTTTGTCAGCATGGACAGTTCAGGAAACATGCAGTGGCAATGTATGACAGGTTTCTGAAAAGCATCGTGGGTTGGTGCATATTGTAATGGTTTTTAACAGGCCATTCACTAGGAGAGTGAAAAAAACATCACGGCCTGGTTTGAATCGGAGGGCCTGATTTAGGATAGGCAGTGAGTGGGAATGAAGAATGGAGAAAAGCACCACGGGGTGGGCAACATGGGGAGGTCAGGAAACATGCAGTGGAAATGTAGGATAGGTTTCTGAAAAACATCACGGGGTGGTGTCATTGTAAGCGTTTGTAACAAACCATTCACTGGTGGGAGTGAGAAAAACATCACGGCGTGGTGTGAATCGGAGGGCCTGAATAAGGATAGGGAGTGAGTGTCAATGTAGGATGGAGAAAAGCACCATGCGCTGGTCTGCATGGGGAGGTAAGGAAACATGCAGTGGCAATGTAGGATAGGTTTCTGAAAAACATCGCGGGTTGGTGAGCATTGTAAGGGTTTCTAACAGCCCATTCACGAGTAGGAGTGTGAAAAACATCACGGGGTAGTGTGAATCGGAATACCTGAATCAGCATTGGCAGTGATTGTCAATGTAGGATGGAGAGAAGCACCATGGGGTGGTCAGCATGAGGAGTTCAGGAAACATGCTTTGGCAATGTAGGATAGGTTTCTGAAAAACATCGCGGGTGGTGCGCATTGTAAGGGTATCTAACAGGCCTTTCAATAGTAGGAGTGAAAAAAACATCATGCTGTGGTGTGAATCGGAGTTCCTGAATCAGGATAGGCAGTGAGTGGCAATGTAAAATGGAGAAAAGCATCACGGAGTGGTCAGCATTGGGAGGTCAGGAAACATGCAGTGGCAATGTAGGATAGGTTTCTGAAATACATCGCGGGGTGGTGAGCATTGTAAGATTTTCTATCTGGCCATTCACTAGGAGGAGTGAGAAAAACATCACGGGCTGGTGTGAATCGGAGGGCCTGAATTCGGATAGGCAGTGAGTGGCAATGTAGGATGGAGAAAAGCACCACTGGGTGGTCTGCATGGGGAAGTCAGGACAGATGCAGTGGCAATGTAGGATAGGTTTCTGATAAACATCGCGGTGTGGTGCGCGTTGTAAGGTTTTCTAACAGGCAATTCATTAGTACGAGTGAGAACAACATCACGGGGTGGTGTGAATGAGGGCCTAAATTAGGATACTCAGTGAGTGGCAATGTAGGAAGTAGAGAATCACCACTTGGTGGTAAGCATGTGGAGGTCAGGAAACATGAAGTGCAATGTAAGATAGGTTTCTGAAACACATCACGGAGTGGTGTGCATTGTAAGGCTTTGTAACAGGCCATTCACTAGTAGGAGTGAGAACAACAGCACGGGTTGGTGTGAATCGGAGGGCCTGAATTAGCATAGGCAGTGAGTGGCAATGAAGAATAGAGAAAAGCACCATGGGGTGGGCATCATGGGGAGGTCAGGAAACATGCAGGGGCAATGTAGGATAAGTTTCTGAAAAACATCACGGGGTGGTGTGCATTATAAGCATTTGTAACAAGCCATTCACAAGTAGAAGTGAGAAAAAAATCACGGGGTGATGTTATTCGGAGGGCCTGAATAAGGATAGGCAGTGAGTGTCAATGTAGGATGTAGAAAATCACCACGTAGTGGTCAGCATGGAGAGTTCAGGAAACATGCAGTGGCAATGTATGACAGGTTTCTGAAAAGCATCGTGGGTTGGTGCATATTGTAATGCTGTTTAACAGGTCATTCACTAGGAGCATGAAAAAAACATCACGGCCTGGTTTGAATCGGAGGGCCTGATTTAGGATAGGCAGTGAGTGGTAATGTAAAATGGAGAAAAGCACCACGAGGTGGTCTGCATGGGGAGGTCAGGAAACACGCAGAGGCAATGTAGGATAGGTTTCTAAAATCATCGCGGGGTGGCGAGCCCTGTAAGGCTTTCTATCAGGCCTTTCACTAGTAAGAATGAGAAAAACATCACGGGTTGATGTGAATCGAAGTGACTGAATTAGGATAGGCAATGAATGGCAATGTAGGATGAAGAAAAGCAACACAGGGTGGTCAGCATGTGGAGGTCAGGACAGATGCAGTGGCAATGTAGAAAAGGTTTCTGAAAAACATAGAAATGTGGTGCGCATTGTAAGATTTTCTAACAGGCCATTCACTAGTAGGAGTGAGAAATACATCATGATGTGTTGTGAATCCGAGGGCCTGAATCAGCATACGCAGTGAGTGGCAATGTAGAATGGAGAAAAGCACAACGGGGTGGTCAGGATGGGGAGGTAAGGAAACATGCAGGGGCCATGTAGGATAGGTTTATGAAAAATATCACGGGGTGGTGAGCATTGAAAGGTTTTCTATCAGGCCATTCACTAGTAGGAGTGAGAATAACATCACGGGCTGGTGTGAATCGGAGGCCTGAATCGGGATAGGCAGTGAGTGGTAATGTAAAATGGAGAAAAGCACCACGGGGTGGTCTGCATGGGGAGGTTAGGAAACATTCAGAGACAATGTAGGATCGGTTTCTGAAATACATCGCGCGGTGGTGAGCAATGTAAGGTTTTCTATCAGGCCATTCACTAGTAGGAGTGAGAAAAACATCATGGGCTGGTGTGAATCGGAAGGCCTGAATTCGGATAGGCAGTGAGTGGCAATGTAGGATGGAGAAAAGCACCACTGGGTGGTCTGCATGGGGAAGTCAGGACAGATGCAGTGGCAATGTAGGATAGGTTTCTGATAAACATCGCGGTGTGGTGCGCGTTGTAAGGTTTTCTAACAGGCAATTCATTAGTACGAGTGAGAACAACATCACGGGGTGGTGTGAATGAGGGCCTAAATTAGGATACTCAGTGAGTGGCAATGTAGGAAGTAGAGAATCACCACTTGGTGGTAAGCATGGGGAGGTCAGGAAACATGAAGTGCAATGTAAGATAGGTTTCTGAAACACATCACGGAGTGGTGTGCATTGTAAGGCTTTGTAACAGGCCATTCACTAGTAGGAGTGAGAACAACAGCACGGGTTGGTGTGAATCGGAGGGCCTGAATTAGCATAGGCAGTGAGTGGCAATGAAGAATAGAGAAAAGCACCATGGGGTGGGCATCATGGGGAGGTCAGGAAACATGCAGGGGCAATGTAGGATAAGTTTCTGAAAAACATCACGGGGTGGTGTGCATTATAAGCATTTGTAACAAGCCATTCACAAGTAGAAGTGAGAAAAAAATCACGGGGTGATGTTATTCGGAGGGCCTGAATAAGGATAGGCAGTGAGTGTCAATGTAGGATGTAGAAAATCACCACGTAGTGGTCAGCATGGAGAGTTCAGGAAACATGCAGTGGCAATGTATGACAGGTTTCTGAAAAGCATCGTGGGTTGGTGCATATTGTAATGCTGTTTAACAGGTCATTCACTAGGAGCATGAAAAAAACATCACGGCCTGGTTTGAATCGGAGGGCCTGATTTAGGATAGGCAGTGAGTGGTAATGTAAAATGGAGAAAAGCACCACGAGGTGGTCTGCATGGGGAGGTCAGGAAACACGCAGAGGCAATGTAGGATAGGTTTCTAAAATCATCGCTGGGTGGCGAGCCCTGTAAGGCTTTCTATCAGGCCTTTCACTAGTAAGAATGAGAAAAACATCACGGGTTGATGTGAATCGAAGTGACTGAATTAGGATAGGCAATGAATGGCAATGTAGGATGAAGAAAAGCAACACAGGGTGGTCAGCATGTGGAGGTCAGGACAGATGCAGTGGCAATGTAGAAAAGGTTTCTGAAAAACATAGAAATGTGGTGCGCATTGTAAGATTTTCTAACAGGCCATTCACTAGTAGGAGTGAGAAATACATCATGATGTGTTGTGAATCCGAGGGCCTGAATCAGCATACGCAGTGAGTGGCAATGTAGAATGGAGAAAAGCACAACGGGGTGGTCAGGATGGGGAGGTAAGGAAACATGCAGGGGCCATGTAGGATAGGTTTATGAAAAATATCACGGGGTGGTGAGCATTGAAAGGTTTTCTATCAGGCCATTCACTAGTAGGAGTGAGAATAACATCACGGGCTGGTGTGAATCGGAGGCCTGAATCGGGATAGGCAGTGAGTGGTAATGTAAAATGGAGAAAAGCACCACGGGGTGGTCTGCATGGGGAGGTTAGGAAACATTCAGAGACAATGTAGGATCGGTTTCTGAAATACATCGCGCGGTGGTGAGCAATGTAAGGTTTTCTATCAGGCCATTCACTAGTAGGAGTGAGAAAAACATCATGGGCTGGTGTGAATCGGAAGGCCTGAATTCGGATAGGCAGTGAGTGGCAATGTAGGATGGAGAAAAGCACCACTGGGTGGTCCGCATGTGGGGAAGTCAAGACAGATGCAGTGGCAATGTAGGATAGGTTTCTGAAAAACATCGCAGGGTGGTGCGCATTGTAAGAGATTCTAACAGGCCATTCACTAGTAGAAGTGAGAAATACATCATGATGTTGTGTGAATCTGAGGGCCTGAATCAGCATAGACAGTGAGGGGCAATGTAGAATGGACAAAAGCACAACGGGGTTGTCAGGATGGGGAGGTCAGGAAAGAAGCAGTGTCAATGTAGAATAGGTTTCTGAAAAACATCGTGGGGTGGTGAGCATTGTAAGGTTTTCTATCTGGCCATTCACTAGTAGGAGTGAGAAAAACATCACGGGCTGGTGTGAATCGGAGAGCCTGAATTCGGATAGGCAGTGAGTGGCAATGTAGGATGGAGAAAAGCACCACTGGGGGGTCCGCATGGGGAAGTCAGGACAGATGCAGTGGCAATGTAGGATAGGTTTCTGATAAACATCGCGGGGTGGTAAGGTTTTCTAACAGGCAAATCATTAGTACGAGTGAGAACAACATCACGGGGTGGTGTGAATGAGGGCCTAAATTAGGATACTCAGTGAGTGGCAATGTAGGAAGGAGAAAATCATCACTTGGTTGTAAGCATGGGGAGGTCAGGAAACATGAAGTGCAATGTAAGATAGGTTTCTGAAAAACGTCACGGAGTGGTGTGCATTGTAAGGCTTTGTAACAGGCCATTCATTTGTAGGAGTGAGAACAACAGCACGGGTTGGTGTGAATCGGAGGGCCTGAATTAGGATAGGCAGTGAGTGGCAATGTAGGATGAAGAAAAGCACCACAGGGTGGTCAGCATGTGGAGGTCAGGACAGATGCAGTGGCAATGTAGAAAAGGTTTCTGAAAAACATAGAGATGTGGTGCGCATTGTAAGGGTTTCTAACAGGCCATTCACTAGTAGGAGTGAGAAATACATCATGATGTGTTGTGAATCCGAGGGCCTGAATCAGCATACGCAGTGAGTGGCTATGTAGAATGGAGAAAAGCACAACGGGGTGGTCAGGATGGGGAGGTCAGGAAACATGCAGTGGCCGTGTAGTATAGGTTTATGAAAAATATCACGGGGTGGTGAGCATTGTAAGGTTTTCTATCAGGCCATTCACTAGTAGGAGTGAGAATAACATCACGGGCTGGTGTGAATCGGAGGGCCTGATTCGGGATAGGCAGTGAGTGGTAATATAAAATGGAGAAAAGCTCCACGGGGTGGTCTGCATGGGGAGGTTAGGAAACATGCAGAGGCAATGTAGGATAGGTTTCTGAAATACATCGCGCGGTGGTGAGCAATGTAAGGTTTTCTATCAGGCCATTCACTAGTAGGAATGAGAAAAACATCATGGGCTGGTGTGAATCGGAAGGCCTGAATTCGGATAGGCAGTGAGTGGCAATGTAGGATGGAGAAAAGCACCACAGGGTCGTAAGCATGGCAAGGTCAGGACAGATGCATTGGCAATGTAGGATAGGTTTCTGAAAAACATCGCAGGATGGTGCGCTTTGTAAGAGTTTCTAACAGGCCATTCACTAGTAGAAGTGAGAAATACATCATGATGTGGTGTGAATATGAGGGCCTGAATCAGCATAGACAGTGAGGGGCAATGTAGAATGGACAAAAGCACAACGGGGTGGTCAGGATGGGGAGGTCAGGAAAGAAGCAGTGTCAATGTAGAATAGGTTTCTGAAAAACATTGTGGGGTGGTGATCATTGTAAGGTTTTCTATCTGGCCATTCACTAGTAGGAGTGAGAAAAACATCACGGGCTGGTGTGTATCGGAGGGCCTGAATTCGGATAGGCAGTGAGTGGCAATGTAGGATGGAGAAAAGCACCACTGGGTGCTCCGCATGGGGAAGTCAGGACAGATGCAGTGGCAATGTAGGATAGGTTTCTGATAAACATCGCGGGGTGCTAAGGTTTTCTCACAGGCAAATCATTAGTACGAGTGAGAACAACATCACGGGGTGGTGTGAATCGGAGGGCCTGAATAAGTATAGGGAGTGAGTGTCAATGTAGGATGGAGAAAAGCACCATGCGCTGGTCAGCATGGGGAGGTAAGGAAACATGCAGTGGCAATGTAGGATAGGTTTCTGAAAAACATCGCGGGTTGGTGAACATTGTAAGGGTTTCTAACAGCCCATTCACGAGTAGGAGTGAGAAAAACATCACGGGGTGGTGTGAATCGGAATACCTGAATCAGGATTGGCAGTGATTGTCAATGTAGGATGGAGAGAAGCACCATGGGGTGGTCAGCATGGGGAGTTCAGGAAACATGCTTTGGCAATGTAGGATAGGTTTCTGAAAAACATCGCGGGTTGGTGCGCATTGTAAGGGTATTTAACAGGCCTTTCACTAGTAGGAGTGAAAAAAAACATCATGCTGTGGTGTGAATCGGAGTTCCTGAATCAGGATAGTCAGTGAGTGGCAATGTAAAATGGAGAAAAGCATCACGGAGTGGTCAGCATTGGGAGGTCAGGAAACATGCAGTGGCAATGTAGGATAGGTTTCTGAAATACATCGCGGCGTGGTGAGCATTGTAAGATTTTCTATCTGGCCATTCACTAGGAGGAGTGAGAAAAACATCACGGGCTGGTGTGAATAGGAGGGCCTGAATTCGGATAGGCAGTGAGTGGCAATGTAGGATGGAGAAAAGCACCACTGGGTGGTCCGCATGGGGAAGTCAGGACAGATGCAGTGGCAATGTAGGATAGGTTTCTGATAAACATCGCGGTGTGGTGCACGTTGTAAGGTTTTCTAACAGGCAATTCATTAGTACGAGTGAGAACAACATCACAGGGTGGTGTGAATGAGGGCCTAAATTAGGATACTCAGTGAGTGGCAATGTAGGAAGGAGAAAATCACCACTTGGTGGTAAGCATGGGGAGGTCAGGAAACATGAAGTGCAATGTAAGATAGGTTTCTGAAAAACATCACGGAGTGGTGTGCATTGTAAGGCTTTGTAACAGGCCATTCATTCGTAGGAGTGAGAACAACAGTACGGGTTGGTGTGAATCGGAGGGCCTGAATTAGGATAGGCAATGAGTGGCAATGTAGGATGAAGAAAAGCACCACAGGGTGGTCAGCATGTGGAGGTCAGGACAGATGCAGTGGCAATGTAGGATAAGTTTCAGAAAAACATCACGGGGTGGTGCACATTATAAGCATTTGAAACAAGCCATTCACAAGTAGAAGTGAGAAAAAAATCACGGGGTGATGTTAATCGGAGGGCCTGAATAAGGATAGGCAGTGAGTTTCAATGTAGGATGTAGAAAATCACCACGGATTTGTCAGCATGGACAGTTCAGGAAACATGCAGTGGCAATGTATGACAGGTTTCTGAAAAGCATCGTGGGTTGGTGCATATTGTAATGGTTTTTAACAGGCCATTCACTAGGAGAGTGAAAAAAACATCACGGCCTGGTTTGAATCGGAGGGGCTGATTTAGGATAGGCAGTGAGTGGGAATGAAGAATGGAGAAAAGCACCACGGGGTGGGCAACATGGGGAGGTCAGGAAACATGCAGTGGAAATGTAGGATAGGTTTCTGAAAAACATCACGGGGTGGTGTCATTGTAAGCATTTGTAACAAGCCATTCACTGGTGGGAGTGAGAAAAACATCACGGCGTGGTGTGAATCGGAGGGCCTGAATAAGTATGTGGAGTGAGTGTCAATATAGGATGGAGAAAAGCACCATGCGCTGGTCAGCATGGGGAGGTAAGGAAACATGCAGTGGCAATGTAGGATAGGTTTCTGAAAAACATCGCGGGTTGGTGAGCATTGTAAGGGTTTCTAACAGGCCTTTCACTAGTAGGAGTGAAAAAAAAATCATGTGGTGTGAATCGGAGTTCCTGAATCAGGATAGGCAGTGAGTGCCAATGTAAAGTGGAGAAAAGCATCACGGAGTGCTCAGCATTGGGAGGTCAGGAAACATGCAGTGGCAATGTAGGATAGGTTTCTGAAATACATCGCGGGGTGGTGAGCATTGTAAGATTTTCTATCTGGCCATTCACTAGGAGGAGTGAGAAAAACATCACGGGCTAGTGTGAATCGGAGGGCCTGAATTCGGATAGGCAGTGAGTGGCAATGTAGGATGGAGAAAAGCACCACTGGGTGGTCCGCATGGGGAAGTCAGGACAGATGCAGTGGCAATGTAGGATAGGTTTCTGATAAACATCGCGGTGTGGTGCGCGTTGTAAGGTTTTCTAACAGGCAATTCACTAGTACGAGTGAGAACAACATCACGGGGTGGTGTGAATGAGGGCCTAAATTAGGATACTCAGTGAGTGGCAATGTAGGAAGGAGAAAATCACCACTTGGTGGTAAGCATGGGGAGGTCAGGAAACATGAAGTCCAATGTAAGATAGGTTTTTGAAAATCATCATCGAGTGGTGTGCATTGTAAGGCTTTGTAACAGGCCATTCATTCGTAGGAGTGAGAACAACAGCACGGGTTGGTGTGAATCGGAGGGCCTGAATTAGGATAGGCAGTGAGTGGCAATGTAGGATGAAGAAAAGCACCACAGGGTTGTCAGCATGTGGAGGTCAGGACAGATGCAGTGGCAATGTAGGATAAGTTTCAGAAAAACATCACGGGTTGGTGCGCATCATAAGCGTTTGAAACAAGCCATTCACAAGTAGAAGTGAGAAAAAAATCACGGGGTGATGTTAATCGGAGGGCCTGAATAAGGATAGGCAGTGAGTTTCAATGTAGGATGTAGAAAATCACCACGGGTTTGTCAGCATGGACAGTTCAGGAAACATGCAGTGGCAATGTATGACAGGTTTCTGAAAAGCATCGTGGGTTGGTGCATATTGTAATGGTTTTTAACAGGCCATTCACTAGGAGAGTGAAAAAAACATCACGGCCTGGTTTGAATCGGAGGGCCTGATTTAGGATAGGCAGTGAGTGGGAATGAAGAATGGAGAAAAGCACCACGGGGTGGGCAACATGGGGAGGTCAGGAAACATGCAGTGGAAATGTAGGATAGGTTTCTGAAAAACATCACGGGGTGGTGTCATTGTAAGCGTTTGTAACAAGCCATTCACTGGTGCGAGTGAGAAAAACATCACAGCGTGGTTTGAATCAGAGGGCCTGAATAAGGATAGGGAGTGAGTGTCAATGTAGGATGGAGAAAAGCACCATGCGCTGGTCAGCATGGGGAGGTAAGGAAACATGCAGTGGCAATGTTAGGATAGGTTTCTGAAAAACATCGCGGGTTGGTGAGCATTGTAAGGGTTTCTAACAGCCCATTCACGAGTAGGAGTGAGAAAAACATCACGGGGTGGTGTGATTAGGAATACCTGAATCAGGATTGGCAGTGATTGTCAATGTAGGATGGAGAGAAGCACCATGGGGTGGTCAGCATGTGGAGTTCAGGAAACATGCTTTGGCAATGTAGGATAGGTTTCTGAAAAACATCGTGGGTTGGTGCGCATTGTAAGTGTATCTAACAGGCCTTTCAATAGTAGGAGTGAAAAAAACATCATGCTGTGGTGTGAATAGGAGTCCCTGAATCAGGATAGGCAGTGAGTGGCAATGTAAAATGGAGAAAAGCATCACGGAGTGGTCAGCATTGGGAGGTCAGGAAACATGCAGTGGCAATGTAGGATAGGTTTCTGAAATACATCGCGGTGTGGTGAGCATTGTAAGATTTTCTATCTGGCCATTCACTAGGAGGAGTGAGAAAAACATCACGGGCTGGTGTGAATCGGAGGGCCTGAATTCGGGTAGGCAGTGAGTCGCAATGTAGGATGGAGAAAAGCACCACTGGGGGGTCCGCATGGGGAAGTCAGGACAGATGCAGTGGCAATGTAGGATAGGTTTCTGATAAACATCGCGGTGTGGTGCGCGTTGTAAGATTTTCTAACAGGCAATTCATTAGTACGAGTGAGAACAACATCACGGGGTGGTGTGAATGAGGGCCTAAATTAGGATACTCAGTGAGTGGCAATGTAGGAAGTAGAGAATCACCACTTGGTGGTAAGCATGGGGAGGTCAGGAAACATGAAGTGCAATGTAAGATAGGTTTCTGAAAAACATCACGGAGTGGTGTGCATTGTAAGGCTTTGTAACAGGCCATTCATTCGTAGGAGTGAGAACAACAGCACGGGTTGGTGTGAATCGGAGGGCGTGAATTAGGATAGGCAGTGAGTGGGAATGAAGAATGGAGAAAAGCACCACGGGGTGGGCAACATTGGGAGGTCAGGAAACATGCAGTGGAAATGTAGGATAGGTTTCTGAAAAACATCACGGGGTGGTGTCATTGTAAGCATTTGTAACAAGCCATTCACTGGTGGGAGTGAGAAAAACATCACGGCGTGGTGTGAATCGGAGGGCCTGAATAAGTATGTGGAGTGAGTGTCAATGTAGGATGGAGAAAAGCACCATGCGCTGGTCAGCATGGGGAGGTAAGGAAACATGCAGTGGCAATGTAGGATAGGTTTCTGAAAAACATCGCGGGTTGGTGAGCATTGTAAGGGTTTCTAACAGCCCATTCACGAGTAGGAGTGAGAAAAACATCACGGGGTGGTGTGAATCGGAATACCTGAATCAGGATTGGCAGTGATTGTCAATATAGGATGGAGAGAAGCACCATGGGGTGGTCAGCATGGGGAGTTCAGGAAACATGCTTTGGCAATGTAGGATAGGTTTCTGAAAAACATCGTGGGTTGGTGCGCATTGTAAGGGTATCTAACAGGCCTTTCACTAGTACTAGTGAAAAAAAATCATGTGGTGTGAATCGGAGTTCCTGAATCAGGATAGGCAGTGAGTGCCAATGTAAAGTGGAGAAAAGCATCACGGAGTGGTCAGCATTGGGAGGTCAGGAAACATGCAGTGGCAATGTAGGATAGGTTTCTGAAATACATCGCGGGGTGGTGAGCATTGTAAGATTTTCTATCTGGCCATTCACTAGGAGGAGTGAGAAAAACATCACGGGCTGGTGTGAATCGGAGGGCCTGAATTCGGATAGGCAGTGAGTGGCAATGTAGGATGGAGAAAAGCACCACTGGGTGGTCCGCATGGGGAAGTCAGGACAGATGCAGTGGCAATGTAGGATAGGTTTCTGATAAACATCGCGGTGTGGTGCGCGTTGTAAGGTTTTCTAACAGGCAATTCATTAGTACGAGTGAGAACAACATCACGGGGTGGTGTGAATGAGGGCCTAAATTAGGATACTCAGTGAGTGGCAATGTAGGAAGGAGAAAATCACCACTTGGTGGTAAGCATGGGGAGGTCAGGAAACATGAAGTGCAATGTAAGATAGGTTTTTGAAAAACATCATGGAGTGGTGTGCATTGTAAGGCTTTGTAACAGGCCATTCATTCGTAGGAGTGAGAACAACAGCACGGGTTGGTGTGAATCGGAGGGCCTGAATTAGGATAGGCAGTGAGTGGCAATGTAGGATGAAGAAAAGCACCACAGGGTGGTCAGCATGTGGAGGTCAGGACAGATGCAGTGGCAATGTAGGATAAGTTTCAGAAAAACATCACGGGGTGGTGCGCATTATAAGCGTTTGAAACAAGCCATTCACAAGTAGAAGTGAGAAAAAAATCACGGGGTGATGTTAATCGGAGGGCCTGAATAAGGATAGGCAGTGAGTTTCAATGTAGGATGTAGAAAATCACCACGGGTTTGTCCGAATGGACAGTTCAGGAAACATGCAGTGGCAATGTATGACAGGTTTCTGAAAAGCATCGTGGGTTGGTGCATATTGTAATGGTTTTTAACAGGCCATTCACTAGGAGAGTGAAAAAAACATCACGGCCTGGTTTGAATCGGAGGGCCTGATTTAGGATAGGCAGTGAGTGGGAATGAAGAATGGAGAAAAGCACCACGGGGTGGGCAACATGGGGAGGTCAGGAAACATGCAGTGGAAATGTAGGATAGGTTTCTGAAAAACATCACGGGGTGGTGTCATTGTAAGCGTTTGTAACAAGCCATTCACTGGTGCGAGTGAGAAAAACATCACAGCGTGGTTTGAATCAGAGGGCCTGAATAAGGATAGGGAGTGAGTGTCAATGTAGGATGGAGAAAAGCACCATGCGCTGGTCAGCATGGGGAGGTAAGGAAACATGCAGTGGCAATGTAGGATAGGTTTCTGAAAAACATCGCGGGTTGGTGAGCATTGTAAGGGTTTCTAACAGCCCATTCACGAGTAGGAGTGAGAAAAACATCACGGGGTGGTGTGATTAGGAATACCTGAATCAGGATTGGCAGTGATTGTCAATGTAGGATGGAGAGAAGCACCATGGGGTGGTCAGCCTGGGGAGTTCAGGAAACATGCTTTGGCAATGTAGGATAGGTTTCTGAAAAACATCGCGGGTTGGTGCGCATTGTAAGTGTATCTAACAGGCCTTTCAATAGTAGGAGTGAAAAAAACATCATGCTGTGGTGTGAATAGGAGTTCCTGAATCAGGATAGGCAGTGAGTGGCAATGTAAAATGGAGAAAAGCATCACGGAGTGGTCAGCATTGGGAGGTCAGGAAACATGCAGTGGCAATGCAGGATAGGTTTCTGAAATACATCGCGGGGTGGTGAGCATTGTAAGATTTTCTATCTGGCCATTCACTAGGAGGAGTGAGAAAAACATCACGGGCTGGTGTGAATCGGAGGGCCTGAATTCGGATAGGCAGTGAGTGGCAATGTAGGATGGAGAAAAGCACCACTGGGTGGTCCGCATGGGGAAGTCAGGACAGATGCAGTGGCAATGTAGGATAGGTTTCTGATAAACATCGCGGTGTGGTGCGCGTTGTAAGGTTTTCTAACAGGCAATTCATTAGTACGAGTGAGAACAACATCACGGGGTGGTGTGAATGAGGGCCTAAATTAGGATACTCAGTGAGTGGCAATGTAGGAAGGAGAAAATCACCACTTGGTGGTAAGCATGGGGAGGTCAGGAAACATGAAGTGCAATGTAAGATAGGTTTCTGAAAAACATCACGGAGTGGTGTGCATTGTAAGGCTTTGTATCAGGCCATTCATTCGTAGGAGTGAGAACAACAGCACGGGTTGGTGTGAATTGGAGGGCCTGAATTAGGATAGGCAGTGAGTGGCAATGTAGGATGAAGAAAAGCACCATAGGGTGGTCAGCATGTGGAGGTCAGGACAGATGCAGTGGCAATGTAGGATAAGTTTCAGAAAAACATCACGGGGTGGTGCGCATTATAAGCGTTTGAAACAAGCCATTCACAAGTAGAAGTGAGAAAAAAATCACGGGGTGATGTTAATCGGAGGGCCTGAATAAGGATAGGCAGTGAGTTTCAATGTAGGATGTAGAAAATCACCACGGGTTTGTCAGCATGGACAGTTCAGGAAACATGCAGTGGCAATGTATGACAGGTTTCTGAAAAGCATCGTGGGTTGGTGCATATTGTAATGGTTTTTAACAGGCCATTCACTAGGAGAGTGAAAAAAACATCACGGCCTGGTTTCAATCGGAGGGCCTGATTTAGGATAGGCAGTGAGTGGGAATGAAGAATGGAGAAAAGCACCACGGGGTGGGCAACATGGGGAGGTCAGGAAACATGCGGTGGAAATGTAGGATAGGTTTCTGAAAAACATCACGGGGTGGTGTCATTGTAAGCGTTTGTAACAAGCCATTCACTGGTGGGAGTGAGAAAAACATCACGGCGTGGTGTGAATCAGAGGGCCTGAATAAGGATAGGGAGTGAGTGTCAATGTATGATGGAGAAAAGCACCATGCGCTGGTCAGCATGTGGAGGTAAGGAAACATGCAGTGGCAATGTAGGATAGGTTTCTGAAAAACATCTCGGGTTGGTGAGCATTGTAAGGGTTTCTAACAGCCCATTCACGAGTAGGAGTGAGAAAAACATCACGGGGTGGTGTGATTCGGAATACCTGAATCAGGATTGGCAGTGATTGTCAATGTAGGATGGAGAGAAGCACCATGGGGTGGTCAGCATGGGGAGTTCAGGAAACATGCTTTGGCAATGTAGGATAGGTTTCTGAAAAACATCGCGGGTTGGTGCGCATTGTAAGGGTATCTAACAGGCCTTTCACTAGTAGGAGTGAAAAAAACATCATGCTGTGTTGTGAATCGGAGTTCCTGAATCAGGATAGGCAGTGAGTGGCAATTTAAAATGGAGAAAAGCATCACGGAGTGGTCAGCATTGGGAGGTCAGGAAACATGCAGTGGCAATGTAGGATAGGTTTCTGAAATACATCGCGGGGTGGTGAGCATTGTAAGATTTTCTATCTGGCCATTCACTAGGAGGAGTGAGAAAAACATCACGGGCTGGTGTGAATCGGAGGGCCTGAATTCGGATAGGCAGTGAGTGGCAATGTAGGATGGAGAAAAGCACCACTGGGTGGTCCGCATGGGGAAGTCACGACAGATGCAGTGGCAATGTAGGATAGGTTTCTGATAAACATCGCGGTGTGGTGCGCGTTGTAAGGTTTTCTAACAGGCAATTCATTAGTACGAGTGAGAACAACATCACGGGGTGGTGTGAATGAGGGCCTAAATTAGGATACTCAGTGAGTGGCAATGTAGGAAGGAGAAAATCACCACTTGGTGGTAAGCATGAGGAGGTCAGGAAACATAAAGTGCAATGTATGATAGGTTTCTGAAAAACATCGCGGAGTGGTGTGCATTGTAAGGCTTTGTAACAGGCCATTCACTAGTAGGAGTGAGAACAACAGCACGGGTTGGTGTGAATCGGAGGGCCTGAATTAGCATAGGCAGTGAGTCGCAATGAAGAATAGAGAAAAGCACCATGGGGTGGGCATCATGGGGAGGTGAGGAAACATGCAGTTGCAATGTAGGGTAAGTTTCTGAAAAACATCATTGGTGGTTTGCATTATAAGCATTTGTAACAAGCCATTCACAAGTAGAAGTGAGAAAAAAATTACGGGGTGATTTTATTCGGAGGGCCTGAATAACGATAGGCAGTGAGTGTCAATGTAGGATGTAGAAAATCACCACGGGGTGGTCAGCATGGACAGTTCAGGAAACATGCAGTGGCAATGTATGACAGGTTTCTGAAAAGCATCGTGGGTTGGTGCATATTGTAATGGTGTTTAACAGGTCATTCACTAGGAGAGTGAAAAAAACATCACGGCCTGGTTTGAATCGGAGGGCCTGATTTAGGATAGGCAGTGAGTGGTAATGTAAAATGGAGAAAAGCACCACGAGGTGGTCTGCATGGGGAGGTCAGGAAACACGCAGAGGCAATGTAGGATAGGTTTCTAAAATCATCGAGGAGTGGCGAGCCCTGTAAAGCTTTCTATCAGGCCTTTCACTAGTAAGAATGAGAAAAACATCACGGGTTGGTGTGAATCGGAGTGACTGAATTAGGATAGGCAGTGAATGGCAATGCAGGATGAAGAAAAGCACCACAGGGTGGTCAGCATGTGGAGGTCAGGACAGATGCAGTGGCAATGTAGAAAAGGTTTCTGAAAAACATAGAAATGTGGTGCGCATTGTAAGGGTTTCTAACAGGCCATTCACTAGTAGGAGTGAGAAATACATCATGATGTGTTGTGAATCCGAGGGCCTGAATCAGCATACGCAGTGAGTGGCAATGTAGAATGGAGAAAAGCACAACGGGGTGGTCAGGATGGTGAGGTCAGGAAACATGCAGTGGCCATGTAGGATAGGTTTATGAAAAATATCACGGGGTGGTGAGCATTGTAAGGTTTTCTATCAGGCCATTCACTAGTAGGAGTGAGAATAACATCACGGGCTGGTGTGAATCGGAGGGCCTGAATCGGGATAGGCAGTGAGTGGTAATGTAAAATGGAGAAAAGCACCACGTGGTGGTCTGCATGGGGAGGTTAGGAAACATGCAGAGGCAATGTGGGATAGGTTTCTGAAATACATCGCGCGGTGGTGAGCTATGTAAGGTTTTCTATCAGGCCATTCACTAGTAGGAGTGAGAAAAACATCATGGGCTGGTGTGAATCGGAAGGCCTGAATTCGGATAGGCAGTGAGTGTCAATGTAGGATGGAGAAAAGCATCACAGGGTCGTTAGCATGGCAAGGTCAGGACAGATGCAGTGGCAATGTAGAATAGGTTTCTGAAAAACATCGTGGGGTGGTGAGCATTGTAAGGTTTTCTATTTGGCCATTCACTAGTAGGAGTGAGAAAAACATCACGGGCTGGTGTGAATCGCAGGGCCTGAATTCGGATAGGCAGTGAGTGGCAATGTAGGATGGAGAAAAGCACCACTGGGTGGTCCGCATGTGGGGAAGTCAGGACAGATGCAGTGGCAATGTAGGATAGGTTTCTGAAAAACATCGCAGGGTGGTGCGCATTGTAAGAGATTCTAACAGGACATTCACTAGTAGAAGTGAGAAATACATCATGATGTTGTGTGAATCGGAGGGCCTGAATCAGCATAGACAGTGAGTGGCAATGTAGAATGGACAAAAGCACAACGGGGTGGTCAGGATGGGGAGGTCAGGAAAGAAGCAGTGTCAGTGTAGAATAGGTTTCTGAAAAACATCGCGGGGTGGTGAGCATTGTAAGGTTTTCTATCTGGCCATTCACTAGTAGGAGTGAGAAAAACATCACGGGCTGGTGTGAATCGGAGCGCCTCAATTCGGATAGGCAGTGAGTGGCAATGTAGGATGGAGAAAAGCACCACTGGGTGGTCCGCATGCGGAAGTCAGGACAGATGCAGTGGCAATGTAGGATAGGTATCTGATAAACATCGCTGGGTGGTAAGGTTTTCTAACAGGCAAATCATTAGTACGAGTGAGAACAACATCACGGGGTGGTGTGAATCGGAGGGCCTGAATAAGTATAGGGAGTGAGTGTCAATGTAGGATGGAGAAAAGCACCATGCGCTGGTCAGCATGGGGATGTAAGGAAACATGCAGTGGCAATGTAGGATAGGTTTCTGAAAAACATCGTGGGTTGGTGAGCATTGTAAGGGTTTCTAACAGCCCATTCACGAGTAGGAGTGAGAAAAACATCACGGGGTGGTGTGAATCGGAATACCTGAATCAGGATTGGCAGTGATTGTCAAAGTAGGATGGAGAGAAGCACCATGGGGTGGGCAGCATGGGGAGTTCAGGAAACATGCTTTGGCAATGTAGGATAGGTTTCTGAAAAACATCGCGGGTTGGTGCGCATTGTAAGGGTATCTAACAGGCCTTTCACTAGTAGGAGTGAAAAAAACATCATGCTGTGGTGTGAATCGGAGTTCCTGAATCAGGATAGGCAGTGAGTGGCAATGTAAAATGGAGAAAAGCATCACGGAGTGGTCAGCATTGGGAGGTCAGGAAACATGCAGTGGCAATGTAGGATAGGTTTCTGAAATACATCGCGGGGTGGTGAGCATTGTAAGATTTTCTATCTGGCCATTCACTAGGAGGAGTGAGAAAAACATCACGGGCTGGTGTGAATCGGAGGGCCTGAATTCGGATAGGCAGTGAGTGGCAATGTAGGATGGAGAAAAGCACCACTGGGTGGTCCGCATGGGGAAGTCAGGACAGATGCAGTGGCAATGTAGGATAGGTTTCTGATAAACATCGCGGTGTGGTGCGCGTTGTAAGGTTTTCTAACAGGCAATTAATTAGTACGAGTGAGAACAACATCACGGGGTGGTGTGAATGAGGGCCTAAATTAGGATACTCAGTGAGTGGCAATGTAGGAAGGAGAAAATCACCACTTGGTGGTCAGCATGGGGAGGTCAGGAAACATGAAGTGCAATGTAAGATAGGTTTCTAAAAAACATCACATAGTGGTGTGCATTGTAAGGCTTTGTAACAGGCCATTCATTCGTAGGAGTGAGAACAATAGTACGGGTTGGTGTGAATCGGAGGGCCTGAATTAGGATAGGCAGTGAGTGGCAATGTAGGATGAAGAAAAGCTCCACAGGGTGGTCAGCATGTGGAGGTCAGGACAGATGCAGTGGCAATGTAGGATAAGTTTCAGAAAAACATCACAGGGTGGTGCGCATTATAAGCGTTTGAAACAAGCCATTCACAAGTAGAAGTGAGAAAAAAATCACGGGGTGATGTTAATCGGAGGGCCTGAATAAGGATAGGCAGTGAGTTTCAATGTAGGATGTAGAAAATCACCACGATTTTGTCAGCATGGACAGTTCAGGAAACATGCAGTGGCAATGTGTGACAGGTTTCTGAAAAGCATCGTGGGTTGGTGCATATTGTAATGGTTTTTAAGAGGCCTTTCACTAGGAGAGTGAAAAAAACATCACGGCCTGGTTTGAATCGGAGGGCCTGATTTAGGATAGGCAGTGAGTGGGAATGAAGAATGGAGAAAAGCACCACGGGGTGGGCAACATGGGGAGGTCAGGAAACATGCAGTGGAAATGTAGGATAGGTTTCTGAAAAACATCAGGTGGTGGTGTCATTGTAAGCGTTTGTAACAAGCCATTCACTGGTGGGAGTGAGAAAAACATCACGGCGTGGTGTGAATCGGAGGGCCTGAATAAGGATAGGGAGTGAGTGTCAATGTAGGATGGAGAAAAGCACCATGCGCTGGTCAGCATGGGGAGGTAAGGAAACATGCAGTGGCAATGTAGGATAGGTTTCTGAAAAACATCGCGGGTTGGTGAGCATTGTAAGGGTTTCTAACAGCCCATTCACGAGTAGGAGTGAGAAAAACATCACGGGGTGGTGTGAATCGGAATACCTGAATCAGGATTGGCAGTGATTGTCAATGTAGGATGGAGAGAAGCACCATGGGGTGGTCAGCATGGGGAGTTCAGGAAACATGCTTTGGCAATGTAGGATAGGTTTCTGAAAAACATCGCGGGTTGGTGCGCATTGTAAGGGTATCTAACAGGCCTTTCACTAGTAGGAGTGAAAAAAACATCATGCTGTGGTGTGAATCGGAGTTCCTGAATCAGGATAGGCAGTGAGTGGCAATGTAAAATGGAGAAAAGCATCACGGAGTGGTCAGCATTGGGAGGTCAGGAAACATGCAGTGGCAATGTAGGATAGGTTTCTGAAATACATCGCGGGGTGGTGAGCATTGTAAGATTTTCTATCTGGCCATTCACTAGGAGGAGTGAGAAAAACATCACGGGCTGGTGTGAATAGGAGGGCCTGAATTCGGATAGGCAGTGAGTGGCAATGTAGGATGGAGAAAAGCACCACTGGGTGGTCCGCATGGGGAAGTCAGGACAGATGCAGTGGCAATGTAGGATAGGTTTCTGATAAACATCGCGGTGTGGTGCGCGTTGTAAGGTTTTCTAACAGGCAATTCATTAGTACGAGTGAGAACAACATCACGGGGTGGTGTGAATGAGGGCCTAAATTAGGATACTCAGTGAGTGGCAATGTAGGAAGGAGAAAATCACCACTTGGTGATAAGCATGAGGAGGTCAGGAAACATAAAGTGCAATGTATGATAGGTTTCTGAAAAACATCGCGGAGTGGTGTGCATTGTAAGGCTTTGTAACAGGCCATTCACTAGTAGGAGTGAGAACAACAGCACAGGTTGGTGTGAATCGGAGGGCCTGAATTAGCATAGGGAGTGAGTGGCAATGAAGAATAGAGAAAAGCACCATGGGGTGGGCATCATGGGGAGGTGAGGAAACATGCAGTGGCAATGTAGGATAAGTTTCTGAAAAACATCAATGGTGGTGTGCATTATAAGCATTTGTAACAAGCCATTCACAAGTAGAAGTGAGAAAAAAATCACAGGGTGATGTTATTCGGAGGGCCTGAATAAGGATAGGCAGTGAGTGTCAATGTAGGATGTAGAAAATCACCACGGGGTGGTCAGCATGGACAGTTCAGGAAACATGCAGTGGCAATGTATGACAGGTTTCTGAAAAGCATCGTGGGTTGGTGCATATTGTAATGGTGTTTAACAGGTCATTCACTAGGAGAGTGAAAAAAACATCACGGCCTGGTTTGAATCGGAGTGCCTGATTTAGGATAGGCAGTGAGTGGTAATGTAAAATGGAGAAAAGCTCCACGGGGTGGTCTGCATGGGGAGGTTAGGAAACATGCAGAGGCAATGTAAGATAGGTTTCTGAAATACATCGCGCGGTGGTGAGCAATGTAAGGTTTTCTATCAGGCCATTCACTAGTAGGAATGAGAAAAACATCATGGGCTGGTGTGAATCGGAAGGCCTGAATTCGGATAGGCAGTGAGTGGCAATGTAGGATGGAGAAAAGCACCACAGGGTCGTAAGCATGGCAAGGTCAGGACAGATGCAGTGGCAATGTAGGATAGGTTTCTGAAAAACATCGCAGGGTGGTGCGCTTTGTAAGAGTTTCTAACAGGCCATTCACTAGTAGAAGTGAGAAATACATCAAGATGTGGTGTGAATCTGAGGGCCTGAATCAGCATAGACAGTGAGTGGCAATGTAGAATGGACAAAAGCACAATGGGGTGGTCAGGATGGGGAGGTCAGGAAAGAAGCAGTGTCAATGTAGAATAGGTTTCTGAAAAACATCGTGGGATGGTGAGCATTGTAAGGTTTTCTATTTGGCCATTCACTAGTAGGAGTGAGAAAAACATCACGGGCTGGTGTGAATCGCAGGGCCTGAATTCGGATAGGCAGTGAGTGGCAATTTAGGATGGAGAAAAGCACCACGGGGTGGTCCGCATGGGGAAGTCAGGACAGATGCAGTGGCAATGTAGGATAGGTTTCTGAAAAACATCGCAGGGTGGTGCGCATTGTAAGAGTTTCTAATAGGCCATTCACTAGTAGAAGTGAGAAATACATCATGATGTTGTGTGAATCTGGGGGCCTGAATCAGCATAGACAGTGAGTGGCAATGTAGAATGGACAAAAGCACAACGGGGTGGTCAGGATGGGGAGGTCAGGAAAGAAGCAGTGTCAATGTAGAATAGGTTTCTGAAAAACATCGCGGGGTGGTAAGCATTGTAAGGTTTTCTATCTGGCCATTCACTAGTAGGAGTGAGAAAAACATCACGGGCTGGTGTGAATCGGAGGGCCTGAATTCGGATAGGCAGTGAGTGGCAATGTAGGATGGAGAAAAGCACCACTGGGTGGTCCGCATGGGGAAGTCAGGACAGATGCAGTGGCAATGTAGGATAGGTTTCTGATAAACATCGCGGGGTGGTAAGATTTTCTAACAGGCAAATCATTAGTACGAGTGAGAACAACATCACGGGGTGGTGTGAATGAGGGCCTAAATTAGGATACTCAGTGAGTGGCAATGTAGGAAGGAGAAAATCACCACTTGGTGGTAAGCATGGGGAGGTCAGGAAACATGAAGTGCAATGTAAGATAGGTTTCTGGAAAACATCACGGAGTGGTGTGCATTGTAAGGCTTTGTAACAGGCCATTCATTCGTAGGAGTGAGAACAACAGCACGGGTTGGTGTGAATCGGAGGGCGTGAATTAGGATAGGCAGTGAGTGGGAATGAAGAATAGAGAAAAGCACCACGGGGTTGGCAACATGGGGAGGTCAGGAAACATGCAGTGGAAATGTAGGATAGGTTTCTGAAAAACATCACGGGGTGGTGTCATTTTAAGCATTTGTAACAAGCCATTCACTGGTGGGAGTGAGAAAAACATCACGGCGTGGTGTGAATCGGAGGGCCTGAATAAGGATAGGGAGTGAGTGTCAATGTAGGATGGAGAAGAGCACCATGGGCTGGTCAGCATGGGGAGGTAAGGAAACATGCAGTGGCAATGTAGGATAGGTTTCTGAAAAACATCGCGGGTTGGTGAGCATTGTAAGGGTTTCTAACAGCCTATTCACGAGTAGGAGTGAGAAAAACATCACGGGGTGGTGTGAATCGGAATACCTGAATCAGGATTGGCAGTGATTGTCAATGTAGGATGGAGAGAAGCACCATGGGGTGGTCAGCATGTGGAGTTCAGGAAACATGCTTTGGCAATGTAGGATAGGTTTCTGAAAAACATCGCGGGTTGGTGCGCATTGTAAGGGTATCTAACAGGCCTTTCACTAGTAGGAGTGAAAAAAACATCATGCTGTGGTGTGAATCGGAGTTCCTGAATCAGGATAGGCAGTGAGTGGCAATGTAAAATGGAGAAAAGCATCACGGAGTGGTCAGCATTGGGAGGTCAGGAAACATGCAGTGGCAATGCAGGATAGGTTTCTGAAATACATCGCGGGGTGGTGAGCATTGTAAGATTTTCTATCTGGCCATTCACTAGGAGGAGTGAGAAAAACATCACGGGCTGGTGTGAATCGGAGGGCCTGAATTCGGATAGGCAGTGAGTGGCAATGTAGGATGGAGAAAAGCACCACTGGGTGGTCCGCATGGGGAAGTCAGGACAGATGCAGTGGCAATGTAGGATAGGTTTCTGATAAACATCGCGGTGTGGTGCGCGTTGTAAGGTTTTCTAACAGGCAATTCATTAGTACGAGTGAGAACAACATCACGGGGTGGTGTGAATGAGGGCCTAAATTAGGATACTCAGTGAGTGGCAATGTAGGAAGGAGAAAATCACCACTTGCTGGTAAGCATGAGGAGGTCAGGAAACATGAAGTGCAATGTAGGATAGGTTTCTGAAAAACATCGCGGAGTGGTGTGCATTGTAAGGCTTTGTAACAGGCCATTCACTAGTAGGAGTGAGAACAACAGCACGGGTTGGTGTGAATCGGAGGGCCTTAATTAGCATAGGCAGTGAGTGGCAATGAAGAATAGAGAAAAGCACCATGGGGTGGGCATCATGGTGAGGTCAGGAAACATGCAGTGGCAATGTAGGATAAGTTTCTGAAAAACATCACGGGGTGGCGTGCATTATAAGCATTTGTAACAAGCCATTCACAAGTAGAAGTGAGAAAAAAATCACGGGGTGATGTTATTCGGAGGGCCTGAATAAGGATAGGCAGTGAGTGTCAATGTAGGATGTAGAAAATCACCACGGGTTTGTCAGCATGGACAGTTCAGGAAACATGCAGTGGCAATGTATGACAGGTTTCTGAAAAGCATCGTGGGTTGGTGCATATTGTAATGGTGTTTAACAGGTCATTCACTAGGAGAGTGAAAAAAACATCACGGCCTGGTTTGAATCGGAGGGCCTGATTTAGGATAGGCAGTGAGTGGTAATGTAAAATGGAGAAAAGCACCACGAGGTGGTCTGCATGGGGAGGTCAGGAAACACGCAGAGGCAATGTAGGATAGGTTTCTAAAATCATCGCGGGGTGGCAAGCCCTGTAAGGCTTTCTATCAGGCCTTTCACTAGTAAGAATGAGAAAAACATCACGGGTTGGTGTGAATCGGAGTGACTGAATTAGAATAGGCAGGGAATGGCAATGTAGGATGAAGAAAAGCACCACAGGGTGGTCAGCATGTGGAGGTCAGGACAGATGCAGTGGCAATGTAGAAAAGGTTTCTGAAAAACATAGAAATGTGGTGCGCATTGTAAGGGTTTCTAACAGGCCATTCACTAGTAGGAGTGAGAAATACATCATGATGTGTTGTGAATCCGAGGGCCTGAATCAGCATACGCAGTGAGTGGCAATGTAGAATGGAGAAAAGCACAACGGGGTGGTCAGGATGGGGAGGTAAGGAAACAGGCAGTGGACATGTAGGATAGGTTTCTGAAATACATCGCGCGGTGGTGAGCAATGTAAGGTTTTCTATCAGGCCATTCACTAGTAGGAATGAGAAAAACATCATGGGCTGGTGTGAATCGGAAGGCCTGAATTCGGATAGGCAGTGAGTGGCAATGTAGGATGGAGAAAAGCACCACAGGGTCGTAAGCATGGCAAGGTCAGCACAGATGCAGTGGCAATGTAGGATAGGTTTCTGAAAAACATCGCAGGGTGGTGCGCTTTGTAAGAGTTTCTAACAGGCCATTCACTAGTAGAAGTGAGAAATACATCAAGATGTGGTGTGAATCTGAGGGCCTGAATCAGCATAGACAGTGAGTGGCAATGTAGAATGGACAAAAGCACAACGGGGTGGTCAGGATGGGGAGGTCAGTAAAGAAGCAGTGTCAATGTAGAATAGGTTTCTGAAAAACATCGTGGGGTGGTGAGCATTGTAAGGTTTTCTATTTGGCCATTCACTAGTAGGAGTGAGAAAAACATCACGGGCTGGTGTGAATCGGAGGGCCTGAATTCGAATAGGCAGGGAGTGGCAATGTAGGATGGAGAAAAGCCCAACGGGGTGGTCAGGATGGGGAGGTCAGGAAAGAAGCAGTGTCAATGTAGAATAGGTTTCTGAAAAACATCGTGGGGTGGTGAGCATTGTAAGGTTTTCTATTTGGCCATTCACTAGTAGGAGTGAGAAAAACATCACGGGCTGGTGTGAATCAGAGGGCCTGAATTCGGATAGGCAGTGAGTGGCAATGTAGGATGGAGAAAAGCACCACGGGGTGGTCCGCATGGGGAAGTCAGGACAGATGCAGTGGCAATGTAGGATAGGTTTCTGAAAAACATCGCAGGGTGGTGCGCATTGTAAGAGTTTCTAACAGGCCATTCACTAGTAGAAGTGAGAAATACATCATGATGTGGTGTGAATCTGAGGGCCTGAATCAGCATAGACAGTGAGTGGCAATGTAGAATGGACAAAAGCACAACGGGGTGGTCAGGATGGGGAGGTCAGGAAAGAAGCAGTGTCAATGTAGAATAGGTTTCTGAAAAACATCGTGGGGTGGTGAGCATTGTAAGGTTTTCTATTTGGCCATTCACTAATAGGAGTGAGAAAAACATCACGGGCTGGTGTGAATCGGAGGGCCTGAATTCGGATAGGCAGTGAGTGGCAATGTAGGATGGAGAAAAGCACCACTGGGTGGTCCGCATGTGGGGAAGTCAGGACAGATGCAGTGGCAATGTAGGATAGGTTTCTGAAAAACATCGCAGGGTGGTGCGCATTGTAAGAGATTCTAACAGGCCATTCACTAGTAGAAGTGAGAAATACATCATGATGTTGTGTGAATCTGAGGGCCTGAATCAGCATAGACATTGAGTGGCAATGTAGAATGGACAAAAGCACAACGGGGTGGTCAGGATGGGGAGGTCAGGAAAGAAGCATTGTCAATGTAGAATAGGTTTCTGAAAAACATGGCGGGGTGGTGAGCATTGTAAGGTTTTCTATCTGGCCATTCACTAGGAGGAGTGAGAAAAACATCACGGGCTGGTGTGAATCGGAGGGCCTGAATTCGGATAGGCAGTGAGTGGCAATGTAGGATGGAGAAAAGCACCACTGGGTGGTCCGCATGGGGAAGTCAGGACAGATGCAGTGGCAATGTAGGATAGGTTTCTGATAAACATCGCGGGGTGGTAAGGTTTTCTAACAGGCAAATCATTAGTACGAGTGAGAACAACATCACGGGGTGGTGTGAATGAGGGCCTAAATTAGGATACTCAATGAGTGGCAATGTAGGAAGGAGAAAATCACCACTTGGTGGTAAGCATGGGGAGGTCAGGAAACATGAAGTGCAATGTAAGATAGGTTTCTGAAAAACATCACGGAGTGGTGTGCATTGTAAGGCTTTGTAACAGGCCACTCATTCGTAGGAGTGAGAACAACAGCACGGGTTGGTGTGAATCGGAGGGCCTGAATTAGGATAGGCAGTGAGTGGCAATGTAGGATGAAGAAAAGCAGCACAGAGTGGTCAGCATGTGGAGGTCAGGACAGATGCAGTGGCAATGTAGGATAAGTTTCAGAAAAACATCACGGGGTGGTGCGCATTATAAGCGTTTGAAACAAGCCATTCACAAGTAGAAGTGAGAAAAAAATCACGGGGTGATGTTAATCGGAGGGCCTGAATAAGGATAGGCAGTGAGTTTCAATGTAGGATGTAGAAAATCACCACGGGTTTGTCAGCATGGACAGTTCAGGAAACATGCAGTGGCAATGTATGACAGGTTTCTGAAAAGCATCGTGGGTTGGTGCATATTGTAATGGTTTTTAACAGGCCATTCACTAGGAGAGTGAAAAAAACATCACGGCCTGGTTTGAATCGGAGGGCCTGATGTAGGATAGGCAGTGAGTGGGAATGAAGAATGGAGAAAAGCACCACGGGGTGGGCAACATGGGGAGGTCAGGAAACATGCAGTGGAAATGTAGGATAGGTTTCTGAAAATCATCACGGGGTGGTGTCATTGTAAGCGTTTGTAACAAGCCATTCACTGGTGGGAGTGAGGAAAACATCATGGCGTGGTCTGAATCGGAGGGCCTGAATAAGGATAGGGAGTGAGTGTCAATATAGGATGGAGAAAAGCACCATGCGCTGGTCAGCATGGGGAGGTAAGGAAACATGCAGTGGCAATGTAGGATAGGTTTCTGAAAAACATCGCGGGTTGGTGAGCATTGTAAGGGTTTCTAACATCCCATTCACGAGTAGGAGTGAGAAAAACATCACGGGGTGGTGTGAATCGGAATACCTGAATCAGGATTGGCAGTGATTGTCAATGTAGGATGGAGAGAAGCACCATGGGGTGGTCAGCATGGGGAGTTCAGGAAACATGCTTTGGCAATGTAGGATAGGTTTCTGAAAAACATCGCGGGTTGGTGCGCATTGTAAGGGTATCTAACAGGCCTTTCACTAGTAGGAGTGAAAAAAACATCATGCTGTGGTGTGAATCGGAGTTCCTGAATCAGGATAGGCAGTGAGTGGCAATGTAAAATGGAGAAAAGCATCACGGAGTGGTCAGCATTGGGAGGTCAGGAAACATGCAGTGGCAATGTAGGATAAGTTTCTGAAAAACATCACGGGGTGGTGTGCATTATAAGCATTTGAAACAAGCCATTCACAAGTAGAAGTGAGAAAAAAATCACGGGGTGATGTTATTCGGAGGGCCTGAATAAGGATAGGCAGTGAGTGTCAATGTAGGATGTAGAAAATCACCACGGGGTGGTCAGCATGGACAGTTCAGGAAACATGCAGTGGCAATGTAAGACAGGTTTCTGAAAATCATCGTGGGTTGGTGCATATTGTAATGGTGTTTAAAATGTCATTCACTAGGAGAGTGAAAAAAACATCACGGCCTGGTTTGAATCGGAGGGACTGATTTAGGATAGGCAGTGAGTGGTAATGTAAAATGGAGAAAAGCACCACGAAGTGGTCTGCATGGGGAGGTCAGGAAACACGCAGAGGCAATGTAGGATAGGTTTCTAAAATCATCGCGGGGTGGCGAGCCCTGTAAGGCTTTCTATCAGACCTTTCACTAGTAAGAATGAGAAAAACATCACGGGCTGGTGTGAATCGGAGTGACTGAATTAGGATAGGCAGTGAATGGCAATGTAGGATGAAGAAAAGCACCACAGGGTGGTCAGCATGTGGAGGTCAGGACAGATGCAGTGGCAATGTAGAAAAGTTTTCTGAAAAACATAGAAATGTGGTGCGCATTGTAAGGGTTTCTAACAGGCCATTCACTAGTAGGAGTGAGAAATACATCATGATGTGTTGTGAATCTGAGGGCCTGAATCAGCATACGCAGTGAGGGGCAATGTAGAATGGAGAAAAGCACAACGGGGTGGTCAGGATGGGGAGGTAAGGAAACATGCAGTGGCCATGTAGGATAGGTTTATGAAAAATATCACGGGGTGGTGAGCATTGTAAGGTTTTCTATCAGGCCATTCACTAGTAGGAGTGAGAATAACATCACGTGCTGGTGTGAATCAGAGGGCCTGAATCGGGATAGGCAGTGAGTGGTAATGTAAAATGGAGAAAAGCACCACGGTGTGGTCTGCATGGGGAGGTTAGGAAACATGCAGAGGCAATGTAGGATAGGTTTCTGAAATACATCGCGCGGTGGTGAGCAATGTAAGGTTTTCTATCAGGCCATTCACTAGTAGGAGTGAGAAAAACATCATGGGCTGGTGTGAATCGGAAGGCCTGAATTCGGATAGGCAGTTTGTGGCAATGTAGGATGGAGAAAAGCACCACAGGGTCGTTAGCATGGCAAGGTCAGGACAGATGCAGTGGCAATGTAGGATAGGTTTCTGAAAAGCATCGCAGGGTGGTGCGCTTTGTAAGAGTTTCTAACAGGCCATTCACTAGTAGAAGTGAGAAATACATCATGATGTGGTGTGAATCTGAGGGCCTGAATCAGCATAGACAGTGAGTGGAAATGTAGAATGGACAAAAGCACAACGGGGTGGTCAGAATGGGGAGGTCAGGAAAGAAGCAGTGTCAATGTAGAATAGGTTTCTGAAAAACATCGTGGGGTGGTGAGCATTGTAAGGTTTTCTATTTGGCCAGTCACTAGTAGGAGAGAGAAAAACATCACGGGCTGGTGTGAATCGGAGGGCCTGAATTCGGATAGGCAGTGTGTGGCAATGTAGGATGGAGAAAAGCACCACTGGGTGGTCCGCATGGGGAAGTCAGGACAGATGCAGTGGCAATGTAGGATAGGTTTCTGATAAACATCGCGGTGTGGTGCGCGTTGTAAGGTTTACTAACAGGCAATTCATTAGTACGAGTGAGAACAACATCACGGGGTGGTGTGAATGAGGGCCTAAATTAGGATACTCAGTGAGTGGCAATGTAGGAAGGAGAAAATCACCACTTGGTGGTAAGCATGAGGAGGTCAGGAAACATGAAGTGCAATGTAAGATAGGTTTCTGGAAAACATCACGGAGTGGTGTGCATTGTAAGGCTTTGTAACAGGCCATTCATTCGTAGGAGTGAGAACAACAGCACGGGTTGGTGTGAATCGGAGGGCGTGAATTAGGATAGGCAGTGAGTGGGAATGAAGAATGGAGAAAAGCACCACGGGGTGGGCAACATGGGGAGGTCAGGAAACATGCAGTGGAAATGTAGGATAGGTTTCTGAAAAACATCACGGGGTGGTGTCATTTTAAGCATTTGTAACAAGCCATTCACTGGTGGGAGTGAGAAAAACATCACGGCGTGGTGTGAATCGGAGGGCCTGAATAAGGATAGGGAGTGAGTGTCAATGTAGGATGGAGAAAAGCACCATGGGCTGGTCAGCATGGGGAGGTAAGGAAACATGCAGTGGCAATGTAGGATAGGTTTCTGAAAAACATCGCGGGTTAGTGAGCATTGTAAGGGTTTCTAACAGCCTATTCACGAGTAGGAGTGAGAAAAACATCACGGGGTGGTGTGAATCAGAATACCTGAATCAGGATTGGCAGTGATTGTCAATGTAGGATGGAGAGAAGCACCATGGGGTGGTCAGCATGGGGACTTCAGGAAACATGCTTTGGCAATGTAGGATAGGTTTCTGAAAAACATCGCGGGTTGGTGCGCATTGTAAGGGTATCTAACAGGCCTTTCACTAGTAGGAGTGAAAAAAACATCATGCTGTGTTGTGAATCGGAGTTCCTGAATCAGGATAGGCAGTGAGTGGCAATGTAAAATGGAGAAAAGCATCACGGAGTGGTCAGCATTGGGAGGTCAGGAAACATGCAGTGGCAATGCAGGATAGGTTTCTGAAATACATCGCGGGGTGGTGAGCATTGTAAGATTTTCTATCTGGCCATTCACTAGGAGGAGTGAGAAAAACATCACGGGCTGGTGTGAATCGGAGGGCCTGAATTCGGATAGGCAGTGAGTGGCAATGTAGGATGGAGAAAAGCACCACTGGGTGGTCCGCATGGGGAAGTCAGGACAGATGCAGTGGCAATGTAGGATAGGTTTCTGATAAACATCGCGGTGTGGTGCGCGTTGTAAGGTTTTCTAACAGGCAATTCATTAGTACGAGTGAGAACAACATCACGGGGTGGTGTGAATGAGGGCCTAAATTAGGATACTCAGTGAGTGGCAATGTAGGAAGGAGAAAATCACCACTTGCTGGTAAGCATGAGGAGGTCAGGAAACATGAAGTGCAATGTAGGATAGGTTTCTGAAAAACATCGCGGAGTGGTGTGCATTGTAAGGCTTTGTAACAGGCCATTCACTAGTAGGAGTGAGAACAACAGCACGGGTTGGTGTGAATCAGAGGGCCTGAATAAGCATTTGCAGTGAGTGGCAATGAAGAATAGAGAAAAGCACCATGGGGTGGGCATCATGGGGAGGTCAGGAAACATGCAGTGGCAATGTAGGATAAGTTTCTGAAAAACATCACGGGGTGGTGTGCATTATAAGCATTTGTAACAAGCCATTCACAAGTAGAAGTGAGAAAAAAATCACGGGGTGATGTTATTCGGAGGGCCTGAATAAGGATAGGCAGTGAGTGTCAATGTAGGATGTAGAAAATCACCACGGGTTTGTCAGCATGGACAGTTCAGGAAACATGCAGTGGCAATGTATGACAGGTTTCTGAAAAGCATCGTGGGTTGGTGCATATTGTAATGGTGTTTAACAGGTCATTCACTAGGAGAGTGAAAAAAACATCACGGCCTGGTTTGAATCGGAGGGCCTGATTTAGGATAGGCAGTGAGTGGTAATGTAAAATGGAGAAAAGCACCACGAGGTGGTCTGCATGGGGAGGTCAGGAAACACGCAGAGGCAATGTAGGATAGGTTTCTAAAATCATCGCGGGGTGGCAAGCAATGTAAGGCTTTCTATCAGGCCTTTCACTAGTAAGAATGAGAAAAACATCACGGGCTGGTGTGAATCGGAGTGACTGAATTAGGATAGGCAGTGAATGGCAATGTAGGATGAAGAAAAGCACCACAGGGTGGTCAGCATGTGGAGGTCAGGACAGATGCAGTGGCAATGTAGAAAAGGTTTCTGAAAAACATAGAAATGTGGTGCGCATTGTAAGGGTTTCTAACAGGCCATTCACTAGTAGGAGTGAGAAATACATCATGATGTGTTGTGAATCCGAGGGCCTGAATCAGCATACGCAGTGAGTGGCAATGTAGAATGGAGAAAAGCACAACGGGGTGGTCAGGATGGGGAGGTAAGGAAACATGCAGTGGCCATGTAGGATAGGTTTATGAAAAATATCACGGGGTGGTGAGCATTGTAAGGTATTCTATCAGGCCATTCACTAGTAGGAATGAGAATAACATCACGTGCTGGTGTGAATCAGAGGGCCTGAATCGGGATAGGCAGTGAGTGGTAATGTAAAATGGAGAAAAGCACCACGGTGTGGTCTGCATGGGGAGGTTAGGAAACATGCAGAGGCAATGTAGGATAGGTTTCTGAAATACATCGCGCGGTGGTGAGCAATGTAAGGTTTTCTATCAGGCCATTCACTAGTAGGAGTGAGAAAAACATCATGGGCTGGTGTGAATCGGAAGGCCTGAATTCGGATAGGCAGTGTGTGGCAATGTAGGATGGAGAAAAGCACCACAGGGTCGTTAGCATGGCAAGGTCAGGACAGATGCAGTGGCAATGTAGGATAGGTTTCTGAAAAGCATCGCAGGGTGGTGCGCTTTGTAAGAGTTTCTAACAGGCCATTCACTAGTAGAAGTGAGAAATACATCATGATGTGGTGTGAATCTGAGGGCCTGAATCAGCATAGACAGTGAGTGGCAATGTAGAATGGACAAAAGCACAACGGGGTGGTCAGGATGGGGAGGTCAGGAAAGAAGCAGTGTCAATGTAGAATAGGTTTCTGAAAAACATCGTGGGGTGGTGAGCATTGTAAGGTTTTCTATTTGGCCAGTCACTAGTAGGAGAGAGAAAAACATCACGGGCTGGTGTGAATCGGAGGGCCTGAATTCGGATAGGCAGTGTGTGGCAATGTAGGATGGAGAAAAGCACCACTGGGTGGTCCGCATGGGGAAGTCAGGACAGATGCAGTGGCAATGTAGGATAGGTTTCTGATAAACATCGCGGTGTGGTGCGCGTTGTAAGGTTTTCTAACAGGCAATTCATTAGTACGAGTGAGAACAACATCACGGGGTGGTGTGAATGAGGGCCTAAATTAGGATACTCAGTGAGTGGCAATGTAGGAAGGAGAAAATCACCACTTGGTGGTAAGCATGAGGAGGTCAGGAAACATGAAGTGCAATGTAAGATAGGTTTCTGGAAAACATCACGGAGTGGTGTGCATTGTAAGGCTTTGTAACAGGCCATTCATTCGTAGGAGTGAGAACAACAGCACGGGTTGGTGTGAATCGGAGGGCGTGAATTAGGATAGGCAGTGAGTGGGAATGAAGAATGGAGAAAAGCACCACGGGGTGGGCAACATGGGGAGGTCAGGAAACATGCAGTGGAAATGTAGGATAGGTTTCTGAAAAACATCACGGGGTGGTGTCATTTTAAGCATTTGTAACAAGCCATTCACTGGTGGGAGTGAGAAAAACATCACGGCGTGGTGTGAATCGGAGGGCCTGAATAAGGATAGGGAGTGAGTGTCAATGTAGGATGGAGAAAAGCACCATGGGCTGTTCAGCATGGGGAGGTAAGGAAACATGCAGTGGCAATGTAGGATAGGTTTCTGAAAAACATCGCGGGTTAGTGAGCATTGTAAGGGTTTCTAACAGCCTATTCACGAGTAGGAGTGAGAAAAACATCACGGGGTGGTGTGAATCAGAATACCTGAATCAGGATTGGCAGTGATTGTCAATGTAGGATGGAGAGAAGCACCATGGGGTGGTCAGCATGTGGAGTTCAGGAAACATGCTTTGGCAATGTAGGATAGGTTTCTGAAAAACATCGCGGGTTGGTGCGCATTGTAAGGGTATCTAACAGGCCTTTCACTAGTAGGAGTGAAAAAAACATCATGCTGTGTTGTGAATCGGAGTTCCTGAATCAGGATAGGCAGTGAGTGGCAATGTAAAATGGAGAAAAGCATCACGGAGTGGTCAGCATTGGGAGGTCAGGAAACATGCAGTGGCAATGCAGGATAGGTTTCTGAAATACATCGCGGGGTGGTGAGCATTGTAAGATTTTCTATCTGGCCATTCACTAGGAGGAGTGAGAAAAACATCACGGGCTGGTGTGAATCGGAGGGCCTGAATTCGGATAGGCAGTGAGTGGCAATGTAGGATGGAGAAAAGCACCACTGGGTGGTCCGCATGGGGAAGTCAGGACAGATGCAGTGGCAATGTAGGATAGGTTTCTGATAAACATCGCGGTGTGGTGCGCGTTGTAAGGTTTTCTAACAGGCAATTCATTAGTACGAGTGAGAACAACATCACGGGGTGGTGTGAATGAGGGCCTAAATTAGGATACTCAGTGAGTGGCAATGTAGGAAGGAGAAAATCACCACTTGCTGGTAAGCATGAGGAGGTCAGGAAACATGAAGTGCAATGTAGGATAGGTTTCTGAAAAACATCGCGGAGTGGTGTGCATTGTAAGGCTTTGTAACAGGCCATTCACTAGTAGGAGTGAGAACAACAGCACGGGTTGGTGTGAATCAGAGGGCCTGAATAAGCATTTGCAGTGAGTGGCAATGAAGAATAGAGAAAAGCACCATGGGGTGGGCATCATGGGGAGGTCAGGAAACATGCAGTGGCAATGTAGGATAAGTTTCTGAAAAACATCACGGGGTGGTGTGCATTATAAGCATTTGTAACAAGCCATTCACAAGTAGAAGTGAGAAAAAAATCACGGGGTGATGTTATTCGGAGGGCCTGAATAAGGATAGGCAGTGAGTGTCAATGTAGGATGTAGAAAATCACCACGGGTTTGTCAGCATGGACAGTTCAGGAAACATGCAGTGGCAATGTATGACAGGTTTCTGAAAAGCATCGTGGGTTGGTGCATATTGTAATGGTGTTTAACAGGTCATTCACTAGGAGAGTGAAAAAAACATCACGGCCTGGTTTGAATCGGAGGGCCTGATTTAGGATAGGCAGTGAGTGGTAATGTAAAATGGAGAAAAGCACCACGAGGTGGTCTGCATGGGGAGGTCAGGAAACACGCAGAGGCAATGTAGGATAGGTTTCTAAAATCATCGCGGGGTGGCAAGCAATGTAAGGCTTTCTATCAGGCCTTTCACTAGTAAGAATGAGAAAAACATCACGGGCTGGTGTGAATCGGAGTGACTGAATTAGGATAGGCAGTGAATGGCAATGTAGGATGAAGAAAAGCACCACAGGGTGGTCAGCATGTGGAGGTCAGGACAGATGCAGTGGCAATGTAGAAAAGGTTTCTGAAAAACATAGAAATGTGGTGCGCATTGTAAGGGTTTCTAACAGGCCATTCACTAGTAGGAGTGAGAAATACATCATGATGTGTTGTGAATCCGAGGGCCTGAATCAGCATACGCAGTGAGTGGCAATGTAGAATGGAGAAAAGCACAACGGGGTGGTCAGGATGGGGAGGTAAGGAAACATACAGTGGCCATGTAGGATAGGTTTATGAAAAATATCACGGGGTGGTGAGCATTGTAAGGTTTTCTATCAGGCCATTCACTAGTAGGAGTGAGAATAACATCACGTGCTGGTGTGAATCAGAGGGCCTGAATCGGGATAGGCAGTGAGTGGTAATGTAAAATGGAGAAAAGCACCACGGTGTGGTCTGCATGGGGAGGTTAGGAAACATGCAGAGGCAATGTAGGATAGGTTTCTGAAATACATCGCGCGGTGGTGAGCAATGTAAGGTTTTCTATCAGGCCATTCACTAGTAGGAGTGAGAAAAACATCATGGGCTGGTGTGAATCGGAAGGCCTGAATTCGGATAGGCAGTGTGTGGCAATGTAGGATGGAGAAAAGCACCACAGGGTCGTTAGCATGGCAAGGTCAGGACAGATGCAGTGGCAATGTAGGATAGGTTTCTGAAAAGCATCGCAGGGTGGTGCGCTTTGTAAGAGTTTCTAACAGGCCATTCACTAGTAGAAGTGAGAAATACATCATGATGTGGTGTGAATCTGAGGGCCTGAATCAGCATAGACAGTGAGTGGCAATGTAGAATGGACAAAAGCACAACGGGGTGGTCAGGATGGGGAGGTCAGGAAAGAAGCAGTGTCAATGTAGAATAGGTTTCTGAAAAACATCGTGGGGTGGTGAGCATTGTAAGGTTTTCTATTTGGCCATTCACTAGTAGGAGAGAGAAAAACATCACGGGCTGGTGTGAATCGGAGGGCCTGAATTCGGATAGGCAGTGTGTGGCAATGTAGGATGGAGAAAAGCACCACTGGGTGGTCCGCATGGGGAAGTCAGGACAGATGCAGTGGCAATGTAGGATAGGTTTCTGATAAACATCGCGGTGTGGTGCGCGTTGTAAGGTTTTCTAACAGGCAATTCATTAGTACGAGTGAGAACAACATCACGGGGTGGTGTGAATGAGGGCCTAAATTAGGATACTCAGTGAGTGGCAATGTAGGAAGGAGAAAATCACCACTTGGTGGTAAGCATGAGGAGGTCAGGAAACATGAAGTGCAATGTAGGATAGGTTTCTGAAAAACATCGCGGAGTGGTGTGCATTGTAAGGCTTTGTAACAGGCCATTCACTAGTAGGAGTGAGAACAACAGCACGGGTTGGTGTGAATCAGAGGGCCTGAATTAGCATTTGCAGTGAGTGGCAATGAAGAATAGAGAAAAGCACCATGGGGTTGGCATCATGGGGAGGTCAGGAAACATGCAGTGGCAATGTAGGATAAGTTTCTGAAAAACATCACGGGGTGGTGTGCATTATAAGCATTTGTAACAAGCCATTCACAAGTAGAAGTGAGAAAAAAATCACGGGGTGATGTTATTCGGAGGGCCTGAATAAGGATAGGCAGTGAGTGTCAATGTAGGATGTAGAAAATCACCACGGGTTTGTCAGCATGGACAGTTCAGGAAACATGCAGTGGCAATGTATGACAGGTTTCTGAAAACCATCGTGGGTTGGTGCATATTGTAATGGTGTTTAACAGGTCATTCACTAGGAGAGTGAAAAAAACATCACGGCCTGGTTTGAATCGGAGGGCCTGATTTAGGATAGGCAGTGAGTGGTAATGTAAAATGGAGAAAAGCACCACGAGGTGGTCTGCATGGGGAGGTCAGGAAACACGCAGAGGCAATGTAGGATAGGTTTCTAAAATCATCGCGGGGTGGCAAGCCCTGTAAGGCTTTCTATCAGGCCTTTCACTAGTAAGAATGAGAAAAACATCACAGGTTGGTGTGAATCAGAGTGACTGAATTAGAATAGGCAGGGAATGACAATGTAGGATGAAGAAAAGCACCACAGGGTGGTCAGCATGTGGAGGTCAGGACAGATGCAGTGGCAATGTAGAAAAGGTTTCTGAAAAACATAGAAATGTGGTGCGCATTGTAAGGGTTTCTAACAGGCCATTCACTAGTAGGAGTGAGAAATACATCATGATGTGTTGTGAATCCGAGGGCCTGAATCAGCATACACAGTGAGTGGCAATGTAGAATGGAGAAAAGCACAACGGGGTGGTCAGGATGGGGAGGTAAGGAAACATGCAGTGGACATGTAGGATAGGTTTATGAAAAATATCACGGGGTGGTGAGCATTGTAAGGTTTTCTATTTGGCCATTCACTAGTAGGAGAGAGAAAAACATCACGGGCTGGTGTGAATCGGAGGGCCTGAATTCGGATAGGCAGTGAGCGGCAATGTAGGATGGAGAAAAGCACCACTGGGTGGTCCGCATGGGGAAGTCAGGACAGATGCAGTGGCAATGTAGGATAGGTTTCTGATAAACATCGCGGGGGTGGTAAGGTTTTCTAACAGGCAAATCATTAGTACGAGTGAGATCAACATCACGGGTTGGTGTGAATGAGGGCCTAAATTAGGATACTAAGTGAGTGGCAATGTAGGAAGGAGAAAATCACCACTTTGTGGTAAGCATGGGGAGGTCAGGAAACATGAAGTGCAATGTAAGATAGGTTTCTGGAAAACATCACGGAGTGGTGTGCATTGTAAGGCTTTGTAACAGGCCATTCATTCGTAGGAGTGAGAACAACAGCACGGGTTGGTGTGAATCGGAGGGCCTGCATTAGGATAGGCAGTGAGTGGCAATGTAGGATGAAGAAAAGCACCACAGGGTGGTCAGCATGTGGAGGTCAGGACAGATGCAGTGGCAATGTAGGATAAGTTTCAGAAAAACATCACAGGGTGGTGCGCATTATAAGCGTTTGAAACAAGCCATTCACAAGTAGAAGTGAGAAAAAAATCACGGGGTGATGTTAATCGGAGGGACTGAATAAGGATAGGCAGTGAGTTTCAATGTAGGATGTAGAAAATCACCACGGGTTTGTCAGCATGGACAGTTCAGGAAACATGCAGTGGCAATGTATGACAGGTTTCTGAAAAGCATCGTGGGTTGGTGCATATTGTAATGGTTTTTAACAGGCCAATCACTAGGAGAGTGAAAAAAACATCACGGCCTGGTTTGAATCGGAGGGCCTGATTTAGTATAGGCAGTGAGTGGGAATGAAGAATGGAGAAAAGCACCACGGGGTGGGCAACATGGGGAGGTCAGGAAAAATGCAGTGGAAATGTAGGATAGGTTTCTGAAAAACATCACGGGGTGGTGTCATTGTAAGCGTTTGTAACAAGCCATTCACTGGTGGGAGTGAGAAAAACATCACGGCGTGGTGTGAATCGGAGGGCCTGAATAAGGATAGGGAGTGAGTGTCAATGTAGGATGGAGAAAAGCACCATGGGCTGGTCAGCATGGGGAGGTAAGGAAACATGCAGTGGCAATATAGGATAGGTTTCTGAAATACATCGCAGGGTGGTGAGCATTGTAAGATTTTCTATCTGGCCATTCACTAGGAGGAGTGAGAAAAACATCACGGGCTGGTGTGAATCGGAGGGCCTGAATTCGGATAGGCAGTGAGTGGCAATGTAGGATGGAGAAAAGCACCACTGGGTGGTCCGCATGGGGAAGTCAGGACAGATGCAGTGGCAATGTAGGATAGGTTTCTGATAAACATCGCGGTGTGGTGCGCGTTGTAAGGTTTTCTAACAGGCAATTCATTAGTACGAGTGAGAACAACATCACGGGGTGGTGTGAATGAGGGCCTAAATTAGGATACTCAGTGAGTGGCAATGTAGGAAGGAGAAAATCACCACTTGCTGGTAAGCATGAGGAGGTCAGGAAACATGCAGTGGCAATGTAGGATAAGTTTCTGAAAAACATCACGGGGTGGTGTGCATTATAAGCATTTGTAACAAGCCATTCACAAGTAGAAGTGAGAAAAAAATCACGGGGTGATGTTATTCGGAGGGCCTGAATAAGGATAGGCAGTGAGTGTCAATGTAGGATGTAGAAAATCACCACGGATTTGTCAGCATGGACAGTTCAGGAAACATGCAGTGGCAATGTATGACAGGTTTCTGAAAAGCATCGTGGGTTGGTGCATATTGTAATGGTGTTTAACAGGTCATTCACTAGGAGAGTGAAAAAAACATCACGGCCTGGTTTGAATCGGAGTGCCTGATTGAGGATAGGCAGTGAGTGGTAATGTAAAATGGAGAAAAGCACCACGAGGTGGTCTGCATGGGGAGGTCAGGAAACACGCAGAGGCAATGTAGGATAGGTTTCTAAAATCATCGCGGGGTGGCAAGCCCTGTAAGGCTTTCTATCAGGCCTTTCACTAGTAAGAATGAGAAAAACATCACGGGTTGGTGTGAATCGGAGTGACTGAATTAGAATAGGCAGGGAATGGCAATGTAGGATGAAGAAAAGCACCACAGGGTGGTCAGCATGTGGAGGTCAGGACAGATGCAGTGGCAATGTAGAAAAGGTTTCTGAAAAACATAGAGATGTGGTGCGCATTGTAAGGGTTTCTAACAGGCCATTCACTAGTAGGAGTGAGAAATACATCATGATGTGTTGTGAATCCGAGGGCCTGAATCAGCATACGCAGTGAGTGGCAATGTAGAATGGAGAAAAGCACAACGGGGTGGTCAGGATGGGGAGGTAAGGAAACATGCAGTGGCCATGTAGGATAGGTTTATGAAAAATATCACGGGGTGGTGAGCATTGTAAGGTTTTCTATCAGGCCATTCACTAGTAGGAGTGAGAATAACATCACGGGCTGGTGTGAATCAGAGGGCCTGAATCGGGATAGGCAGTGAGTGGTAATGTAAAATGGAGAAAAGCTCCACGGGGTGGTCTGCATGGGGAGGTTAGGAAACATGCAGAGGCAATGTAGGATAGGTTTCTGAAATACATCGCGCGGTGGTGAGCAATGTAAGGTTTTCTATCAGTCCATTCACTAGTAGGAATGAGAAAAACATCATGGGCTGGTGTGAATCGGAAGGCCTGAATTCGGATAGGCAGTGAGTGGCAATGTAGGATGGAGAAAAGCACCACAGGGTCGTAAGCATGGCAAGGTCAGGACAGATGCAGTGGCAATGTAGGATAGGTTTCTGAAAAACATCGCAGGGTGGTGCGCTTTGTAAGAGTTTCTAACAGGCCATTCACTAGTAGAAGTGAGAAATACATCATGATGTGTTGTGAATCCGAGGGCCTGAATCAGCATACGCAGTGAGTGGCAATGTAGAATGGAGAAAAGCACAACGGGGTGGTCAGGATGGGGAGGTAAGGAAACATGCAGTGGCCATGTAGGATAGGTTTATGAAAAATATCACGGGGTGGTGAGCATTGTAAGGTTTTCTATCAGGCCATTCACTAGTAGGAGTGAGAATAACATCACGGGCTGGTGTGAATCGGAGGGCCTGAATCGGGATAGGCAGTGAGTGGTAATGTAAAATAGAGAAAAGCTCCACGGGGTGGTCTGCATGGGGAGGTTAGGAAACATGCAGAGGCAATGTAGGATAGGTTTCTGAAATACATCGCGCGGAGGTGAGCAATGTAAGGTTTTCTATCAGGCCATTCACTAGTAGGAATGAGAAAAACATCATGGGCTGGTGTGAATCGGAAGGCCTGAATTCGGATAGGCAGTGAGTGGCAATGTAGGATGGAGAAAAGCACAACGGGGTGTTCAGGATGGGGAGGTCAGGAAAGAAGCAGTGTCAATGTAGAATAGGTATCTGAAAAACATCGTGGGGTGGTGAGCATTGTAAGGTTTTCTATTTGGCCATTCACTAGTAGGAGTGAGAAAAACATCACGGGCTGGTGTGAATCGGAGGGCCTGAATTCGGATAGGCAGTGAGTGGCAATGTAGGATGGAGAAAAGCACCACTGGGTGGTCCGCATGGGGAAGTCAGGACAGATGCAGTGGCAATGTAGGATAGGTTTCTGAAAAACATCGCAGGGTGGTGCGCATTGTAAATGTTTCTAACAGGCCATTCACTAGTAGAAGTGAGAAATACATCATGATGTTGTGTGAATCTGGGGGCCTGAATCAGCATAGACAGTGAGTGGCAATGTAGAATGGACAAAAGCACAACGGGGTGGTCAGGATGGGGAGGTCAGGAAAGAAGCAGTGTCAATGTAGAATAGGTTTCTGAAAAACATCGCGGGGTGGTAAGCATTGTAAGGTTTTCTATCTGGCCATTCACTAGTAGGAGTGAGAAAAACATCACGGGCTGGTGTGAATCGGAGGGCCTGAATTCGGATAGGCAGTGAGTGGCAATGTAGGATGGAGAAAAGCACCACTGGGTGGTCCGCATGGGGAAGTCAGGACAGATGCAGTGGCAATGTAGGATAGGTTTCTGATAAACATCGCGGGGTGGTAATGTTTTCTAACAGGCAAATCATTAGTACGAGTGAGAACAACATCACGGGGTGGTGTGAATGAGGGCCTAAATTAGGATACTCAGTGAGTGGCAATGTAGGAAGGAGAAAATCACCACTTGGTGGTAAGCATGGGGAGGTCAGGAAACATGAAGTGCAATGTAAGATAGGTTTCTGCAAAACATCACGGAGTGGTGTGCATTGTAAGGCTTTCTAACAGGCCATTCATTCGTAGGAGTGAGAACAACAGCACGGGTTGGTGTGAATCGGAGGGCGTGAATTAGGATAGGCAGTGAGTGGGAATGAAGAATGGAGAAAAGCACCACGGGGTGGGCAACATGGGGAGGTCAGGAAACATGCAGTGGAAATGTAGGATAGGTTTCTGAAAAACATCACGGGGTGGTGTCATTTTAAGCATTTGTAACAAGCCATTCACTGGTGGGAGTGAGAAAAACATCACGGCGTGGTGTGAATCGGAGGGCCTGAATAAGGATAGGGAGTGAGTGTCAATGTAGGATGGAGAAAAGCACCATGGGCTGGTCAGCATGGGGAGGTAAGGAAACATGCAGTGGCAATGTAGGATAGGTTTCTGAAAAACATCGCGGGTTGGTGAGCATTGTAAGGGTTTCTAACAGCCTATTCACGAGTAGGAGTGAGAAAAACATCACGGGGTGGTGTGAATCGGAATACCTGAATCAGGATTGGCAGTGATTGTCAATGTAGGATGGAGAGAAGCACCATGGGGTGGTCAGCATGTGGAGTTCAGGAAACATGCTTTGGCAATGTAGGATAGGTTTCTGAAAAACATCGCGGGTTGGTGCGCATTGTAAGGGTATCTAACAGGCCTTTCACTAGTAGGAGTGAAAAAAACATCATGCTGTGGTGTGAATCGGAGTTCCTGAATCAGGATAGGCAGTGAGTGGCAATGTAAAATGGAGAAAAGCATCACGGAGTGGTCAGCATTGGGAGGTCAGGAAACATGCAGTGGCAATGCAGGATAGGTTTCTGAGATACATCGCAGGGTGGTGAGCATTGTAAGATTTTCTATCTGGCCATTCACTAGGAGGAGTGAGAAAAACATCACGGGCTGGTGTGAATCGGAGGGCCTGAATTCGGATAGGCAGTGAGTGGCAATGTAGGATGGAGAAAAGCACCACTGGGTGGTCCGCATGGGGAAGTCAGGACAGATGCAGTGGAAATGTAGGATAGGTTTCTGATAAACATCGCGGTGTGGTGCGCGTTGTAAGGTTTTCTAACAGGCAATTCATTAGTACGAGTGAGAACAACATCACGGGGTGGTGTGAATGAGGGCCTAAATTAGGATACTCAGTGAGTGGCAATGTAGGAAGGAGAAAATCACCACTTGGTGGTAAGCATGGGGAGGTCAGGAAACATGAAGTGCAATGTAGGATAGGTTTCTGAAAAACATCGCGGAGTGGTGTGCATTGTAAGGCTTTGTAACAGGCCATTCACTAGTAGGAGTGAGAACAACAGCACGGGTTGGTGTGAATTGGAGGGCCTGAATTAGCATAGGCAGTGAGTGGCAATGAAGAATAGAGAAAAGCACCATGGGGTGGGCATCATGGGGAGGTCAGGAAACATGCAGTGGCAATGTAGGATAAGTTTCTGAAAAACATCATGGGGTGGTGTGCATTATAAGCATTTGTAACAAGCCATTCACAAGTAGAAGTGAGAAAAAAATCACGGGGTGATGTTATTCGGAGGGCCTGAATAAGGATAGGCAGTGAGTGTCAATGTAGGATGTAGAAAATCACCACGGGTTTGTCAGCATGGACAGTTCAGGAAACATGCAGTGGCAATGTATGACAGGTTTCTGAAAACCATCGTGGGTTGGTGCATATTGTAATGGTGTTTAACAGGTCATTCACTAGGAGAGTGAAAAAAACATCACGGCCTGGTTTGAATCGGAGGGCCTGATTTAGGATAGGCAGTGAGTGGTAATGTAAAATGGAGAAAAGCACCACGAGGTGGTCTGCATGGGGAGGTCAGGAAACACGCAGAGGCAATGTAGGATAGGTTTCTAAAATCATCGCGGGGTGGCAAGCCCTGTAAGGCTTTCTATCAGGCCTTTCACTAGTAAGAATGAGAAAAACATCATGGGTTGGTGTGAATCGGAGTGACTGAATTAGAATAGGCAGGGAATGGCAATGTAGGATGAAGAAAAGCACCACAGGGTGGTCATCATGTGGAGGTCAGGACAGATGCAGTGGCAATGTAGAAAAGGTTTCTGAAAAACATAGAAATGTGGTGCGCATTGTAAGGGTTTCTAACAGGCCATTCACTAGTAGGAGTGAGAAATACATCATGATGTGTTGTGAATCCGAGGGCCTAAATCAGCATACGCAGTGAGTGGCAATGTAGAATGGAGAAAAGCACAACGGGGTGGTCAGGATGGGGAGGTAAGGAAACATCCAGTGGCCATGTAGGATAGGTTTATGAAAAATATCACGGGGTGGTGAGCATTGTAAGGTTTTCTATCAGGCCATTCACTAGTAGGAGTGAGAATAACATCACGGGCTGGTGTGAATCGGAGGGCCTGAATCGGGATAGGCAGTGAGTGGTAATGTAAAATGGAGAAAAGCTCCACGGGGTGGTCTGCATGGGGAGGTTAGGAAACATGCAGAGGCAATGTAGGATAGGTTTCTGAAATACATCGCGCGGTGGTGAGCAATGTAAGGTTTTCTATCAGGCCATTCACTAGTAGGAATGAGAAAAACATCATGGGCTGGTGTGAATCGGAAGGCCTGAATTCGGATAGGCAGTGAGTGGCAATGTAGGATGGAGAAAAGCACCACAGGGTCGTAAGCATGGCAAGGTCAGGACAGATGCAGTGGCAATGTAGGATAGGTTTCTGAAAAACATCGCAGGGTGGTGCGCTTTGTAAGAGTTTCTAACAGGCCATTCACTAGTAGAAGTGAGAAATACATCAAGATGTGGTGTGAATCTGAGGGCCTGAATCAGCATAGACAGTGAGTGGCAATGTAGAATGGACAAAAGCACAACGGGGTGGTCAGGATGGGGAGGTCAGTAAAGAAGCAGTGTCAATGTAGAATAGGTTTCTGAAAAACATCGTGGGGTGGTGAGCATTGTAAGGTTTTCTATTTGGCCATTCACTAGTAGGAGTGAGAAAAACATCACGGGCTGGTGTGAATCGGAGGGCCTGAATTCGGATAGGCAGTGAGTGGCAATGTAGGATGGAGAAAAGCACAACGGGGTGGTCAGGATGGGGAGGTCAGGAAAGAAGCAGTGTCAATGTAGAATAGGTTTCTGAAAAACATCGTGGGGTGGTGAGCATTGTAAGGTTTTATATTTGGCCATTCACTAGTAGGAGTGAGAAAAACATCACGGGCTGGTGTGAATCGGAGGGCCTGAATTCGGATAGGCAGTGAGTGGCAATGTAGGATGGAGAAAAGCACAACGGGGTGGTCAGGATGGGGAGGTCAGGAAAGAAGCAGTGTCAATTTAGAATAGGTTTCTGAAAAACATCGTGGGGTGGTGAGCATTGTAAGGTTTTCTATTTGGCCATTCACTAGTAGGAGTGAGAAAAACATCACGGGCTGGTGTGAATCGGAGGGCCTGAATTCGGATAGGCAGTGAGTGGCAATGTAGGATGGAGAAAAGCACCACAGGGTGGTCCGCATGGGGAAGTCAGGACAGATGCAGTGGCAATGTAGGATAGGTTTCTGAAAAACATCGCAGGGTGGTGCGCATTGTAAGAATTTCTAACAGGCCATTCACTAGTAGAAGTGAGAAATACATCATGATGTTGTGTGAATCTGAGGGCCTGAATCAGCATAGACAGTGAGTGGCAATGTAGAATGGACAAAAGCACAACGGGGTGGTCAGGATGGGGAGGTCAGGAAAGAAGCAGTGGCAATGCAGGATAGGTTTCTGAAATACATCGCGGGGTGGTGAGCATTGTAAGATTTTCTATCTGGCCATTCACTAGGAGGAGTGAGAAAAACATCACGGGCTGGTGTGAATCGGAGGGCCTGAATTCGGATAGGCAGTGAGTGGCAATGTAGGATGGAGAAAAGCACCACTGGGTGGTCCGCATGGGGAAGTCAGGACAGATGCAGTGGCAATGTAGGATAGGTTTCTGATAAACATCGTGGTGTGGCGCGCGTTGTAAGGTTTTCTAACAGGCAATTCATTAGTACGAGTGAGAACAACATCACGGGGTGGTGTGAATGAGGGCCTAAATTAGGATACTCAGTGAGTGGCAATGTAGGAAGGAGAAAATCACCACTTGCTGGTAAGCATGAGGAGGTCAGGAAACATGAAGTGCAATGTAGGATAGGTTTCTGAAAAACATCACGGAGTGGTGTGCATTGTAAGGCTTGTAACAGGCCATTCACTAGTAGGAGTGAGAACAACAGCACGGATTGGTGTGAATCGGAGGGCCTGAATTAGCATAGGCAGTGAGTGGCAATGAAGAATAGAGAAAAGCACCATGGGGTGGGCATCATGGGGAGGTCAGGAAACATGCAGTGGCAATGTAGGATAAGTTTCTGAAAAACATCATGGGGTGGTGTGCATTATAAGCATTTGTAACAAGCCATTCACAAGTAGAAGTGAGAAAAAAATCACGGGGTGATGTTATTCGGAGGGCCTGAATAAGGATAGGCAGTGAGTGTCAATGTAGGATGTAGAAAATCACCACGGGGTGGTCAGCATGGACAGTTCAGGAAACATGCAGTGGCAATGTATGACACGTTTCTGAAAAGCATCGTGGGTTGGTGCATATTGTAATGGTGTTTAACAGGTCATTCACTAGGAGAGTGAAAAAAACATCACGGCCTGGTTTGAATCGGAGGGCCTGATTTACGATAGGCAGTGAGTGGTAATGTAAAATGGAGAAAAGCACCACGAGGTGGTCTGCATGGGGAGGTCAGGAAACATGCAGAGGCAATGTAGGATAGGTTTCTAAAATCATCGCGGGGTGGCAAGCCCTGTAAGGCTTTCTATCAGGCCTTTCACTAGTAAGAATGAGAAAAACATCACGGGTTGGTGTGAATCGGAGTGACTGAATTAGAATAGGCAGGGAATGGCAATGTAGGATGAAGAAAAGCACCACAGGGTGGTCAGCATGTGGAGGTCAGGACAGATGCAGTGGCAATATAGAAAAGGTTTCTGAAAAACATAGAAATGTGGTGCGCATTGTAAGGGTTTCTAACAGGCCATTCACTAGTAGGAGTGAGAAATACATCATGATGTGTTGTGAATCCGAGGGCCTGAATCAGCATACGCAGTGAGTGGCAATGTAGAATGGAGAAAAGCACAACGGGGTGGTCAGTATGGGGAGGTAAGGAAACATGCAGTGGCCATGTAGGATAGGTTTATGAAAAATATCACGGGGTGGTGAGCATTGTAAGGTTTTCTATCAGGCCATTCACTAGTAGGAGTGAGAATAACATCACGGGCTGGTGTGAATCGGAGGGCCTGAATCGGGATAGGCAGTGAGTGGTAATGTAAAATGGAGAAAAGCTCCACGGGGTGGTCTGCATGGGGAGGTTAGGAAACATGCAGAGGCAATGTAAGATAGGTTTCTGATATACATCGCGCGGTGGTGAGCAATGTAAGGATTTCTATCAGATCATTCACTAGTAGGAATGAGAAAAACATCATGGGCTGGTGTGAATCGGAAGGCCTGAATTCGGATAGGCAGTGAGTGGCAATGTAGGATGGAGAAAAGCACCACAGGGTCGTAAGCATGGCAAGGTCAGGACAGATGCAGTGGCAATGTAGGATAGGTTTCTGAAAAACATCGCAGGGTGGTGCGCTTTGTAAGAGTTTCTAACAGGCCATTCACTAGTAGAAGTGAGAAATACATCAAGATGTGGTGTGAATCTGAGGGCCTGAATCAGCATAGACAGTGAGTGGCAATGTAGAATGGACAAAAGCACAACAGGGTGGTCAGGATGGGGAGGTCAGTAAAGAAGCAGTGTCAATGTAGAATAGGTTTCTGAAAAACATCGCGGGGTGGTGAGCATTGTAAGGTTTTCTATTTGGCCATTCACTAGTAGGAGTGAGAAAAACATCACGGGCTGGTGTGAATCGGAGGGCCTGAATTCGGATAGGCAGTGAGTGGCAATGTAGGATGGAGAAAAGCACAACGGGGTGGTCAGGATGGGGAGGTCAGGAAAGAAGCAGTGTCAATGTAGAATAGGTTTCTGAAAAACATCGTGGGGTGGATAGCATTGTAAGGTTTTCTATTTGGCCATTCACTAGTAGGAGTGAGAAAAACATCACGGGCTGGTGTGAATCGGATGGCCTGAATTCGTATAGTCAGTGAGTGGCAATGTAGGATGGAGAAAAGCACCACGGGGTGTTCCGCATGGGGAAGTCAGGACAGATGCAGTGGCAATGTAGGATAGGTTTCTGAAAAACATCGCAGGGTGGTGCGCATTGTAAGAGTTTCTAACAGGCCATTCACTAGTAGAAGTGAGAAATACATCATGATGTTGTGTGAATCTGAGGGCCTGAATCAGCATAGACAGTGAGTGGCAATGTAGAATGGACAAAAGCACAACGGGGTGGTCAGGATGGGGAGGTCAGGAAAGAAGCAGTGTCAATGTAGAATAGATTTCTGAAAAACATCGTGGGGTGGTGAGCATTGTAAGGTTTTCTATTTGGCCATTCACTAGTAGGAGTGAGAAAAACATCACGGGGTGGTGTGAATCAGAATACCTGAATCAGGATTGGCAGTGATTGTCAATGTAGGATGGAGAGAAGCACCATGGGGTGGTCAGCATGGGGACTTCAGGAAACATGCTTTGGCAATGTAGGATAGGTTTCTGAAAAACATCGCGGGTTGGTGCGCATTGTAAGGGTATCTAACAGGCCTTTCACTAGTAGGAGTGAAAAAAACATCATGCTGTGGTGTGAATCGGAGTTCCTGAATCAGGATAGGCAGTGAGTGGCAATGTAAAATGGAGAAAAGCATCACGGAGTGGTCAGCATTGGGAGGTCAGGAAACATGCAGTGGCAATGTAGGATAGGTTTCTGAAATACATCGCGGGGTGGTGAGCATTGTAAGATTTTCTATCTGGCCATTCACTAGGAGGAGTGAGAAAAACATCACGGGCTGGTGTGAATCGGAGGGCCTGAATTCGGATAGGCAGTGAGTGGCAATGTAGGATGGAGAAAAGCACCACTGGGTGGTCCGCATGGGGAAGTCAGGACAGATGCAGTGGCAATGTAGAATAGGTTTCTGAAAAACATCGCAGGGTGGTGCACTTTGTAAGAGTTTCTAACAGGCCATTCAGTAGTAGAAGTGAGAAATACATCATGATGTGGTGTGAATCTGAGGGCCTGAATCAGCATAGACAGTGAGTGGCAATGTAGAATGGACAAAAGCACAACGGGGTGGTCAGGATGGGGAGGTCAGGAAAGAAGCAGTGGCAATGTAGAAAAGGTTTCTGAAAAACCTAGAAATGTGGTGCGCATTGTAAGGGTTTCTAACAGGCCATTCAGTAGTAGAAGTGAGAAATACATCATGATGTGGTGTGAATCTGAGGGCCTGAATTAGGATAGGCAGTGAGTGGCAATGTAGGATGAAGAAAAGCACCACAGGGTGGTCAGCATGTGGAGGTCAGGACAGATGCAGTGGCAATGTAGAAAAGGTTTCTGAAAAACATAGAAATGTGGTGCGCATTGTAAGGGTTTCTAACAGGCCATTCACTAGTAGGAGTGAGAATAACATCACGGGCTGGTGTGAATCGGAGGGCCTGAATCGGGATAGGCAGTGAGTGGTAATGTAAAATGGAGAAAAGCACCACGGGGTGGTCTGCATGGGGAGGTTAGGAAACATGCAGAGGCAATGTAGGATAGGTTTCTGAAATACATCGCGCGGTGGTGAGCAATGTAAGATTTTCTATCAGGCCATTCACTAGTAGGAGTGAGAAAAACATCATGGGCTGGTGTGAATCGGAAGGCCTGAATTCGGATAGGCAGTGAGTGGCAATGTAGGATGGAGAAAAGCACCACAGGTTCGTAAGCATGGCAAGGTCAGGACAGATGCAGTGGCAATGTAGGATAAGTTTCAGAAAAACATCACGGGTTGTGCGCATTATAAGCGTTTGAAACAAGCCATTAACAAGTAGAAGTGAGAAAAAAATCACGGGGTGATGTTAATCGGAGGGCCTGAATAAGGATAGGCAGAGAGTTTCAATGTAGGATGTAGAAAATCACCACGGGTTTGTCAGCATGGACAGTTCAGGAAACATGCAGTGGCAATGTATGACAGGTTTCTGAAAAGCATCGTGGGTTGGTGCATATTGGAATGGTGTTTAACAGGTCATTCACTAGGAGAGTGAAAAAAACATCACGGCCTGGTTTGAATCGGAGGGCCTGATTTAGGATAGGCAGTGAGTGGTAATGTAAAATGGAGAAAAGCACCACGAGGTGGTCTGCATGGGGAGGTCAGGAAACATGCAGAGGCAATGTAGGATAGGTTTCTAAAATCATCGCGGAGTGGCGAGCCCTGTAAGGCTTTCTATCAGGCCTTTCACTAGTAAGAATGAGAAAGACATCACGGGTTGGTGTGAATCGGAGTGACTGAATTAGGATAGGCAGTGAATGGCAATGTAGGATGAAGAAAAGCACCACAGGGTGGTCAGCATGTGGAGGTCAGGACAGATGCAGTGGCAATGTAGAAAAGGTTTCTGAAAAACATAGAAATGTGGTGCGCATTGTAAGGGTTTCTTACAGGCCATTCACTAGTAGGAGTGAGAAATACATCAAGATGTGTTGTGAATCCGAGGGCCTGAATCAGCATACGCAGTGAGTGGCAATGTAGAATGGAGAAAAGCACAACGGGGTGGTCAGGATGGGGAGGTAAGGAAAGATGCAGTGGCCATGTAGGATAGGTTTATGAAAAATATCACGGGGTGGTGAGCATTGTAAGGTTTTCTATTTGGCCATTCACTAGTAGGAGTGAGAAAAACATCACGGGCTGGTGTGAATCGGAGGGCCTGAATTCGGATAGGCAGTGAGTGGCAATGTAGGATGGAGAAAAGCACCACTCGGTGGTCCGCATGGGGAAGTCAGGACAGATGCAGTGGCAATGTAGGATAGGTTTCTGAAAAACATCGCAGGGTGGTGCGCATTGTAAGAGTTTCTAACAGGCCATTCACTAGTAGAAGTGAGAAATACATCATGATGTTGTGTGAATCTGAGGGCCTGAATCAGCATAGACAGTGAGTGGCAATGTAGAATGGACAAAAGCACAACGGGGTGGTCAGGATGGGGAGGTCAGGAAAGAAGCAGTGTCAATGTAGAATAGGTTTCTGAAAAACATCGTGGGGTGGTGAGCATTGTAAGGTTTTCTATTTGGCCATTCACTAGTAGGAGTGAGAAAAACATCACGGGCTGGTGTGAATCGGAGGGCCTGAATTCGGATAGGCAGTGAGTGGCAATGTAGGATGGAGAAAAGCACCACTGGGTGGTCCGCATGGGGAAGTCAGGACAGATGCAGTGGCAATGTAGGATAGGTTTCTGATAAACATCGCGGGGTGGTAAGGTTTTCTAACAGGCAAATCATTAGTACGAGTGAGAACAACATCACGGGGTGGTGTGAATGAGGGCCTAAATTAGGATACTCAGTGAGTGGCAATGTAGGAAGGAGAAAATCACCACTTGGTGGTAAGCATGGGGAGGTCAGGAAACATGAAGTGCAATGTAAGATAGGTTTCTGAAAAACATCACGGAGTGGTGTGCATTGTAAGGCTTTGTAACAGGCCATTCATTCGTAGGAGTGAGAACAACAGCACGGGTTGGTGTGAATCGGAGGGCCTGAGTTAGGATAGGCAGTGAGTGGCAATGAAGTATAGAGAAAAGCACCACGGGGTGGGCAACATGGGGAGGTCAGGAAATATGCAGTGGCAATGTAGGATAAGTTTCTGAAAAACATCACGGGGTGGTGCGCATTATAAGCGTTTCTAGCAAGCATTCACATGTAGAAGTGAGAAAAAAATCACAGGGTGATGTTAATCGGAGGGCCTGAATAAGGATAGGCAGTGAGTGTCAATGTAGGATGTAGAAAATCACCACGGGATGGTCAGCATGGACAGTTCAGGAAACATGCAGTGGCAATGTATGACAGGTTTCTGAAAAGCATCGTGGGTTGGTGCATATTGTAGTGGTTTTTAAGAGGCCATTCACTAGGAGAGTGAAAAAAACATCACGGCCTGGTTTGAATCGGAGGGCCTGAATTAGGATAGGCAGTGAGTTGTAATGTAAAATGGAGAAAAGCACCACGGTGTGGTCTGCATGGGGAGGTCAGGAAACACGCAGAGGCAATGTAGGATAGGTTTCTAAAAAACATCGCGGGGTGGCGTGCCCTGTAAGGGTTTCTATCAGACCATTCAGTAGTAAGAGTGAGAAAAACATCACGGGCTGGTGTGAATCGGAGGGCCTGAATTAGGATAGGCAGTGAGTGGCAATGTAGGATGAAGAAAAGCACCACAGGGTGGTCAGCATGTGGAGGTCAGGACAGATGCAGTGGCAATGTAGGATAAGTTTCCGAAAAACATCACTGGGTGGTGCGCATTATAAGCGTTTGAAACAAGCCATTCACAAGTAGAAGTGAGAAAAAAGTCACGGGGTGATGTTAATCGGAGGGCCTGAATAAGAATAGGCAGTGAGTTTCAATGTAGGATGTAGAAAATCACCACGGGTTGGTCAGCATGGACAGTTCAGGAAACATGCAGTGGCAATGTATGACAGGTTTCTGAAAAGCATCGTGGGTTGGTGCATATTGTAATGGTTTTTAACAGGCCATTCACTAGGAGAGTGAAAAAAAACATCACGGCCTGGTTTGAATCGGAGGGCCTGAATTAGGATAGGCAGTGAGTGGTAATGTAAAATGGAGAAAAGCACCACGGGGTGGTCTGCATGGGGAGGTCAGGAAACACGCAGAGGCAATGTAGGATAGGTTTCTAAAAAACATCGCGGGGTGGCGAGCACTGTAAGGCTTTCTATCAGGCCATTCAGTAGTAAGAGTGAGAAAAACATCACGGGCTGGTGTGAATCGGAGGGACTGAATTAGGATAGGCAGTGAGTGGCAATGTAGGATGAAGAAAAGCACCACAGGGTGGTCAGCATGTGGAGGTCAGGACAGATGCAGTGGCAATGTAGAAAAGGTTTCTGCAAAACATAGAGATGTGGTGCGCATTGTAAGGGTTTCTAACAGGCCATTCACTAGTAGGAGTGAGAAATACATCATGATGTGTTGTGAATCCGAGGGCCTGAATCAGCATACGCAGTGAGTGGCAATGTAGAATGGAGAAAAGCACAAAGGGGTGGTCAGGATGCTAAAGTCAGGAAACTTGCAGTGGCCATGTAGGATACGTTTCTGATAAACATCGCAGGGTGGTGTGCATTGTAAGGGTTTCTAACATTCCTTTCCCTAGAAGTAGTGAAAACAACATCACTGGGTGGTGTGAATCGGAGGGCCTGAATTAGAATAGGCAGTGAGTGGCAATGTAGGTTGGAGAAAAGCACCATGGGTTGGTCAGCATGGGGAGGTCCGGAAACATATAGTGGCAATGTAGGATAGGTTTCTGAAAAACATTGTGGGGTGGTGCGCATTATATGCGTTTCTAACAAGCCATTCACAAGTAGGAGTGAGAAAAACCTCACGGGGTGGTGTGAATCCGAGGGCCTGAATTAGGATAGACAGTGAATGGCAATGTAAGATGGAGAAAAGAACCACGTGTTTGTCAGCATGGGCAAGTAATGAAACATGCAGTGGCAATGTAGGATAGGTTTTGGAAAAACATCGAAGGTTGGTGCGCATTGTAAGTGTTTCTAACAGGCTATTCACTGGTAGAATGAAAAAAACATCACGGGGTGGAGTGAATTGGATGGCCTGAATCAGGATAGGCAGTGAGTGGCAATGTAGGATGTAGAAAAGCTCCACGGAGTCGTCAGCATGGAGAGTTCAGTAAACATGCAGTGGCAACGTAGGATAGGTTTCGGAAAAGCATCGCGGGTTGGTGCACATTGTAAGGGTTTCTAACAGGCCATTCACTAGTAGGAGTGAAAAAAACATCACGGCGCGGTGTGAATCGGAGGACCTGAATCGGGATAGGCAGTGAGTGGTAATGTAAAATGGAGAAAAGCACCAGGAGGTGGTCTGTCTGGGGAGGTCAGGAAACATGCAGAGGCTATGTAGGATAGGGTTCTGAAAAATATCGTGGGGTGGTGAACATTGTAAGGTTTTCTAACAGGCAATTCACTAGTAGGAGTGAGAAATACATCAAGATGTGTTGTGAATCCGAGGGCCTGAATCAGCATACGCAGTGAGTGGCAATGTAGAATGGAGAAAAGCACAACGGGGTGGTCAGGATGGGGAGGTAAGGAAAGATGCAGTGGCCATGTAGGATAGGTTTATGAAAAATATCACAGGGTGGTGAGCATTGTAAGGTTTTCTATTTGGCCATTCACTAGTAGGAGTGAGAAAAACATCACGGGCTGGTGTGAATCGGAGGGCCTGAATTCGGATAGGCAGTGAGTGGCAATGTAGGATGGAGAAAAGCACCACTCGGTGGTCCGCATGGGGAAGTCAGGACAGATGCAGTGGCAATGTAGGATAGGTTTCTGAAAAACATCGCAGGGTGGTGCGCATTGTAAGAGTTTCTAACAGGCCATTCACTAGTAGAAGTGAGAAATACATCATGATGTTGTGTGAATCTGAGGGCCTGAATCAGCATAGACAGTGAGTGGCAATGTAGAATGGACAAAAGCACAACGGGGTGGTCAGGATGGGGAGGTCAGGAAAGAAGCAGTGTCAATGTAGAATAGGTTTCTGAAAAACATCGTGGGGTGGTGAGCATTGTAAGGTTTTCTATTTGGCCATTCACTAGTAGGAGTGAGAAAAACATCACGGGCTGGTGTGAATCGGAGGGCCTGAATTCGGATAGGCAGTGAGTGGCAATGTAGGATGGAGAAAAGCACCACTGGGTGGTCCGCATGGGGAAGTCAGGACAGATGCAGTGGCAATGTAGGATAGGTTTCTGATAAACATCGCGGGGTGGTAAGGTTTTCTAACAGGCAAATCATTAGTACGAGTGAGAACAACATCACGGGGTGGTGTGAATGAGGGCCTAAATTAGGATACTCAGTGAGTGGCAATGTAGGAAGGAGAAAATCACCACTTGGTGGTAAGCATGGGGAGGTCAGGAAACATGAAGTGCAATGTAAGATAGGTTTCTGGAAAACATCACGGAGTGGTGTGCATTGTAAGGCTTTGTAACAGGCCATTCATTCGTAGGAGTGAGAACAACAGCACGGGTTGGTGTGAATCGGAGGGCCTGAGTTAGGATAGGCAGTGAGTGGCAATGAAGTACAGAGAAAAGCACCACGGGGTGGGCAACATGGGGAGGTCAGGAAATATGCAGTGGCAATGTAGGATAAGTTTCAGAAAAACATCACGGGGTGGTGCGCATTATAAGCGTTTCTAGCAAGCATTCACATGTAGAAGTGAGAAAAAAATCACAGGGTGATGTTAATCGGAGGGCCTGAATAAGGATAGGCAGTGAGTGTCAATGTAGGATGTAGAAAATCACCACGGGATGGTCAGCATGGACAGTTCAGGAAACATGCAGTGGCAATGTATGACAGGTTTCTGAAAAGCATCGTGGGTTGGTGCATATTGTAGTGGTTTTTAAGAGGCCATTCACTAGGAGAGTGAAAAAAACATCACGGCCTGGTTTGAATCGGAGGGCCTGAATTAGGATAGGCAGTGAGTTGTAATGTAAAATGGAGAAAAGCACCACGGTGTGGTCTGCATGGGGAGGTCAGGAAACACGCAGAGGCAATGTAGGATAGGTTTCTAAAAAACATCGCGGGGTGGCGTGCCCTGTAAGGGTTTCTATCAGACCATTCAGTAGTAAGAGTGAGAAAAACATCACGGGCTGGTGTGAATCGGAGGGCCTGAATTAGGATAGGCAGTGAGTGGCAATGTAGGATGAAGAAAAGCACCACAGGGTGGTCAGCATGTGGAGGTCAGGACAGATGCAGTGGCAATGTAGGATAAGTTTCAGAAAAACATCACTGGGTGGTGCGCATTATAAGCATTTGAAACAAGCCATTCACAAGTAGAAGTGAGAAAAAAATCACGGGGTGATGTTAATCGGAGGGCCTGAATAAGGATAGGCAGTGAGTTTCAATGTAGGATGTAGAAAATCACCACGGGTTGGTCATCATGGACAGTTCAGGAAACATGCAGTGGCAATGTATGACAGGTTTCTGAAAAGCATCGTGGGTTGGTGCATATTGTAATGGTTTTTAACAGGCCATTCACTAGGAGAGTGAAAAAAAACATCACGGCCTGGTTTGAATCGGAGGGCCTGAATTAGGATAGGCAGTGAGTGGTAATGTAAAATGGAGAAAAGCACCACGGGGTGGTCTGCATGGGGAGGTCAGGAAACACGCAGAGGCAATGTAGGATAGGTTTCTAAAAAACATTGCGGGGTGGCGAGCACTGTAAGGCTTTCTATCAGGCCATTCAGTAGTAAGAGTGAGAAAAACATCACGGGCTGGTGTGAATCGGAGGGACTGAATTAGGATAGGCAGTGAGTGGCAATGTAGGATGAAGAAAAGCACCACAGGGTGGTCAGCATGTGGAGGTCAGGACAGATGCAGTGGCAATGTAGAAAAGGTTTCTGCAAAACATAGAGATGTGGTGCGCATTGTAAGGGTTTCTAACAGGCCATTCACTAGTAGGAGTGAGAAATACATCATGATGTGTTGTGAATCCGAGGGCCTGAATCAGCATACGCAGTGAGTGGCAATGTAGAATGGAGAAAAGCACAAAGGGGTGGTCAGGATGCTAAAGTCAGGAAACTTGCAGTGGCCATGTAGGATAAGTTTCTGATAAACATCGCAGGGTGGTGTGCATTGTAAGGGTTTCTAACATTCCTTTCCCTAGAAGTAGTGAAAACAACATCACTGGGTGGTGTGAATCGGAGGGCCTGAATTAGAATAGGCAGTGAGTGGCAATGTAGGTTGGAGAAAAGCACCACGGGTTGGTCAGCATGGGGAGGTCCGGAAACATACAGTGGCAATGTAGGATAGGTTTCTGAAAAACATTGTGGGGTGGTGCGCATTATATGCGTTTCTAACAAGCCATTCACAAGTAGGAGTGAGAAAAACCTCACGGGGTGGTGTGAATCCGAGGGCCTGAATTAGGATAGACAGTGAATGGCAATGTAAGATGGAGAAAAGAACCACGTGTTTGTCAGCATGGGCAAGTAATGAAACATGCAGTGGCAATGTAGGATAGGTTTTGGAAAAACATCGAAGGTTGGTGCGCATTGTAAGTGTTTCTAACAGGCTATTCACTGGTAGAATGAAAAAAACATCACGGGGTGGAGTGAATTGGATGGCCTGAATCAGGATAGGCAGTGAGTGGCAATGTAGGATGTAGAAAAGCTCCACGGAGTCGTCAGCATGGAGAGTTCAGTAAACATGCAGTGGCAACGTAGGATAGGTTTCGGAAAAGCATCGCGGGTTGGTGCACATTGTAAGGGTTTCTAACAGGCCATTCACTAGTAGGAGTGAAAAAAACATCACGGCGCGGTGTGAATCGGAGGACCTGAATCGGGATAGGCAGTGAGTGGTAATGTAAAATGGAGAAAAGCACCAGGAGGTGGTCTGTCTGGGGAGGTCAGGAAACATGCAGAGGCTATGTAGGATAGGGTTCTGAAAAATATCGTGGGGTGGTGAACATTGTAAGGTTTTCTAACAGGCAATTCACTAGTATGAGTGAGAACAACAGCACGGAGTGGTGTGAATGAGGACTTAAATTAGGATACTCAGTGAGTGGCAATGTAGGAAGGATAAAATCACCACTTGATGGTCAGCATGGGGAGCTCAGGAAACATGAAGTGCAATGTAGGATAGGTTTCTGAAAAACATCACGGTGTGGTGCGCATTATAGGCGTTTGTAACAAGCCATTCACAAGTAGAAGTGAGAAAAAAATCACGGGGTGATGTTAATCGAAGGGCCTGAATCAGGATAGGCAGTGAGTGTCAATGTAGGATGTAGAAAATCACCACGGGGTGGTCAGCATCGAGAGTTCAAGAAACATGCAGTGGCAATGTATGATAGGTTTCTGAAAAGCATCGCGGGTTGGTGCATATTGTAATGGTTTTTAACAGGCCATTCACAAGTATGAGTGAAAAAAAAAAACATCACGTGGTGGTTTGAATCGGAGGGCCTGAATCAGGATAGGCTGTGAGTGGCAATGTAAAAATGGAGAAAAGGACCATGGGGTGGTCATCATGCGGAGGTCAGGAAACATGAAGTGGCAATGTAGGATAGGTTTCTGAAAAACATCGCGGGGTGGTGAGCATTGTAAGGGTTTCTAACAGCCCATTCACTAGTAGGAGTGAGAAAAACATCACGGGCTGGTGTGAATCAGAGGGCCTGCATTAGGGTAGGCAGTGAGTGGCAATCAAGTATAGAGGAAAGCACCACGGGGTGGGCAACATGGAGAGATAATGAAACATGCAGTGGCAATGTAGGGTAGGTTTCTGATAAACATCGCAGGGTGGTGCGCATTGTAAGGGTATCTAACAGGCTATTCACTGGTAGGAAAGAAAAAATCATCATGGGGTGGTGTGAATCGGAGGGCCTGAATCAGGATACGCAGTGAGTGTCAATGTAGGTTGGAGAAAAGCACCACAGGGTGGTCAGCATGGGGAGGTCAGGACAGATGAAGTGGCAATGTAAGATAGGTTTCTGATAAACATCGCGGGGTGGTAAGGTTTTCTAACAGGCAAATCATTAGTACAAGTGAGAACAACATCACGGGGTGGTGTGAATGAGGGCCTAAATTAGGATACTCAGTGAGTGGCAATGTAGGAAGGAGAAAATCACCACTTGGTGGTAAGCATGGGGAGGTCATGAAACATGAAGTGCAATGTAAGATAGGTTTCTGAAAAACATCACGGAGTGGTGTGCATTGTAAGGCTTTGTAACAGGCCATTCATTCGTTGGAGTGAGAACAACAGCACGGGTTAGTGTGAATCGGAGGGCCTGAATTAGGATAGGCAGTGAGTGGCAATGTAGGATGAAGAAAAGCACCACAGGGTGGTCAGCATGTGGAGGTCAGGACAGATGCAGTGGCAATGTAGGATAAGTTTCAGAAAAACATCACGGGGTGGTGCGCATTATAAGCGTTTGAAACAAGCCATTCACAAGTAGAAGTGAGAAAAAATCATGGGGTGATGTTAATCGGAGGGCCTGAATAAGGATAGGCAGTGAGTTTCAATGTAGGATGTAGAAAATCACCACGGGTTGGTCAGCATGGACACTTCAGGAAACATGCAGTGGCAATGTATGACATGTTTCTGAAAAGCATCGTGGGTTGGTGCATATTGTAATGGTTTTTAACAGGCCATTCACTAGGAGAGGGAAAAAAACATCAAGGCCTGGTTTGAATCGGAGGGCCTGAATTAGGATAGGCAGTGAGTGGTAATGTAAAATGGAGAAAAGCACCACGAGGTGGTCTGCATGGGGAGGTCAGGAAACAGGCAGAGGCAATGTAGGATAGGTTTCTAAAATCATCGCGGGGTGGCGAGCCCTGTAAGGCTTTCTATCAGGCCTTTCACTAGTAAGAATGAGAAAAACATCACGGGTTGGTGTGAATCGGAGTGACTGAATTAGGATAGGCAGTGAGTGGCAATGTAGGATTCAGAAAAGCACCACAGGGTCGTAAGCATGGCAAGGTCAGGACAGATGCAGTGGCAATGTAGGATAGGTTTCTGAAAAACATCGCAGGGTGATGCGCTTTGTAAGAGTTTCTAACAGGCCATTCACTAGTAGAAGTGAGAAATACATCATGATGTGGTGTGAATCTGAGGGTCTGAATCAGCATAGACAGTGAGTGGCAATGTAGAATGGACAAAAGCACAACGGGGTGGTCAGGATGGGGAGGTCAGGAAAGAAGCAGTGTCAATGTAGAATAGGTTTCTGAAAAACATCGTGGGGTGGTGAGCATTGTAAGGTTTTCTATTTGGCCATTCCCTAGTAGGAGTGAGAAAAACATCACGGGCTGGTGTGAATCGGAGGGCCTGAATTCGGATAGGCAGTGAGTGGCAATGTAGGATGGAGAAAAGCACCACTGGGTGGTCCGCATGGGGAAGTCAGGACAGATGCAGTGGCAATGTAGGATAGGTTTCTGAAAAACATCGCAGGGTGGTGCGCATTGTAAGAGTTTCTAACAGGCCATTCACTAGTAGAAGTGAGAAATACATCATGATGTTGTGTGAATCTGAGGGCCTGAATCAGCATAGACAGTGAGTGGCAATGTAGAATGGACAAAAGCACAACGGGGTGGTCAGGATGGGGAGGTCAGGAAAGAAGCAGTGTCAATGTAGAATAGGTTTCTGAAAAACATCGCGGGGTGGTGAGCATTGTTAGGTTTTCTATCTGGCCATTCACTAGTAGGAGTGAGAAAAACATCACGGGCTGGTGTGAATCGGAGGGCCTGAATTCGGATAGGCAGTGAGTGGCAATGTAGGATAGAGAAAAGCACCACTGGGTGGTACGCATGAGGAAGTCAGGAAAGATGCAGTGGCAATGTAGGATAGGTTTCTGATAAACATCGCGGGGTGGTAAGGTTTTCTAACAGGCAAATCATTAGTACCAGTGAGAACAACATCACGGGGTGGTGTGAATGAGGGCCTAAATAGGATACTCAGTGAGTGGCAATGTAGGAAGGAGAAAATCACCACTTGGTGGTAAGCATGGGGAGGTCAGGAAACATGAAGTGCAATATAAGATAGGTTTCTGGAAAACATCACGGAGTGGTGTGCATTGTAAGGCTTTGTAACAGGCCATTCATTAGTAGGAGTGAGAACAACAGCACGGGTTGGTGTGAATCGGAGGGCCTGAATAAGGATAGGCAGTGAGTAGCAATGTAGGATGAAGAAAAGCACCACAGGGTGGTCAGCATGTCGAGGTCAGGACAGATGCAGTGGCAATGTAGGATAAGTTTCAGAAAAACATCACGGGGTGGTGCGCAATATAAGCGTTTGAAACAAGCCATTCACAAGTAGAAGTGAGAAAAAATCACGGGGTGATGTTAATCGGAGGGCCTGAATAAGGATAGGCAGTGAGTTTCAATGTAGGATGTAGAAAATCACCACGGGTTTCTCAGCATGGACAGTTCAGGAAACATGCAGTGGCAATGTATGACAGGTTTCTGAAAAGCATCGTGGGTTGGTGCATATTGTAATGGTTTTTAACAGGCCATTCACTAGGAGAGTGAAAAAAACATCACGGACTGGTTTGAATCGGAGGGCTTGATTTAGGATAGGCAGTGAGTGGGAATGAAGAATGGAGAAAAGCACCACGGGGTGGGCAACATGGGGAGGTCAGGAAACATGCAGTGGAAATGTAGGATACGTTTCTGAAAAACATCACGGGGTGGTGTCATTGTAAGCGTTTGTAACAAGCCATTCACTGGTGGGAGTGAGAAAAACATCACGGCGTGGTGTGAATCGGAGTGCCTGAATAAGGATAGGGAGTGAGTGTCAATGTAGGATGGAGAAAAGCACCATGGGCTGGTCAGCATGGGGAGGTAAGGAAACATGCAGTGGCAATGTAGGAAGGTTTCTGAAAAACATCGCGGGTTGGTGAGCATTGTAAGGGTTTCTAACAGCCCATTCACGAGTAGGAGTGAGAAAAACATCACGGGGTGGTGTGAATCGGAATACCTGAATCAGGATTGGCAGTGATTGTCAATGTAGGATGGAGAGAAGCACCATGGGGTGGTCAGCATGTGGAGTTCAGGAAACATGCTTTGGCAATGTAGGATAGGTTTCTGAAAAACATCGCGGGTTGGTGCGCATTGTAAGGGTATCTAACAGGCCTTTCACTAGTAGGAGTGAAAAAAACATCATGCTGTGGTGTGAATCGGAGTTCCTGAATCAGGATAGGCAGTGAGTGGCAATGTAAAATGGAGAAAAGCATCACGGAGTGGTCAGCATTGGGAGGTCAGGAAACATGCAGTGGCAATGCAGGATAGGTTTCTGAGATACATCGCGGGGTGGTGAGCATTGTAAGATTTTCTATCTGGCCATTCACTAGGAGGAGTGAGAAAAACATCACGGGCTGGTGTGAATCGGAGGGCCTGTATTCGGATAGGCAGTAAGTGGCAATGTAGGATGGAGAAAAGCACCACTGGGTGGTCCGCATGGGGAAGTCAGGACAGATGCAGTGGCAATGTAGGATAGGTTTCTGATAAACATCGTGGTGTGGTGCGCGTTGTAAGGTTTTCTAACAGGCAATTCATTAGTACGAGTGAGAACAACATCACGGGGTGGTGTGAATGAGGGCCTAAATTAGGATACTCAGTGAGTGGCAATGTAGGAAGGAGAAAATCACCACTTGCTGGTAAGCATGGGGAGGTCAGGAAACATGAAGTGCAATGTAGGATAGGTTTCTGAAAAACATCGCGGAGTGGTGTGCATTGTAAGGCTTTGTAACAGGCCATTCACTAGTAGGAGTGAGAACAACAGCACGGGTTGGTGTGAATCGGAGGGCCTGAATTAGCATAGGCAGTGAGTGGCAATGAAGAATAGAGAAAAGCACCATGGGGTGGGCATCATGGGGAGGTCAGGAAACATGCAGTGGCAATGTAGGATAAGTTTCTGAAAAACATCACGGGGTGGTGTGCATTATAAGCATTTGTAACAAGCCATTCACAAGTAGAAGTGAGAAAAAAATCACGGGGTGATGTTATTCGGAGGGCCTGAATAAGGATAGGCAGTGAGTGTCAATGTAGGATGTAGAAAATCACCACGGATTTGTCAGCATGGACAGTTCAGGAAACATGCAGTGGCAATGTATGACAGGTTTCTGAAAAGCATCGTGGGTTGGTGCATATTGTAATGGTGTTTAACAGGCCATTCACTAGGAGAGTGAAAAAAACATCACGGCCTGGTTTGAATCGGAGGGCCTGATTTAGGATAGGCAGTGAGTGGTAATGTAAAATGGAGAAAAGCACCACGAGGTGGTCTGCATGGGGAGGTCAGGAAACACGCAGAGGCAATGTAGGATAGGTTTCTAAAATCATCGCGGGGTGGCAAGCCCTGTAAGGCTTTCTATCAGGCCTTTCACTAGTAAGAATGAGAAAAACATCACAGGTTGGTGTGAATCGGAGTGACTGAATTAGAATAGGCAGGGAATGGCAATGTAGGATGAAGAAAAGCACCACAGGGTGGTCAGCATGTGGAGGTCAGGACAGATGCAGTGGCAATGTAGAAAAGGTTTCTGAAAAACATAGAAATGTGGTGCGCATTGTAAGGGTTTCTAACAGGCCATTCACTAGTAGGAGTGAGAAATACATCATGATGTGTTGTGAATCCAAGGGCCTGAATCAGCATACGCAGTGAGTGGCAATGTAGAATGGAGAAAAGCAAAACGGGGTGGTCAGGATGGGGAGGTAAGGAAACATGCAGTGGCCATGTAGGATAGGTTTATGAAAAATATCACGGGGTGGTGAGCATTGTAAGGTTTTCTATCAGGCCATTCACTAGTAGGAGTGAGAATAACATCACGGGCTGGTGTGAATCGGAGGGCCTGAATCGGGATAGGCAGTGAGTGGTAATGTAAAATGGAGAAAAGCTCCACGGGGTGGTCTGCATGGGGAGGTTAGGAAACATGCAGAGGCAATGTAGGATAGGTTTCTGAAATACATCGCGCGGTGGTGAGCAATGTAAGGTTTTCTATCAGGCCATTCACTAGTAGGAATGAGAAAAACATCATGGGCTGGTGTGAATCGGAAGGCCTGAATTCGGATAGGCAGTGAGTGGCAATGTAGGATGGAGAAAAGCACCACAGGGTCGTAAGCATGGCAAGGTCAGGACAGATGCAGTGGCAATGTAGGATAGGTTTCTGAAAAACATCGCAGGGTGGTGCGCTTTGTAAGAGTTTCTAACAGGCCATTCACTAGTAGAAGTGAGAAATACATCAAGATGTGGTGTGAATCTGAGGGCCTGAATCAGCATAGACAGTGAGTGGCAATGTAGAATGGACAAAAGCACAACGGAGTGGTCAGGATGGGGAGGTCAGTAAAGAAGCAGTGTCAATGTAGAATAGGTTTCTGAAAAACATCGTGGGGTGGTGAGCATTGTAAGGTTTTCTATTTGGCCATTCACTAGTAGGAGTGAGAAAAACATCACGGGCTGGTGTGAATCGGAGGGCCTGAATTCGGATAGGCAGTGAGTGGCAATGTAGGATGGAGAAAAGCACAACGGGGTGGTCAGGATGGGGAGGTCAGGAAAGAAGCAGTGTCAATGTAGAATAGGTTTCTGAAAAACATCGTGGGGTGGTGAGCATTGTAAGGTTTTCTATTTGGCCATTCACTAGTAGGAGTGAGAAAAACATCACGGGCTGGTGTGAATCGGATGGCCTGAATTCGGATAGGCAGTGAGTGGCAATGTAGCATGGAGAAAAGCACCACGGGGTGTTCCGCATGGGGAAGTCAGGACAGATGCAGTGGCAATGTAGGATAGGTTTCTGAAAAACATCGCAGGGTGGTGCGCATTGTAAGAGTTTCTAACAGGCCATTCACTAGTAGAAGTGAGAAATACATCATGATGTTGTGTGAATCTGAGGGCCTGAATCAGCATAGACAGTGAGTGGCAATGTAGAATGGACAAAAGCACAACGGGGTGGTCAGGATGGGGAGGTCAGGAAAGAAGCAGTGTCAATGTAGAATAGGTTTCTGAAAAACATCGTGGGGTGGTGAGCATTGTAAGGTTTTCTATTTGGCCATTCACTAGTAGGAGTGAGAAAAACATCACGGGGTGGTGTGAATCAGAATACCTGAATCAGGATTGGCAGTGATTGTCAATGTAGGATGGAGAGAAGCACCATGGGGTGGTCAGCATGGGGAGTTCAGGAAACATGCTTTGGCAATGTAGGATAGGTTTCTGAAAAACATCGAGTGTTGGTGCGCATTGTAAGGGTATCTAACAGGCCTTTCACTAGTAGGAGTGAAAAAAACATCATGCTGTGGTGTGAATCGGAGTTCCTGAATCAGGATAGGCAGTGAGTGGCAATGTAAAATGGAGAAAAGCATCACGGAGTGGTCAGCATTGGGAGGTCAGGAAACATGCAGTGGCAATGTAGGATAGGTTTCTGAAATACATCGCGGGGTGCTGAGCATTGTAAGATTTTCTATCTGACCATTCACTAGGAGGAGTGAGAAAAACATCACGGGCTGGTGTGAATCGGAGGGCCTGAATTCGGATAGGCAGTGAGTGGCAATGTAGGATGGAGAAAAGCACCACTGGGTGGTCCGCATGGGGAAGTCAGGACAGATGCAGTGGCAATGTAGAATAGGTTTCTGAAAAACATCGCAGGGTGGTGCGCTTTGTAAGAGTCTCTAACAGGCCATTCAGTAGTAGAAGTGAGAAATACATCATGATGTGGTGTGAATCTGAGGGCCTGAATCTGCATAGACAGTGAGTGGCAATGTAGAATGGACAAAAGCACAACGGGGTGGTCAGGATGGGGTCGTCAGGAAAGAAGCAGTGGCAATGTAGAAAAGGTTTCTGAAAAACATAGAAATGTGGTGCGCATTGTAAGGGTTTCTAACAGGCCATTCAGTAGTAGAAGTGAGAAATACATCATGATGTGGTGTGAATCTGAGGGCCTGAATTAGGATAGGCAGTGAGTGGCAATGTAGGATGAAGAAAAGCACCACAGGGTGGTCAGCATGTGGAGGTCAGGACAGATGCAGTGGCAATGTAGAAAAGGTTTCTGAAAAACATAGAAATGTGGTGCGCATTGTAAGGGTTTCTAACAGGCCATTCACTAGTAGGAGTGAGAATAACATCACGGGCTGGTGTGAATCGGAGGGCCTGAATCGGGATAGGCAGTGAGTGGTAATGTAAAATGGAGAAAAGCACCACGGGGTGGTCTGCATGGGGAGGTTAGGAAACATGCAGAGGCAATGTAGGATAGGTTTCTGAAATACATCGCGCGGTGGTGAGCAATGTAAGATTTTCTATCAGGCCATTCACTAGTAGGAGTGAGAAAAACATCATGGGCTGGTGTGAATCGGAAGGCCTGAATTCGGATAGGCAGTGAGTGGCAATGTAGGATGGAGAAAAGCACCACAGGTTCGTAAGCATGGCAAGGTCAGGACAGATGCAGTGGCAATGTAGGATAGGTTTCTGGTAAACATCGCGGGGTGGTAAGGTTTTCTAACAGCAAATTGTTAGTACGAGTGAGAACAACATCACGGGGTGGTGTGAATGAGGGCCTAAATTAGGATACTCAGTGAGAGGCAATGTAGGAAGGAGAAAATCACCACTTGGTGGTAAGCATGGGGAGGTCAGGAAACATGAAGTGCAATGTAGGATAGGTTTCTGAAAAACATCGCGGAGTGGTGTGCATTGTAAGGCTTTGTAACAGGCCATTCACTAGTAGGAGTGAGAACAACAGCACGGATTGGTGTGAATCGGAGGGCCTGAATTAGGATAGGCAGTGAGTGGCAATGTAGGATGAAGAAAAGCACCACAGGGTGGTCAGCATGTGGAGGTCAGGACAGATGCAGTGGCAATGTAGGATAAGTTTCAGAAAAACATCACGGGTTGTGCGCATTATAAGCGTTTGAAACAAGCCATTCACAAGTAGAAGTGAGAAAAAAATCACGGGGTGATGTTAATCGGAGGGCCTGAATAAGGATAGGCAGTGAGTTTCAATGTAGGATGTAGAAAATCACCACGGGTTTGTCAGCATGGACAGTTCAGGAAACATGCAGTGGCAATGTATGACAGGTTTCTGAAAAGCATCGTGGGTTGGTGCATATTGTAATGGTGTTTAACAGGTCATTCACTAGGAGAGTGAAAAAAACATCACGGCCTGGTTTGAATCGGAGGGCCTGATTTAGGATAGGCAGTGAGTGGTAATGTAAAATGGAGAAAACCACCACGAGGTGGTCTGCATGGGGAGGTCAGGAAACACGCAGAGGCAATGTAGGATAGGTTCCTAAAATCATCGCGGAGTGGCGAGCCCTGTAAGGCTTTCTATCAGGCCTTTCACTAGTAAGAATGAGAAAGACATCACGGGTTGGTGTGAATCGGAGTGACTGAATTAGGATAGGCAGTGAATGGCAATGTAGGATGAAGAAAAGCACCACAGGGTGGTCAGCATGTGGAGGTCAGGACAGATGCAGTGGCAATGTAGAAAAGGTTTCTGAAAAACATAGAAATGTGGTGCGCATTGTAAGGGTTTCTTACAGGCCATTCACTAGTAGGAGTGAGAAATACATCAAGATGTGTTGTGAATCCGAGGGCCTGAATCAGCATACGCAGTGAGTGGCAATGTAGAATGGAGAAAAGCACAACGGGGTGGTCAGGATGGGGAGGTAAGGAAACATGCAGTGGCCATGTAGGATAGGTTTATGAAAAATATCACGGGGTGGTGAGCATTGTAAGGTTTTCTATTTGGCCATTCACTAGTAGGAGTGAGAAAAACATCACGGGCTGGTGTGAATCGGAGGGCCTGAATTCGGATAGGCAGTGAGTGGCAATGTAGGATGGAGAAAAGCACCACTCGGTGGTCCGCATGGGGAAGTCAGGACAGATGCAGTGGCAATGTAGGATAGGTTTCTGAAAAACATCGCAGGGTGGTGCGCATTGTAAGAGTTTCTAACAGGCCATTCACTAGTAGAAGTGAGAAATACATCATGATGTTGTGTGAATCTGAGGGCCTGAATCAGCATAGACAGTGAGTGGCAATGTAGAATGGACAAAAGCACAACGGGGTGGTCAGGATGGGGAGGTCAGGAAAGAAGCAGTGTCAATGTAGAATAGGTTTCTGAAAAACATCGTGGGGTGGTGAGCATTGTAAGGTTTTCTATTTGGCCATTCACTAGTAGGAGTGAGAAAAACATCACGGGCTGGTGTGAATCGGAGGGCCTGAATTCGGATAGGCAGTGAGTGGCAATGTAGGATGGAGAAAAGCACCACTGGGTGGTCCGCATGGGGAAGTCAGGACAGATGCAGTGGCAATGTAGGATAGGTTTCTGATAAACATCGCGGGGTGGTAAGGTTTTCTAACAGGCAAATCATTAGTACGAGTGAGAACAACATCACGGGGTGGTGTGAATGAGGGCCTAAATTAGGATACTCAGTAAGTGGCAATGTAGGAAGGAGAAAATCACCACTTGGTGGTAAGCATGGGGATGTCAGGAAACATGAAGTGCAATGTAAGATAGGTTTCTGAAAAACATCACGGAGTGGTGTGCATTGTAAGGCTTTGTAACAGGCCATTCATTCGTAGGAGTGAGAACAACAGCACGGGTTGGTGTGAATCGGAGGGCCTGAGTTAGGATAGGCAGTGTGTGGCAATGAAGTATAGAGAAAAGCACCACAGGGTGGTCAGCATGTGGAGGTCAGGACAGATGCAGTGGCAATGTAGGATAAGTTTCAGAAAAACATCACTGGGTGGTGCGCATTATAAGCGTTTGAAACAAGCCATTCACAAGTAGAAGTGAGAAAAAAATCACGGGGTGATGTTAATCGGAGGGCCTGAATAAGGATAGGCAGTGAGTTTCAATGTAGGATGTAGAAAATCACCACGGGTTGGTCAGCATGGACAGTTCAGGAAACATGCAGTGGCAATGTATGACAGGTTTCTGAAAAGCATCGTGGATTGGTGCATATTGTAATGGTTTTTAACAGGCCATTCACTAGGAGAGTGAAAAAAAACATCACGGCCTGGTTTGAATCGGAGGGCCTGAATTAGGATAGGCAGTGAGTGGTAATGTAAAATGGAGAAAAGCACCACGGGGTGGTCTGCATGGGGAGGTCAGGAAACATGCAGAGGCAATGTAGGATAGGTTTCTAAAAAACATCGCGGGGTGGCGAGCACTGTAAGGCTTTCTATCAGGCCATTCAGTAGTAAGAGTGAAAAACACATCACGGGCTGGTGTGAATCGGAGGGACTGAATTAGGATAGGCAGTGAGTGGCAATGTAGGATGAAGAAAAGCACCACAGGGTGGTCAGCATGTGGAGGTCAGGACAGATGCAGTGGCAATGTAGAAAAGGTTTCTGCAAAACATAGAGATGTGGTGCGCATTGTAAGGGTTTCTAACAGGCCATTCACTAGTAGGAGTGAGAAAAACCTCACGGGGTGGTGTGAATCCGAGGGCCTGAATTAGGATAGACAGTGAATGGCAATGTAGAATGGAGAAAAGCACAAAGGGGTGGTCAGGATGCTAAAGTCAGGAAACTTGCAGTGGCCATGTAGGATACGTTTCTGATAAACATCGCAGGGTGGTGTGCATTGTAAGGGTTTCTAACATTCCTTTCCCTAGAAGTAGTGAAAACAACATCACTGGGTGGTGTGAATCGGAGGGCCTGAATTAGAATAGGCAGTGAGTGGCAATGTAGGTTGGAGAAAAGCACCACGGGTTGGTCAGCATGGGGAGGTCCGGAAACATACAGTGGCAATGTAGGATAGGTTTCTGAAAAACATTGTGGGGTGGTGCGCATTATATGCGTTTCTAACAAGCCATTCACAAGTAGGAGTGAGAAAAACCTCACGGGGTGGTGTGAATCCGAGGGCCTGAATTAGGATAGACAGTGAATGGCAATGTAAGATGGAGAAAAGAACCACGTGTTTGTCAGCATGGGCAAGTAATGAAACATGCAGTGGCAAAGTAGGATAGGTTTTGGAAAAACATCGAAGGTTGGTGCGCATTGTAAGTGTTTCTAACAGGCTATTCACTGGTAGAATGAAAAAAACATCACGGGGTGGAGTGAATTGGATGGCCTGAATCAGGATAGGCAGTGAGTGGCAATGTAGGATGTAGAAAAGCTCCACGGAGTCGTCAGGATGGAGAGTTCAGTAAACATGCAGTGGCAACGTAGGATAGGTTTCGGAAAAGCATCGCGGGTTGGTGCACATTGTAAGGGTTTCTATCAGGCCATTCACTAGTAGGAGTGAAAAAAACATCACGGCGCGGTGTGAATCGGAGGACCTGAATCGGGATAGGCAGTGAGTGGTAATGTAAAATGGAGAAAAGCACCACGAGGTGGTCTGCATGGGGAGGTCAGGAAACACGCAGAGGCAATGTAGGATAGGTTTCTAATATCATCGCGGGGTGGCGAGCCCTGTAAGGCTTTCTATCAGGCCTTTCACTAGTAAGAATGAGAAAAACATCTCGGGCTGGTGTGAATCGGAGTGACTGAATTAGGATAGGCAGTGAATGGCAATGTAGGATGAAGAAAAGCACCACAGGGTGGTCAGCATGTAGAGGTCAGGACAGATGCAGTGGCAATGTAGAAAAGGTTTCTGAAAAACATAGAAATGTGTTGCGCATTGTAAGGGTTTCTAACAGGCCATTCACTAGTAGGAGTGAGAAATACATCATGATGTGTTGTGAATCCGAGGGCCTGAATCAGCATACGCAGTGAGTGGCAATGTAGAATGGAGAAAAGCACAACGGGGTGGTCAGGATGGGGAGGTAAGGAAACATGCAGTGGCCATGTAGGATAGGTTTATGAAAAATATCACGGGGTGGTGAGCATTGTAAGGTTTTCTATCAGGCCATTCACTAGTAGGAGTGAGAATAACATCACGGGCTGGTGTGAATCGGAGGGCCTGAATCGGGATAGGCAGTGAGTGGTAATGTAAAATGGAGAAAAGCTCCACGGGGTGGTCTGCATGGGGAGGTTAGGAAACATGCAGAGGCAATGTAGGATAGGTTTCTGAAATACATCGCGCGGTGGTGAGCAATGTAAGGTTTTCTATCAGGCCATTCACTAGTAGGAGTGAGAAAAACATCATGGGCTGGTGTGAATCGGAAGGCCTGAATTCGGATAGGCAGTGTGTGGCAATGTAGGATGGAGAAAAGCACCACAGGGTCGTTAGCATGGCAAGGTCAGGACAGATGCAGTGGCAATGTAGGATAGGTTTCTGAAAAACATCGCAGGGTGGTGCGCTTTGTAAGAGTTTCTAACAGGCCATTCACTAGTAGAAGTGAGAAATACATCATGATGTGGTGTGAATCTGAGGGCCTGAATCAGCATAGACAGTGAGTGGCAATGTAGAATGGACAAAAGCACAACGGGGTGGTCAGGATGGGGAGGTCAGGAAAGAAGCAGTGTCAATGTAGAATAGGTTTCTGAAAAACATCGTGGGGTGGTGAGCATTGTAAGGTTTTCTATTTGGCCATTCACTAGTAGGAGAGAGAAAAACATCACGGGCTGGTGTGAATCGGAGGGCCTGAATTCGGATAGGCAGTGTGTGGCAATGTAGGATGGAGAAAAGCACCACTGGGTGGTGCGCATGTGGAAGTCAGGACAGATGCAGTGGCAATGTAGGATAGGTTTCTGATAAACATCGCGGGGTGGTAAGGTTTCTAGCAGGCAAATCATTAGTACAAGTGAGAACAACATCACGGGGTGGTGTGAATGAGGGACTAAATTAGGATACTCAGTGAGTGGCAATGTAGGATGGAGAAAATCACCATTTGGTGGTAAGCATGGGGAGGTCAGGAAACATGAAGTGCAATGTAGGATAGGTTTCTGAAAAACATCGCGGAGTGGTGTGCATTGTAAGGGTTTGTAACAGGCCATTCACTAGTAGGAGTGAGAACAACAGCACGGGTTGGTGTGAATCGGAGGGCCTGAATTAGGATAGGCAGTGTGTGGCAATGAAGTATAGAGAAAAGCACCACGGGGTGGGCAACATGGGGAGGTCAGGAAATATGCAGTGGCAATGTAGGATAAGTTTCTGAAAAACATCACGGGGTGGTACGCATTATAAGCGTTTCTAGCAAGCATTCACATGTAGAAGTGAGAAAAAAATCACAGGGTGATGTTAATCGGAGGGCCTGAATAAGGATAGGCAGTGAGTGTCAATGTAGGATGTAGAAAATCACCACGGGTTGGTCAGCATGGACAGTTCAGGAAACATGCAGTGGCAATGTATGACAGGTTTCTGAAAAGCATCGTGGGATGGTGCATATTGTAGTGGTTTTTAAGAGGCCATTCACTAGGAGAGTGAAAAAAACATCACGGCCTGGTTTGAAATGGAGAGCCTGAATTAGGATAGGCAGTGAGTGGTAATGTAAAATGGAGAAAAGCACCACAAGGTGGTCTGCATGGGGAGGTCAGCAAACACGCAGAGGCAATGTAGGATAGGTTTCTAAAAAACATCGCGGGGTGGCGTGCCCTGTAAGGCTTTCTATCAGGCCATTCAGTAGTAAGAGTGAGAAAAACATCATGGGCTGGTGTGAATCGGAGGGCCTGAATTAGGATAGGCAGTGAGTGGCAATGTAGGATGAAGAAAAGCACCACAGGGTGGTCAGCATGTGGAGGTCAGGACAGATGCAGTGGCAATGTAGGATAAGTTTCAGAAAAACATCACTGGGTGGTGCGCATTATAAGCGTTTGAAACAAGCCATTCACAAGTAGAAGTGAGAAAAAAATCACGGGGTGATGTTAATCGGAGGGCCTGAATAAGGATAGGCAGTGAGTTTCAATGTAGGATGTAGAAAATCACCACGGGTTTGTCAGCATGGACAGTTCAGGAAACATGCAGTGGCAATGTATGACAGGTTTCTGAAAAGCATCGGGGGTTGGTGCATATTGTAATGGTTTTTAACAGGCCATTCACTAGGAGAGGGAAAAAAACATCACGGCCTGGTTTGAATCGGAGGGCCTGAATTAGGATAGGCAGTGAGTGGTAATGTAAAATTGAGAAAAGCACCACGGGGTTGTCTGCATGGGGAGGTCAGGAAACACGCAGAGGCAATGTAGGACAGGTTTCTAAAAAACATCGCGGGGTGGTGAGCACTGTAAGGCTTTCTATCAGGCCATTCAGTAGTAAGAGTGAGAAAAACATCACGGGCTGTTGTGAATCGGAGGGACTGAATTAGGATAGGCAGTGAGTGGCAATGTAGGATGAAGAAAAGCACCACAGGGTGGTCAGCATGTGGAGGTCAGGACAGATGCAGTGGCAATGTAGAAAAGGTTTCTGAAAAACATAGAGATGTGGTGCGCATTGTAAGGGTTTCTAACAGGCCATTCACTAGTAGGAGTGAGAAATACATCATGATGTGTTGTGAATCCGAGGGCCTGAATCAGCATACGCAGTGAGTGGCAATGTAGAATGGAGAAAAGCACAAAGGGGTGGTCAGGATGCTAAAGTCAGGAAACTTGCAGTGGCCATGTAGGATACGTTTCTGATAAACATCGCAGGGTGGTGTGCATTGTAAGGGTTTCTAATATTCCTTTCCCTAGAAGTAGTGAAAACAACATCACTGGGTGGTGTGAATCGGAGGGCCTGAATTAGAATAGGCAGTGAGTGGCAATGTAGTTTGGAGAAAAGCACCACGGGTTGGTCAGCATGGGGAGGTCAGGAAACATACAGTGGCAATGTAGGATATGTTTCTGAAAAACATTGTGGGGTGGTGCGCATTATATGCGTTTCTAACAAGCCATTCACAAGTAGGAGTGAGAAAAACCTCACGGGGTGGTGTGAATCCGAGGGCCTGAATTAGGATAGACAGTGAATGGCAATGTAAGATGGAGAAAAGAACCACGTGTTTGTCAGCATGGGCAAGTAATGAAACATGCAGTGGCAATGTAGGATATGTTTCGGAAAAACATCGAAGGGTGGTGCGCATTGTAAGTGTTTCTAACGGGCTATTCACTGGTAGAATGAAAAAAACATCACAGGGTGGTGTGAATTGGATGGCCTGAATCAGGATAGGCAGTGAGTGGCAATGTAGGATGTAGAAAAGCTCCACGGAGTCGTCAGCATGGAGAGTTCAGTAAACATGCAGTGGCAACGTAGGATAGGTTTCGGAAAAGCATCGCGGGTTGGTGCACATTGTAAGGGTTTCTAACAGGCCATTCACTAGTAGGAGTGAAAAAAACATCACGGCGTGGTGTGAATCGGAGGACCTGAATCGGGATAGGCAGTGAGTGGTAATGTAAAATGGAGAAAAGCACCAGGAGGTGGTCTGTCTGGGGAGGTCAGGAAACATGCAGAGGATATGTAGGATAGGTTTCTGAAAAATATCGTGGGGTGGTGAACATTGTAATGTTTTCTAACAGGCAATTCACTAGTATGAGTGAGAACAGCACGGAGTGGTGTAAATGAGGGCTTAAATTAGGATACTCAGTGAGTGGCAATGTAGGAAGGATAAAATCACCACTTGATGATCAGCATGGGGAGCTCAGGAAACATGAAGTGCAATGTAGGATAGGTTTCTGAAAAACATCACGGGGTGGTGCGCATTATAGGCGTTTGTAACAAGCCATTCACAAGTAGAAGTGAGAAAAAAATCACGGGGTGATGTTAATCGAAGGGTCTGAATCAGGATAGGCAGTGAGTGTCAATGTAGGATGTAGAAAATCACCACGGGGTGGTCAGCATCGAGAGTTCAAGAAACATGCAGTGGCAATGTATGATAGGTTTCTGAAAAGCATCGCGGGTTGGTGCATATTGTAATGGTTTTTAACAGGCCATTCACAAGTAGGAGTGAAAAAAAAAAAACATCACGGGGTGGTTTGAATCGGAGGGCCTGAATCAGGATAGGCTGTGAGTGGCAATGTAAAAATGGAGAAAAGGACCATGGGGTGGTCATCATGCGGAGGTCAGGAAACATGAAGTGGCAATGTAGGATAGGTTTATGAAAAACATCACAGGGTGGTGAGCATTGTAAGGGTTTCTAACAGCCCATTCACTAGTAGGAGTGAGAAAAACATCACGGGCTGGTGTGAATCAAAGGGCCTGCATTAGGGTAGGCAGTGAGTGGCAATCAAGTATAGAGAAAAGCACCACGGGGTGGGCAACATGGAGAGATAATGAAACATGCAGTGGCAATGTAGGGTAGGTTTCTGATAAACATCGCAGGGTGGTGCGCATTGTAAGGGTATCTAACAGGCTATTCACTGGTAGGAAAGAAAAAATCATCACGGGGTGGTGTGAATCGGAGGGTCTGAATCAGGATACGCAGTGAGTGGCAATGTAGGATGGAGAAAAGCACCACAGGGTAGTCAGCATGGGGAGGTCAGGACAGATGAAGTGGCAATGTAGGATAGGTTTCTGATAAACATCGCGGGGTGGTAAGGTTTTCTAACAGGCAAATCATTAGTACAAGTGAGAACAACATCACGGGGTGGTGTGAATGAGGGCCTAAATTAGGATACTCAGTGAGTGGCAATGTAAGAAGGAGAAAATCACCATTTGGTGGTAAGCATGGGGAGGTGAGGAAACATGAAGTGCAATGTAGCTTCGGTTTCTGAAAAACATCGTGGAGTGGTGTGCATTGTAATGGTTTGTAACAGGCCATTCACTAGTAGGAGTGAAAACAACAGCACGGGTTGGTGTGAATCGGAGGGCCTGAATTAGGATAGGCAGTGAGTCGCAATGAAGTATAGAGAAAAGCACCACAGGGTGGGCAACATGGGGAGGTCAGGAAACATGCAGTGGCAATGTAGGATAAGTTTCTGGAAAACATCACGGGGTGGTGTGCATTATAAGCGTTTATAACAAGCCATTCACAAGTAGAAGTGAGAAAAAAATCACGGGGTGATGTTAATCGGAGTGCCTGAATAAGGATAGGCAGTGAGTGTCAATGTAGGATGTAGAAAATCACACGGGGTGGTCAGGATGGACAGTTCAGGAAACATGCAGTGGCAATGTATGACAGGTTTCTAAAAAGCATCGTGTGTTGGTGCATATTGTAATGGTTTTTAACAGGCCATTCACTAGGAGAGTGAAAAAAACATCACGGCCTGGTTTGAATCGGAGGGCCTGAATTAGGATAGGCAGTGAGTGGTAATGTAAAATGGAGAAAAGCACCACGAGGTGGTCTGCATGGGGAGGTCAGGAAACACGCAGAGGCAATGTAGGATAGGTTTCTAAAAAACATCGCGGGGAGGCGAGCACTGTAAGGCTTTCTATCAGGCCATTCAGTAGTAAGAGTGAGAAAAACATCACGGGCTGGTGTGAATCGGAGGGACTGAATTAGAATAGGCAGTGAGTGGCAATGTAGGTTGGAGAAAAGCACCACGGGGTGGTCAGCATGGGGAGGTCAGGAAACATGCAGTGGCAATGTAGGATAGGTTTCTGAAAAACATCACGGTGTGGTGCACATTATAAGCGTTTCTAAATAGCCATTCACAAGTAGGAGTGACAAAAACATCACGGAGTGGTGTGAATTGGAGGGCCTGAATTAGGATAGACAGTGAATGGCAATGTAGGATGGAAAAAAGAACCACGGGTTTGTCAGCATTGGGAGGTAATGAAACATGCAGTGGCAATGTAGGATAGGTTTCGGAAAAACATCGTAGGGTGGTGCGCATTGTAAGCGTTTCTAACAGGCTATTAACTGGTAGGAGTGAAAAAAACATCATGGGGTAGGGTGAATTGGATGGCCTGAATCAGGATAGGCAGTGAGTGGCAACGTAGGTTGTAGAAAAGCACCACGGGGTCGTCAGCATGGAGAGTTCATGAAACATGCAGTGGCAATGTAGGATAGGTTTCTGAAAAGTATTGCGGTTTGGTGCACATTGTAAGGGTTTCTAACAGGCCATTCACTAGTAGGAGTGAGAAAAACATCACGGGGTGGTGTGAATCAGAGGGCCTGAATTAGGATAGGCAGTGAGTGGCAATGTAGGAATGGAGAAAAGCACCAGAGGGTGGTAAGGATGGGGAGGTCAGGAAACATGCAGTTGCAATGTAGGATAGGTTTCTGATATACATCGCGGGATGGTGCGCATTGTCAGGGTTTCTAACAGGCAGTTAACTAGTACGAGTGAGAACAGCAGCACGGGATGGTGTGAATGGGGGCTTAAATTAGGATACTCAGTGAGTGGCAATGTAGGAAGGAGAAAATCACTACTTGATGGTCAGCATGCGGAGCTCAGGAAACATGAAGTGCAATGTAGGATAGGTTTCTGAAAAACATCGCACAGTGGTGAGCATTGTAAGTGTTTGTAACAAGCCATTCACTAGTAGGAGTGAGAACAACAGCATGGGGTGGTGTGAATAGGAGGGCCTGAATTAGGATACGCAGTGAGTGGCAATAAAAAATAGAGAAAAGCACCACGGGGTGGGCAACATGAGGAGGTCAAGAAATATGCAGTGGCAATGTAGGATAAGTTTCTGAAAAACATCAAGGGGTGGTGCGCATTATAAGCGTTTCTAACAAGCATTCACAAGTAGGAGTGAGAAAAACATCACGGGGTGGTGTGAATCGGAGGGCCAGAATTAGGTTAGGCTGTGAATGGCAATGTAGGATGGAGAAGAGAACCACGGGTTTGTCACCATGGTGAGGTAATGAAACATGCAGTGGCAATGTAGGATGGGTTTCTGATAAACATCGCAGGGTGGTGCGCATTGTAAGGTTTTCTAACAGGCTATTCATTGGTAGGATTGAAAGAACATCACGGGGTGGTGTGAATCGGATTGGCCTGAATCAGGATAGGCAGTGAGTGGCAATGTAGGATGTAGAAAAGCACCAGGGGAGGTCAGCATGGAGAGTTCATGAAACTTGCAGTGGCAATGTGGGATAGGTTTCTGAAAAGTATCACGGTTTTGTGCACATTGTAAGGGTTTCTAACAGGCCATTCACTAGTAGGAGTGAAAAAAACATCACGGCGTGGTGTGAATCGGATGGCCTGAATCGGGATAGGCAGTGAGTGGTAATGTAAAGTGGAGAAAAGCACCATGGGGTGGTCTGCATGGGGAGGTCAGGAAACATGCAGAGGCAATGTGGGATAGGTTTCTGAAAAACATCGTGGGGTGGTGAGCATTGTAAGGTTTTCTATCTGGCCATTCACTAGTAGGAGTGAGAAAAACATCACAGGGTGGTGTGAATCGGAGTGCCTGAATTCGGATAGGCAGTGAGTGGCAATGTAGGATGGAGAAAAGCACCACAGGGTGGTCAGCATGGGGAGGTCAAGACAGATGCAGTGGCAATGTAGGATAAGTTTCTGAGAAACATCGTGGGGTGGTGCGCATTGTAAGGTTTCTACCAGGCCATTCACTAGTAGGAGTGAGAAATACATCATGATGTGGTGTGAATCCGAGGGCCTGAATCACCATAGACAGTGAGTGGCAATGTAAAATGGAGAAAAGCACAACAGGGTGGTCAGGATGGGGAGGTCAGGAAACATGCAGGGGCAACGTATGATACGTTTCTGAAAAAATTCGCGGGGTGGTGAGCATTGTAAGGTTTTCTATCAGGCCATTCACTAGTAGGAGTGAGAAATACATCATGATGTGTTGTGAATCCGAGGGCCTGAATCAGCATAGACAGTGAGTGGCAATGTAGAATGGAGAAAAGCACAACAGGGTGGTCAGGATGGGGAGGTCAGGAAACATGCAGTGGCAATGTTGGATAGATTTCTGCAAAACTTCGCAGGGTGGTGCGCATTATAAGTGTTTATAACAGGCCTCTCACTAGTAGAATTGATAAAACATCACGGGGTGTTGTGAATCGGCAGGCCTGAATCAGGATAGGCAGTGAGTGGCAATGTAGGACGGAGAAAAGCACCACGGGGCGGTCAGCATGGGGAGGTCAGGAAACATGCAGTGGCAATGTAGGATAGGTTTGTGAAAAACATCGCGGGGAGGTGCGCATTGTAAGCGTTTGTAACAGGCCATTCACTATTCGGAGTGAGAACAACAGCACGAGCTGGTGTGAATCGGATGACCTGAATTAGGATAGGCAGTGAGTGGGAATGGAGAATGGAGAAAAGCATTACGGGGTGCGCAACATGGGGAGGTCAGGAAACATGCAGTGGCAATGGAGGATAGGTTTCTGAAAAACATTCCGTGGTGGTGCACATTATAACCGTTTCTAACAAGCCATTCACAAGTAGGAGTGAGAAAAACATCACGGGGTGGTGTGAATCGGATGGCCTGAATCAGGATAGGCAGTGAGTGGCAATGTAGGATGTTGAAAAGCACCATGGTTAGGTCAGCATGGAGAGATCAGGAAACATGCAGTGGCAAAGTAGGATAGGTTTTGGAAAAACATCGCGGTGTGGTGCACATTGTAAGGGTTTCTAACAGGCGATTCACTAGTAGGAGTGAGAAATGCATCATGATGTGGTGTGAATTCGAGGGCCCGAATCAGCATAGACAGTGAGTGGCAATATAGAATGGAGAAAAGCACAAAGTGGTGGTCAGGATGTGGAGGTCAGGAAATATGCAGTGGCAATGTAGAATAGGTTTCTGAAAAACATCGCGGGGTCGTGCGCATTGTAAGGGTTTGTAACAGGCCATTCACTAGTAGGAGTGAGAACAACAGCACGAGCTGGTGTGAATCGGAGGGCCTGAATTAGGATAGGCAGTGAGTGGGAATGGAGAATGGAGAAAAGCACCATGGGGTGGGCAACATGGGGAGGTCAGGAAACATGCAGTGGCAATGTAGGAGAGGTTTCTAAAAAACATCAAGGGGTGGTGTCATTGTATGTGTTTCTAACAAGCCATTCACAATTGGGAGTGAGAAAAACATCACGGCGTGGTGTGAATCGGAAGGCCTGAATCAGGATAGGGAGTGAGTGTCAATGAAGGATGGAGAAAACCACCATGGGGTGGGCAGCATGGGGAGGTAAGGAAACAGGCAGTGGCAATGTAGGATAGGTTTCTCACAAACATCGCAGGTTGGTGTGCATTGTAATGGTTTCTAACAGGCCATTCACTAGTAGGAGTGAGAAAAACATCACGCGGAGGTGTGAATCGGAGGGCCTGAATTGGGATAGTCAGTGAGTTGCAATGTCGGATGGAGAAAAGCACCAAGGGGTGGGCATCATGTGGAGGTCTGGAAACATGCAGTAGCAATGTAGGATAAGTTTCTGAAAAACATCACGGGTTGGGGCGCATTATAAGCGTTTCTAACAAGCCATTCACATGTAGGAGTGAGATAAACATCACGGGGTGGTGTGAATCGAAGGGCCTGAATTAGGATAGGCAGTGAATGGCAATGTAGAATGGAGAAAAGAACCACGGGTTTGTCAGCATGGAGAGGTAATTAAACATGCAGTGGCAATGTAGGATATGTTTCTGATAAACATCGCAGGGTGGTTCGCATTGTAAGGGATTCTAACAGGCTATTCACTGGTAGGAAAGAAAAAAATATTACGGGGTGGTGTGAATCAGAGAGCCTGAATAAGGATAGGCAGTGAGTGGCAATGTAGTATGTAGAAAACCACCACGGGGTGGTCAGCATGGAGAGTTCAGTAAACATGCAGTGGCAATGTAGGATAGCTTTCTGAAAAGCATCGCGGGTAGGTGCACATTGTAAGGTTTTCTATTAGGCCATTCACTAGTAGGAGTGAGAAATACATCATGATGTGTTGTGAATCCGATGGCCTGAATCAGCATAGACAGTGATTGTCAATGTAGAATGGAGAAAAGCACCACGGGGTGGTCAGGATGGCTAGGTTAGGAAACATGCAATGGCAATGTAGGACAGGTTTCTGAAAAACATCGCGGGGTGGTGCGCATTGTAAAGGTTTCTCACAGGCCATTCACTAGAAGCAGTGAGAACAACATCACTGGGTGGTGTGAATCGGAGGGTCTGAATCGGGATAGGCAGAGAGTGGTAATATAAAATGGAGAAAAGCAGCATGGGGTGGTCTGCATGGGGAGGTCAGGAAACATGCAGTGGCAATTTAGGATAGGTTTCTGAAAAACATCATGAAGAGGTGCGCATTGTAAGGGCTTCCAACAGGCCTTTCACTAGTAGGACGGAGAAAAACATCACGGGGTGGTGTGAATCAGACATTCTGTATTAGGATAGGCAGTGAGTGGCAATGTAGGAAGGAGAAAAGAACCACGGGGTGGTCAGCATGGGGAGGTCAGGAAACATGCATTGGCAATGTAGGAAAGGTTACTGAAAAACGTCACGGCGTGGTGCGCATGGTAAGTGTTTCTAACAGGCCATTCACTAGTACGAGTGAGAACAACAGCACGGGATGGTGTGAATGAGGCCCGAAATTAGGATACTCAGTGAGTGGCAATGTAGGAAGGAGAAAATCACCACTTGGTGGTCAGCATGGGGAGGTCAGGAAACATGAAGTGCAATGTAGGATAGGTTTCTGAAAAACATCGCGGAGTGGTGCGCATTGTAAGGGTTTTTAACAGGCCATTCACTAGTAGGAGTGAGAACAACAGCACGGGGTGGTGTGAATCGGAGGGCCTGAATTAGGATAGGCAGTGAGTGGCAATATAGGTTGGAGAATTGCACCACGGGGTGGTCAGGATGGGGAGGTCAGGAAACATGCAGTGGCAATGGAGGATAGGTTTCTGAAAAACATTCCGTGGTGGTGCGCATTATAAGCGTTTCTAACAAGCCATTCACAAGTAGGAGTGAGAAAAACATCACGGGGTGGTGTGAATCGGATGGCCTGAATCAGGATAGGCAGTGAGTTGCAATGTAGGATGTAGAAAAGCACCATGGTTAGGTCAGCATGGAGAATTCAGGAAACATGCAGTGGCAATGTAGGATAGGTTTCGGAAAAACATCGTGGGGTGGTGCGCATTGTAAGGGTTTCTAAAAGGCCATTCACTAGTAGGAGTGAGAAATACATCATGATGTGTTGTGAATCCGAGGGCCTGAATCTGTCCAGACAGTGAGTGGCAATTTGGAATGGAGAAAAGTACCACGGGGTGGTCAGGATTGGGAGGTCAGGAAACATGCAGTGGCATTGTAGGATAGGTTTATGAAAAACATCGCGGGGTGGTGAGCATTGTAAGGTTTTCTATCAGGCCATTCACTAGTAGGAGTGAGAAAAACATCACGGGGTGGTGTGAATCGGAGGGCCTGAATTCGGATAGGCAGTGAGTGGCAATGTAGAATGGAGAAAACCACCACAGGGTGGTCACATGAGGAGGTCAGGACAGATGCAATGGGAATGTAGGATAGGTTTCTGATAAACATCGCGGGGTGGTGCACATTGTAAGGGTTTCTACCAAGCCACTCATTAGTACGAGTGAGAACAACATCACGGGGTGGTGTGAATGAGGGCCTAAATTAGGATACTCAGTGAGTGGCAATGTAGGAAGGAGAAAATCACCACTTGGTGGTCAGCATCGGGAGGTCAGGAAACATGAAGTGCAATGTAGGATAGGTTTCTGAAAAACATCGCGGAGTGGTGTGCATTGTAAGGGTTTGTAACAGGCTATTCACTAGTAGAAGTGAGAACAACAGCACGGCGTGGTGTGAATCGGAGGGCCTGAATTAGGATAGGCAGTAAGTGGCAATGAAGACTAGAGAAAAGCACCACGGGTTGGGCAACATGGGGAGATCGGGAAATATGCAGTGGCAATGTAGGATAAGTTTCTGAAAAACATCACGGGGTCGGGTGCTTTATAATCATTTCTAACAAGCCATTCACAAGTAGGAGTGAGAAAAACATCACGGGGTGGTGTGAATCGGAGGGCCTGAATTAGGATAGGCAGTGAATGGCAATGTAGGATGGAGGAAAGAACCACTGGTTTGTAAGCATGGGGAGGTAATGAAACATGCAGTGGCAATGTAGGACAGGTATCTGATAAACATCGCAGGGTGGTGCGCATGTAAGGGTTTCTAACAGGCCATTCAGTAGTAGGAGTGAGAAATACATCATGATGTGTTGTGAATCCGAGGGCCTGAATCAGCACAGACAGTGAGTGGCAATGCAGAATGGAGAAAAGCACAACGGAGAGGTCAGGATGGGTTGGTCAGCAAACAGGCAGTGGCAATGTATGATAGGTTTCTGAAAAATCATCGCAGGGTGGGGCGCATTGTAACTTTTTCTAACAGACCATTCACTAGTAGGAGTGAGAAAAACATCACGGGGTGGTGTGAATCGGAGGGAGTGAATCAGTATAGGCAATGAGTCGCAATGTAGGATGGAGAAAAGCACCACGGGTTTGTCAGCATGGTGAGGTAATGAAACATGCAGTGGCAATATAGGATACGTTTCTGATTAACATCGCTAGGTGGTGCGCATTGTAAGGTTTTCTAACAGGCCATTCCCTAGAAGGATTGAGAACAACATCACAGGGTGGTGTGAAACGGAGGCCTGAATTTAATAGGCAGTGAGTGGTAATGTAGGTTGGAGAAAAGCACCACGGGGTGGTCTGCTTGGGGAGGTCAGGAAACATGCAGTGGCAATGTAGGATAGGTTTCTGAAAAACATCGTGGGGTGGTGAGCATTGTAAGTGTTTCTTACAGGCCATTCACTAGTAGGACTGAGAAAAACATCATGCGATGGAGTGAATCGGGAGGCCTGAATCAGGATAGTCAGTGAGTGTCAATGTAGGATTCAGAAAAGAACCATGGGGTGGTCAGCATTGGGAGGTCAGGAAACATGCAGTGGCAATGTAGGATAGGTTTTTGATAAACATTGCAGGGTGGGGCGCATTGTAAGTGATTCTCACAGGCCATTCACTAGTAGGAGTGAGAAAAACATCACGGGGTGGTGTGAATCGGAGGGCCTGAACTCGGAGAGGCAGTGAGTGGCATTTAGGATGGAGAAAAGAACCACGGGGTGGTAAGTTTGGGGAGGTCAGGAAACATTCACTGCCAATGTAGGATACGTTTCTGATAAACATTGCAGGGTGGGGCGCATAGTAAGGGATTCTCACAGGCCATTCACTAGAAAGAGTGAGAACAACATCACTGGGTGGTGTGAATCGGAGGGCCAAATCGGGATAGGCAGTGAGTGGTAATGTAAAATGGAGAAAAGCACCACGGGGTGGTCAGCATGGGGAGGTCAGGAAACATGCAGGCGCAATGTAGGATAGGTTTCTGAAAAACATTGCGGGGTGGCGAGCATTGTAATGTTTTCTATCAGGCCATTAACTAGTAGGAGTGAGAAAAACATCACGGTGTGGTGTGAATCGGAGGGCCTGAATTCGGACAGGCCGTGAGTGGCAATGTAGGATGTAGAAAAGCACCACAGGGTGGTCAGCACGGGGAGGTCAGGACAGATGCAGTGCCAATGTAGGATAGGTTTCTGAAAAACTTCGCGGTGAGTTGCGCATTGTAAGTGCTTCTAACAGGCCATTCACTAGTAGGAGTCAGAAATACATCATGATGTGTTGTGAATCCTAGGGCCTGAATCAGCATAGACAGTTCGTGGCAATGTAGAATGGAGGAAAGCACAACGGGGTGGTCAGCATGGGGAGGTCAGGAAACATGCAGTGGCAATGTAGGATAGGTTTATGAAAAACATCGCGTGGTCATGAGCATTGTAAGTTTTGCGATCAGGCCATTCACTAGTAGGAGTGAGAAAAACATCACGGGCTGGTGGGAATCAGAGGGCCTGAATTCGGACAGGCAGTGAGTGACAATGTAGAATGGAGTAAAGCACCACATGTTGGTCAGCATGGGGAGGTCAGGACAGATGCAGTGGCAATGTAGGATAGGTTTCTGATAAACATCACGGGGTGGTGCGCATCATAAGGGTTTCTAACAGGCCATTCATTAGTACGAGTGAGAACAACATCACAGGGTGGTGTGAATGAGGGCCTAAATTAGGATACTCAGTGAGTGGTAATGTAGGAAGGAGAAAATCACCACTTGGTGGTCAGCATGGGGAGGTCAGCAAACATGAAGTGCAATGTAGGATAGGTTGATGAAAAACATCGCCGAGTGGTGCGCATTGTAAGGGTTTGTAACAGCCCATTCACTAGTAGGAGTGAGAACAACAGCACGGCGTGGTGTGAATCGGAGGGCATGAATTAGGATAGGCCGTGAGTGGCAATGTAGGATGTAGAAAAGCACCACGGGGTGGTCAGCATGGAGAGTTCAGGAATCATGCAGTGGCAATGTAGGATAGGTTTCTGAAAAGCATTGCGGGTTGGTGCAAATTGTAAGGGTTTCTAACAGGCCATTCACTAGGAGGAGTGAAAAAAACATCACGGTGTGGTGTGAATCGGAGGGCCTGAATCGGAATTGGCAGTGAGTGGTAAAGTAAAAGGGAGAAAAGCACCACAGGGTGGTCAGGATGGGGAGGTCAGGAAACATGCAGAGGCATTTTAGGATAGGTTTCTGAAAAACATCCCAGGGTGGCGAGCATTGTAAGGTTTTCTATCAGGCCATTCACTAGTAGGAACGAGAAAAACATCACGGGGTGGTGTGAATCGGAGTGCCTGAATTCGGATAGGCAGGGAGTGGCAATGTAGGATGGAGAAAAGCACCACAGGGTGGTCAGCATGGGGAGGTCAGGACAGATGCAGTGGCAATGTAGGATAAGTTTCTGAGAAACATCGTGGGGTGGTGCGCATTGTAAGTTTCTACCAGGCCATTCACTAGTAGGAGTGAGAAATACATCATGATGTGTTGTGAATCCGAGGGCCTGAATCAGCATAGACAGTGAGTGGCAATGTAGAATGGAGAAAAGCACAACAGGGTGGTCAGGATGGGGAGGTCAGTAAACATGCAGTGGCAATGTTGGATAGATTTCTGCAAAACTTCTCGGGGTGGTGCGCATTATAAGTGTTTATAACAGGCCTCTCACTAGTAGAATTGATAAAACATCACGGGGTGTTGTGAATCGGAAGGCCTGAATCAGGATAGGCAGTGAGTGGCAATGTAGGACGGAGAAAAGCACCACGGGGCGGTCAGCATGGGGAGGTCAGGAAACATGCAGTGGCAATGTAGGATAGGTTTGTGAAAAACATCGCGGGGAGGTGCGCATTGTAAGGGTTTGTAACAGGCCATTCCCTATAGGAGTGAGAACAACAGCACGAGCTGGTGTAAATCGGATGACCTGAATTAGGATAGGCAGTGAGTGGGAATGGAGAATGGAGAAAAGCATCACGGGGTGGGCAACATGGGGAGGTCAGGAAACATGCAGTGGCAATGGAGGATAGGTTTCTGAAAAACATTCCGTGGTGGTGCGCATTATAAGCGTTTCTAACAAGACATTCACAAGTAGGAGTGAGAAAAACATCACGGGGTGGTGTGAATCGGATGGCCTGAATCAGGATAGGCAGTGAGTGGCAATGTAGGATGTAGAAAAGCACCATGGTTAGGTCAGCATGGAGAGATCAGGAAACATGCAGTGGCAATGTAGGATAGGTTTTGGAAAAACATCGCGGGGTGGTGCACATTGTAAGGGTTTCTAACAGGCGATTCACTAGTAGGAGTGAGAAATGCATCATGATGTGGTGTGAATCAGAGGGCCTGAATCAGCAAAAAAAGTGAGTGGCAATATAGAATGGAGAAAAGCACAAAGTGGTGGTCAGGATGTGGAGGTCAGGAAATATGCAGTGGCAATGTAGAATAGGTTTCTGAAAAACATCGCGGGGTGGTGCGCATTGTAAGGTTTCTAATAGGCCATTCACTAGTAGGAGTGAGAACAACAGCACGAGCTGTTGTGAATCGGAGGCCCTGAATTAGGATAGGCAGTGAGTGGGAATGGAGAATGGAGAAAATCACCACGGGGTGGACAACATGGGGAGGTCAGGAAACATGCAGTGGCAATGTAGGATAGGTTTATGAAAAACATCACGGGGTGGTGTCATTGTAAGTGTTTCTAACAAGCCATTCACAAGTGGGAGTGAGAAAAACATCACAGCGTGGTGTGAATCGGAGGGCCTGAATCAGGATAGGGAGTGAGTGTCAATGTAGGATGGAGAAAACCACCATGGGGTGGTCAGCATGGGGAGGTAAGGAAAAAGGCAGTGGCAATGTAGGATAGGTTTCTGAAAAACATCGCGGAGTGGTGCGCATTGTAATGGTTTCTAACTGGCCATTCACTAGTAGGAGTGAGAAAAACATCACGGGGTGGTGTGAATCGGAGGGTCTGAATCAGGATAGGCAGTTAGTGGCAATGTAGGTTGGAGAAAAGCACCACGGGGTGTTCAGCATGCGGAGGTCAGGAAACATGATGTGGCAATGTAGGATAGGTTTCTGAAAAACATTGCAGGGTGGTGAGCATTGTAAGAGTTTCTAACAGCCCATTCACTAGTAGGAGTGAGAAAAACATCACGCGGAGGTGTGAATCAGAGGGCCTGAATTGGGATAGTCAGTTAGTTGCAATGTCGGATGGAGAAAAGCATCACGGGGTGGTCAGCATGGGGAGGTCAGGAAACATGCAGTGGCAATGTAGGATAGGTTTCTGAAAAACATCGCAGATTGGTGCGCATTGTAAGTGTTTCTAACGGCCATTCACTAGTCGGAGTGAGAAAAACATCACGCGGAGCTGTGAAACGGAGGGCCTGCATTAGTATAGGCAGTGAGTGGCAATGAAGTATAGAGAAAAGCACCACGGGGTGGGCAACATGTGGAGGTCCGGAAACATGCAGTGGCAATGTAGGATAGGTTTATGAAAAACATCACGGGGTGGTGTCATTGTGTTTCTAACAAGCCATTCACAAGTGGGAGTGAGAAAAACATCACAGCGTGGTGTGAATCGGAGGGCCTGAATCAGGATAGGGAGTGAGTGTCAATGTAGGATGGAGAAAACCACCATGGGGTGGTCAGCATGGGGAGGTAAGGAAAAAAGCAGTGGCAATGTAGGATAGGTTTCCCACAAACATCGCAGGTTTGTGTGCATTGTAATGGTTTCTAACTGGCCATTCACTAGTAGGAGTGAGAAAAACATCACGGGGTGGTGTGAATCGCAGGGCCTGAATCAGGATAGGCAGTGAGTGGCAATGTAGGATGGAGAAAAGCACCACGGGGTGGTCAGCATGCGGAGGTCAGGAAACATGATGTGGCAATGTAGGATAGGTTTCTGAAAAACATTGCAGGGTGGTGAGCATTGTAAGAGTTTCTAACAGCCCATTCACTAGTAGGAGTGAGAAAAACATCACGCGGAGGTGTGAATCAGAGGGCCTGAATTGGGATAGTCAGTGAGTTGCAATGTCGGATGGAGAAAAGCATCACGGGGTGGTCAGCATGGGGAGGTCAGGAAACATGCAGTGGCAATGTAGGATACGTTTCTGAAAAACATCGCAGATTGGTGCGCATTGTAAGTGTTTCTAACGGCCATTCACTAGTAGGAGTGAGAAAAATATCACGCGGAGCTGTGAAACGGAGGGCCTGCATTAGTATAGGCAGTGAGTGGCAATGAAGTATAGAGAAAAGCACCACGGGGTGGGCAACATGTGGAGGTCCGGAAACATGCAGTGGCAATGTAGGATAAATTTCTGAAAAACATCACGGGTTGGGGCGCATTATAAGCGTTTCTAACAAGCCATTCACTTGTAGGAGTGAGAAAAACATCACGGGGTGGTGTGAATAGAAGGGCCTGAATTAGTATAGGCAGTGAATGGCAATGTAGAATGGAGAAAAGAACCACGGGTTTGTCAGCATGGAGAGGTAATGAAACATGCAGTGGCAATGTAGGATAGGTTTCTGATAAACATCGCAGGGTGGTTCGCATTGTAAGGGTTTCTAACAGGCTATTCACTGGTAGGAAAGAAAAAAATATCACGGGGTGGTGTGAATCAGAGGGCCTGAATAAGGATAGGCAGTGAGTGGCAACGTAGTATGTAGAAAACCACCACGGGGTCGTCAGCATGGAGAGATCAGTAAACATGCAGTGGCAATGTAGGATAGGTTTCTGAAAAGCATCGCGGGTAGGTGCACATTGTAAGGTTTTCTATCAGGCCATTCACTAGTAGGAGTGAGAAATTCATCATGATGTGTTGTGAATCCGAGGGCCTGAATCAGCATAGACAGTGATTGGCAATGTAGAATGGAGAAAAGCACCACGGGGTGGTCAGGATGGCTAGGTTAGGAAACATGCAGTGGCAATGTAGGACAGGTTTCTGAAACACATCGCGGGGTGGTGCGCATTGCAAAGGTTTCTCACAGGCCATTCACTAGAAGCAGTGAGAACAACATCACTGGGTGGTGTGAATTGGAGGGTCTGAATCGGGATAGGCATAGACTGGTAATGTAAAATGGAGAAAAGCACCATGGGGTGGTCTGCATGGGGAGGTCAGGAAACATGCAGTGGCAATGTAGGATAGGTTTCTGAAAAACATCATGAAGAGGTGCGCATTGTAAGGGCTTCCAACAGGCCTTTCACTAGTAGGTCGGAGAAAAACCTCACGGGGTGGTGTGAATCAGACATTCTGTATTAGGATAGGCAGTGAGTGGCAATGTAGGAAGGAGAAAAGCACCACGGGGTGGTCAGCATGGGGAGGTCAGGAAACATGCATTGGCAATGTAGGATAGGTTTCTGAAAAACATCATGGCGTGGTGCACATTGTAAGTGTTTCTAACAGGCCATTCACTAGTACGAGTGAGAACAACAGCACGGGATGGTGTGAATGAGGCCCGAAATTAGGATACTCAGTGAGTGGCAATGTAGGAAGGAGAAAATCACCACTTGGTGGTCAGCATGGGGAGGTCAGGAAACATGAAGTGGCAATGTAGGATAGGTTTCGGAAAAACATCGCAGGGTGGTGCGCATTGTAAGGGTTTCTAAAAGGCCATTCACTAGTAGGAGTGAGAAATACATCATGATGTGTTGTGAATCCGAGGGCCTGAATCTGTCCAGACAGTGAGTGGCAATTTAGAATGGAGAAAAGTACCACGGGGTGGTCAGGATTGGGAGGTCAGGAAACAAACAGTGGCATTGTAGGATAGGTTTATGAAAAACATCGCGGGGTGGTGTGAATCGGAGGGCCTGAATTCGGATAGGCAGTGAATGGCAATGTAGAATGGAGAAAAGTACCACATGGTGGTCACATGAGGAGGTCAGGACAGATGCAATGGGAATGTAGGATAGGTTTCTGATAAACATCGCGGGGTGGTGCACATTGTAAGGGTTTCTACCAGGCCACTCATTAGTACGAGTGAGAAAAACATCACGGGGTGGTGTGAATGAGGTCCTAAATTAGGATACTCAGTGAGTGGCAATGTAGGAAGGAGAAAATCACCACTTGGTGGTCAGCATGGGGAGGTCAGGAAACATGAAGTGCAATGTAGGATAGGTTTCTGAAAAACATCGCGGAGTGGTGCGCATTGTAAGGGTTTGTAACAGGCCATTCACTAGTAGGAGTGAGAACAACAGCACGGGGTGGTGTGAATCGGAGGGCCTGAATTAGGATAGGCAGTGAGTGGCAATATAGGTTGGAGAATTGCACCACGGGGTGGTCAGGATGGGGAGGTCAGGAAACATGCAGTGGCAATGGAGGATAGGTTTCTGAAAAACATTCCGTGGTGGTGCGCATTATAAGCGTTTCTAACAAGCCATTCACAAGTAGGAGTGAGAAAAACATCACGGGGTGGTGTGAATCGGATGGCCTGAATCAGGATAGGCAGTGAGTTGCAATGTAGGATGTAGAAAAGCACCATGGTTAGGTCAGCATGGAGAATTCAGGAAACATGCAGTGGCAATGTAGGATAGGTTTCGGAAAAACATCGTGGGGTGGTGCGCATTGTAAGGGTTTCTAAAAGGCCATTCACTAGTAGGAGTGAGAAATACATCATGATGTGTTGTGAATCCGAGGGCCTGAATCTGTCCAGACAGTGAGTGGCAATTTGGAATGGAGAAAAGTACCACGGGGTGGTCAGGATTGGGAGGTCAGGAAACATGCAGTGGCATTGTAGGATAGGTTTATGAAAAACATCGCGGGGTGGTGAGCATTGTAAGGTTTTCTATCAGGCCATTCACTAGTAGGAGTGAGAAAAACATCACGGGGTGGTGTGAATCGGAGGGCCTGAATTCGGATAGGCAGTGAGTGGCAATGTAGAATGGAGAAAACCACCACAGGGTGGTCACATGAGGAGGTCAGGACAGATGCAATGGGAATGTAGGATAGGTTTCTGATAAACATCACGGGGTGGTGCACATTGTAAGGGTTTCTACCAAGCCACTCATTAGTACGAGTGAGAACAACATCACGGGGTGGTGTGAATGAGGGCCTAAATTAGGATACTCAGTGAGTGGCAATGTAGGAAGGAGAAAATCACCACTTGGTGGTCAGCATCGGGAGGTCAGGAAACATGAAGTGCAATGTAGGATAGGTTTCTGAAAAACATCGCGGAGTGGTGTGCATTGTAAGGGTTTGTAACAGGCTATTCACTAGTAGAAGTGAGAACAACAGCACGGCGTGGTGTGAATCGGAGGGCCTGAATTAGGATAGGCAGTAAGTGGCAATGAAGACTAGAGAAAAGCACCACGGGTTGGGCAACATGGGGAGATCGGGAAATATGCAGTGGCAATGTAGGATAAGTTTCTGAAAAACATCACGGGGTCGGGTGCATTATAATCATTTCTAACAAGCCATTCACAAGTAGGAGTGAGAAAAACATCACGGGGTGGTGTGAATCGGAGGGCCTGAATTAGGATAGGCAGTGAATGGCAATGTAGGATGGAGGAAAGAACCACTGGTTTGTAAGCATGGGGAGGTAATGAAACATGCAGTGGCAATGTAGGACAGGTATCTGATAAACATCGCAGGGTGGTGCGCATGTAAGGGTTTCTAACAGGCCATTCAGTAGTAGGAGTGAGAAATACATCATGATGTGTTGTGAATCCGAGGGCCTGAATCAGCACAGACAGTGAGTGGCAATGCAGAATGGAGAAAAGCACAACGGAGAGGTCAGGATGGGTTGGTCAGCAAACAGGCAGTGGCAATGTATGATAGGTTTCTGAAAAATCATCGCAGGGTGGGGCGCATTGTAACTTTTTCTAACAGACCATTCACTAGTAGGAGTGAGAAAAACATCACGGGGTGGTGTGAATCGGAGGGAGTGAATCAGTATAGGCAATGAGTCGCAATGTAGGATGGAGAAAAGCACCACGGGTTTGTCAGCATGGTGAGGTAATGAAACATGCAGTGGCAATATAGGATACGTTTCTGATTAACATCGCTAGGTGGTGCGCATTGTAAGGTTTTCTAACAGGCCATTCCCTAGAAGGATTGAGAACAACATCACAGGGTGGTGTGAAACGGAGGCCTGAATTTAATAGGCAGTGAGTGGTAATGTAGGTTGGAGAAAAGCACCACGGGGTGGTCTGCTTGGGGAGGTCAGGAAACATGCAGTGGCAATGTAGGATAGGTTTCTGAAAAACATCGTGGGGTGGTGAGCATTGTAAGTGTTTCTTACAGGCCATTCACTAGTAGGACTGAGAAAAACATCATGCGATGGAGTGAATCGGGAGGCCTGAATCAGGATAGTCAGTGAGTGTCAATGTAGGATTCAGAAAAGAACCATGGGGTGGTCAGCATTGGGAGGTCAGGAAACATGCAGTGGCAATGTAGGATAGGTTTTTGATAAACATTGCAGGGTGGGGCGCATTGTAAGTGATTCTCACAGGCCATTCACTAGTAGGAGTGAGAAAAACATCACGGGGTGGTGTGAATCGGAGGGCCTGAATCAGGATAGGCAGTGAGTGGCAATGTAGGATGGAGAAAAGCACCACGGGGTGGTCAGCATGCGGAGGTCAGGAAACATGATGTGGCAATGTAGGATAGGTTTCTGAAAAACATTGCAGGGTGGTGAGCATTGTAAGAGTTTCTAACAGCCCATTCACTAGTAGGAGTGAGAAAAACATCACGCGGAGGTGTGAATCAGAGGGCCTGAATTGGGATAGTCAGTGAGTTGCAATGTCGGATGGAGAAAAGCATCACGGGGTGGTCAGCATGGGGAGGTCAGGAAACATGCAGTGGCAATGTAGGATACGTTTCTGAAAAACATCGCAGATTGGTGCGCATTGTAAGTGTTTCTAACGGCCATTCACTAGTAGGAGTGAGAAAAATATCACGCGGAGCTGTGAAACGGAGGGCCTGCATTAGTATAGGCAGTGAGTGGCAATGAAGTATAGAGAAAAGCACCACGGGGTGGGCAACATGTGGAGGTCCGGAAACATGCAGTGGCAATGTAGGATAAATTTCTGAAAAACATCACGGGTTGGGGTGCATTATAAGCGTTTCTAACAAGCCATTCACTTGTAGGAGTGAGAAAAACATCACGGGGTGGTGTGAATAGAAGGGCCTGAATTAGTATAGGCAGTGAATGGCAATGTAGAATGGAGAAAAGAACCACGGGTTTGTCAGCATGGAGAGGTAATGAAACATGCAGTGGCAATGTAGGATAGGTTTCTGATAAACATCGCAGGGTGGTTCGCATTGTAAGGGTTTCTAACAGGCTATTCACTGGTAGGAAAGAAAAAAATATCACGGGGTGGTGTGAATCAGAGGGCCTGAATAAGGATAGGCAGTGAGTGGCAACGTAGTATGTAGAAAACCACCACGGGGTCGTCAGCATGGAGAGATCAGTAAACATGCAGTGGCAATGTAGGATAGGTTTCTGAAAAGCATCGCGGGTAGGTGCACATTGTAAGGTTTTCTATCAGGCCATTCACTAGTAGGAGTGAGAAATTCATCATGATGTGTTGTGAATCCGAGGGCCTGAATCAGCATAGACAGTGATTGGCAATGTAGAATGGAGAAAAGCACCACGGGGTGGTCAGGATGGCTAGGTTAGGAAACATGCAGTGGCAATGTAGGACAGGTTTCTGAAACACATCGCGGGGTGGTGCGCATTGCAAAGGTTTCTCACAGGCCATTCACTAGAAGCAGTGAGAACAACATCACTGGGTGGTGTGAATTGGAGGGTCTGAATCGGGATAGGCATAGACTGGTAATGTAAAATGGAGAAAAGCACCATGGGGTGGTCTGCATGGGGAGGTCAGGAAACATGCAGTGGCAATGTAGGATAGGTTTCTGAAAAACATCATGAAGAGGTGCGCATTGTAAGGGCTTCCAACAGGCCTTTCACTAGTAGGTCGGAGAAAAACCTCACGGGGTGGTGTGAATCAGACATTCTGTATTAGGATAGGCAGTGAGTGGCAATGTAGGAAGGAGAAAAGCACCACGGGGTGGTCAGCATGGGGAGGTCAGGAAACATGCATTGGCAATGTAGGATAGGTTTCTGAAAAACATCATGGCGTGGTGCACATTGTAAGTGTTTCTAACAGGCCATTCACTAGTACGAGTGAGAACAACAGCACGGGATGGTGTGAATGAGGCCCGAAATTAGGATACTCAGTGAGTGGCAATGTAGGAAGGAGAAAATCACCACTTGGTGGTCAGCATGGGGAGGTCAGGAAACATGAAGTGGCAATGTAGGATAGGTTTCGGAAAAACATCGCAGGGTGGTGCGCATTGTAAGGGTTTCTAAAAGGCCATTCACTAGTAGGAGTGAGAAATACATCATGATGTGTTGTGAATCCGAGGGCCTGAATCTGTCCAGACAGTGAGTGGCAATTTAGAATGGAGAAAAGTACCACGGGGTGGTCAGGATTGGGAGGTCAGGAAACAAACAGTGGCATTGTAGGATAGGTTTATGAAAAACATCGCGGGGTGGTGTGAATCGGAGGGCCTGAATTCGGATAGGCAGTGAATGGCAATGTAGAATGGAGAAAAGTACCACATGGTGGTCACATGAGGAGGTCAGGACAGATGCAATGGGAATGTAGGATAGGTTTCTGATAAACATCGCGGGGTGGTGCACATTGTAAGGGTTTCTACCAGGCCACTCATTAGTACGAGTGAGAAAAACATCACGGGGTGGTGTGAATGAGGTCCTAAATTAGGATACTCAGTGAGTGGCAATGTAGGAAGGAGAAAATCACCACTTGGTGGTCAGCATGGGGAGGTCAGGAAACATGAAGTGCAATGTAGGATAGGTTTCTGAAAAACATCGCGGAGTGGTGCGCATTGTAAGGGTTTGTAACAGGCCATTCACTAGTAGGAGTGAGAACAACAGCACGGGGTGGTGTGAATCGGAGGGCCTGAATTAGGATAGGCAGTGAGTGGCAATATAGGTTGGAGAATTGCACCACGGGGTGGTCAGGATGGGGAGGTCAGGAAACATGCAGTGGCAATGGAGGATAGGTTTCTGAAAAACATTCCGTGGTGGTGCGCATTATAAGCGTTTCTAACAAGCCATTCACAAGTAGGAGTGAGAAAAACATCACGGGGTGGTGTGAATCGGATGGCCTGAATCAGGATAGGCAGTGAGTTGCAATGTAGGATGTAGAAAAGCACCATGGTTAGGTCAGCATGGAGAATTCAGGAAACATGCAGTGGCAATGTAGGATAGGTTTCGGAAAAACATCGTGGGGTGGTGCGCATTGTAAGGGTTTCTAAAAGGCCATTCACTAGTAGGAGTGAGAAATACATCATGATGTGTTGTGAATCCGAGGGCCTGAATCTGTCCAGACAGTGAGTGGCAATTTGGAATGGAGAAAAGTACCACGGGGTGGTCAGGATTGGGAGGTCAGGAAACATGCAGTGGCATTGTAGGATAGGTTTATGAAAAACATCGCGGGGTGGTGAGCATTGTAAGGTTTTCTATCAGGCCATTCACTAGTAGGAGTGAGAAAAACATCACGGGGTGGTGTGAATCGGAGGGCCTGAATTCGGATAGGCAGTGAGTGGCAATGTAGAATGGAGAAAACCACCACAGGGTGGTCACATGAGGAGGTCAGGACAGATGCAATGGGAATGTAGGATAGGTTTCTGATAAACATCGCGGGGTGGTGCACATTGTAAGGGTTTCTACCAAGCCACTCATTAGTACGAGTGAGAACAACATCACGGGGTGGTGTGAATGAGGGCCTAAATTAGGATACTCAGTGAGTGGCAATGTAGGAAGGAGAAAATCACCACTTGGTGGTCAGCATCGGGAGGTCAGGAAACATGAAGTGCAATGTAGGATAGGTTTCTGAAAAACATCGCGGAGTGGTGTGCATTGTAAGGGTTTGTAACAGGCTATTCACTAGTAGAAGTGAGAACAACAGCACGGCGTGGTGTGAATCGGAGGGCCTGAATTAGGATAGGCAGTAAGTGGCAATGAAGACTAGAGAAAAGCACCACGGGTTGGGCAACATGGGGAGATCGGGAAATATGCAGTGGCAATGTAGGATAAGTTTCTGAAAAACATCACGGGGTCGGGTGCATTATAATCATTTCTAACAAGCCATTCACAAGTAGGAGTGAGAAAAACATCACGGGGTGGTGTGAATCGGAGGGCCTGAATTAGGATAGGCAGTGAATGGCAATGTAGGATGGAGGAAAGAACCACTGGTTTGTAAGCATGGGGAGGTAATGAAACATGCAGTGGCAATGTAGGACAGGTATCTGATAAACATCGCAGGGTGGTGCGCATGTAAGGGTTTCTAACAGGCCATTCAGTAGTAGGAGTGAGAAATACATCATGATGTGTTGTGAATCCGAGGGCCTGAATCAGCACAGACAGTGAGTGGCAATGCAGAATGGAGAAAAGCACAACGGAGAGGTCAGGATGGGTTGGTCAGCAAACAGGCAGTGGCAATGTATGATAGGTTTCTGAAAAATCATCGCAGGGTGGGGCGCATTGTAACTTTTTCTAACAGACCATTCACTAGTAGGAGTGAGAAAAACATCACGGGGTGGTGTGAATCGGAGGGCGTGAATCAGTATAGGCAATGAGTCGCAATGTAGGATGGAGAAAAGCACCACGGGTTTGTCAGCATGGTGAGGTAATGAAACATGCAGTGGCAATATAGGATACGTTTCTGATTAACATCGCTAGGTGGTGCGCATTGTAAGGTTTTCTAACAGGCCATTCCCTAGAAGGATTGAGAACAACATCACAGGGTGGTGTGAAACGGAGGCCTGAATTTAATAGGCAGTGAGTGGTAATGTAGGTTGGAGAAAAGCACCACGGGGTGGTCTGCTTGGGGAGGTCAGGAAACATGCAGTGGCAATGTAGGATAGGTTTCTGAAAAACATCGTGGGGTGGTGAGCATTGTAAGTGTTTCTTACAGGCCATTCACTAGTAGGACTGAGAAAAACATCATGCGATGGAGTGAATCGGGAGGCCTGAATCAGGATAGTCAGTGAGTGTCAATGTAGGATTCAGAAAAGAACCATGGGGTGGTCAGCATTGGGAGGTCAGGAAACATGCAGTGGCAATGTAGGATAGGTTTTTGATAAACATTGCAGGGTGGGGCGCATTGTAAGTGATTCTCACAGGCCATTCACTAGTAGGAGTGAGAAAAACATCACGGGGTGGTGTGAATCGGAGGGCCTGAACTCGGAGAGGCAGTGAGTGGCATTTAGGATGGAGAAAAGAACCACGGGGTGGTAAGTTTGGGGAGGTCAGGAAACATTCACTGCCAATGTAGGATACGTTTCTGATAAACATTGCAGGGTGGGGCGCATAGTAAGGGATTCTCACAGGCCATTCACTAGAAAGAGTGAGAACAACATCACTGGGTGGTGTGAATCGGAGGGCCAAATCGGGATAGGCAGTGAGTGGTAATGTAAAATGGAGAAAAGCACCACGGGGTGGTCAGCATGGGGAGGTCAGGAAACATGCAGGCGCAATGTAGGATAGGTTTCTGAAAAACATTGCGGGGTGGCGAGCATTGTAATGTTTTCTATCAGGCCATTAACTAGTAGGAGTGAGAAAAACATCACGGTGTGGTGTGAATCGGAGGGCCTGAATTCGGACAGGCCGTGAGTGGCAATGTAGGATGTAGAAAAGCACCACAGGGTGGTCAGCACGGGGAGGTCAGGACAGATGCAGTGCCAATGTAGGATAGGTTTCTGAAAAACTTCGCGGTGAGTTGCGCATTGTAAGTGCTTCTAACAGGCCATTCACTAGTAGGAGTCAGAAATACATCATGATGTGTTGTGAATCCTAGGGCCTGAATCAGCATAGACAGTTCGTGGCAATGTAGAATGGAGGAAAGCACAACGGGGTGGTCAGCATGGGGAGGTCAGGAAACATGCAGTGGCAATGTAGGATAGGTTTATGAAAAACATCGCGTGGTCATGAGCATTGTAAGTTTTGCGATCAGGCCATTCACTAGTAGGAGTGAGAAAAACATCACGGGCTGGTGGGAATCAGAGGGCCTGAATTCGGACAGGCAGTGAGTGACAATGTAGAATGGAGTAAAGCACCACATGTTGGTCAGCATGGGGAGGTCAGGACAGATGCAGTGGCAATGTAGGATAGGTTTCTGATAAACATCACGGGGTGGTGCGCATCATAAGGGTTTCTAACAGGCCATTCATTAGTACGAGTGAGAACAACATCACAGGGTGGTGTGAATGAGGGCCTAAATTAGGATACTCAGTGAGTGGTAATGTAGGAAGGAGAAAATCACCACTTGGTGGTCAGCATGGGGAGGTCAGCAAACATGAAGTGCAATGTAGGATAGGTTGATGAAAAACATCGCCGAGTGGTGCGCATTGTAAGGGTTTGTAACAGGCCATTCACTAGTAGGAGTGAGAACAACAGCACGGCGTGGTGTGAATCGGAGGGCATGAATTAGGATAGGCCGTGAGTGGCAATGTAGGATGTAGAAAAGCACCACGGGGTGGTCAGCATGGAGAGTTCAGGAATCATGCAGTGGCAATGTAGGATAGGTTTCTGAAAAGCATTGCGGGTTGGTGCAAATTGTAAGGGTTTCTAACAGGCCATTCACTAGGAGGAGTGAAAAAAACATCACGGTGTGGTGTGAATCGGAGGGCCTGAATCGGAATTGGCAGTGAGTGGTAAAGTAAAAGGGAGAAAAGCACCACAGGGTGGTCAGGATGGGGAGGTCAGGAAACATGCAGAGGCATTTTAGGATAGGTTTCTGAAAAACATCCCAGGGTGGCGAGCATTGTAAGGTTTTCTATCAGGCCATTCACTAGTAGGAACGAGAAAAACATCACGGGGTGGTGTGAATCGGAGTGCCTGAATTCGGATAGGCAGGGAGTGGCAATGTAGGATGGAGAAAAGCACCACAGGGTGGTCAGCATGGGGAGGTCAGGACAGATGCAGTGGCAATGTAGGATAAGTTTCTGAGAAACATCGTGGGGTGGTGCGCATTGTAAGTTTCTACCAGGCCATTCACTAGTAGGAGTGAGAAATACATCATGATGTGTTGTGAATCCGAGGGCCTGAATCAGCATAGACAGTGAGTGGCAATGTAGAATGGAGAAAAGCACAACAGGGTGGTCAGGATGGGGAGGTCAGTAAACATGCAGTGGCAATGTTGGATAGATTTCTGCAAAACTTCTCGGGGTGGTGCGCATTATAAGTGTTTATAACAGGCCTCTCACTAGTAGAATTGATAAAACATCACGGGGTGTTGTGAATCGGAAGGCCTGAATCAGGATAGGCAGTGAGTGGCAATGTAGGACGGAGAAAAGCACCACGGGGCGGTCAGCATGGGGAGGTCAGGAAACATGCAGTGGCAATGTAGGATAGGTTTGTGAAAAACATCGCGGGGAGGTGCGCATTGTAAGGGTTTGTAACAGGCCATTCCCTATAGGAGTGAGAACAACAGCACGAGCTGGTGTAAATCGGATGACCTGAATTAGGATAGGCAGTGAGTGGGAATGGAGAATGGAGAAAAGCATCACGGGGTGGGCAACATGGGGAGGTCAGGAAACATGCAGTGGCAATGGAGGATAGGTTTCTGAAAAACATTCCGTGGTGGTGCGCATTATAAGCGTTTCTAACAAGACATTCACAAGTAGGAGTGAGAAAAACATCACGGGGTGGTGTGAATCGGATGGCCTGAATCAGGATAGGCAGTGAGTGGCAATGTAGGATGTAGAAAAGCACCATGGTTAGGTCAGCATGGAGAGATCAGGAAACATGCAGTGGCAATGTAGGATAGGTTTTGGAAAAACATCGCGGGGTGGTGCACATTGTAAGGGTTTCTAACAGGCGATTCACTAGTAGGAGTGAGAAATGCATCATGATGTGGTGTGAATCAGAGGGCCTGAATCAGCAAAAAAAGTGAGTGGCAATATAGAATGGAGAAAAGCACAAAGTGGTGGTCAGGATGTGGAGGTCAGGAAATATGCAGTGGCAATGTAGAATAGGTTTCTGAAAAACATCGCGGGGTGGTGCGCATTGTAAGGTTTCTAATAGGCCATTCACTAGTAGGAGTGAGAACAACAGCACGAGCTGTTGTGAATCGGAGGCCCTGAATTAGGATAGGCAGTGAGTGGGAATGGAGAATGGAGAAAATCACCACGGGGTGGACAACATGGGGAGGTCAGGAAACATGCAGTGGCAATGTAGGATAGGTTTATGAAAAACATCACGGGGTGGTGTCATTGTAAGTGTTTCTAACAAGCCATTCACAAGTGGGAGTGAGAAAAACATCACAGCGTGGTGTGAATCGGAGGGCCTGAATCAGGATAGGGAGTGAGTGTCAATGTAGGATGGAGAAAACCACCATGGGGTGGTCAGCATGGGGAGGTAAGGAAAAAGGCAGTGGCAATGTAGGATAGGTTTCTGAAAAACATCGCGGAGTGGTGCGCATTGTAATGGTTTCTAACTGGCCATTCACTAGTAGGAGTGAGAAAAACATCACGGGGTGGTGTGAATCGGAGGGTCTGAATCAGGATAGGCAGTTAGTGGCAATGTAGGTTGGAGAAAAGCACCACGGGGTGTTCAGCATGCGGAGGTCAGGAAACATGATGTGGCAATGTAGGATAGGTTTCTGAAAAACATTGCAGGGTGGTGAGCATTGTAAGAGTTTCTAACAGCCCATTCACTAGTAGGAGTGAGAAAAACATCACGCGGAGGTGTGAATCAGAGGGCCTGAATTGGGATAGTCAGTTAGTTGCAATGTCGGATGGAGAAAAGCATCACGGGGTGGTCAGCATGGGGAGGTCAGGAAACATGCAGTGGCAATGTAGGATAGGTTTCTGAAAAACATCGCAGATTGGTGCGCATTGTAAGTGTTTCTAACGGCCATTCACTAGTCGGAGTGAGAAAAACATCACGCGGAGCTGTGAAACGGAGGGCCTGCATTAGTATAGGCAGTGAGTGGCAATGAAGTATAGAGAAAAGCACCACGGGGTGGGCAACATGTGGAGGTCCGGAAACATGCAGTGGCAATGTAGGATAGGTTTATGAAAAACATCACGGGGTGGTGTCATTGTGTTTCTAACAAGCCATTCACAAGTGGGAGTGAGAAAAACATCACAGCGTGGTGTGAATCGGAGGGCCTGAATCAGGATAGGGAGTGAGTGTCAATGTAGGATGGAGAAAACCACCATGGGGTGGTCAGCATGGGGAGGTAAGGAAAAAAGCAGTGGCAATGTAGGATAGGTTTCCCACAAACATCGCAGGTTTGTGTGCATTGTAATGGTTTCTAACTGGCCATTCACTAGTAGGAGTGAGAAAAACATCACGGGGTGGTGTGAATCGCAGGGCCTGAATCAGGATAGGCAGTGAGTGGCAATGTAGGATGGAGAAAAGCACCACGGGGTGGTCAGCATGCGGAGGTCAGGAAACATGATGTGGCAATGTAGGATAGGTTTCTGAAAAACATTGCAGGGTGGTGAGCATTGTAAGAGTTTCTAACAGCCTATTCACTAGTAGGAGTGAGAAAAACATCACGCGGAGGTGTGAATCAGAGGGCCTGAATTGGGATAGTCAGTGAGTTGCAATGTCGGATGGAGAAAAGCATCACGGGGTGGTCAGCATGGGGAGGTCAGGAAACATGCAGTGGCAATGTAGGATACGTTTCTGAAAAACATCGCAGATTGGTGCGCATTGTAAGTGTTTCTAACGGCCATTCACTAGTAGGAGTGAGAAAAATATCACGCGGAGCTGTGAAACGGAGGGCCTGCATTAGTATAGGCAGTGAGTGGCAATGAAGTATAGAGAAAAGCACCACGGGGTGGGCAACATGTGGAGGTCCGGAAACATGCAGTGGCAATGTAGGATAAATTTCTGAAAAACATCACGGGTTGGGGCGCATTATAAGCGTTTCTAACAAGCCATTCACTTGTAGGAGTGAGAAAAACATCACGGGGTGGTGTGAATAGAAGGGCCTGAATTAGTATAGGCAGTGAATGGCAATGTAGAATGGAGAAAAGAACCACGGGTTTGTCAGCATGGAGAGGTAATGAAACATGCAGTGGCAATGTAGGATAGGTTTCTGATAAACATCGCAGGGTGGTTCGCATTGTAAGGGTTTCTAACAGGCTATTCACTGGTAGGAAAGAAAAAAATATCACGGGGTGGTGTGAATCAGAGGGCCTGAATAAGGATAGGCAGTGAGTGGCAACGTAGTATGTAGAAAACCACCACGGGGTCGTCAGCATGGAGAGATCAGTAAACATGCAGTGGCAATGTAGGATAGGTTTCTGAAAAGCATCGCGGGTAGGTGCACATTGTAAGGTTTTCTATCAGGCCATTCACTAGTAGGAGTGAGAAATACATCATGATGTGTTGTGAATCCGAGGGCCTGAATCAGCATAGACAGTGATTGGCAATGTAGAATGGAGAAAAGCACCACGGGGTGGTCAGGATGGCTAGGTTAGGAAACATGCAGTGGCAATGTAGGACAGGTTTCTGAAACACATCGCGGGGTGGTGCGCATTGCAAAGGTTTCTCACAGGCCATTCACTAGAAGCAGTGAGAACAACATCACTGGGTGGTGTGAATTGGAGGGTCTGAATCGGGATAGGCATAGACTGGTAATGTAAAATGGAGAAAAGCACCATGGGGTGGTCTGCATGGGGAGGTCAGGAAACATGCAGTGGCAATGTAGGATAGGTTTCTGAAAAACATCATGAAGAGGTGCGCATTGTAAGGGCTTCCAACAGGCCTTTCACTAGTAGGTCGGAGAAAAACATCACGGGGTGGTGTGAATCAGACATTCTGTATTAGGATAGGCAGTGAGTGGCAATGTAGGAAGGAGAAAAGCACCACGGGGTGGTCAGCATGGGGAGGTCAGGAAACATGCATTGGCAATGTAGGATAGGTTTCTGAAAAACATCATGGCGTGGTGCACATTGTAAGTGTTTCTAACAGGCCATTCACTAGTACGAGTGAGAACAACAGCACGGGATGGTGTGAATGAGGCCCGAAATTAGGATACTCAGTGAGTGGCAATGTAGGAAGGAGAAAATCACCACTTGGTGGTCAGCATGGGGAGGTCAGGAAACATGAAGTGGCAATGTAGGATAGGTTTCGGAAAAACATCGCAGGGTGGTGCGCATTGTAAGGGTTTCTAAAAGGCCATTCACTAGTAGGAGTGAGAAATACATCATGATGTGTTGTGAATCCGAGGGCCTGAATCTGTCCAGACAGTGAGTGGCAATTTAGAATGGAGAAAAGTACCACGGGGTGGTCAGGATTGGGAGGTCAGGAAACAAACAGTGGCATTGTAGGATAGGTTTATGAAAAACATCGCGGGGTGGTGTGAATCGGAGGGCCTGAATTCGGATAGGCAGTGAATGGCAATGTAGAATGGAGAAAAGTACCACATGGTGGTCACATGAGGAGGTCAGGACAGATGCAATGGGAATGTAGGATAGGTTTCTGATAAACATCGCGGGGTGGTGCACATTGTAAGGGTTTCTACCAGGCCACTCATTAGTACGAGTGAGAAAAACATCACGGGGTGGTGTGAATGAGGTCCTAAATTAGGATACTCAGTGAGTGGCAATGTAGGAAGGAGAAAATCACCACTTGGTGGTCAGCATGGGGAGGTCAGGAAACATGAAGTGCAATGTAGGATAGGTTTCTGAAAAACATCGCGGAGTGGTGCACATTGTAAGGGTTTGTAACAGGCTATTCACTAGTAGAAGTGAGAACAATAGCACGGCGTGGTGTGAATCGGAGGGCCTGAATTAGGATAGGCAGTAAGTGGCAATGAAGAATAGAGAAAAGCACCACGGGTTGGGCAACATGGGGAGATCGGGAAATATGCAGTGGCAATGTAGGATAAGTTTCTGAAAAACATCACGGGGTCGGGTGCATTATAATCATTTCTAACAAGCCATTCACAAGTAGGAGTGAGAAAAACATCACGGGGTGGTGTGAATCGGAGGGCCTGAATTAGGATAGGCAGTGAATGGCAATGTAGGATGGAGGAAAGAACCACTGGTTTGTAAGCATGGGGAGGTAATGAAACATGCAGTGGCAATGTAGGACAGGTATCTGATAAACATCGCAGGGTGGTGCGCATGTAAGGGTTTCTAACAGGCCATTCAGTAGTAGGAGTGAGAAATACATCATGATGTGTTGTGAATCTGAGGGCCTGAATCAGCACAGACAGTGAGTGGCAATGCAGAATGGAGAAAAGCACAACGGAGAGGTCAGGATGGGTTGGTCAGCAAACAGGCAGTGGCAATGTATGATAGGTTTCTGAAAAACATCGCAGGGTGGGGCGCATTGTAACTTTTTCTAACAGACCATTCACTAGTAGGAGTGAGAAAAACATCACGGGGTGGTGTGAATCGGAGGGCCTGAATCAGTATAGGCAGTGAGTCGCAATGTAGGATGGAGAAAAGCACCACGGGTTTGTCAGCATGGTGAGGTAATGAAACATGCAGTGGCAATGTAGGATACGTTTCTGATAAACATCGCTAGGTGGTGCGCATTGTAAGGTTTTCTAACAGGCCATTCTCTAGAAGGATTGAGAACAACATCACAAGGTGGTGTGAAACGGAGCCCTGAATTAGAATAGGCAGTGAGTGGTAATGTAGGTTGGAGAAAAGCACCACGGGGTGGTCTGCTTGGGGAGGTCAGGAAACATGCAGTGGCAATGTAGGACAGGTTTCTGAAAAACATCGTGGGGTGGTGAGCATTGTAAAGGTTTCTAACAGGCCATTCACTAGTAGGACTGAGAAAAACATCATGCGATGGTGTGAATCGGAATGCCTGAATCAGGATAGTCAGTGAGTGTCAATGTAGGATTCAGAAAAGAACCATGGGGTGGTCAGCAATCGGAGGTCAGGAAACATGCAGAGGCAATGTAGGATAGGTTTCTGAAAAACATCGGGGGTTGGTGCGCATTTTAAGTGTTTCTAACAGGCCATTCACTAGTAGGAGTGAAAAAAACATCACAGCGTGGTGTGAATTGGAGCACCTGAATCAGGATAGGCAGTGAGTGGCAATGTAAAATAGAAAAAAGCACCAAGGGGTGGTCAACATGGGGAGGTCAGGAAACATGCAGTGGCAATGTAGAATAGGTTTCTTAAAAACATCGCGGGGAGGTGCGCATTGTAAGGGTTTCTAACAGGCCATTCACTAGTAGGAGTGAGAAAAACATCACGGGGTGGTGTGAATTGGAGGGCCTGAATTCAGAGAGGCAGTGAGTGGCATTTACGATGGAGAAAAGCACCACGGGGTGGTCAGCATGGGGAGGTCAGGAAACATGCAGTGGCAATGTAGGATAGGTTTCTGAAAAGCATCGCTGGGTGGTGCGCATTGTAATGTTTTCTAACAGGCCATTCACTAGTGAGAGTGAGAAAAATATCACAGGGTGTTGTGAACGCGGGCCTAAATTAGGATAGGCAATGATTGGCAATGTCGGAAGGAGAAAAGCACCATGGGGTGGTCAGCAATGGGAGGTAATGAAACATGCAGTCGCAATTTAGGATAGGTTTCAAATAAACATCGCAGGGTCTTGCACATTGTAAGGGTTTCTAACAGGCCATTCACTAGTAGGAGTGAGAACAACATCATGAGGTGGTGTGAATCGGAGGGCCTTAATTAGAATAGGCAGTAAGTGGCAATGTACGTTGGAGAAAAGCACCATGGGGTTGTCAGCATGGGGAGTTCTGGAAACATGCAGTGGCAATGTAGGATAGGTTTCTGAAAAAAATCGCGGGGTGGTGCGCCTTGTAAGTGTTTCTAACAGAACTTTCACTAGTAAGATTGCGAAAACATCCCGGGGTGTAGTGTATCGGAAGGCCTGAATCAGGATAGGCAGTGAGTGCCAATGGAGGATGGAGAAAAGAACCACGGGGTGGTCAGCATGGGGAGGTCAGGAAACATTCACTGCCAATGTAGGATACGTTTCTTGCAGGGTGGGGCGCATTGTAAGGGATTCTCACAGGCCTTTCACTAGAAAGAGTGAGAACAACATCACTGGGTGGTGTGAATCGGAGGGCCAAATCGGGATAGGCAGAGAGTGGTAATGTAAAATGGAGAAAAGCACCACGGGGTGGTCAGCATGGGGAGGTCAGGAAACATGCAGGCGCAATGTCGGATAGGTTTCTGAAAAACATTGCGGGGTGGCGAGCATTGTAATGTTTTCTATCAGGCCATTAACTAGTAGGAGTGAGAAAAACATCACGGCATGGTGTGAATCGGAGGGCCTGAATTCGGATAGGCCGTGAGTGGCAATGTAGGATGTAGAAAAGCACCACAGGGTGGTCAGCACGGGGAGGTCAGGACAGATGCAGTGGCAATGTAGGATAGGTTTCTGAAAAACATCGCGGTGAGTTGCGCATTGTAAGTGCTTCTAACAGGCCATTCACTAGTAGGAGTCAGAAATACATCATGATGTGTTGTGAATCCTAGGGCCTGAATCAGCATAGACAGTTGGTGGCAATGTAGAATGGAGGAAAGCACAACGGGTTGGTCAGCATGGGGAGGTCAGGAAACATGCAGTGGCAATGTAGGATAGGATTATGAAAAACATCGCGTGGTCATGAGCATTGTAAGTTTTTCGATCAGGCCATTCACTAGTAGGAGTGAGAAAAACATCACGGGCTGGTGGGAATCAGAGGGCCTGAATTCGGAGAGGCAGTGAGTGACAATGTAGAATGGAGAAAAGCACCACATGTTGGTCAGCATGGGGAGGTCAGGACAGATGCAGTGGCAATGTAGGATAGGTTTCTGATAAACATCGCGGGGTGGTGCGCATCATAAGGGTTTCTAACAGGCCATTCATTAGTACGAGTGATAACAACATCACAGGGTGGTGTGAATGAGGGCCTAAATTAGGATACTCAGTGAGTGGTAATGTAGGAAGGAGAAAATCACCACTTGGTGGTCAGCATGGGGAGGTCAGCAAACATGAAGTACAATGTAGGATAGGTTTCTGAAAAACATCGCCGAGTTGTGCGCAATGTAAGGGTTTGTAACAGGCCATTCACTAGTAGGAGTGAGAACAACAGCACGGCGTGGTGTGAATCGGAGGGCATGAATTAGGATAGGCAGTGAGTGGCAATGTAGGATGTAGAAAAGCACCACGGGGTGGTCAGCATGGAGAGTTCAGGAATCATGCAGTGGCAATGTAGGATAGGTTTCTGAAAAGCATTGCGGGTTGGTGCACATTGTAAGGGTTTCTAACAGGCCATTCACTAGGAGGAGTGAAAAAAACATCACGGTGTGGTGTGAATCGGAGGGCCTGAATCGGGATTGGCAGTGAGTAGTAAAGTAAAAGGGAGAAAAGCACCACGGGGTGGTCAGGATGGGGAGGTCAGGAAACATGCAGAGGCAATTTAGGATAGGTTTCTGAAAAACATCGCAGGGTGGCTAGCATTGTAAGGTTTTCTATCAGGCCATTCACTAGTAAGAGTGAGAAAAACATCACGGGGTGGTGTGAATCGGAGGGCCTGAATTCGGATAGGCAGTGAGTGGCAATGTAGGATGGAGAAAAGCAAAACAGGGTTGTCAGCATGGGGAGGTCAGGACAGATGCAGTGGCAATGTAGGATAGGTTCCTGAAAAACATCGCAGTGTGGTGCGCATTGTCAGGGTTTCAAACAGGCCATTCACTAGTAGGAGTGAGAAATACATCATGATGTATTGTGAATCCGAGGGCCTGAATCAGCACAGACAGTGAGTGCCCATGTATAATAGAGAAAAGCAGAACGGGGAGATCAGGATGGCTAGGTCAGGAAACATGCAGTGGCAATGTATGATAGGTTTCTGAAAAACATCACAGGGTGGTGCGCATTGTCAGGGTTTCTAACAGGCCATTCACTAGTAGGAGTGAGAAAAACATCACGGGGTGGTGTGAATCGGAGGTGCTGAATTAGGTTAGGCAGTGAGTGGCAATGTAGGATGGAGAAAAGCACCACGGGGTGGTCAGCATGGGGAGGTCAGGAAACATGCAGTGGCAATGTAGGATAGGTTTTGAAAATCATTGCGTGGCGGTGCGCATTGTAAGGGTTTCTAACACGGAATTCACGAGTAGGAGTGAGAAAACCATCACGGGGTGGTGTGAATCCGAGGGCTTGAATCAGTATAGGCAGGGATTCGCAATGTAGGATGGAGAAAAGCACCCCGTGTTTGTCAGCATGGGGAGGTAATGAAACATGCAGTGGCAATGTAGGATACGTTTCTGATAAACATCACAGGGTGGTGCGCATTGTAAGTTTTCTAACAGGCCATTCCCTAGAAGGAGTGAGAACAACATCACTGGGTGGTGTGAATCGGATGGCCTGAAATAGAATAGGCAGTGAGTGGCAATGTAGGTTGTAGAAAAGCACCACGGGGTGGTCTACCTGGGGAGGTCAGAAAACATGCCATGGCAATGTATGATAGGTTTCTGAAAAACATTGTGGGGTGGTGAGCATTGTAAGGTTTTCTAACAGGCCATTCACTAGCAGGAGTAAGAACATCACGGGGTGTTGTCAATCGGAGGGCCTGAATTCGGTTAGGCAGAGAGTGGTAATTTAGGATGGAGAAAAGCACCACAGGGTGGTCAGCATGGGGAGGTCAGGACAGATGCAGTGGCAATGTAGGATAGGTTTCTGAAAAACATCACGGTGTGGTGCGCATTGTCAGGGTTTGTAACAGGCCATTCACTAGTAGGAGTGAGAAATCCATCATGATGTGTTGTGAATCCGAGGGCCTGAATCAGCACAGACAGTTGGTGTCCATGTAGAATGGAGAAAAGCAGAACAGGGAGGTCAGGTTGGGGAGGTCAGGAAACATGCAGTGGCAATTTATGATAGGTTTCTGAAAAACATCACGAGTTGGTGCGCATTTTCAGGGTTTCTAACAGGCCATTCACTAGAAGGAGTGAGAAAAACATCACGGGGTGGTGTGATTTGGTGGTCCTGAATTAGGTTAGGCAGTGAGTGGCAATATAGGATGGAGAAAAGCACCACGGGGTGGTCAGCATGGGGAGGTCAGTAAACATGCAGTGGCAACAATGTACGATAGGTTTCTGAAAAAAGTCGCGGGTTGGTGCGCATTGCAACTGTTTCTAACAGGCCATGCACTAGTAGGAGTTCTGACAAACATCACGGGCTGATGTGAATAGGTGGTCCTGAAATAGGATAGGCAGTGAGTGGTAATGTAGGATGGAGAAAATCACCTCGGGTGGTCAGCATGGGGAGGTGAGGAATCATGCAGTGGCAATGTAGGATAGGTTTTGAAAATCATCGCAGGGTGGTCCGCATTGTAAGGGTTTCTGACAGGGCATTCACTAGTAGGAGTGAGAAAAACATCATGGGGTGGTGTGAATCGGAGGGCCTGAATCAGTGTAGGCAGTGAGTGGCAATGGAGGTTGGAGAAATGCACCACAGGGTGGTCAGCACGGTGAGGTCAGGAAACATGCAGTGGCAATGAAGGATAGGTTTCTGATAAACATCAGGGGGTGATGCGCATTGTAAGGGTTTCTAACAGGTCATTCACTAGTAGGAGTGAGAAAAACATCACGGGGTGGTGTGAACCGGAGGGCCTGAATTAGGATAGGCAGTGAGTGGCAATGTAGGATGGAGAAAAGCACCATGCGGTGGTCAGCATGGGGAGGTCAGGAATCATGCAGTGGCAATGTAGGATAGGTTTCTGAAAATCATAGCAGGGTGGTGCGCATTGTAACGGTTTCTAACAGGCTATTCACTGGTAGGAGTGAAAAAAACATCACGGGGTGGTGTGAATCTGATGGCCTGAATCAGGATAGGCAGTGAGTGGCAATGTAGGATGTAGAAAAGCACCATGGGCAGGTCAGCATGGAGAGTTCAGGAAACATGCAGTGGCAATATAGGATAGGTTTCTGAAAAACATCGCAGGGTGCTGAGCATTGTAAGGGTTTCTAACAGGCCATTCACTAGTAGGAGTGAGAAATACATCATGATGTGGTGTGAATCCGAGGGCCTGAATCAGCATAGACAGTGAGTGGCAATGTAGAATGGAGAAAAGCACAACGGGGTGGTCAGAATGGGGAGGTCAGGAAACATGCAGTGGCAATGTAGGATACGTTTATGAAAAACATTGCGGGGTGGTGTGCATTGTAAGTTTTTCTATCAGGCCATTCTTTAGTAGGAGTGAGAAAAACATCACGGGCTGGTGGGAATCGGAGGGCCTGAATTCGGATAGGCAGAGAGTGGCAATGTAGAATGGAGAAAAGCACCACAGGGTGGTCAGCATGGGGAAATCAGGACAGATGCAGTGGCAATGTAGGATAGGTTTCTGATAAACATCGCGGGGTGGTGCGTCTTGTAAGGGTTTCTAACAGGCCATTCATTAGTACGAGTGAGAACAACATCACGGGGTGGTGTGAATGAGGGCCTAAATTAGGATACTCAATGAGTGGCAATGTAGGAAGGAGAAAATCACCACTTGGTGGTCAGCATCGGGAGGTCAGGAAACATGAAGTGCAATGTAGGATAGGTTTCTGAAAAACATCGCGGAGTGGTGCGCATTGTAAGGGTTTATAACAGGCCATTCACTAGTAGGAGTAAGAACAACAGCACGGTGTGGTGTGAATCGAAGGGCCTGAATTAGGATAGGCAGTGAGTGGCAATGAAGAATAGAGAAAAGCACCATGGGGTGGGCAACAGGGGGAGATCAGGAAACATGCAGTGGCAATGTAGGATTAGTTTCTGAAAAACATCATGGGGTGGGGCGCATTATAAGCGTTTCTAACAAGCCATTCACAAGTAGGAGTGAAAAAAACATCACGGGGTGGTGTGAATTGGAGGGCCTGAATTAGGATAGGCAGTGAATGGCAATGTAGGATGGAGAAAAGAACCACTGGTTTGTAAGCATGGGGAGATAATGAAACATGCAGTGGCAATGAAGGATAGGTTTCTGATAAACATCGCAGTGTGGTGGGCATTGTAAGGGTTTCTAACAGGCTATTCACTGGTAGGAGTGAAAAAAACATCACGGGGTGTTTTGAATCGGAGGGCCTGAATCAGAATAGGCAGTGAGTGGCAATGTAGGATGTAGAAAAGCACCACGGGGTGGTCAGCATGGAGAGTTCAGGAAACATGCAGTGGCAATGTAGGATAGGTTTCTGAAAAGCTTCGCGGGTTGGTGCACATTTTAAGGGTTTCTATCAGGCCATTCACTAGTAGGAGTGAAAAAAACATCACGTTGTGGTGTGAATCGGAGGGCCTGAATCGGGATAGGCAGTGAGTGGTAATGTAAAATATAGAAAAGCACCACGGGGTGGTCTGCATGGGGAGGTAAGGAAACATGCAGAGGCAATGTAGGATAGGTTTCTGAAAAACATCGCGGGGTGACGAGCATTGTAAGGTTTTCTATCAGGCCATTCACTAGTAGGAGTGTGAAAAACATCACGGGCTGGTGTGAATCGGAGGGCGTGAATTCGGATAGGCAGTGAGTGGCAATGTAGGATGGAGAAAAGCACCACCGTGTGGTCAGCATCGGGAGGTCAGGACAGATGCAGTGGCAATGTAGGATAGGTTTCTGAAAAGCATCGCGGTGTGGTGCGCATTGTCAGGGTTTCTAACAGGCCATTCACTAGTAGGAGTGAGAAATACATCATGACGTGTTGTGAATCCGAAGGCCTGAATCAGCTCAGACATTGAGTGGCAATGTAGATTGGAGAAAAGCTCAACGGGGAGGTCAGGATGGGGAGGTCAGGAAACATGCAGTGGCAATGTATGATAGGTTTCGGAAAAACATCGCGGGGTGGTGCGCATTGTAACTGTTTCTAACAGACCATTCACTAGTAGGAGTGAGAAAAACATCACTGGGTGGTGTGAATCGGAGATCCTGAATCAGTATAGGCAGTGAGTCGCAATGTAGTATGGAGAAAAGCACCACGGGTTTGTCAGCATGGGGAGGTAATGAAACATGCAGTGGCAATGTAGGATACGTTTCTGATAAACATCGCAGGGTGGTGTGCATTGTATGGGTTTCTAACAGGCCATTTCCTAGAAGGACTTAGCACAACTTCACAGGGTGGTGTGAATCGGAGGCCTGAATTATAATAGGCAGTGAGTGGCAATGTAGCTTGGAGAAAAGCACCACGGGGTGGTCTGACTGGGGAGGTCATGAAATATGCAGTGGCAATGTAGGATAGGTTTCTGAAAAACATCGCGGGGTGGTGAGCATTGTAAGGTTTTCTAACAGGCCATTCACTAGCAGGAATAAGAAAACCATCATGGGGTGTTGTGAATCGAAGGGCCTGAATTAGGATAGGCTGTGAGTGGTAATGTTGTATGGAGAAAAGCACCACGGTTTTGTCAGCAAGGGGAGGCAAGTTAACATGCAGTGGAAATGTAGAATAGGTTTCTGATAAAACTCGTTGGGTGGTGCACATTGTAAGGGTTTCTAACAGCCCATACACTAGTAGGAGTGAGAACAACATCACGGGTTGGTATGAATCGGAGGGCGTGAATTAGGAAAGGCATTGAGTGGCAACGTAGGAAGGAGAAAAGCACCACAATGTGGTCAGCATGGGGAGGTCAGGAAACATTCAGTGGCAATGTAGGATAGCTTTCTGATAAACATCGCCGGGTGGTGCGCATTGTAAGGTTTCTAATAGGCCATTCACTAGTGGGAGTGAGAAAAACATCACGGGGTGGTGTGAATCGGAGGGCCTGAATTAGGATAGGCAGTGATTGGCAATGTAGGATGGAGAAAATCACCACGGGATGGTCAGCATGGGGAGGTCAAGACACATGCATTGGCAATGTAGGATAGCTTTTTGAAAAACATCGCGGGGTGGTGCAAATAGTAAGGTTTTCGAACAGGCCATTCACTAGTACGAGTGAGAAAAACATACCGCGGTTGTTTGAATCAGAGGGCATGAATCAGAATAGACAGTGAGTGGCAATAAAGGATGTAGAAAAGCAAAACAGGTTGGTCAGCATGTGGAGGTCAGGAAACATGCAGTTGCAATGTAGGATAGGATTCTGAAAAAGTTCGCAGTTTGGTGCGAATTGTAAGGGTGTCTAACGGCCATTCACTAGTAGGAGTGAGAAAAACATCACGGTGTGGTGTGAATCGGAGGACCTGAATCAGGATAGGCAGTGAGTGGCAATGTAAAATGGAGAAAAGCACCACGGGTTAATCAGCATGTGGAGTTCAGGAAACATACAATGGCAATATCGGATAGGTTTCTGAAAAGCATCTCGGGGTGTAAGAATTGTAAGGGTTTCTAACAGGCCATTCACTAGTAGGAGTGAGAAAAACATAACGGGTTGGTGTGAATCAGAGGGCCTGTATTAGTAACGGCAGTGAGTGTCAATGTAGGATGGAGAAAAGCACCACGGGGTGGTCAGCATAGGGAGGTCAGGAAACATGCAGTGGCAATATAGGATAGGTTTCTGAGAAACTTAGAGGGTTGATGCACATTGTAAGGGTTAGTAACAGGCCATTCACTAGGAGGAGTGAGAAAGACATCACGGGGTGGTGTGAATCGGAAGGCCTGAATCAGGATAGGCAGTGAGGGGCAATGTAGAATGGAGAAAATCACGACGGGATGGTCAGCATGGGGAGGTCTGGAAATATGCAGTGGCAATGTAGGATAGGTTTCTGAAAAACATCGCAGGTTGGTGCGCATTGTAAGGGTTTCTAAAAGGCCATTCACTAGTAGGAGTGAGAAAAAGATCATGGCATGGTGTGAATCGGAGGGCGTGAATCTGGATAGGCAGTGAGTGGCAATGTAAAATGGAGAAAAGTACCACTGGTTGATCCGCATGGGAGTTCAGAAACATGCAGTGGCAATGTAGGATAGATTTCTGAAAAACATCGCGGGGTGGTGAGAATTGTAAGGTTTCTAACAGGCCATTTACTAGTAGGAGTGAGAAAAACATCATGGGGTGGTGGGAATCGGAGGGCCTGAATCAGGACAAGCAGTGAGTGGCAATGTAGGATGGAGAAAAGCACCATGGGGTGGTCAGCACGTCGAGGTCAGGAAACATGCAGTGGCAATGTAGGCTAGGTTTTTGATAAACATTGCCGGGTGATGCGCATTGCAAGGCTTTCTAATAGGCCATTCACTAGTGGGAGTGAGAAAAACATCACGGGGTGGTGTGAATCGGAGGGCCTGAATTAGGATAGGCAGTGAGTGGCAATGTAGGATGGAGAAAAGCACCACGGGGTGGTCAGCATGGGGAGGTCAGGAAACATGCTGTGGCAATGTAGAATTGGTTTCTGAAAAACATCACGGGGTGGTGCACATTGTAAGGGTTTCTAACAGGCCATTCACTTGTAGGAGTGAGAAAAACATCACGGGGTGGAGTGAATCAGAGGCCTGAATCAGGATAGGCAAGGAGTGGCAATGTAGGATATACAAAAGCACAACGGGGTGTTCAGCATAGGGAGGTCAGGAAACATGCAGTGGCAATGTACGATTGGTTTCTGAAAATCTTCGCAGGTTGGTGCGCATTGTAAGGGTTTCTAACAGGACATTAACTAGTAGGAGTGAGAAAAACCCCACGGCGTGATGTGAATCAGTGGGCCTGAATCAGGATAGGCAGCGAGTGGCAATGTGAAATGGACAAAAGCACCATGGGTTGATCAGAATGGGGACGTCAGGAAACAGGCAGTGGCAATATAGGATAGGTTTCTGAAAAACATCCCGGGGTGGTGCGCATTGTAAGGGTTTCTAACAGGCCATTCACTAGTAGGAGTGAGAAAAACATCACGGGGTGGTGTGAACCGGAGGGCCTGAATTAGGATAGGCAGTGAGTGGCAACGTAGGATGGAGAAAAGCACCATGCGGTGGTCAGCATGGGGAGGTCAGGAATCATGCAGTGGCAATGTAGGATAGGTTTCTGAAAATCATAGCAGGGTGGTGCGCATTGTAACGGTTTCTAACAGGCTATTCACTGGTAGGAGTGAAAAAAACATCACGGGGTGGTGTGAATCTGATGGCCTGAATCAGGATAGGCAGTGAGTGGCAATGAAGGATGTAGAAAAGCACCATGGGCAGGTCAGCATGGAGAGTTCAGGAAACATGCAGTGGCAATATAGGATAGGTTTCTGAAAAACATCGCAGCGTGCTGAGCATTGTAAGGGTTTCTAACAGGCTATTCACTAGTAGGAGTGAAAAAAACATCACGTTGTGGTGTGAATCGGAGGGCCTGAATCGGGATAGGCAGTGAGTGGTAATGTAAAATATAGAAAAGCACCACGGGGTGGTCTGCATGGGGAGGTAAGGAAACATGCAGAGGCAATGTAGGATAGGTTTCTGAAAAACATCGCGGGGTGACGAGCATTGTAAGGTTTTCTATCAGGCCATTCACTAGTAGGAGTGTGAAAAACATCACGGGCTGGTGTGAATCGGAGGGCGTGAATTCGGATAGGCAGTGAGTGGCAATGTAGGATGGAGAAAAGCACCACCGTGTGGTCAGCATCGGGAGGTCAGGACAGATGCAGTGGCAATGTAGGATAGGTTTCTGAAAAGCATCGCGGTGTGGTGCGCATTGTCAGGGTTTCTAACAGGCCATTCACTAGTAGGAGTGAGAAATACATCATGACGTGTTGTGAATCCGAAGGCCTGAATCAGCTCAGACATTGAGTGGCAATGTAGATTGGAGAAAAGCTCAACGGGGAGGTCAGGATGGGGAGGTCAGGAAACATGCAGTGGCAATGTATGATAGGTTTCGGAAAAACATCGCGGGGTGGTGCGCATTGTAACTGTTTCTAACAGACCATTCACTAGTAGGAGTGAGAAAAACATCACTGGGTGGTGTGAATCGGAGATCTTGAATCAGTATAGGCAGTGAGTCGCAATGTAGTATGGAGAAAAGCACCACGGGTTTGTCAGCATGGGGAGGTAATGAAACATGCAGTGGCAATGTAGGATACGTTTCTGATAAACATCGCAGGGTGGTGTGCATTGTATGGGTTTCTAACAGGCCATTTCCTAGAAGGACTTAGCACAACTTCACAGGGTGGTGTGAATCGGAGGCCTGAATTATAATAGGCAGTGAGTGGCAATGTAGCTTGGAGAAAAGCACCACGGGGTGGTCTGACTGGGGAGGTCATGAAATATGCAGTGGCAATGTAGGATAGGTTTCTGAAAAACATCGCGGGGTGGTGAGCATTGTAAGGTTTTCTAACAGGCCATTCACTAGCAGGAATAAGAAAACCATCATGGGGTGTTGTGAATCGAAGGGCCTGAATTAGGATAGGCTGTGAGTGGTAATGTTGTATGGAGAAAAGCACCACGGTTTTGTCAGCAAGGGGAGGCAAGTTAACATGCAGTGGAAATGTAGAATAGGTTTCTGATAAAACTCGTTGGGTGGTGCACATTGTAAGGGTTTCTAACAGCCCATACACTAGTAGGAGTGAGAACAACATCACGGGTTGGTATGAATCGGAGGGCGTGAATTAGGAAAGGCATTGAGTGGCAACGTAGGAAGGAGAAAAGCACCACAATGTGGTCAGCATGGGGAGGTCAGGAAACATTCAGTGGCAATGTAGGATAGCTTTCTGATAAACATCGCCGGGTTGTGCGCATTGTAAGGTTTCTAATAGGCCATTCACTAGTGGGAGTGAGAAAAACATCACGGGGTGGTGTGAATCGGAGGGCCTGAATTAGGATAGGCAGTGATTGGCAATGTAGGATGGAGAAAATCACCACGGGATGGTCAGCATGGGGAGGTCAAGACACATGCATTGGCAATGTAGGATAGCTTTTTGAAAAACATCGCGGGGTGGTGCAAATAGTAAGGTTTTCGAACAGGCCATTCACTAGTACGAGTGAGAAAAACATACCATGGTTGTTTGAATCAGAGGGCATGAATCAGAATAGACAGTGAGTGGCAATAAAGGATGTAGAAAAGCAAAACAGGTTGGTCAGCATGTGGAGGTCAGGAAACATGCAGTTGCAATGTAGGATAGGATTCTGAAAAAGTTCGCAGTTTGGTGCGAATTGTAAGGGTGTCTAACGGCCATTCACTAGTAGGAGTGAGAAAAACATCACGGTGTGGTGTGAATCGGAGGACCTGAATCAGGATAGGCAGTGAGTGGCAATGTAAAATGGAGAAAAGCACCACGGGTTAATGAGCATGTGGAGTTCAGGAAACATGCAATGGCAATATCGGATAGGTTTCTGAAAAGCATCTCGGGGTGTAAGAATTGTAAGGGTTTCTAACAGGCCATTCACTAGTAGGAGTGAGAAAAACATAACGGGTTGGTGTGAATCAGAGGGCCTGTATTAGTAACGGCAGTGAGTGTCAATGTAGGATGGAGAAAAGCACCACGGGGTGGTCAGCATAGGGAGGTCAGGAAACATGCAGTGGCAATATAGGATAGGTTTCTGAAAAACTTAGAGGGTTGATGCACATTGTAAGGGTTAGTAACAGGCCATTCACTAGGAGGAGTGAGAAAGACATCACGGGGTGGTGTGAATCGGAAGGCCTGAATCAGGATAGGCAGTGAGGGGCAATGTAGAATGGAGAAAATCACGACGGGATGGTCAGCATGGGGAGGTCTGGAAATATGCAGTGGCAATGTAGGATAGGTTTCTGAAAAACATCGCAGGTTGGTGCGCATTGTAAGGGTTTCTAAAAGGCCATTCACTAGTAGGAGTGAGAAAAAGATCACGGCATGGTGTGAATCGGAGGGCGTGAATCTGGATAGGCAGTGAGTGGCAATGTAAAATGGAGAAAAGTACCACTGGTTGATCCGCATGGGAGTTCAGAAACATGCAGTGGCAATGTAGGATAGATTTCTGAAAGACATCGCGGGGTGGTGAGAATTGTAAGGTTTCTAACAGGCCATTTACTAGTAGGAGTGAGAAAAACATCATGGGGTGGTGGGAATCGGAGGGCCTGAATCAGGACAAGCAGTGAGTGGCAATGTAGGATGGAGAAAAGCACCATGGGGTGGTCAGCACGTCGAGGTCAGGAAACATGCAGTGGCAATGTAGGCTAGGTTTTTGATAAACATTGCTGGGTGATGCGCATTGCAAGGCTTTCTAATAGGCCATTCACTAGTGGGAGTGAGAAAAACATCACGGGGTGGTGTGAATCGGAGGGCCTGAATTAGGATAGGCAGTGAGTGGCAATGTAGGATGGAGAAAAGCACCACGGGGTGGTCGGAATGGGGAGGTCAGGAAACATGCAGTGGCAATGTAGAATTGGTTTCTGAAAAACATCACGGGGTGGTGCACATTGTAAGGGTTTCTAACAGGCCATTCACTTGTAGGAGTGAGAAAAACATCACGGGGTGGAGTGAATCAGAGGCCTGAATCAGGATAGGCAAGGAGTGGCAATGTAGGATATACAAAAGCACAACGGGGTGTTCAGCATATGGAGGTCAGGAAACATGCAGTGGCAATGTACGATTGGTTTCTGAAAATCTTCGCAGGTTGGTGTGCATTGTAAGGGTTTCTAACAGGCCATTAACTAGTAGGAGTGAGAAAAACCCCAGGGCGTGATGTGAATCAGTGGGCCTGAATCAGGATAGGCAGCGAGTGGCAATGTAAAATGGACAAAAGCACCATGGGTTGATCAGAATGGGGACGTCAGGAAACAGGCAGTGGCAATATAGGATAGGTTTCTGAAAAACATCCCGGGGTGGTGCGCATTGTAAGGGTTTCTAACAGGCCATTCACTAGTAGGAGTGAGAAAAACATCACGGGGTGGTGTGAACCGGAGGACCTGAATTAGGATAGGCAGTGAGTGGCAACGTAGGATGGAGAAAAGCACCATGCGGTGGTCAGCATGGGGAGGTCAGGAATCATGCAGTGGCAATGTAGGATAGGTTTCTGAAAATCATAGCAGGGTGGTGCGCATTGTAACGGTTTCTAACAGGCTATTCACTGGTAGGAGTGAAAAAAACATCACGGGGTGGTGTGAATCTGATGGCCTGAATCAGGATAGGCAGTGAGTGTCAATGAAGAATGTAGAAAAGCACCATGGGCAGGTCAGCATGGAGCGTTCAGGAAACATGCAGTGGCAATATAGGATAGGTTTCTGAAAAACATCGCAGCGTGCTGAGCATTGTAAGGGTTTCTAACAGGCCATTCACTAGTAGGAGTGAGAAATACATCATGATGTGGTGTGAATCCGAGGGCCTGAATCAGCATAGACAGTGAGTGGCAATGTAGAATGGAGAAAAGCACAACGGGGTGGTCAGAATGGGGAGGTCAGGAAACATGCAGTGGCAATGTAGGATAGGTTTATGAAAAACATTGCGGGGTGGTGTGCATTGTAAGTTTTTCTATCAGGCCATTCTTTAGTAGGAGTGAGAAAAACATCACGGGCTGGTGGGAATCGGAGGGCCTGAATTCGGATAGGCAGAGAGTGGCAATGTAGAATGGAGAAAAGCTCCACAGGGTGGTCAGCATGGGGAGATCAGGACTGATGCAGTGGCAATGTAGGATAGGTTTCTGATAAACATCGCGGGGTGGTGCGTCTTGTAAGGGTTTCTAACAGGCCATTCATTAGTACGAGTGAGAACAACATCACGGGGTGGTGTGAATGAGGGCCTAAATTAGGATACTCAATGAGTGGCAATGTAGGAAGGAGAAAATCACCACTTGGTGGTCAGCATCGGGAGGTCAGGAAACATGAAGTGCAATGTAGGATAGGTTTCTGAAAAACATCGCGGAGTGGTGCGCATTGTAAGGGTTTATAACAGGCCATTCACTAGTAGGAGTAAGAACAACAGCACGGTGTGGTGTGAATTGGAGGGCCTGAATTAGGATAGGCAGTGAGTGGCAATGAAGAATAGAGAAAAGCACCATGGGGTGGGCAACAGGGGGAGATCAGGAAACATGCAGTGGCAATGTAGGATTAGTTTCTGAAAAACATCATGGGGTGGGGCGCATTATAAGCGTTTCTAACAAGCCATTCACAAGTAGGAGTGAAAAAAACATCATGGGGTGGTGTGAATTGGAGGGCCTGAATTAGGATAGGCAGTGAATGGCAATGTAGGATGGAGAAAAGAACCACTGGTTTGTAAGCATGGGGAGATAATGAAACATGCAGTGGCAATGAAGGATAGGTTTCTGATAAACATCGCAGTGTGGTGGGCATTGTAAGGGTTTCTAACAGGCTATTCACTGGTAGGAGTGAAAAAAACATCACGGGGTGTTTTGAATCGGAGGGCCTGAATCAGAATAGGCAGTGAGTGGCAATGTAGGATGTAGAAAAGCACCACGGGGTGGTCAGCATGGAGAGTTCAGGAAACATGCAGTGGCAATGTAGGATATGTTTCTGAAAAGCTTCGCGGGTTGGTGCACATTTTAAGGGTTTCTATCAGGCCATTCACTAGTAGGAGTGAAAAAAACATCACGTTGTGGTGTGAATCGGAGGGCCTGAATCGGGATAGGCAGTGAGTGGTAATGTAAAATATAGAAAAGCACCACGGGGTGGTCTGCATGGGGAGGTAAGGAAACATGCAGAGGCAATGTAGGATAGGTTTCTGAAAAACATCGCGGGGTGACGAGCATTGTAAGGTTTTCTATCAGGCCATTCACTAGTAGGAGTGTGAAAAACATCACGGGCTGGTGTGAATCGGAGGGCGTGAATTCGGATAGGCAGTGAGTGGCAATGTAGGATGGAGAAAAGCACCACCGTGTGGTCAGCATCGGGAGGTCAGGACAGATGCAGTGGCAATGTAGGATAGGTTTCTGAAAAGCATCACGGTGTGGTGCGCATTGTCAGGGTTTCTAACAGGCCATTCACTAGTAGGAGTGAGAAATACATCATGACGTGTTGTGAATCCGAAGGCCTGAATGAGCTCAGACATTGAGTGGCAATGTAGAGTGGAGAAAAGCTCAACGGGAGGTCAGGATGGGGAGGTCAGGAAACATGCAGTGGCAATGTATGATAGGTTTCGGAAAAACATCGCGGGGTGGTGCGCATTGTAACTGTTTCTAACAGACCATTCACTAGTAGGAGTGAGAAAAACGTCACTGGGTGGTGTGCATCGGAGATCCTGAATCAGTATAGGCAGTGAGTCACAATGTAGTATGGAGAAAATCACCACGGGTTTGTCAGCATGGGGAGGTAATGAAACATGCAGTGGCAATGTATGATAGGTTTCGGAAAAACATCGCAGGGTGGTGTGCATTGTAAGGGTTTCTAACACGCCATTTCCTAGAAGGAGTTAGCACAACTTCACAGGGTGGTGTGAATCGGAGGCCTGAATTATAATAGGCAGTGAGTGGCAATGTAGCTTGGAGAAAAGCACCACGGGGTGGTCTGACTGGGGAGGTCATGAAATATGCAGTGGCAATGTAGGATAGGTTTCTGAAAAACATCGCAGGGTGGTGAGCATTGTAAGGATTTCTAACAGGCCATTCACTAGCAGGAATAAGAAAACCATCATGGGGTGTTGTGAATCGAAGGGCCTGAATTAGGATAGGCTGTGAGTGGTAATGTGGTATGGAGAAAAGCACCACGGTTTTGTCAGCAAGGGGAGGCAAGTTAACATGCAGTGGCAATGTAGAATAGGTTTCTGATAAAACTCGTTGGGTGGTGCACATTGTAAGGGTTTCTAACAGCCCATACACTAGTAGGAGTGAGAACAACATCACGGGTTGGTATGAATCGGAGGGCGTGAATTAGGAAAGGCATTGAGTGGCAACGTAGGAAGGAGAAAAGCACCACAAAGTGGTCAGCATGGGGAGGTCAGGAAACATTCAGTGGCAATGTAGGATAGCTTTCTGATAAACATCGCCGGGTGGTGCGCATTGTAAGGTTTCTAATAGGCCATTCACTAGTGGGAGTGAGAAAACATCACGGGGTGGTGTGAATCGGAGGGCCTGAATTAGGATAGGCAGTGATTGGCAATGTAGGATGGAGAAAATCACCACGGGATGGTCAGCATGGGGAGGTCAGGACACATGCATTGGCAATGTAGGATAGCTTTTTGAAAAACATCGCGGGGTGGTGCAAATAGTAAGGTTTTCGAACAGGCCATTCACTAGTACGAGTGAGAAAAACATACCGCGGTTGTGTGAATCAGAGGGCATGCATCAGAATAGACAGTGAGTGGCAATAAAGGATGTAGAAAAGCAAAACAGGGTGGTCAGCATTTGGAGGTCAGGAAACATGCAGTTGCAATGTAGGATAGGATTCTGAAAAAGTTCGCAGTTTGGTGCGAATTGTAAGGGTGTCTAACGGCCATTCACTAGTAGGAGTGAGAAAAACATCACGGTGTGGTGTGAATCGGAGGACCTGAATCAGGATAGGCAGTGAGTGGCAATGTAAAATGGAGAAAAGCACCACGGGTTAATCAGCATGTGGAGTTCAGGAAACATGCAGTGGCAATATCGGATAGGTTTCTGAAAAACATCTCGGGGTGTAAGAATTGTAAGGGTTTCTAACAGGCCATTCACTAGTAGGAGTGAGAAAAACATAACGGGTTGGTGTGAATCAGAGGGCCTGTATTAGTAAAGGCAGTGAGTGTCAATGTAGGACGGAGAAAAGCACCACCGGGTGGTCAGCATAGGGAGGTCAGGAAACATGCAGTGGCAATATAGGATAGGTTTCTGAAAAACTTAGAGGGTTGATGCACATTGTAAGGGTTAGTAACAGGCCATTCACTAGTAGGAGTGAGAAAGACATCACGGGGTGGTGTGAATCGGAAGGCCTGAATCAGGATAGGCAGTGAGGGGCAATGTAGAATGGAGAAAATCACGACGGGATGGTCAGCATGGGGAGGTCTGGAAATATGCAGTGGCAATGTAGGATAGGTTTCTGAAAAACATCGCAGGTTGGTGCGCATTGTAAGGGTTTCTAAAAGGCCATTCACTAGTAGGAGTGAGAAAAAGATCACGGCATGGTGTGAATCGGAGGGCGTGAATCTGGATAGGCAGTGAGTGGCAATGTAAAATGGAGAAAAGTACCACTGGTTGATCCGCATGGGAGTTCAGAAACATGCAGTGGCAATGTAGGATAGATTTCTGAAAGACATCGCGGGGTGGTGAGAATTGTAAGGTTTCTAACAGGCCATTTACTAGTAGGAGTGAGAAAAACATCATGGGGTGGTGGGAATCGGAGGGCCTTAATCAGGACAAGCAGTGAGTGGCAATGTAGGATGGAGAAAAGCACCATGGGGTGGTCAGCACGTTGAGTCAGGAAACATGCAGTGGCAATGTAGGCTAGGTTTTTGGTAAACATCGCCTGGTGATGCGCATTGCAAGGCGTTCTAATAGGCCATTCACTAGTGGGAGTGAGAAAAACATCACGGGGTGGTGTGAATCGGAGGGCCTGAATTAGGATAGGCAGTGAGTGGCAATGTAGGATGGAGAAAAGCACCACGGGGTGGTCAGCATGGGGAGGTCAGGAAACATGCAGTGGCAATGTAGAATTGGTTTCTGAAAAACATCACGGGGTGGTGCACATTGTAAGGGTTTCTAACAGGCCATTCACTAGTAGGAGTGAGAAAAACATCACGGGGTGGAGTGAATCAGAGGCCTGAATCAGGATAGGCAAGGAGTGGCAATGTAGGATATACAAAAGCACAACGGGGTGTTCAGCATAGGGAGGTCAGGAAACATGCAGTGGCAATGTACGATTGGTTTCTGAAAATCTTCGCAGGTTGGTGTGCATTGTAAGGGTTTCTAACAGGCCATTAACTAGTAGGAGTGAGAAAAACCCCACGGCGTGATGTGAATCAGTGGGCCTGAATCAGGATAGGCAGCGAGTGGCAATGTAAAATGGACAAAAGCACCATGGGTTGATCAGAATGGGGACGTCAGGAAACATGCAGTGGCAATATAGGATAGGTTTCTGAAAAACATCCCGGGGTGGTGCGCATTGTAAGGGTTTCTAACAGGCCATTCACTAGTAGGAGTGAGAAAAACATCACGGGGTGGTGTGAACCGGAGGGCCTGAATTAGGATAGGCAGTGAGTGGCAACGTAGGATGGAGAAAAGCACCATGCGGTGGTCAGCATGGGGAGGTCAGGAATCATGCAGTGGCAATGTAGGATAGGTTTCTGAAAATCATAGCAGGGTGGTGCGCATTGTAACGGTTTCTAACAGGCTATTCACTGGTAGGAGTGAAAAAAAACATCACGGGGTGGTGTGAATCTGATGGCCTGAATCAGGATAGGCAGTGAGTGGCAATGTAGGATTTAGAAAAGCACCATGGGCAGGTCAGCATGGAGAGTTCAGGAAACATGCAGTGGCAATATAGGATAGGTTTCTGAAAAACATCGCAAGGTGCTGAGCATTGTAAGGGTTTCTAACAGGCCATTCACTAGTAGGAGTGAGAAATACATCATGATGTGGTGTGAATCCGAGGGCCTGAATCAGCATAGACAGTGAGTGGCAATGTAGAATGGAGAAAAGCACAACGGGGGGTCAGAATGGGGAGGTCAGGAAACATGCAGTGGCAATGTAGGATATGTTTATGAAAAACATTGCGGGGTGGTGTGCATTGTAAGTTTTTCTATCAGGCCATTCTTTAGTAGGAGTGAGAAAAACATCACGGGGTGGTGTGAATCGGAGGACCTGAATCAGGATAGGCAGTGAGTGGCAATGTAAAATGGAGAAAAGCACAACGGGTTAATCATCATGGGGAGGTCAGGAAACATGCAATGGCAATGTAGGATAGGTTTCTAAAAAACATCTCGAGTGTGAGAATTGTAAGGGTTTCTAACAGGCCATTCACTATTAGGAGTGAGCAAAACATCACGTTGTGGTGTGAATCGGAGGGCCTGAATTAGGATCGCAGTGAGTGGCAATGTAGGATGGAGAAAAGCACCACGGGGTGGTCAGGATGGGGAGGTCAGGAAACATGCAGTGGCAATGTAGGTTAGCATTCTGAATAACATCGCGGGGTGGTGCTCATTGTAAGGGTTGCAAGGCCATTCACTTGTAGCATTGAGAAAAACATCACATTGTGGTGTGAATCAGAGGGCCTGAATCAGGATAGCCAGTGAGTGGCAATGTAGGACGGAGAAAAGCACCACGGGGTGCTCAGGATGGTGAGGTCAGGAAACGTGCAGTGGCAATGTCGGATAGGTTTCTGAAAAACATCACGGGGTGGGGCGCATTGTAATGGTTTCTAACAGGCCATTCACTAGTAGGAGTGAGAAATACATGATGGTGCTGTGTGAATCAGAGGGCCTGAATAAGGATAGACAGTGAGTGGCAATGTAGCATGGAGAAAAGCACCAGGGTTGGTCAGCATAGGGAGGTCAGGAAACATGCAGTGGCAATGTAGGATATTTTTCTGAAAAACATCACGGGGTGGTGCGTGTTGCAAGGGTTTCTAACAGGCCATTCACTAGTAGGAGTGAGAAAAACATCATCGGGTGGTGTTAATCAGATGTTCTGAATTAGGAGAGGCACTGATTGGCAATGTAGCATGGAGAAAAGCACGACGAGGTGGTCAGGATGGGGAGGTCAGGAAACATGCAGTGGCAATGTAGGATAGGTTAACGAAAAACATCGCGGGGTGGTGCGCATTGTAACTGTTTCTAGCAGGCAATTCACAAGTAGGAGTGAGAAAAACATCACGGACTGGTGAAATCGGAGGTCTTGAATTAAGATAGGCAGTGAGTGGCAATGTAGGAGAAAGAAAAGCACCAGGGGTGGTCAGCATTGTGATGTCAGGAAACATGCAGTGGCAATGTAGAATAGGTTTTGAAAATCATCGAGGGGTGGTGCGCATTGTAAGGGTTTCTAACAGGCCTTTCACTAGTAGGAGTGAGAAAAACATCACAGGGTAGAGTGAATCGGAGGGCCTGAATTGGGATAGGCAGTGAGTGGCAATGTAGGTTGGAGAAAAGCACTACAGGGTGGTCAGCATGGGGGAGTCAGGAAACATGCAGTGGCAATATAGGATAGGTTTCTGATAAATATCGCAGGTTGGTGCGCATTGTATGTGTTTCTAACAGGCCATTCACTAGTAGGAGTGAGAACAACATCACGGGGTGGTGTGAATCGGAGGGCCTGAATAGGATAGGCAGTGTGTGGAAATGTAGGATGGAGAAAAGCACCACAGCGTGGTCAGCATGGGGAAGTCAGGAAACATGCAGTGGCAATGTAGGATATGTTACTGAAAAACAGTGCAGGTTGATGCGCATTGTAAGGGTTTCTAACAGGCCATTCACTAGTAGGAGTGAGAAAAACATCAAGGCCTGGTGTGATTCGGAGGGCCTGAATCAGGATAGGCAGTGAGTGGCAATGTAAAATCGAAAAAAGACACCACGGGTTGATCAGCATGGGGAGGTCAGGATACATGCAGTGGCAATGTAGGAGCGGTTTCTGAAAAACATCGTGGGGTTTTGAGAATTGTAAGGGTTTCTAACAGGCCATTCACTAGTAGGAGTGAGGAAAACATCATGGGGTGGTGTCAATCGGTCGGCCTGAATTAGGATAACCAGTGAGTGGCAATGCAAATGGAGAAAAGCACCATGGGGTGGTCAAGATGGGGAGGTCGGGAAACATGCAGTGGGAATGTAGGAAAGGTTTCTGCAAAACATCGTGGGGTGGTGCGCATTGTAAGGGTTTCTAACAGGCCATTCACTAGTAGGAGTGAGAAATACATCATGGTGTGGTGTGAATCAGAGGGCCTGAATCAGGATAGACAGTGGCAATGTAGCATGGAGAAAAGCACCAGGGGTGGTCAGCATGGGGAGGTCAGGAAACATGCATTTGCAATGTAGGATAGGTTTCTGAAAAACATCACAGGGTGGTGCGTATTGTAAGTGTTTCTTTTTTTTTTTTTTTTTTTTTTGTCTTTTTCGTTTTTACCGGTACCAGGGATCGAACTCACGACTGCCTGCTTGCAAGGCAGGTGCTTATGCCGCTGAGCTAAATCTCCAGCCCCTTGTAAGTGTTTCTAACAGGCCATTCACTAGGAGGAGTGAGAAAAATATCACGGGGTGGTGTGAATCAGAGGGCCCTGAATTAGGATAGGCAGTGAGTGGCAATGTAGCATGGAGAAAAGCACAATGGCGTGGTCAGCATGGGGAGGTCAGGAAATATGCAGTGGCAATGCAGGATAGTTTTCTGAAAAACATCGCGGTGTGGTGCGCATTGTAAGGGATTCTAACAGGCAATTAACTAGTAGGAGTGAGAAAAACATCACGGGGTGGTGTGATTTGGAGCGCCTGAATTAGGATAGGCAGTGAGTGGCAATATAAAATGGAGAAAAGCACCACGGGGTGGTCAGCATGGGGAGGTCAGGAAACATGCAGTGGCAATGTAGGATAGGTTTCTGAAAAACATCGCGGAGTGGTGCGCATTGTAATGGTTTCTAAAAAGCCATTCACAAGTAGGAGTGAGAAAAACATCATGGAGTGGTGCAAATTGGAGGGCTTGAATTAGGATAGGCAGTGAGTGGCAATGTAGGATGGAGAAAACCACCATGGGTGTGTCAGCATGGGGAGGTAAGTAAACATGAAGGGGCATTGCAGGATAGGTTTCTGAAAAACATCGCAGGGTGGTGAGAATTGAAAGGGTTTCTAACAGGCCATTAACTAGAAGGAGTCTGAAAATCATCACGGGGTGGAGTGAATCGGAGGGACTGAATTGGGATAGGCAGTGAGTGGCAATGTAGGAGGAAGAAAAGCACCACGGGGTGGTCAGCATGGGGAGGTCAGGAAACATGCAGTGGCAATGTAGGATAGGTTTTCAAAATCATAGCGGGGAGGTGCGCATTGTAAAGGTTTCTAACAGGCCATTCACAATAGGAGTGAGAAAAACATCACGGGGTGGAGTGAATCGGAGGGCCTGAATTGGTATAGGCAGTGAGTGGCAATGTAGGTTGGAGAAAAGCACTACAGGGTGGTGAGCATGGGGAAGTCAGGAAACATGCAGTGGCAATATAGGATAGGTTTCTGATAAATATCGCGGGTTGGTGAGGATTGTATGTGTTTCTAAAAGGCCATTCACTAGTAGGAGTGTGAAAAACATCACGGGGTGGTGTGAATCAGAGGGCCTGAATTAGGATAGGCAGTGAGTGGCAATGTAGAATGAAGAAAAGCATCAGGGGTTGGTCAGCATGGGGAGGTCAGGAAACATGCATTGGCAATGTAGGATAGGTTTCTGAAAAACATCGCGGGGTGGTGCGCATTGTAAGGATTTCTAACAGGCCATTGACTAGTAGGAGCGAGAAAAACATCACAGGTTGGTGTTTATCGGAGGGCCTGAATCAGGATAGGCAGTGAGTGGCAATGTAGGATGGAGAAAAGCACGACGGGGTAGTCAGGATGGGGAGGTCAGCAAACATGCAGTGGCAATGTAGCATAGGTTTCTCAAAAACATCGTGGGTGGTGCACATTGTAAGGGTTTATAACAGGCCATTAACTAGTAGGAGTGAGACATACATCATGGTGTGGTGTGAATCAGAGGGCCTGAATCAGAAAAGGCAGTGAGAGGTAATGTAAAATGGAGAAAAGCACCACGGGTTGGTGACCATGGGGAGGTCAGGAAACATGCAGTGGCAATATAGGATAGGTTTGTGAAAAACATCACGTGGTGGAGAGAATTGAAAGGCGTTCTAACAGGCCATTTTCTAGTAGGAGTGAGAAAAACATCACGGGGTGTTGTTAATCAGAGGGCCTGAATTAGGAGAGGCAGTGAATGGCAATGTAGGATGGAGAAAAGCACCAGGGGTTGGTCAGCATGGAGAGGTCAGGAAACATGCATTGGCAATGTAGGATAGGTTTCTGAAAAACATCGCGGGGTGGTGCGCATTGTAAGGATTTCTAACAGGCCATTGACTAGTAGGAGCGAGAAAAACATCACGGTGTGGTGTGAATCGGAGGGGCTGAATCAGGATAAGCAGTAAGTGGCAATGTAGGATGGAGAAAAGCACCAGGGGAGGTCAGCATGGGGAGGGCAGGAACCATTCACTGGCAATGTAAGATAGGTTAACGAAAAACATCGTGGGTTGGTGCGCATTGTAAGGGTTTCTTAAAGGCCCTTCACTAGTAGGAGTGAAAAAAACATCAGGGGTGTTGTGAATCAGAGGGCTTGAATTAGGATCGGCAGTGAGTGACAAGGTAGGATGGAGAAGAGCACCACGGGTTGGTCAGCATGGGGAGGTCAGGAAACATGCAGTGGCAATGTAGGATAGGTTTCTGAAAAACATCACGGGTGGTGCGAATTGTAAGGGTTTCTAACAGGCCATTAACTAGTAGGAGTGTTAAAAACATCACGGAGTGGTGTGAATCGGGGGCCTGAATTAAGATAGGCAGTGAGTGGCAATGTAGGATGGAGAAAAGTACCATGGTGTGGTCAGCATGGGGAGGTCAGGAAACATGCATTTGCAATGTATGATAGGCTTCTGAAAAACATCACGGGGTGGTGCGCATTGTAAGGGTTTCTAACAGGCCATTCACTAGTAGGAGTGAGAAAGACATCATTGGGTGGTGTGAATCGGAAGGCCTGTATCAGGATAGGAAGTGAGGGGCAATGTAGAATGGAGAATATCACCACGGGATTGTCAGCATGGGGAGGTCAGGAAATATGCATTGGCAATGTAGGATTGGTTTCTGAAAAACATCGCAGGTTGGTGTGCATTGTAAGGGTTTCTAACAGGCCATTCACTAGTAGGAGTGAGAAAAAGATCATGGCGTGGTGTGAATCGGAGGGCCTGATTCAGGATAGGAAGTGAGTGGCAATGTAGGATGGAGAAAAGCAAAACGGGGTGGTCAGGATTGGGAGGTCAGGAAACATGCAGTGGCAATGTATGATAGGATTCTTAAAAACATCGTGGGGTGCTGTGCATTGTAAGGGTTGCAAGGCCATTCACTAGTAGGAGTGAGAAAAACATCACGGGGTGGTGTGAATCGGAGGGCCTGAATCAGGATAGGCAGTGAGTGGCAATGTAGGATGGAGAAAAGCACCACGGGGTGGTCAGGATGGGGAGGTCAGGAATCATGCAGTGGCAATGTAGGATAGGTTTCTGAAAAACATCACAGGTTGGTGTGCATTGTAAGGGTTTCTAGCAGCCCATTCACTAGTAGGAGTGAGAAATACATCATGGTGTTGTGTGAATCAGAGGGCCTGAATCAGGAAAGACAGTGAGTGGCAATGTAGCATGGAGAAAAATACCAGGGTTGGTCAGCATGGGGAGGTCAGGAAACATGCAAAGGCAATGTAGGATATTTTTCTCAAAAAAGATCAAGGGGTGGTGCGCATTGTAAGGGTTTCTAACAGGCCATTCACTAGTAGGAGTGAGAAAAACATCATGGGGTGATGTGAATCAGATGTTCTGAATTAGGAGAGGCAGTGATTGACAATGTAGCATGGACAAAAGCACCACGAGGTAGTAAGGATGGGTAGGTCAGGAAACATGCAGTGGCAATGTAGGATAGGTTTCTGAGAAACATCGCTGGGTGGTGCGAATTGTAACTGTTTCTAACATGCAATTCACTAGTAGGAGTGAGAAAAACATCACGGGCTGCTGAAATCGGAGGTCCTGTATTAAGATAGGCAGTGAGTGGCAATGAAGGAGGAAGAAAAGCACCACGGGGTGGTCAGCATGGGGAGGTCAGGAAACATGCAGTGGCAATGTAGGATAGGTTTTCAAAATCATAGCGGGGAGGTGCGCATTGTAAAGTTTTCTAACAGGCCATTCACAATAGGAGTGAGAAAAACATCACGGGGTGGAGTGAATCGGAGGGCCTGAATCGGTATAGGCAGTGAGTGGCAATGTAGGTTGGAGAAAAGCACTACAGGGTGGTCAGCATGGGGAAGTCAGGAAACGTGCAGTGGCAATATAGGATAGGTTTCTGATAAATATCGCGGGTTGGTGAGGATTGTATGTGTTTCTAAAAGGCCATTCACTAGTAGGAGTGTGAAAAACATCACGGGGTGGTGTGAATCAGAGGGCCTGAATTAGGATAGGCAGTGAGTAGCAATGTAGAATGAAGAAAAGCATCAGGGGTTGGTCAGCATGGGGAGGTCAGGAAACATGCATTGGCAATGTAGGATAGGTTTCTGAAAAACATCGCGGGGTGGTGCGCATTGTAAGGATTTCTAACAGGCCATTGACTAGTAGGAGTGAGAAAAACATCACGGGGTGGTGTGAATCGGAGGGGCTGAATCAGGATAAGCAGTAAGTGGCAATGTAGGATGGAGAAAAGCACCAGGGGTGGTCAGCATGGGGAGGGCAGGAACCATTCACTGGCAATGTAGGATAGGTTACTGAAAAACATCGTGGGTTGGTGTGCATTGTAAGGGTTTCTTAAAGGCCCTTCACTAGTAGGAGTGAAAAAACATCAGGGGTGTTGTGAATCGGAGGGCCTGAATTAGGATTGGCAGTCAGTGACAATGTAGGAAGGGGAAGAGCACCACGGGTTGGTCAGCATGGGGAGGTCAGGAAACATGCAGTGGCATTGTAGGATAGGTTTCTGAAAAACATCACGGGGTTGTGCGCATTGTAAGGGTTTCTAACAGGCCATTAACTAGTAGGAGTGTTAAAAACATCACGGAGTGGTGTGAATCAGGGACCTGAATTAAGATAGGCAGTGAGTGGCAATGTAGGATGGAGAAAAGTACCACAGTGTGGTCAGCATGGGGAGGTCAGGAAACATTCGTTTGCAATGTATGATAGGTTTCTGAAAAACATCACGGGGTGGTGCGCATTGTAAGGGTTTCTAACAGGCCATTCACTAGTAGGAGTGATAAATACATCATGGCGTTGTGTGAATCAGAGGGCCTGAATCAGGATAGACAGTGAGCGGCAATGTAGCATGGAGAAAAGCACCACGGGTGGTCAGCATGGGGAGTTCAGGAAACATGCAAAGGCAATGTAGGATATTTTTCTCAAAAAACATCAAGGGGTGGTGCGCATTGTAAGGGTTTCTAACAGGCCATTCACTAGTAGGAGTGAGAAAAACATCATGGGGTGATGTGAATCAGATGTTCTGAATTAGGAGAGGCAGTGATTGACAATGTAGCATGGACAAAAGCACCACGAGGTAGTAAGGATGGGTAGGTCAGGAAACATGCAGTGGCAATGTAGGATAGGTTTCTGAAAAACATCGCTGGGTGGTGCGAATTGTAACTGTTTCTAACATGCAATTCACTAGTAGGAGTGAGAAAAACATCACGGGCTGCTGAAATCGGAGGTCCTGTATTAAGATAGGCAGTGAGTGGCAATGAAGGAGGAAGAAAAGCACCACGGGGTGGTCAGCATGGGGAGGTCAGGAAACATGCAGTGGCAATGTAGGATAGGTTTTCAAAATCATAGCGGGGAGGTGCGCATTGTAAAGTTTTCTAACAGGCCATTCACAATAGGAGTGAGAAAAACATCACGGGGTGGAGTGAATCGGAGGGCCTGAATTGGTATAGGCAGTGAGTGGCAATGTAGGTTGGAGAAAAGCACTACAGGGTGGTCAGCATGGGGAAGTCAGGAAACGTGCAGTGGCAATATAGGATAGGTTTCTGATAAATATCGCGGGTTGGTGAGGATTGTATGTGTTTCTAAAAGGCCATTCACTAGTAGGAGTGTGAAAAACATCACGGGGTGGTGTGAATCAGAGGGCCTGAATTAGGATAGGCAGTGAGTGGCAATGTAGAATGAAGAAAAGCATCAGGGGTTGGTCAGCATGGGGAGGTCAGGAAACATGCATTGGCAATGTAGGATAGGTTTCTGAAAAACATCGCGGGGTGGTGCGCATTGTAAGGATTTCTAACAGGCCATTGACTAGTAGGAGTGAGAAAAACATCACGGGGTGGTGTGAATCGGAGGGGCTGAATCAGGATAAGCAGTAAGTGGCAATGTAGGATGGAGAAAAGCACCAGGGGTGGTCAGCATGGGGAGGGCAGGAACCATTCACTGGCAATGTAGGATAGGTTACTGAAAAACATCGTGGGTTGGTGTGCATTGTAAGGGTTTCTTAAAGGCCCTTCACTAGTAGGAGTGAAAAAACATCAGGGGTGTTGTGAATCGGAGGGCCTGAATTAGGATTGGCAGTCAGTGACAATGTAGGAAGGGGAAGAGCACCACGGGTTGGTCAGCATGGGGAGGTCAGGAAACATGCAGTGGCATTGTAGGATAGGTTTCTGAAAAACATCACGGGGTTGTGCGCATTGTAAGGGTTTCTAACAGGCCATTAACTAGTAGGAGTGTTAAAAACATCACGGAGTGGTGTGAATCAGGGACCTGAATTAAGATAGGCAGTGAGTGGCAATGTAGGATGGAGAAAAGTACCACAGTGTGGTCAGCATGGGGAGGTCAGGAAACATTCGTTTGCAATGTATGATAGGTTTCTGAAAAACATCACGGGGTGGTGCGCATTGTAAGGGTTTCTAACAGGCCATTCACTAGTAGGAGTGATAAATACATCATGGCGTTGTGTGAATCAGAGGGCCTGAATCAGGATAGGAAGTGAGGGGCAATGTAGAATGGAGAAAAGCACCACGGGTGGTCAGCATGGGGAGTTCAGGAAACATGCAAAGGAAATGTAGGATATTTTTCTGAAAAACATCATGTGGTGGTGCGCATTGTCAGGGTTTCTAACAGGCCATTCACTAGAGGAGTGAGAAAAACATCAACGGGGTGGTGTGAATAAGATGTTCTGAATTAGGAGAGGCAGTGATTGGCAACGTAGCTTGGAGAAAAGCACCACAAGATGGTCAGGATGGGGAGGTCAGGAAACATGCAGTGGCAATGTAGGATAGGTTTCTGAAAAACATTGCTGGGTAGCGCGCAATGTAAGGGTTTCTAACAAGCCATTCACTAGTAGGAGTGTGAAAAACTTCACGGTGAGGTGTGAATCGGAGGTCCTGAATCAGTATAGGCAGTGAGTGACAATGTTGGATGGAGAAAAGCTCCAGGGGTGGTCAGCATGTGGAGGTCAGGAAACATGCAGTGGCAAATAGGATAGGTTTCTTAAAGGCATTGAGTGGCAACGTAGGGTGGAGAAAAGCACCACGGGGTGGTAAGCATTGGGAGGTCAGGAATCATGCAGTGTCAATGTAGGATAGGTTTCTGAAAAACATTGTGGGGTGGTGCGCATTGTAAGGGTTTCTAACAAGCCATTCACAAGTAGGAATGAGAAAAACATCATGGAGTGGTGTTAATCGGAGGACCTGAAACAGGATAGGTGGAGAGTGGCAATGAAGGATGGAGAAAAGCACCATGGGTTTGTCAGCATGTGTGGTAAGGAAACATGCAGAGGCAATGTAGGATAGGTTTCTGAAAAACATCGCGGGGTGGTGCGCATTGTAAGGGTTTCTAACAGGTCATTCACTAGTAGGAGTGTGAAAAATATCACAGGGTGGTGTGAATCGCAGGGCCTGAATTAGTATAGGCAGTGAGTGGCAATGTAGGTTGGAGAAAAGCACTAGGGGTGGTCCGCATGGGGACGTGAGGAAACATGCAGTGGCAATTTAGGATAGGTTTCTGAAAAATATCACGGGGTGTTGAGGATTGTAAGGGTTTCAAACAGGCCATTCACTAGTTGGAGTGAGAAAAACATCACAGTGTGGTGTGAATAGGAGAGCCTGAATTAGGATAGGCAGTGAGGGGCAATTTAGGATGGAGAAAAGCACCACGGGGTGGTCAGCATTGGGATGTCAGAAAACATGCAGTGGCAATGTATGGCAGGTTTCTGAAAATCAACGCAGGTGGTGCGTATTATAAGGGTTTGTAACAGGCCATTCACTAGTAGGAGTGAGAAAAAATTATGGCGTGGTGTGAATCAGAGGGCCTGAATCAGGATAGGCAGTGAGTGGTACTGTAAAATGGAGAAAAGGACCACGGTTTTGTCAGCATGGGGAGATCAGGAAACATTCAGTGGCAATGTAGGTAATGTTTCTGAAAAATATCGCGTGGTGGTGTGCATTGTAAGGGTTTCTAACAGGCCATTCACTAGCTTGAGTGTGAAAAAATCAACGGTGTGGTGTGAATCGGAGGACCTGAATCAGGATAGGCAGTGAGTGGCAATGTAAAATGGAGAAAAGCACAACGGGTTAATCATCATGGGGAGGTCAGGAAACATGCAATGGCAATGTAGGATAGGTTTCTAAAAAACATCTCGAGTGTGAGAATTGTAAGGGTTTCTAACAGGCCATTCACTATTAGGAGTGAGCAAAACATCACGTTGTGGTGTGAATCGGAGGGCCTGAATTAGGATCGCAGTGAGTGGCAATGTAGGATGGAGAAAAGCACCACGGGGTGGTCAGGATGGGGAGGTCAGGAAACATGCAGTGGCAATGTAGGATACGATTCTGAATAACATCGCGGGGTGGTGCTCATTGTAAGGGTTGCAAGGCCATTCACTTGTAGCATTGAGAAAAACATCACATTGTGGTGTGAATCGGAGGGCCTGAATCAGGATAGCCAGTGAGTGGCAATGTAGGATGGAGAAAAGCACCACGGGGTGCTCAGGATGGTGAGGTCAGGAAACGTGCAGTGGCAATGTCGGATAGGTTTCTGAAAAACATCACGGGGTGGTGCGCATTGTAATGGTTTCTAACAGGCCATTCACTAGTAGGAGTGAGAAATACATGATGGTGTTGTGTGAATCAGAGGGCCTGAATAAGGATAGACAGTGAGTGGCAATGTAGCATGGAGAAAAGCACCAGGGTTGGTCAGCATAGGGAGGTCAGGAAACATGCAGTGGCAATGTAGGATATTTTTCTGAAAAACATCACGGGGTGGTGCTTGTTGCAAGGGTTTCTAACAGGCCATTCACTAGTAGGAGTGAGAAAAACATCATCGGGTGGTGTTAATCAGATGTTCTGAATTAGGAGAGGCACTGATTGGCAATGTAGCATGGAGAAAAGCACGACGAGGTGGTCAGGATGGGGAGGTCAGGAAACATGCAGTGGCAATGTAGGATAGGTTAACGATAAACATCGCGGGGTGGTGCGCATTGTAACTGTTTCTAGCAGGCAATTCACAAGTAGGAGTGAGAAAAACATCACGGACTGGTGAAATCGGAGGTCTTGAATTAAGATAGGCAGTGAGTGGCAATGTAGGAGAAAGAAAAGCACCAGGGGTGGTCAGCATTGTGATGTCAGGAAACATGCAGTGGCAATGTAGAATAGGTTTTGAAAATCATCGAGGGGTGGTGCGCATTGTAAGGGTTTCTAACAGGCCATTCACTAGTAGGAGTGAGAAAAACATCACAGGGTAGAGTGAATCGGAGGGCCTGAATTGGGATAGGCAGTGAGTGGCAATGTAGGTTGGAGAAAAGCACTACAGGGTGGTCAGCATGGGGAATTCAGGAAACATGCAGTGGCAATATAGGATAGGTTTCTGATAAATATCGCGGGTTGGTGCGCATTGTATGTGTTTCTAACAGGCCATTCACTAGTAGGAGTGAGAACAACATCACGGGGTGGTGTGAATCGGAGGGCCTGAATAGGAGAGGCAGTGTGTGGAAATGTAGGATGGAGAAAAGCACCACAGCGTGGTCAGCATGGGGAAGTCAGGAAACATGCAGTGGCAATGTAGGATATGTTACTGTAAAACAGTGCAGGTTGATGCGCATTGTAAGGGTTTCTAACAGGCCATTCACTAGTAGGAGTGAGAAAAACATCAAGGCCTGGTGTGATTCGGAGGGCCTGAATCAGGATAGGCAGTGAGTGGCAATGTAAAATCGAAAAAAGACACCACGGGTTGATCAGCATGGGGAGGTCAGGATACATGCAGTGGCAATGTAGGAGCGGCTTCTGAAAAACAACACGGGGTTTTGAGAATTGTAAGGGTTTCTAACAGGCCATTCACTAGTAGGAGTGAGGAAAACATCATGGGGTGGTGTCAATCGGACGGCCTGAATTAGGATAACCAGTGAGTGGCAATGCAAATGGAGAAAAGCACCATGGGGTGGTCAAGATGGGGAGGTCGGGAAACATGCAGTGGGAATGTAGGAAAGGTTTCTGCAAAACATCGTGGGGTGGTGCGCAATGTAAGGGTTTCTAACAGGCCATTCACTAGTAGGAGTGAGAAATACATCATGGTCTGGTGTGAATCAGAGGGCCTGAATCAGGATAGACAGTGGCAATGTAGCATGGAGAAAAGCACCAAGGGTGGTCAGCATGGGGAGGTCAGGAAACATGCATTTGCAATGTAGGATAGGTTTCTGAAAAACATCACAGGGTGGTGCGTATTGTAAGTGTTACATTTTTTTTTTTTTTTTTTTTTTTTTTTTTTTTTTTTTGTCTTTTTCGTTTTTACCGGTACCAGGGATCGAACTCACGACTGCCTGCTTGCAAGGCAGGTGCTTATGCCGCTGAGCTAAATCTCCAGCCCCTTGTAAGTGTTTCTAACAGGCCATTAACTAGGAGGAGTGAGAAAAATATCACGGGGTGGTGTGAATCAGAGGGCCCTGAATTAGGATAGGCAGTGAGTGGCAATGTAGCATGGAGAAAAGCACAATGGCGTGGTCAGCATGGGGAGGTCAGGAAATATGCAGTGGCAATGCAGGATAGTTTTCTGAAAAACATCGCGGTGTGGTGCGCATTGTAAGGGATTCTAACAGGCAATTAACTAGTAGGAGTGAGAAAAACATCACGGGGTGGTGTGATTTGGAGCGCCTGAATTAGGATAGGCAGTGAGTGGCAATATAAAATGGAGAAAAGCACCACGGGGTGGTCAGCATGGGGAGGTCAGGAAACATGCAGTGGCAATGTAGGATAGGTTTCTGAAAAACATCGCGGAGTGGTGCGCATTGTAATGGTTTCTAAAAAGCCATTCACAAGTAGGAGTGGAAAAACATCATGGAGTGGTGCAAATCGGAGGGCTTGAATTAGGATAGGCAGTGAGTGGCAATGTAGGATGGAGAAAACCACCATGGGTGTGTCAGCATGGGGAGGTAAGGAAACATGAAGGGGCATTGCAGGATAGGTTTCTGAAAAACATCGCGGGGTGGTGAGAATTGAAAGGGTTTCTAACAGGCCATTCACTAGTAGGAGTGAAAAAAACATCACGGGCTGGTGTGAATCGGAGGGCCTGAATCAGGATAGGCAGTGAGTGGCAATGTAGGATGGAGAAAAGCACGACGGGGTAGTCAGGATGGGGAGGTCAGCAAACATGCAGTGGCAATGTAGCATAGGTTTCTCAAAAACATCGTGGGTGGTGCACATTGTAAGGGTTTATAACAGGCCATTAACTAGTAGGAGTGAGACATACATCATGGTGTGGTGTGAATCAGAGGGACTGAATCAGAAAAGGCAGTGAGAGGTAATGTAACATGGAGAAAAGCACCACGGGTTGGTGACCATGGGGAGGTCAGGAAACATGCAGTGGCAATATAGGATAGGTTTGTGAAAAACATCACGTGGTGGAGAGAATTGAAAGGCTTTCTAACAGGCCATTTTCTAGTAGGAGTGAGAAAAACATCACGGGGTGTTGTTAATCAGAGGGTCTGAATTAGGAGAGGCAGTGAATGGCAATGTAGGATGGAGAAAAGCACCAGGGGTTGGTCAGCATGGGGAGGTCAGGAAACATGCATTGGCAATGTAAGATAGGTTTCTGAAAAACATCGCGGTGTGGTGCGCATTGTAAGGATTTCTAACAGGCCATTGACTAGTAGGAGCGAGAAAAACATCACGGTGTGGTGTGAATCGGAGGGGCTGAATCAGGATAAGCAGTAAGTGGCAATGTAGGATGGAGAAAAGCACCAGGGGAGGTCAGCATGGGGAGGGCAGGAACCATTCACTGGCAATGTAGGATAGGTTAACGAAAAACATCGTGGGTTGGTGCGCATTGTAAGGGTTTCTTAAAGGCCCTTCACTAGTAGGAGAGAAAAAAACATCAGGGGTGTTGTGAATCAGAGGGCTTGAATTAGGATCGGCAGTGAGTGACAAGGTAGGATGGAGAAGAGCACCACGGGTTGGTCAGCATGGGGAGGTCAGGAAACATGCAGTGGCAATGTAGGATAGGTTTCTGAAAAACATCACGGGTGGTGCGAATTGTAAGGGTTTCTAACAGGCCATTAACTAGTAGGAGTGTTAAAAACATCACGGAGTGGTGTGAATCGGGGGCCTGAATTAAGATAGGCAGTGAGTGGCAATGTAGGATGGAGAAAAGTACCATGGTGTGGTCAGCATGGGGAGGTCAGGAAACATGCATTTGCAATGTATGATAGGCTTCTGAAAAACATCACGGGGTGGTGCGCATTGTAAGGGTTTCTAACAGGCCATTCACTAGTAGAAGTGAGAAAGACATCATTGGGTGGTGTGAATAGGAAGGCCTGTATCACGATAGGAAGTGAGGGGCAATGTAGAATGGAGAATATCACCACGGGATTGTCAGCATGGGGAGGTCAGGAAATATGCATTGGCAATGTAGGATTGGTTTCTGAAAAACATCGCAGGTTGGTGTGCATTGTAAGGGTTTCTAACAGGCCATTCACTAGTAGGAGTGAGAAAAAGATCATGGCGTGGTGTGAATCGGAGGGCCTGATTCAGGATAGGAAGTGAGTGGCAATGTAGGATGGAGAAAAGCAAAACGGGGTGGTCAGGATTGGGAGGTCAGGAAACATGCAGTGGCAATGTATGATAGGATTCTTAAAAACATCGTGGGGTGCTGTGCATTGTAAGGGTTGCAAGGCCATTCACTAGTAGGAGTGAGAAAAACATCACGGGGTGGTGTGAATCGGAGGGCCTGAATCAGGATAGGCAGTGAGTGGCAATGTAGGATGGAGAAAAGCACCACGGGGTGGTCAGGATGGGGAGGTCAGGAATCATGCAGTGGCAATGTAGGATAGGTTTCTGAAAAACATCACAGGTTGGTGCGCATTGTCAGGGTTTCTAGCAGCCCATTCACTAGTAGGAGTGAGAAATACATCATGGTGTTGTGTGAATCAGAGGGCCTGAATCAGGAAAGACAGTGAGTGGCAATGTAGCATGGAGAAAATCACCAGGGGTGGTCAGCATGGGGAGGTCAGGAAACATGCAAAGGCAATGTAGGATATTTTTCTCAAAAAACATCAAGGGGTGGTGCGCATTGTAAGGGTTTCTAACAGGCCATTCACTAGTAGGAGTGAGAAAAACATCATGGGGTGGTGTGAATCAGATGTTCTGAATTAGGAGAGGCAGTGATTGGCAATGTAGCATGGACAAAAGCACCACGAGGTAGTAAGGATGGGTAGGTCAGGAAACATGCAGTGGCAATGTAGGATAGGTTTCTGAAAAACATCGCTGGGTGGTGCGAATTGTAACTGTTTCTAACATGCAATTCACTAGTAGGAGTGAGAAAAACATCACGGGCTGCTGAAATCGGAGGTCCTGTATTAAGATAGGCAGTGAGTGGCAATGAAGGAGGAAGAAAAGCACCACGGGGTGGTCAGCATGGGGAGGTCAGGAAACATGCAGTGGCAATGTAGGATAGGTTTTCAAAATCATAGCGGGGAGGTGCGCATTGTAAAGGTTTCTAACAGGCCATTCACAATAGGAGTGAGAAAAACATCACGGGGTGGAGTGAATCGGAGGGCCTGAATTGGTATAGGCAGTGAGTGGCAATGTAGGTTGGAGAAAAGCACTACAGGGTGGTCAGCATGGGGAAGTCAGGAAACATGCAGTGGCAATATAGGATAGGTTTCTGATAAATATCGCGGGTTGGTGAGGATTGTATGTGTTTCTAACAGGCCATTCACTAGTAGGAGTGTGAAAAACATCACGGGGTGGTGTGAATCAGAGGGCCTGAATTAGGATAGGCAGTGAGTGGCAATGTAGAATGAAGAAAAGCATCAGGGGTTGGTCAGCATGGGGAGGTCAGGAAACATGCATTGGCAATGTAGGATAGGTTTCTGAAAAACATCGCGGGGTGGTGCGCATTGTAAGGATTTCTAACAGGCCATTGACTAGTAGGAGCGAGAAAAACATCACGGTGTGGTGTGAATCGGAGGGGCTGAATCAGGATAAGCAGTAAGTGGCAATGTAGGATGGAGAAAAGCACCAGGGGTGGTCAGCATGGGGAGGGCAGTAACCATTCACTGGCAATGTAGGATAGGTTACTGAAAAACATCGTGGGTGGGTGTGCATTGTAAGGGTTTCTTAAAGGCCCTTCACTAGTAGGAGTGAAAAAACATCAGGGGTGTTGTGAATCGGAGGGCCTGAATTAGGATTGGCAGTCAGTGACAATGTAGGAAGGGGAAGAGCACCACGGGTTGGTCAGCATGGGGAGGTCAGGAAACATGCAGTGGCATTGTAGGATAGGTTTCTGAAAAACATCACGGGGTTGTGCGCATTGTAAGGGTTTCTAACAGGCCATTAACTAGTAGGAGTGTTACAAACATCACGGAGTGGTGTGAATCAGGGACCTGAATTAAGATAGGCAGTGAGTGGCAATGTAGGATGGAGAAAAGTACCACAGTGTGGTCAGCATGGGGAGGTCAGGAAACATTCGTTTGCAATGTATGATAGGTTTCTGAAAAACATCACGGGGTGGTGCGCATTGTAAGGGTTTCTAACAGGCCATTCACTAGTAGGAGTGATAAATACATCATGGCGTTGTGTGAATCAGAGGGCCTGAATCAGGATAGACAGTGAGCGGCAATGTAGCATGGAGAAAAGCACCACGGGTGGTCAGCATGTGGAGTTCAGGAAACATGCAAAGGAAATGTAGGATATTTTTCTGAAAAACATCATGTGGTGGTGCGCATTGTCAGGGTTTCTAACAGGCCATTCACTAGAGGAGTGAGAAAAACATCATGGGGTGGTGTGAATAAGATGTTCTGAATTAGGAGAGGCAGTGATTGGCAACGTAGCTTGGAGAAAAGCACCACGAGATGGTCAGGATGGGGAGGTCAGGAAACATGCAGTGGCAATGTAGGATAGGTTTCTGAAAAACATTGCTGGGTAGCGCGCAATGTAAGGGTTTCTAACAAGCCATTCACTAGTAGGAGTGTGAAAAACTTCACGGTGAGGTGTGAATCGGAGGTCCTGAATCAGTATAGGCAGTGAGTGACAATGTTGGATGGAGAAAAGCTCCAGGGGTGGTCAGCATGTGGAGGTCAGGAAACATGCAGTGGCAAATAGGATAGGTTTCTTAAAGGCATTGAGTGGCAATGTAGGGTGGAGAAAAGCACCACGGGGTGGTAAGCATTGGGAGGTCAGGAATCATGCAGTGGCAATGTAGGATAGGTTTCTGAAAAACATTGTGGGGTGGTGCGCATTGTAAGGGTTTCTAACAAGCGATTCACAAGTAGGAATGAGAAAAACATCATGGAGTGGTGTTAATCGGAGGACCTGAAACAGGATAGGTGGAGAGTGGCAATGAAGGATGGAGAAAAGCACCATGGGTTTGTCAGCATGGGTGGTAAGGAAACATGCAGAGGCAATGTAGGATAGGTTTCTGAAAAACATCGCGGGGTGGTGCGCATTGTAAGGGTTTCTAACAAGTCATTCACTAGTAGGAGTGTGAAAAATATCACAGGGTGGTGTGAATCACAGGGCCTGAATTAGTATAGGCAGTGAGTGGCAATGTAGGTTGGAGAAAAGCACTAGGGGTGGTCCGCATGGGGACGTGAGGAAACATGCAGTGGCAATTTAGGATAGGTTTCTGAAAAATATCACGGGGTGTTGAGGATTGTAAGGGTTTCAAACAGGCCATTCACTAGTTGGAGTGAGAAAAACATCACAGTGTGGTGTGAATCGGAGAGCCTGAATTAGGATAGGCAGTGAGGGGCAATTTAGGATGGAGAAAAGCACGACGGGGTAGTCAGGATGGGGAGGTCAGCAAACATGCAGTGGCAATGTAGCATAGGTTTCTCAAAAACATCGTGGGTGGTGCACATTGTAAGGGTTTATAACAGGCCATTAACTAGTAGGAGTGAGACATACATCATGGTGTGGTGTGAATCAGAGGGACTGAATCAGAAAAGGCAGTGAGAGGTAATGTAACATGGAGAAAAGCACCACGGGTTGGTGACCATGGGGAGGTCAGGAAACATGCAGTGGCAATATAGGATAGGTTTGTGAAAAACATCACGTGGTGGAGAGAATTGAAAGGCTTTCTAACAGGCCATTTTCTAGTAGGAGTGAGAAAAACATCACGGGGTGTTGTTAATCAGAGGGTCTGAATTAGGAGAGGCAGTGAATGGCAATGTAGGATGGAGAAAAGCACCAGGGGTTGGTCAGCATGGGGAGGTCAGGAAACATGCATTGGCAATGTAAGATAGGTTTCTGAAAAACATCGCGGTGTGGTGCGCATTGTAAGGATTTCTAACAGGCCATTGACTAGTAGGAGCGAGAAAAACATCACGGTGTGGTGTGAATCGGAGGGGCTGAATCAGGATAAGCAGTAAGTGGCAATGTAGGATGGAGAAAAGCACCAGGGGAGGTCAGCATGGGGAGGGCAGGAACCATTCACTGGCAATGTAGGATAGGTTAACGAAAAACATCGTGGGTTGGTGCGCATTGTAAGGGTTTCTTAAAGGCCCTTCACTAGTAGGAGAGAAAAAAACATCAGGGGTGTTGTGAATCAGAGGGCTTGAATTAGGATCGGCAGTGAGTGACAAGGTAGGATGGAGAAGAGCACCACGGGTTGGTCAGCATGGGGAGGTCAGGAAACATGCAGTGGCAATGTAGGATAGGTTTCTGAAAAACATCACGGGTGGTGCGAATTGTAAGGGTTTCTAACAGGCCATTAACTAGTAGGAGTGTTAAAAACATCACGGAGTGGTGTGAATCGGGGGCCTGAATTAAGATAGGCAGTGAGTGGCAATGTAGGATGGAGAAAAGTACCATGGTGTGGTCAGCATGGGGAGGTCAGGAAACATGCATTTGCAATGTATGATAGGCTTCTGAAAAACATCACGGGGTGGTGCGCATTGTAAGGGTTTCTAACAGGCCATTCACTAGTAGAAGTGAGAAAGACATCATTGGGTGGTGTGAATAGGAAGGCCTGTATCACGATAGGAAGTGAGGGGCAATGTAGAATGGAGAATATCACCACGGGATTGTCAGCATGGGGAGGTCAGGAAATATGCATTGGCAATGTAGGATTGGTTTCTGAAAAACATCGCAGGTTGGTGTGCATTGTAAGGGTTTCTAACAGGCCATTCACTAGTAGGAGTGAGAAAAAGATCATGGCGTGGTGTGAATCGGAGGGCCTGATTCAGGATAGGAAGTGAGTGGCAATGTAGGATGGAGAAAAGCAAAACGGGGTGGTCAGGATTGGGAGGTCAGGAAACATGCAGTGGCAATGTATGATAGGATTCTTAAAAACATCGTGGGGTGCTGTGCATTGTAAGGGTTGCAAGGCCATTCACTAGTAGGAGTGAGAAAAACATCACGGGGTGGTGTGAATCGGAGGGCCTGAATCAGGATAGGCAGTGAGTGGCAATGTAGGATGGAGAAAAGCACCACGGGGTGGTCAGGATGGGGAGGTCAGGAATCATGCAGTGGCAATGTAGGATAGGTTTCTGAAAAACATCACAGGTTGGTGCGCATTGTCAGGGTTTCTAGCAGCCCATTCACTAGTAGGAGTGAGAAATACATCATGGTGTTGTGTGAATCAGAGGGCCTGAATCAGGAAAGACAGTGAGTGGCAATGTAGCATGGAGAAAATCACCAGGGGTGGTCAGCATGGGGAGGTCAGGAAACATGCAAAGGCAATGTAGGATATTTTTCTCAAAAAACATCAAGGGGTGGTGCGCATTGTAAGGGTTTCTAACAGGCCATTCACTAGTAGGAGTGAGAAAAACATCATGGGGTGGTGTGAATCAGATGTTCTGAATTAGGAGAGGCAGTGATTGGCAATGTAGCATGGACAAAAGCACCACGAGGTAGTAAGGATGGGTAGGTCAGGAAACATGCAGTGGCAATGTAGGATAGGTTTCTGAAAAACATCGCTGGGTGGTGCGAATTGTAACTGTTTCTAACATGCAATTCACTAGTAGGAGTGAGAAAAACATCACGGGCTGCTGAAATCGGAGGTCCTGTATTAAGATAGGCAGTGAGTGGCAATGAAGGAGGAAGAAAAGCACCACGGGGTGGTCAGCATGGGGAGGTCAGGAAACATGCAGTGGCAATGTAGGATAGGTTTTCAAAATCATAGCGGGGAGGTGCGCATTGTAAAGGTTTCTAACAGGCCATTCACAATAGGAGTGAGAAAAACATCACGGGGTGGAGTGAATCGGAGGGCCTGAATTGGTATAGGCAGTGAGTGGCAATGTAGGTTGGAGAAAAGCACTACAGGGTGGTCAGCATGGGGAAGTCAGGAAACATGCAGTGGCAATATAGGATAGGTTTCTGATAAATATCGCGGGTTGGTGAGGATTGTATGTGTTTCTAACAGGCCATTCACTAGTAGGAGTGTGAAAAACATCACGGGGTGGTGTGAATCAGAGGGCCTGAATTAGGATAGGCAGTGAGTGGCAATGTAGAATGAAGAAAAGCATCAGGGGTTGGTCAGCATGGGGAGGTCAGGAAACATGCATTGGCAATGTAGGATAGGTTTCTGAAAAACATCGCGGGGTGGTGCGCATTGTAAGGATTTCTAACAGGCCATTGACTAGTAGGAGCGAGAAAAACATCACGGTGTGGTGTGAATCGGAGGGGCTGAATCAGGATAAGCAGTAAGTGGCAATGTAGGATGGAGAAAAGCACCAGGGGTGGTCAGCATGGGGAGGGCAGTAACCATTCACTGGCAATGTAGGATAGGTTACTGAAAAACATCGTGGGTGGGTGTGCATTGTAAGGGTTTCTTAAAGGCCCTTCACTAGTAGGAGTGAAAAAACATCAGGGGTGTTGTGAATCGGAGGGCCTGAATTAGGATTGGCAGTCAGTGACAATGTAGGAAGGGGAAGAGCACCACGGGTTGGTCAGCATGGGGAGGTCAGGAAACATGCAGTGGCATTGTAGGATAGGTTTCTGAAAAACATCACGGGGTTGTGCGCATTGTAAGGGTTTCTAACAGGCCATTAACTAGTAGGAGTGTTACAAACATCACGGAGTGGTGTGAATCAGGGACCTGAATTAAGATAGGCAGTGAGTGGCAATGTAGGATGGAGAAAAGTACCACAGTGTGGTCAGCATGGGGAGGTCAGGAAACATTCGTTTGCAATGTATGATAGGTTTCTGAAAAACATCACGGGGTGGTGCGCATTGTAAGGGTTTCTAACAGGCCATTCACTAGTAGGAGTGATAAATACATCATGGCGTTGTGTGAATCAGAGGGCCTGAATCAGGATAGACAGTGAGCGGCAATGTAGCATGGAGAAAAGCACCACGGGTGGTCAGCATGGGGAGTTCAGGAAACATGCAAAGGAAATGTAGGATATTTTTCTGAAAAACATCATGTGGTGGTGCGCATTGTCAGGGTTTCTAACAGGCCATTCACTAGAGGAGTGAGAAAAACATCATGGGGTGGTGTGAATAAGATGTTCTGAATTAGGAGAGGCAGTGATTGGCAACGTAGCTTGGAGAAAAGCACCACGAGATGGTCAGGATGGGGAGGTCAGGAAACATGCAGTGGCAATGTAGGATAGGTTTCTGAAAAACATTGCTGGGTAGCGCGCAATGTAAGGGTTTCTAACAAGCCATTCACTAGTAGGAGTGTGAAAAACTTCACGGTGAGGTGTGAATCGGAGGTCCTGAATCAGTATAGGCAGTGAGTGACAATGTTGGATGGAGAAAAGCTCCAGGGGTGGTCAGCATGTGGAGGTCAGGAAACATGCAGTGGCAAATAGGATAGGTTTCTTAAAGGCATTGAGTGGCAATGTAGGGTGGAGAAAAGCACCACGGGGTGGTAAGCATTGGGAGGTCAGGAATCATGCAGTGGCAATGTAGGATAGGTTTCTGAAAAACATTGTGGGGTGGTGCGCATTGTAAGGGTTTCTAACAAGCGATTCACAAGTAGGAATGAGAAAAACATCATGGAGTGGTGTTAATCGGAGGACCTGAAACAGGATAGGTGGAGAGTGGCAATGAAGGATGGAGAAAAGCACCATGGGTTTGTCAGCATGGGTGGTAAGGAAACATGCAGAGGCAATGTAGGATAGGTTTCTGAAAAACATCGCGGGGTGGTGCGCATTGTAAGGGTTTCTAACAAGTCATTCACTAGTAGGAGTGTGAAAAATATCACAGGGTGGTGTGAATCACAGGGCCTGAATTAGTATAGGCAGTGAGTGGCAATGTAGGTTGGAGAAAAGCACTAGGGGTGGTCCGCATGGGGACGTGAGGAAACATGCAGTGGCAATTTAGGATAGGTTTCTGAAAAATATCACGGGGTGTTGAGGATTGTAAGGGTTTCAAACAGGCCATTCACTAGTTGGAGTGAGAAAAACATCACAGTGTGGTGTGAATCGGAGAGCCTGAATTAGGATAGGCAGTGAGGGGCAATTTAGGATGGAGAAAAGCACCACGGGGTGGTCAGCATTGGGATGTCAGAAAACATGCAGTGGCAATGTATGGCAGGTTTCTGAAAATCAACGCAGGTGGAGCATATTATAAGGGTGTGTAACAGGCCATTCACTAGTAGGAGTGAGAAAAAATTATGGCGTGGTGTGAATCAGAGGGCCTGAATCAGGATAGGCAGTGAGTGGTACTGTAAAATGGAGAAAAGGACCACGGTTTTGTCAGCATGGGGAGATCAGGAAACATTCAGTGGCAATGTAGGTAATGTTTCTGAAAAATATCGCGTGGTGGTGCGCATTGTAAGGGTTTCTAACAGGCCATTCACTAGCTTGAGTGTGAAAAAATCAACGGTGTGGTGTTAATCAGAGGGCCTGAATCAGGATAGGCAGTGAGTGGTAATGTATAATGGAGAAAAGCACCACGGGGTCGTCAGCATGGGGAGGTCAGAAACCATGCAGTGGCAATGAAGGACAGGTTTCTGAAAAACAGCACGGGTGGTGCGCATTGTAAGGGTTTCTAACAGGCCATTCACTAGTAAGAGTGAGAAAAACATCACGGGGTGGTGTGAATCAGAGGGCCTGAATGAGTATAGGCAGTGAGAGGCAATGTAGGATGGAGAAAAGTACCATGTGCTGCTCAGGATGGAGAGGTCATGAAACATGCAGTGGCAATGTAGGAGAGGTTTCTGAAAAACATCGCGGGGTTTTGCCTTTTGTAAGGGTTTCTAACAATCCATTCACTGGTAGGAGTGAGAAATACATCATGGTGTGGTGTGATTCAGAAGGCCTGGATCAGGATAGACAGTGAGTGGCAATGTAGCATGGGGAAAAGCACCAAGTGTTGTCAGCATGAGGAGGTCAGGAAACTTGCAGTGGCAATGTAGGGTATTTTTCTGAAAAACATCACGGGTGGTGAGAATTGTAAGGGTTTCTAACAGGCCATTCACTAGTAGGAGTGAGAAAAACATCACGGGGTGGTGTGAATCTGAGGGCCTGAATTAGGATAGGCAGTGAGTGGCAATGTAGGAGGGAGAAAAGCACTATGGGGTGGTCAGCATGGGGAGTTCAGGAAACATGCAGTAGCAATGTAGGATAGGTATGTGTAAAACTACGCGGGTGGTGCGCATTGTAAGGGTTTCTAACAGGCCATTCATTAGTAGGAGTGAGAAAAATTTCAAGGGGTGGTGTGAATCAGAGGGCCTGAATCAGGATAGTCAGTGACTGGCAATGTAGGATGGTGAAAAGCACCAAGTGGTGGTCAGCATGGGGAGGTCAAGAAACATGCAGTGGCAATGTAGGATAGGTTTCTGAAAAACATCGCGGGGTGGTTCGCATAGTAAGGGTTTCTAACAGGCCAATCAGTAGTAGGAGTGAGAAAAAACTCATGGTGTGGTGTTAATCAGAGGGCCTGAATCACTATAGACAGTGAGTGGTTATGTAGCATGGAGTAAAGCACCAGGTGTGGTCAGCAAGGGGAGGTCAGGAAACATGCAGTGGCAATGTAAGATTGGTTTCTGAAAAAAATCGTGTGGTGGTGCGCATTGAAATTGTTTCTAACAGGCCATTCACCAGTAGGAGTGAGAAAATCATCACGGGTTGGTGTGTATTGGAAGGCTTGAATCAGGATAGGCAGTGAGTGGCAATGTAAAATTGAGAAAAGCACCTCGGGGTGATCAGCATGGGGAAGTCAGGAAACATGCAATGGCAAAGTAGGATAGGTTTCTAATAAACATTGCAGACTGGTGCGCATTGTAACGTTTCTAACAGCAAATTTACTAGTAGAACTGAGAAAAACATCACGGGGTGGTGTGAATCGGAGAGCCTGAATCAGGATAGGCAGTGAGTGGCAATGTAGGATGGATTAATGCACCACAGGGTGGTCAGGATGGGAGGTCAGGAAAAATGCAGTGGCAATGTAGGATAGGTTTCTGAAAAACATCGTGGGGTGGTGCTCATTGTAAGGATTTCTAACAGGCCATTAACTAGTAGGAGTGAGAAATATATCATGGTGTGGTGTGAATTGGAGGGCTTGAATCAGAACTGGCAGTGAGTGTTAATATAAAATGGAGAAAACCACCACGGGTTTGTCAGCATGGGGAGGTCAGGAAACATGCAGTGGCAATGTTTGATAGGTTTCTGAAAAACATCGCGGGGTGGTGCGCATTGTAAGTGTTTCTAACAGGCCATTCACTAGTAGGAGTGAGAAAAACAACATGGGCTGTTGTGAATCGGAGATCCTGAATTAGTTTAGGCAGTGAGTGGCAATGTATAATGAAGAAAACCACCACGCGGTGGTCAGCATGGGGAGGTCAGGAAACATGCAGTGGCAATGTAGAATAGGTGTTGAAAATCATCGCTGGGTGGTGCGCATTGTAAGTGTTTCTAACAGGCCATTCAATAGAAGGAGTGAGAAAAATATCACGGACTGGTGTGAATCGGAGGTCCTGAATTAGGATAGGCAGTGAGTGGCAATGTAGGATGAAGAAAAGCACCACGGGTTGGTCAGCATGGGGAGGTCAGGAAACGTGGATTTGCCAAGTAGGATAGGTTTCTGAAAAACATCACTGGGTGGTGCACATTGCAAGTGTTTCAAGCACGCCATTCACTAGAAGAAGTGAGAAAAATATCACGGGGTGGTGTGAATCGGAGGGCCTGAATTATGATTGGCAGTGAGTGGCAATGTAGGATGGAGAAAAGCACCACGGGGTGGTCAGCATGCGGAGGTCAGAAAACATGCAGTGGCAATGTAGGAGAGGTTTCTGAAAAACATCACGGGGTGGTGCCTATTGTAAGGGTTTCTAACAATCTATTCACTAGTAGGAGTGAGAAATACATCATGGTGTGGTGTGATTCAGAGGGCCTGGATCAGGATACACAGTGAGTGGCAATGTAGCATGGGGAAAAGCACCAGGTGTGGTCAGCATGGGGAGGTCAGGAAACTTGCAGTGGCAATGTAGGACATGTTTATGAAAAACATCACTGGGTGGTCCACATTGCAAGTGTTTCAAGCACGCCATTCACTAGAAGAAGTGAGAAAAATATCACGGGGTGGTGTGAATCAGAGGGCCTGAAATAGGATAGCCAGTGAGTGGCAATGTAGGATGGAGAAAAGCACCACGGGCTGGTCAGCATGGGGAGGTCAGGAAACATGAAGTGGCAATGTAGGATAGGTATCTGAAAAACAACGCAGGTGGTGCGCATTGTAACGGTTTCTAACAAGCCATTCACAAGTAGGAGTGAGGAAAACGTCATGGAGTGGTGTTAATCGGAGGGCCTGAATTAGGATAGGCTGTGAGTTTCAATGTACGATGGAGAAAAGGGCCATGGGTTTGTCAGCATGGGGAGGTAAGGAAATATGCAGTGGCAATTTAAGATCGGTTTGTGAAAAACATCGCAGGTTGGTGCACATTGAAAGGATTTCTAACAGGCCATTCACTAGCGGGAGTGAGAAATACATCACGGGGTGGTGTGAATCAGAGGGCCTGAATGAGTATAGGCAGTGAGTGGCAATGTAGGATGGAGAAAAGTACCATGTGGTGGTCAGCATTGAGAGGTCAGGAAACATGCAGTGGCAATGTAGGATCGGTTTCCGAAAAACATCGTGGAGTGGTGCCTATTGTAAGGGTTTCTAACCATCCATTCACTAGTAGGAGTGAGAATTACATCACGGGTGGTGTGAATCGGAGGGCATGAATCAGGATGGGCAGTGACTGGCAATGTAGGATGCTGAAAAGCACCAAGGGGTGGTCAGCATGGGGAGGTTAGGAAACATGGAGTGGCAATGTAGGATAGGTTTCTGAAAAACATCGCGGGGTGGTGCACATAGTAAGGGTTTCTAACAGGCCATTCAGTAGTAGGAGTGAGAAAAACCTCATGGTGTGGTGTGAATCAGAGGGCCTGAATCACTATAGACAGTGAGTGGTAATGTAGCATGGAGAAAAGCACCAGGTGTGGTCAGAAAGGGGAGGTCAGGAAACATGCAGTGGCAATGTAAGATAGGTTTCTGAAAAAAATCATGTGGTGGTGCGCATTGAAATGGTTTCTAACAGGCCATTCACTAGTAAGAGTGAGAAAATCATCACGGGTTGGTGTGTATCGGAAGGCCTGAATAAGGATAGGCAGTGAGTGGCAATGTAAAATTGAGAAAAGCACCTCGGGGTGATCAGCATGGGGAAGTCAGGAAACATGCAATGGCAATGTAGGATACGTTTCTAATAAATATCCCAGAGTGTTAAGCATTGTAACGTTTCTAACAGGAAATTTACTAGTAGGACTGAGAAAAACATCATGGGGTGGTGTGAATCGGAGGGCCTGAATCAGGATAGGCAGTGAGTGGCAATGTAGGATGGAGTAATGCACCACGGGGTGGTCAGGATGGGGAGGTCAGGAAAAATGCAGTGGCAATGTAGGATAGGTTTCTGAAAAACATCGTGGGGTGGTGCTCATTGTAAGGATTTCTAACAGGCCATTAACTAGTAGGAGTGAGAAATATATCATGGTGTGGTGTGAATTGGAGGGCTTGAATAAGAATTGGCAGTGAGTGTTAATATAAAATGGAGAAAAGCACCACGGGTTTGTCAGCATGGGGAGGTCAGGAAACATGCAGTGGCATTGTTAGATAGGTTTCTGAAAAACATCGCGGGGTGGTGCGCATTATAAGTGTTTCTAACAGTCCATTCACTAGTAGGAGTGAGAAAAACAACACGGGCTGTTGTGAATCGGAGATCCTGAATTAGTTTAGGCAGTGAGTGGAAATGTAGGATGAAGAAAACCACCACGGGGTGGTCAGCATGGGGAGGTCAGGAAACATGCAGTGGCAATGTAGAATGGGTTTTGAAAATCATCGCTGGGTGGTGCGCATTGTAAGTGTTTCTAACAGGCCATTCAATAGTAGGAGTGAGAAAAATATCACGGACTGGTGTGAATCGGAGCTCCTGAATTAGGATAGGCAGTGAGTGGCAATGTAGGATGAAGAAAAGCACCACGGGTTGGTCAGCATGGGGAGGTCAGGAAACGTGGATTTGCCAAGTAGGATAGGTTTCTGAAAAATATCACTGGGTGGTGCACATTGCAAGTGTTTCAAGCACGCCATTCACTAGAATAAGTGCGAAAAATATCATGGGGTGGTGTGAATCGGAGGGCCTGAATTAGGATAGGCAGTGAGTGGCAATGTAGCATGGAGAATAGCACCATCGCGTGGTCAGCACGGGGAAGTCAGGAAACATGCAGTGGCAATATAGGATAGGTTTCTGAAAAACATCTCGGGGTGGTGCGCATTGTAAGTGTTTCTAACAGGCCATTCACTAGAAGCAGTGAGAAAAACATCACGGGGTGGTTTGAATCGGAGGGCCTGAATTAGGAAAGGCAATGAGTACAATGTACAATGGAGGAAAGCACCACGGGTTGGTCTGCATGGGGAGGTTCGAAACATGCAATGGCAATGTAGGATAGGATTCTGAAAAACATCGCGGAGTGGAGAAAATTGTAAGGGTTTCTAACAGTCCTTTCACTAGTAGGAGTGAGAAAAACATCACGGTGTGGTGTGAATCGGAAAGGCTAAATTAGGATAGGCAGTAAGTGGCAATATTGAAGGGAGAAAATCAACGGGGGTGGTCAGGATGGGGAGGGCAGGAAACATGCAGTGGCAATGTAGGATAGGTTTCTGAAAAACATCTTGGGGTGGTGCGCATTGTAAGGCTTTCTTAAAGGCCCTTCAATTGTAGGAGTGAGAAAAACATCAGGGGTGGTGTGAATCGGAGGGCCTGAATTAGGATAGGCAGTGAGTGGTAATGTATAATGGAGAAAAGCACCATGGGTTGGTCAGCATGGGGAGGTCAGGAAACATGCAGTGGCAATGTAGGATAGGTTTCTGAAAAACATTGCGGGGTGGTGAGAATTGTAAGGGTTTCTAACAGGCCATTCACTAGTAGGAGTGAGAAAAACATCACAGGGTGGTGTGAATCGGAGGGCCTGAATTAGGATAGGCAGTTAGTTGCAATGTAGGATGGAGAAAAGCACCACGGGGTGGTCAGCATGGTGAGGTCAGGAAACATGCAGTGGCAATGTAGGATAGGTATCTGAAAAACAACGCGGGTGGTGCACATTGTAAGTGTTTCTAACAGGCCATACATTAGTACGAGTGAGAAAAACATCACGGGGTGGTGTGACTCGGAGGGCCTGAATCAGGATAGGCAGTGACTGGCAATGTAGGATGGAGAAAAGCACCAAGGGGTGGTCAGCATGGGGAAGTCAGGAAACATGCAGTGGCAATGTAGGATAAGTTTCTGAAAAACATCTCGGGGTGGTGCGCATTGTAAGGCTTTCTAACAGGCAATTCAGTAGTAGGAGTGAGAAAAACCTCATGGTGTGGTGTGAATCAGAGGGCATGAATGAGGATAGACAGTGAGTGTTAATGTAGCTGGAGAAAAGCACCAGGGGTGGTCAGCAAGGGGAGGTCAGTAAACATGCAGTGACAATGTAATATAGGTTTCAGAAAAAAATCGTGTGGTGGTGAGCATTGAAATGGTTTCTAACAGGCCATTCACTAGTAGGAGTGAGAATATCATCACGGATTGATCTGTATCGGAAGGCCTGAATCAGGATAGGCAGTGAGTGGAAATGTAAAATTGAGAAAACCACCTCGGGGTGATCAGCATGGGGAAGTCAGGAAACATGCAATGGCAATGTAGGATAGGTTTGTAATAAACATCGCAGGGTGGTGCGCATTGTAACGTTTCTAACAGGAAATGTACTAGTAGTACTGAGAAAAACATCACGGGGTGGTGTGAATCGGAGGGCCTGAATTAGGATAGGCAGTGATTGTCAACGTACGATGCAGAAAAGGCCCATGGGTTTGTCAGCATGGGGAGGTAAGGAAACATGCAGTGGCAATTTAAGATAGGTTTGTGAAAAACATCGCAGTTTGGTGCGCATTGTAAGGGTTTCTAAAGGCCATTCACTAGCAGGAGTGAGAAAAAAATCATGACATGGTGTGAATCAGAGGGCCCGAATTAGTATAGGCAGTGAGTGGCAATGTTGGATTGAGAAAAGTACCACAGGGTGGTCAGCACGGGGTGGTCAGGAAACATACAGTGTAGGATAGGTATCTGAAAAACAACGCGGGCGGTGCACATTGTAAGGCTTTCTAACAGGCCATTCACTAGTAGGAGTGAGAAAAACATCACGGGGTGGTGTGAATCGGAGGGCCTGAATCAGGATAGGCAGTGAGTGGCAATGTAGCATGGAGAAAAGCACCATGGGGGGGTCAGGATGGGGAGGTCAGGAAACATGCAGTGGCTATGTAGGATAGGTATGTGAAAAACATCGTGGGGTGGTGCGCATTGTAATGGTTTCTAACAGGCCATTAACTAATAGGAGTGAGAAATACAACATGGTGTGGTGTGAATGGAAGGGCCTGAGTCAGGATAGCAGTGATTGGTAATGTAAAATGGAGAAAAGGACCACGGGTTTGTCAGCATGGGGAGATCAGGAAACATGCAGTGGCAATGTAGGATATTTTTCTGAAAAACATCACGGGGTGGTGGGCATTGTAAGGGTTTCTAACAGGCCATTCACTAGTAGGAGTGAGAAAAACATCACGGGGTGGTGTGAATCGGAGTGCCTGAATTAGGATAGGCAGTGAGTGGCAATGTAGGATGGAGAAAAGCACCATGGAGTGGTCAGCAAGGCGAGGTCAGGAAACAAGATGTGGCAATGTAGGATAGTTTTCTGAATAACATCACGGGGTGGTGCACATTGTAAGGGTTTCTAACAGGCCTTTCACTAGTAGGAGTGAGAAAAACATCACGGGGTGGTGTGATTCAGATATTCTGAATAAGGATACACAATGAGTGGCAATGTAGGATAGAGAAAAACACCACGGGGTTTTCAGCATTGGGAGGTCAGGAAACATGCATTGGCAATATAGGAGAGGTTTCTGAAAAACATCGCCGGGTGGTGTGCACTGTAAGGCTTTCTAACAGTACATTCACTAGTAGAAGTGAGAAAAACATCATGGAGTGGTGTGAATCAGAGGGCCTGAATCAGGATAGGCAGCGAGTGGCAATGTAGGATGGAGAAAAGCACCACGGGGTGGTCAGCATGGGGAGGTCAGGAAACATGCAGTGGCAATGTAGGATAGGTTTCTGAAAAACATCGCGGGGTTTTGCGCATTGTAAGGGTTTCTAACAGGCCATTCACTAGTAGGAGTGAGAAAAACATCACGGGTTGGTGTGTATCGGAGGGCCTGAATCAGGATAGGCAGTGAGCGGGAATGAAAATTAAGAAAAGCACCATGGTGTGATCAGCATGGGGAGGTCAGGAAACATGCAGTGGCTATATAGGATAGGTTTCTGATCAACTTCGCAGGGTGGTGCGCATTGTAAGGTTTCTAACAGGAAATTTACTAGTAGGATTGATAAAAACATCACGGGGTGGTGTGAATCAAAGGGCCTGAATCAGGATAGACAGTGAGTGGTAATGTAGCATGGAGAAAAGAACCAAGGGGTGGTCAGGATGGGGAGGTCAGGAAACATGCAGTTGCAATGTAAGATAGGTTTCTGAAAAAAATCGTGTTGTGGTGCACCTTGAAATGGTTTCTAAGAGGCCATTCACTAATAGGAGTGAGAAAAACATCACAGGTTGGTGTGTATCGGAGGACCTGACTCAGCATACGCAGTGAGTGGCAATGTAAAATTGAGAAAAGCACCCGGGGTGGTCAGCATGGGAAGGTCAGGAAACATGCAGTGGCAATGTAGGATATTTTTCTGAAAAATATCACGTGGTGGTGTGCATTGTAAGTGTTTCTAACAGGCCATTCACTAATAGGAGTGAGAAAAACATCACGGGGTGGTGTGACTCAGATGTTCTGAATTAGGATAGGCAGCGATTCTCAATGTAGCATTTAGAAAAACACCACTAGGTGGTCAGGAAGGGGTGGTCAGGAAACATGCAGTTGCAATGTAGGACAGGTTTCTGAAAAACATCGCGGGTTTGTGCGCATTGCAAGTGTTTCTAACAGGCCATTCACTAGTAGGAGTGAGATAAACATCACGGGCTGGTGTGAATCGGAGGTCCTGAATTAGGATAGGCAGTGAGTGGCAAGGTAGAATAAAGAAAAGCACCACGCGGTGGTCAGCATGGGGACGTCAGGAAACATGCAGTGGCAATGTAGGTTAGGTTTCTGAAAAACATCGCGGGGTGGTGCGCATTGTAATTATTTCTAACAGGCAATTCACTAGTAGGAGTGAGAAAAACATCACGCGCTGGTGTGAATCGTAGTTCCTGAATTAGGATAGGCAGTGAGTGGCAAGGTAGGATAAAGAAAAGAACCACGCGGTGGTAAGCATGGGGAGGTCAGGAAACATGCAGTGGCAATGTAGTTTAGGTTTTGAAAATCATCGCGGGGTGGTGAGCATTGTAATTTTTTCTAACAGGCCATTGACTAGTAGGAGTGAGAAAAACATCATGGGCTGGTGTGAATCGGAGGTCCTGAATTAGGATAGGCAGTGATTGGTAATGTAGGATGAAGAAAAGCACCACGGGGTGGTCAGGACTGGGAGGTCAGGAAACATGCAGTGGCAATGTAGGATAGGTTTCTGAAAAACATCGTGGGGTGGTGTGCATTGTAAGGGTTTCTAACAGGCCATTGACTAGTAGGAGTGAGAAAAACATCACGGGGTGGTGTGAATCGGAGGGCCTGAATCAGGATAGGCAGTGAGTGGCAATGTAGGATGGAGAAAATCACCACGGGCTGGTCAGCATGGGGAGGTCAGGAAACATGCAGTGGCAATGTAGGATAGGTTTTTGAAAAACAACGCGGGTGGTGCGCATTGTAAGGGTTTCAAACAGGCCATTCACTAGTAGGAGTGAGAAAAACATTACGGGGTGGTGTGAATCGGAGGGCCTGAATTAGGATAGGCAGTGAGTGGCAATGAAGGATGGAAAAAAGCACCACGGGTTGGTCATCATGGGGAGGTCAGGAAACATGCATTGGAAATGTAGGATTGGTTTCTCAAAAACATCGCGGGATGGTGCGAATTGTAAGGTTTTCAAACAGGCCATTGACTAGTAGGAGCGAGAAAAACATCACGGTGTGGTGTGAATCAGAGGGGCTGAATCAGGATAGGCAGTAAGTGGCAATGTAGGACGGAGAAAAGCACCAGGGGTGGTCAGCATGGGGAGGGCAGGAAACATGCATTGGCAATGTAGGATATTTTTCTCAAAAACATCAGGGGGTGGTGTGCATTGTAAGGGTTTATAACTTGCCATTCGCTAGTAGGAGTGAGAAAAACATCACGGGGTGGTGTGAATCAGATGTTCTGAATTAGGATAGGCAGTGATTGGCAATGTAGCATGGAGAAAAACACCAGAAGGTGGTCAGGATGGGGAGGTCAGGAACCATGCAGTGGCACTGTAGGATAGGTTTCTGAAAAACATCGCGGGGTGGTGTGCATTGTAAGTGTTTCTACCAGGCCATTCACTAGTAGGAGTGAGAAAAACATCACGGGGTGGTTTGAATAGGAAGGCCTGAATTATGATAGGCAGTGAGTGGCAATGTAGGATGGAGTAAAGCGCCACGGGGTGGTCAGCATTGGGAGGTCAGGATACATGCAGTGGCAAAGTAGGATAGGTTTCTGAAAAACATCGCGGGGTGGTGCGCATTGTAAGGGTTTCTAACAGGCCATTCACTAGTAGGAATGAGAAATACATTATGGTGTGGTGTGAATCAGAGGGCCTGAATCAGGATACTCAGTGAGTGTAATGTAGCATGGAGGAAGGCACCAGGGGTCGTCAGCATGGGGAGGTCAGGAAACATGCAGTGGCAATGTAAAATAAGTTTCTGAAAAAAATCATGTTGTGGTGCGCATTGAAATGGTTTCAAACAGGCCATTCACTAGTAGGAGTGAGAAAAACATCACAGGTTGGTGTGTATCGGAGGGCCTGAATCAGTATAGCCAGTGAGTGGCAATGTAAAATTGAGAAAACCACCACAGGGTGATCAGCATGGGGAGCTCAGGAAACATGCAGTGGCAATGTAGGATAGGTTTATGATAAACATCTTAGGGTGGTGCGCATTGTAAGGGTTTCTAACAGGCCATTCACCAGTAGGAATGAGAAAAACATCATGGTGTGTTGTGAATCAAAGGACCTGAATCAGGATAGACAGTGAGTGGTAATGTAGCACGGAGAAAATCACCACGGGTGGTCAGCATGGTGAGGGCAGGAAACATGCAGTTGCAATGTAAGATAGGTTTCTGAAAAAAATCGTGATGTGGTGCGCATTGAAATGGTTTCTAAGAGGCCATTCACTAATAGGAGTGAGAAAACCATCACAGGTTGGTGTGAATCAGAGGGCCTGAATAAGTATAGGCAGTGAATGGTTATGTAGGATTGAGAAAAGCACCACGGGGTGGTCAGGATGGGGAAGTCAGAAAACACGCAGTGGCTATGTAGGATAGGTATCTGAAATACATAATGGGGTGGTGTGCATTGTAAGGGTTTCTAACAGGCCATTCACTGTAGGAGTGAGAACTACATCATGGTGTGGTGTGAATCAGATGTTTTGAAATAGGATAGGCAGTGATTGGCAATGTAGCATGCAGAAAAGCACCAGAAGGTGGTCAGGATGGGGAGGTCAGGAAACATGAAGTGGCACAGTAGGATAGGTTTCGGAAAAACAACGCGGGTGGTGCACATTGTAAGTGTTTCTAACAGGCCATTCACTAGTAGGTGTGAGAAAAACATCACGGGGTGATGGGAATCGGAGGTCTTGAAGTAGGATATGCAGTGAGTGGCAATGTAGGATGAAGAAAAGCACCACGGGGTGGTCAGCATGGTGAGGTCAGGAAACATGCAGTGGCAATGTAGGATAGGTTTCTCACAAAGAACGCGGGTAGTGGACATTATAAGGGTTTCTAACAGGCCATTCACTAGTAGGAGTGAGAAAAACATCACGGGGTGTTGTGATTCAGATGTTGTGAATTAGGATACACTGTGAGTGGCAATGTAGGATGGAGAAAAGCACCACGGGGTGGTCAGCATTGGGAGGTCAGGAAACATGCATTGGCAAAGTAGGATAGGTTTCTGAAAAACATCGCCGGGTGGTGTGCACTGTAAGGCTTTCTAACAGAACATCACTAGTAGAAGTGAGAAAAACATGACAGGGTGGTGTGAATCGGAGGGCCTGAATCAGGTTAGGCAGCGAGTGGCAATGTAGGATGGAGAAAAGCACCACGGGGTGGTCAGGAAGGGGAAGTCAGGAAACATGCAGTGGCAAAGTAGGATAGGTTTCTGAAAAACATCGCGGGGTGGGGCGCATTGTAATTGTTTCTAACAGGCCATTCTCTAGCAGGAGTGAGAAAAACATCACGGGGTGGTGTGAATCGGAGGGACTGAATTAGGATAGACAGTGCCTGGCAATGTAAAATGGAGAAAAGCACCATGGTGTGGTCAGCATGGGGAGGTCAGGAAACATGCAGTGGCAATGTAGGATAATTTTCCGAAAAACATCACGAGGTGGTACCCATTGTAATGTTCGTAACAGGCGATACACTAGTAGGAGTGAAATAAACATCACGGGGTGATGTGAATCGGAGGTCTTGAAGTAGGATATGCACTGAGTGGCAATGTAGGATGAAGAAAAGCACCACGGGGTGGTCAGCATGGGGAGGCAAGGAAACATGCAGTGGCAATGTAGAATAGGTTTCTGATAAACATCGCGGGCGGTGCGCATTGTCCGGGTTTTTAACAGGCCATTCACTACCAGGAGTGAGAAAAACATCACGGGGTGCTGTGAATCAGAGGGCCTAATTTAGGATAGGCAGTGAGTATCAATGTAGGATTGAGAAAAGCACCACGAGGAGGTCAGCATGGGGAGGTCAGGAAACATGCATTGGCATTGTAGGATACGTTTCTGAAAAACATCGCCGGTAGGTGTGCATTGTAAGGCGTTCTAACAGTCCATTCACTAGTAGGAGTGAGAAAAACATCATGGGGTGCTGTGAATCGGAGGGCCAGAATCAGAATAGGCAATGAGTGGCAATGCCAAATGGAGAAAAGCACCACAGGGTGGTCAGCATGCGGAGGTCAGGAAACATGCAGTGGCAATGTACGAGAGGTTTCTGCAAAACATTGCAGGGTGGTGCGCATTGTACGGGTTTCTAACAGGCAATTCACTAGCAGGAGTGAGAAAAATATCACGGGGTGGTGTGAATCAGAGGGCCTGAATTAGGATAGGCAGTGAGTGGTAATGTATAATGGAGAAAAGCACCACGGGTTGGTCAGCATGGGGAGGTCAGGACACATGCAGTGGCAATGGAGGATAGGTTTCTGAAAAACATCGCGGGTGGTGAGAATTGTAAGGGTTTCTAACAGGCCATTCACTAGTAGGAGTGCAAAATACATCATGTTGTGGTATGAATCGGAGGGCCTAAATCAAGATAGACAGTGAGTGGCAATGTCAGATGGAGAAAAGCACCATGGGGTGGTCAGCATGGGGAGGTCAGGAAACATGCCGTGGCTATGTAAGGTAGGTTTCTGAAAAAAAATTGTGTGGTGGTGCGCATTGAAATGGTTTCTAACAGGCCATTCACTAGTAGGAGTGAGAAAAACATCATGGGTTGGTGTGTTTCGGAAGGCCTGAATCAGGATAGGCAGTGAGTGGCAATGTAGGATGGAGAAAAGCACCACAGGTTGGTCAGCATTTAGAGATCATGAAACATGCAGTGGCAATGTAGGATAGGTTTCTGAAAAACATCGCGGGGTGGTGAGAACTGTAAGGGTTTCTAACAGGTCATTCACTAGTAGGAGTGCGAAATACATCTTGGTGTGGTGTGAATCCGAGGGCCTGAATCAAGATATACAGTTAGTGGCAATGTAGGATGGAGAAAAACAAAACGGGTTGGTGAGCGTGGGGAGGCAAAGAATCATGCAGTGGCAATGAAAAATAGGTTTCTGATAAACATCGCTGGGTGATGCCCATTGTAATGGTTTCTAACAGTCCATTCACTAGTAGGAGTGAGAAGAACATCACGGGGTGGTGTTAATCGGAGGGCGTGAATAAGGATAGGCATTGTGTGGCAATGTAGGATGGAGAAAAGCACCACAGGGTGTTCAGCATGGGGATGTCAGGAAACATGCAGTGGCAATGTAGGATAGGTTTCTGAAAAACAGCACCAGTTGGTGCGTATTGTAAGGCTTTCTAACTGGCCATTCACTAGTAGGAGTGAAAAAATATTCACGGGGTGGTGTGAATCGGGGGGCCTGAATTAGGATACGCAGTGAGTGGCAATGTAAAATGGAGGAAAGCACGACGGTGTGGTCATCATGGGGACGTCAGGAAACATGCATTGGCAATGTAGGATAGGTTTCTGAAAAACATCGGGGGGTGGTGCACATTGTAAGGTTTTCTACAAGGCCATTAGCTAGTAGTATTGAGAAAAACATAATGGGGTGGTGTGAATTGAAGGGCCTGAATCTGGATAGGCAATGAGTTGAAATGAAGGATGTAGAAAAGCACCACGGGGTGCTCAGCATGAGGAGGCCAGGAAACATGCAGTGGCAATGTAGGGTAGGTTTCTGAAAAACTTCGTGTGGTGCTGCGCATTGTAAGGCTTTCTAACAAGCCATTGACAAGTAGGAGTGAAAAAAACATCACGAGGTGGTGTGAATTGGAGGGCCTGAATCAGGATAGGCAGTGAGTGGCAATGTAGGATTGAGAAAAGCACCACGGGGTAGTCAGGATGGGGAGGTCATGAAACATGCAGTGGCAATGTAGGATAGGTTTCTGAAAAACGTCGGGGGGTGATGCGCATTGTAAGGGTTTCTACCAGGCCATTAGCTAGTAGGAGTGAGAAATACATCATGGTGTGGTGTGAATCAGAGGGCCTGAATCAGGATAGGCAGTGAGTGGCAATGTAGGATGGAGAAAAGCACCACAGGTTGGTCAGAATGGGGAGATCAGGAAACATGCAGTGGCAATGTAGGATAGATTTATGAAAAACTACGTGGGGTGGGGCGCATTGTAAGTGTTTCTAACAGGCCACTCACTAGTAGGAATGAGAAAAATCTCACGGCGTGGTGTGAATCAGAGGGACTGAATTAGAATAGGCAGTGTGTGGCAATGTAGGAAGGAGAAAAGCAACACGGGTTGGTCAGCATGGGGAGTTCTGGACACATTCAGTGGCAATGTAGGATAAGTTTATTAAAAACATCGCGGGGTAGTGCACATTATAAGGGTTTCTAACAGACCATTCACTAGTAGGAGTGAGAAACACATCATGGTGTGGTGTGAATCGGAGGGCCTGAATCAAGTTAGACAGTGAGTGGCAATGTAGGATGGAGAAAACCACCACGTTTTGGTGAGCATGGGGAGGTCAGGAAACATGCAATGGAAATGTAAGATAGGTTTCTGAAAAACATCACAGGGTGGTGCGCATTGTAAGGGTTTCTAACAAGCCATTAACTAGTAGGAGTGAGAAAAACATCACGGCATGGTGTGAATCCGAGGGCCGGAATTAGGATAGGAAGTGAGTGGCAATGTAGGATGGAGAAAAGCACCTTGGGGTGGTCATGATTGCGAGGTCAGGAAACATGCAGTGGTAATGTAGGATAGGTTTCTGAAAAACATCGTGGTGTGGTGAGAATTGTAAGGGTGGTGTGAATCGGAGGGCCTGAATTAGGATAGACAGTGCCTGGCAAGGTAAATTGGAGAAAAGCACCATGGTGTGGTCAGCATGGGGAGGTCAGGAAACATGCAGTGGCAATGTAGGATAATTTTCCGAAAAACATCACGAGGTGGTGCCCATTGTAATTTTTGTAACCGGCGATTCACTAGTAGGAGTGAGAAAAACATCACGGCGTGGTTTGAATCAGAGGGCCTGAATCAGGATAGGCAGTGAGTGGCAATTTAGGATGGAGAAAAGCTCCACGGGGTGGTCAGAATGGGGAGGTCAGAAAACATGCATTGACAATGTAGGATAGGTTTCTGAAAAGCATCGCGGTGTGGTGCCCATTGTAAGGGTTTCTAACAGGGCATTAACTATTAGGAGTGAGAAAAACATCACGGGGTGGTTTGATTTGGAGGGCCTGAATTAGGATAGACAGTGCGTGGCATTGTAAAATGGAGAAAAGCTCCATGGTGTGTTAAGCATCGGGAGGTCAGGAAACATGCAGTGGCAATGTGGGATAGCTTTATGAAAAACATCGCGGGGTGTTGTCCATTGTAAGGGTTTCTAACAGGCCATTAACTAGTAGGAGTGAGAAAAATATCACGGCGTGGTGTGAATCGGAGGGCCTGAATCAGGATAGGCAGTGAGTGGCGATGTAGGATGGACATAAGCACCTAGGGGTGGTCACCATGGGGAGGTCAGGACACATGCAGTGGCAATGTGGTATAGGTGTCTGAAAATCATCTCGGGTGGTGAGAATTGTAAATGTTTCTAACAGGCCATTCACTAGTAGGTGTGAGAAAAACATCACGGGGTGGTGTGAATCGGAGGATTGAATTATGATAGGCAATGATTGGCAATGTAGGATGGAGAAAAGCACCCTGGGATGGTCAGCATGGGGAGGTCAGGAAACATACAGTGGCAATATAGGATATGTTTCTGAAAAACATCATGGGGTGGTGCGCATTGTAAGGCTTTCTAACAAGCCATTGACAAGGAGGAGTGAAAAAAACATCATGGGGTCGTGTGAATCGGAGGGCCTGTATTAGCATAGGCTGTGAGTGGCAATGTAGGATGGAGAAATGCACCACGGGTTTGTCAGAATGGGGAGGCAAGGAAACATGCATTGGCAATGTAGAATATGTTTCTGATAAACATCGCGGGGTGGTGGGCATTGTATGGATTTCTAACAGGCCATTCACTAGTAGGAGTGAGAACAACGTCACGGGGTGGTGTGAATCAGAGGGCCTGAATTAGTATAGGCATTGAGTGGCTATGTAGGATGGAGAAAAGCACCACAGGGTGCTCACCATGGGGAGGTCAGGAAACATAGCAGTGGCAATGTAGGACCGGTTTCTGAAAAAAAAAGCAGGGTGGTGCCTATTGTATTGGTTTCGAACAAGCCATTCACTAGTTGGAGTGAGAAAAACATCACGGGGTGGTGTGAATCAGATGTTCAGAATTAGGATAGGCAGTCAGTGGCAATGTAAGATGGAGAAAAGCAACACGGGGTGGTCAGCATGGGGAGGTCAGGAAACATGCATTGGCAATGTGTGATACGTTTCTGAAACACATCGCTGGGATGGTGCGCATTGTAAATCTTTGTAACAGGCCTTTCACTAATAGGAGTGAGAAAAATAACACGGGGGGTGTTAATCGGAGGGCCAGAATTAGGATAGGCAGTGATTGGCAATGTAAAATGGAGAAAAGCACTACGGGGCTGTCAGCAAGGGGAGGTCAGGAAACATGCATTGGCAATGTAGGATAGGTTTCTGAAAAACATCGCCAGGTGGTGCACATTGTAAGGCTTTCTAACAGGCAATTCACTAGTAGGAGTGAGAAATACATCACGGGGTGGTCTGAATCGGAGGGCCTGAATCAGGATAGGCAGTGAGTGGCAATGTCGGATGGAGAAAATCAACACGGTGTGGTCAGGATGTGGGGTCAGGAAACATGCAGTGGCAATGAGGGATAGCTTTCTGAAAAACATCGCGGGTTGGTGCGCATTGTAAGGATTTCTAACAGGCCATTCACTAGAAGGAGTGAGAAAAACATCATGGAGTAGTGCGAATCAGAGGGCCTGAATCAGGATCGGCAGTGAGTGGCAATGTAGGATGGATAAAAGCACCACGGAGTGGTCACCATGGGGAGGTCAAGATACATGCAGTGGCAATGTAGGATAGGGTTCTGAAAAACATCACGGGGTGGTGCACATTGTAAGGGTTTCTAACAGGCCATTCACTAGTAGGAGTGAGAAAAATATCACGGGGTGGTGTGAAACGGAGGGCTTGAATTAGGATAGACAGTGCCTGGCAATGTAAAATGGAGAAAAGCACCATGGTGTGGTCAGCATGCGGAGGTCAGGAAACATGCAGTGGCAATGTAGGATAATTTTCCGAAAAACATCATGAGGTGGTGCCCATTGTAATGTTTCTAACAGGTGATTCACTAGTAGGAGTGAGAAAAACATCACGGGGTGGTGTGAATCAGATGTTTTGGATTAGGATAGGCAGTGAGTGGCAATGTAAAATGGAGAAAAGCACTACGGGGTGGTCAGCAAGGGGAGGTCAGTAAACATGCATTGGCAATGTTGGATAGGTTTCTGAAAACATTGCCAGGTGGTGCACATTGTAATGCTTTCTAACAGGCCATTCACTAGTAGGAGTGAGAAATACATCACGGGGTGGTCTGAATGAGAGGGCCTGAATCAGGATAGGCAGTGAGTGGCAATGTAGGATGGAGAAAAGCAACACGGGGTGGTCAGGATGTGGGGTCAGGAAACATGCAGTGGCAATGAGGGATAGCTTTCTGAAAAACATCGCGGGTTGGTGCGCATTGTAAGGATTTCTAACAGGCCATTCACTAGAAGGAGTGAGAATAACATCATGGCGTGGTGCGAATCGGATGGCCTGAATCAGGATAGGCAGTGAGAGGCAATGTAGGATGGATAAAATCACCACGGCGTGGTCACCATGGGGAGGTCAGGATACATGCAATGGCAATGTAGGATAGGTTTCTGAAAAACAACGCGGATGGTGAAAATTGTAAAGGTTTCTAACAAGCCATTCACTAGTAGGAGTGAGAAAAATATCACGGGGTGGTGTTAATCGGAGGGCCAGAATTAGGATAGGCAGTGATTGGCAATGTAAAATGGAGAAAAGCACTACGGGGTGGTCAGCAAGGGGAGGTCAGGAAACATGCATTGGGAATGTAGGATAGGTTTCTGAAAAACATCGCCAGGTGGTGCACATTGTAAGGCTTTCTAACAGGCCATTCACTAGTAGGAGTGAGAAAAACATCATGGAGTGGTACGAATCGGAGGGCCTGAATCAGGATAGGCAGTGAGTGGCAATGTAGGATGGATAAAAGCACCACGGAGTGGTCACCATGGGGAGGTCAGGATACATGCAGTGGCAATGTAGGATAGGTTTCTGAAAAACATCGCGGGTGGTGAGAATTGTAAGGGTTTCTAACAGGCCATTCACTAATAGGAGTGAGAAAAACATCATGGGGTGGTGTGAATCAGATGGCCTGAATTATGATAGGCAGTGAATGGCAATGTAGAATGGAGAAAAGCACCACGGGGTGCTCAGCATGGGGAGGTCAGGAAACATGCAGTGGCAATGTAGGATACTTTTCTGAAAAACATCGCGGGGTGGTGAGCATTGTAAGGGTTTCTAACAAGCCATTCACTTGAAAGAGTGAGAAATTCATCACGGGGTGGTGTGAATTGGAGGAACAGAATTACTATAGGCAGTGAATGGCAATGTAAAATGGAGAAAAGCACCACGGTGTGGTCAGCATGGGGAGGTCAGGAAACATGCATTGGCAATGTAGGATAGTTTTCTGAAAAAAAAGCGGGGTGGTGCGCATTGTAAGGGTTTCTAACAGGCCATTCACTAGAAGGTGTGAGAAAAACATCATGGTGTGGTGTGAATCAGGGGGCCTGAATCAGGATAGAAAGTGATTGGTAAAGTAGCATGGAGAAAAGCACCAGGGGTGGTCAGCATGGGGAGGTCAGGAAACATGCTGTGGCAATGTAAGATAGGTTTCTGAAAAAAAAAATCGTGTGGTGGTGCGCATTGAAGTGGTTTCTAACAGGCCATTTACTAGTAGGAGTGAGAAAAACATCATGGATTGGTGTGTATCGGAGGGCCTGAATCAGGATAGGCAGTGAGTGGCAATGTAGGATGGAGAAAAGCACCACGGGGTGGTGAGGATGGGGAGGTCAGGAAACATGCAGTGGCTATGTAGGATAGGTTTCTGAAAAACATCCTGGGGTGGTGCGCATTGTAAGGGTTTCTACCAGGCCATTAGCTTGTAGGAGTGAGAAATACATCATGGTGTGGTGTGAATCAGAGGGCCTGTATCAGGATAGGCAGTGAGTGTTAATGTAAAATGAAGAAAGCACCACAGGATGGTCAGCATGGGGAGATCATGAAACATGCAGTGGCAATGTAGGATAGGTTACTGAAAAACATCCCGGGGTGGTGCGAATTGTAAGGGTTTCTAACAGGACATTGACTAGTAAGAGCGAGAATAACATCACGGTGTGGTGTGAATCAGAGGGGCTGAATCAGGATAGGCACCAAGTGGCAATGTAGGATGGAGAAAATCACCAGTGGTGGTCAGCATAGGAAAGGCAGCAAACATGCAGTGGCAATGTAGGATATTTTTCTGAAAAACATTACGGGGTGGTGGGCATTGTAAGGGTTTCTAACAGGCCATTCACTAGTAGGAGTGAGAAAAACATCACGGAGTGGTGTGAATCGGAGTGCCTGAATTAGGATAGGCAGTGAGTGGCAATGTAGGATGGAGAAAAGCACCAGGGAGTGGTCAGCAAGGCGAGGTCAGGAAACAAGCTGTGGCAATGTAGGATAGTTTTCTGAATAACATCACGGGGTGGTGCACATTGTAAGGGTTTCTAACAGGCCTTTCACTAGTAGGAGTGAGAAAAACATCACGGGGTGGTGTGATTCAGATATTCTGAATAAGGATACACAGTGAGTGGCAATGTAGGATAGAGAAAAGCACCATGGGTTTTTCAGCATTGGGAGGTCAGGAAACATGCATTGGCAATGTAGGATAGGTTTCTGAAAAACATCGCCGGGTGGTGTGCACTGTAAGGCTTTCTAACTGTACATTCACTAGTAGAAGTGAGATAAACATCATGGGGTGGTGTGAATCAGAGGGCCTGAATCAGGATAGGCAGAGAGTGGCAATGTAGGATGGAGAAAAACACCACGGGGTGGTCAGGAAGGGGAAGTCAGGAAACATGCGGTGGCAAAGTAGGATAGGTTTCTGAAAAACATCGCGGGGTGGGGCACATTGTAATGGTTTCTAACAGGCCATTCACTAACAGGAGTGAGAAAAACATCACGGGGTGGTGTGAATCGGAGTGGCTGAAATAGGATAGGCAGTGAGTGGCAATGAAGAATGGAGAAAAGCACGATGGGGTTCTCAACATGGGGAGGTCAGGAAACATGCAGTATCAATGTAGGATAGGTTTCTGAAAAACACCGTGGGGTGGTGCGCATTGTAAGGCTTTCTAACAAGCGATTGACAAGGAGGCGTGAGAAATACATCACTGGGTCGTATGAATAGGAGGGCCTGAATTAAGATAGGCTGTGAGTGGCAATGTAGGATGGAGAAAAGCTCCACGGGGTGGTCAGCATGTGGAGGCAAGGAAACATGCAGTGGCAAAGTAGAATAGGTTTCTGATAAACATCGCGGGTGGTGCGCATTGTTCTTGTTTTTAACAGGCCATTCACTAGTAGGAGTGAGAAAAACATCACGGGGTGGTGTGAATCAGAGGGCCTAATTTAAGATAGGCAGTGAGTATCAATGTAGGATGGAGAAAAGCACCACGGGGAGGTCAGCATGGGGAGGTCAGGAAACATGCTGTGGCAATGTAGGATAGTTTTCTGAAAAACATCATAGGGTGGTGCGCATGGTAAGGGTTTCTAACAGGCCATTCACTAGAAGGAGTGAGAAAAACATTATGGTGTGATGTGAATCAGAGGGCCTGAATTAGGATAGACAGTGAGTGCCAATGTCGGATGGAGAAAAGCACTACGGGGTGGTCAGCATGGGGATGTCAGGAAACATGCTGTGGAAATGTAAGATAGGTTTCTGAAAAAAAAAATGTCTGGTGGTGCGCATTGAAATGGTTTCTAACAGGCCATTCACTAGTAGGAGTGAGAAGAACATCATGGGTTGGTGGGTATCGGAGGGCCTGAATCAGGATAGGCAATGAGTGGCAATGTAGGATGGAGAAAAGCACCACGGGGTGGTATTCATGGGGAGGTCAGGAAACATGCAGTGGCAATGTAGGATAGGTTTCTGATAAACATCGCAGGGTGGTGCGCATTGTAAGGTTTCTAACAGGAAATTTACTAGTAGGATTGAGAAAAACATCACGGGGTGGTGTGAATCGGAGGGCCTGAATCAGGATAGGCAGTGAGTGGCAATGTAGGATGGAGAAAAGCACCAAGGGGTGGTCAGGATGGGGAGGTCAGGAAACATGCAGTGGCTATGTGCATAGGTATCTGAAAAATATCGTGGGGTGGTGCGCATTGTAAGGGTTTCTAACAGGCCATTAACTAGTAGGAGTGAAAAATACATCATGCTGTGGTGTCAATCGGAGGGCCTGAATCAGTTTAGGCAGTGAGTGGTAATGTAAAATGAAGAAAAGCACCACGGGTTTGTCAGCATGGGGAGGTCAGGAAACATGAAATGGCAATGTAGGATTCGTTTCTGAAAAACATCACGGAATGGTGAGAATGGTAAGGGTTTCTAACAGGCCATTGACTAGTAGGAACGAGAAAAACATCACGGTGTGGTGTGAATCAGAGGTGCTGAATCAGGATAGGCAGTAAGTGGCAATGTATGATGGAGAAAAGCACCAGGGGTGGTCAGCATGGGGATGGCAGGAAACACGCAGTGGCAATGTAGGATATTTTTCTGAAAAACATTACGGGGTGGTGTGCATTGTAAGGGTTTCTAACAGGCCATTCACTAGTAGGAGTGAGAAAAACATCACGGGATGGTGTGAATGAGATGTTCTGAATTAGAATAGGTTGATTGGCGATGTAGCATGGAGAAAAGCACCACAAGTTGGTCAGGATGTGGAGGTCAGGAAACATGCAGTGGCAATGTAGGATAGGTTTCGGAAAAACTTCGCAGGGTGGTGCACATTGTAATTTTTTATAACAGGCCATTCACTATTAGGAGTCAGAAAAACATCCTGGGCCGGTGTGAATCTGAGGTCCTGAATTGGCGTAGGCAGTGAGTGGCAATGTAGGATGAAGAAAAGCACCACGGATTGGTCTGCATGGGGAGGTCAGAAAACATGCAGTGGCAATGTAGGATAGGTTTTGAAAATCATCACGGGGTGGTGCGAATTGTAAGTGTTTCTAACAGGCATTTCAATAGTAGGAGTGAGAAAAACATCACGGATTGGTTTGAATCGGAGGGCCTGAATTATGATAGGCAGTGAGTGGCAATGTAGGATGGAGAAAAGCACCACGGAGTGGTCAGCATGATGAGGTCAGGAAACATGCAGTGGCAATGTCGGATAGGTTTCTGAAAAAAAAACGCGTGTGGTGCGCATTGTAAGGGTTTCTAACAGGCTATTCAATAGTACGAGTGAGAAAAACATCACAGGGTGGTGTGAATCAGAGGGCCTGTATCAGGATAGGCAGTGAGTGGCAATGTAGGATGGAGAAAAGCACCAAGGGGTGGTAAGGATAGGGAGGTCAGGAAACATGCAGTGGCAATGTAGGAGAGGTTTCTGAAAAACATCGCGGGGTGATGCACATTGTAAGGGTTTCTAACAGGCCTTGACTAGTAGGAGTGAGAAATACATCATGGTGTGGTGTGAAACAGAGGGCCTGAATCAGGATAGACAGTGAGTGGCAATGTAGCATGGAGAAAAGCACCCGGGGTGGTCAGCATGGGAAGGTCAGGAAACATGCAGTGGCAATGTAGGATGTTTTTCTGAAAAACATCACGTTGTGGTGTACATTGTAAGGGTTTCTAACAGGCCATTCACTAATAGGAGTGAGAAAAACATCACGGGGTGGTGTGACTCAGGTGTTCTGAATTAGGATAGGCAGGGATTGGCAACGTAGCATTTAGAAAAACACCACTAGGTGGTCAGGATGGGGAGGTCAGGAAACATGCAGTTGCAATGTAGGACAGGTTTCTGAAAAACATCGCGGGGTTGTGCGCATTGCAAGTGTTTCTAACAGGCCATTCACTAGTAGGAGTGAGATAAACATCACGGGCTGGTGTGAATCGGAGGTCCTGAATTAGGATAGGCAGTGAGTGGCAAGGTAGAATAAAGAAAAGCACCACGCGGTGGTCAGCATGGGGACGTCAGGAAACATGCAGTGGCAATGTAGGTTAGGTTTCTGAAAAAAAAGTCGTCTGGTGGTGCGCATTGAAATGGTTTCTAACCGGCCATTCACTAGTAGGAGTGAGAAAAACATCACGGGGTGGTGAGAATCGGAGTGCCTGAATTAGGATAGGCAGTGAGTGGCAATGTAGGATGGAGAAAAGCACCATGGAGTGGTCAGCAAGGCGAAGTCAGGAAACAAGCAGTGGCAATGTAGGATAGTTTTCTGAATAACATCACGGGGTAGTGCACATTGTAAGGGTTTCTAACAGGACATTCACTAGTAGGAGTGAGAAATACATCACGGTGTGGTTTGAATCAGAAGGCCTGTATTATGATAGGCAGTGTGTGGCAATGTAGGATGGAGAAAAGCACCACGGGGTGGTCAGCATGGGGAGGTCAGGAAACATGCAGTGGCAATGTAGGATAGGCTTCTGAAAAACATCGCGGGTTTTGCGCATTGTAAGGGTTTCTAACAGGCCATTCACTAGTAGGAGTGAGAAATACATTATGGTGTTGTGTGAATCAGAGGGCCTGAATCAGGATAGACAGTGAGTGGTAATGTAGCATGGAGAAGCACCAGGGGTCATCAGCATGCGGAGGTCAGGAAACATGCAGTGGCGATGTAAGATAAGTTTCTGACAAAAATCGTGTGGTGGTCCGCATTGAAATGTTTTCTATCAGGCCATTCACTAGTAGGAGTGAGAAAAACATCACGGGTTGGTGTGTATCGGAGGGCCTGAATCAGGATAGGCAGTGAGTGGCAATGTAGGATGGAGAAAAGCACCAAGGGGTGGTCAGGATGGGGAGGTCAGGAAACAGGCAGTGGCAATGTAGGATAGGTTTATGATAAACTTCGCAGGGTGGTGCGCATTGTAAGGTTTCTAACAGGAAATTTACTAGTAGGATTGAGAAAAACATCACGGGGTGGTGTGAATCGGAGGGCCTGAATCAGGATAGGCAGTGAGTGGCAATGTAGGATGGAGAAAAGCACCAAGGGGTGGTCAGGATGGGGATGTCAGGAAACATGCAGTGGCTATGTGCATAGGTATCTGAAAAACATCGTGGGGTGGTGCGCATTGTAAGGGTTTCTAACAGGCCATTAACTAATAGGAGTGAAAAATACATCATGCTGTGGTGTGAATCGGAGGGTCTGAATCAGTTTAGGCAGTGAGTGGTAATGTAAAATGAAGAAAAGCACCACTGGTTGGTCAGCATGGGGAGGTCAGGAAACATGAAATGGCAATGTAGGATTCGTTTCTGAAAAACATCGCGGAATGGTGAGAATGGTAAGGGTTTCTAACAGGCCATTGACTAGTAGGAACGAGAAATACATCACGGGTTGGTGTGAATCGGAGGGCCTGAATCAGGATAGGCAGTGAGTGGTAATGTAAAATGGAGAAAAGCACCACGGGTTGGTCAGCATGGGGAGGTCAGGAAACATGCAATGGCAATGTAGGATACATTTCCGAAAAACATCGAGGGGTGGTGAGAATTTTAAGGGTTTCTAACAGACCATTTATTAGTAGGAGTGAGAAAAAAATCACGGGGTGGTGTGAATCAGAGGGCCTGAATTAGGATAGGCAGTGAGTGGCAATGAAGGATGGAGTAAAGCACCATGGGGTGGGCAGCATTGGGAGGACAGGAAACAGGAAGGGGCAATGTAGGATAGGTTTCTGAAAAACAACGCGGGTGGTGTGAATTGTAACGGTTTCTAACAGGCCATTCACTAGTAGGAGTGAGAAAAACATCACGGGGTTCTGTGACTCGGAGGGCCTGAATCAGGATAGGCAGTGAGTGGCAATGAAGGATGGAAAAAAGCAACAAGGGGTGGCCAGCATGCGGAGGTCAGGAAACATACATTGGCAAGGTAGGATAGGTTTCTAAAAACATTACGGGGTGGTGCCCATTGTAAGGGTTTCTAACAGGCCATTCACTAGTAGGAATGAGAAATACATCATGGTGTGTTGTGAATCAAAGGGCCTGAATCAGGATAGACACTGAGTGGTAATGTAGCTTGGAGAAAAGCACCACGAGTTGTCAGCATGGGGAGGGCAGGAAACATGCAGTTGCAATGTAAGATAGGTTTCTGAAAAAAATCGTGTTGTGGTGCGCATTGAAATGGTTTCTAAGAGGCCATTCACTAATGGGAGTGAGTAAAACATCACAGGTTGGTGTGTATCGGAGGACCTGACTCAGGATACGCACTGAGTGGCAATGTATAATTGAGAAAAGCACCCGGGGTGGTCAGCATGGGAAGGTCAGGAAACATGCAGTGGCAATGTAGGATATTTTTCTGAAAAACATCACGTGGTCGTGTGCATTGTAAGTGTTTCTAAGAGGCCATTCACTAATAGGAGTGAGAAAAACATCACGGGGTGGTGTGACTCAGATGTTCTGAATTAGGAAAGGCAGCGATTGCCAATTTAGCATTTAGAAAAACACCACTAGGAGGTCAGGAAAGGGTGGTCAGGAAACATTCAGTTGCAATGTAGGACAGGTTTCTGAAAAACATCGCGGGTTTGTGCGCATTGCAAGTGTTTCTAACAGGCCACTCACTAGTAGGAGTGAGATAAACATCACGGGCTGGTGTGAATCGGAGGTCCTGAATTAGGATAGGCAGTGAGTGGCAAGGTAGAATAAAGAAAAGCACCACGCGGTGGTCAGCATGGGGACGTCAGGAAACATGCAGTGGCAATGTAGGTTAGGTTTCTGAAAAACATCGCAGGGTGGTGCGCATTGTAATTTTTTCTAACAGGCCATTGACTAGTAGGAGTGAGAAAAACATCATGGGCTGGTGTGAATCGGAGGTCCTGAATTAGGATAGGCAGTGATTGTTAATGTAGGATGAAGAAAAGCACCACGGGGTGGTCAGGATGGGGAGGTCAGGAAACATGCAGTGGCAATGTAGGATAGGTTTCTGAAAAACATCGTGGGGTGGTGTGCATTGTAAGGGTTTCTAACAGGCCATTGACTAGTAGGAGTGAGAAAAACATCACGGGGTGGTGTGAATCGGAGGGCCTGAATCAGGATAGGCAGTGAGTGGCAATGTAGGATGGAGAAAATCACCACGGGGTGGTCAGCATGGGGAGGGCAGTAAACATGCAGTGGCAATGTAGGATAGGTTTTTGAAAAACAACGCGGTGGTCCGCATTGTAAGGGTTTCAAACAGGCTATTCACTAGTAGGAGTGAGAAAAACATCACGGGGTGGTGTGAATCGGAGGGCCTGAATTAGGATAGGTAGTGAGTGGCAATGAACGATGGAAAAAAGCACCAGGGGTGGTCAGCATGGGGAGGGCAGGAAACGTGTATTGGCAATGTAGGATATTTTTCTGAAAAACGTCAGTGGGTGGTGTGCATTGTAAGGGTTTATAACTTGCCATTCGCTAGTAGGAGTGAGAAAAACATCACGGGGTGGTGTGAATCAGATGTTCTGAATTAGGATAGGCAGTGATTGGCATTGTAGCATGGAGAAAAACACCAGAAGGTGGTCAGGATGGGGAGGTCAGGAACCATGCAGTGGCACTGTAGGATAGGTTTCTGAAAAACATCGCGGGGTGGTGTGCATTGTAACTGTTTCTACCAGGCCATTCACTAGTAGGAGTGAGAAAAACATCAAGGGGTGGTTTGAATAGGAAGGCCTGAATTATGATAGGCAGTGAGTGGCAATGTAGGATGGAGAAAAGCACCACGGGGTGGTCAGCATTGGGAGGTCAGGATACATGCAGTGGCAAAGTAGGATAGGTTTCTGAAAAGCATCGCGGGGTTTTGCGCATTGTAAGGGTTTCTAACAGGCCATTCACTAGTAGGAGTGAGAAATACATTATGGTGTGGTGTGAATCAGAGGGCCTGAATCAGGATAGACAGTGAGTGGTAATCTAGCATGGAGAAGCACCAGGGGTCATCAGCATGCGGAGGTCAGGAAACATGCAGTGGCGATGTAAGATAAGTTTCTGACAAAAATCGTGTGGTGGTCCACATTGAAATGTTTTCTATCAGGCCATTCACTAGTAGGAGTGAGAAAAACATCACGGGTTGGTGTGTATCGGAGGGCCTGAATCAGGATAGGCAGTGAGTGGCAATGTAGGATGGAGAAAAGCACCAAGGGGTGGTCAGGATGGGGAGGTCAGGAAACAGGCAGTGGCAATGTAGGATAGGTTTATGATAAACTTCGCAGTGTGGTGCGCTTTGTAAGGTTTCTAACAGGAAATTTACTAGTAGGATTGAGAAAAACATCACGGGGTGGTGTGAATCGGAGGGCCTGAATCAGGATAGGCAGTGAGTGGTAATGTAAAATGAAGAAAAGCACCACTGGTTGGTCAGCATGGGGAGGTCAGGAAACATGAAATGGCAATGTAGGATTCGTTTCTGAAAAACATCGCGGAATGGTGAGAATGGTAAGGGTTTCTAACAGGCCATTGACTAGTAGGAACGAGAAAAACATCACGGTGTGGTGTGAATCAGAGTTGCTGAATAAGGATAGACAGTAAGTGGCAAAGTAGGATGGAGAAAAGCACCAGGGGTGGTCAGCATGGGGAGGGCAGGAAACATGCAGTGGCAATGTAGGATATTTTTCTGAAAAACATTACAGGGTGGTGTGCATTGTAAGGGTTTCTAACAGGCCATTCACTAGTAGGAGTGAGAAAAACATCACGGGGTGGTGTGAATCAGATGTTCTGAATTAGGATAGGCAGTGATTGGCAATGTAGCATGGAGAAAAACACCAGAAGGTGGTCAGGATGGGGAGGTCAGGAACCATGCAGTGGCACTGTAGGATAGGTTTCTGAAAAACATCGCGGGGTGGTGCGCATTGTAAGGGTTTCTAACAGGCCATTCACTAGTAGGAGTGAGAAATACATTATGGTGTGGTGTGAATCAGAGGGCCTGAATCAGGATAGACAGTGAGTGGTAAGGTAGCATGGAGGAAGGCACCAGGCGTCGTCAGCATGGGGAGATCAGGAAACATGCAGTGGCAATGTAAAATAAGTTTCTGAAAAAAATCGTGTTGTGGTGCGCATTGAAATGGTTTCTAACAGGCCATTCACTAGTAGGAGTGAGAAAAACATCACGGGTTGGTGTGTATCGGAGGGCCTGAATCAGGATAGCCAGTGAGTGGCAATGTAAAATTGAGAAAAGCACCACAGGGTGATCAGCATGGGGAGGTCAGGAAACATGCAGTGGCAATGTAGGATAGGTTTATGATAAACATCGCAGGGTGGTGCGCATTGTAAGGATTCTAACAAGAAATTTACTAGTAGGACTGAGAAATACATCACGGGGTGGTGTGAATCGGAGGGCCTGAATCAGGATAGGCAGTGAGTGGTAATGTAAAATGGAGAAAAGCACCACTGTTTGGTCAGCATGGGGAGGTCAGGAAACATGCAATGGCAATGTAGGATACATTTCCGAAAAACATCGAGGGGTGGTGAGAATTTTAAGGGTTTCTAACAGACCATTCATTAGTAGGAGTGAGAAAAAAATCACGGGGTGGTGTGAATCAGAGGGCCTGAATTAGGATAGGCAGTGAGTGGCAATGAAGGATGGAGTAAAGCACCATGGGGTGGTCAGCATTGGGAGGACAGGAAACAGGCAGTGGCAATGTATAATAGGTTTCTGAAAAACAATGCGGGTGGTGCGAATTGTAACGGTTTCTAACAGGCCATTCACTAGTAGGAGTGAGAAAAACATCACGGGGTTCTGTGACTCGGAGGGCCTGAATCAGGATAGGCAGTGAGTGGCAATGAAGGATGGAAAAAAGCAACAAGGGGTGGCCAGCATGCGGAGGTCAGGAAACATGCATTGGCAAGGTAGGATAGGTTTCTAAAAACATTACGGGGTGGTGCCCATTGTAAGGGTTTCTAACAGGCCATTCACTAGTAGGAATGAGAAATACATCATGGTGTGTTGTGAATCAAAGGGCCTGAATCAGGATAGACACTGAGTGGTAATGTAGCATGGAGAAAAGCACCACGGGTGGTCAGCATGGGGAGGGCAGGAAACATGCAGTTGCAATGTAAGATAGGTTTCTGAAAAAAATCGTGTTGTGGTGCGCATTGAAATGGTTTCTAAGAGGCCATTCACTAATAGGAGTGAGAAAAACATCACAGGTTGGTGTGTATCGGAGGACCTGACTCAGGATACGCACTGAGTGGCAATGCATAATTTAGAAAAGCACCCGGGGTGGTCAGCATGGGAAGGTCAGGAAACATGCAGTGGCAATGTAGGATATTTTTCTGAAAAACATCACGTGGTCGTGTGCATTGTGAGTGTTTCTAACAGGCCATTCACTAATAGGAGTGAGAAAAACATCACTGGGTGGTGTGACTCAGATGTTCTGAATTAGGATAGGCAGCGATTGCCAATGTAGCATTTAGAAAAACACCACTAGGAGGTCAGGAAAGGATGGTCAGGAAACATGCAGTTGCAATGTAGGACAGGTTTCTGAAAAACATTGCAGGGTGGTGCGCATTGTACGGGTTTCTAACAGGCAATTCACTAGCAGGAGTGAGAAAAATATCACGACGTGGTGTGAATCAGAGGGCCTGAATTAGGATAGGCAGTGAGTGGTAATTTATAATGGAGAAAAGCACCACGGGTTGGTCAGCATGTGGAGGTCAGGACACATGCAGTGGCAATGGAGGATAGGTTTCTGAAAAACATCGCGGGTGGTGAGAATTGTAAGGGTTTCTAACAGGCCATTCACTAGTAGGAGTGCAAAATACATCATGTTTTGATATGAATCGGAGGGCCTGAATCAAGATAGACAGTGAGTGGCAATGTCAGATGGAGAAAAGCACCACAGGGTGGTCAGCATGGGGAGGTCAGGAAACATGCCGTGGCTATGTAAGATAGGTTTCTGAAAAAAAATTGTGTGGTGGTGCGCATTGAAATGGTTTCTAACAGGCCATTCACTAGTAGGAGTGAGAAAAACATCATGGGTTGGTGTGTTTCGGAGGGCCTGAATCAGGATAGGCAGTGAGTGGCAATGTAGGATGGAGAAAAGCACCACAGGTTGGTCAGCATTTAGAGATCATGAAACATGCAGTGGCAATGTAGGATAGGTTTCTGAAAAACATCGTGGGGTGGTGTGCATTGTAAGGGTTTCTAACAGGCCATTGACTAGTAGGAGTGAGAAAAACATCACGGGGTGATGTGAATCGGAGGGCCTGAATCAGGATAGGCAGTGAGTGGCAATGTAGGATGGAGAAAATCACCACGGGGTGGTCAGCATGGGGAGGTCAGGAAACATGCAGTGGCAATGTAGGATAGGTATTTGAAAAACAACGCGGGTGGTCCGCAGTGTAAGTGTTTCAAACAGGCCATACACTAGTAGGAGTGAGAAAAACTTCACGGGGTGGTGTGAATCGGAGGGCCAGAATTAGGATAGGTAGTGAGTGGCAATGAAGGATGGAAAAAAGCACCAGGGGTGGTCAGCATGGGGAGGGCAGGAAACGTGCATTGGCAATGTAGGATATTTTTCTGAAAAACGTCAGGGGGTGGTGTGCATTGTAAGGGTTTATAACTTGCCATTCGCTAGTAGGAGTGAGAAAAACATCACGGTGTGGTGTGAATCAGATGTTCTGAATTAGGATAGGCAGTGATTGGCATTGTAGCATGGAGAAAAACACCAGAAGGTGGTCAGGATGGGGAGGTCAGGAACCATGAAGTGGCACTGTAGGATAGGTTTCTGAAAAACATCGCGGGGTGGTGTGCATTGTAAGTGTTTCTACCAGGCCATTCACTAGTAGGAGTGAGAAAAACATCAAGGGGTGGTTTGAATAGGAAGGCCTGAATTATGATAGGCAGTGAGTGGCAATGTAGGATGGAGAAAAGCACCACGGGGTGGTCAGCATTGGGAGGTCAGGATACATGCAGTGGCAAAGTAGGATAGGTTTCTGAAAAACATCGTGGGGTGGTGCGCATTGTAAGGGTTTCTAACAGGCCATTCAATAGTAGGAGTGAGAAATACATTATGGTGTGGTTTGAATCAGAGGGCCTGAATCAGGATACTCAGTCAGTGTAATGTAGCATGGAGGAAGGCACCAGGGGTCGTCAGCATGGGGATGTCAGGAAACATGCAGTGGCAATGTAAAATAAGTTCCTCAAAAAAATCATGTGGTGGTGCGCATTGCAATGGTTTCTAACAGGCCATTCACTAGTAGGAGTGAGAAAAACATCACAGGTTGGTGTGTATCGGAGGGCCTGAATCAGGATAGGCAGTGAGTGGCAATGTAAAATTGAGAAAAGCACCACAGGGTGATCAGCATGGGGAGGTCAGGAAACATGCAGTGACAATGTAGGATAGGTTTATGATAAACATCGCAGGGTGGTGCGCATTGTAAGGATTCTAACAGGCCATTCACTAGTAGGAGTGAGAAAAACATCACGGGGTGGTGTGAATCAGAGGGCCTGAATTAGGATAGGCAGTGAGTGGCAATGAAGGATGGAGTAAAGCACCATGGGGTGGTCAGCATGGGGAGGACAGGAAACAGGCAGTGGCAATGTAGGATAGGTTTCTGGAAAACAGCGTGGGTGGTGCGCATTGTAACGGTTTCTAACAGGCCATTCACTAGTAGGAGTGAGAAAAACATCACGGGGTGGTGTGAATTGGAGGGCCTGAATCAGGATAGGCAGTGAGTGGCAATGAAGGATGGAAAAAAGCAACAAGGGTTGGCCAGCATGGGGAGGTCAGGAAACATGCATTGGCAAGGTAGGATAGGTTTCTAAAAACATTGTGGGGTGGTGCCCATTGTAAGGGTTTCTAACAGGCCATTCACTAGTAGGAATGAGAAATACATCATGGTGTGTTGTGAATCAAAGGGCCTGAATCAGGATAGACAGTGAGTGGTAATGTAGCATGGAGAAAAGCACCACGGTGTGGTCAGCATGGGGAGGGCAGGAAACATGCATTGGCATTGTAGGATACGATTCTGAAAAACATCGCCGGTAGGTGTGCATTGTAAGGCGTTCTAACAGTCCATTCACTAGTAGGAGTTAGAAAAACATCATGGGGTGGTGTGAATTGGAGGGCCTGAATCAGGATAGGCAGTGAGTGGCAATTTAGGATGGAGAAAAGCACCACAGGTTGGTCAGCATTTAGAGATCATGAAACATGCAGTTGCAATGTATGACAGGTTTCTGAAAAACATTGCAGGGTGGTGCGCATTGTACGGGTTTCTAACAGGCAATTCACTAGCAGGAGTGAGAAAAATATCACGGCGTGGTGTGAATCAGAGGGCCTGAATTAGGATAGGCAGTGAGTGGTAATTTATAATGGAGAAAAGCACCACGGGTTGGTCATCATGTGGAGGTCAGGACACATGCAGTGGCAATGGAGGATAGGTTTCTGAAAAACATCGCGGGTGGTGAGAATTGTAAGGGTTTCTAACAGGCCATTCACTAGTAGGAGTGCAAAATACATCATGTTGTGGTATGAATCGGAGGTCCTGAATCAAGATAGACAGTGAGTGGCAATGTCAGATGGAGAAAAGCACCACAGGGTGGTCAGCATGGGGAGGTCAGGAAACATGCCGTGGCTATGTAAGATAGGTTTCTGAAAAAAAATTGTGTGGTGGTGCGCATTGAAATGGTTTCTAACAGGCCATTCACTAGTAGGAGTGAGAAAAACATCATGGGTTGGTGTGTTTCGGAGGGCCTGAATCAGGATAGGCAGTGAGTGGCAATGTAGGATGGAGAAAAGCACCACAGGTTGGTCAGCATTTAGAGATCATGAAACATGCAGGGGCAATGTAGGATAGGTTTCTGAAAAACATCGTGGGGTGGTGTGCATTGTAAGGGTTTCTAACAGGCCATTGACTAGTAGGAGTGAGAAAAACATCACGGGGTGGTGTGAATCGGAGGGCCTGAATCAGGATAGGCAGTGAGTGGCAATGTAGGATGGAGAAAATCACCACGGTGTGGTCAGCATGGGGAGGTCAGGAAACATGCAGTGGCAATGTAGGATAGGTTTTTGAAAAACAACGCGGGTGGTCCGCATTGTAAGTGTTTCAAACAGGCCATTCACTAGTAGGAGTGAGAAAATCTTCACGGGGTGGTGTGAATCGGAGGGCCAGAATTAGGATAGGTAGTGAGTGGCAATGAAGGATGGAAAAAAGCACCAGGGGTGGTCAGCATGGGGAGGGCAGGAAACGTGCATTGGCAATGTAGGATATTTTTCTGAAAAACGTCAGGGGGTGGTGTGCATTGTAAGGGTTTATAACTTGCCATTCGCTAGTAGGAGTGAGAAAAACATCACGGTGTGGTGTGAATCAGATGTTCTGAATTAGGATAGGCAGTGATTGGCATTGTAGCATGGAGAAAAACACCAGAAGGTGGTCAGGATGGGGAGGTCAGGAACCATGAAGTGGCACTGTAGGATAGGTTTCTGAAAAACATCGCGGGGTGGTGTGCATTGTAAGTGTTTCTACCAGGCCATTCACTAGTAGGAGTGAGAAAAACATCAAGGGGTGGTTTGAATAGGAAGGCCTGAATTATGATAGGCAGTGAGTGGCAATGTAGGATGGAGAAAAGCACCACGGGGTGGTCAGCATTGGGAGGTCAGGATACATGCAGTGGCAAAGTAGGATAGGTTTCTGAAAAACATCGTGGGGTGGTGCGCATTGTAAGGGATTCTAACAGGCCATTCAATAGTAGGAGTGAGAAATACATTATGGTGTGGTTTGAATCAGAGGGCCTGAATCAGGATACTCAGTCAGTGTAATGTAGCATGGAGGAAGGCACCAGGGGTCGTCAGCATGGGGAGGTCAGGAAACATGCAGTGGCAATGTAAAATAAGTTCCTCAAAAAAATCATGTGGTGGTGCGCATTGAAATGGTTTCTATCAGGCCATTCACTAGTAGGAGTGAGAAAAACATCACAGGTTGGTGTGTATCGGAGGGCCTGAATCAGGATAGGCAGTGAGTGGCAATGTAAAATTGAGAAAAGCACCACAGGGTGATCAGCATGGGGAGGTCAGGAAACATGCAGTGGCAATGTAGGATAGGTTTATGATAAACATCGCAGGGTGGTGCACATTGTAAGGATACTAACAGGCCATTCACTAGTAGGAGTGAGAAAAACATCACGGGGTGGTGTGAATCAGAGGGCCTGAATTAGGATAGGCAGTGAGTGGCAATGAAGGATGGAGTAAAGCACCATGGTGTGGTCAGCATGGGGAGGACAGGAAACAGGCAGTGGCAATGTAGGATAGGTTTCTGGAAAACAGCGTGGGTGGTGCGCATTGTAACGTTTTCTAACAGGCCATTCACTAGTAGGAGTGAGAAAAACATCACGGGGTGGTGTGAATTGGAGGGCCTGAATCAGGATAGGCAGTGAGTGGCAATGAAGGATGGAAAAAAGCAACAAGGGTTGGCCAGCATGGGGAGGTCAGGAAACATGCATTGGCAAGGTAGGATAGGTTTCTAAAAACATTGTGGGTGGTGCCCATTGTAAGGGTTTCTAACAGGCCATTCACTAGTAGGAATGAGAAATACATCATGGTGTGTTGTGAATCAAAGGCCCTGAATCAGGATAGACAGTGAGTGGTAATGTAGCATGGAGAAAAGCACCACGGTGTGGTCAGCATGGGGAGGGCAGGAAACATGCATTGGCATTGTAGGATACGATTCTGAAAAACATCGCCGGTAGGTGTGCATTGTAAGGCGTTCTAACAGTCCATTCACTAGTAGGAGTTAGAAAAACATCATGGGGTGGTGTGAATTGGAGGGCCTGAATCAGGATAGGCAGTGAGTGGCAATTTAGGATGGAGAAAAGCACCACAGGTTGGTCAGCATTTAGAGATCATGAAACATGCAGTTGCAATGTAGGACAGGTTTCTGAAAAACATTGCAGGGTGGTGCGCATTGTACGGGTTTCTAACAGGCAATTCACTAGCAGGAGTGAGAAAAATATCACGGCGTGGTGTGAATCAGAGGGCCTGAATTAGGATAGGCAGTGAGTGGTAATTTATAATGGAGAAAAGCACCACGGGTTGGTCATCATGTGGAGGTCAGGACACATGCAGTGGCAATGGAGGATAGGTTTCTGAAAAACATCGCGGGTGGTGAGAATTGTAAGGGTTTCTAACAGGCCATTCACTAGTAGGAGTGCAAAATACATCATGTTGTGGTATAAATCGGAGGTCCTGAATCAAGATAGACAGTGAGTGGCAATGTCAGATGGAGAAAAGCACCACAGGGTGGTCAGCATGGGGAGGTCAGGAAACATGCCGTGGCTATGTAAGATAGGTTTCTGAAAAAAAATTGTGTGGTGGTGCGCATTGAAATGGTTTCTAACAGGCCATTCACTAGTAGGAGTGAGAAAAACATCATGGGTTGGTGTGTTTCGGAGGGCCTGAATCAGGATAGGCAGTGAGTGGCAATGTAGGATGGAGAAAAGCACCACAGGTTGGTCAGCATTTAGAGATCATGAAACATGCAGGGGCAATGTAGGATAGGTTTCTGAAAAACATCGTGGGGTGGTGTGCATTGTAAGGGTTTCTAACAGGCCATTGACTAGTAGGAGTGAGAAAAACATCACGGGGTGGTGTGAATCGGAGGGCCTGAATCAGGATAGGCAGTGAGTGGCAATGTAGGATGGAGAAAATCACCACGGTGTGGTCAGCATGGGGAGGTCAGGAAACATGCAGTGGCAATGTAGGATAGGTTTTTGAAAAACAACGCGGGTGGTCCGCATTGTAAGTGTTTCAAACAGGCCATTCACTAGTAGGAGTGAGAAAAACTTCACGGGGTGGTGTGAATCGGAGGGCCAGAATTAGGATAGGTAGTGAGTGGCAATGAAGGATGGAAAAAAGCACCAGGGGTGGTCAGCATGGGGAGGGCAGGAAACGTGCATTGGCAATGTAGGATATTTTACTGAAAAACGTCAGGGGGTGGTGTGCATTGTAAGGGTTTATAACTTGCCATTCGCTAGTAGGAGTGAGAAAAACATCACGGTGTGGTGTGAATCAGATGTTCTGAATTAGGATAGGCAGTGATTGGCATTGTAGCATGGAGAAAAACACCAGAAGGTGGTCAGGATGGGGAGGTCAGGAACCATGAAGTGGCACTGTAGGATAGGTTTCTGAAAAACATCGCGGGGTGGTGTGCATTGTAAGTGTTTCTACCAGGCCATTCACTAGTAGGAGTGAGAAAAACATCAAGGGGTGGTTTGAATAGGAAGGCCTGAATTATGATAGGCAGTGAGTGGCAATGTAGGATGGAGAAAAGCACCACGGTGTGGTCAGCATTGGGAGGTCAGGATACATGCAGTGGCAAAGTAGGATAGGTTTCTGAAAAACATCGTGGGGTGGTGCGCATTGTAAGGGATTCTAACAGGCCATTCAATAGTAGGAGTGAGAAATACATTATGGTGTGGTTTGAATCAGAGGGCCTGAATCAGGATACTCAGTCAGTGTAATGTAGCATGGAGGAAGGCACCAGGGGTCGTCAGCATGGGGAGGTCAGGAAACATGCAGTGGCAATGTAAAATAAGTTCCTCAAAAAAATCATGTGGTGGTGCGCATTGAAATGGTTTCTAACAGGCCATTCACTAGTAGGAGTGAGAAAAACATCACAGGTTGGTGTGTATCGGAGGGCCTGAATCAGGATAGGCAGTGAGTGGCAATGTAAAATTGAGAAAAGCACCACAGGGTGATCGGCATGGGGAGGTCAGGAAACATGCAGTGGCAATGTAGGATAGGTTTATGATAAACATCGCAGGGTGGTGCGCATTGTAAGGATTCTAACAGGCCATTCACTAGTAGGAGTGAGAAAAACATCACGGGGTGGTGTGAATCAGAGGGCCTGAATTAGGATAGGCAGTGAGTGGCAATGAAGGATGGAGTAAAGCACCATGGGGTGGTCAGCATGGGGAGGACAGGAAACAGGCAGTGGCAATGTAGGATAGGTTTCTGGAAAACAGCGTGGGTGGTGCGCATTGTAACGGTTTCTAACAGGCCATTCACTAGTAGGAGTGAGAAAAACATCACGGGGTGGTGTGAATTGGAGGGCCTGAATCAGGATAGGCAGTGAGTGGCAATGAAGGATGGAAAAAAGCAACAAGGGTTGGCCAGCATGGGGAGGTCAGGAAACATGCATTGGCAAGGTAGGATAGGTTTCTAAAAACATTGTGGGGTGGTGCCCATTGTAAGGGTTTCTAACAGGCCATTCACTAGTAGGAATGAGAAATACATCATGGTGTGTTGTGAATCAAAGGGCCTGAATCAGGATAGACAGTGAGTGGTAATGTAGCATGGAGAAAAGCACCACGGTGTTGTCAGCATGGGGAGGGCAGGAAACATGCATTGGCATTGTAGGATACGATTCTGAAAAACATCGCCGGTAGGTGTGCATTGTAAGGCGTTCTAACAGTCCATTCACTAGTAGGAGTTAGAAAAACATCATGGGGTGGTGTGAATTGGAGGGCCTGAATCAGGATAGGCAATGAGTGGCAATGCCAAATGGAGAAAAGCACCACAGGTTTGTCAGCATGCGGAGGTCAGGAAACATGCAGTGGCAATGTACGAGAGGTTTCTGCAAAACATTGCAGGGTGGTGCGCATTGTACGGGTTTCTAACAGGCAAATCACTAGCAGGAGTGACAAAAATATCACGGCGTGGTATGAATCAGAGGGCCTGAATTAGGATAGGCAGTGAGTGGTAATTTATAATGGAGAAAAGCACCACGGGTTGGTCAGCATGTGGAGGTCAGGACACATGCAGTGACAATGGAGGATAGGTTTCTGAAAAACATCGCGGGTGGTGAGAATTGTAAGGGTTTCTAACAGGCCATTCACTAGTAGGAGTGCAAAATACATCATGTTGTGGTATGAATCGGAGGGCCTGAATCAAGATAGACAGTGAGTGGCAATGTCAGATGGAGAAAAGCACCACAGGGTGGTCAGCATGGGGAGGTCAGGAAACATGCCGTGGCTATGTAAGATAGGTTTCTGAAAAAAAATTGTGTGGTGGTGCGCATTGAAATGGTTTCTAACAGGCCATTCACTAGTAGGAGTGAGAAAAACATCATGGGTTGGTGTGTTTCGGAGGGCCTGAATCAGGATAGGCAGTGAGTGGCAATTTAGGATGGAGAAAAGCACCACAGGTTGGTCAGCATTTAGAGATCATGAAACATGCAGTGGCAATGTAGGATAGGTTTCTGAAAAACATCGCGGGGTGGTGAGAACTGTAAGGGTTTCTAACAGGTCATTCACTAGTAGGAGTGCGAAATACATCTTGGTGTGGTGTGAATCCGAGGGCCTGAATCAAGATATACAGTTAGTGGCAATGTAGGATGGAGAAAAACAAAACGGGTTGGTGAGCGTGGGGAGGCAAAGAATCATGCAGTGGCAATGAAAAATAGGTTTCTGATAAACATCGCTGGGTAATGCCCATTGTAATGGTTTCTAACAGTCCATTCACTAGTAGGAGTGAGAAGAACATCACGGGGTGGTGTTAATCGGAGGGCGTGAATTAGGATAGGCATTGTGTGGCAATGTAGGATGGAGAAAAGCACCACAGGGTGTTCAGCATGGGGATGTCAGGAAACATGCAGTGGCAATGTAGGATAGGTTTCTGAAAAACAGCACCAGTTGGTGCGTATTGTAAGGCTTTCTAACTGGCCATTCACTAGTAGGAGTGAAAAAATATTCACGGGGTGGTGTGAATCGGGGGGCCTGAATTAGGATACGCAGTGAGTGGCAATGTAAATTGGAGGAAAGCACCACGGTGTGGTCAGCATGGGGACGTCAGGAAACATGCAGTGGCAATGTAGGATAGGTTTCTGAAAAACATCGGGGGGTGGTGCACATTGTAAGTTTTTCTACAAGGCCATTAGCTAGTAGTATTGAGAAAAACATAATGGGGTGGTGTGAATTGAAGGGCCTGAATCTGGATAGGCAATGAGTTGAAATGAAGGATGTAGAAAAGCACCACGGGGTGCTCAGCATGAGGAGGCCAGGAAACATGTGGTGGCAATGTAGGGTAGGTTTCTGAAAAACTTTGTGTGGTGGTGCGCATTGTAAGGCTTTCTAACAAGACATTGACAAGTAGGAGTGAAAAAAACATCACGAGGTGGTGTGAATTGGAGGGCCTGAATCAAGATAGGCAGTGAGTGGCAATGTAGGATGGAGAAAAGCACCACGGGGTAGTCAGGATGGGGAGATCAGGACATGCAGTGGCAATGTAGGATAGGTTTCTGAAAAACATCGGGGGGTGGTGCGCATTGTACGGGTTTCTACCAGGCCATTAGCTAGTAGGAGTGAGAAAAACATCATGGTGTGGTGTGAATCAGAGGGCCTGAATCAGGATAGGCAGTGAGTGGTAATGTAGGATGGAGAAAAGCACCACAGGTTGGTCAGAATGGGGAGATCAGGAAACATGCAGTGGCAATGTAGGATAGGTTTATGAAAAACTACGCGGGGTGGGGCGCATTTTAAGTGTTTCTAACAGGCCATTCACTAGTAGGAATGAGAAAAATCTCACGGCGTGGTGTGAATCAGAGGGCCTGAATTAGAATAGGCAGTGAGTGGCAATGTAGGAAGGAGAAAAGCAACAAGGGGTGGTCAGCATGGGGAGTTCAGGACAAATTCAGTGGCAATGTAGGATAAGTTTATGAAAAACATCGCGGGGTAGTGCACATTATAAGGGTTTCTAACAGACCATTCACTAGTAGGAGTAAGAAATACATCATGGTGTGGTGTGAATCGGAGGGCCTGAATCAAGTTAGACAGTGAGTGGCAATGTAGGATGGAGAAAACCACCACGTTTTGGTGAGCATGGGGAGGTCAGGAAACATGCAATGGCAATGTAAGATAGGTTTCTGAAAAACATCACAGGGTGGTGCGCATTGTAAGGGTTTCTAACAGGCCATTAACTAGTAGGAGTGAGAAAAACATCACGGAGTGCTGTGAATCGGAGGCTCTGAATTAGGATAGGGAGTGAGTGTCAATGTAGGATGGAGAAAAGCACCGTGGGGTGTTCAGCATGGGGAGGTCAGGAAACATACACTGGCAATGTAGGATATGTTTCTGAAAAACATCATGGGGTGGTGCACATTGTAAGGCTTTCTAACAAGCCATTGACAAGGAGGAGTGAAAAAAACATCATGGGGTCGTGTGAAACGGAGGGCCTGTATTAGCATAGGCTGTGAGTGGCAATGTAGGATGGAGAAATGCACCACGGGTTTGTCAGCATGGGGAGGCAAGGAATCATGCATTGGCAATGTAGAATATGTTTCTGATGAACATCGCGGGGTGGTGCGCATTGTAAGTGTATCTAACAGGCCATTCACTAGTAGGAGTGAGAAAAACATCATGGGGTGGTGTGATTCGGAGGGCCTGAATCAGAATAGGCAGTGAGTGGCAATGTAGGATGGAGAAAAGCTCCACGGGTGGTCAGTATGGGGAAGTCACAAAATATGTAGTGGCAATGTAGGGTAGGTTTCTGTAAAACATCGCGGGGTGGGGCGGATTGTAAGGGTTTGTAACAGGCCATTCACTAGTAGGAGTGAGAAATACATCATGGTGTCATGTGAATCGGAGGGCGTGAATCAAGATAGACAGTGAGTGGCAATATCAGATGGAGCAAAGCACCACTGGTGGTCAGCATGGGGAGGTCAGGAAACATGCAGTGGCAATGTAGGATAGGTTTCTGAAAAACATCACGGGGTGGTGCGCATTTAAGGGTTTGTAAAAGGCCATTCACTAGTAGGAGTGAGAAAAGTATCACGGGGTGGTGTGAATCGGAGGGCCTGAATTAGGATAGACATTGCCTGGCAAGGTAAATTGGAGAAAAGCACCATGGTGTGGTCAGCATGGGGAGGTCAGGAAACATGCAGTGGCAATGTAGGATAATTTTCCAAAAAACATCACGAGGTGGTGCCCATTGTAATGTTTGTAACAGGCGATTCACTAGTAGGAGTGAGAAAAACATCACGGCGTGCTTTGAATCAGAGGGCCTGAATCAGGATAGGCAGTGAGTGGCAATTTAGGATGGAGAAAAGCTCCACGGGGTGGTCAGAATCGGGAGGTCAGAAAACATGCATTGACAATGTAGGATAGGTTTCTGAAAAACATCGCGGTGTGGTGCCCATTGTAAGGGTTTCTAACAGGGCATTAACTATTAGGAGTGAGAAAAACATCACGGGGTGGTTTGATTTGGAGGGCCTGAATTAGGATAGACAGTGCGTGGCATTGTAAAATGGAGAAAAGCTCCATGGTGTGTTAAGCATCGGGAGGTCAGGAAACATGCAGTGGTAATGTGGGATAGCTTTATGAAAAACATCGCGGGGTGGTGTCCATTGTAAGGGTTTCTAACAGGCCATTAACTAGTAGGAGTGAGAAAACCATCACGGCGTGGTGTGAATCGGAGGGCCTGAATCAGGATAGGCAGTGAGTGGCAATGTAGGATGGACATAAGCACCTAGGGGTGGTCACCATGGGGAGGTCAGGACACATGCAGTGGCAATGTGGTATAGGTGTCTGAAAATCATCTCGGGTGGTGAGAATTGTAAGGGTTTCTAACAGGCCATTCACTAGTAGGTGTGAGAAAAACATCACGGGGTGGTGTGAATCGGAGGATTGAATTATGATAGGCAATGATTGGCAATGTAGGATGGAGAAAAGCACCGTGGGGTGGTCAGCATGGGGAGGTCAGGAAACATACAGTGGCAATATAGGATATGTTTCTGAAAAACATCATGGGGTGGTGCGCATTGTAAGGCTTTCTAACAAGCCATTGACAAGGAGGAGTGAAAAAAACATCATGGGGTCGTGTGAATCGGAGGGCCTGTATTAGCATAGGCTGTGAGTGGCAATGTAGGATGGAGAAATGCACCACGGGTTTGTCAGCATGGGGAGACAAGGAAACATGCATTGGCAATGTAGAATATGTTTCTGATAAACATCGCGGGGTGGTGGGCATTGTATGGATTTCTAACAGGCCATTCACTAGTAGGAGTGAGAACAACGTCACGGGGTGGTGTGAATCGGAGGGCCTGAATTAGTATAGGCATTGAGTGGCTATGTAGGATGGAGAAAAGCACCACAGGGTGCTCACCATGAGGAGGTCAGGAAACATAGGAGTGGCAATGTAGGACCGGTTTCTGAAAAAAAAAGCAGGGTGGTGCGTATTGTATTGGTTTCGAACAAGCCATTCACTAGTTGGAGTGAGAAAAACATCACGGGGTGGTGTGAATCAGATGTTCAGAACTAGGATAGGCAGTCAGTGGCAATGTAAGATGGAGAAACGCACCACGGGGTGGTCAGCATGGGGAGGTCAGGAAACATGCATTGGCAATGTGGGATACGTTTCTGAAAAACATCGCCGGGATGGTGCGCATTGTAAATCTTTGTAACAGGCCTTTCACTAATAGGAGTGAGAAAAATATCACGGGGTGGTGTTAATCGGAGGGCCAGAATTAGGATAGGCAGTGATTGGCAATGTAAAATGGAGAAAAGCACTACGGGACTGTCAGCAAGGGGAGGTCAGGAAACATGCATTGGCAATGTAGGATAGGTTTCTGAAAAACATCGCCAGGTGATGCACATTGTAAGGCTTTCTAACAGGCCATTCACTAGCAGGAGTGAGAAATACATCACGGGGTGGTCTGAATCGGAGGGCCTGAATCAGGATAGGCAGTGAGTGGCAATGTAGGATGGAGAAAAGCAACACGGTGTGGTCAGGATGTGGGGTCAGGAAACATGCAGTGGCAATGAGGGATAGCTTTCTGAAAAACATTGCGGGTTGGTGCGCATTGTAAGGATTTCTAACAGGCCATTCACTAGAAGGAGTGAGAAAAACATCATGGAGTAGTGCGAATCACAGGGCCTGAATCAGGATAGGCAGTGAGTGGCAATGTAGGATGGATAAAAGCACCACGGAGTGGTCACCATGGGGAGGTCAAGATACATGCAGTGGCAATGTAGGATAGGTTTCTGAAAAACATCACGGGGTGGTGCACATTGTAAGGGTTTCTAACAGGCCATTCACTAGTAGGAGTGAGAAAAATATCACGGGGTGGTGTGAATCGGAGGGCCTGAATTAGGATAGACAGTGCCTGGCAATGTAAAATGGAGAAAAGCACCATGGTGTGGTCAGCATGGGGAGGTCAGGAAAGATGCAGTGGCAATGTAGGATAATTTTCTGAAAAACATCACGAGGTGGTGCCCATTGTAATGTTTCTAACAGGCGATTCACTAGTAGGAGTGAGAAAAACATCACGGGGTGGTGTGAATCAGATGTTTTGAATTAGGATAGGCAGTGAGTGGCAATGTAAAATGGAGAAAAGCACTACGGGGTGGTCAGCAAGGGGAGGTCAGTAAACATGCATTTGCAATGTTGGATAGGTTTCTGAAAAACATTGCCAGGTGGTGCACATTGTAATGCTTTCTAACAGGCCATTCACTAGTAGGAGTGAGAAATACATCACGGGGTGGTCTGAATCAGAGGGCCTGAATCAGGATAGGCAGGGAGTGGCAATGTAGGATGGAGAAAAGCAACACGGGGTGGTCAGGATGTGGGATCAGGAAACATGCAGTGGCAATGAGGGATAGCTTTCTGAAAAACATCGCTGGTTGGTGCGCATTGTAAGGATTTCTAACAGGCCATTCACTAGAAGGAGTGAGAAAAACATCATAGCGTGGTGCGAATCGGAGGGCCTGAATCAGGATAGGCAGTGAGAGGCAATGTAGGATGGATAAAATCACCACGGCGTGGTCACCATGGGTAGGTCAGGATACATGCAATGGCAATGTAGGATAGGTTTCTGAAAAACAGCGCGGATGGTGAAAATTGTAAGGGTTTCTAACAAGCCATTCACTAGTAGGAGTGAGAAAAATATCACGGGGTGGTGTTAATCGGAAGGCCAGAATTAGGATAGGCAGTGAGTGGCAATGTAAAATGGCGAAAAGCACTACGGGGTGGTCAGCAAGGGGAGGTCAGGAAACATGCATTTGCAATGTTGGATAGGTTTCTGAAAAACATTGCAAGGTGGTGCACATTGTAAGGCTTTCTAACAGGCCATTCACTAGTAGGAGTGAGAAATACATCACGGGGTGGTCTGAATCAGAGGGCCTGAATCAGGATAGGCAGTGAGTGGCAATATAGGATGGAGAAAAGCAACACGGGGTGGTCAGGATGTGGGATCAGGAAACATGCAGTGGCAATGAGGGATAGCTTTCTGAAAAACATCGCTGGTTGGTGCGCATTGTAAGGATTTCTAACAGGCCATTCACTAGAAGGAGTGAGAAAAACATCATGGCGTGGTGCGAATCGGAGGGCCTGAATCACGATAGGCAGTGAGAGGCAATGTAGGATGGATAAAATCACCACGGCGTGGTCACCATGGGTAGGTCAGGATACATGCAATGGCAATGTAGGATAGGTTTCTGAAAAACAGCGCGGATGGTGAAAATTGTAAGGGTTTCTAACAAGCCATTCACTAGTAGGAGTGAGAAAAATATCACGGGGTGGTTTTAATTGGAAGGCCAGAATTAGGATAGGCAGTGAGTGGCAATGTAAAATGGAGAAAAGCACTACGCGCTGGTCAGCAAGGGGAGGTCAGGAAACATGCATTGGCAATGTAGGATAGGTTTCTGAAAAACATCGCCAGGTGGTGCACATTGTAAGGCTTTCTCACAGGCCATTCACTAGTAGGAGTGAGAAATACATCACGGGGTGGTCTGAATCGGATTGTCTGAATCAGGATAGGCAGTGAGTGGCAATGTAGGATGGAGAAAAGCAACATGGAGTGGTCAGGATGTGGGGTCAGGAAACATGCAGTGGCAATGAGGGATAGCTTTCTGAAAAACATCGCTGGTTGGTGCGCATTGTAAGGATTTCTAACAGGCCATTCACTAGAAGGAGTGAGAAAAACATCATGGCGTGGTGCGAATCGGAGGGCCTGAATCACGATAGGCAGTGAGAGGCAATGTAGGATGGATAAAATCACCACGGCGTGGTCACCATGGGTAGGTCAGGATACATGCAATGGCAATGTAGGATAGGTTTCTGAAAAACAGCGCGGATGGTGAAAATTGTAAGGGTTTCTAACAAGCCATTCACTAGTAGGAGTGAGAAAAATATCACGGGGTGGTTTTAATTGGAAGGCCAGAATTAGGATAGGCAGTGAGTGGCAATGTAAAATGGAGAAAAGCACTACGCGCTGGTCAGCAAGGGGAGGTCAGGAAACATGCATTGGCAATGTAGGATAGGTTTCTGAAAAACATCGCCAGGTGGTGCACATTGTAAGGCTTTCTCACAGGCCATTCACTAGTAGGAGTGAGAAATACATCACGGGGTGGTCTGAATCGGATTGTCTGAATCAGGATAGGCAGTGAGTGGCAATGTAGGATGGAGAAAAGCAACATGGAGTGGTCAGGATGTGGGGTCAGGAAACATGCAGTGGCAATGAGGGATAGCTTTCTGAAAAACAACGCGGGTCGTGCGCATTGTAAGGGTTTCTAACAGGCCATTCACTAGTAGGAGTGAGAAAAACATCACGGGATGGTGTGAATCGGAAGGCCTGAATCAGGATAGGCAGTGAGAGGCAATGTAGGATGGATAAAAGCACCACGGAGTGGTCACCATGGGGAGGTCAGGATACATGCAGTGGCAATGTAGGATAGGTTTCTGAAAAACATCGCGGGTGGTGAGAATTGTAAGTGTTTCTAACAGGCCATTCACTAGTAGGAGTGAGAAACTGATCACGGGGTGGTGTGAATCAGAGGGCCTGAATTATGATAGGCTGTGAATGGCAATGTAGGATGGAGTATAGCACCACGGGGTGGTCTGTATGGGGAGGTCAGGAAACATGCAGTGGCAATGTAGGATACTTTTCTGAAAAATATCGCGGGGTGGTGCGCATTGTAAGGGTTATCTAACAGGCGGTTCCCTTGTAGGAGTGAGAAAAACATCATGGGATGGTGTGATTCGGAGGGCCTGAATCAGGAAAGGCAATGAGTGGCAATGTAGGATGGAGAAAAGCACCGCGGGGTGGTCAGTATGGGGAGGTCAGGAAACATGCATTGTCAATGTAGGATAGGTTTCTGATAAACATCGCCAGGTTGTGCGCATTGTAAGGCTTTCTAACAGGGCATTCACTAGTAGGAGTGAGAAAAACATCACGGGGTTGTGTGAATCGGAGGGCCTGAATTAGCATAGGCAGTGAGTGGCAATGTAGGATGGAGAAAAGCACCACGTGGTGGTCAGTATGGGGAGGTCAGGAAATATGCAGTGGCAATGTAGGATAGGTTTCGGAAAAACATCGCGGGGTGAGGCGGATTGTAAGGGTATCTAACAGGCCATTCACTAGTAGGAGTGACAAATACATCATGGTGTGGTGTGAATCGGAGGGCCTGAATCAAGATAGACAGTGAGTGGCAATATCAGGTGGAGAAAAGCACCACTGGTGGTCAGCATGGGGAGTTCAAGAAACATGCACTGGCAATGTAGGATAGGTTTCTGAAAAACATCACTGGGTGGTGCGCATTGTAAGGGTTTCTAACAGGCCATTCACTAGTAGGAGTGAGAAAAACATCACGGCGTGGTGTGAATCCGATGTCTTGAATTAGTATAGGCAGTGAGTGGCAATATATGATGGAGAAAAGCACCACGGGGTGGTCAGAATGGGGAGGTCAGGAAACATGCAGTGGCAATGTGGGATAGCCTTCTGAAAAACATCGCGGGGTGGTGCGCATTGTAAGGGTTTCTAACAGGCCATTCACTAGTAGGGGTGAGAAAAACATCACGGGTTGGTGTGAATCGGAGGGCCTGAATTAGGATTGGCAGTGACTGCCAATGACGCATGGAGGAAAGGACCACAGTGTGGTCAACATGCGGAGGTCAGGAAACATGCAGTGGCAATGTAGAATTGGTTTCTGAAAAACATCGCTGGGTGGTGCGCATTGTAAGGTTTTCTAACAGGCCATTCACTAGTAGGAGTGAGAACAACATCATGGGGTGGTGTGAATCGGAGGGCCTGAATCAGGAGAGGCAGTGAGTGGCAATGTAGGATGGAGAAAAGCACCACAGGGTGGTCAGGTTGGAGAGGTCAGGAAACATGACGTGACAATGTATGATAGGTTTCTCAAAAACATCGTGGGGTGGTGCGCATTGTAAGGGTTTCTAACAGGCCATTCACTAGTAGGAGTGAGAAATACATCACGGGGTGGTGTGAATCGGAGGAACGGAATTAGGATAGGCAGTGAATGGCAATCTAAAATGGAGAAAAGCACCACGGTGTGGTCAGCATAGGGACGTCAGGATACATGCAGTGGCAATATAGGATAGTTTTCTGAAAAACATCACGGGGTGCTGCGCGTTGTAAGTGTTTCTTACAGGCCTTTCACTAGTAGGAGTGAAAAATACATCCCGGGGTGGTGTGAATCGGAAGCCCTGAATCAGGATGGTCAGTGAGTGGCAATGTAGGATGGAGAAAAGCACGACGGGTTGGTGAGCAAGGGGAGGTCGGGAAACATGCAGTCGCAATGTAGGATAGGTTTCGGAAAAACATCGTGGGGTGGTGCGCAATGTAAGGGTTTGTAGCAGGCCATTAACTGGTAGGAGTGAGAAAAACATCACAGGGTTGTATTAAACAGAGGGCCTGAATCATAATAGGCAGTGAGTGGCAATGCATAATAGAGAAAAGCACCACGGGGTGGTCAGCCTGGAGATGTCAGGAAACATGCATTGGCAAAGTAGGATAGGTTTCTGAAAAACATCGTGGGGTTGTGCGCATTGTAAGGCTTTCTAACAAGCCATTGACAAGTAGGAGAGAAAAAAACATCACGGAGTGGTGTGAATCAGAAGGCCTGAATTAGGAAATTCTGTGAGTGGCAATGTAGGATGGAGAAAAGCACCACGCGTTTGTCAGCATGTGGAGGCAAGGAAACATGCATTGGCAATGTATGATAGGTAACTGAAAAACATCGCCAGGTGGTGCGCATTGTAAGGCTTTCTAACAGGCCATTCACTAGTAGGAGTGAGAAAAACATCACAGGGTGGTTTGAATCGGAGGTTCTGAATTAGGATAGGCAGTGAGTGGCAATGTTAAATGGAGAATAGCACCACGGTGTGGGCAGCATGGGGAGGTCAGGAAACATGCTGTGTCAATGTAGGATAGGTTTTTGAAAAATATCGCGGGGTGGTGCGCATTGTAAGGGTTTCTAAGTGTCCATTCACTAGTAGGAGCGAGAAAAACATCACGGCGTGGTTTGAATCAGAGGGCCTGAATCAGGATAGGCAGTGAGTGGCAATTTAGGATGGAGAAAAGCACCACGATGTGGTCACCATGGGGAGGTCAGGAAACATGCATTGGCAATGTAGGATAGGTATCGGAAAATCATCGCTGATTTGTGGGCATTGTAAGGGTTTCTAACAGTCATTCACCAGTAGGAGTGAGAAAAACATCACGGGATGGTGTGAATCATAGGGTCTGAATCAGGATAGGCAGTGAGTGACAATGTAGGATGGAGAAAAACACCACTGGGTGGTCAGGTTGGAGAGGTCATGAAACATGCAGTGGCAATGTAGGATAGGTTTCTCAAAAACATCCCGGGGTGGTGAGCATTGTAAGGGTTTCTAACAAGCCATTCACTAGAACGAGTGAGAAATTCATCACGGGGTGGTGTGAATTGGAGGAACAGAATTACGATAGCCAGTGAATGGCAATGTAAAATGGAGAAAAGCACCACGGTGTGGTCGGCATGGGGAAGTCAGGAAACATGCAGTGGCAATGTAGGATAGGTTTCTGAAAAACATCGTGTGGTGCTGCGCATTGTAAGGGTTTCTAACAAGCCATTCACTAGCAGGAGTGAGAAATACATAACGCGGTGGTGTGAATCGGAAGCCCTCAATCAGGATGGTCAGTCAGTTGCAATGTAGGATGAAGAAAAGCACCACGGGGTGGTCAGGATGGGGAGGTCAGGAAACATGCAGTGGCAATGTAGGATAGGCTTCTGAAAAACATCGCCAGGTGGTGTGCAGTGTAAGGCTTTCTAACAGGGCATTCCCTAGTAGGAGTGAGAAAAAGATCACGGGGTGGTGTGATTCGGAGGGCCTGAATTAGCATAGGCAGTGAGTGGCAATGTAGGATGGAGAAAAGCACCACGGGGTGGTCAGTATGGGGAGGTCAGGAAATATGCAGTGGCAATGTAGGATAGGTTTCTGAAAAACATCGCGGGGTGGGGCGGATTGTAAGGGTTTCTAACAGGCCATTCACTAGTAGGAGTGAGAAATACATCACGGCGTGGTGTGAATTGGAGGGCCTGAATCAAGATAGACAGTGAGTGGCAATGTCGGATGGAGAAAAGCACCACTGGTGGTCAGCATGGGGAGGTCAGTAAACATGCAGTGGCAATATAGGATAGGTTTCTGAACAACATTACGGGGTGCTGCGCGTTGTAATTGTTTCTTAGAGGCCATTCACTAGTAGGCGTGAGAAAAATATCACGGCGTGGTTGAATCAGATGTTTTGAATTAGGATAGGCAGTGATTGGCAATGTAGGATGGAGAAAAGCACCACGGGGTGGTCAGAATGGGGAGGTCAGGAAACATGCAATGGCAATGTGGGATAGCCTTCTGAAAAACATCGCTGGGTCGTGGGCATTGTAAGGGTTTCTAACTGGCATTCACCAGTAGGAGTGAGAAAAACATCACGGGTTGGTGTGAATCGGAGGGCCTGAATTAGGATTGGCAGTGAGTCACAATGATGCATGGCGGAAAGCACCACAGGGTGGTCAACATGGGGAGGTCAGGAAACATGCAGTGGCAATGTAGAATAGGTTTCTGATAAATATCGCTGGGTGGTGCGCATTGTAAGGTTTTCTAACAAGCCATTCACTAGAACGAGTGAGAAATTCATCAGGGGTGGTGTGAATTGGAGGAACAGAATTACGATAGGCAGTGAATGGCAATGTAGGATGGAGAAAAGCACCACAGGGTGGTCAGGTTGGAGAGGTCAGGAAACATGCAGTGGCAATGTAGGATAGGTTTCTGAAAAACATCGTGTGGTGCTGCGCGTTGTAAGGGTTTCTAACAAGCCATTCACTAGTAGGAGTGAGAAATACAACACGCAATGGTGTGAATCGGAAGCCCTCAATCAGGATGGTCAGTGAGTTGCAATTAAGGATGGAGAAAAGCACCACGGTTTGGTGAGCATGGGGAGGTCAGGAAAAATGCAGTGGCAATGTAAAATAGGTTTCGGATAAACATCACTGGGTGGTGGGCATTGTAAGGCTTTCTAACAGGCCATGCACTAGTAGGAGTGAGAAAAACATCACGGGGAGGTGTGAATCAAAGGGCCTGATTTAGGATAGGCAGTGAGTGGCAATGTAGGATGGAGAAAAGCACCACGGGGTGGTCAGCATGGGGAGGTCAGGAAACATGCACTGGCAATGTAGGATAGGTTTCTGAAAAACATCGCCAGGTGGTGTGAATTGTAAGGGTTTCTCACAGGCCATTCACTAGTAGGAGTGAGAAAAACATCACGGGGTGGTGTGAGTTGGAGGGCCTGAATTAGCATAGACAGTGAGTGGCAATGTAGGATGGATAAAAGCACCATGGAGTGGTCACCATGGGGAGGTCCGGATACATGCAGTGGCAATGTAGGATAGGTTTCTGAAAAACATCGCGGGTGGTGAGAATTGTAATGGTTTCTAACAGGCCATTCACTAGTAGGAGTGAGAAAAACATCACGGGGTGGTGTGAATCAGAGGGCCTGAATTATGATAGGCAGTGAATGGCAATGTAGGATGGAGAAAAGCACAATCGGGTGGTCAGCATGGGGAGGTAAGGAAACATGCAGTGGCAATGTAGGATAGGTTTCTGAAAAATATCGACAGGTGGTGTGCATTGTAAGGCTTTCTAACAGGCCATTCACTAGTAGGAGTAAGAAAAACATCACGGGGTGGTGTAAATTGGAGGTCCTGAATTAGCATAGGCAGTGAGTGGCAATGCAGGATGGATAAAAGCACCACGGAGTGGTCACCATGTGGAGGTCAGGATACATGCAGTGGCAATGTAGGATAGGTTTCTGAAAAACATCGTGGGTGGTGAGAATTGTAAGTGTTTCTAACAGGCCATTCACTAGTAGGAGTGAGAAACTCATCACGGGGTGGTGTGAATCAGAGGGCCTGAATTATGATAGGCAGTGAATGGCAATGTAGGATGGAGAATAGCACCACGGGGTGATCAGCATTGGGAGGTCAGGAAACATGCAGTGGCAATGTAGGACACTTTTCTGAAAAACATCGTGGGGTGGCACGCATTGTAAGGGTACCTAACAGGCCGTTCCCTTGTAGGAGTGAGAAAAACATCATGGGGTTGTGTTAATCGGAGGGCCAGAATTAGGATAGGCAGTGATTGGCAATGTAAAATGGAGAAAAGCACTACGGGGTGGTCAGCAAGGGGATTTCAGGAAACATGCATTGGCAATGTAGGATATGTTTATGAAAAACATCGCCAGGTGGTGCACATTGTAAGGCTTTCTAACAGGCCATTCACTAGTAGGAGTGAGAAATACATCACGGTTTGGTCTGAATCGGAAGGCCTGAATCAGGATAGACATTGATTGGCATTGTAGGATGGAGAAAAGCAACACGGTGTGGTCAGGATGTGGGGCCAGGAAACATGCAGTGGCAATGAGGGATAGCTTTCTGAAAAACATCGCGGGTTGGTGCGCATTGTAAGGATTTCTAACAGGCCATTCACTAGAAGGAGTGAGAAAAACATCATGGAGTGGTGCGATTTGGAGGGCCTGAATCAGGATAGGCAGTGAGAGGCAATGTAGGATGGATAAAAGCACCACGGAGTGGTCACCATGGGGAGGTCAGGATACATGCAGTGGCAATGTAGGATAGGTTTCTGAAAAACATCGCGGGTGGTGAGAATTGTAAGGGTTTCTAACATGCCATTCACTAGTAGGTGAGAAAAACATCACGGGGTGGTGTGAATGGGAGGATTGAATTATGATAGGCAGTGAGTGGCAATGTAGGATTGAGAAAAGCACCATGGGGTGGTCAGCATGGGGAGGTCAGGAAACATACAGTGGCAATGTAGGATAGGTTTCTGAAAAACATCGCGGGTCGTGAGAATTGTAAGGGTTTCTAACATGCCATTCACTAGTAGGAGTGAGAAAAACATCACGGGGTGATGTGAATCGGAGGGCCTGAATTATGATAGGCAGTGAATGGCAATGTAGGATGGAGAAAAGCACCACGGGGTGGTCAGCAAGGGGAGGTCAGGAAACATGCAGTGGCAATTTAGGATACGTTTCTGAAAAACATCGCGGGGTGGTGCGCATTGTAAGGGTATCTAACAGGCCATACACTGGTAAGAGTGAGAAAAACATCATGGGGTGGTGTGATTCGGAGGGCCTGAATCAGGATGGTCAGTGAGTGGCAATGTAGAATGGAGAAAAGCACCACGCGTTTGTCAGCATGTGGAGGCAAGGAAACATGCATTGGCAATGTACGATAGGTATCTGAAAAACATCGCCAGGTGGTGCGCATTGTAAGGCTTTCTAACAGGCCATTCACTAGTAGGAGTGAGAAAAGTATCACGGGGTGGTGTGAATCGGAGGGTCTGAATTAGGATAGGCAGTGAGTGGCAATGTTAAATTTAGATAAGCACCCCGGTGTGGGCATCATGGGGAGGTCAGGAAACATGCTGTGTCCATGTATGATAGGTTTCTGAAAAACATTGCGGGGTGGTGCACATTGTAAGGTTTTCTAACAGGCCATTCATTAGTAGGAGTGAGAAAAACATCACGGCGTGGTTTGAATCAGAGGGCCTGAATCAGGATAGGCAGTGAGTGACAATTTAGGATGGAGAAAAGCACCACGGTGTGGTCACCATGGGGAGGTCCGGACACATGCAGTGGCAATGCGGGATAGGTTTCTGAATAACATCGCTGGGTGGTGCACATTGTAAGGTTTTCTAACAGGCCATTCACTAGTAAGAGTGAGAACAGCATCAAGCAGTGGTGTGAATCGGAGGGCCTGAATTAGGATAGGCATTGAGTAGCAACGTAGGATGGAGAAAAGCAACACTGGGTGGTCAGCATGATGAGGTCAGGAAACATGCAGTGGCAATGTAGGACAGATTTCTGAAAAACATCGCCATGTGGTGCGCATTGTAAGGCTTTCTAACAGGCCATTCAGTAGTAGGAGTGAGAAGAACATCACGGGGTAGTGTGAATCGGAGGGCCAGAATTAGGATAGGCAGTGAGTGGCAATGTAAAATGGAGAAAAGCACTACGGGGTGGTCAGCAAGGGGAGGTCAGGAAACATGCATTGGCAATATAGGATAGGTTTCTGAAAAACATCGCCAGGTGGTGCACATTGTAAGGCTTTCTAACAGGCCATTCACTAGTAGGAGTGAGAAATACATCACGGGGTGGTCTGAATCGGATTGCCTGAATCAGGATAGGCAGTGAGTGGCAATGTAGGATGGAGAAAAGCAACATGGTGTGGTCAGGATGTGGGGTCAGGAAACATGCAGTGGCAATGAGGGATAGCTTTCTGAAAAACAACGCGGGTGGTCCGCATTGTAAGGATTTCTAACAGGCCATTCACTAGAAGGAGTGAGAAAAACATCATGGAATGGTGCGAATCGGAGGGTCTGAATCAGGATAGGCAGTGAGAGGCAATGTAGGATGGATGAAAGCACCACGGAGTGGTCACCATGGGGAGGTCAGGATACATGCAGTGGCAATGTAGGATAGGTTTCTGAAAAACATCGCAGGTGTTGAGAATTGTAAGGGTTTCTTACAGGCCATTCACTAATAGGAGTGAGAAAAACATCACGGGGTGGTGTGAATCGGAGGGCCTGAATTATGATAGGCAGTGAATGGCAATGTAGAATGGAGAAAAGCACCACGGGGTGGTCAGCATGGGGATGTCAGGAAACATGCAGTGGCAATGTAGGATACTTTTCTGAAAAACATCGCGGGGTGGTGAGCATTGTAAGGGTTTCTAACAAGCCATTCACTTGAAAGAGTGAGAAATTCATCACGGGGTGGTGTGAATTGGAGGAACAGAATTACTATAGGCAGTGAATGGCAATGTAAAATGGAGAAAAGCACCACGGTGTGGTCAGCATGGGGAGGTCAGGAAACATGCATTGGCAATGTAGGATAGGTTTCTGAAAAAAAAGCGGGGTGGTGCCCATTGTAAGGCTTTCTAACAGGCCATTCACTACTAGGAGTGAGAAAAACATCACGGGGTGGTGTTAATCGGAGTGCCTGATTTAGGATAGGAAGTGAGTAGCAATGTAGGATGGAGAAAAGCACCACGGGGTGGTCAGCATGGGGAGGTCAGGAAACATGCAGTGGCAATGTAGGATAGGTTTCTCAAAAACATCACGGGGTGGTGCGCATTGTAAAGGTTTCTAACAGGCCATTCATTAGTAGGAGTGAGAAAAACATCACGGTGTGGTATAAATCAGATGTTTTGAATTAGGATAGGCAGTGAGTGGCAATGTAGGATGGAGAAAGGCACCACGGGGTGGTCAGAATGGGGAGGTCAGGACACATGCAGTGGCAATGTGGTATAGGTGTCTGAAAATCATCGCGGGTGGTGAGAATTGTAAGGGTTTCTAACAGGCCATTCACTAGTAGGTGAGAGAAACATCACGGGGTGGTGTGAATGTGAGGATTGAATTATGATAGGCAGTGAGTGGCAATGTAGGATTGAGAAAAGCACCATGGGGTGGTCAGCATGGGGAGGTCAGGAAACATACAGTGGCAATGTAGGATAGGTTTCTGAAAATCATCGCGGGTCGTGAGAATTGTAAGGGTTTCTAACATGCCATTCACTAGTAGGAGTGAGAAAAACATCACGGGGTGGTGTGAATCGGAGGGCCTGAATTATGATAGGCAGTGAGTGGCAATGTAGAATGGAGAAAAGCACCACGCGTTTGTCAGCATGTGGAGGCAAGGAAACATGCATTGGCAATGTACGATAGGTATCTGAAAAACATCGCCAGGTGGTGCGCATTGTAAGGCTTTCTAACAGGCCATTCACTAGTAGGAGTGAGAAAAACATCACGGGGTGGTGTGAATCGGAGGGTCTGAATTAGGATAGGCAGTGAGTGGCAATGTTAAATTTAGATAAGCACCCCGGTGTGGGCATCATGGGGAGGTCAGGAAACATGCTGTGTCCATGTAGCATAGGTTTCTGAAAAACATTGCGTGGTGGTGCGCATTGTAAGGTTTTCTAACAGGCCATTCATTAGTAGGAGTGAGAAAAACATCACGGCGTGGTTTGAATCAGAGGGCCTGAATCAGGATAGGCAGTGAGTGACAATTTAGGATGGAGAAAAGCACCACGGTGTGGTCACCATGGGGAGGTCCGGACACATGCAGTGGCAATGCGGGATAGGTTTCTGAATAACATCGCTGGGTGGTGCACATTGTAAGGTTTTCTAACAGGCCATTCACTAGTAAGAGTGAGAACAGCATCAAGCAGTGGTGTGAATCGGAGGGCCTGAATTAGGATAGGCATTGAGTAGCAACGTAGGATGGAGAAAAGCAACACTGGGTGGTCAGCATGATGAGGTCAGGAAACATGCAGTGGCAATGTAGGACAGATTTCTGAAAAACATCGCCATGTGGTGCGCATTGTAAGGCTTTCTAACAGGCCATTCAGTAGTAGGAGTGAGAAGAACATCACGGGGTAGTGTGAATCGGAGGGCCAGAATTAGGATAGGCAGTGAGTGGCAATGTAAAATGGAGAAAAGCACTACGGGGTGGTCAGCAAGGGGAGGTCAGGAAACATGCATTGGCAATATAGGATAGGTTTCTGAAAAACATCGCCAGGTGGTGCACATTGTAAGGCTTTCTAACAGGCCATTCACTAGTAGGAGTGAGAAATACATCACGGGGTGGTCTGAATCGGATTGCCTGAATCAGGATAGGCAGTGAGTGGCAATGTAGGATGGAGAAAAGCAACATGGTGTGGTCAGGATGTGGGGTCAGGAAACATGCAGTGGCAATGAGGGATAGCTTTCTGAAAAACAACGCGGGTGGTCCGCATTGTAAGGATTTCTAACAGGCCATTCACTAGAAGGAGTGAGAAAAACATCATGGAATGGTGCGAATCGGAGGGTCTGAATCAGGATAGGCAGTGAGAGGCAATGTAGGATGGATGAAAGCACCACGGAGTGGTCACCATGGGGAGGTCAGGATACATGCAGTGGCAATGTAGGATAGGTTTCTGAAAAACATCGCAGGTGTTGAGAATTGTAAGGGTTTCTTACTGGCCATTCACTAATAGGAGTGAGAAAAACATCACGGGGTGGTGTGAATCGGAGGGCCTGAATTATGATAGGCAGTGAATGGCAATGTAGAATGGAGAAAAGCACCACGGGGTGGTCAGCATGGGGATGTCAGGAAACATGCAGTGGCAATGTAGGATACTTTTCTGAAAAACATCGCGGGGTGGTGAGCATTGTAAGGGTTTCTAACAAGCCATTCACTTGAAAGAGTGAGAAATTCATCACGGGGTGGTGTGAATTGGAGGAACAGAATTACTATAGGCAGTGAATGGCAATGTAAAATGGAGAAAAGCACCACGGTGTGGTCAGCATGGGGAGGTCAGGAAACATGCATTGGCAATGTAGGATAGGTTTCTGAAAAAAAAGCGGGGTGGTGCCCATTGTAAGGCTTTCTAACAGGCCATTCACTACTAGGAGTGAGAAAAACATCACGGGGTGGTGTTAATCGGAGTGCCTGATTTAGGATAGGAAGTGAGTAGCAATGTAGGATGGAGAAAAGCACCACGGGGTGGTCAGCATGGGGAGGTCAGGAAACATGCAGTGGCAATGTAGGATAGGTTTCTCAAAAACATCACGGGGTGGTGCGCATTGTAAAGGTTTCTAACAGGCCATTCATTAGTAGGAGTGAGAAAAACATCACGGTGTGGTATAAATCAGATGTTTTGAATTAGGATAGGCAGTGAGTGGCAATGTAGGATGGAGAAAGGCACCACGGGGTGGTCAGAATGGGGAGGTCAGGACACATGCAGTGGCAATGTGGTATAGGTGTCTGAAAATCATCGCGGGTGGTGAGAATTGTAAGGGTTTCTAACAGGCCATTCACTAGTAGGTGAGAGAAACATCACGGGGTGGTGTGAATGTGAGGATTGAATTATGATAGGCAGTGAGTGGCAATGTAGGATTGAGAAAAGCACCATGGGGTGGTCAGCATGGGGAGGTCAGGAAACATACAGTGGCAATGTAGGATAGGTTTCTGAAAATCATCGCGGGTCGTGAGAATTGTAAGGGTTTCTAACATGCCATTCACTAGTAGGAGTGAGAAAAACATCACGGGGTGGTGTGAATCGGAGGGCCTGAATTATGATAGGCAGTGAGTGGCAATGTAGAATGGAGAAAAGCACCACGCGTTTGTCAGCATGTGGAGGCAAGGAAACATGCATTGGCAATGTACGATAGGTATCTGAAAAACATCGCCAGGTGGTGCGCATTGTAAGGCTTTCTAACAGGCCATTCACTAGTAGGAGTGAGAAAAACATCACGGGGTGGTGTGAATCGGAGGGTCTGAATTAGGATAGGCAGTGAGTGGCAATGTTAAATTTAGATAAGCACCCCGGTGTGGGCATCATGGGGAGGTCAGGAAACATGCTGTGTCCATGTAGGATAGGTTTCTGAAAAACATTGCGTGGTGGTGCGCATTGTAAGGTTTTCTAACAGGCCATTCATTAGTAGGAGTGAGAAAAACATCACGGCGTGGTTTGAATCAGAGGGCCTGAATCAGGATAGGCAGTGAGTGACAATTTAGGATGGAGAAAAGCACCACGGTGTGGTCACCATGGGGAGGTCCGGACACATGCAGTGGCAATGCGGGATAGGTTTCTGAATAACATCGCTGGGTGGTGCACATTGTAAGGTTTTCTAACAGGCCATTCACTAGTAAGAGTGAGAACAGCATCAAGCAGTGGTGTGAATCGGAGGGCCTGAATTAGGATAGGCATTGAGTAGCAACGTAGGATGGAGAAAAGCAACACTGGGTGGTCAGCATGATGAGGTCAGGAAACATGCAGTGGCAATGTAGGACAGATTTCTGAAAAACATCGCCATGTGGTGCGCATTGTAAGGCTTTCTAACAGGCCATTCAGTAGTAGGAGTGAGAAGAACATCACGGGGTAGTGTGAATCGGAGGGCCAGAATTAGGATAGGCAGTGAGTGGCAATGTAAAATGGAGAAAAGCACTACGGGGTGGTCAGCAAGGGGAGGTCAGGAAACATGCATTGGCAATATAGGATAGGTTTCTGAAAAACATCGCCAGGTGGTGCACATTGTAAGGCTTTCTAACAGGCCATTCACTAGTAGGAGTGAGAAATACATCACGGGGTGGTCTGAATCGGATTGCCTGAATCAGGATAGGCAGTGAGTGGCAATGTAGGATGGAGAAAAGCAACATGGTGTGGTCAGGATGTGGGGTCAGGAAACATGCAGTGGCAATGAGGGATAGCTTTCTGAAAAACAACGTGGGTGGTCGGCATTGTAAGGATTTCTAACAGGCCATTCACTAGAAGGAGTGAGAAAAACATCATGGAATGGTGCGAATCGGAGGGTCTGAATCAGGATAGGCAGTGAGAGGCAATGTAGGATGGATGAAAGCACCACGGAGTGGTCACCATGGGGAGGTCAGGATACATGCAGTGGCAATGTAGGATAGGTTTCTGAAAAACATCGCAGGTGTTGAGAATTGTAAGGGTTTCTTACTGGCCATTCACTAATAGGAGTGAGAAAAACATCACGGGGTGGTGTGAATCGGAGGGCCTGAATTATGATAGGCAGTGAATGGCAATGTAGAATGGAGAAAAGCACCACGGGGTGGTCAGCATGGGGATGTCAGGAAACATGCAGTGGCAATGTAGGATACTTTTCTGAAAAACATCGCGGGGTGGTGAGCATTGTAAGGGTTTCTAACAAGCCATTCACTTGAAAGAGTGAGAAATTCATCACGGGGTGGTGTGAATTGGAGGAACAGAATTACTATAGGCAGTGAATGGCAATGTAAAATGGAGAAAAGCACCACGGTGTGGTCAGCATGGGGAGGTCAGGAAACATGCATTGGCAATGTAGGATAGGTTTCTGAAAAAAAAGCGGGGTGGTGCCCATTGTAAGGCTTTCTAACAGGCCATTCACTAGTAGGAGTGAGAAAAACATCACGGGGTGGTGTTAATCGGAGTGCCTGATTTAGGATAGGAAGTGAGTAGCAATGTAGGATGGAGAAAAGCACCACGGGGTGGTCAGCATGGGGAGGTCAGGAAACATGCAGTGGCAATGTAGGATAGGTTTCTCAAAAACATCACGGGGTGGTGCGCATTGTAAAGGTTTCTAACAGGCCATTCATTAGTAGGAGTGAGAAAAACATCACGGTGTGGTATAAATCAGATGTTTTGAATTAGGATAGGCAGTGAGTGGCAATGTAGGATGGAGAAAGGCACCACGGGGTGGTCAGAATGGGGAGGTCAGGACACATGCAGTGGCAATGTGGTATAGGTGTCTGAAAATCATCGCGGGTGGTGAGAATTGTAAGGGTTTCTAACAGGCCATTCACTAGTAGGTGAGAGAAACATCACGGGGTGGTGTGAATGTGAGGATTGAATTATGATAGGCAGTGAGTGGAAATGTAGGATTGAGAAAAGCACCATGGGGTGGTCAGCATGGGGAGGTCAGGAAACATACAGTGGCAATGTAGGATAGGTTTCTGAAAAACATCGCGGGTCGTGAGAATTGTAAGGGTTTCTAACATGCCATTCACTAGTAGGAGTGAGAAAAACATCACGGGGTGGTGTGAATCGGAGGGCCTGAATTATGATAGGCAGTGAGTGGCAATGTAGAATGGAGAAAAGCACCACGCGTTTGTCAGCATGTGGAGGCAAGGAAACATGCATTTGCAATGTACGATAGGTATCTGAAAAACATCGCCAGGTGGTGCGCATTGTAAGGCTTTCTAACAGGCCATTCACTAGTAGGAGTGAGAAAAACATCACGGGGTGGTGTGTATCGGAGGGTCTGAATTAGGATAGGCAGTGAGTGGCAATGTTAAATTTAGAAAAGCACCACGGTGTGGGCATCATGGGGAGGTCAGGAAACATGCTGTGTCCATGTAGGATAGGTTTCTGAAAAACATTGCGTGGTGGTGCGCATTGTAAGGTTTTCTAACAGGCCATTCACTAGTAGGAGTGAGAAAAACATCACGGCGTGGTTTGAATCAGAGGGCCTGAATCAGGATAGGCAGTGATTGGCAATTTAGGATGGAGAAAAGCACCACGGTGTGGTCACCAAGGGGAGGTCCGGACACATGCAGTGGCAATGCGGGATAGGTTTCTGAAAAACATCGCTGGGTGGTGCACATTGTAAGGTTTTCTAACAGGCCATTCACTAGTAAGAGTTAGAACAGCATCACGGAGTGGTGTGAATCGGAGGGCCTGAATTAGGATAGGCATTGAGTAGCAACGTAGGATGGAGAAAAGCAACACTGGGTGGTCAGCATGATGAGGTCAGGAAACATGCAGTGGCAATGTAGGATAGATTTCTAAAAAACATCGCCGTGTGGTGCGCATTGTAAGGCTTTCTAACAGGCCATTCAGTAGTAGGAGTGAGAAGAACATCACGGGGTAGTGTGAATCGGAGGGCCTGAATTAGGATAGGCAGTGAGTGGCAATGTAAAATGGAGAAAAGCACCACAGTGTGGTCAGCGTGGGGAGGTCAGGAAACATGCATTGGCAATGTAGGATAGGTTTCGGAAAATCATCGCTGGGTCGTGGGCAATGTAAGGGTTTCTAACAGGCATTCACCAGTAGGAGTGAGAAAAACATCACGGGTTGCTGTGAATCGGAGGGTCTGAATCAGGATAAGGCAGTGAGTGACAATGTAGGATGGAGAAAAGCACCACTGGGTGGTCAGGTTGGAGAGGTCATGAATCATGCAGTGGCAATGTAGGATAGGTTTCTCAAAAACATCCCGGGGTGGTGCGCATTGTAAGGGTTTCTAACAGGCCATTCACTAGTAGGAGTGAGAAAAACATCACGGGGTGGTGTGAATCAGAGGGCCTGAATTATGATAGGCAGTGAATGGCAATGTAGGTTGGAGAATAGCACCACGGGGTGGTCAGCATGGGGAGGTCAGGAAACTAGCAGTGGCAACGTAGGATAATTTTCTGAAAAACATCGCGGGGTGGTGCGCATTGTAAGGGTATCTAACAGGCCGTTCTCTTGTAGGAGTGAGAAAAACATCATGGGGTGGTGTGATTCGGAGGGCCTGAATCAGAATAGGCAGTGAGTGGCAATGTAGGATGGAGAAAAGCACCACGGGGTGGTCAGTATGGGGAGGTCAGGAAACATGCATTGTCAATGTAGGATAGGTTTCTGAAAAATATCGCCAGGTGGTGCGCAGTGTAAGGCTTTCTAACATGGCATTCACTAGTAGGAGTGAGAAAAACATCACAGGGTGGTGTGAATCTGAGGGCCTGAATTAGCATAGGCAGTGAGTGGCAATGTAGGATGGAGTAAAGCACCACGGGGTGGTCAGTATGGGGAGGTCAGGAAATATGCTGTGGCAATGTAGGATAGGTTTCTGAAAAACATCGCGGGGTGGGGCGGATTGTAAGGGTTTCTAACAGGCCATTCACTAGTAGGAGTGAGAAATACATCATGGTGTGGGGTGAATCGGAGGGCCTGAATCAAGATAGACAGTGAGTGGCAATATCGGATGGAGAAAAGCACCACTCGTGGTCAGCATGGGGAGGTCAGGAAACATGCAGTGGCAATGTAGGATAGGTGTCTGAAAAACATCACGGGGTGGTGCGCATTGTAAGGGTTTCTAACAGGCCATTCACTAGTAGGAGTGAGAAAAATATCAAGGCGTGGTTGAATCAGATGTTTTGAATTAGGATAGGCAGTGACTGGCAATGTAGGATGGAGAAAAGCACCACTGGGTGGTCAGAATGGGGAGGTCAGGAAACATGCAATGGCAATGTGGGATAGCCTTCTGAAAAACATCGCGGGGTGGTGCACATTGTAAGGGTTTCTAACAGGCCATTCACTAGTAGAGGTGAGAAAAACATCACGGGTTGGTGTGAATCGGAGCGCCTGAATTAGGATTGGCAGTGAGTCACAATGACGCATGGAGGAAAGCACCACAGGGTGGTCAGCATGGGGAGGTCAGGAAACATGCAGTGGCAATGTAGAGTAGGTTTCTGATAAATATCGCTGGGTAGTGCGCATTGTAAGGTTTTCTAACAGGCCTTTCACTAGTAGGAGTGAGAAATACATCCCGGGGTTGTGTGAATCGGAGGGCCTGAATTAGGATAGGCAGTGAGTGGCAATGTAAAGTGGAGAAAAGCACCACGGTGTAGTCAGCATGGGGAGGTCAGGAAACATGAACTGGCAATGTAGGATAGGTTTCGGAAAATCATCGCTTGGTCGTGGGCATTGTAAGGGTTTCTAACTGGCATTCACCAGTAGGAGTGAGAAAAACATCACGGAATGGTGTGAATCGGAGGGTCTGAATTAGGATAGCCAGTGAGTGACAATGTAGGATGGAGAAAAGCACCACTGGGTGGTCAGGTTGGAGAGGTCATAAAACATGCAGTGGCAATGTAGGATAGGTTTCTCAAAAACATCCCGGGGTGGTGAGCATGGTAAGGGTTTCTAACAAGCCATTCAATAGAACGAGTGAGAAATTCATCAGGGGTGGTGTGAATTGGAGGAACAGAATTACGATAGGCAGTGAATGGCAATGTAAAATGGAGAAAAGCACCATGGTGTGGTCGTCATCGGGAGGTCAGGAAACATGCAGTGGCAATATAGGATAGGTTTCTGAAAAACATCGTGTGGTGCTGCGTGTTGTAAGGGTTTCTAACAAGCCATTCACTGGTAGGAGTGAGAAATACATCACGCGGTGGTGTGAATCGGAAGCCCTCAATCAGGATGGTCAGTGAGTTGCAATGAAGGATGGAGAAAAGCACCACGGGTTGGTGAGCATGGGGAGGTCAGGAAACATGCAGTGGCAATGTAGAATAGGTTTTGGATAAACATCACTGAGTGGTGGGCATTGTAAGGCTTTCTAACAGGCCATTGACTAGTAGGAGTGAGAACAACATCACGGGGAGGTGTGAATCGAAGGGCCTGATTTAGGATAGGCAGTGAGTGGCAATGTAGGATGGAGAAAAGCACCACGGGGTGGTCAGCATGGGGAGGTCAGGAAACATGCACTGGCAATGTAGGATAGGTTTCTGAAAATCATCGCCAGGTGGTGTGCATTGTAAGGCTTTCTCACAGGCCATTCACTAGTAGGAGTGAGAAAAACATCACGGGGTGGTGTGAGTTGGAGGGCCTGAATTAGCATAGAGAGTGAGTGGCAATGTAAGATGGATAAAAGCGCCACGGAGTGGTCACCATGGGGAGGTCAGGATACATGCAGTGGCAATGTAGGATAGGATTCTGAAAAACATCGTGGGTGGCGAGAATTGTAAGGGTTTCTAACAGGCCATTCACTAGTAAGAGTGAGAAAAACATCACGGGGTGGTGTGAATCCGAGGGCCTGAATTATGATAGGCACTGAATGGCAATGTAGGATGGAGAAAAGCACCACGGGGTTGTCAGCATGGGGAGGTCAGGAAACATGCAGTGGCAATGTAGGATAGGTTTCTGAAAAACATCGGCAGGTGGTGTGCATTGTAAGGCTTTCTAACAGGCCATTCACTAGTAGGAGTGAGAAAAACATCACGGGGTGGTGTGAATTGGAGGGCCTGAATTAGCATAGGCAGTGAGTGGCAATGTAGGATGGATAAAAGCACCACGGAGTGGTCACCATGGGGAGGTCAGGATACATGCAGTGGCAATGTAGGATACGTTTCTGAAAAACATCGCGGGTGGTGAGAATTGTAAGTGTTTGTAACAGGCCATTCACTTGTAGGAGTGAGAAACTCATCACGGGGTGGTGTGAATCAGAGGGCCTGAATTATGATAGGCAGTGAATGGCAATGGAGGATGGAGAATAGCACCACGGGGTGGTCAGCATGGGGAGGTCAGGAAACATGCAGTGGCAATGTAGGATAGGTTTCTGAAATCATCGGCAGGTGGTGTGCATTGTAAGGCTTTCTAACAGGCCATTCACTAGTAGGAGTGAGAAAAACATCACGGGGTGGTGTGAATTGGAGGGCCTGAATTAGCATAGGCAGTGAGTGGCAATGTAGGATGGATAAAAGCACCACGGAGTGGTCACCATGGGGAGGTCAGGATACATGCAGTGGCTATGTAGGATAGGTTTCTGAAAAACATCGCGGGTGGTGAGAATTGTAAGTGTTTCTAACAGGCCATTCACTAGTAGGAGTGAGAAACTTATCACGGGGTGGTGTGAATCAGAGGGCCTGAATTATGATAGGCTGTGAATGGCAATGTAGGATGGAGTTTAGCACCACGGGGTGGTCTGTATGGGGAGGTCAGGAAACATGCAGTGGCAATGTAGGATACTTTTCTGAAAAATATTGCGGGGTGGTGCGCATTGTAAGGGTATCTAACAGGCGGTTCCCTTGTAGGAGTGAGAAAAACATCATGGGGTGATGTGATTCGGAGGGCCTGAATCAGGAAAGGCAGTGAATGGCAATGTAGGATGGAGAAAAGCACGACGGGTTGGTGAGCAAGGGGAGGTCGGGAAACATGCAGTGGCAATGTAGGATACTTTTCTGAAAAACATCGCGGGGTGGTGAGCATTGTAAGGGTTTCTAACAAGCCATTCACTTGAAAGAGTGAGAAATTCATCACGGGGTGGTGTGAATTGGAGGAACAGAATTACTATAGGCAGTGAATGGCAATGTAAAATGGAGAAAAGCACCACGGTGTGGTCAGCATGGGGAGGTCAGGAAACATGCATTGGCAATGTAGGATAGGTTTCTGAAAAAAAAGCGGGGTGGTGCCCATTGTAAGGCTTTCTAACAGGCCATTCACTAGTAGGAGTGAGAAAAACATCACGGGGTGGTGTTAATCGGAGTGCCTGATTTAGGATAGGAAGTGAGTAGCAATGTAGGATGGAGAAAAGCACCACGGGGTGGTCAGCATGGGGAGGTCAGGAAACATGCAGTGGCAATGTAGGATAGGTTTCTCAAAAACATCACGGGGTGGTGCGCATTGTAAAGGTTTCTAACAGGCCATTCATTAGTAGGAGTGAGAAAAACATCACGGTGTGGTATAAATCAGATGTTTTGAATTAGGATAGGCAGTGAGTGGCAATGTAGGATGGAGAAAGGCACCACGGGGTGGTCAGAATGGGGAGGTCAGGACACATGCAGTGGCAATGTGGTATAGGTGTCTGAAAATCATCGCGGGTGGTGAGAATTGTAAGGGTTTCTAACAGGCCATTCACTAGTAGGTGAGAGAAACATCACGGGGTGGTGTGAATGTGAGGATTGAATTATGATAGGCAGTGAGTGGAAATGTAGGATTGAGAAAAGCACCATGGGGTGGTCAGCATGGGGAGGTCAGGAAACATACAGTGGCAATGTAGGATAGGTTTCTGAAAAACATCGCGGGTCGTGAGAATTGTAAGGGTTTCTAACATGCCATTCACTAGTAGGAGTGAGAAAAACATCACGGGGTGGTGTGAATCGGAGGGCCTGAATTATGATAGGCAGTGAGTGGCAATGTAGAATGGAGAAAAGCACCACGCGTTTGTCAGCATGTGGAGGCAAGGAAACATGCATTTGCAATGTACGATAGGTATCTGAAAAACATCGCCAGGTGGTGCGCATTGTAAGGCTTTCTAACAGGCCATTCACTAGTAGGAGTGAGAAAAACATCACGGGGTGGTGTGTATCGGAGGGTCTGAATTAGGATAGGCAGTGAGTGGCAATGTTAAATTTAGAAAAGCACCACGGTGTGGGCATCATGGGGAGGTCAGGAAACATGCTGTGTCCATGTAGGATAGGTTTCTGAAAAACATTGCGTGGTGGTGCGCATTGTAAGGTTTTCTAACAGGCCATTCACTAGTAGGAGTGAGAAAAACATCACGGCGTGGTTTGAATCAGAGGGCCTGAATCAGGATAGGCAGTGATTGGCAATTTAGGATGGAGAAAAGCACCACGGTGTGGTCACCAAGGGGAGGTCCGGACACATGCAGTGGCAATGCGGGATAGGTTTCTGAAAAACATCGCTGGGTGGTGCACATTGTAAGGTTTTCTAACAGGCCATTCACTAGTAAGAGTTAGAACAGCATCACGGAGTGGTGTGAATCGGAGGGCCTGAATTAGGATAGGCATTGAGTAGCAACGTAGGATGGAGAAAAGCAACACTGGGTGGTCAGCATGATGAGGTCAGGAAACATGCAGTGGCAATGTAGGATAGATTTCTAAAAAACATCGCCGTGTGGTGCGCATTGTAAGGCTTTCTAACAGGCCATTCAGTAGTAGGAGTGAGAAGAACATCACGGGGTAGTGTGAATCGGAGGGCCTGAATTAGGATAGGCAGTGAGTGGCAATGTAAAATGGAGAAAAGCACCACAGTGTGGTCAGCGTGGGGAGGTCAGGAAACATGCATTGGCAATGTAGGATAGGTTTCGGAAAATCATCGCTGGGTCGTGGGCAATGTAAGGGTTTCTAACAGGCATTCACCAGTAGGAGTGAGAAAAACATCACGGGTTGCTGTGAATCGGAGGGTCTGAATCAGGATAAGGCAGTGAGTGACAATGTAGGATGGAGAAAAGCACCACTGGGTGGTCAGGTTGGAGAGGTCATGAATCATGCAGTGGCAATGTAGGATAGGTTTCTCAAAAACATCCCGGGGTGGTGCGCATTGTAAGGGTTTCTAACAGGCCATTCACTAGTAGGAGTGAGAAAAACATCACGGGGTGGTGTGAATCAGAGGGCCTGAATTATGATAGGCAGTGAATGGCAATGTAGGTTGGAGAATAGCACCACGGGGTGGTCAGCATGGGGAGGTCAGGAAACTAGCAGTGGCAACGTAGGATAATTTTCTGAAAAACATCGCGGGGTGGTGCGCATTGTAAGGGTATCTAACAGGCCGTTCTCTTGTAGGAGTGAGAAAAACATCATGGGGTGGTGTGATTCGGAGGGCCTGAATCAGAATAGGCAGTGAGTGGCAATGTAGGATGGAGAAAAGCACCACGGGGTGGTCAGTATGGGGAGGTCAGGAAACATGCATTGTCAATGTAGGATAGGTTTCTGAAAAATATCGCCAGGTGGTGCGCAGTGTAAGGCTTTCTAACATGGCATTCACTAGTAGGAGTGAGAAAAACATCACAGGGTGGTGTGAATCTGAGGGCCTGAATTAGCATAGGCAGTGAGTGGCAATGTAGGATGGAGTAAAGCACCACGGGGTGGTCAGTATGGGGAGGTCAGGAAATATGCTGTGGCAATGTAGGATAGGTTTCTGAAAAACATCGCGGGGTGGGGCGGATTGTAAGGGTTTCTAACAGGCCATTCACTAGTAGGAGTGAGAAATACATCATGGTGTGGGGTGAATCGGAGGGCCTGAATCAAGATAGACAGTGAGTGGCAATATCGGATGGAGAAAAGCACCACTCGTGGTCAGCATGGGGAGGTCAGGAAACATGCAGTGGCAATGTAGGATAGGTGTCTGAAAAACATCACGGGGTGGTGCGCATTGTAAGGGTTTCTAACAGGCCATTCACTAGTAGGAGTGAGAAAAATATCAAGGCGTGGTTGAATCAGATGTTTTGAATTAGGATAGGCAGTGACTGGCAATGTAGGATGGAGAAAAGCACCACTGGGTGGTCAGAATGGGGAGGTCAGGAAACATGCAATGGCAATGTGGGATAGCCTTCTGAAAAACATCGCGGGGTGGTGCACATTGTAAGGGTTTCTAACAGGCCATTCACTAGTAGAGGTGAGAAAAACATCACGGGTTGGTGTGAATCGGAGCGCCTGAATTAGGATTGGCAGTGAGTCACAATGACGCATGGAGGAAAGCACCACAGGGTGGTCAGCATGGGGAGGTCAGGAAACATGCAGTGGCAATGTAGAGTAGGTTTCTGATAAATATCGCTGGGTAGTGCGCATTGTAAGGTTTTCTAACAGGCCTTTCACTAGTAGGAGTGAGAAATACATCCCGGGGTTGTGTGAATCGGAGGGCCTGAATTAGGATAGGCAGTGAGTGGCAATGTAAAGTGGAGAAAAGCACCACGGTGTAGTCAGCATGGGGAGGTCAGGAAACATGAACTGGCAATGTAGGATAGGTTTCGGAAAATCATCGCTTGGTCGTGGGCATTGTAAGGGTTTCTAACTGGCATTCACCAGTAGGAGTGAGAAAAACATCACGGAATGGTGTGAATCGGAGGGTCTGAATTAGGATAGCCAGTGAGTGACAATGTAGGATGGAGAAAAGCACCACTGGGTGGTCAGGTTGGAGAGGTCATAAAACATGCAGTGGCAATGTAGGATAGGTTTCTCAAAAACATCCCGGGGTGGTGAGCATGGTAAGGGTTTCTAACAAGCCATTCAATAGAACGAGTGAGAAATTCATCAGGGGTGGTGTGAATTGGAGGAACAGAATTACGATAGGCAGTGAATGGCAATGTAAAATGGAGAAAAGCACCATGGTGTGGTCGTCATCGGGAGGTCAGGAAACATGCAGTGGCAATATAGGATAGGTTTCTGAAAAACATCGTGTGGTGCTGCGTGTTGTAAGGGTTTCTAACAAGCCATTCACTGGTAGGAGTGAGAAATACATCACGCGGTGGTGTGAATCGGAAGCCCTCAATCAGGATGGTCAGTGAGTTGCAATGAAGGATGGAGAAAAGCACCACGGGTTGGTGAGCATGGGGAGGTCAGGAAACATGCAGTGGCAATGTAGAATAGGTTTTGGATAAACATCACTGAGTGGTGGGCATTGTAAGGCTTTCTAACAGGCCATTGACTAGTAGGAGTGAGAACAACATCACGGGGAGGTGTGAATCGAAGGGCCTGATTTAGGATAGGCAGTGAGTGGCAATGTAGGATGGAGAAAAGCACCACGGGGTGGTCAGCATGGGGAGGTCAGGAAACATGCACTGGCAATGTAGGATAGGTTTCTGAAAATCATCGCCAGGTGGTGTGCATTGTAAGGCTTTCTCACAGGCCATTCACTAGTAGGAGTGAGAAAAACATCACGGGGTGGTGTGAGTTGGAGGGCCTGAATTAGCATAGAGAGTGAGTGGCAATGTAAGATGGATAAAAGCGCCACGGAGTGGTCACCATGGGGAGGTCAGGATACATGCAGTGGCAATGTAGGATAGGATTCTGAAAAACATCGTGGGTGGCGAGAATTGTAAGGGTTTCTAACAGGCCATTCACTAGTAAGAGTGAGAAAAACATCACGGGGTGGTGTGAATCCGAGGGCCTGAATTATGATAGGCACTGAATGGCAATGTAGGATGGAGAAAAGCACCACGGGGTTGTCAGCATGGGGAGGTCAGGAAACATGCAGTGGCAATGTAGGATAGGTTTCTGAAAAACATCGGCAGGTGGTGTGCATTGTAAGGCTTTCTAACAGGCCATTCACTAGTAGGAGTGAGAAAAACATCACGGGGTGGTGTGAATTGGAGGGCCTGAATTAGCATAGGCAGTGAGTGGCAATGTAGGATGGATAAAAGCACCACGGAGTGGTCACCATGGGGAGGTCAGGATACATGCAGTGGCAATGTAGGATACGTTTCTGAAAAACATCGCGGGTGGTGAGAATTGTAAGTGTTTGTAACAGGCCATTCACTTGTAGGAGTGAGAAACTCATCACGGGGTGGTGTGAATCAGAGGGCCTGAATTATGATAGGCAGTGAATGGCAATGGAGGATGGAGAATAGCACCACGGGGTGGTCAGCATGGGGAGGTCAGGAAACATGCAGTGGCAATGTAGGATAGGTTTCTGAAATCATCGGCAGGTGGTGTGCATTGTAAGGCTTTCTAACAGGCCATTCACTAGTAGGAGTGAGAAAAACATCACGGGGTGGTGTGAATTGGAGGGCCTGAATTAGCATAGGCAGTGAGTGGCAATGTAGGATGGATAAAAGCACCACGGAGTGGTCACCATGGGGAGGTCAGGATACATGCAGTGGCTATGTAGGATAGGTTTCTGAAAAACATCGCGGGTGGTGAGAATTGTAAGTGTTTCTAACAGGCCATTCACTAGTAGGAGTGAGAAACTTATCACGGGGTGGTGTGAATCAGAGGGCCTGAATTATGATAGGCTGTGAATGGCAATGTAGGATGGAGTTTAGCACCACGGGGTGGTCTGTATGGGGAGGTCAGGAAACATGCAGTGGCAATGTAGGATACTTTTCTGAAAAATATTGCGGGGTGGTGCGCATTGTAAGGGTATCTAACAGGCGGTTCCCTTGTAGGAGTGAGAAAAACATCATGGGGTGATGTGATTCGGAGGGCCTGAATCAGGAAAGGCAGTGAATGGCAATGTAGGATGGAGAAAAGCACGACGGGTTGGTGAGCAAGGGGAGGTCGGGAAACATGCAGTCGCAATGTAGGATAGGTTTCGGAAAAACATCGCGGGGTGGTGCGCAATGTAAGGGTTTGTAGCAGGCCATTAACTGGTAGGAGTGAGAAAAACATCACAGGGTTGTATTAAACAGAGGGCCTGAATCATAATAGGCAGTGAGTGGCAATGCATAATAGAGAAAAGCACCACGGGGTGGTCAGCCTGGAGATGTCAGGAAACATGCATTGGCAAAGTAGGATAGGTTTCTGAAAAACATCGTGGGGTTGTGCGCATTGTAAGGCTTTCTAACAAGCCATTGACAAGTAGGAGAGAAAAAAAACATCACGGAGTGGTGTGAATCAGAAGGCCTGAATTAGGAAAGGCAGTGAGTGGCAATTTAGGATGGAGAAAAGCACCACGATGTGGTCACCATGGGGAGGTCAGGAAACATGCATTGGCAATGTAGGATAGGTTTCGGAAAATCATCGCTGATTTGTGGGCATTGTAAGGGTTTCTAACAGTCATTCACCAGTAGGAGTGAGAAAAACATCACGGGATGGTGTGAATCGTAGGGTCTGAATCAGGATAGGCAGTGAGTGACAATGTAGGATGGAGAAAAACACCACTGGGTGGTCAGGTTGGAGAGGTCATGAAACATGCAGTGGCAATGTAGGATAGGTTTCTCAAAAACATCCCGGGGTGGTGAGCATTGTAAGGGTTTCTAACAAGCCATTCACTAGAACGAGTGAGAAATTCATCACGGGGTGGTGTGAATTGGAGGAACAGAATTACGATAGCCAGTGAATGGCAATGTAAAATGGAGAAAAGCACCACGGTGTGGTCGGCATGGGGAAGTCAGGAAACATGCAGTGGCAATGTAGGATAGGTTTCTGAAAAACATCGTGTGGTGCTGCGCATTGTAAGGGTTTCTAACAAGCCATTCACTAGCAGGAGTGAGAAATACATAACGCGGTGGTGTGAATCGGAAGCCCTCAATCAGGATGGTCAGTCAGTTGCAATGTAGGATGAAGAAAAGCACCACGGGGTGGTCAGGATGGGGAGGTCAGGAAACATGCAGTGGCAATGTAGGATAGGCTTCTGAAAAACATCGCCAGGTGGTGTGCAGTGTAAGGCTTTCTAACAGTGCATTCCCTAGTAGGAGTGAGAAAAAGATCACGGGGTGGTGTGATTCGGAGGGCCTGAATTAGCATAGGCAGTGAGTGGCAATGTAGGATGAAGAAAAGCACCACGGGGTGGTCAGTATGGGGAGGTTAGGAAATATGCAGTGGCAATGTAGGATAGGTTTCTGAAAAACATCGCGGGGTGGGGCGGATTGTAAGGGTTTCTAACAGGCCATTCACTAGTAGGAGTGAGAAATACATCACGGCGTGGTTTGAATTGGAGGGCCTGAATCAAGATAGACAGTGAGTGGCAATATCGGATGGAGAAAAGCACTGCTGGTGGTCAGCATGGGGAGGTCAGGAAACATGCAGTGGCAATATAGGATAGGTTTCTGAACAACATCACGGGGTGCTGCGCGTTGTAATTGTTTCTTACAGGCCATTCACTAGTAGGCGTGAGAAAAATATCACGGCGTGGTTGAATCAGATGTTTTGAATTAGGATAGGCAGTGATTGGCAATGTAGGATGGAGAAAAGCACCACGGGGTGGTCCGAATGGGGAGGTCAGGAAACATGCAATGGCAATGTGGGATAGCCTTCTGAAAAACATCGCTGGGTCTTTGGCATTGTAAGGGTTTCTAACTGGCATTCACCAGTAGGAGTGAGAAAAACATCACGGGTTGGTGTGAATCGGAGGGCCTGAATTAGGATTGGCAGTGAGTCACAATGATGCATGGCGGAAAGCACCACAGGGTGGTCAACATGGGGAGGTCAGGAAACATGCAGTGGCAATGTAGAATAGGTTTCTGATAAATATCGCTTGGTGGTGCGCATTGTAAGGTTTTCTAACAAGCCATTCACTAGAACGAGTGAGAAATTCATCAGGGGTGGTGTGAATTGGAGGAACAGAATTACGATAGGCAGTGAATGGCAATGTAGGATGGAGAAAAGCACCACAGGGTGGTCAGGTTGGAGAGGTCAGGAAACATGCAGTGGCAATGTAGGATAGGTTTCTGAAAAACATCGTGTGGTGCTGCGCGTTGTAAGGGTTTCTAACAAGCCATTCACTAGTAGGAGTGAGAAATACAACACGCGATGGTGTGAATCGGAAGCCCTCAATCAGGATGGTCAGTGAGTTGCAATGAAGGATGGAGAAAAGCACCACGGGTTGGTGAGCATGGGGAGGTCAGGAAAAATGTAGTGGCAATGTAAAATAGGTTTCGCATAAACATCACTGGGTGGTGGGCATTGTAAGGCTTTCTAACAGGCCATGCACTAGTAGGAGTGAGAAAAACATCACGGGGAGGTGTGAATCGAAGGGCCTGATTTAGGATAGGCAGTGAGTGGCAATGTAGGATGGAGAAAAGCACCACGGGGTGGTCAGCATGGGGAGGTCAGGAAACATGCACTGGCAATGTAGGATAGGTTTCTGAAAAACATCGCGAGGTGGTGTGCATTGTAAGGGTTTCTCACAGGCCATTCACTAGTAGGAGTGAGAAAAACATCACGGGGTGGTGTGAATCGGAGGGCCTGAATTAGCATAGGCAGTGAGCGGCAATGTAGGATGGAGAAAAGCGCCACGGGGTGGTCAGTATATGGAGGTCAGGAAATATGCAGTGGCAATATAGGATAGGTTTCTGAAAAACATCGTGGGGTGGGGCGGAATGTACGGGTTTCTAACAGGCCATGCACTAGTAGGAGTGAGAAATACATCATGGTGTGGTGTGAATCAGAGGGCCTCAATCAAGATAGACAGTGAGTGGCAATATTGGATGGAGAAAAGCACCCCTGGTGGTCAGCATGGGGAGGTCAGGAAACATTCAGTGGCAATGTAGGATAGGTTTCTGAAAAACATCAAGGGGTGGTGCGCATTGTAAGGGTTTCTAACAGGCCATTCACTAGTAGGAGTGAGAAAAACATCACGGCGTGGTGTGAATCAGATGTTTTGAATTAGGATAGGCAGTGAGTGGCAATGTAGGATGGAGAAAAGCACCACGGGGTGGTCAGAATGGGGAGGTCAGGAAACATGCAGTGGCAATGTGGGATAGCTTTCTGAAAAACATCGCGGGGTGGTGCGCATTGTAAGGGTTTCTAACAGGCCATTAACTAGTAAGAGTGAGAAAAACATCACGGCGTGGTGTGAATCAGAGGGCCTGAATCAGGATAGGCAGTGAGTGGCAATGTAGGATGGAAAAAAGCATCACGGGTTGGTCACCATGGGGAGGTCAGGACACATGCAGTGGCAATGTGGTATAGGTGTCTGAAAATCATCGCGTGTGGTGAGAATTGTAAGGGTTTCTAACAGGCCATTCACTAGTAGGAGTGAGAAAAACATCAGGGGGTGGTGTGAATGGGAGGATTGAATTATGATAGGCAGTGAGTGGCAATGTAGGATGGAGAAAAGCACCATGGGGTGGTCAGCATGGGGAGGTCAGGAAACATACAGTGGCAATGTAGATAGGTTTCTGAAAAACATCATGGGGTGGTGCGCATTGTAAAGCTTTCTAAAAAGCCATTGACAAGGAGGAGTGAAAAAAACATCACGGGGTCGTGTGAATCGGAGGGCCTGTATTAGGATAGGCTGTGAGTGGCAATGTAGGATGGAAAAATGCACCATGGGTTTGTCAGCATGGGGAGGCAAGGAAACATGCATTGGCAATGTAGAATAGGTTTCTGTTAAACATTGCGGGGTGGTGCGCATTGTATGGGTTTCTAAAAGTCCATTGACTAGTAGGAGTGAGAACAACGTCACAGGGTGGTGCGATTCATAGGGCCTGAATAAGGATAGGCATTGAGTGGCTATGTAGGATGGAGAAAAGCACCACACCGTGGTCACCATGGGGAGGTCAGGAAACATGCAGTGGCAACGTAGGATAGGTTTGTGAAAAAAAAAGCAGGGTGGTGCGCATTGTATTGGTTTCTAACAGGCCATTCACTAGTGGGAGTGAGAAAAACATCACGGGGTGGTGTGAATCGGAGGGCCTGATTTAGGATAGGCAGTGGGTGGCAATGTAGGATGGAGAAAAGCACCATGGGGTGGTCAGCAAAGGGAGGTCAAGAAACATGCACTGGCAATGTAGGATAGGTTTCTGAAAAACATCACTCGGTGGTGCGCATTGTAAGGTTGTCTAACAGGCAATTCACTAGTAGGAGTGAGCAAAACATCACGGGGTGGTGTGAATCAGATGTTCTGAATTAGGATAGGTAGTCAGTGGCAATGTAGGATTGAGAAAAGCACCACGGGGTGGTCAGCATGGGGAGGTCAGGAAACATGTATTGGCAATGTGGGATGAGTTTCTGGAAAACATCGCTGGGATGGTGCGCCTTTTGAATCTTTGTAACAGGCCTTTCACTAGTAGGAGTGAGAAAAACATCATGGGGTGGTGTTAATCGGAGGGCCAGAATTAGGATAGGCAGTGAGTGGCAATGTAAAATGGAGAAAAGCACCACGGGGTGGTCAGCAAGGAGAGGTCAGGAAACATGCATTGGCAAGGTAGGATAGGTTTCTGAAAAACATCGCCAGGTGGTGCACATTGTAAGGCTTTATAACAGACCATTCACTAGTAGGAGTGAGAAAAACATCACGGGTTGCTCTGAATCGGAGGGCCTGAATCAGGTTAGGCAGTGAGTGGCAATGTAGGATGGGGAAAAGCACCAAGGGGTGGTCAGGATGGGGGGTCAGGAAACATGCAGTGGCAATGTGGGATAGCTTTCTGAAAAACATCGCGGGTTGGTGCACATTGTAAGGCTTTCTAACAGGCCATTCACTAATAGGAATGAGAAATACATCACGTGGTGGTCTGAATCTAAGGGCCTGAATCAGGATAGGCAGTGAGTGGCAATGTAGGATGGAGAAAAGCAACACGGGGTGGTGAGGATGTGGGGTCAGGAAACATGCAGTGGCAATGAGGGATAGCTTTCTGTAAAACATCATGGGTTGGTTCGCATTGTAAGGATTTCTAACAGGCCATTCACTAGAAGGAGTGAGAGAAACATCACGGCGTGGTGCGAATCGGAGGGCCTGAATCAGGATAGGCAGTGAGTGGCAATGTAGGATGGATAAAAGCACCACGGAGTGGTCACCATGGGGAGGTCAGGATACATGCAGTAGCAATGTAGGATAGGTTTCTGAAAAACATCGCTGGTGGTGAGAATTGTAAGGGTTTCTAACAGGCCATTCACTAGTAGGAGTGAGAAAAACATCACGGGGTGGTGTGCATCGGAGGGCCTGAATTATGATAGGCAGAGAATGGCAATGTAGGATGGAGAAAAGCACCACGGGGTGGTCAGCATGGGGAGGTCAGGAAACATGCAGTGGCAATGTAGGATACTTTTCTGAAAAACACCGCGGGGTGGTTCGCATTGTAAGGTTATCTAACAGGCCATTCATTGGTAGGAGTGAGCAAAACATCATGGGGTGGTGTGATTTGGAGGGCCTGAATCAGGATAGGCAGTGAGTGGCAATGTAGGATGGAGAAAAGCACCACGGGTTGGTCAGTATGGGGAGGTCAGGAAACATGCGTTGTCAATGTAGGATGGGTTTCTGAAAAACATCGCCAGGTGGTGCGCATTGTAAGGATTTCTAACAGGGCATTCACTTGTAGGAGTGGGAAAAACATTACGGGGTGGTGTGAATCGCAGGGCCTGAATTAGCATAGACAGTGAGTGGCAATGTAGGATGGAGAAAAGCACCACGGGGTGGTCAGTATGGGGTGGTCAGGAAATATGCAGTGGCAATGTAGAATAGGTTTCTGATAAACATCGCTGGGTGGTGCGCATTGTAAGGTTTTCTAACAGGCCATTCACTAGAAGGAGTGAGAACAACATCACGGGGTGGTGTGAATCGGAGGGCCTGAATCAGGAGAGGCAGTGAGTGGCAATGTAGAATGGAGAAAAGCACCACAGGGTGGTCAGGTTGGAGAGGTCAGGAAACATGATGGGACAATGTAGGATAGGTTTCTCAAAAACATCGCGGGGTGGTGCGCATTGTAAGGGATTCTAACAGGCCATTCACTAGTAGGAGTGAGAAATACATCACGGGGTGGTGTGAATCGGAGGGCCTGAATCAGGAGAGGCAGTGAATGGCATTCTAAAATGGAGAAAAGCACCATGGTGTGGTCAGCATGGGGAGGTCAGGAAACATGCAGTGGCAATATAGGATAGGTTTCTGAAAAACATCACGGGGTGCTGCGCGTTGTAAGTGTTTCTTACAGGCCTTTCACTAGTAGCAGTGAAAAATACATCCCGGGGTGGTGTGAATCGGAAGCCCTGAATCAGGATGGTCAGTGAGTGGCAATGTAGGTTGGAGAAAAGCACGACGTGTTGGTGAGCAACGGGAGGTCGGGAAACATGCAGTCGCAATGTAGGATAGGTTTCGGAAAAACATCGCGGGGTGGTGCGCAATGTAAGGGTTTGTAGCAGGCCATTAACTGGTAGGAGTGAGAAAAACATCACAGGGTTGTATTAAACAGAGGGCCTGAATCATAATAGGCAGTGAGTGGCAATGCATAATAGAGAAAAGCACCACGGGGTGGTCAGCCTGGAGATGTCAGGAAACATGCATTGGCAATGTAGCTTAGGTTTCTGAAAAACATCGTGGGCTTGTGCGCATTGTAAGGCTTTCTAACAAGCCATTGACAAGTAGGAGAGAAAAAAACATCACGGAGTGGTGTGCATCGGAAGGCCTGAATTAGGAAAGGCTGTGAGTGGCAATGTAGGATGGAGAAAAGCACCACGCGTTTGTCAGCCTGTGGAGGCAAGGAAACATGCATTGGCAATGTATGATAGGTAACTGAAAAACATCGCCAGGTGGTGCGCATTGTAAGGCTTTCTAACAGGCCGTTCACTAGTAGGAGTGAGAAAAACATCAAAGGGTGGTGTGAATCAGAGGGTCTGAATTAGGATAGGCAGTGAGTGGCAATGTTAAATGGAGAAAAGCACCACGGTGCGGGCAGCATGGAGAGGTCAGGAAACATGCAGTGGCAATGTAGGATAGGTTTCTGAAAAACATCGCTGGGTGGTGCACATTGTAAGGTTTTCTAACAGGCCATTCACTAGTAAGAGTGAGAACAGCATCACGGAGTGGTGTGAATCGGAGGGTCTGAATTAGGATAGGCAGTGAGTGGCAATGTTAAATGGAGAAAAGCACCACGGTGTGGGCAGCATGGGGAGGTCAGAAAACATGGAGTGGCAATGTAGGATAGGTTTCTGAGAAACTTCGCCGTGTGGTGCGCATTGTAAGGCTTTCTAACAGGCCATTCAGGAGTATGCGTGAGAAGAACATCACGGGGTAGTGTGAATCGGAGGGCCTGAATTAGGATAGGCAGTGAGTGGCAATGTAACATGGAGAAAAGCACCACGGTGTTGTCAGCATGGGGAGGTCAGGAAACATGCATTGGCAATGTAGGATAGGTTTCGGAAAATCATCGCTGGGTCGTGGGCATTGTAAGGATTTCTAACAGGCATTCACCAGTAGGAGTGAGAAAAACATCACGGGTTGGTGTGAATCGGAGGGTCTGATTCAGGATAGGCAGTGAGTGACAATGTAGGATGGAGAAAAGCACAACTGGGTGGTCTGGTTGGAGAGGTCATGAAACATGCAGTGGCAATGTAGGATAGGTTTCTCAAAAACATCGCAGGGTGGTGAGCATTGTAAGGCTATCTAAAAAGCCATTCACTAGAACGAGTGAGAAATTCATCACGGGGTGGTGTGAATTGGAGGAACAGAATTACGATAGGCAGTGAATGGCAATGTAAAATGGAGAAAAGCACCACGGTGTGGTCGGCATGGGGAGGTCAGGAAACATGCAGTGGCAATGTAGGATAGGTTTCTGAAAAAAAAAGGGGGTGGTGCGCATTGTAAGGCTTTCTAACAGGCCATTCACTAGTAGGAGTGAGAAAAACATCACGGGGTGGTGTTAATCGGAGGGCCTGATTTAGGATAGGAAGTGAGTAGCAATGTAGGATGGAGAAAAGCACCACGGGGTGGTCAGCAGTTGGAGGTCAGGAAACATGCCGTGGCAATGTAGGATAGTATTCTGAAAAACATCACAGGGTGGTGCGCATTGCAAGGGTTTCTAAGAGGCCATTCACTAGTATGAGTGAGAAAAACATCACGGGGTGGTGTGAATCAGATGTTCTGAATTAGGATAGGCATTGAGTGGCAATGTAGGATGGAGAAAAGCACCCCAGGTTGGTCAGCATGGGGAGGTCAGAAAACATGCACTGGCAAAGTAGGATAGGTTTCTGAAAAACATCGCCAGGTCGTGGGCATTGTAAGGCTTTCTAAAAGGCCATTCACTAGTAGGAGTGAGAAAAACATCACGGGGTGGTGTGAGTTGGAGGGCCTGAATTAGCATAGGCAGTGAGTGGCAATGTAGGATGGATAAAAGCACCACGGATTGGTCACCATGGGGAGGTCAGGATACATGCAGTGGCAATGTAGGATAGGTTTCTGAAAAACATCGCGAAGGTGAGAATTGTAAGGGTTTCTAACAGGCCATTCACAAGTAGGAGTGAGAAAAACATCACGGGGTGGTGTGAATTGGAGGCCTGAATTATGATAGGCAGTGAATGGCAATGTAGGATGGAGAAAACTACCACGGGGTGGTCAGTATGGGGAGGTCAGGAAACATGCAGTGGCAACGTAGGATACTTTTCTGAAAAATATCGCGGGGTGGTGCGCATTCTAAGGGTATCTAACAGGCCATTCACTAGTACTAGTGAGAAAAACATCATGGGGTGGTGTGATTCGGAGGGCCTGAATCAGGATAGGCAGTGAGTGGCAATGTAGGATGGAGAAAACTACCACGGGGTGGTCAGTATGGGGAGGTCAGGAAACATGCATTGTCAATGTAGGATAGGTTTCTGAAAAACATCGTAAGGTGGTGCGCATTGTAAGGCTTTCTAACAGGGCATTCACTAGTAGGGGTGAGAAAAACATCACGGGGTGGTGTGAATCGGAGGGCCTGAATTAGCATAGGCAGTGAGCGGCAATGTAGGATGGAGAAAAGCACCACGGGGTGGGCAGTATATGGAGGTCAGGAAATATGCAGTGGCAATGTAGGATAGGTTTCTGAAAAACATCGCGGGGTGGGGCGGAATGTTCGGGTTTCTAACAGGCCATTCACTAGTAGGAGTGAGAAATACATCATGGTGTGGTGTGAATCGGAGGGCCTCAATCAAGATAGACAGTGAGTGGCAATATCGGATGGAGAAAAGCACCACTGGTGGTCAGAATGGGGAGGTCAGGAAACATGCAGTGGCAATGTGGTATAGGTGTCTGAAAATCATCGCGTGTGGTGAGAATTGTAAGGGTTTCTAACAGGCCATTCACTAGTAGGAGTGAGAAAAACATCACGGCGTGGTGTGAATCAGATGGCCTGAATCAGGATAGGCAGTGAGTGGCAATGTAGGATGGACAAAAGCATGACGGGTTGGTCACCATGGGGAGGTCAGGACACATGCAGTGGCAATGTGGTATAGGTGTCTGAAAATCATCGCGTGTGGTGAGAATTGTAAGGGTTTCTAACAGGCCATTCACTAGTAGGAGTGAGAAAAACATCAGGGGGTCATGTGAATGGGAGGATTGAATTATGATAGGCAGTGAGTGGCAATGTAGGATGGAGAAAAGCACCATGGGGTGGTCAGCATGGGGAGGTCAGGAAACATACAGTGGCAATGTAGATAGGTTTCTGAAAAACATCATGGGGTGGTGCGCATTGTAAAGCTTTCTAAAAAGCCACTGACAAGGAGGAGTGAAAAAAACATCACAGGGTCGTGTGAATCGGAGGGCCTGTATTAGGATAGGCTGTGAGTGGCTATGTAGGATGGAAAAATGCACCACGGGTTTGTCAGTATGGGGAGGCAAGGAAACATGCATTGGCAATGTAGAATAGGTTTCTGTTAAACATTGCGGGGAGGTGCGCATTGTATGGGTTTCTAAAAGTCCATTGACTAGTAGGAGTGAGAACAACGTCACGGGGTGGTGCGATTCGGAGGGCCTGAATTAGGATAGGCATTGAGTGGCTATGTAGGATGGAGAAAAGCACCACACCGTGGTCACCATGGGGAGGTCAGGAAACATGCAGTGTCAATGTAGGATAGGTTTGTGAAAAAAAAAGCAGGGTGGTGCGCATTGTATTGGTTTCTAACAGGCCATTCACTAGTGGGAGTGAGAAAAACATCACGGGATGGTGTGAATCGGAGGGCCTGATTTAGGATAGGAAGTGGGTGGCTATGTAGGATGGAGAAAAGCACCATGGGGTGGTCAGCACAGGGAGGTCAAGAAACATGCAGTGGCAATGTAGGATAGGTTTCTGAAAAACATCACTCGGTGGTGCGCATTGTAAGGTTGTCTAACAGGCGATTCACTAGTAGGAGTGAGCAAAATTTCACGGGGTGGTGTGAATCAGATGTTCTGAATTAGGATAGGTGTCAGTGGCAATGTAGGATTGAGAAAAGCACCACGGGGTGGTCAGCAGGGGGAGGTCAGGAAACATGTATTGGCAATGTGGGATGAGTTTCTGGAAAACATCGCCGGGATGGTGCGTGTTTTAAATCTTTGTAACAGGCCTTTCACTAGTAGGAGTGAGAAAAACATCATGGGGTGGTGTTAATCGGAGGGCCAGAATTAGGATAGGCAGTGAGTGGCAATGTAAAATGGAGAAAAGCACCACGGGGTGGTCAGCAAGGGGAGGTCAGGAAACATGCATTGGCAAGGTAGGATAGGTTTCTGAAAAACATCGCCAGGTGGTGCACATTGTAAGGCTTTATAACAGGCCATTCACTAGTAGCAGTGAGAAAAACATCACGGGTTGCTCTGAATCAGAGGGCCTGAATCAGGTTAGGCAGTGAGTGGCAATGTAGGATGGGGAAAAGCATCAAGGGTTGGTCAGGATGGGGTGTCAGGAAACATGCAGTGGCAATGTGGGATAGCTTTCTGAAAAACATCGCGGGTTGGTGCACATTGTAAGGATTTCTAACAGGCCATTCACTAGAAGGAGTGAGAGAAACATCACGGCGTGGTGCGAATCGGAGGGCCTGAATCAGGATAGGCAGTGAGTGGCAATGTAGGATGGATAAAAGCACCACGGAGTGGTCACCATGGGGAGGTCAGGATACATGCAGTAGCAATGTAGGAAAGGTTTCTGAAAAACATTGCTGGTGGTGAGAATTGTGAGGGTTTCTAACAGGCCATTCACTAGTAGGAGTGAGAAAAACATCACGGGGTAGTGTGCATCGGAGGGCCTGAATTATGATAGGCAGAGAATGGCAATGTAGGATGGAGAAAAGCACCACGGGGTGGTCAGCATGGGGAGGTCAGGAAACATGCAGTGGCAATGTAGGATACTTTTCTGAAAAACACCGCAGGGTGGTTCGCATTGTAAGGTTATCTAACAGGCCATTCATTGGTAGGAGTGAGCAAAACATCATGGGGTGGTGTGATTCGGAGGGCCTGAATCAGGATAGGCAGTGAGTGGCAATGTAGGATGGAGAAAAGCACCACGGGTTGGTCAGTATGGGGAGGTCAGGAAACATGCATTGTCAATGTAGGATAGGTTTCTGAAAAACATCGCCAGGTGGTGCGCATTGTAAGGATTTCTAACAGGGCATTCACTTGTAGGCGTGGGAAAAACATTACGGGGTGGTGTGAATCGGAGGGCCTGAATTAGCATAGGCAGTGAGTGGCAATGTAGGATGGAGAAAAGCACCACGGGGTGGTCAGTATGGGGAGGTCAGGAAATATGCAGTGGCAATGTAGAATAGGTTTCTGATAAACATCGCTGGGTGGTGCGCATTGTAAGGTTTTCTAACAGGCCATTCACTAGAAGGAGTGAGAACAACATCACGGGGTGGTGTGAATCGGAGGGACTGAATCAGGAGAGGCAGTGAGTGGCAATGTAGGATGGAGAAAAGCACCATGGTGTGGTCAGCATGGGGAGGTCAGGAAACATGCAGTGGCAATATAGGATAGGTTTCTGAAAAACATCACGGGGTGCTGCGCGTTGTAAGTGTTTCTTACAGGCCTTTCACTAGTAGGAGTGAAAAATACATCCCGGGGTGGTGTGAATCGGAAGCCCTGAATCAGGATGGTCAGTGAGTGGCAATGTAGGTTGGAGAAAAGCACGACGGGTTGGTGAGCAAGGGGAGGTCGGGAAACATGCAGTCGCAATGTAGGATAGGTTTCGGAAAAACATCGCGGGGTGGTGCGCAATGTAAGGGTTTGTAGCAGGCCATTAACTGGTAGGAGTGAGAAAAACATCACAGGGTTGTATTAAACAGAGGGCCTGAATCATATTAGGTAGTGAGTGGCAATGCATAATAGAGAAAAGCACCACGGGGTGGTCAGCCTGGAGATGTCAGGATACATGCATTGGCAATGTAGCATAGGTTTCTGAAAAACATCGTGGGCTTGTGCGCATTGTAAGGCTTTCTAACAAGCCATTGACAAGTAGGAGAGAAAAAAACATCACAGAGTGGTGTGCATCGGAAGGCCTGAATTAGGAAAGGCTGTGAGTGGCAATGTAGGATGGAGAAAAGTACCACGCGTTTGTCAGCATGTGGAGGCAAGGAAACATGCATTGGAAGTGTATGATAGGTAACTGAAAAACATCGCCAGGTGGTGCGCATTGTAAGGCTTTCTAACAGGCCGTTCACTAGTAGGAGTGAGAAAAAACATCACAGGGTGGTGTGAATCAGAGGGTCTGAATTACGATAGGCAGTGAGTGGCAATGTTAAATGGAGAAAAGCACCACGGTGTGGGCAGCATGGGGAGGTCAGGAAACATGCTGTGTCAATGTAGGATAGGTTGTTGAAAAACATCGCGGGGTGGTGCGCATTGTAAGGGTTTCTAACAGGCCATTCACTAGTAGGAGTGAGAAAAACATCACGGCGTGGTTTGAATCAGAGGGCCTGAATCAGGATAGGCAGTGAGTGGCAATTTAGAATGGAGAAAAGCACCACGGTGTGGTCACCATGGGGAGGTCAGGACACATGCAGTGGCAATGTAGGATAGGTTTCTGAAAAACATCGCTGGGTGGTGCACATTGTAAGGTTTTCTAACAGGCCATTCACTAGTAAGAGTGAGAACAGCATCACGGAGTGGTGTGAATTGGAGGGCCTGAATTAGGATAGGCATTGAGTAGAAATGTACGATGGAGAAAAGCAACACTGCGTGGTCAGCATGGGGAGGTCAGGAAACATGCAGTGGCAATGTAGGATAGGTTTCTGAGAAACTTCGCCGTGTGGTGCGCATTGTAAGGCTTTCTAACAGGCCATTCAGTAGTAGGAGTGAGAAGAACATCACGGGGTAGTGTGAATCGGAGGGCCTGAATTAGGATAGGCAGTGAGTGGCAATGTAACATGGAGAAAAGCACCACGGTGTTTTCAGCAGTTGGAGATCAGGAAACATGCAGTGGCAATGTAGGATAGTATTCCGAAAAACATCATGCGGTGGTGCGCATTGCAAGGGTTTCTAAGAGGCCATTCACTAGTATGAGTGAGAAAAGCATCACGGGGTGGTGTGAATCAGATGTTCTGAATTAGGATAGGAATTGAGTGGCAATATAGGATGGAGAAAAGCACCCCAGGTTGGTCAGCATGGGGAGGTCAGAAAACATGCACTGGCAATGTAGGATAGGTTTCTGAAAATCATTGCCAGGTCGTGGGCATTGTAAGGGTTTCTAACAGGCATTCACCAGTAGGAGTGAGAAAAACATCACGGGTTGGTGTGAATCGGAGGGTCTGATTCAGGATAGGCAGTGATTGACCATGTAGGATGGAGAAAAGCACAACTGGGTGGTCTGGTTGGAGAGGTCATGAAACATGCAGTGGCAATGTAGGATAGGTTTCTCAAAAACATCGCAGGGTGGTGAGCATTGTAAGGCTATCTAAAAAGCCATTCACTAGAACGAGTGAGAAATTCATCACGGGGTGGTGTGAATTGGAGGAACAGAATTACGATAGGCAGTGAATGGCAATGTAAAATGGAGAAAAGCACCACGGTGTGGTCGGCATGGGGAGGTCAGGAAACATGCAGTGGCAATGTAGGATAGGTTTCTGAAAAAAAAAGGGGGTGGTGCGCATTGTAAGGCTTTCTAACAGGCCATTCACTAGTAGGAGTGAGAAAAACATCACGGGGTGGTGTTAATCGGAGGGCCTGATTTAGGATAGGAAGTGAGTAGCAATGTAGGATGGAGAAAAGCACCACGGGGTGGTCAGCAGTTGGAGGTCAGGAAACATGCCGTGGCAATGTAGGATAGTATTCTGAAAAACATCACGGGGTGGTGCGCATTGCAAGGGTTTCTAAGAGGCCATTCACTAGTATGAGTGAGAAAAACATCACGGGGTGGTGTGAATCAGATGTTCTGAATTAGGATAGGCATTGAGTGGCAATGTAGGATGGAGAAAAGCACCCCAGGTTGGTCAGCATGGGGAGGTCAGAAAACATGCACTGGCAAAGTAGGATAGGTTTCTGAAAAACATCGCCAGGTCATGGACATTGTAAGGCTTTCTAAAAGGCCATTCACTAGTAGGAGTGAGAAAAACATCACGGGGTGGTGTGAGTTGGAGGGCCTGAATTAGCATAGGCAGTGAGTGGCAATGTAGGATGGATAAAAGCACCACGGATTGGTCACCATGGGGAGGTCAGGATACATGCAGTGGCAATGTAGGATAGGTTTCTGAAAAACATCGCGAAGGTGAGAATTGTAAGGGTTTCTAACAGGCCATTCACAAGTAGGAGTGAGAAAAACATCACGGGGTGGTGTGAATTGGAGGCCTGAATTATGATAGGCAGTGAATGGCAATGTAGGATGGAGAAAACTACCACGGGGTGGTCAGTATGGGGAGGTCAGGAAACATGCAGTGGCAATGTAGGATACTTTTCTGAAAAACATCGCGGGGTGGTGCGCATTCTAAGGGTATCTAACAGGCCATTCACTAGTACTAGTGAGAAAAACATCATGGGGTGGTGTGATTCGGAGGGCCTGAATCAGGATAGGCAGTGAGTGGCAATGTAGGATGGAGAAAACTACCACGGGGTGGTCAGTATGGGGAGGTCAGGAAACATGCATTGTCAATGTAGGATAGGTTTCTGAAAAACATCGTAAGGTGGTGCGCATTGTAAGGCTTTCTAACAGGGCATTCACTAGTAGGGGTGAGAAAAACATCACAGGGTGGTGTGAATCGGAGGGCCTGAATTAGCATAGGCAGTGAGCGGCAATGTAGGATGGAGAAAAGCACCACGGGGTGGGCAGTATATGGAGGTCAGGAAATATGCAGTGGCAATGTAGGATAGGTTTCTGAAAAACATCGCGGGGTGGGGCGGAATGTTCGGGTTTCTAACAGGCCATTCACTAGTAGGAGTGAGAAATACATCATGGTGTGGTGTGAATCGGAGGGCCTCAATCAAGATAGACAGTGAGTGGCAATATCGGATGGAGAAAAGCACCACTGGTGGTCAGAATGGGGAGGTCAGGAAACATTCAGTGGCAATGTATGATAGGTTTCTGAAAAACATCACGGGGTGGTGCGCATTGTAAGGGTTTCTAACAGGCCATTCACTAGTAGGAGTGAGAAAAACATCACGGCGTGGTGTGAATCAGATGTTTTGAATTAGGGTAGGCAGTGAGTGGCAATGTAGGATGGAGAAAAGCACCACGGGGTGGTCAGAATGGGGAGGTCAGGAAACATGCAGTGGCAATGTGGGATAGCTTTCTGAAAAACATCGCGGGGTGGTGCGCATTGTAAGGGTTTCTAACAGGCCATTAACTAGTAGGAGTGAGAAAAACATCACGGCGTGGTGTGAATCAGAGGGCCTGAATCAGGATAGGCAGTGAGTGGCAATGTAGGATGGACAAAAGCATGACGGGTTGGTCACCATGGGGAGGTCAGGACACATGCAGTGGCAATGTGGTATAGGTGTCTGAAAATCATCGCGTGTGGTGAGAATTGTAAGGGTTTCTAACAGGCCATTCACTAGTAGGAGTGAGAAAAACATCAGGGGGTGGTGTGAATGGGAGGATTGAATTATGATAGGCAGTGAGTGGCAATGTAGAATGGAGAAAAGCACCATGGGGTGGTCAGCATGGGGAGGTCAGGAAACATACAGTGGCAATGTAGATAGGTTTCTGAAAAACATCATGGGGTGGTGCGCATTGTAAAGCTTTCTAAAAAGCCACTGACAAGGAGGAGTGAAAAAAACATCACGGGGTCGTGTGAATCGGAGGGCCTGTATTAGGATAGGCTGTGAGTGGCTATGTAGGATGGAAAAATGCACCACGGGTTTGTCAGTATGGGGAGGCAAGGAAACATGCATTGGCAATGTAGAATAGGTTTCTGTTAAACATTGCGGGGAGGTGCGCATTGTATGGGTTTCTAAAAGTCCATTGACTAGTAGGAGTGAGAACAACGTCACGGGGTGGTGCGATTCGGAGGGCCTGAATTAGGATAGGCATTGAGTGGCTATGTAGGATGGAGAAAAGCACCACACCGTGGTCACCATGGGGAGGTCAGGAAACATGCAGTGTCAATGTAGGATAGGTTTGTGAAAAAAAAAGCAGGGTGGTGCGCATTGTATTGGTTTCTAACAGGCCATTCACTAGTGGGAGTGAGAAATACATCACGGGATGGTGTGAATCGGAGGGCCTGATTTAGGATAGGCAGTGGGTGGCTATGTAGGATGGAGAAAAGCACCATGGGGTGGTCAGCACAGGGAGGTCAAGAAACATGCAGTGGCAATGTAGGATAGGTTTCTGAAAAACATCACTCGGTGGTGCGCATTGTAAGGTTGTCTAACAGGCGATTCACTAGTAGGAGTGAGCAAAATTTCACGGGTTGGTGTGAATCAGATGTTCTGAATTAGGATAGGTAGTCATTGGCAATGTAGGATTGAGAAAAGCACCACGGGGTGGTCAGCAGGGGGAGGTCAGGAAACATGTATTGGCAATGTGGGATGAGTTTCTGGAAAACATCGCCGGGATGGTGCGTGTTTTAAATCTTTGTAACAGGCCTTTCACTAGTAGGAGTGAGAAAAACATCATGGGGTGGTGTTAATCGGAGGGCCAGAATTAGGATAGGCAGTGAGTGGCAATGTAAAATGGAGAAAAGCACCACGGGGTGGTCAGCAAGGGGAGGTCAGGAAACATGCATTGGCAAGGTAGAATAGGTTTCTGAAAAACATCGCCAGGTGGTGCACATTGTAAGGCTTTATAACAGGCCATTCACTAGTAGCAGTGAGAAAAACATCACGGGTTGCTCTGAATCGGAGGGCCTGAATCAGGTTAGGCAGTGAGTGGCAATGTAGGATGGGGAAAAGCATCAAGGGGTGGTCAGGATGCGGTGTCAGGAAACATGCAGTGGCAATGTGGGATAGCTTTCTGAAAAACATCGCGTGTTGGTGCACATTGTAAGGCTTTCTAACAGGCCATTCACTAATAGGAGTGAGAAATACATCACGGGGTGGTCTGAATCTAAGGGCCTGAATCAGGATAGGCAGTGAGTGGCATTGTAGGATGGAGAAAAGCAACACGGGGTGGTCAGGATGTGGGGTCAGGAAACATGCAGTGGCAATGAGGGATAGCTTTCTGTAAAACATCATGGGTTGGTTCGCATTGTAAGGATTTCTAACAGGCCATTCACTAGAAGGAGTGAGAGAAACATCACGGCGTGGTGCGAATCGGAGGGCCTGAATCAGGATAGGCAGTGAGTGGCAATGTAGGATGGATAAAAGCACCACGGAGTGGTCACCATGGGGAGGTCAGGATACATGCAGTAGCAATGTAGGAAAGGTTTCTGAAAAACATCGCTGGTGGTGAGAATTGTGAGGGTTTCTAACAGGCCATTCACTAGTAGGAGTGAGAAAAACATCACGGGGTAGTGTGCATCGGAGGGCCTGAATTATGATAGGCAGAGAATGGCAATGTAGGATGGAGAAAAGCACCACGGGGTGGTCAGCATGGGGAGGTCAGGAAACATGCAGTGGCAATGTAGGATACTTTTCTGAAAAACACCGCAGGGTGGTTCGCATTGTAAGGTTATCTAACAGGCCATTCATTGGTAGGAGTGAGCAAAACATCATGGGGTGGTGTGATTCGGAGGGCCTGAATCAGGATAGGCAGTGAGTGGCAATGTAGGATGGAGAAAAGCACCACGGGTTGGTCAGTATGGGGAGGTCAGGAAACATGCATTGTCAATGTAGGATAGGTTTCTGAAAAACATCGCCAGGTGGTGCGCATTGTAAGGATTTCTAACAGGGCATTCCCTTGTAGGCGTGGGAAAAACATTACGGGGTGGTGTGAATAGGAGGGCCTGAATTAGCATAGGCAGTGAGTGGCAATGTAGGATGGAGAAAAGCACCACGGGGTGGTCAGTATGGGGAGGTCAGCAAATATGCAGTGGCAATGTAGAATAGGTTTCTGATAAACATCGCTGGGTGGTGCGCATTGTAAGGTTTTCTAACAGGCCATTCACTAGAAGGAGTGAGAACAACATCACGGGGTGGTGTGAATCGGAGGGACTGAATCAGGAGAGGCAGTGAGTGGCAATGTAGGATGGAGAAAAGCACCATGGTGTGGTCAGCATGGGGAGGTCAGGAAACATGCAGTGGCAATATAGGATAGGTTTCTGAAAAACATCACGGGGTGCTGCGCGTTGTAAGTGTTTCTTACAGGCCTTTCACTAGTAGGAGTGAAAAATACATCCCGGGGTGGTGTGAATCGGAAGCCCTGAATCAGGATGGTCAGTGAGTGGCAATGTAGGTTGGAGAAAAGCACGACGGGTTGGTGAGCAAGGGGAGGTCGGGAAACATGCAGTCGCAATGTAGGATAGGTTTCGGAAAAACATCGCGGGGTGGTGCGCAATGTAAGGGTTTGTAGCAGGCCATTAACTGGTAGGAGTGAGAAAAACATCACAGGGTTGTATTAAACAGAGGGCCTGAATCATATTAGGTAGTGAGTGGCAATGCATAATAGAGAAAAGCACCACGGGGTGGTCAGCCTGGAGATGTCAGGATACATGCATTGGCAATGTAGCATAGGTTTCTGAAAAACATCGTGGGCTTGTGCGCATTGTAAGGCTTTCTAACAAGCCATTGACAAGTAGGAGAGAAAAAAACATCACAGAGTGGTGTGCATCGGAAGGCCTGAATTAGGAAAGGCTGTGAGTGGCAATGTAGGATGGAGAAAAGTACCACGCGTTTGTCAGCATGTGGAGGCAAGGAAACATGCATTGGAAGTGTATGATAGGTAACTGAAAAACATCGCCAGGTGGTGCGCATTGTAAGGCTTTCTAACAGGCCGTTCACTAGTAGGAGTGAGAAAAAACATCACAGGGTGGTGTGAATCAGAGGGTCTGAATTACGATAGGCAGTGAGTGGCAATGTTAAATGGAGAAAAGCACCACGGTGTGGGCAGCATGGGGAGGTCAGGAAACATGCTGTGTCAATGTAGGATAGGTTGTTGAAAAACATCGCGGGGTGGTGCGCATTGTAAGGGTTTCTAACAGGCCATTCACTAGTAGGAGTGAGAAAAACATCACGGCGTGGTTTGAATCAGAGGGCCTGAATCAGGATAGGCAGTGAGTGACAATTTAGAATGGAGAAAAGCACCACGGTGTGGTCACCATGGGGAGGTCAGGACACATGCAGTGGCAATGTAGGATAGGTTTCTGAAAAACATCGCTGGGTGGTGCACATTGTAAGGTTTTCTAACAGGCCATTCACTAGTAAGAGTGAGAACAGCATCACGGAGTGGTGTGAATCGGAGGGCCTGAATTAGGATAGGCATTGAGTAGAAATGTACGATGGAGAAAAGCAACACTGCGTGGTCAGCATGGGGAGGTCAGGAAACATGCAGTGGCAATGTAGGATAGGTTTCTGAGAAACTTCGCCGTGTGGTGCGCATTGTAAGGCTTTCTAACAGGCCATTCAGTAGTAGGAGTGAGAAGAACATCACGGGGTAGTGTGAATCGGAGGGCCTGAATTAGGATAGGCAGTGAGTGGCAATGTAACATGGAGAAAAGCACCACGGTGTTGTCAGCAGTTGGAGATCAGGAAACATGCAGTGGCAATGTAGGATAGTATTCCGAAAAACATCACGGGGTGGTGCGCATTGCAAGGGTTTCTAAGAGGCCATTCACTAGTATGAGTGAGAAAAGCATCACGGGGTGGTGTGAATCAGATGTTCTGAATTAGGATAGGAATTGAGTGGCAATATAGGATGGAGAAAAGCACCCCAGGTTGGTCAGCATGGGGAGGTCAGAAAACATGCACTGGCAATGTAGGATAGGTTTCTGAAAATCATTGCCAGGTCGTGGGCATTGTAAGGGTTTCTAACAGGCATTCACCAGTAGGAGTGAGAAAAACATCACGGGTTGGTGTGAATCGGAGGGTCTGATTCAGGATAGGCAGTGATTGACCATGTAGGATGGAGAAAAGCACAACTGGGTGGTCTGGTTGGAGAGGTCATGAAACATGCAGTGGCAATGTAGGATAGGTTTCTCAAAAACATCGCAGGGTGGTGAGCATTGTAAGGCTATCTAAAAAGCCATTCACTAGAACGAGTGAGAAATTCATCACGGGGTGGTGTGAATTGGAGGAACAGAATTACGATAGGCAGTGAATGGCAATGTAAAATGGAGAAAAGCACCACGGTGTGGTCGGCATGGGGAGGTCAGGAAACATGCAGTGGCAATGTAGGATAGGTTTCTGAAAAAAAAAGGGGGTGGTGCGCATTGTAAGGCTTTCTAACAGGCCATTCACTAGTAGGAGTGAGAAAAACATCACGGGGTGGTGTTAATCGGAGGGCCTGATTTAGGATAGGAAGTGAGTAGCAATGTAGGATGGAGAAAAGCACCACGGGGTGGTCAGCAGTTGGAGGTCAGGAAACATGCCGTGGCAATGTAGGATAGTATTCTGAAAAACATCACGGGGTGGTGCGCATTGCAAGGGTTTCTAAGAGGCCATTCACTAGTATGAGTGAGAAAAACATCACGGGGTGGTGTGAATCAGATGTTCTGAATTAGGATAGGCATTGAGTGGCAATGTAGGATGGAGAAAAGCACCCCAGGTTGGTCAGCATGGGGAGGTCAGAAAACATGCACTGGCAAAGTAGGATAGGTTTCTGAAAAACATCGCCAGGTCGTGGGCATTGTAAGGCTTTCTAACAGGCCATTCACTAGTAGGAGTGAGAAAAACATCACGGGGTGGTGTGAGTTGGAGGGCCTGAATTAGCATAGGCAGTGAGTGTCAATGTAGGATGGATAAAAGCACCACGGATTGGGCACCATGGGGAGGTCAGGATACATGCAGTGGCAATGTAGGATAGGTTTCTGAAAAACATCGCTGGTGGTGAGAATTGTAAGGGTTTCTAACAGGCCATTCACAAGTAGGAGTGAGAAAAACATCACGGGGTGGTGTGAATTGGAGGCCTGAATTATGATAGGCAGTGAATGGCAATGTAGGATGGAGAAAAGCATCACGGGGTGGTCAGCATGGGGAGGTCAGGAAACATGCAGTGGCAATGTAGGATACTTTTCTGAAAAACATCGCGGGGTGGTGCGCATTCCATGGGTATCTAACAGGCCATTCACTAGTACTAGTGAGAAAAACATCATGGGGTGGTGTGATTCGGAGGGCCTGAATCAGGATAGGCAGTGAGTGGCAATGTAGGATGGAGAAAACTACCACGGGGTGGTCAGTACAGGGAGGTCAGGAAACATGCATTGTCAATGTAGGATAGGTTTCTGAAAAACATCGTAAGGTGGTGCGCATTGTAAGGCTTTCTAACAGGCCATTCACTAGAAGGAGTGAGAGAAACATCACGGTGTGGTGCGAATCGGAGGGCCTGAATCAGGATAGGCAGTGAGTGGCAATGTAGGATGGAGAAAAGCAACACGGGGTGGTCAGGATGTGGGTTCAGGAAACATGCAGTGGCAATGAGGGATAGCTTTCTGTAAAACATCATGGGTTGGTTCGCATTGTAAGGATTTCTAACAGGCCATTCACTAGAAGGAGTGAGAGAAACATCACGGTGTGGTGCGAATCGGAGGGCCTGAATCAGGATAGGCAGTGAGTGGCAATGTAGGATGGATAAAAGCACCACGGAGTGGTCACCATGGGGAGGTCAGGATACATGCAGTAGCAATGTAGGATAGGTTTCTGAAAAACATCGCTGGTGGTGAGAATTGTAAGGGTTTCTAACAGGCCATTCACTAGTAGGAGTGAGAAAACATCACGGGGTGGTGTGCATTGGAGGGCCTGAATTATGATAGGCAGAGAATGGCAATGTAGGATGGAGAAAAGCACCACGGGGTGGTCAGCATGGGGAGGTCAGGAAACATGCAGTGGCAATGTAGGATACTTTTCTGAAAAACACCGCGGGGTGGTTCGCATTGTAAGGTTATCTAACAGGCCATTCATTGGTAGGAGTGAGCAAAACATCATGGGGTGGTGTGATTCGGAGGGCCTGAATCAGGATAGGCAGTGAGTGGCAATGTAGGATGGAGAAATGCACCACGGGTTGGTCAGTATGGGGAGGTCAGGAAACATGCATTGTCAATGTAGGATAGGTTTCTGAAAAACATCGCCAGGTGGTGCGCATTGTAAGGATTTCTAACAGGGCATTCACTTGTAGGAGTGGGAAAAACATTACGGGGTGGTGTGAATCGGAGGGCCTGAATTAGCATAGGCAGTGAGTGGCAATGTAGGATGGAGAAAAGCACCACGGGGTGGTCAGTATGGGGAGGTCAGGAAATATGCAGTGGCAATGTAGAATAGGTTTTTGATAAACATCGCTGGGTGGTGCGCATTGTAAGGTTTTCTAACAGGCCATTCACTAGAAGGAGTGAGAACAACATCACGGGGTGGTGTGAATCGGAGGGCCTGAATCAGGAGAGGCAGTGAGTGGCAATGTAGGATGGAGAAAAGCACCATGGTGTGGTCAGCATGGGGAGGTCAGGAAACATGCAGTGGCAATATAGGATAGGTTTCTGAAAAACATCACGGGGTGCTGCGCATTGTAAGTGTTTCCTACAGGCCTTTCACTAGTAGGAGTGAAAAATACATCCCGGGGTGGTGTGAATCGGAAGCCCTGAATCAGGATGGTCAGTGAGTGGCAATGTAGGTTGGAGAAAAGCACGACGGGTTGGTGAGCAAGGGGAGGTTGGGAAACATGCAGTCGCAATGTAGGATAGGTTTCGGAAAAACATCGCGGGGTGGTGCGCAATGTAAGGGTTTGTAGCAGGCCATTAACTGGTAGGAGTGAGAAAAACATCACAGGGTTGTATTAAACAGAGGGCCTGAATCATAATAGGTAGTGAGTGGCAATGCATAATAGAGAAAAGCACCATGGGGTGGTCAACCTGGAGATGTCAGGAAACATGCATTGGCAATGTAGCATAGGTTTCTGAAAAACATCGTGGGCTTTTGCGCATTGTAAGGCTTTCTAACAAGCCATTGACAAGTAGGAGAGAAAAAAACATCACGGAGTGGTGTGCATCGGAAGGCCTGAATTAGGAAAGGCTGTGAGTGGCAATGTAGGATGGAGAAAAGCACCACGCGTTTGTCAGCATGTGGAGGCAAGGAAACATGCATTGGCAATGTATGATAGGTAACTGAAAAACATCGCCAGGTGGTGCGCATTGTAAGGCTTTCTAACAGGCCGTTCACTAGTAGGAGTGAGAAAAAACATCACAGGGTGGTTTGAATCAGAGGGCCTGAATCAGGATAGGCAGTGAGTGGCAATTTAGAATGGAGAAAAGCACCACGGTGTGGACACATGCAGTGGCAATGTAGGATAGGTTTCTGAAAAACATCGCTGGGTGGTGCACATTGTAAGGTTTTCTAACAGGCCATTCACTAGTAAGAGTGAGAACAGCATCACGGAGTGGTGTGAATCGGAGGGCCTGAATTAGGATAGGCATTGAGTAGAAATGTATGATGGAGAAAAGCAACACTGCGTGGTCAGCATGGGGAGGTCAGGAAACATGCAGTGGCAATGTAGGATAGGTTTCTGAGAAACTTCGCCGTGTGGTGCGCATTGTAAGGCTTTCTAACAGGCCATTCAGTAGTAGGAGTGAGAAGAACATCACGGGGTAGTGTGAATCGGAGGGCCTGAATTAGGATAGGCAGTGAGTGGCAATGTAACATGGAGAAAAGCACCACGGTGTTGTCAGCATGGGGAGGTCAGGAAACATGCATTGGCAATGTAGGATAGGTTTCGGAAAATCATCGCTGGGTCGTGGGCATTGTAAGGGTTTCTAACAGGCATTCACCAGTAGGAGTGAGAAAAACATCACGGGTTGGTGTGAATCGGAGGGTCTCATTCAGGATAGGCAGTGAGTGATAATGTAGGATGGAGAAAAGCACAACTGGGTGGTCTGGTTGGAGAGGTCATGAAACATGCAGTGGCAATGTAGGATAGGTTTATCAAAAACATCGCAGGGTGGTGAGCATTGTAAGGCTATCTAAAAGGCCATTCACTAGAACGAGTGAGAAATTCATCACGGGGTGGTGTGAATTGGAGGAACAGAATTACAATAGGCAGTGAATGGCAATGTAAAATGGATAAAAGCACCATGGTGTGGTCGGCATGGGGAGGTCAGGAAACATGCAGTGGCAATGTAGGATAGGTTTCTGAAAAAAAAAGCGGGGTGGTGCGCATTGTAAGGTTTTCTAACAGGCCATTCACTAGTAGGAGTGAGAAAAACATCACGGGGTGGTGTTAATCAGAGGGCCTGATTTAGGATAGGAAGTGAGTAGCAATGTAGGATGGAGAAAAGCACCACGGGGTGGTCAGCATTTGGAGGTCAGGAAACATGCAGTGGCAATGTAGGATAGTATTCCGAAAAACATCATGGGGTGGTGCGCATTGCAAGGGTTTCTAAGAGGCCATTCACTAGTATGAGTGAGAAAAACATCACGGGGTGCTGTGAATCAGATGTTCTGAATTAGGATAGGCATTGAGTGGCAATGTAGGATGGAGAAAAGCACCCCAGGTTGGTCAGCATGGGGAGGTCAGAAAACATGCACTGGCAAAGTAGGATAGGTTTCTGAAAAACATCGCCAGGTCGTGGGCATTGTAAGGCTTTCTAACAGGCCATTCGCTAGTAGGAGTGAGAAAAACGTCACGGGGTGGTGTGAGTTGGAGGGCCTGAATTAGCATAGGCAGTGAGTGGCAATGTAGGATGTATAAAAGCACCAGGTATTGGTCACCATGGGGAGGTCAGGATACATGCAGTGGCAATGTAGGATAGGTTTCTGAAAAACATCGCGAAGGTGAGAATTGTAAGGGTTTCTAACAGGCCATTCACAAGTAGGAGTGAGAAAAACATCACGGGGTGGTGTGAATTGGAGGCCTGAATTACGGTAGGCAGTGAATGGCAATGTAGGATGGAGAAAAGCACCATGGGGTGGTCAGCATGGGGAGGTCAGGAAACATGCAGTGGCAATGTAGGATACTTTTCTGAAAAACATCGCGGGGTGGTGCGCATTCTAAGGGTATCTAACAGGCCATTCACTAGTACTAGTGAGAAAAACATCATGGGGTGGTGTGATTCGGAGGGCCTGAATCAGGATAGGCAGTGAGTGGCAATGTAGGATGGAGAAAACTACCACGGGGTGGTCAGTATGGGGAGGTCAGGAAACATGCATTGTCAATGTAGGATAGGTTTCTGAAAAACATCGTAAGGTGGTGCGCATTGTAAGGCTTTCTAACAGGGCATTCACTAGTAGGGGTGAGAAAAACATCATGGGGTGGTGTGAATCGGAGGGCCTGAATTAGCATAGGCAGTGAGCGGCAATGTAGGATGGAGAAAAGCACCACGGGGTGGTCAGTATATGGAGGTCAGGAAATATGCAGTGGCAATGTAGGATAGGTTTCTGAAAAACATCGCGGGGTGGGGCGGAATGTACGGGTTTCTAACAGGCCATTCACTAGTAGGAGTGAGAAATACATCATGGTGTGGTGTGAATCGGAGGGCCTCAATCAAGATAGACAGTGAGTGGCAATATCGGATGGAGAAAAGCACCACTGGTGGTCAGAATGGGGAGGTCAGGAAACATTCAGTGGCAATGTAGGATAGGTTTCTGAAAAACATCACGGGGTGGTGCGCATTGTAAGGGTTTCTAACAGGCCATTCACTAGTAGGAGTGAGAAAAACATCACGGCGTGGTGTGAATCAGATGTTTTGAATTAGGATAGGCAGTGAGTGGCAATGTAGGATGGAGAAAAGCACCACGGGGTGGTCAGAATGGGGAGGTCAGGAAACATGCAGTGGCAATGTGGGATAGCTTTCTGAAAAACATCGCGGGGTGGTGCGCATTGTAAGGGTTTCTAACAGGCCATTAACTAGTAGGAGTGAGAAAAACATCACGGCGTGGTGTGAATCAGAGGGCCTGAATCAGGATAGGCAGTGAGTGGCAATGTAGGATGGACAAAAGCATCACGGGTTGGTCACCATGGGGAGGTCAGGACACATGCAGTGGCAATGTGGTATTGGTGTCTGAAAATCATCGCGTGTGGTGAGAATTGTAAGGGTTTCTAACAGGCCATTCACTAATAGGAGTGAGAAATACATCACGGGATGGTGTGAATCAGATGTTCTGAATTAGGATAGGTAGTCAGTGGCAATGTAGGATTGAGAAAAGCACCACGGGGTGGTCAGCATGGGGAGGTCAGGAAACATGTATTGGCAATGTGGGATGAGTTTCTGGAAAACATCGCCGGGATGGTGCGCGTTTTAAATCTTTGTAACAGGCCTTTCACTAGTAGGAGTGAGAAAAACATCATGGGGTGGTGTTAATCGGAGGGCCAGAATTAGGATAGACAGTGAGTGGCAATGTAAAATGGAGAAAAGCACCACGGGGTGGTCAGCAAGGGGAAGTCAGGAAACATGCATTGGCAAGGTAGGATAGGTTTCTGAAAAACATCGTCAGGTGGTGCACATTGTAAGGCTTTATAACTGGCCATTCACTAGTAGGAGTGAGAAAATCATCACGGGTTGCTCTGAATCGGAGGGCCTGAATCAGGTTAGGCAGTGAGTGGCAATGTAGGATGGGGAAAAGCACCAAGGGGTGGTCAGGATGGGGGGTCAGGAAACATGCAGTGGCAATGTGGGATAGCTTTCTGAAAAACATCGCGGGTTGGTGCACATTGTAAGGCTTTCTAACAGGCCATTCACTAATAGGAGTGAGAAATACATCACGGGGTGGTCTGAATCTAAGGGCCTGAATCAGGATAGGCAGTGAGTGGCAATGTAGGATGGAGAAAAGCAACACGGGGTGGTCAGGATGTGGGGTCAGGAAACATGCAGTGGAAATGAGGGATAGCTTTCTGTAAAACATCATGGGTTGGTTCGCATTGTAAGGATTTCTAACAGGCCATTCACTAGAAGGAGTGAGAGAAACATCACGGCGTGGTGCGAATTGGAGGGCGTGAATCAGGATAGGCAGTGAGTGGCAATGTAGGAGGGATAAAAGCACCACGGAGTGGTCACCATGGGGAGGTCAGGATACATGCAGTAGCAATGTAGGATAGGTTTCTGAAAAACATCGCTGGTGGTGAGAATTGTAAGGGTTTCTAACAGGCCATTCACTAGTAGGAGTGAGAAAAACATGACGGGGTGGTGTGCATCGGAGGGCCCGAATTATGATAGGCAGAGAATGGCAATGTAGGATGGAGAAAAGCACCACGGGGTGGTCAGCATGGGGAGGTCAGGAAACATGCAGTGGCAATGTAGGATACTTTTCTGAAAAACACCGCGGGGTGGTGCGCATTGTAAGGTTATCTAACAGGCCATTCATTGGTAGGAGTGAGCAAAACATCATGGGGTGGTGTGATTCCGAGGGCCTGAATCAGGATAGGCAGTGAGTGGCAATGTAGGATGGAGAAAAGCACGACGGGTTGGTCAGTATGGGGAGGTCAGGAAAAATGCATTGTCAATGTAGGATAGGTTTCTGAAAAACATCGCCAGGTGGTGGGCATTGTAAGGATTTCTAACAGGGCATTCACTTGTAGGAGTGGGAAAAACATTACGGGGTGGTGTGAATCGGAGGGCCTGAATTAGCATAGGCAGTGAGTGGCAATGTAGGATGGAGAAAAGCACCACGGGGTGGTCAGTATGGGGAGGTCAGGAAATATGCAGTGGCAATGTAGAATAGGTTTTTGATAAACATCGCTGGGTGGTGCGCATTGTAAGGTTTTCTAACAGGCCATTCACTAGAAGGAGTGAGAACAACATCACGGGGTGGTGTGAATCGGAGGGCCTGAATCAGGAGAGGCAGTGAGTGGCAATGTTGGATGGAGAAAAGCACCATGGTGTGGTCAGCACGGGGAGGTCAGGAAACATGCAGTGGCAATATAGGATAGGTTTCTGAAAAACATCACGGCGTGCTGCGCATTGTAAGTGTTTCTTACAGGCCTTTCACTAGTAGGAGTGAAAAATACATCCCGAGGTGGTGTGAATCGGAAGCCCTGAATCAGGATGGTCAGTGAGTGGCAATGTAGGTTGGAGAAAAGCACGACGGGTTGGTGAGCAATGGGAGGTCGGGAAACATGCAGTCGCAATGTAGGATAGGTTTCGGAAAAACATCGCGGGGTGGTGCGCAATGTAAGGGTTTGTAGCAGGCCATTAACTGGTAGGAGTGAGAAAAACATCACAGGGTTGTATTAAACAGAGGGCCTGAATCATAATAGGTAGTGAGTGGCAATGCATAATAGAGAAAAGCACCACGGGGTGGTCAGCCTGGAGATGTCAGGAAACATGCATTGGCAATGTAGCATAGGTTTCTGAAAAACATCGTGGGCTTGTGCGCATTGTAAGGCTTTCTAACAAGCCATTGACAAGTAGGAGAGAAAAAAACATCATGGAGTGGTGTGCATCGGAAGGCCTGAATTAGGAAAGGCTGTGAGTGGCAATGTAGGATGGAGAAAAGCACCACGCGTTTGTCAGCATGTGGAGGCAAGGAAACATGCATTGGCAATGTATGATAGGTAACTGAAAAACATCGCCAGGTGGTGCGCATTGTAAGGCTTTCTAACAGGCCGTTCACTAGTAGGAGTGAGAAAAAACATCACAGGGTGGTTTGAATCAGAGGGCCTGAATCAGGATAGGCAGTGAGTGGCAATTTAGAATGGAGAAAAGCACCACGGTGTGGTCACCATGGGGAGGTCAGGACACATGCAGTGGCAATTTAGGATAGGTTTCTGAAAAACATCGCTGGGTGGTGCACATTGTAAGGTTTTCTAACAGGCCATTCACTAGTAAGAGTGTGAACAGCATCACGGAGTGGTGTGAATCAGAGGGCCTGAATTAGGATAGGCATTGAGTAGAAATGTACGATGGAGAAAAGCAACACTGCGTGGTCAGCATGGGGAGGTCAGGAAACATGCAGTGGCAATGTAGGATAGGTTTCTGAGAAACTTCGCCGTGTGGTGCGCATTGTAAGGCTTTCTAACAGCCCATTCAGTAGTAGGAGTGAGAAGAACATCACGGGGTAGTGTGAATTGGAGGGCCTGAATTAGGATAGGCAGTGATTGGCAATGTAACATGGAGAAAAGCACCACGGTGTTGTCAGCATGGGGAGGTCAGGAAACATGCATTGGCAATGTAGGATAGGTTTCTGAAAATCATCGCTGGGTCGTGGGCATTGTAAGGGTTTCTAACAGGCATTCACCAGTAGGAGTGAGAAAAACATCACGGGTTGGTGTGAATCGGAGGGTCTGATTCAGGATAGGCAGTGAGTGACAATGTAGGATGGAGAAAAGCACAACTGGGTGGTCTGGTTGGAGAGGTCATGAAACATGCAGTGGCAATGTAGGATAGGTTTCTCAAAAACATCGCAGGGTGGTGAGCATTGTAAGGCTATCTAAAAGGCCATTCACTAGAACGAGTGAGAAATTCTTCACGGGGTGGTGTGAATTGGAGGAACAGAATTACGATAGGCAGTGAATGGCAATGTAAAATGGAGAAAAGCACCATGGTGTGGTCGGCATGGGGAGGTCAGGAAACATGCAGTGGCAATGTAGGATAGGTTTCTGAAAAAAAAAGGGGGTGGTGCGCATTGTAAGGTTTTCTAACAGGCCATTCACTAGTAGGAGTGAGAAAAACATCACGGGGTGGTGTTAATCGGAGGGCCTGATTTAGGATAGGAAGTGAGTAGCAATGTAGGATGGAGAAAAGCACCACGGGGTGGTCAGCATTTGGAGGTCAGGAAACATGCAGTGGCAATGTAGGATAGTATTCCGAAAAACATCACGGGGTGGTGCGCATTGCAAGGGTTTCTAAGAGGCCATTCACTAGTATGAGTGAGAAAAACATCACGGGGTGGTGTGAATCAGATGTTCTGAATTAGGATAGGCATTGAGTGGCAATGTAGGATGGAGAAAAGCACCCCAGGTTGGTCAGCATGGGGAGGTCAGAAAACATGCACTGGCAAAGTAGGATAGGTTTCTGAAAAACATCGCCAGGTCGTGGGCGTTGTAAGGCTTTCTAACAGGCCATTCGCTAGTAGGAGTGAGAAAAACATCACGGGGTGGTGTGAGTTGGAGGGCCTGAATTAGCATAGTCAGTGAGTGGCAATGTAGGATGGATAAAAGCACCACGGATTGGTCACCATGGGGAGGTCAGGATACATGCAGTGGCAATGTAGGATAGGTTTCTGAAAAACATCGCGAAGGTGAGAATTGTAAGAGTTTCTAACAGGCCATTCACAAGTAGGAGTGAGAAAAACATCACGGGGTGGTGTGAATCGGAGGGCCTCAATCAAGATAGACAGTGAGTGGCAATATCGGATGGAGAAAAGCACCACTGGTGGTCAGAATGGGGAGGTCAGGAAACATTCAGTGGCAATGTAGGATAGGTTTCTGAAAAACATCACGGGGTGGTGCGCATTGTAAGGGTTTCTAACAGGCCATTCACTAGTAGGAGTGAGAAAAACATCACGGCGTGGTGTGAATCAGATGTTTTGAATTAGGATAGGCAGTGAGTGGCAATGTAGGATGGAGAAAAGCACCACGGGGTGGTCAGAATGGGGAGGTCAGGAAACATGCAGTGGCAATGTGGGATAGCTTTCTGAAAAACATCGCGGGGTGGTGCGCATTGTAAGGGTTTCTAACAGGCCATTAACTAGTAGGAGTGAGAAAAACATCACGGCGTGGTGTGAATCAGAGGGCCTGAATCAGGATAGGCAGTGAGTGGCAATGTAGGATGGACAAAAGCATCACGGGTTGGTCACCATGGGGAGGTCAGGACACATGCAGTGGCAATCTGGTATTGGTGTCTGAAAATCATCGCGTGTGGTGAGAATTGTAAGGGTTTCTAACAGGCCATTCACTAATAGGAGTGAGAAATACATCACGGGATGGTGTGAATCAGATGTTCTGAATGAGGATAGGTAGTCAGTGGCAATGTAGGATTGAGAAAATCACCACGGGGTGGTCAGCATGGGGAGGTCAGGAAACATGTATTGGCAATGTGGGATGAGTTTCTGGAAAACATCGCCGGGATGGTGCGCGTTTTAAATCTTTGTAACAGGCCTTTCACTAGTAGGAGTGAGAAAAACATCATGGGGTGGTGTTAATCGGAGGGCCAGAATTAGGATAGGCAGTGAGTGGCAATGTAAAATGGAGAAAAGCACCACGGGGTGGTCAGCAAGGGGAGGTCAGGAAACATGCATTGGCACGGTAGGATAGGTTTCTGAAAAACATCGCCAGGTGGTGCACATTGTAAGGCTTTATAACTGGCCATTCACTAGTAGGAGTGAGAAAATCATCACGGGTTGCTCTGAATCGGAGGGCCTGAATCAGGTTAGGCAGTGAGTGGCAATGTAGGATGGGGAAAAGCACCAAGGTGTGGTCAGGATGGGGGGTCAGGAAACATGCAGTGGCAATGTGGGATAGCTTTCTTAAAAACATCGCTGGTTGGTGCACATTGTAAGGCTTTCTAACAGGCCATTCACTAATAGGAGTGAGAAATACATCACGGGGTGGTCTGAATCTAAGGGCCTGAATCAGGATAGGCAGTGAGTGGCAATGTAGGATGGAGAAAAGCAACACGGGGTGGTCAGGATGTGGGGTCAGGAAACATGCAGTGGCAATGAGGGATAGCTTTCTGTAAAACATCATGGGTTGGTTCGCATTGTAAGGATTTCTAACAGGCCATTCACTAGAAGGAGTGAGAGAAACATCACGGCGTGGTGCCAATCGGAGGGCCTGAATCAGGATAGGCAGTGAGTGGCAATGTAGGAGGGATAAAAGCACCACGGAGTGGTCACCATGGGGAGGTCAGGATACATGCAGTAGCAATGTAGGATGGGTTTCTGAAAAACATCGCTGGTGGTGAGAATTGTAAGGGTTTCTAACAGGCCATTCACTAGTAGGAGTGAGAAAAACATCACGGGGTGGTGTTAATCGGAGGGCCTGATTTAGGATAGGAAGTGAGTAGCAATGTAGGATGGAGAAAAGCACCACGGGGTGGTCAGCATGGGGAGGTCAGGAAACATGCAGTGGCAATGTAGGATAGTATTCTGAAAAACATCACGGGGTGGTACACATTGCAAGGGTTTCTAAGAGGCCATTCACTAGTATGAGTGAGAAAAACATCACGGGGTGGTGTGAATCAGATGTTCTGAATTAGGATAGGCATTGAGTGGCAATGTAGGATGGAGAAAAGCACCCCAGGTTGGTCAGCATGGGGAGGTCAGAAAACATGCACTGGCAATGTAGGATAGGTTTCTGAAAAACATCGCCAGGTCGTGGGCATTGTAAGGCTTTCTAACAGGCCATTCGCTAGTAGGAATGAGAAAAACATCACGGGGTGGTGTGAGTTGGAGGGCCTGAATTAGCATAGGCAGTGAGTGGCAATGTAGGATGGATAAAAGCACCACGGATTGGTCACCATGGGGAGGTCAGGATACATGCAGTGGCAATGTAGGATAGGTTTCTGAAAAACATCGCTGGTGGTGAGAATTGTAAGGGTTTCTAACAGGCCATTCACAAGTAGGAGTGAGAAAAACATCACGGGGTGGTGTGAATTGGAGGCCTGAATTATGATAGGCAGTGAATGGCAATGTAGGATGGAGAAAAGCACCACGGGGTGGTCAGCATGGGGAGGTCAGGAAACATGCATTGGCAATGTAGGATACTTTTCTGAAAAACATCGCGGGGTGGTGCGCATTCTAAGGCTATCTAACAGGCCATTCACTAGTACTAGTGAGAAAAACATCATGGGGTGGTGTGATTCGGAGGGCCTGAATCAGGATAGGCAGTGAGTGGCAATGTAGGATGGAGAAAACTACCACGGGGTGGTCAGTATGGGGAGGTCAGGAAACATGCATTGTCAATGTAGGATAGGTTTCTGAAAAACATCGTAAGGTGGTGCGCATTGTAAGGCTTTCTAACAGGGCATTCACTAGTAGGGGTGAGAAAAACATCACGGGGTGGTGTGAATCGGAGGGCCTGAATTAGCATAGGCAGTGAGCGGCAATGTAGGATGGAGAAAAGCATCACGGGGTGGTCAGTATATGGAGGTCAGGAAATATGCAGTGGCAATGTAGGATAGGTTTCTGAAAAACATCGCGGGGTGGGGCGGAATGTACGGGTTTCTAACAGGCCATTCACTAGTAGGAGTGAGAAATACATCATGGTGTGGTGTGAATCGGAGGGCCTCAATCAAGATAGACAGTGAGTGGCAATATCGGATGGAGAAAAGCACCACTGGTGGTCAGCATGGGGAGGTCAGGAAACATTCAGTGGCAATGTAGGATAGGTTTCTGAAAAACATCACGGGGTGGTGCGCATTGTAAGGGTTTCTAACAGGCCATTCACTAGTAGGAGTGAGAAAAACATCACGGCGTGGTGTGAATCAGATGTTTTGAATTAGGGTAGGCAGTGAGTGGCAATGTAGGATGGAGAAAAGCACCACGGGGTGGTCAGAATGGGGAGGTCAGGAAACATGCAGTGGCAATGTGGGATAGCTTTCTGAAAAACATCGCGGGGTGGTGCACATTGTAAGTGTTTCTAACAGGCCATTAACTAGTAGGAGTGAGAAAAACATCACGGCGTGGTGTGAATCAGAGGGCCTGAATCAGGATAGGCAGTGAGTGGCAATGTAGGATGGACAAAAGCATCACGGGTTGGTCACCATGGGGAGGTCAGGACACATGCAGTGGCAATGTGGTATAGGTGTCTGAAAATCATCGCGTGTGGTGAGAATTGTAAGGGTTTCTAACAGGCCATTCCCTAGTAGGAGTGAGAAAAACATCAGGGGGTGGTGTGAATGGGAGGATTGAATTATGATAGGCAGTGAGTGGCAATGTAAGATGGAGAAAAGCACCATGGGGTGGTCAGCATGGGGAGGTCAGGAAACATACAGTGGCAATGTAGATAGGTTTCTGAAAAACATCATGGGGTGGTGCGCAATGTAAAGCTTTCTAAAAAGCCATTGACAAGGAGGAGTGAAAAAAACATCACGGGGTCGTGTGCATCGGAGGGCCTGTATTAGGATAGGCTGTGAGTGGCTATGTAGGATGTAAAAATGCACCACGGGTTTGTCAGTATGTGGAGGCAAGGAAACATGCATTGGCAATGTAGAATAGATTTCTGTTAAACATTGCGGGGAGGTGCGCATTGTATGGGTTTCTAAAAGTCCATTGACTAGTAGGAGTGAGAACAACGTCACGGGGTGGTGCGATTCGGAGGGCCTGAATTAGGATAGGCATTGAGTGGCTATGTAGGATGGAGAAAAGCACCACACCGTGGTCACCATGGGGAGGTCAGGAAACATGCAGTGGCAATGTAGGATAGGTTTGTGAAAAAAAAAGCAGGGTGGTGCGCATTGTATTGGTTTCTAACAGGCCATTCACTAGTGGGAGTGAGAAAAACATCACGGGGTGGTGTGAATCGGAGGGCCTGATTTAGGATAGGCAGTGGGTGGCTATGTAGGATGGAGAAAAGCACCATGGGGTGGTCAGCACAGGGAGGTCAAGAAACATGCAGTGGCAATGTAGGATAGGTTTCTGAAAAACATCACTCGGTGGTGCGCATTGTAAGGTTGTCTAACAGGCCATTCACTAATAGGAGTGAGAAATACATCACGGGGTGGTGTGAATCAGATGTTCTGAATTAGGATAGGTAGTCAGTGGCAATGTAGGACTGAGAAAAGCACCACGGGGTGGTCAGCATGGGGAGGTCAGGAAACATGTATTGGCAATGTGGGATGAGTTTCTGGAAAACATCGCCGGGATGGTGCGCGTTTTAAATCTTTGTAACAGGCCTTTCACTAGTAGGAGTGAGAAAAACATCATGGGGTGGTGTTAATCGGAGGGCCAGAATTAGGATAGGCAGTGAGTGGCAATGTAAAATGGAGAAAAGCACCACGGGGTGGTCAGCAAGGGGAGGTCAGGAAACATGCATTGGCAAGGTAGGATAGGTTTCTGAAAAACATCGCCAGGTGGTGCACATTGTAAGGCTTTATAACAGGCCATTCACTAGTAGGAGTGAGAAAAACATCACGGGTTGCTCTGAATCGGAGGGCCTGAATCAGGTTAGGCAGTGAGTGGCAATGTAGGATGGGGAAAAGCATCAAGGGGTGGTCAGGATGGGGGGTCAGGAAACATGCAGTGGCAATGTGGGATAGCTTTCTGAAAAACATCGCGGGTTGGTGCACATTGTAAGGCTTTCTAACAGGCCATTCACTAATAGGAGTGAGAAATACATCACGGGGTGGTCTGAATCTAAGGGCCTGAATCAGAATAGGCAGTGAGTGGCAATGTAGGATGGAGAAAAGCAACACGGGGTGGTCAGGATGTGGGTTCAGGAAACATGCAGTGGCAATGAGGGATAGCTTTCTGTAAAACATCATGGGTTGGTTCGCATTGTAAGGATTTCTAACAGGCCATTCACTAGAAGGAGTGAGAGAAACATCACGGCGTGGTGCGAATCAGAGGGCCTGAATCAGGATAGGCAGTGAGTGGCAATGTAGGATGGATAAAAGCACCACGGAGTGGTCACCATGGGGAGGTCAGGATACATGCAGTAGCAATGTAGGATAGGTTTCTGAAAAACATCGCTGGTGGTGAGAATTGTAAGGGTTTCTAACAGGCCATTAACTAGTAGGAGTGAGAAAAACATCACGGCGTGGTGTGAATCAGAGGGCCTGAATCAGGATAGGCAGTGAGTGGCAATGTAGGATGGACAAAAGCATCACGGGTTGGTCACCATGGGGAGGTCAGGACACATGCAGTGGCAATGTGGTATTGGTGTCTGAAAATCATCGCGTGTGGTGAGAATTGTAAGGGTTTCTAACAGGCCATTCACTAATAGGAGTGAGAAATACATCACGGGATGGTGTGAATCAGATGTTCTGAATGAGGATAGGTAGTCAGTGGCAATGTAGGATTGAGAAAATCACCACGGGGTGGTCAGCATGGGGAGGTCAGGAAACATGTATTGGCAATGTGGGATGAGTTTCTGGAAAACATCGCCGGGATGGTGCGCGTTTTAAATCTTTGTAACAGGCCTTTCACTAGTAGGAGTGAGAAAAACATCATGGGGTGGTGTTAATCGGAGGGCCAGAATTAGGATAGGCAGTGAGTGGCAATGTAAAATGGAGAAAAGCACCACGGGGTGGTCAGCAAGGGGAGGTCAGGAAACATGCATTGGCACGGTAGGATAGGTTTCTGAAAAACATCGCCAGGTGGTGCACATTGTAAGGCTTTATAACTGGCCATTCACTAGTAGGAGTGAGAAAATCATCACGGGTTGCTCTGAATCGGAGGGCCTGAATCAGGTTAGGCAGTGAGTGGCAATGTAGGATGGGGAAAAGCACCAAGGTGTGGTCAGGATGGGGGGTCAGGAAACATGCAGTGGCAATGTGGGATAGCTTTCTTAAAAACATCGCTGGTTGGTGCACATTGTAAGGCTTTCTAACAGGCCATTCACTAATAGGAGTGAGAAATACATCACGGGGTGGTCTGAATCTAAGGGCCTGAATCAGGATAGGCAGTGAGTGGCAATGTAGGATGGAGAAAAGCAACACGGGGTGGTCAGGATGTGGGGTCAGGAAACATGCAGTGGCAATGAGGGATAGCTTTCTGTAAAACATCATGGGTTGGTTCGCATTGTAAGGATTTCTAACAGGCCATTCACTAGAAGGAGTGAGAGAAACATCACGGCGTGGTGCCAATCGGAGGGCCTGAATCAGGATAGGCAGTGAGTGGCAATGTAGGAGGGATAAAAGCACCACGGAGTGGTCACCATGGGGAGGTCAGGATACATGCAGTAGCAATGTAGGATGGGTTTCTGAAAAACATCGCTGGTGGTGAGAATTGTAAGGGTTTCTAACAGGCCATTCACTAGTAGGAGTGAGAAAAACATCACGGGGTGGTGTTAATCGGAGGGCCTGATTTAGGATAGGAAGTGAGTAGCAATGTAGGATGGAGAAAAGCACCACGGGGGGGTCAGCATGGGGAGGTCAGGAAACATGCAGTGGCAATGTAGGATAGTATTCTGAAAAACATCACGGGGTGGTACACATTGCAAGGGTTTCTAAGAGGCCATTCACTAGTATGAGTGAGAAAAACATCACGGGGTGGTGTGAATCAGATGTTCTGAATTAGGATAGGCATTGAGTGGCAATGTAGGATGGAGAAAAGCACCCCAGGTTGGTCAGCATGGGGAGGTCAGAAAACATGCACTGGCAATGTAGGATAGGTTTCTGAAAAACATCGCCAGGTCGTGAGCATTGTAAGGCTTTCTAACAGGCCATTCGCTAGTAGGAGTGAGAAAAACATCACGGGGTGGTGTGAGTTGGAGGGCCTGAATTAGCATAGGCAGTGAGTGGCAATGTAGGATGGATAAAAGCACCACGGATTGGTCACCATGGGGAGGTCAGGATACATGCAGTGGCAATGTAGGATAGGTTTCTGAAAAACATCGCTGGTGGTGAGAATTGTAAGGGTTTCTAACAGGCCATTCACAAGTAGGAGTGAGAAAAACATCACGGGGTGGTGTGAATTGGAGGCCTGAATTATGATAGGCAGTGAATGGCAATGTAGGATGGAGAAAAGCACCACGGGGTGGTCAGCATGGGGAGGTCAGGAAACATGCATTGGCAATGTAGGATACGTTTCTGAAAAACATCGCGGGTGGTGAGAATTGTAAGGGTTTCTAACAGCCCATTCACTAGTAGGAGTGAGAAAAACATCACGGGGTGGTGTTAATCAGAGGGCCTGAATTAGGATAGGCAGTGAGTGGCAATGTAGCATGGAGAAAAGCACCACGGGGTGGTAAGCAATGGGAGGTCAGGAAACATGCCGTGGCAATGTAGGATAGGTATCTGAAAAACAACGTGGGTGGTGTGATTGTAAAGGTTTCTAACAGGCCATTCATTAGTAGGAGTGACAAAAACATCACGGGGTGGTGTGAATCAGAGGGCCTGAATCAGGATAGGCAGAGACTGGCAATGTAGGATGGAGAAAACCACCAAGGGGTGGTCAGCATGGGGAAGTTTGGAAACATGCAGTGGCAATGTAGGATAGGTTTCTGAAAAAAATCGTGTGGTGATGCGCATTGAAATGGTTTCTAACAGGCCATTCACTAGTAGCAGTGAGAAAATTATCACCCGTTGGTGTGTATCGCAAGGCCTGAATCAGGATAGGCTGTTAGTGGCAATGTAAAACTGAGAAAAGCAGCTCGGGGTGATCAGCATAGGGAAGTCAGGAAACATGCAATGGCAATGTAGGATAGGTTTTTAATAAACATCGCAAGGTGGTGCGCACTGTAACGTTTCTAACAGGAAATTTACTAGTAGGACTGAGAAAAACATCACGGGGTGGTGTGAATCAGAGGGCCTGAATCAGGATAGGAAGTGAGTGGCAATGTAGGATGGAGTAAACCAAAACGGGGTGGTCAGGATGGGGAGGTCAGGAAACATGCAGTGACAATGTGGTATTGGTGTCTGAAAATCATCGCGTGTGGTGAGAATTGTAAGGGTTTCTAACAGGCCATTCACTAATAGGAGTGAGAAATACATCACGGGATGGTGTGAATCAGATGTTCTGAATGAGGATAGGTAGTCAGTGGCAATGTAGGATTGAGAAAATCACCACGGGGTGGTCAGCATGGGGAGGTCAGGAAACATGTATTGGCAATGTGGGATGAGTTTCTGGAAAACATCGCCGGGATGGTGCGCGTTTTAAATCTTTGTAACAGGCCTTTCACTAGTAGGAGTGAGAAAAACATCATGGGGTGGTGTTAATCGGAGGGCCAGAATTAGGATAGGCAGTGAGTGGCAATGTAAAATGGAGAAAAGCACCACGGGGTGGTCAGCAAGGGGAGGTCAGGAAACATGCATTGGCACGGTAGGATAGGTTTCTGAAAAACATCGCCAGGTGGTGCACATTGTAAGGCTTTATAACTGGCCATTCACTAGTAGGAGTGAGAAAATCATCACGGGTTGCTCTGAATCGGAGGGCCTGAATCAGGTTAGGCAGTGAGTGGCAATGTAGGATGGGGAAAAGCACCAAGGTGTGGTCAGGATGGGGGGTCAGGAAACATGCAGTGGCAATGTGGGATAGCTTTCTTAAAAACATCGCTGGTTGGTGCACATTGTAAGGCTTTCTAACAGGCCATTCACTAATAGGAGTGAGAAATACATCACGGGGTGGTCTGAATCTAAGGGCCTGAATCAGGATAGGCAGTGAGTGGCAATGTAGGATGGAGAAAAGCAACACGGGGTGGTCAGGATGTGGGGTCAGGAAACATGCAGTGGCAATGAGGGATAGCTTTCTGTAAAACATCATGGGTTGGTTCGCATTGTAAGGATTTCTAACAGGCCATTCACTAGAAGGAGTGAGAGAAACATCACGGCGTGGTGCCAATCGGAGGGCCTGAATCAGGATAGGCAGTGAGTGGCAATGTAGGAGGGATAAAAGCACCACGGAGTGGTCACCATGGGGAGGTCAGGATACATGCAGTAGCAATGTAGGATGGGTTTCTGAAAAACATCGCTGGTGGTGAGAATTGTAAGGGTTTCTAACAGGCCATTCACTAGTAGGAGTGAGAAAAACATCACGGGGTGGTGTTAATCGGAGGGCCTGATTTAGGATAGGAAGTGAGTAGCAATGTAGGATGGAGAAAAGCACCACGGGGGGGTCAGCATGGGGAGGTCAGGAAACATGCAGTGGCAATGTAGGATAGTATTCTGAAAAACATCACGGGGTGGTACACATTGCAAGGGTTTCTAAGAGGCCATTCACTAGTATGAGTGAGAAAAACATCACGGGGTGGTGTGAATCAGATGTTCTGAATTAGGATAGGCATTGAGTGGCAATGTAGGATGGAGAAAAGCACCCCAGGTTGGTCAGCATGGGGAGGTCAGAAAACATGCACTGGCAATGTAGGATAGGTTTCTGAAAAACATCGCCAGGTCGTGAGCATTGTAAGGCTTTCTAACAGGCCATTCGCTAGTAGGAGTGAGAAAAACATCACGGGGTGGTGTGAGTTGGAGGGCCTGAATTAGCATAGGCAGTGAGTGGCAATGTAGGATGGATAAAAGCACCACGGATTGGTCACCATGGGGAGGTCAGGATACATGCAGTGGCAATGTAGGATAGGTTTCTGAAAAACATCGCTGGTGGTGAGAATTGTAAGGGTTTCTAACAGGCCATTCACAAGTAGGAGTGAGAAAAACATCACGGGGTGGTGTGAATTGGAGGCCTGAATTATGATAGGCAGTGAATGGCAATGTAGGATGGAGAAAAGCACCACGGGGTGGTCAGCATGGGGAGGTCAGGAAACATGCATTGGCAATGTAGGATACGTTTCTGAAAAACATCGCGGGTGGTGAGAATTGTAAGGGTTTCTAACAGCCCATTCACTAGTAGGAGTGAGAAAAACATCACGGGGTGGTGTTAATCAGAGGGCCTGAATTAGGATAGGCAGTGAGTGGCAATGTAGCATGGAGAAAAGCACCACGGGGTGGTAAGCAATGGGAGGTCAGGAAACATGCCGTGGCAATGTAGGATAGGTATCTGAAAAACAACGTGGGTGGTGTGATTGTAAAGGTTTCTAACAGGCCATTCATTAGTAGGAGTGACAAAAACATCACGGGGTGGTGTGAATCAGAGGGCCTGAATCAGGATAGGCAGAGACTGGCAATGTAGGATGGAGAAAACCACCAAGGGGTGGTCAGCATGGGGAAGTTTGGAAACATGCAGTGGCAATGTAGGATAGGTTTCTGAAAAAAATCGTGTGGTGATGCGCATTGAAATGGTTTCTAACAGGCCATTCACTAGTAGCAGTGAGAAAATTATCACCCGTTGGTGTGTATCGCAAGGCCTGAATCAGGATAGGCTGTTAGTGGCAATGTAAAACTGAGAAAAGCAGCTCGGGGTGATCAGCATAGGGAAGTCAGGAAACATGCAATGGCAATGTAGGATAGGTTTTTAATAAACATCGCAAGGTGGTGCGCACTGTAACGTTTCTAACAGGAAATTTACTAGTAGGACTGAGAAAAACATCACGGGGTGGTGTGAATCAGAGGGCCTGAATCAGGATAGGAAGTGAGTGGCAATGTAGGATGGAGTAAACCAAAACGGGGTGGTCAGGATGGGGAGGTCAGGAAACATGCAGTGACAATGTAGGATAGGTTTCTGAAAAACATCGTAGGGTGGTGCTCATTGTAAGGATTTCTAACAGGCCATTAACAAGTAGGAGTGAGAAATACATCATGGTGTGGTGTGAATCGGAGGGCCTGAATCAGGATAGGCAGTGAGTGTTAATATAAAATGGAGAAAAGCACCACGGGTTGGTGAGCATGGGGAGGTCAGGAAACATGCAGTGGCAGTGTAGTATAGGTTTCTGAAAAACATCACGGGGTGGTGCTCATTGTAAGGGTTTCTAACACGCCATTCATTAGTTGCAGTTTGAAAAATATCACGGGGTTGTGTTAATCCGAATGCCTGAAATAGGAAAGGCTGTGAGTGGCAATGTAAAATGGAGAAAAGCACAACAGGTTGGTCAACATGGGGAGGTTCGAAACATGCAGTGGCAATGTAGGCTAGGTTTCTGAAAAACATCGCAGGGTGGAGAAAATTGTAAGGGTTTCTAACAGGCCATTCACTAGGAGGAGTGAGAAAAACATCACGGTGTGGTGTGAATCAGAGGGGCTGAATCAGGATAGGGAGTAAGTGGCAATGTAGGATGCAGAAAAACACCAGGGGTGGTCAGCATGGGGAGGGTGAGGAAACATGCAGTGGCAATGTAGGATAGGTTTCTGAAAAACATCTTGGGGTGGTGCGAATTGCAAGGCTTTCTTAAAGGCCCTTCACTTACAGGAGTGAGAAAAACATCAGGGGTGGTGTGAATCGAAGGGCCTGAATTAGGATAGGCAGTGAGTGACAATGTAGGATGGAGAAAAGCACCATGGGTTTGTCAGCATGGGGAGGTAAGGAAACATGCAGTAGCAATTTAGGATAGGTTTCTGAAAAACATCGCGGGGTGGTGCGCATTGTAAGGATTTATAACAGGCCATTCACTAGCAGGAGTGAGAAAATCATCACGGGTTGGTGTGTATCGGAAGGCCTGAATCAGGATAGGCAGTGAGTGGCAATGTAAAATTGAGAAAAGCACCTCGGGGTGATCAGCATGGGGAAGTCAGGAAACATGCAATGGCAATGTAGGATAAGTTTCTAATAAACATCCCAGAGTGTTAAGCATTGTAACGTTTCTAACAGGAAATTTACTAGTAGGACTGAGAAAAACATCATGGGGTGGTGTGAATCAGAGGGCCTGAATCAGGATAGGCAGTGTGTGGCAATGTAGGATGGAGTAATGCACCACGGGGTGGTCAGGATGGGGAGGTCAGGAAAAATGCAGTGGCAATGTAGGATAGGTTTCTGAAAAACATCGTGGGGTGGTGCTCATTGTAAGGATTTCTAACAGGCCATTAACTAGTAGGAGTGAGAAATATATCATGGTGTGGTGTGAATTGGAGGGCTTGAATCAGAATTGGCAGTGAGTGTTAATATAAAATGGAGAAAAGCACCACGGGTTTGTCAGCATGGGGAGGTCAGGAAACATGCAGTGGCCATGTTAGATAGGTTTCTGAAAAACATCGCGGGGTGGTGCGCATTGTAAGTGTTTCTAACAGGCCATTCACTAGTAGGAGTGAGAAAAACATCACGGGCTGTTGTGAATCGGAGATCCTGAATTAGTTTAGGCAGTGAGTGGCAATGTAGGATGAAGAAAACCACCACGGGGTGGTCAGCATGGGGAGGTCAGGAAACATGCAGTGGCCATGTTAGATAGGTTTCTGAAAAACATCGCGGGGTGGTGCGCATTGTAAGTGTTTCTAACAGGCCATTCACTAATAGGAGTGAGAAAAACATCACGGTGTGGTGTGAATCGGAAGGGCTGAATCAGGATAGGTAGTAAGTGGCAATATTGAATGGAGAAAATCATCGGGTGTGGTCAGCATGGGGAGGGCAGGAAACATGCAGTGGCAATGTAGGATCGGTTTCTGAAAAACATCTTGGGCTGGTGCGCATTGTAAGGCTTTCTTAAAGGCCCTTCACTTGTAGGAGTGAGAAAAACATCAGGGGTGGTGTGAATCGGAGGGCCTCAATTAGGATAGGCAGTGAGTGGCAATGTAGGATGGAGAAAAGCACCACGGGGTGGTCAGCATGGGGAGGTCAGAATACATGCAGTGGCAATGTAGGATAGGTATCTGAAAAACAACGCGGGTGGTGCGCATTGTAACAGTTTCTAACAAGCCATTCACAAGTAGGAGTGAGGAAAACATCATGGAGTGGTGTGAATTGGAGGGCCTGAATTAGGATAGGCAGTGAGTGTCAATGTACGATGGAGAAAAGGGCCATGGGCTTGTCAGCATGGGGAGGTAAGGAAATATTGCAGTGGCAATCTAAGATCAGTTTGTGAAAAACATCGCAGGTTGGTGCGCATTGTAAGGGTTTCTAACAGGCCATTCACTAGCAGGACTGAGAAAAAAATCATGGCGTGGTGTGAATCAGAGGGCCTGAATTAGGATAGGCAGTGATTGGTAATGTATAATGGAGAAAAGCACCATGGGTTGGTCAGCATGAGGAGGTCAGGAAACATGCAGTGGCAATGTAGGATAGGTTTCTGAAAAACATTGCCCGGTAGTGACAATTGTAAGGGTTTCTAACAGGCCATTCACTAGTAGGAGTGGGAAAAACATCACAGGGTGGTGTGAATCAGAGGGCCTGAATTAGGATAGGTAGTGAGTGGCAATGTAGGATGGAGAAAAGCACAACAGGTTGGTCCACATGGGGAGGTTCGAAACATGCAGTGGCAATGTAGGATAGGTTTCTTTAAAACAACGCGGGTGGTGCACATTGTAAGGGTTTATAACAGGCCATTCACTAGTAGGAGTGAGAAAAACATCATGGGGTGGTGTGAATCAGAGGGCCTGAATGAGTATAGGCAGTGAGTGGCAATGTAGGATGGAGAAAAGCACCATGTGGTGCTCAGGATGGAGAGGTCAGGAAACATGCAGTGCCAATGTAGGAGAGTTTTCTGAAAAACATCGCGGGGTGGTGCCTATTGTAAGGGTTTCTAACTATCCATTCACTAGTAGGAGTGAGAAATACATCACGGGTGGTGTGAATCGGAGGGCCTTAATCAGGATAGGCAGTGACTGGCAATGTAGGATGGTGAAAAGCACCAAGGGGTGGTCAGCATGGGGAGGTCAGGAAACATGGAGTGGCAATGTAGGATAGGTTTCTGAAAAACATCGCGGGGTGGTGCGCATAGTAAGGGTTTCTAACAGGCCATTCAGTAGTAGGACTGAGAAAAACCTCATGGTGTGGTGTGAATCAGAGGGCCTGCATCACTATAGACAGTGAGTGGTAATGTAGCATGGAGAAAAGCACCAGGTGTGGTCAGAAAGGGGAGGTCAGGAAACATGCAGTGGCAATGTAAGATCGGTTTCTGAAAAAAATCGTGTGGTGGTGCGCATTGAAATGGTTTCTAACAGGCCATTCACTAGTAGGAGTGAGAAAATCATCACGGGTTGGTGTGTATCGGAAGGCCTGAATCAGGATAGGCAGTGAGTGGCAATGTAAAATTGAGAAAAGCACCTCGGGGTGATCAGCATGGGGAAGTCAGGAAACATGCAATGGCAATGTAGGATACGTTTCTAATAAACATCCCAGAGTGTTAAGCATTGTAACGTTTCTAACAGGAAATTTACTAGTAGGACTGAGAAAAACATCATGGGGTGGTGTGAATCGGAGGGCCTGAATCAGGATAGGCAGTGAGTGGCAATGTAGGATGGAGTAATGCACCACGGGGTGGTCAGAATGGGGAGGTCAGGAAAAATGCAGTGGCAATGTAGGATAGGTTTCTGAAAAACATCGTGGGGTGGTGCTCATTGTAAGGATTTCTAACAGGCCATTAACTAGTAGGAGTGAGAAATATATCATGGTGTGGTGTGAATTGGAGGGCTTGAATCAGAATTGGCAGTGAGTGTTAATATAAAATGTAGAAAAGCACCACGGGTTTGTCAGCATGGGGAGGTCAGGAAACATGCAGTGGCCATGTTAGATAGGTTTCTGAAAAACATCGCGGGGTGGTGCGCATTGTAAGTGTTTCTAACAGGCCATTCACTAGTAGGAGTGAGAAAAACATCACGGGCTGTTGTGAATCGGAGATCCTGAATTAGTTTAGGCAGTGAGTGGCAATGTAGGATGAAGAAAACCACCACGGGGTGGTCAGCATGGGGAGGTCAGGAAACATGCAGTGGCCATGTTAGATAGGTTTCTGAAAAACATCGCGGGGTGGTGCGCATTGTAAGTGTTTCTAACAGGCCATTCACTAATAGGAGTGAGAAAATCATCACGGTGTGGTGTGAATCGGAAGGGCTGAATCAGGATAGGCAGTAAGTGGCAATATTGAATGGAGAAAATCATCGGGTGTGGTCAGCATGGGGAGGGCAGGAAACATGCAGTGGCAATGTAGGATCGGTTTCTGAAAAACATCTTGGGCTGGTGCGCATTGTAAGGCTTTCTTAAAGGCCCTTCACTTGTAGGAGTGAGAAAAACATCAGGGGTGGTGTGAATCGGAGGGCCTCAATTAGGATAGGCAGTGAGTGGCAATGTAGGATGGAGAAAAGCACCACGGGGTGGTCAGCATGGGGAGGTCAGAAAACATGCAGTGGCAATGTAGGATAGGTATCTGAAAAACAACGCGGGTGGTGCGCATTGTAACAGTTTCTAACAAGCCATTCACAAGTAGGAGTGAGGAAAACATCATGGAGTGGTGTGAATCGGAGGGCCTGAATTAGGATAGGCAGTGAGTGTCAATGTACGATGGAGAAAAGGCCATGGGTTTGTCAGCATGGGGAGGTAAGGAAACATGCAGTGGCAATTTAAGATCGGTTTGTGAAAAACATCGCAGGTTGGTGCGCATTGTAAGGATTTCTAACAGGCCATTCACGAGCAGGACTGAGAAAAAAATCATGGTGTGGTGTGAATCAGAGGGCCTGAATTAAGATAGGCAGTGATTGGTAATGTATAATGGAGAAAAGCACCATGGGTTGGTCAGCATGAGGAGGTCAGGAAACATGCAGTGGCAATGTAGGATAGGTTTCTGAAAAACATTGCCCGGTAGTGACAATTGTAAGGGTTTCCAACAGGCCATTCACTAGTAGGAGTGGGAAAAACATCACAGGGTGGTGTGAATCAGAGGGCCTGAATTAGGATAGGCAGTGAGTGGCAATGTAGGATGGAGAAAAGCACAACAGGTTGGTCCACATGGGGAGGTTCGAAACATGCAGTGGCAATGTAGGATAGGTTTCTTTAAAACAACGCGGGTGGTGCACATTGTAAGGGTTTATAACAGGCCATTCACTAGTAGGAGTGAGAAAAACATCACGGGGTGGTGTGAATCAGAGGGCCTGAATGAGTATAGGCAGTGAGTGGCAATGTAGGATGGAGAAAAGCACCATGTGGTGCTCAGGATGGAGAGGTCAGGAAACATGCAGTGCCAATGTAGGAGAGTTTTCTGAAAAACATCGTGGGGTGGTGCCTATTGTAAGGGTTTCTAACTATCCATTCACTAGTAGGAGTGAGAAATACATCACGGGTGGTGTGAATCGGAGGGCCTGAATCAGGATAGGCAGTGACTGGCAATGTAGGATGGTGAAAAGCACCAAGGGGTGGTCAGCATGGGGAGGTCAGGAAACATGGAGTGGCAATGTAGGATAGGTTTCTGAAAAACATCGTGGGGTGGTGCGCATAGTAAGGGTTTCTAACAGGCCATTCAGTAGTAGGAGTGAGAAAAACCTCATGGTGTGGTGTGAATCGGAGGGCCTGAATCAGGATAGGCAGTGAGTGTTAATATAAAATGGAGAAAAGCACCGCGGGTTGGTCAGCATGGGGAGGTCATTGTAAGGGTTTCTGACAGGCCACTCACTAGTTGGAGTGTGAAAAATATCACGGGGTGGTGTTAATCCGAGTGCCTGAATTAGGAAAAACAGTGAGTGGCAATGTAAAATGGAGAAAAGCACAACAGGTTGGTCAACATGGAGAGGCTCGAAACATGCAATGGCAATGTAGGATAGGTTTCTGAAAAACATCGCAGGGTCGAGAAAATTGGAAGGGTTTCTACCAGTCCATTCACTAATAGGAGTGAGAAAATCATCACGGTGTGGTGTGAATCGGAGGGGCTGAATCAGGATAGGGAGTCAGCGGCAATGTAGGATGGAGAAAAGCACCGGGGGTGGTCAGCATGGGGAGGGCAGGAAACATGCAGTGGCAATGTAGGAGAGGTTTCTGAAAAACATCGCGGGGTGGTGCCTATTGTAAGGGTTTCTAACAATCTATTCACTAGTAGGAGTGAGAAATACATGATGGTGTTGTGTGATTCAGAGGGCCTGGATCAGGATAGACAGTGAGTGGCAATGTAGCATGGGGAAAAGCACCAGGTGTGGTCAGCATGGGGAGGTCAGGAAACTTGCAGTGGCAATCTGGATATATTTATGAAAAACATCACGGGTGGTGAGAATTGTAAGGGTTTCTAACAGGCCATTCACTAGTAGGAGTGAGAAAAACATCACGGGGTGGTGTGTATCGGAGGGCCTGAATTAGGATTGGCAGTGAGTGGCAATGTAGGATGGAGAAAAGCACCACGGGGTGGTCAGCATGCGAAGGTCAGAAAACATGCAGTGGCAATGTAGGATAGGTTTCTGAAAAACAACGCGGGTGGTGCACATTGTAAGGGTTTCTAACAGGCCATTCACTAGTAGGAGTGAGAAAAATTTCAAGGGGTGGTGTTAATCAGAGGGCCTGAATCAGGATAGGCAGTGAGTGGCAATGTAGGATGGAGAAAAGCACCATGTGGTGGTCAGGATGGAGAGGTCAGGAAACATGCAGTGGCAATGTAGGAGAGGTTTCTGAAAAAAATCACGGGGTGGTGTGTATCGTAACATTCAATAGTAGGAGTGAGAAAAACATCACAGGGTGGTTTGAATCCGAGTGCCTGAATTATGATAGGCAGTGAGTGACAATGTAGGATGGAGAAAAGCACCACAGGGTGGTCAGCATGGGGAGGTCAGGAAACATGCCGTGGCTATGTAAGATAGGTTTCTGAAAAAAAAATTGTGTGGTGGTGCGCATTGAAATGGTTTCTAACAGGCCATTCACTAGTAGGAGTGAGAAAAACATCATGGGTTGGTGTGTTTTGGAGGGCCTGAATCAGGATAGGAAGTGAGTGGCATTGTAGGATGGAGAAAAGCACTACAGGTTGGTCAGCATTTAGAGATCATGAAACATGCAGTGGCAATGTAGGATAGGTATCTGAAAAACATCGCGGGTGGTGAGAATTGTAAGGGTTTCTAACAGCCCATTCACTAGTAGGAGTGAGAAAAACATCACGGGGTGGTGTTAATCAGAGGGCCTGAATTAGGATAGGCAGTGAGTGGCAATGTAGCATGGAGAAAAGCACCACGGGGTGGTCAGCAATGGGAGGTCAGGAAACATGCCGTGGCAATGTAGGATAGGTATCTGAAAAACAACGTGGGTGGTGTGATTGAAAAGGTTTCTAACAGGCCATTCATTAGAAGGAGTGACAAAAACATCACGGGGTGGTGTGAATCAGAGGGCCTGATTCAGGATAGGCAGAGACTGGCAATGTAGGATGGAGAAAACCACCAAGGGGTGGTCAGCATGGGGAAGTTTGGAAACATGCAGTGGCAATGTAGGATAGGTTTCTGAAAAAAATCGTGTGGTGATGCGCATTGAAATGGTTTCTAACAGGCCATTCACTAGTAGCAGTGAGAAAATTATCACCCGTTGGTGTGTATCGGAAGGCCTGAATCAGGATAGGCTGTTAGTGGCAATGTAAAACTGAGAAAAGCAGCTCGGGGTGATCAGCATAGGGAAGTCAGGAAACATGCAATGGCAATGTAGGATAGGTTTTTAATAAACATCGCAAGGTGGTGCGCACTGTAACGTTTCTAAGAGGAAATTTACTAGTAGGACTGAGAAAAACATCACGGGGTGGTGTGAATCAGAGGGCCTGAATCAGGATAGGAAGTGAGTGGCAATGTAGGATGGAGTAAACCAAAACGGGGTGGTCAGGATGGGGTGGTCAGGAAACATGCAGTGACAATGTAGGATAGGTTTCTGAATAACATCGTAGGGTGGTGCTCATTGTAAGGATTTCCAAAAGGCCATTAACAAGTAGGAGTGAGAAATACATCATGGTGTGGTGTGAATCGGAGGGCCTGAATCAGGATAGGCAGTGAGTGTTAATATAAAATGGAGAAAAGCACCACGGGTTGGTGAGCATGGGGAGGTCAGGAAACATGCAGTGGCAGTGTAGTATAGGTTTCTGAAAAACATCACGGGGTGGTGCTCATTGTAAGGGTTTCTAACACGCCATTCATTAGTTGCAGTTTGAAAAATGTCACGGGGTTGTGTTAATCCGAATGCCTGAAATAGGAAAGGCTGTGAGTGGCAATGTAAAATGGAGAAAAGCACAACAGGTTGGTCAACATGGGGAGGTTCGAAACATGCAGTGGCAATGTAGGATAGGTTTCTGAAAAACATCGCAGGGTGGAGAAAATTGTAAGGGTTTCTAACAGGCCATTCACTAGGAGGAGTGAGAAAAACATCACGGTGTGGTGTGAATCAGAGGGGCTGAATCAGGATAGGGAGTAAGTGGCAATGTAGGATGCAGAAAAACACCAGGGGTGGTCAGCATGGGGAGGGTGAGGAAACATGCAGTGGCAATGTAGGATAGGTTTCTGAAAAACATCTTGGGGTGGTGCGAATTGCAAGGCTTTCTTAAAGGCCCTTCACTTACAGGAGTGAGAAAAACATCAGGGGTGGTGTGAATAGAAGGGCCTGAATTAGGATAGGCAGTGAGTGACAATGTAGGATGGAGAAAAGCACCATGGGTTTGTCAGCATGGGGAGGTAAGGAAACATGCAGTAGCAATTTAGGATAGGTTTCTGGAAAACATCGCGGGGTGGTGCGCATTGTAAGGATTTATAACAGGCCATTCACTAGCAGGAGTGAGAAAATCATCATGGGTTGGTGTGTATCGGAAGGCCTGAATCAGGATAGGCAGTGAGTGGCAATGTAAAATTGAGAAAAGCACCTCGGGGTGATCAGCATGGGGAAGTCAGGAAACATGCAATGGCAATGTAGGATACGTTTCTAATAAACATCCCAGAGTGTTAAGCATTGTAACGTTTCTAACAGGAAATTTACTAGTAGGACTGAGAAAAACATCATGGGGTGGTGTGAATCGGAGGGCCTGAATCAGGATAGGCAGTGAGTGGCAATGTAGGATGGAGTAATGCACCACGGGGTGGTCAGGATGGGGAGGTCAGGAAAAATGCAGTGGCAATGTAGGATAGGTTTCTGAAAAACATCGTGGGGTGGTGCTCATTGTAAGGATTTCTAACAGGCCATTAACTAGTAGGAGTGAGAAATATATCATGGTGTGGTGTGAATTGGAGGGCTTGAATCAGAATTGGCAGTGAGTGTTAATATAAAATGGAGAAAAGCACCACGGGTTTGTCAGCATGGGGAGGTCAGGAAACATGCAGTGGCCATGTTAGATAGGTTTCTGAAAAACATCGCGGGGTGGTGCGCATTGTAAGTGTTTCTAACAGGCCATTCACTAGTAGGAGTGAGAAAAACATCACGGGCTGTTGTGAATCGGAGATCCTGAATTAGTTTAGGCAGTGAGTGGCAATGTAGGATGAAGAAAACCACCACGGGGTGGTCAGCATGGGGAGGTCAGGAAACATGCAGTGGCCATGTTAGATAGGTTTCTGAAAAACATCGCGGGGTGGTGCGCATTGTAAGTGTTTCTAACAGGCCATTCACTAATAGGAGTGAGAAAATCATCACGGTGTGGTGTGAATCGGAAGGGCTGAATCAGGATAGGCAGTAAGTGGCAATATTGAATGGAGAAAATCATCGGGTGTGGTCAGCATGGGGAGGGCAGGAAACATGCAGTGGCAATGTAGGATCGGTTTCTGAAAAACATCTTGGGCTGGTCCGCATTGTAAGGCTTTCTTAAAGGCCCTTCACTTGTAGGAGTGAGAAAAACATCAGGGGTGGTGTGAATCGGAGGGCCTCAATTAGGATAGGCAGTGAGTGGCAATGTAGGATGGAGAAAAGCACCACGGGGTGGTCAGCATGGGGAGGTCAGGAAACATGCAGTGGCAATGTAGGATAGGTATCTGAAAAACAACGCGGGTGGTGCGCATTGTAACAGTTTCTACCAGCCATTCACAAGTAGGAGTGAGGAAAACATCATGGAGTGGTGTGAATCGGAGGGCCTGAATTAGGATAGGCAGTGAGTGTCAATGTACGATGGAGAAAAGGGCCATGGGTTTGTCAGCATGGGGAGGTAAGGAAACATGCAGTGGCAATTTAAGATCGGTTTGTGAAAAACATCGCAGGTTGGTGCGCATTGTAAGGATTTCTAACAGGCCATTCACTAGCAGGACTGAGAAAAAAATCATGGCGTGGTGTGAATCAGAGAGCCTGAATTAAGATAGGCAGTGATTGGCAATGTATAATGGAGAAAAGCACCATGGGTTGGTCAGCATGAGGAGGTCAGGAAACATGCAGTGGCAATGTAGGATAGGTTTCTGAAAAACATTGCCCGGTAGTGACAATTGTAAGGGTTTCTAACAGGCCATTCACTAGTAGGAGTGGGAAAAACATCACAGGGTGGTGTGAATCAGAGGGCCTGAATTAGGATAGGCAGTGAGTGGCAATGTAGGATGGAGAAAAGCACAACAGGTTGGTCCACATGGGGAGGTTCGAAACATGCAGTGGCAATGTAGGATAGGGTTCTTTAAAACAACGCGGGTGGTGCACATTGTAAGGGTTTATAACAGGCCATTCACTAGTAGGAGTGAGAAAAACATCACGGGGTGGTGTGAATCAGAGGGCCTGAATGAGTATAGGCAGTGAGTGGCAATGTAGGATGGAGAAAAGCACCATGTGGTGCTCAGGATGGAGAGGTCAGGAAACATGCAGTGCCAATGTAGGAGAGTTTTCTGAAAAACATCATGGGGTGGTGCCTATTGTAAGGGTTTCTAACTATCCATTCACTAGTAGGAGTGAGAAATACATCACGGGTGGTGTGAATCGGAGGGCCTGAATCAGGATAGGCAGTGACTGGCAATGTAGGATGGTGAAAAGCACCAAGGGGTGGTCAGCATGGGGAGGTCAGGAAACATGGAGTGGCAATGTAGGATAGGTTTCTGAAAAACATCGTGGGGTGGTGCGCATAGTAAGGGTTTCTAACAGGCCATTCAGTAGTAGGAGTGAGAAAAACCTCATGGTTTGGTGTGAATCAGAGGGCCTGCATCACTATAGACAGTGAGTGGTAATGTAGCATGGAGAAAAGCACCAGGTGTGGTCAGAAAGGGGAGGTCAGGAAACATGCAATGGCAATGTAAGATAGGTTTCTGAAAAAAATCGTGTGGTGGTGCGCATTGAAATGGTTTCTAACAGGCCATTCACTAGTAGGAGTGAGAAAATCATCACGGGTTGGTGTGTATCAGAAGGCCTGAATCAGGATAGGCAGTGAGTGGCAATGTAGCATGGAGAATAGCACCATGGCGTGGTCAGCATGGGGAGGTCAGGAAACATGCAGTGGCAATATAGGATAGGTTTCTGAAAAAACATCGCAGGGTGGTGCGCATTGTAAGTGTTTCTAACAGGCCATTCACTAGAAGGAGTGAGAAAAACATCACGGGGTGGCTTGAATCGGAGGGCCTGAATTAGGAAAGGCAATGAGTACAATGTACAATGGAGGAAAGCACCACGGGTTGGTCTGCATGGGGAGGTTCGAAACATGCAATGGCAATGTAGGAAAAGATTCTGAAAAACATCGCGGAGTGGAGAAATTTGCAAGGGTTTCTAACAGTCCTTTCACTAGTAGGAGTGAGAAAAACATCACGGTGTGGTGTGAATCGGAAGGGCTAAATCAGGATAGGCAGTAAGTGGCAATATTGAATGGAGAAAATCAACGGGGGTGGTCAGCTTGGGGAGGGCAGGAAACATGCAGTGGCAATGTAGGATAGGTTTCTGAAAAACATCTTGAGGTGGTGCGCATTGTAAGGCTTTCTTAAAGGCCCTTCACTTGTAGGAGTGAGAAAAACATCAGGGGTGGTGTGAATCGGAGGGCCTGAATTAGGATAGGCAGTGAGTGGCAATGTAGGATGGAGAAAAGCACCACAAGGTGGTCAGCATGGGGAGGTCAGGAAACATGCAGTGGCAATGTAGGATAGGTATCTGTAAAACAACGCGGGTGGTGCGCATTGTAAGGGTTTCTAACAAGCCATTCACAAGTAGGAGTGACAAAAACATCACGGGGTGGTGTGAATCAGAGGGCCTGAATCAGGATAGGCAGAGACTGGCAATGTAGGATGGAGAAAACCACCAAGGGGTGGTCAGCATGGGGAAGTTTGGAAACATGCAGTGGCAATGTAGGATAGGTTTCTGAAAAAAATCGTGTGGTGATGCGCATTGAAATGGTTTCTAACAGGCCATTCACTAGTAGCAGTGAGAAAATTATCACCCGTTGGTGTGTATCGGAAGGCCTGAATCAGGATAGGCTGTTAGTGGCAATGTAAAACTGAGAAAAGCAGCTCGGGGTGATCAGCATAGGGAAGTCAGGAAACATGCAATGGCAATGTAGGATAGGTTTTTAATAAACATCGCAAGGTGGTGCGCACTGTAACGTTTCTAAGAGGAAATTTACTAGTAGGACTGAGAAAAACATCACGGGGTGGTGTGAATCAGAGGGCCTGAATCAGGATAGGAAGTGAGTGGCAATGTAGGATGGAGTAAACCAAAACGGGGTGGTCAGGATGGGGAGGTCAGGAAACATGCAGTGACAATGTAGGATAGGTTTCTGAATAACATCGTAGGGTGGTGCTCATTGTAAGGATTTCTAACAGGCCATTAACAAGTAGGAGTGAGAAATACATCATGGTGTGGTGTGAATCGGAGGGCCTGAATCAGGATAGGCAGTGAGTGTTAATATAAAATGGAGAAAAGCACCACGGGTTGGTGAGCATGGGGAGGTCAGGAAACATGCAGTGGCAGTGTAGTATAGGTTTCTGAAAAACATCACGGGGTGGTGCTCATTGTAAGGGTTTCTAACACGCCATTCATTAGTTGCAGTTTGAAAAATATCACGGGGTTGTGTTAATCCGAATGCCTGAAATAGGAAAGGCTGTGAGTGGCAATGTAAAATGGAGAAAAGCACAACAGGTTGGTCAACATGGGGAGGTTCGAAACATGCAGTGGCAATGTAGGATAGGTTTCTGAAAAACATCGCAGGGTGGAGAAAATTGTAAGGGTTTCTAACAGGCCATTCACTAGGAGGAGTGAGAAAAACATCACGGTGTGGTGTGAATCAGAGGGGCTGAATCAGGATAGGGAGTAAGTGGCAATGTAGGATGCAGAAAAACACCAGGGGTGGTCAGCATGGGGAGGGTGAGGAAACATGCAGTGGCAATGTAGGATAGGTTTCTGAAAAACATCTTGGGGTGGTGCGAATTGCAAGGCTTTCTTAAAGGCCCTTCACTTACAGGAGTGAGAAAAACATCAGGGGTGGTGTGAATCGAAGGGCCTGAATTAGGATAGGCAGTGAGTGACAATGTAGGATGGAGAAAAGCACCATGGGTTTGTCAGCATGGGGAGGTAAGGAAACATGCAGTAGCAATTTAGGATAGGTTTCTGGAAAACATCGCGGGGTGGTGCGCATTGTAAGGATTTATAACAGGCCATTCACTAGCAGGAGTGAGAAAATCATCACGGGTTGGTGTGTATCGGAAGGCCTGAATCAGGATAGGCAGTGAGTGGCAATGTAAAATTGAGAAAAGCACCTCGGGGTGATCAGCATGGGGAAGTCAGGAAACATGCAATGGCAATGTAGGATACGTTTCTAATAAACATCCCAGAGTGTTAAGCATTGTAACGTTTCTAACAGGAAATTTACTAGTAGGACTGAGAAAAACATCATGGGGTGGTGTGAATCGGAGGGCCTGAATCAGGATAGGCAGTGAGTTTCAATGTAGGATGGAGTAATGCACCACGGGGTGGTCAGGATGGGGAGGTCAGGAAAAATGCAGTGGCAATGTAGGATAGGTTTCTGAAAAACATCGTGGGGTGGTGCTCATTGTAAGGATTTCTAACAGGCCATTAACTAGTAGGAGTGAGAAATATATCATGGTGTGGTGTGAATTGGAGGGCTTGAATCAGAATTGGCAGTGAGTGTTAATATAAAATGGAGAAAAGCACCACGGGTTTGTCAGCATGGGGAGGTCAGGAAACATGCAGTGGCCATGTTAGATAGGTTTCTGAAAAACATCGCGGGGTGGTGCGCATTGTAAGTGTTTCTAACAGGCCATTCACTAGTAGGAGTGAGAAAAACATCACGGGCTGTTGTGAATCGGAGATCCTGAATTAGTTTAGGCAGTGAGTGGCAATGTAGGATGAAGAAAACCACCACGGGGTGGTCAGCATGGGGAGGTCAGGAAACATGCAGTGGCCATGTTAGATAGGTTTCTGAAAAACATCGCGGGGTGGTGCGCATTGTAAGTGTTTCTAACAGGCCATTCACTAATAGGAGTGAGAAAATCATCATGGTGTGGTGTGAATCGGAAGGGCTGAATCAGGATAGGCAGTAAGTGGCAATATTGAATGGAGAAAATCATCGGGTGTGGTCAGCATGGGGAGGGCAGGAAACATGCAGTGGCAATGTAGGATCGGTTTCTGAAAAACATCTTGGGCTGGTGCGCATTGTAAGGCTTTCTTAAAGGCCCTTCACTTGTAGGAGTGAGAAAAACATCAGGGGTGGTGTGAATCGGAGGGCCTCAATTAGGATAGGCAGTGAGTGGCAATGTAGGATGGAGAAAAGCACCACGGGGTGGTCAGCATGGGGAGGTCAGGAAACATGCAGTGGCAATGTAGGATAGGTATCTGAAAAACAACGCGGGTGGTGCGCATTGTAACAGTTTCTACCAGCCATTCACAAGTAGGAGTGAGGAAAACATCATGGAGTGGTGTGAATCGGAGGGCCTGAATTAGGATAGGCAGTGAGTGTCAATGTACGATGGAGAAAAGGGCCATGGGTTTGTCAGCATGGGGAGGTAAGGAAACATGCAGTGGCAATTTAAGATCGGTTTGTGAAAAACATCGCAGGTTGGTGCGCATTGTAAGGATTTCTAACAGGCCATTCACTAGCAGGACTGAGAAAAAAATCATGGCGTGGTGTGAATCAGAGAGCCTGAATTAAGATAGGCAGTGATTGGCAATGTATAATGGAGAAAAGCACCATGGGTTGGTCAGCATGAGGAGGTCAGGAAACATGCAGTGGCAATGTAGGATAGGTTTCTGAAAAACATTGCCCGGTAGTGACAATTGTAAGGGTTTCTAACAGGCCATTCACTAGTAGGAGTGGGAAAAACATCACAGGGTGGTGTGAATCAGAGGGCCTGAATTAGGATAGGCAGTGAGTGGCAATGTAGGATGGAGAAAAGCACAACAGGTTGGTCCACATGGGGAGGTTCGAAACATGCAGTGGCAATGTAGGATAGGGTTCTTTAAAACAACGCGGGTGGTGCACATTGTAAGGGTTTATAACAGGCCATTCACTAGTAGGAGTGAGAAAAACATCACGGGGTGGTGTGAATCAGAGGGCCTGAATGAGTATAGGCAGTGAGTGGCAATGTAGGATGGAGAAAAGCACCATGTGGTGCTCAGGATGGAGAGGTCAGGAAACATGCAGTGCCAATGTAGGAGAGTTTTCTGAAAAACATCACGGGGTGGTGCCTATTGTAAGGGTTTCTAACTATCCATTCACTAGTAGGAGTGAGAAATACATCACGGGTGGTGTGAATCGGAGGGCCTGAATCAGGATAGGCAGTGACAGGCAATGTAGGATGGTGAAAAGCACCAAGGGGTGGTCAGCATGGGGAGGTCAGGAAACATGGAGTGGCAATGTAGGATAGGTTTCTGAAAAACATCGTGGGGTGGTGCGCATAGTAAGGGTTTCTAACAGGCCATTCAGTAGTAGGAGTGAGAAAAACCTCATGGTGTGGTGTGAATCAGAGGGCCTGCATCACTATAGACAGTGAGTGGTAATGTAGCATGGAGAAAAGCACCAGGTGTGGTCAGAAAGGGGAGGTCAGGAAACATGCAGTGGCAATGTAAGATAGGTTTCTGAAAAAAATCGTGTGGTGGTGCGCATTGAAATGGTTTCTAACAGGCCATTCACTAGTAGGAGTGAGAAAATCATCACGGGTTGGTGTGTATCAGAAGGCCTGAATCAGGATAGGCAGTGAGTGGCAATGTAGCATGGAGAATAGCACCATGGCGTGGTCAGCACGGGGAGGTCAGGAAACATGCAGTGGCAATATAGGATAGGTTTCTGAAAAAACATCGCAGGGTGGTGCGCATTGTAAGTGTTTCTAACAGGCCATTCACTAGAAGGAGTGAGAAAAACATCACGGGGTGGCTTGAATCGGAGGGCCTGAATTAGGAAAGGCAATGAGTACAATGTACAATGGAGGAAAGCACCACGGGTTGGTCTGCATGGGGAGGTTCGAAACATGCAATGGCAATGTAGGAAAAGATTCTGAAAAACATCGCGGAGTGGAGAAATTTGCAAGGGTTTCTAACAGTCCTTTCACTAGTAGGAGTGAGAAAAACATCACGGTGTGGTGTGAATCGGAAGGGCTAAATCAGGATAGGCAGTAAGTGGCAATATTGAATGGAGAAAATCAACGGGGGTGGTCAGCTTGGGGAGGGCAGGAAACATGCAGTGGCAATGTAGGATAGGTTTCTGAAAAACATCTTGAGGTGGTGCGCATTGTAAGGCTTTCTTAAAGGCCCTTCACTTGTAGGAGTGAGAAAAACATCAGGGGTGGTGTGAATCGGAGCGCCTGAATTAGGATAGGCAGTGAGTGGCAATGTAGGATGGAGAAAAGCACCACGAGGTGGTCAGCATGGGGAGGTCAGGAAACATGCAGTGGCAATGTAGGATAGGTATCTGAAAAACAACGCGGGTGGTGCGCATTGTAAGGGTTTCTAACAAGCCATTCACAAGTAGGAGTGAGGAAAACAACATGGAGTGGTGTGAATCGGAGGGCCTGAATCAGGATAGGCAGTGAGTGTCAATGTACGATGGAGAAAAGGGCCATGGGTTTGTCAGCATGGCGAGGTAAGGAAACATGCAGTGGCAATTTAAGATAGGTTTGTGAAAAACATCGCAGTTTGGTGCGCATTGTAAGGGTTTCTAACAGGCCATTCACTAGCAGGAGTGAGAAAAAAATCATGACGTGGTGTGAATCAGAGGGCCTGAATTAGAATAGGCAGTGAGTGGTAATGTATAATGGAGAAAAGCACCATGGGTTGGTCAGCATGGGGAGGTCAGGAAACATGCAGTGGCAATGTAGGATAGCTTTCTGAAAAACATTGCGGGGTGGTGAGAATTTTAAGGGTTTCTAACAGGCCATTCGCTAGTAGGAGTGAGAAAAACATCACAGGGTGGTGAGATTCAGAGGGCCTGAATTAGGATAGGCAGTGAGTGGCAATGTAGGATGGAGAAAAGCACCACGGGGTGGTCAGCATGGTGAGGTCAGGAAACATGCAGTGGCAATATAGGATAGGTATCTGAAAAACAACGCGGGTGGTGCACATTGTAAGTGTTTCTAACAGGCCATACATTAGTAGGAGTGAGAAAAACATCACGGGGTGGTGTGACTCGGAGGGCCTGAATGAGGATAGACAGTGAGTGGTAATGTAGCATGGAGAAAAGCACCAGGGGTGGTCAGCAAGGGGAGGTCAGTAAACATGCAGTGACAATGTAAGATAGGTTTCAGAAAAAAATCGTGTGGTGGTGAGCATTGAAATGGTTTCTAACAGGCCATTCACTAGTAGGCTTGAGAATATCATCACGGCGGGGCTGGAGGTTTAGCTCAGTGGCATAAACACCTGCCTTGCAAGCAGGCAGTCGCGAGTTCGATCCCCGGTACCGATAAAAAGGAAAAAGACAAAAAAAAAAAAAAAAAAAAAAAAAGAGAATATCATCACGGATTGGTCTGTATCAGAAGGCCTGAATCAGGATAGGCAGTGAGTGGAAATGTAAAATTGAGAAAAGCACCTCAGGGTGATCAGCATGGGGAAGTCAGGAAACATGCAATGGCAATGTAGGATAGTTTTGAAATAAACATCGCAGGGTGGTGCGCATTGTAACGTTTCTAACAGGAAATTTACTAGTAGGACTGAGAAAAACATCACGGGGTGGTGTGAATGGGAGGGCTTGAATCAGGATAGGCAGTGAGTGGCAATGTAGGATGGAGTAAAGCACCATGGGGTGGTCAGGATGGGGAGGTCAGGAAACATGCAGTGGCAATGTAGAATAGGTTTCTGAAAAACATCGTGGGGTGATGTTCATTGTATGGATTTCTAACAGGCCATTAACTAGTAGGAGTGAGAAATACATCATGGTGTGGTGTGAATCGGAGGGCCTGAATCAGGATAGGCAGTGAGTGTTAATATAAAATGGAGAAAAGCACCGCGGGTTGGTCAGCATGGGGAGGTCATTGTAAGGGTTTCTGACAGGCCACTCACTAGTTGGAGTGTGAAAAATATCACGGGGTGGTGTTAATCCGAGTGCCTGAATTAGGAAAAACAGTGAGTGGCAATGTAAAATGGAGAAAAGCACAACAGGTTGGTCAACATGGAGAGGCTCAAAACATGCAATGGCAATGTAGGATAGGTTTCTGAAAAACATCGCAGGGTCGAGAAAATTGGAAGGGTTTCTACCAGTCCATTCACTAATAGGAGTGAGAAAATCATCACGGTGTGGTGTGAATCGGAGGGGCTGAATCAGGATAGGGAGTCAGCGGCAATGTAGGATGGAGAAAAGCACCGGGGGTGGTCAGCATGGGGAGGGCAGGAAACATGCAGTGGCAATGTAGGAGAGGTTTCTGAAAAACATCGCGGGGTGGTGCCTATTGTAAGGGTTTCTAACAATCTATTCACTAGTAGGAGTGAGAAATACATCATGGTGTGGTGTGATTCAGAGGGCCTGGATCAGGATAGACAGTGAGTGGCAATGTAGCATGGGGAAAAGCACCAGGTGTGGTCAGCATGGGGAGGTCAGGAAACTTGCAGTGGCAATCTGGATATATTTATGAAAAACATCACGGGTGGTGAGAATTGTAAGGGTTTCTAACAGGCCATTCACTAGTAGGAGTGAGAAAAACATCACGGGGAGGTGTGAATCGGAGGGCCTGAATTAGGATTGGCAGTGAGTGGCAATGTAGGATGGAGAAAAGCACCACGGGGTGGTCAGCATGCGAAGGTCAGAAAACATGCAGTGGCAATGTAGGATAGGTTTCTGAAAAACAACGCGGGTGGTGCACATTGTAAGGGTTTCTAACAGGCCATTCACTAGTAGGAGTGAGAAAAATTTCAAGGGGTGGTGTGAATCAGAGGGCCTGAATCAGGATAGGCAGTGAGTGGCAATGTAGGATGGAGAAAAGCACCATGTGGTGGTCAGGATGGAGAGGTCAGGAAACATGCAGTGGCAATGTAGGAGAGGTTTCTGAAAAAAATCACGGGGTGGTGTGTATCGTAACGGTTTCTAACAGGCCATTCAATAGTAGGAGTGAGAAAAACATCACAGGGTGGTTTGAATCCGAGTGCCTGAATTATGATAGGCAGTGAGTGACAATGTAGGATGGAGAAAAGCACCACAGGGTGGTCAGCATGGGGAGGTCAGGAAACATGCCGTGGCTATGTAAGATAGGTTTCTGAAAAAAAAAATTGTGTGGTGGTGCGCATTGAAATGGTTTCTAACAGGCCATTCATTAGTAGGAGTGAGAAAAACATCATGGGTTGGTGTGTTTTGGAGGGCCTGAATCAGGACAGGCAGTGAGTGGCAATGTAGGATGGAGAAAAGCACTACAGGTTGGTCAGCATTTAGAGATCATGAAACATGCAGTGGCAATGTAGGATACGTTTCTGAAAAACATCGCGGGTGGTGAGAATTGTAAGGGTTTCTAACAGCCCATTCACTAGTAGGAGTGAGAAAAACATCACGGGGTGGTGTTAATCAGAGGGCCTGAATTAGGATAGGCAGTGAGTGGCAATGTAGCATGGAGAAAAGCACCACGGGGTGGTCAGCAATGGGAGGTCAGGAAACATGCCGTGGCAATGTAGGATAGGTATCTGAAAAACAACGTGGGTGGTGTGATTGTAAAGGTTTCTAACAGGCCATTCATTAGTAGGAGTGACAAAAACATCACGGGGTGGTGTGAATCAGAGGGCCTGAATCAGGATAGGCAGAGACTGGCAATGTAGGATGGAGAAAACCACCAAGGGGTGGTCAGCATGGGGAAGTTTGGAAACATGCAGTGGCAATGTAGGATAGGTTTCTGAAAAAAATCGTGTGGTGATGCGCATTGAAATGGTTTCTAACAGGCCATTCACTAGTAGCAGTGAGAAAATTATCACCCGTTGGTGTGTATCGCAAGGCCTGAATCAGGATAGGCTGTTAGTGGCAATGTAAAACTGAGAAAAGCAGCTCGGGGTGATCAGCATAGGGAAGTCAGGAAACATGCAATGGCAATGTAGGATAGGTTTTTAATAAACATCGCAAGGTGGTGCGCACTGTAACGTTTCTAAGAGGAAATTTACTAGTAGGACTGAGAAAAACATCACGGGGTGGTGTGAATCAGAGGGCCTGAATCAGGATAGGAAGTGAGTGGCAATGTAGGATGGAGTAAACCAAAACGGGGTGGTCAGGATGGGGAGGTCAGGAAACATGCAGTGACAATGTAGGATAGGTTTCTGAATAACATCGTAGGGTGGTGCTCATTGTAAGGATTTCTAACAGGCCATTAACAAGTAGGAGTGAGAAATACATCATGGTGTGGTGTGAATCGGAGGGCCTGAATCAGGATAGGCAGTGAGTGTTAATATAAAATGGAGAAAAGCACCACGGGTTGGTGAGCATGGGGAGGTCAGGAAACATGCAGTGGCAGTGTAGTATAGGTTTCTGAAAAACATCACGGGGTGGTGCTCATTGTAAGGGTTTCTAACACGCCATTCATTAGTTGCAGTTTGAAAAATATCACGGGGTTGTGTTAATCCGAATGCCTGAAATAGGAAAGGCTGTGAGTGGCAATGTAAAATGGAGAAAAGCACAACAGGTTGGTCAACATGGGGAGGTTCGAAACATGCAGTGGCAATGTAGGATAGGTTTCTGAAAAACATCGCAGGGTGGAGAAAATTGTAAGGGTTTCTAACAGGCCATTCACTAGGAGGAGTGAGAAAAACATCACGGTGTGGTGTGAATCAGAGGGGCTGAATCAGGATAGGGAGTAAGTGGCAATGTAGGATGCAGAAAAACACCAGGGGTGGTCAGCATGGGGAGGGTGAGGAAACATGCAGTGGCAATGTAGGATAGGTTTCTGAAAAACATCTTGGGGTGGTGCGAATTGCAAGGCTTTCTTAAAGGCCCTTCACTTACAGGAGTGAGAAAAACATCAGGGGTGGTGTGAATCGAAGGGCCTGAATTAGGATAGGCAGTGAGTGACAATGTAGGATGGAGAAAAGCACCATGGGTTTGTCAGCATGGGGAGGTAAGGAAACATGCAGTAGCAATTTAGGATAGGTTTCTGAAAAACATCGCGGGGTGGTGCGCATTGTAAGGATTTATAAAAGGCCATTCACTAGCAGGAGTGAGAAAAAAATCACGGCGTGGTGTGAATCGGAGGGCCTGAATCAGGATAGGCAGTGAGTGGTAATGTAAAATGGAGAAAAACACCACGGGTTGGTCGGCATGGGGAGGTCAGGAAACATGAAGTGCAATGTAGGATAGGTTTCAGAAAAACATCGCGGTGTGGTGAGTATTGTAAGGGTTTCTAACAGGCCATTTACTAGTAGGAGTGAGAAAAACATCACGGGTTGGTTTGAATCGGAGGGCCTGAATCAGTATAGGCAGTGAGTGACAATGTAGGATGGAGAAAAGCACCAAGGTGTGGTCAGCATGTGGATGTCAGGAAACATGCAGTGGCAATGTAGGATAGGTTTCTGAAAAACATCGCGGGGTGGTGCGCATTATAAAGGTTTCTAACAGTCCATTCTATAGTAGGAGTGAGAAATACATCATGGTGTGGTGTGAATCAGAAAGCCTGATTCAGGATAGACAGTGAGTGGTAATGTAGGATGGAGAAAAGCACCAGGGGTCGTCAGCAAATGGAGGTCAGGAAACATGCAGGGGCAATGTAGGATAGGTTTCTGAAAAACATCGCGGGGTGGTGCCCATTGTAAGGGATTCTAACAGGACGTTCACTAGTAGGAGTGTGAACAACATCACGGGCTGGTGTGAGTCAGAGGGCCTGAATTAGGATAGGCAGTGAGTGGCAATGTAAACTGGAGAAAAGCACAACGGGTTGATCAGCATGGGGAGGTCAGGAAACATGCAGTAGCAATTTAGGATACGTTTGTGAAAAACATCGCAGGTTGGTGCGCATTGTAAGGATTTCTAACAGGCCATTCCCTAGCAGGATTGAGAAAAAAATCACGGCGGGGTGTGAATCGGAGGGCCTGAATTAGGATAGGCAGTGAGAGGTATTGTATAATGGAGAAAAGCACCACGGGTTGGTCAGCATGGGGAGGTCAGGAAACATGCCGTGGTAATGTAGGATAGGTTTCTGAAAAACATCGCGGTGTGGTGAGAATTGTAAGGGTTTCTAACAGGCCATTCACTAGTAGGAGTGAGAAAAACATCACGGCATGGTTGAATCAGATGTTTTGAATTAGGATAGGCAGTGAATGGCAATGTAGGATGGAGAAAAGCACCACGGGGTGGTCAGAATGGGGAGGTAAGGAAACATGCAGTAGCCATTTAGGATAGGTTTCTGAAAATCATCGCGGGGTGGTGCGCATTGTAAGGATTTATAACAGGCCATTCACTAGCAGGAGTGAGAAAAAAATCACGGCGTGGTGTGAATCGGAGAGCCTGAATCAGGATAGGCAGTGAGTGGTAACGTAAAATGGAGAAAAACACCACGGGTTGGTCGGCATGGGGAGGTCAGGAAACATGAAGTGCAATGTAGGATAGGTTTCAGAAAAACTTCGCGGTGTGGTGAGTATTGTAAGGGTTTCTATCAGGCCATTTACTAGTAGGAGTGAGAAAAACATCACAGGTTGGTTTGAATCGGAGGGCCTGAATCAGTATAGGCAGTGAGTGACAATGTAGGATGGAGAAAAGCACCAAGGTGTGGTCAGCATGGGGAGGTCAGGAAACATGCAGTGGCAATGTAGGATAGGTTTCTGAAAAACATCGCGGGGTGGTGCGCATTATAAAGGTTTCTAACAGTCCATTCTATAGTAGGAGTGAGAAATACATCACGGTGTGGTGTGAATCAGAGAGCCTGATTCAGGATAGACAGTGAGTGGTAATGTAGCATGGAGAACAGCACCAGGGGTCGTCAGCAAATGGAGGTCAGGAAACATGCAGGGGCAATGTAGGATAGGTTTCTGAAAAACATCGCGGGGTGGTGCCCATTGTAAGGGATTCTAACAGGACGTTCACTAGTAGAAGTGTGAACAACATCACGGGCTGGTGTGAGTCAGAGGGCCTGAATTAGGATAGGCAGTGAGTGGCAATGTAAATTGGAGAAAAGCACAACGGGTTGGTCTGCATGGGGAGGTCAGGAAACATGCAGTAGCAATTTAGGATACGTTTGTGAAAAACATCGCAGGTTGGTGCGCATTGTAAGGATTTCTAACAGGCCATTCCCTAGCAGGATTGAGAAAAAAATCACGGCGGGGTGTGAATCGGAGGGCCTGAATTAGGATAGGCAGTGAGAGGTATTGTATAATGGAGAAAAACACCACGGGTTGGTCAGCATGGGGAGGTCAGGAAACATGCAGTGGTAATGTAGGATAGGTTTCTGAAAAACATTGCGATGTTGTGAGAATTGTAAGGGTTTCTAACAGGCCATTCACTAGTAGGAGTGAGAAAAACATCATGGAGTGGTGTGAAGCGGAGGGCCTGAATTAGGATAGGCAGTGAGTGTCAATGTAGGATGGAGAAAAGCACCGTGGGTTTGTCAGCATGGGGAGGTAAGGAAACATGCAGTGGCAATTTATAATAGGTTAGTGAAAATCATCGCAGGTTGGTGCGCTTGTAAGGATTTCTAACAGGACATTCACTAGCAGGAGTGAGAAAAAAATCACGGCGTGGTGTGAATTAGAGGGCCTGAATGGGTATAGGCAGTGAGTGGCAATTAAGTATGGAGAAAAGCACCGTGTGGTGGTCAGGATGGAGAGGTCAGGAAACATGCAGTGGCAATGTAGGAGAGGTTTCTGAAAAACATCGCGGGGTGGTGCCTATTGTAAGTGTTTCTAACAATCCATTCACTAGTAGGAGTGAGAAATACATCATGGTGTGGTGTGATTCAGAAAACCTGGATCAGGATAGACTGTGAGTGGCAATGTAGCATGGGGAAAAGCACCAGGTGTGGTCAGCATGGGGAGGTCAGGAAACTTGCAGTGGCAATGTAGGATACTTTTCTGAAGCACATCACGGGTGGTGAGAAATGTAAGTGTTTCTAACAGTCCATTCACTAGTAGGAGTGAGAAAAACATCACGGAGTGGTGTGAATCAGAGGGCCTGAAATAGGATAGGCAGTTAGTGGCAATGTAGAATGAGGAAAAGCACCATGGGGTGGTCAGCATGGGGAGGTCAGGAAACATGCAGTGGCAATGTAGGATAGGTATCTGAAAAACAACACGAGTGGTGCGCATTGTAAGGGTTTCTAACAGGCCATTCATTAGTAGGAGTGAGAAAAACATCACGGGGTGGTGTGAATCAGAGGGCATGAATCAGGATAGGCAGTTACTGGCAATGTAATATAGAGAAAAGCACCATGTGGTGGTCAGGATGGAGAGGTCAGGAAACATGCAGTGGCAATGTAGGAGAGGTTTCTCAAAAACATCGCGGGGTAGGCGTATTGTAACGGTTTCTAACAGGCCATTCACTAGTAAGAGTGAGAAATACATCAAATTGTGGTGTGAATCAGAGGGCCTGAGTCAGGATAGACAGTGAATGGCAATGTAGCATGGGGAAAAGCACCAGGTGTTGTCAGCATGGGGAGGTCAGGAAACATGCAGTGGCAATTTTAGATAGGTTTCAGAAAAACATCGCGGTGTGGTGCGCATTGTAAGTGTTTCTAACAGGCCATTCAATAGTAGCAGTGAGAAAAACATCACAGGGTGGTTTGAATCCGAGGGCCTGAATCAGGATAGGCAGTGAGTGGCAATGTAGGATGGAGAAAAGCATCAAGGGGTGGTCAGAATGGGGAGGTCAGGAAACTTGCAGTGACAATGTAGGATAGGTTTCTGAAAAACATCTTGGGGTGGTGCGAATTATAAGGCTTTCTTAATGGCCCTACACTTGTAAGAGTGAGAAAAACATCAGGGGTGGTGTGAATCGGAGGGCCGGAATTAGGATAAGAAGTGAGTGGCAATGTAGGATGGAGAAAAGCACCTTGGGGTGGTCATGATGGCGAGGTCAGGAAACATGCAGTGGCAATGTAGGATAAGTTTCTGAAAAACATCGCGGGGAGGTGCCCATTGTAAGGGTTTCTAACAGGACATTCACTAGTAGGAGGTGAAAAACATCACGGGATGGTGTGAGTCCGAGGGCATGAATTAGGGTAGGCAGTGAGTGGCAATGTAAAATGGAGAAAAGCACCACGGGTTGGTCAGCATGGGGAGGTCAGGAAACATGCAGTAGCAATTTAGGATAGGTTTGTGAAAAACATCGCGGGTTGGTGCGCAGTGTAAGGATTTCTAACAGGCCATTCACTAGCAGGAATGAGAAAAAAATCACAGCGTGGTGTGAATCGGAGGCCTTAATTAGGAAAGGCAGTGAGTGGTAATGTATAATTGAGAAAAGCACCACGGGTTGGTCAGCATGGGGAGGTCAGGAAACATGCAGTGGTAATGTAGGATAGGTATCTGAAAAACAACGCGGTCGGTGCACATTGTAAGGGTTTCTAACAGGCCATTCACTAGTAGGAGTGAGAAAAACATCATGGGGTGGTGTGAATCGGAGGGCCTGAATCCGGATAGGCAGTGAGTGGCAATGTAGGATGGAGAAAAGCACCTCGGAGTGGTCAGGATGTGGAGGTCAGGAAACATGCAGTGGCTATGTAGGTAGGATAGGTATCTGAAAAATATCGTGGGGTGGTGCACATTTTATGGTTTCTAACAGGCGATTAACTAATAAGAGTCAGAAATACAACATGGTGTGGTTTGAATGGGAGGGCCTGAGTCAGGATAGGCAGTGAGTGGTAATGTAAAATGGAGAAAAGCACCACGGGTTGGTCAGTAAGGGGAGGTCAGGAAACATGCAATGGCAATGTAGGTTAGGTTTCTGAAAAACATCACAGGGTGTTGAGAATTGTAAGGGTTTCTAACAGGCCTTTCACTAGTAGGAGTGAAAAAAACATCACGGGGTGTTGTGAATCGGAGGGAATGAATTAGGATTGGCAGTGAGTGGCAATGTAGGATGGAGAAAAGCACCACGGGGTTGTCAGCATGGGGGGGTCAGAAAACATGCATTGGCAATGTAGGATAGGTTTCTGAAAAACATCACGGGGTGGTGCGTATTGTAATGGTTTCTAAAAGGCCATTCAATAGTAGGAGTGAGAAAAACATCACAGGGTGGTTTGAATGTGAGAGCCTGAATTATGATAGGCAGTGAGTGACAATGTAGGATGGAGAAAAGCACTATGGGGTGGTCAGCATGGGGAGGTCAGGAAACATGCAGTGGCAATGTAGGATAGGTTTCTGAAAAACAACGTGGGTGGTGCGCATTGTAAGAGTTTCTAAAAGGCCATTCATTGGTAGGAGTGAGAAAAACATCACAGCGTGGTGTGAATCCGAGGGCCTGAATCAGGATAGGCAGTGAGTGGCAATGTAGGATGGAGAAAAGCACCACGGGGTGGTCAGAATGGGGAGGTCAGGAAACTTGCAGTGGCAATGTAGGATAGGTTTCTGAAAAACATCTTGGGGTGGGGCGCATTGTAAGGCTTTCTTAAAGGCCCTTCACTTGTTGGAGTGAGAAAAATATCAGGGGTGGTGTGAATCGGAGGGCCTGAATTAGGATAGGCAGTTAGTGGCAATGTAGGATGGAGAAAAGCACCTCGGGGTCGTCATGATGGGGAGGTCAGGAAACATGCAGTGGCAATGTAGGAAAGGTTTCTGAAAAAAATCGCGGGATGGTGCGCATTGAAAGGATTTCTAACAAGCCATTCACAAGCAAGAGTGAGAAAAAAATCACGGCGTGGTGTGAATCAGAGGGCCCGAATTAGGATAGGCAGTGAGTGGTAATGTATAATGGAGAAAAGCACCACAGGTTGGTCAGCATGGTGAGGTCAGGAAACATGCAGTGGCAATGTAGGATAGGTTTCTGAAAAACATCGCAGGTGGTGAGAATTGTCAGGGTTTCTAACAGGCCATTCACTAGTAGGAGTGAGAAAAACATCACGGTGTGGTGTGAATCAGAGGGACTGAATTAGGATAGGCAGTGCGTGGCAATGTAGGATTGAGAAAAGCACCACGGGGTGGTCAGCATGAGGAGGTCAGGAAACATGCAGTGGCTATTTAGGATAGGTATCTGATAAACAACGCGGGTGGTGCGCATTGTAATGGTTTCTAACAGGCCTTTCATTAGTAGGAGTGACAAAAACAACACGGGGTGGTGTGAATCGGAGGGCCTCAATCAGGATAGGCAGTGACTGGCAATGTAGGATGGAGAAAAGCACCAAGGGGTGGTCAGCATGGGGAGGTCAGGAAACATACAGTGGGAATGTAGGATAGGTTTCTGAAAAAAATCGTGCGGTGGTTCGCTTGAAATGGTTTCTAACAGGCCATTCACTAGTAGGAGTGGGAAAATCATCACTGGTTGGTGTGTATCGGAAGGCCTGAATCAGGATAGGCCGTGAGTGGCAATGTAAAACTGAGAAAAGCACTTCGGGGTGATCAGCATGGGGAAGTCAGGAAACATGCAATGGCAATGTAGGATAGGTTTCTAATAAACATCGCAGGGTGGTGCGCATTGTAACGTTTCTAACAGGAAATTTACTAGTAGGACTGAGAAAAACATCACGAGGTGGTGTGAATCAGAGTGCCTGAATCAGGATAGGCAGTGAGTGGCAATGTAGGATGGAGTAAAGCACCACGGGGTGGTCAGGATTGGGAAGTCAGGAAACATGCAGTGACAATGTACGATAGGTTTCTATAAAACATCGTGGGGTTGTACTCATTGTAAGGATTTCTAACAGGCCATTAACTAGTAGGAGTGAGAAATACATCATGGTGTGGTGTGAATCGGAGGGCCTGAATCAGGATAGGCAGTGAGTGTTAATATAAAATGGCAAAAGCACCACGGGTTGGTCACCATGGTGAGGTAAGGAAACATGCAGTGCCAATGTAGGATAGCTTTCTGAAAAACATTACGGGGTGGTGCTCATTGTAAGGGTTTCTAACAGGCCATTCATTAGTTGGAATTTGAAAAATATCACGGGGTGGTGTTAATCCGAGTGCCTGAATTAGGAAAGGGAGTGAGTGGCAATGTAAAATGGAGAAAAGCACAACAGGTTGGTCAACCTGTAGAGGTTCGAAACATGCAGTGGAAGTGTAGGATATGTTTCTGAAAAACATCGCAGTGTTTAGAAAATTGTAAGGATTTCTAACAGGCCATTCATTAGTAGGAGTGAGAAAAACATCACGGTGTGGTGTGAATGGGAGGGGCTGAATCAGGATAGGGAGTAAGTGGCAATGTTGGATGGAGAAAAACACCAGGGGTGGTCAGCATGGGGAGGGCAGGAAACATGCAGTGGCAATGTAGGATAGGTTTCTGAAAAACATCTTGGGGTGGTGCCCATTGCAAGGATTTCTAAAAGGTCCTTCACTTATAGGAGTGAGAAAAACATCAGGGGTGGTGTGAATCGAAGGGCCTGAATTAGGATAGGCAGTGAGTGACAATGTAGGATGGAGAAAAGCACCATGGGTTTGTCAGCATGGGGAGGTAAGGAAACATGCAGTGGCAATGTAGGATAGGTTTCGGAAAAACATCGCCGGGTGGTGCAAATTGTAAGGGTTTCTAACAGGCCATTGACTAGTAGGAATGAGAAAAACATCACGGGGTGGTGTGAATTGGAGGGCCTGAATTAGAATACGCATTGAGTGGCAATGTCAGATTGAGAAAATCACCACTGCTTGGACATCATGGGGAGGTCAGGAAACATGCATTGGCAATGTAGGCTGGGTTTCTGAAAAACATCGCGGGATGGTGCAAATTGTAAGGGTTTCTAACAGGCCATTGACTAGTAGGAGCCAGAAAAACATCACGGTGTGGTGTGAATCGGAGATCCTGAATTAGGATAGGCAGTGAGTGGCAAGGTAGGATGAATAAAAGCACCACGGGGTGGTCAGCATGGGGAGGTCAGGAAACATGCACTGTCAATGTAGGTTAGGTTTTGAAAATCATCGCGGGGTTGTGCGCATTGTAATTTTTTCTAACAGGTCATTCAATAGTAGGAGTGAGAAAAACATCACGGGGCGGTGTGAATCCGAGGGCCTATTTTAGGATAGGCGGTGAGTGCCAATGAAGGATGGAGAAAAGCACCACGGTTTGGTCATCATGGGGAGGTCAAGAAACATGCATTGGCAATGTAGGATAGGGTTCTGAAAAACATCGCGGGGTGTTGCGAATTGTAAGGTTTTCTAACAGGCCATTGACTAGTAGGAGAGAGAAAAACATCACAGTGTGATGTGAATCAGAAGGGCTGAATCAGGATAGGCAGTAAGTGGCAATGTAGGATGGAGAAAAGCACCAGGGGTGGTCAGCATGGGGAGGTCAGGAAACATGCAGGGGCAATGTAGGATGGGTTTCTGAAAAACATCACATGGTGGTGCGCATTGCAAGGTTTCTAACAGGTAATTTATTCATAGGACTGAGAAAAACATCACGGGGTGGTGTGAATCGGATGGCCTGAATAAGGATAGGCAATGAATGGCAATGTAGGATTGAGAAAAGCACCACGGGGTGGTCAGGATGGGGAAGTCAGGAAACATGCAGTGGCGATGTAGGATAGGTATCTGAAATACATAATGGGGTGGTGCGCATTGTAAGGGTTTCTAACAGGCCATTAACTTGTAGGAGTGAGAACTACATCATGGTGTGGTGTGAATCGGAGGGCCTGAATCAGGATTGGCAGTGAGTGGTAATGTAAAATGGATAAAAGCACCACAGGTTGGTCATCATGGGGAGGTCAGGAAACATGCAGTGGCCATGTAGGATAGGTTTCTGAAAAACATCGCGGGGTGGTGAGAATTGTAATGGATTCTAACAGGCAATTCAGTAGTAGGAGAAAGAAAAACATCACGGGGCGGTTTGAATCCGAGGGACTATTCTAGGATAGGCGGTGAGTGCCAATGAAGGATGGAGAAAAGCACCACGGTTTGGTCATCATGGGGATGTCAGGAAACATGCATTGGCAATGTAGGATAGGTTTATGAAAAACAACGCGGGTGGTGCGCATTGTAAGTGTTTCTAACAGACCATTCACTAGTAGGTGTGAGAAAAACATCACGGGGTTGTGTGAATCGGAGGTCCTGAAGTCGGATATGCAGTGAGTGGCAATGTAGGATGAAGAAAAGCACCACGGGGTGGTCTGCATGTTGAGGTCAGGAAACATGCAGTGGCAATGTAGGATAGGTTTCTCACAAAGAACGAGGGTGGTGGGCATTATAAGGGTTTCTAACAGGGCATTCACTACTAGGAGTGAGAAAAACATCACGTGGTGGTGTGAATCAGAGGGCCTGAATCTGTATAGGCAGTGAGTGGCAATGTAGGATGGAGAAAAGCACCATGGGTTGGTCAGGATGGGGAGGTCAGGAAACATTCAGTGGCAATGTAGGATAGGTTTCTGAAAAGCATCGCGGGATGGTGCGCATTGCAAGGGTTTCTAACAGGACATTCACTAGTAGGAGTGAGGAAAACATCAGGGGTGGTGTGAATCGGAGGGCCTAAATTAGGAACGGCAGTGAGTGGCAATGTAAAATGGAGAAAAGCACCACGGGGTTGTCAGGATGGGGAGGTCAGGAAACATGCAGTGACAATATAAGACAGGTTTCTGATAAACATCGCAGGGTGGTGCGAGTGTAAGGTTTTCTAACAGGCCATTAACTAGTAGGAGTGAGAAAAACATCACTGGGTGGTGTGAATCGGATGGCGTGATTCAGGATAGGCAGTGAGTGGCAATGCAGGATGGAGAAAAGCACCAAGGGCTGGTCATCATGGGGAGGTCAGGAAACATGCACTGGCAATGTAGGATAGGTTTCTGAAAAACATCATGAGGTGGTGCGCATTGTAGGTGTTTCTAACAGGCCATTCACTAGTAGGAGTGAGAAAAACATCACGGGGTGGTGTGAATCGGAAGGCCTGAATTAGGATAGGCAGTGAGTGCCAATGTAGGATAGAGAAAAGCACCACGGGGTGGTCAGCATGCAGAGGTCAGGAAACATGCATTGGCAATGTTGGATTGGTTTCTGAAAAACATCGCGGGGTGGTGCAAATTGTAAGCTTTTCTAACAGGACATTGGCTAGTAGGAGCGAGAAAAACATCACGGTGTGGTGTGAATCAGAGGGGCTGAATCAGGATAGGCAGTAAGTGGCAATGTAGGATGGAGAAAAGCACCAGGGGTGGTCAGCATTGGGAGGGCAGAAAACATGCTGTGGCAATGTAGGATATTTTTCTGAAAACCATTAAGGGGTGGTGTGCATTGCAAGGGTTTGTAACAGGCCATTTGCTAGTAGGAGTGAGAAAAACATCACGGGGTGGTGTGAATCAGATGTTCTGAATTAGGATAGGCAGTGATTGACATTGTAGCATGGAGAAAAACACCAGAAGGTGGTCAGGATGAGGAGGTCAGGAACCATGCAGTGACACTGTAGGATAGGTTTCTGAAAAATATTGTGGGGTGGTGTGCATTGTAATTGTTTCTAACAGGCCATTCACTAGTAGGAGTGAGAAAAACATCACGGGCTGGTGTGAATCGGAGGTCCTGAATTAGGATATGCAGTGAGTGGCAATGTAGGATGAAGAAAAGCACCACAGGGTGGTCAGCATGGGGAGGTCAGGAAACTTGCAGTGGCTATGAGCATAGGTATCTGAAAAACATTGTGGGGTGGTGCGCATTGTAAGGGTTCCTAACAGGCCATTAACTAGTAGGAGTGAAAAATACATCAGGCTGTGGTGTGAATCGGAGGGCCCAAATCAGGATAGGCAGTGAGTGGTAATGTGAAATGAAGAAAAGCACCACGGGTTGGTCAGCATGGGGAGGTCAGGAAACATGAAATGGCAATGTAGGATACGTTTCTGAAAAACATCGCGGGATGGTGAGAATGGTAAGGGTTTCTAACAGGCCATTGACTAGTAGGAGCAAGAAAAACATCACGGTGTGGTGTGAATCAGAGGTGCTGAATCAGAATAGGCAGTAAGTGGAAATGTAGGATGGAGAAAAGCATCAGGGGTTTTCAGCATGGGGAGGGCAGGAAACATGCAGTGGCAATGTAGGATATTTTTCTGAAAAACATTACGGGGTGGTGTGCCTTGTAAGGGTTTCTAACAGGCCATTCACTAGTAGGAGTGAGAAAAACATCACGGGATCGTGTGAATCAGATGTTCTGAATTAGAATAGGCAGTGATTGGCAATGTAGCATGGAGAAAAGCACCACAAGTTGGTCAGGATTGGGAGGTCAGGAAACATGCAGTGGCAATGTAGGATAGGTTTCGGAAAAACTTCGCGGGGTGGTGCACATTGTAATTTTTTATAACAGGCGATTCACTATTAGGAGTCAGAAAAACATCAGGGGCTGGTGTGAATCTGAGGTCCTGAATTAGCATAGGCAGTGAGTGGCAATGTAGGATGAAGAAAAGCACCACGGATTGGTCTGCATGGGGAGGTCAGAAAACATGCAGTGGCAATGTAGGATAGGTTTTGAAAAATATCGCGGCGTGGTGTGAATTGTAAGTGTTTCCAACAGGCATTTCAATAGTAGGAGTGAGAAAAACATCACGGCGTGGTGTGAATCGGAGGGCCTGAATCACGATATTCAGTGAGTGGCAATGTAGGATGTAGAAAAGCAACACGGGTTGCTAAGCATGGGGAGGTCAGGAAACACGCAATGGCAATGTACGAGAGGTTTCTGAAAAACATCGCGGGGTGATGCACATTGTAAGGGTTTCTAACAGGCCTTCACTAGAAGGAGTAAGAAATACATCATGGTGTGATGTGAATCAGAGGGCCTGAATCAGGATAGACAGTGAGTGGCAATGTAGCATGGAGCAAAGCACCAGGGGTGGTCAGCACGGGAAGGTCAGGAAACATGCAGTGGCAATGTAGGATATTTTTCTGAAAAACATCACGTGGTGGTGTGCATTGTAAGGGTTTCTAACAGGCCATTCACTAATAGGAGTGAGAAAAACATCACGGGGTTGTGTGACTCAGATGTTCTGAATTAGGATAGGCAACGATTGGCAATGTAGCATTTAGAAAAGCACCACTAGGTGGTCAGGATGGGGTGGTCAGGAAAAATGCAGTTGCAATGTAGGACAGGTTTCTGAAAAACATCGCGGGGTTGTGCGCATTGCAAGTGTTTCAAACAGGCCATTCACTAGTAGGAGTGAGATAAACATCACGGGCTGGTGTGAACCGGAGGTCCTGAATTAGAATAGGCAGTGAGTGGCAAGGTAGAATAAAGAAAAGCACCACGCGGTGGTCAGCATGGGCAGGTCAGGAAACATGCAGTGGCAATGTAGGTTAGGTTTCTGAAAAACATCGCGGGGTGGTGCGCATTGTAATTTTTTCTAACAGGCCATTCACTAGTAGGAGTGAGAAAAACATCACGGGCTGGTGTGAATCGGAAGACCTGAATTAGGATAGGTAGTGAGTGGCAAGGAAGGATAAAGAAAAGCACTACGCGGTGCTCAGCATGGGGAGGTCAGGAAACATGCACTGGCAATGTAGGTTAGGTTTTGAAAATCATCGCGGGGTGGTGCGCATTGTAATTTTTTCTAACAGGCCATGGACTAGTAGGAGTGAGAAAAACATCATGGGCTGGTGTGAATCAGAGGTCCTGAATAAGGATAGGCAGTGATTGGTAATGTAGGATGAAGAAAAGCACCACGGGGTGGTCAGGATGGGGAGTTCAGGAAACATGCAGTGGCAATGTAGGATACTTTTCTGAAAAACATCGCGGGGTGGTAAGCATTGTAAGGGTTTATAACAAGCCATTCACTTGAAAGAGTGAGAAATTCATCACGGGGTTGTGTGAATTCGAGGAACAGAATTACTTTAGGCAGTGAATGGCAATGTAAAATGGAGAAAAGCACCACGGTGTGGTCAGCATGGGGAGGTCAGGAAACATGCAGTTGCAATGTAGGATAGGTTTCTGAAAAAAAGCGGGGTGGTGCGCATTGTAAGGCTTTCTAACAGGCCATTCACTAGTAGGAGTGAGAAAAACATCACGGGGTGGTGTTAATCGGAGGGCCTGATTTAGGATAGGAGGTGAGTAGCAATGTAGGATGGAGAAAAGCACCACGGGGTGGTCAGCATGGGGAGGTCAGGAAACATGCAGTGGCAATGGAGGATAGTTTTCCGAAAAACATCACAGGGTGGTTCGCATTGCAAGGGTTTCTAAGAGGCCATTCACTAGTATGAGTGAGAAAAACATCACAGGGTGGTGTGAATGGGAGGATTGAATTATGATAGGCAGTGAGTGGCAATGTAGGATTGAGAAAAGCACCATGGGGTTGTCAGCATGGGGAGGTCCGGACACATGCGGTGGCAATGTGGTATAGGTGTCTGAAAATCATCGCGGGTGGTGAGAATTGTAAGGCCATTCACTAGTAGGTGAGAAAAACATCACGGGGTGGTGTGAATGGGAGGATTGAATTATGATAGGCAGTGAGTGGCAATGTAGGATTGAGAAAAGCACCATGGGGTGGTCAGCATGGGGAGGTCAGGAAACATACAGTGGCAATGTAGGTTAGGTTTCTGAAAAACATCGCGGGTGGAGAGAATTGTAAGGGTTTCTAACATGCCATTCACTAGTAGGAGTGAGAAAAACATCAGGGGGTGGTGTTAATGGGAGGATTGAATTATGATAGGCAGTGAGTGGCAATGTAGGATGGAGAAAAACACCATGGGGTGGTCAGGATGGGGAGGTCAGGAAACATACAGTGGCAATGTAGGATAGGTTTCTGAAAAACATCATGGGGTGGTGCGCATTGTAAAGCTTTCTAAAAAGCCATTGACAAGGAGGAGTGAAAAAAACATCACGGGGTCGTGTGAATCGGAGGGCCTGTATTAGGATAGGCTGTGAGTGGCAATGTAGGATGGAGAAATGCACCACGGGTTTGTCAGCATGGAGAGGAAGGAAACATGCATTGGCAATGTAGAATAGGTTTCTGATAAACATTGCGGGGTGGTGCGCATTGTATGGGTTTCTAAAAGTCCATTCACTAGTAGGAGTGAGAACAACGTCACGGGGTGGTGTGATTTGGAGGGCCTGAATTAGGATAGGCATTGAGTGGCTATGTAGGATGGAGAAAAGCACCACAGCGTGGTCACCATGGGGAGGTCAGGAAAAATGCAGTGGCAATGTAGGATAGGTTTGTGAAAAAAAAAGCAGGGTGGTGCGCATTGTATTGGTTTCTAACAGGCCATTCACTAGTGGGAGTGAGAAAAACATCATGGGGTGGTGTGAATCGGAGGGCCTGATTTAGGATAGGCAGTGAGTGGCAATGTAGGATGGAGAAAAGCACCATGTGGTGGTCAACACAGGGAGGTCAAGAAGCATGCAGTGGCAATGTAGGATAGGTTTCTGAAAAATATCACTGGGTGGTGCAATTGTAAGGGTGTCTAACAGGCGATTCACTAGTAGGAGTGAGCAAAACATCACGGGATGGTGTGAATCAGATGTTCTGAATTAGGATAGGCAGTCAGTGGCAATGTAGGATGGAGAAAAGCACCACGGGGTGGTCAGCATGGGGAGGTCAGGAAACATGCATTGGCAATGTGGGATGAGTTTCTGAAAAAAAGCGGGGTGGTGCGCATTGTAAGGCTTTCTAACAGGCCATTCACTAGTAGGAGTGAGAAAAACATCACGGGGTGGTGTTAATCGGAGGGCCTGATTTAGGATAGGAAGTGAGTAGCAAAGTAGGATGGAGAAAAGCACCACGGGGTGTTCAGCATGGGGAGGTCAGGAAACATGCAGTGGCAATGTAGGATAGTTTTCCGAAAAACATCACGGGGTGGTTCGCATTGCAAGGGTTTCTAAGAGGCCATTCACTAGTATGAGTGAGAAAAACATCACAGGGTGGTGTGAATCAGATGTTTTGAATTAGGATAGGCAGTGAGTGGCAATGTAGGATGGAGAAAAGCACCACGGGGTGGTCAGAATGGGGAGGTCAGGACACATGCGTTGGCAATGTGGTATAGGTGTCTGAAAATCATCGCGGGTGGTGAGAATTGTAAGGCCATTCACTAGTAGGTGAGAAAAACATCACGGGGTGGTGTGAATGGGAGGATTGAATTATGATAGGCAGTGAGTGGCAATGTAGGATTGAGAAAAGCACCATGGGGTGGTCAGCATGGGGAGGTCAGGAAACATACAGTGGCAATGTAGGTTAGGTTTCTGAAAAACATCGCGGGTGGTGAGAATTGTAAGGGTTTCTAACATGCCATTCACTAGTAGGAGTGAGAAAAACATCAGGGGGTGGTGTGAATTTGAGGATTGAATTATGATAGGCAGTGAGTGGCAATGTAGAATGGAGAAAAACACCATGGGGTGGTCAGGATGGGGAGGTCAGGAAACATACAGTGGCAATGTAGGATAGGTTTCTGAAAAACATCATGGAGTGGTGCGCATTGTAAAGCTTTCTAAAAAGCCATTGACAAGGAGGAGTGAAAAAAACATCACGGGGTCGTGTGAATCGGAGGGCCTGTATTAGGATAGGCTGTGAGTGGCAATGTAGGATGGAGAAATGCACCACGGGTTTGTCAGCATGGAGAGGAAGGAAACATGCATTGGCAATGTAGAATAGGTTTCTGATAAAAATTGCGGGGTGGTGCGCATTGTATGGGTTTCTAAAAGTCCATTCACTAGTAGGAGTGAGAACAACGTCACGGGGTGGTGTGATTTGGAGGGCCTGAATTAGGATAGGCATTGAGTGGCTATGTAGGATGGAGAAAAGCACCACAGCGTGGTCACCATGGGGAGGTCAGGAAAAATGCAGTGGCAATGTAGGATAGGTTTGTGAAAAAAAAAGCAGGGTGGTGCGCATTGTATTGGTTTCTAACAGGCCATTCACTAGGGGGAGTGAGAAAAACATCACGGGGTGGTGTGAATCGGAGGGCCTGATTTAGGATAGGCAGTGAGTGGCAATGTAGGATGGAGAAAAGCACCATGTGGTGGTCAGCACAGGGAGGTCAAGAAACATGCAGTGGCAATGTAGGATAGGTTTATGAAAAATATCACTGGGTGGTGCAATTGTAAGGGTGTCTAACAGGCGATTCACTAGTAGGAGTGAGCAAAACATCACGGGGTGGTGTGAATCAGATGTTCTGAATTAGGATAGGCAGTCAGTGGCAATGTAGGATGGAGAAAAGCACCACGGGGTGGTCAGCATGGGGAGGTCAGGAAACATGCATTGGCAATGTGGGATGAGTTTCTGGAAAACATCGCCGGGATGATGCGTGTTTTAAATCTTTGTAACAGGCCTTTCACTAGTAGGAGTGAGAAAAACATCATCTGGTGGTTTTAATCAGAGGGCCAGAATTAGGATAGGCAGTGAGTGGCAATGTAAAATGGAGAAAAGCACCACGGGGTGGTCAGCAAGGGGAGGTCAGGAAACATGCATTGGCAAGGTAGGATAGGTTTCTGAAAAACATCGCCAGGTGGTGCACATTGTAAGGCTTTATAACAGGCCATTCACTAGCAGGAGTGAGAAAAACATCACGGGTTGCTCTGAATCGGAGGGCCTGAATCAGGGTAGGCAGTGAGTGGCAATGTAGGATGGGGAAAAGCACCAAGGGGTGGTCAGGATGGGGGGTCAGGAAACATGCAGTGGCAATGTGGGATAGCTTTCTGAAAAACATCGCGGGTTGGTGCGCATTGTAAGGATTTCTAACAGGTCATTAACTAGTAGGAGTGAGAAAAACATCACGGGGTGGTGTGAATCGGAGGGCCTAAATTATGATAGGCAGTGAGTGGTAATGTAGGATGGAGAAAAGCACCACTGTGTTGTCAGCATGGGGAGGTCAGTAAACATGCAGTGGACATGTAGGATAGGTTTCTGAAAAACATCGCGGAGTGGTGCGCATTGTAAGGGTTTCTAACGGGCCATTCACTAGTAGAAGTGAGAAAAACTTCACGGGGTTGTCTGAATTGGAGGGCCTGAATCAGGATAGGCAGAGAGTGGCAATGTAAAATGGAGAAAAGCACCACGGGGTGGTCAGAAAGGGGAGGTCAGGAAAAATGCATTGGCAATGTAGGAGAGGTTTCTGAAAAACATCGCCAGGGGGTGCACATTGTAAGCCTTTCTAACTGGCCATTCACTAATAGGAGTGAGAAATACATCACGGGGTGGTCTGAATCTAAGGGCCTGAATCAGGATAGGCAGTGAGTGGCAATGTAGGATGGAGAAAAGCAACATGGGGTGGTCAGGATGTGGGGTCAGGAAACATGCAGTGGCAATGAGGGATAGCTTTCTGTAAAACATCATGGGTTGGTTCGCATTGTAAGGATTTCTAACAGGCCATTCACTAGAAGAAGTGAGAGAAACATCACGGCGTGGTGCGAATCGGAGGGCCTGAATCAGGATAGGCAGTGAGTGGCAATGTAGGATGGATAAAAGCACCACGGAGTGGTCACCATGGGGAGGTCAGGCTACATGCAGTAGCAATGTAGGATGTTTTCTGAAAAACATCGCTGGTGGTGAGAATTGTAAGGGTTTCTAACAGGCCATTCACTAGTAGGAGTGAGAAAAACATCACGGGGTGGTGGGAATCGGAGGGCCTGAATTATGATAGGCAGAGAATGGCAATGTAGGATGGAGAAAAGCACCACGGGGTGGTCAGCAAGGGGAGGTCAGGAAACATGCATTGGCTAGGTAGGATAGGTTTCTGAAAAACATCGCCAGGTGGTGCACATTGTAAGGCTTTCTAACAGGCCATTCACTAGTAGGAGTGAGAAAAACATCACGGGTTGCTCTAAATCGGAGGGCCTGAATCAGGGTAGGCAGTGAGTGCCAATGTAGGATGGGAAAAAGCACCAAAGGGTGGTCACGATGGGGGGTCAGGAAACATGCAGTGGCAATGTGGGATAGCTTTCTGAAAAACATCGCGGGTTGGTGCGCATTGTAAGGATTTCTAACAGGCCATTAACTAGTGGGAGTGAGAAAAACATCACGGGGTGGTGTGAATCGGAGGGCCTAAATTATGCTAGGCAGTGAGTGGTAATGTAGGATGGAGAAAAGCACCACGGGGTTGTCAGCATGGGGAGGTCAGGAAACATGCAGTGGACATGTAGGATAGGTTTCTGAAAAACATCGCGGAGTGGTGCGCATTGTAAGGGTTTCTAACAGGCCATTCACTAGTAGAAGTGAGAAAAACATCACGGGGTTGTCTGAATCGGAGGGCCTGAATCAGGATAGTCAGAGACTGGCAATGTAAAATGGAGAAAATCACCACGGGGTGGTCAGCAAGGGGAGGACAGGAAACATGCATTGGCAATGTAGGATAGGTTTCTGAAAAACATCGCAAGGTGGTGCACATTGTAAGGGTTTATAACAGGCCATTCACTAGTAGGAGTGAGAAATACATCACGGGTTGGTCTGGATCGAAGGGCCTTAATCAGGATAGGCAGTGAGTGGCAATATAGGATGGAGTAAAGCAACACGGGGTGGTCAGAATGTGGGGTCAGGAAACATGCAGTGGCAATGAGGGATAGCTTTCTGTAAAACATCACGGGTTGGTGCGCATTGTAAGGATTTCTAACAGGCCATTCACTAGAAGAAATGAGGAAAAACATCACGGCGTGGTGCGAATCGGAGGGCCTGAATCAGGATAGGCAGTGAGTGGCAAGGTAGGATGGAGAAAAGCACGACAGGTTGGTGAGCAAACGGAGGTCGGGATACATGCAGTGGCAATTTAGGATAGGTTTCAGAAAAACATCGCGGGGTGGTGCGCATTGTAAGGGTTTGTAGCAGACCATTAACTGGTAGGAGTGAGAAAAACATCACGAGGTGGTATTAAACAGAGGGCCTGAATCATATTATGCAGTGAATGGCAATGCATAATAGAGAAAAGCACCACGGGGTGGTCAGCCTGGAGATGTGAGGAAACATGCATTGGCAATGTAGGATAGGTTTCTGAAAAACATCGTGGGGTTGTGCGCATTGTAAGGCTTTCTAAAAAGCCATTGACAAGTTGGAGAGAAAAAAACAGCATGGAGTGGTGTGAATCGGAGGGCCTGAATTCGGAAAGGCTGTGAGTGGCAATGTAGGATGGAGAAAAGCACCACGCGTTTGTCAGCATGTGGAGGCAAGAAAACATGCATTGGCAATGTACGATAGGTATCTAAAAAACATCGCCAGGTGGTGCGCATTGTAAGGCTTTCTAACAGGCCATTCACTAGTAGGAGTGAGAAAAACATAACGGGGTGGTGTGAATCGGAGGGTCTGAATTAAGATAGGCAGTGAGTGGCAATGTTAAATGGAGAAAAGCACCACGGTGTGGGCAGCATGGGGAGGTCAGTACACATGCAGTGGCAAAGTAGGATACTTTTCTGAAAAACATCGCGGGGTGGTGCACATTGTAAGGGTTTCTAACAGGCCATTCACTAGTAGGAGTGAGAAAAACATCACGGCGTGGTTTGAATCAGAGGGCCTGAATCAGGATAGGCAGTGAGTGGCAATTTAGGATTGAGAAAAGCACCACGGGGTGGTCAGAATGGGGAGGTCAGGACACATGCAGTAGCAATGTAGGATAGGTTTCTGAAAAACATCGCTGGGTGGTGCACAGTATAAGGTTTTCTAACAGGCCATTCACTAGTAAGAGTGAGAACAGCATCACGGAGTGGTATGAATCGGAGGGCCTGAATTAGGATAGGCATTGAGTAGCAACGTAGGATGGAAAAAAGCAACAATGGGTGGTCAGCATGGGGAGGTCAGGAAAAATGCAGTGGCAATGTAGGATAGGTTTCTGAAAAACATCGTCCTGTGGTGCGCATTGTAAGGCTTTCTAACAGGCCATTCAGTAGTAGGAGTGAGAAGAACATCACAGGGTACTGTGAATCGGAGGGCCTGAATTAGGATAGGCAGTGAGTGGCAATGTAAAATGGAGAAAAGCACCACAGTGTGATCAGATTGGAGAGGTCATGAAACATGCAGTGGCAATGTAGGATATGTTTCTCAAAAACATCCCGGGGTGGTGAGCATTGTAAGGGTTTCTAACAAGCCATTCACTAGAACGAGTGAGAAATTCATCACGGGGTGGTGTGAATTGGAGGAACAGAATTACCATAGGCAGTGAATGGCAATGTAAAATGGAGAAAAGCACCACGGTGTGGTCGGCATGGGGAGGTCAGGAAACATGCAGTAGCAATGTAGGATAGGTTTCTGAAAAACATCGTGTGGTGCTGCGCGTTGTAAGGGTTTCTAACAAGCCATTCACTAGAAGGAGTGAGAAATACATCACGCGGTGGTGTGAATCGGAAGCCCTCAATCAGGATGGTCAGTGAGTTGCAATGAAGGATGGAGAAAAGCACCACGGGTTGGTGAGCATGGGGAGGTCAGGAAACATGTAGTGGCAATGTAGAATAGGTTTCGGATAAACATCACTGGGTGGTGGGCATTGTAATGTTTTCTAACAGGCCATTCACCAGTAGGAGTGAGAACAACATCACGGGGAGGTGTGAATCGAAGGGCCTGATTTAGGATAGGCAGTGAGTGGCAATGTAGGAAGGAGAAAAGCACCACAGGGTTGTCAGCATGGGGAGGTCAGGAAACATGCAGTGGACATGTAGGATTGGTTTCTGAAAACCATCGCGGAGTGGTGCGCATTGTAAGGGTTTCTAACAGGCCATTCACTAGTAGAAGTGAGAAAAACATCACGGGGTTGTCTGAATCGGAGGGCCTGAATCAGGATAGTCAGAGACTGGCAATGTAAAATGGTGAAAAGCACCACGGGGTGGTCAGCAAGGGGAGGTCAGGAAACATGCATTGGCAATGTAGGATACGTTTCTGAAAAACATCGCAAGGTGGTGCACATTGTAAGGCTTTCTAACAGGCCATTCACTAGTAGGAGTGAGAAAGACATCACGGGGTGGTCTGAATCGAAGGGCCTGAATTAGGATAGGCAGTGAGTGGCAATGTAGGATGGAGAAAAGCAACACGGGGTGGTCAGAATGTGGGGTCAGGAAACATGTAGTGGCAATGAGGGATAGCTTTCTGTAAAACATCACGGGTTGGTGCGCATTGTAAGGATTTCTAACAGGCCATTCACTAGAAGGAGTGAGAAAAACATCACGGCGTGGTGCGAATCGGAGGGCCTGAATCAGGATAGGCAGTGAGTGGCAAGGTAGGATGGATAAAAGCAGCACGGAGTGGTCACCATGGAGAGGTCAAGATACATGCAGTAGCAATGTAGGATAAGTTTCTGAAAAACATCGCTGGTGGTGAGAATTGTAAGGGTTTCTAACAGGCCATTCACTAGTAGGAGTGAGAAAAACATCACGGGGTGGTGTGAATCGGATGGCCTGAATTATGATAGGCAGAGAATGGCAATGTAGGATGGAGAAAAGCACCACGGGGTGGTCAGCATGGGAAGGTCAGGAAACATGCAGTGGCAATGTAGGATACTTTTCTGAAAAACACCGCGGGGTGGTGTGCATTGTAAGGGTATCTAACAGGCCATTCACTGGTAGGAGTGAGAAAAACATCATGGGGTGGTGTGATTCGGAGGGCCTGAATCAGGATAGGCAGTGAGTGGCAAAGTAGGATGGAGAAAAGCACCACGGGGTTGTCAGTATGGGGAGGTCAGGAAACATGCATTGTCAATGTAGGATAGGTTTCTGAAAAACATCGCCAGGTGGAGCGCTTTGTAAGGCTTTCTAACAGGGCATTCACAAGTAGGAGTGATAAAAACATTTCGGCGTGGTGTGAATCGGAGGGCCTGAATTAGCATAGGCAGTGGGTGGCAATGTAGGATGGAGAAAAGCACCACGGGGTGGTCAGTATGGGGAGGTCAGGAAATATGCAGTGGGAATGTAGGATAGGTTTATGAAAAACATCGCGGGGTGGGGCGGATTGTAAGGGTTTCTAGCAGGCCATTCACTAGTAGGAGTGAGAAATACATCATGGTGTGGTGTGAATCGGAGGGCCTAAATCAAGATAGATAGTGAGTGGTATTATCGGATGGAGAAAAGCACCACTGGTGGTCAGCATGGGGAGGTCAGGAAACATGCAGTGGCAATGTAGGATAGGTTTCTGAAAAACATCACGGGGTTGTGCGCATTGTAAGGGTTTCTAACAGGCCATTCACTAGTTGGAGTGAGAAAAACATCATGGCGTGGTGTGAATCAGATGTTTTGAATTAGGATAGGCAGTGAGTGGCAATGTAGGATGGAGAAAAGCACCACGGGGTGGTCAGAATGGGGAGGTCAGGAAACATGCAGTGGCAATGTGGGATAGCTTTCTGAAAAACATCGAGGGGTGGTGCGCATTGTAAGGGTTTCTAACACGCTATTCACTAGTAGGGGTGAGAAAAACATCACGGGTTGGTGTGAATCGGAGGGCCTGAATTAGGATAGGCAGTGAGTGGCAATGAAGCATGGAGGAAAGCACCCCAGGTTGGTGACCATGGGGATGTCAGGAAACATGCAGTGGCAATGTAGAATAGGTTTCTGATAAACATCGGTGGGGGGTGGGCATTGTAAGGTTTTCTAACAGGCCATTCACTAGTAGGAGTGAGAACAACATCACGGGGTGGTGTGAATCGGATAGCCTGAATCAGGAGAGGCAGTGAGTGGCAATGTAGAATGGAGAAAAGCACCACAGGGTGGTCAGGTTGGAGAGGTCATGAAACATGATGTGACAATGTCGGATAGGTTTCTCAAAAAATCGCAGGGTGGTGCGCATTGTAAGGGTTTATAACAGGCCATTCACTAGTAGGAGTGAGAAATACATCATGGGGTGGTGTGAATCGGAGGAACTGAATTAGGATAGGCAGTGAATGGCAATGTAAAATGGAGAAAAGCACCACGGTGTGGTCAGCATGGGGAGGTCAGGAAACATGCAGTGGCAATATAGGATAGGTTTCTGAAAAACATCACGAGGTGCTGCGCGTTGTGTTTCTTACAGGCCTTTCACTAGTAGGAGTGAAAAATACATCCCGGGGTTGTGTGAATCAGAAGCCCTGAATCAGGATGGTCAGTGAGTGGCAAGGTAGGATGGAGAAAAGCACGACAGGTTGGTGAGCAAACGGAGGTCGGGATACATGCAGTGGCAATTTAGGATAGGTTTCAGAAAAACATCGCGGGGTGGTGCGCATTGTAAGGGTTTGTAGCAGGCCATTAACTGGTAGGAGTGAGAAAAACATCACGAGGTGGTATTAAACAGAGGGCCTGAATCATATTAGGCAGTGGGTGGCAATGCATAATAGAGAAAAGGACCACGGGGTGGTCAGCCTGGAGATGTCAGGAAACATGCATTGGCAAAGTAGGGTAGGTTTCTGAAAAACATCGTGGGGTTGTGCGCATTGTAAGGCTTTCTAAAAAGCCATTGACAAGTAGGAGAGAAAAAAACATTACGGAGTGGTGTGAATCGGAGGGTCTGAATTAGGAAAGGCTGTGAGTGGCAATGTAGGATGGAGAAAAGCACCACGGGGTTGTCAGTATGGGGAGGTCAGGAAACATGCATTGTCAATGTAGGATAGGTTTCTGAAAAACATCGCCAGGTGGAGCGCATTGTAAGGCTTTCTAACAGGGCATTCACTAGTAGGAGTGATAAAAACATTACGGCGTGGTGTGAATCGGAGGGCCTGAATTAGCATAGGCAGTGGGTGGCAATGTAGGATGGAGAAAAGCACCACGGGGTGGTCAGTATGGGGAGGTCAGGAAATATGCAGTGGGAATGTAGGATAGGTTTATGAAAAACATCGCGGGGTGGGGCGGATTGTAAGGGTTTCTAGCAGGCCATTCACTAGTAGGAGTGAGAAATACATCATGGTGTGGTGTGAATCGGAGGGCCTGAATCAAGATAGATAGTGAGTGGTATTATCGGATGGAGAAAAGCACCACTGGTGGTCAGCATGGGGAGGTCAGGAAACATGCAGTGGCAATGTAGGATAGGTTTCTGAAAAACATCACGGGGTTGTGCGCATTGTAAGGGTTTCTAACAGGCCATTCACTAGTAGGAGTGAGAAAAACATCATGGCGTGGTGTGAATCAGATGTTTTGAATTAGGATAGGCAGTGAGTGGCAATGTAGGATGGAGAAAAGCACCACGGGGTGGTCAGAATGGGGAGGTCAGGAAACATGCAGTGGCAATGTGGGATAGCTTTCTGAAAAACATCGAGGGGTGGTGCGCATTGTAAGGGTTTCTAAAACTCTATTCACTAGTAGGGGTGAGAAAAACATCACGGGTTGGTGTGAATCGGAGGGCCTGAATTAGGATAGGCAGTGAGTGGCAATGAAGCATGGAGGAAAGCACCACAGGTTGGTGACCATGGGGAGGTCAGGAAACATGCAGTGGCAATGTAGAATAGGTTTCTGATAAACATCGGTGGGTGGTGGGCATTGTAAGGTTTTCTAACAGGCCATTCACTAGTAGGAGTGAGAACAACATCACGGGGTGGTGTGAATCGGATAGCCTGAATCAGGAGAGGCAGTGAGTGGCAATGTAGAATGGAGAAAAGCACCACAGGGTGGTCAGGTTGGAGAGGTCATGAAACATGATGTGACAATGTCGGATAGGTTTCTCAAAAAATCGCAGGGTGGTGCGCATTGTAAGGGTTTATAACAGGCCATTCACTAGTAGGAGTGAGAAATACATCAAGGGGTGGTGTGAATCGGAGGAACTGAATTAGGATAGGCAGTGAATGGCAATGTAAAATGGAGAAAAGCACCACGGTGCGGTCAGCATGGGGAGGTCAGGAAACATGCAGTGGCAATATAGGATAGGTTTCTGAAAAACATCACGAGGTGCTGCGCGTTGTGTTTCTTACAGGCCTTTCACTAGTAGGAGTGAGAAATACATCCCGGGGTTGTGTGAATCGGAAGCCCTGAATCAGGATGGTCAGTGAGTGGCAAGGTAGGATGGAGAAAAGCACGACAGGTTGGTGAGCAAACGGAGGTCGGGATACATGCAGTGGCAATTTAGGATAGGTTTCAGAAAAACATCGCGGGGTGGTGCGCATTGTAAGGGTTTGTAGCAGGCCATTAACTGGTAGGAGTGAGAAAAACATCACGAGGTGGTATTAAACAGAGGGCCTGAATCATATTAGGCAGTGGGTGGCAATGCATAATAGAGAAAAGGACCACGGGGTGGTCAGCCTGGAGATGTCAGGAAACATGCATTGGCAAAGTAGGGTAGGTTTCTGAAAAACATCGTGGGGTTGTGCGCATTGTAAGGCTTTCTAAAAAGCCATTGACAAGTAGGAGAGAAAAAAACATTACGGAGTGGTGTGAATCGGAGGGTCTGAATTAGGAAAGGCTGTGAGTGGCAATGTAGGATGGAGAAAAGCACCACGCGTTTGTCAGCATGTGGAGGCAAGAAAACATGCATTGTCAATGTACGATAGGTATCTGAAAAACATCGCCAGGTGGTGCGCATTGTAAGGCTTTCTAACAGGCCATTCACTAGTAGGAGTGAGAAAAACATCACGGGGTGGTGTGAATCGGAGGGTCTGAATTAAGATAGGCAGTGAGTGGCAATGTTAAATGGAGAAAAGCACCACGGTGTGGGCAGCATGGGGAGGTCAGGAAACATGCTGTGTCCATGTAGGATAGGTTTCTGATAAACATCGTGGGGTGGTGCGCATTGTAAGGGTTTCTAACAGGCCTTTCACTAGTAGGAGTGAGAAAAACATCACGGCGTGGTTTGAATCAGAGGGCCTGAATCAGGATAGGCAGTGAGTGGCAATTTAGGATGGAGAAAAGCACCACGGGGTGGTCAGAATGGGGAGGTCAGGACACATGCAGTAGCAATGTAGGATAGGTTTCTGAAAAACATCGCTGGGTGGTGCACATTATAAGGTTTTCTAACAGGCCATTCACTAGTAAGAGTGAGACCAGCATCACGGAGTGGTATGAATCAGAGGGCCTGAATTAGGATAGGCATTGAGTAGCAACGTAGGATGGAGAAAAGCAACAATGGGTGGTCAGCATGGGGAGGTCAGGAAACATGCAGTGGCAATGTAGCATAGGTTTCTGAAAAACATCGTCCTGTGGTGCGCATTGTAAGGCTTTCTAACAGGCCATTCAGTAGTAGGAGTGAGAAGAACATCACGGGGTAGTGTGAATCGGAGGGCCTGAATTAGGATAGGCAGTGAGTGGCAATGTAAAATGGAGAAAAGCACCACGGTGTGGTCAGATTGGAGAGGTCATGAAACATGCAGTGGCAATGTAGGATAGGTTTCTCAAAAACATCCCGGGGTGGTGAGCATTGTAAGGGTTTCTAACAAGCCATTCACTAGAACGAGTGAGAAATTCATCACGGGGTGGTGTGAATTGGAGGAACAGAATTACCATAGGCAGTGAATGGCAATGTAAAATGGAGAAAAGCACCACGGTGTGGTCGGCATGGAGAGGTCAGGAAACATGCAGTAGCAATGTAGGATAGGTTTCTGAAAAACATCGTGTGGTGCTGCGCGTTGTAAGGGTTTCTAACAAGCTATTCACTAGAAGGAGTGAGAAATACATCACGCGGTGGTGTGAATAGGAAGCCCTCAATCAGGATGGTCAGTGAGTTGCAATGAAGGATGGAGAAAAGCACCACGGGTTGGGGAGCATGGTGAGGTCAGGAAACATGTAGTGGCAATATAGAATAGGTTTTGGATAAACATCACTGGGTGGTGGGCATTGTAATGCTTTCTAACAGGCCATTCACCAGTAGGAGTGAGAACAACATCACGGGGAGGTGTGAATAGAAGGGCCTGATTTAGGATAGGCAGTGAGTGGCAATGTAGGATGGAGAAAAGCACCACGGGGTGGTCAGCATGGGGACGTCAGGAAAGATGCAGTGGCAATGTAGGATAAGTTTCTGAAAAAAAAAAGCGGGGTGGTGCGCATTGTAAGGCTTTCTAACAGGCCATTCACTAGTAGGAGTGAGAAAAACATCACGGGGTGGTGTGAATTGGAGGGCCTGAATTAGCATAGGCAGTGAGTGGCAATGTAGGATGGATAAAAGCACCACGGAGTGGTCACCATGGGGAGGTCAGGATACATGCAGTGGCAATATAGGATAGGTTTCTGAAAAACATCGCGGGTGGTGAGAATTGTAAGGGTTTCTAACAGGCCATTCACTAGTAGGAGTGAGAAAAACATCACGGGGTGGTGTGAATCGGAGGGTCTGAATTAAGATAGGCAGTGAGTGGCAATGTTAAATGGAGAAAAGCACCACGGTGTGGGCAGCATGGGGAGGTCAGGAAACATGCTGTGTCCATGTAGGATAGGTTTCTGATAAACATCGTGGGGTGGTGTGCATTGTAAGGGTTTCTAACAGGCCTTTCACTAGTAGGAGTGAGAAAAACATCACGGCGTGGTTTGAATCAGAGGGCCTGAATCAGGATAGGCAGTGAGTGGCAATTTAGGATGGAGAAAAGCACCACGGGGTGGTCAGAATGGGGAGGTCAGGACACATGCAGTAGCAATGTAGGATAGGTTTCTGAAAAACATCGCTGGGTGGTGCACATTATAAGGTTTTCTAACAGGCCATTCACTAGTAAGAGTGAGACCAGCATCACGGAGTGGTATGAATCAGAGGGCCTGAATTAGGATAGGCATTGAGTAGCAACGTAGGATGGAGAAAAGCAACAATGGGTGGTCAGCATGGGGAGGTCAGGAAACATGCAGTGGCAATGTAGCATAGGTTTCTGAAAAACATCGTCCTGTGGTGCGCATTGTAAGGCTTTCTAACAGGCCATTCAGTAGTAGGAGTGAGAAGAACATCACGGGGTAGTGTGAATCGGAGGGCCTGAATTAGGATAGGCAGTGAGTGGCAATGTAAAATGGAGAAAAGCACCACGGTGTGGTCAGATTGGAGAGGTCATGAAACATGCAGTGGCAATGTAGGATAGGTTTCTCAAAAACATCCCGGGGTGGTGAGCATTGTAAGGGTTTCTAACAAGCCATTCACTAGAACGAGTGAGAAATTCATCACGGGGTGGTGTGAATTGGAGGAACAGAATTACCATAGGCAGTGAATGGCAATGTAAAATGGAGAAAAGCACCACGGTGTGGTCGGCATGGAGAGGTCAGGAAACATGCAGTAGCAATGTAGGATAGGTTTCTGAAAAACATCGTGTGGTGCTGCGCGTTGTAAGGGTTTCTAACAAGCTATTCACTAGAAGGAGTGAGAAATACATCACGCGGTGGTGTGAATAGGAAGCCCTCAATCAGGATGGTCAGTGAGTTGCAATGAAGGATGGAGAAAAGCACCACGGGTTGGGGAGCATGGTGAGGTCAGGAAACATGTAGTGGCAATATAGAATAGGTTTTGGATAAACATCACTGGGTGGTGGGCATTGTAATGCTTTCTAACAGGCCATTCACCAGTAGGAGTGAGAACAACATCACGGGGAGGTGTGAATAGAAGGGCCTGATTTAGGATAGGCAGTGAGTGGCAATGTAGGATGGAGAAAAGCACCACGGGGTGGTCAGCATGGGGACGTCAGGAAAGATGCAGTGGCAATGTAGGATAAGTTTCTGAAAAAAAAAAGCGGGGTGGTGCGCATTGTAAGGCTTTCTAACAGGCCATTCACTAGTAGGAGTGAGAAAAACATCACGGGGTGGTGTGAATTGGAGGGCCTGAATTAGCATAGGCAGTGAGTGGCAATGTAGGATGGATAAAAGCACCACGGAGTGGTCACCATGGGGAGGTCAGGATACATGCAGTGGCAATATAGGATAGGTTTCTGAAAAACATCGCGGGTGGTGAGAATTGTAAGGGTTTCTAACAGGCCATTCACTAGTAGGAGTGAGAAAAACATCACGGGGTGGTGTGAATCAGAGGGCCTGAATTATGATAGGCAATGAATGGCAATGTAGGATGGAGAAAAGCACCACGGGGTGGTCAGCTTGGGGAGGTCAGGAAACTTGCAGTTCCAATGTAGTATAGGTTTCTGAAAAACATCGCCAGGTGGTGTGCATTGTAAGGCTTTCTAACAGGCCATTCTCTAGTAGGAGTGAGAAAAACATCACGGGGTTGTGTGAATTGGAGGGCCTGAATTAGCATAGGCAGTGATTGGCAATGTAGGATGGATAAAAGCACCACGGAGTGGTCACCATTGGGAGGTCAGGATTCATGCAGTGGCAATGTAGGATAGGTTTCCGAAAAACATCGCGGGTGGTAAGAATTGTAAGGGTTTCTAACAGGCCATTCACTAGTAGGAGTGAGAAAAACATCACGGGATAGTGTGAATCAGAGGGCCTGAATTATGATAGGCAGTGAATGGCAATGTAGGATGGAGAAAAGCACCACGGGTTGGTCAGCATGGGGAGGTCAGGAAACATGCAGTGGCAATGTAGGATACTTTTCTGAAAAACATCGCGGGGTGGTGCGCATTGTAAGGGTATCTAACAGGCCGTTCCCTTGTAGGAGTGAGAAAAACATCATGGGGTCGTGTGATTCGGAGGGCCTGAATCAGGATAGGCAGTGAGTGGCAATGTAGGATGGAGAAAAGCACCACGGGTTGGTCAGTATGGGGAGGTCAGGAAACATGCATTGTCAATGTAGGATAGGTTTCTGAAAAACATCGCCAGGTGGTCCGCATTGTAAGGCTTGCTAACAGGGCATTCACTAGTAGGAGTGAGAAAAACATCACGGGGTGGTGTGAATCGTAGGGCCTGAATTAGCATAGGCAGTGAGTGGCAATGTAGGATGGATAAAAGCACCACGGGGTGGTCAGTATGGGGAGGTCAGGAAATATGCAGTGGCAATGTAGGATAGATTTCTGAAAAACATCGCGGGGTGGAGCGGATTGTAAGTGTTTCTAACAGGTCATTCACTAGTAGGAGAGAGAAATACATCATGGTGTGGTGTGAATCGGAGGGGCTCAATTAAGATAGACAGTGAGGTGCAAAATCGGATGGAGAAAAGCACCACTGGTGGTCAGCATGGGGAGGTCAGGAAAGATGCAATGGCACTGTAGGATAGGTTTCTGAATAACATCACAGGGTGGTGCGCATTGTAAGGGTTTCTAACAGGCCATTCACTAGTAGGAGTGAGAAAAACATCACGGGGTGGTGTGAATCGGAGGATTGAATTATGGTAGGCAGTGAGTGGCATTGTAGGATGGAGAAAAGCACCATGGGGTGGTCAGCACGGGGAGGTCAGGAAACATGCAGTGGCAATGTGGGATAGCTTTCTGAAAAACATCGCGGGTTGGTACGCATTGTAAGGATTTCTAACAGGCCATTAACTAGTAGGAGTGAGAAAAACATCACGGGGTGGTGTGAATCGGAGGGCCTAAATTATGATAGGCAGTGAGTGGTAATGTAGGATGGAGAAAAGCACCACGGGGTTGTCAGCATGGGGAGGTCAGGAAACATGCAGTGGACATGTAGGATAGGTTTCTGAAAAACATCGCAGAGTGGTACGCATTGTAAGGGTTTCTAACAGGCCATTCACTAATAGAAGTGAGAAAAACATCACGGGGTTGTCTGAATCGGAGGGCCTGAATCAGGATAGTCAGAGATTGGCAATGTAAAATTGAGAAAAGCACCACGGGGTGGTCCGCAAGGGGAGGTCAGGAAACATGCATTGGCAATGTAGGATACGTTTCTGAAAAACATCGCAAGGTGGTGCACATTGTAAGGCTTTCTAACAGGCCATTCACTAGTAGGAGTGAGAAATACATCACGGGGTGGTCTGAATCGAAGGGCCTGAATTAGGATATGCAGTGAGTGGCAATGTAGGATTGAGAAAAGCAACACAGGGTGGTCAGAATGTGGGGTCAGGAAACATGCAGTGGCAATGAGGAATAGCTTTCTGTAAAACATCACGGGTTGGTGCGCATTGTAAGGATTTCTAACAGGCCATTCACTAGAAGGAGTGAGAAAAACATCACGGCGTGGTGCGAATCGGAGGGCCTGAATCAGGATAGGCAGTGAGTGGCAAGGTAGGATGGATAAAAGCACCACGGAGTGGTCACCATGGGGAGGTCAGGATACATGCAGTAGCAATGTAGGATAGGTTTCTGAAAAACATTGCTGGTGGTGAGAATTGTAAGGGTTTCTAACAGGCCATTCACTAGTAGGAGTGAGAAAAACATCACAGGGTGGGGTGAATCGGAGGGCCTGAATTATGATAGGCAGAGAATGGCTATGTAGGATGGAGAAAAGCACCACGGGGTGGTCAGCAGTTGGAGGTCAGGAAACATGCCGTGGCAATGTAGGATAGTATTCTGAAAAACATCACGGGGTGGTGCGCATTGCAAGGGTTTCTAAGAGGCCATTCACTAGTATGAGTGAGAAAAACATCACGGGGTGGTGTGAATCAGATGTTCTGAATTAGGATAGGCATTGAGTGGCAATGTAGGATGGAGAAAAGCACCCCAGGTTGGTCAGCATGGGGAGGTCAGAAAACATGCACTGGCAAAGTAGGATAGGTTTCTGAAAAACATCGCCAGGTCGTGGGCATTGTAAGGCTTTCTAAAAGGCCATTCACTAGTAGGAGTGAGAAAAACATCACGGGGTGGTGTAAGTCGGAGGGCCTGAATCAGGATAGGCAGTGAGTGGCAATGTAGGATGGAGAAAAGCACCACGGGATTGTCATTATGGGGAGGTCAGGAAACATGCATTGTCAATGTAGGATAGGTTTCGGAAAAACAACGCCAGGTGGTGTGCATTGTAAGGCTTTCTAACAGGGCATTCACTAGTAGGATTGAAAAAAACATTACCCGGTGGTGTGAATCAGAGGGCCTGAATTAGCATAGGCAGTGAGGGGCAATGTAGGATGGAGAAAAGCACCACGGGGTGGTCCGTATGGGGAGGTCAGGAAATATGCAGTGGCAATGTAGGATAGGTTTCTGAAAAACATCGGGGGCGGGGCGGATTGTAAGGGTTTCTAACAGGCCATTCACTAGTAGGAGTGAGAAATACATCATGGTGTGGTGTGAATCAGAGGGCCTGAATTAATATAGATAGTGAGTTGTATTATCGGATGGAGAAAAGTACCACTGGTGGTCAGCATGGGGAGGTCAGGAAACATGCAGTGGCAATGTAGGATAGGTTTCTGAAAAACATCACGGGGTGGTGCGCATTGTAAGGGTTTGTAACAGGCCATTCACTAATAGGAGTGAGAAAAACATCATGGCGTGTTGTGAATCAGATGTTTTGAATTAGGATAGGCAGTGAGTGGCAATGTAGGATGGAGAAAAGCACCACGGGGTGGTCAGAATGGGGAGGTCAGGAAACATGCAGTGGCAATGTGGGATAGCTTTCTGAAAAACATCGAGGGGTGGTGCGCATTGTAAGGGTTTCTAACAGGGCATTCACTAGTAGGGGTGAGAAAAACATCACGGGTTGATGTGAATCAGAGGGCCTGAATTAGGATAGGCAGTGAGTGGCAATGAAGCATGGAGGAAAGCACCACAGGTTGGTGACCATGGGGAGGTCAGGAAACATGCAGTGGCAATGTAGAATAGGTTTATGATAAACATCGGTGGGTGGTGGGCATTGTAAGGTTTTCTAACAGGCCATTCACTAGTAGGAGTGAGAACAACATCACGGGGTGGTGTGAATCGGAGAGCCTGAATCAGGAGAGGCAGTGAGTGGCAATGTAGGATGGAGAAAAGCACCACCGGGTGGTCAGGTTGCAGAGGTCATGAAACATGATGTGACAATGTAGGATAGGTTTCTCAAAAACATCTCTGGGTGGTGCGCATTGTAAGGGTTTATAACAGGCCATTCACTAGTAGGAGTGAGAAATACATCATGGGGTGGTGTGAATCGGAGGAACTGAATTAGGATAGGCAGTGAATGGCAATGTAAAATGGAGAAAAGCACCACGGTGTGGTCAGCATGGGGAGGTCAGGAAACATGCAGTGGTAATATAGGATAGGTTTCTGAAAAACATCACGAGGTGCTGTGCGTTGTAAGTGTTTCTTACAGGCCTTTCACTAGTAGGAGTGAGAAATACATCCCGGGGTTGTGTGAATCGGAAGCCCTGAATCAGGATGGTCAGTGAGTGGCAAGGTAGGATGGAGAAAAGCACGACGGGTTGGTGAGCAAGCGGAGGTCGGGATACATGCAGTGGCAATTTAGGATAGGTTTCAGAAAAACATCGCGGGGTGGTGCGCATCGTAAGGGTTTGTATCAGGCCATTAACTGGTAGGAGTGAGAAAAACATCACAAGGTGGTATTCAACAGACAGCCTGAATCATATTAGGCAGTGAGTGGCAATGCATAATAGAGAAAAGCACCACGGGGTGGTCAGCCTGGAGATGTCAGGAAACATGCATTGGCAATGTAGGATAGGTTTCTGAAAAACATCGTGGGGTTGTGCGCATTGTAAATCTTTCTAAGAAGCCATTGACAAGTAGGAGAGAAAAAAACATCACGGAGTGGTGTGAATCGGAGGGCCTGAATTAGGAAAGGCTGTGAGTGGCAATGTAGGATGGAGAAAAGCACCACGCGTTTGTCAGCATGTGGAGGCAAGAAAACATGCATTGGCAATGTACGATAGGTATCTGAAAAACATCGCCAGGTGGTGCGCATTGTAAGGCTTTCTAACAGGCCATTCACTAGTAGGAGTGAGAAAAACATCACGGGGTGGTGTGAATCGGAGGGTCTGAATTAAGATAGGCAGTGAGTGGCAATGTTAAATGGAGAAAAGCACCACGGAGTGGGCAGCATGGGGAGGTCACGAAACATGCTGTGTCCATGTAGGATAGGTTTCTGAAAAACATCGCGGGGTGGTGCGCATTGTAAGGGTTTCTAACAGGCCATTCACTAGTAGGAGTGAGAAAAACATCACGGCGTGGTTTGAATCAGAGGGCCTGAATCAGGATAGGCAGTGAGTGGCAATTTAGGATGGAGAAAAGCACCACGGGGTGGTCAGAATGGGGAGGTCACGACACATGCAGTGGCAATGTAGGATAGGTTTCTGAAAAACATAGCTGGGTGGTGCACATTATAAGGTTTTCTAACAGGCCATTCACTAGTAAGAGTGAGAACAGCATCACGGAGTGGTATGAATCGGAGGGCCTGAATTAGGATAGGCATTGAGTAGCAACGTAGGATGGAGAAAAGCAACAATGGGTGGTCAGCATGGGGAGGTCACGAAACATGCTGTGTCCATGTAGGATAGGTTTCTGAAAAACATCGCGGGGTGGTGCGCATTGTAAGGGTTTCTAACAGGCCATTCAGTAGTAGGAGTGAGAAGAACATCACAGGGTACTGTGAATCGGAGGGCCTGAATTAGGATAGGCAGTGAGTGGCAATGTAAAATGGAGAAAAGCACCACGGTGTGGTCAGATTGGAGAGGTCATGAAACATGCAGTGGCAATGTAGGATAGGTTTCTCAAAAACATCCCGGGGTGGTGAGCATTGTAAGGGTTTCTAACAAGCCATTCACTAGAAGGAGTGAGAAATACATCACGCGGTGGTGTGAATCGGAAGCCCTCAATCAGGATGGTCAGTGAGTTGCAATGAAGGATGGAGAAAAGCACCACGGGTTGTTGAGCATGGGTAGGTCAGGAAACATGTAGTGGCAATGTAGAATAGGTTTAGGATAAACATCACTGGGTGGTGGGCATTGTAATGCTGTATAACAGGCCATTCACCAGTAGAAGTGAGAACAACATCACGGGGAGGTGTGAATCGAAAGGCCTGATTTAGGATAGGCAGTGTGTGGCAATGTAGGATGAAGAAAAGCACCACGGGGTGGTCAGCATGGGGACGTCAGGAAAGATGCAGTGGCAATGAAGGATATGTTTCTGAAAAAAAAAGCGGGGTGGTGCGCATTGTAAGGCTTTCTAACAGGCCATTCACTAGTAGGAGTGAGAAAAACATCACGGGGTGGTGTGAATTGGAGGGCCTGAATTAGCATAGGCAGTGAGTGGCAATGTAGGATGGATAAAAGCACCACGGTGTGGTCACCATGGGGAGGTCAGGATACATGCAGTGGCAATGTAGGATAGGTTTCTGAAAAACATCGCGGGTGGTGAGAATTGTATGGGTTTCTAACAGGCCATTCACTAGTAGGAGTGAGAAAAACATCACGGGGTGGTGTGAATCACAAGGCCTGAATTATGATAGGCAATGAATGGCAATGTAGGATGGAGAAAAGCACCACGGGGTGGTCATCATGGGGAGGTCAGGAAACATGCAGTGGCAATGTAGTATAGGTTTCTGAAAAACATCGCCAGGTGTTGTGCATTGTAAGGCTTTCTAACAGGCCATTCTCTAGTAGGAGTGAGAAAAACATCACGGGGTGGTGTGAATTGGAGGGCCTGAATTAGCATAGGCAGTGATTCGTAATGTAGGATGGATAAAAGCACCACGGAGTGGTCACCATTGGGAGGTCAGGATTCATGCAGTGGCAATGTAGTATAGGTTTCTGTAAAACATCACGGGTGGTGAGAATTGTAAGGGTTTCTAACAGGCCATTCACTAGTAGGAGTGAGAAAAACATCACGGGGTGGTGTGAATCCGAGGGCCTGAATTATGATAGGCAGTGAATGGCAATGTAGGATGGAGAGAAGCACCACGGGTTGGTCAGCATATGGAGGTCAGGAAACATGCAGTGGCAATGTAGGATACTTTTCTGAAAAACATCGCGGGGTGGTGCGCATGGTAAGGGTATCTAACATGCCGTTCCCTTGTAGGAGTTAGAAAAACATCATGGGGTCGTGTGATTCGGAGGGCCTGAATCAGGATAGGCAGTGAGTGGCAATGTAGGATGGAGAAAAGCACCACGGGTTGGTCAGTATGGGGAGGTCAGGAAACATGCATTGTCAATGTAGGTTAGGTTTCTGAAAAACATCGCCAGGTGGTGTGCATTGTAAGGCTTTCTAACAGGGCATTCACTAGTAGGAGTGAGAAAAACATCACGGGGTGGTGTGAATCGGAGGGCCTGAATTAGCATAGGCAGTGAGTGGCAATGTAGGATGGATAAAAGCACCACGGGGTGGTCAGTATGGGGAGGTCAGGAAAGATGCAATGGCAATGTAGGATAGGTTTCTGAAAAACATCACGGGGTGGTGCGCATTGTAAGGGTTTCTAACAGGCCATTCACTAGTAGGAGTGAGAACAACATCACGGGGTGGTGTGAATCGGAGGATTGAATTATGGTAGGCAGTGAGTGGCATTGTAGGATGGAGAAAAGCACCATGGTGTGGTCAGCATGGGGAGGTCAGGAAAGATGCAATGGCAATGTAGGATAGGTTTCTGAAAAACATGGCGGGGTGGTGCGCATTGTAAGGGTTTCTAACAGGCCATTCACTAGTAGGAGTGAGAACAACATCACGGGGTGGTGTGAATCGGAGGATTGAATTATGGTAGACAGTGAGTGGCATTGTAGGATGGAGAAAAGCACAATAGGGTGGTCAGCATGGGGAGGTCAGGAAACATGCAGTGCCAATGTGGGATAGCTTTCTGAAAAACATCGCGGATTGGTGCGCATTGTAAGGATTTCTAACTGGCCATTAACTAGTAGGAGTGAGAAAAACATCACGGGGTGGTGTGAATTGGAGGGCCTAAATTATGCTAGGCAGTGAGTGGTAATGTAGGATGGAGAAAAGCACCACGGGGTTGTCAGCATGGGGAGGTCAGGAAACATGCAGTGGACATGTCGGATAGGTTTCTGAAAAAAATCGCGGAGTGGTGCGCATTGTAAGGGTTTCTAACAGGCCATTCACTAGTAGAAGTGAGAAAAACATCACGGGGTTGTCTGAATCGGAGGGCCTGAATGAGGATAGTCAGAGACTGGCAATGTAAAATGCAGAAAAGCACCACGGGGTGGTCAGCAAGGGGAAGTCAGGAAACATGCATTGGCAATGTAGGATAGGTTTCTGAAAAACATCGCAAGGTGGTGCACATTGTAAGGCTTTCTAACAGGCCATTCACTAGTAGGAGTGAGAAATACATCACGGGGTGGTCTGAATCGAAGGGCCTGAATCAGGATAGGCAGTGAGTGGCAATGTAGGATGGAGAAAAGCAACACGGTGTGGTCAGAATGTGGGGTCAGGAAACGCAGTGGCAATGAGGGATAGCTTTCTGTAAAACATCACAGGTTGGTGCGCATTGTAAGGATTTCTAACAGGCCATTCACTAGAAGGAGTGAGAAAAACATCACGGCATGGTGCGAATCGGAGGGCCTGAATCAGGATAGGCAGTGAGTGGCAAGGTAGGATGGATAAAAGCACCACGGAGTGGTCACCATGGGGAAGTCAGGATACATGCAGTAGCAATGTAGGATAGGTTTCTGAAAAACATTGATGGTGGTGAGAATTGTAAGGGTTTCTAACAGGCCATTCACTAGTAGGAGTGAGAAAAACATCACGGGGTGGTGTGAATTGGAGGGCCTTAATTATGATAGGCAGAGAATGACAATGTAGGATGGAGAAAAGCACCACGGGGTGGTCAGCATGGGGAGGTCAGGAAACATGCAGTGGTAATGTGGGATACTTTTCTGAAAAACACCGCGGGGTGGTGCGCATTGTAAGGGTATCTAACAGGCCATTCACTGGTAGGAGTGAGAAAAACATCATGGGGAGGTGTTAGTCGGAGGGCCTGAATCAGGATAGGCAGTGAGTGGCAATGTAGGCTGGAGAAAAGCACCACGGGGTGGTCAGTATGGGGAGGTCAGGAAATATGCAGTGGCAATGTAGGATGGTTTCTGAAAAACATCGCGGGGTGGGGCGTATTGTAAGGGTTTCTAACAGGCCACTCACTAGTAGGAGTGAGAAATACATCATGGTGTGGTGTGAATCGGAGGGCCTGAATCAAGATAGAGAGTGAGTGGTATTATCGGATGGAGAAAAGCACCACTGGTGGTCAGCATGGGGAGGTCAGGAAACATGCAGTGGCAATGTAGGATAGGTTTCTGAAAAACATCACGGGGTGGTGCGCATTGTAAGGGTTTCTAACAGGCCATTCACTAGTAAGACTGAGAAAAACATCATGGCGTGGTGTGAATCAGATGTTTTGAATTAGGATAGGCAGTGAGTGGCAATGTAGGATGGAGAAAAGCACCACGGGGTGGTCAGAATGGGGAGGTCAGGAAACATGCAGTGGCAATGTGGGATAGCTTTCTGAAAAACATCGAGGGGTGGTGCGCATTGTAAGGATTTCTAACAGGCCATTCACTAGTAGGGGTGAGAAAAACATCACGTGTTGATGTGAATCAGAGGGCCTGAATTAGGATAGGCAGTGAGTGGCAATGATGCATGGAGGAAAGCACCTCAGTTTGGTGACCATGGGGAGGTCAGGAAACATGCAGTGGCAATGTAGAATAGGTTTCTGATAAACATCGGTGGGTGGTGGGCATTGTAAGGTTTTCTAACAGGCCATTCAGTAGTAGGAGTGAGAACAACATCACGGGGTGGTGTGAATCGGAGAGCCTGAATCAGGAGAGGCAGTGAGTGGCAATGTAGGATGGAGAAAAGCACCACAGGGTGGTCAGGTTGGAGAGGTCATGAAACATGATGTGACAATGTAGGATAGGTTTCTCAAAAACATCTCTGGGTGGTGCGCATTGTAAGGGTTTATAACAGGCCATTCACTAGTAGGAGTGAGAAATACATCACGGGGTGGTGTGAATCGGAGGAACTGAATTAGGATAGGCAGTGAATGGCAATGTAAAATGGAGAAAAGCACCACGGTGTGGTCAGCATGGGGAGGTCAGGAAACATGCAGTGGCAATATAGCATAGGTTTCTGAAAAACATCACGAGGTGCTGCACGTTGTAAGTGTTTCTTACAGGCCTTTCACTAGTAGGAGTGAGAAATACATCTCGGGGTTGTGTGAATCGGAAGCCCTGAATCAGGATGGTCAGTGAGTGGCAAGGTAGGATGGAGAAAAGCACGACGGGTTGGTGAGCAAGCGGAGGTTGGGATACATGCAGTGGCAATTTAGAATAGGTTTCAGAAAAACATCGCGGGGTGGTGCGCATTGTAAGGGTTTGTAGCAGGCCATTAACTGGTAGGAGTGAGAAAAACATCACGAAGTGGTATTAAACAGAGGGCCTGAATCATATTAGGCAGTGGGTGGCAATGCATAATAGAGAAAAGCACCACGGGGTGGTCAGCCTGGAGATGTCAGGAAACATGCATTGGCAATGTAGCTTAGGTTTCTGAAAAACATCGTGGGCTTGTGCGCATTGTAAGGCTTTCTAAAAAGCCATTTACAAGTAGGAGAGAAAAAAACATCACAGAGTGGTGTGAATTGGAGGGCCTGAATTAGGAAAGGCTGTGAGTGGCAATGTAGGATGGAGAAAAGCACCACGCGTTTGTCAGCATGTGGAGGCAAGAAAATATGCATTGGCAATGTACGATGGCTATCTGAAAAACATCGCCAGGTGGTGCGCATTGTAAGGCTTTCTAACAGGCCATTCACTAGTAGGAGTGAGAAAAACATCACGGGGTGGTGTGAATCGGAGGGTCTGAATTAAGATAGGCAGTGAGTGGCAATGTTAAATGGAGAAAAGCACCACGGTGTGGGCAGCATGGGGAGGTCAGGAAACTTGCTGTGTCCATGTAGGATAGGTTTCTGAAAAACATCGCGGGGTGGTGCGCATTGTAAGGGTTTCTAACAGGCCATTCACTAGTAGGAGTGAGAAAAATATCACGGCGTGGTTTGAATCAGAGGGCCTGAATCAGGATAGGCAGTGAGTGGCAATTTAGGATGGAGAAAAGCACCAAGGTGTGGTCACCATGGGGAGGTCACGACACATGCAGTAGCAATGTAGGATAGGTTTCTGAAAAACATCGCTGGGTGGTGCACATTATAAGGTTTTCTAACAGGCCATTCACTAGTAAGAGTGAGAACAGCATCACGGAGTGGTATGAATCGGAGGGTGTGAATTAGGATAGGCATTGAGGAGCAACGTAGGATGGAGAAAAGCAACAATGGGTGGTCAGCATGGGGAGGTAAGGAAACATGCAGTGGCAATGTAGGATAGATTTCTGAAAAACATCGTCCTGTGGTGGGCATTGTAAGGCTTTCTAACAGGCCATTCAGTAGTAGGAGTGAGAAGAACATCACGGGGAAGTGTGAATCGGAGGGCCTGAATTAGGATAGGCAGTGAGTGGCAATGTAAAATGGAGAAAAGCACCACGGTGTGGTCAGATTTGAGAGGTCATCAAACATGCAGTGGCAATGTAGGATAGGTTTCTCAAAAACATCCCGGGGTGGTGAGCATTGTAAGGGTTTCTAACAAGCCATTCACTAGAACGAGTGAGAAATTCACCACGGGGTGGTGTGAATTGGAGGAACAGAATTACGATAGGCAGTGAATGGCAATGTAAAATGGAGAAAAGCACCACGGTGTGGTCGGCATGGGGAGGTCAGGAAACATGCAGTAGCATTGTAGGATAGGTTTCTGAAAAACATCGTGTGGTGCTGCACGTTGTAACGGTTTCTAACAAGCCATTCACTAGTAGGCGTGAGAAATACATCACGTGGTGGTGTGAATCGGAAGCCCTCAATCAGGATGATCAGTGAGTTGCAATGAAGGATGGAGAAAAGCTCCACGGGTTGGTGAGCATGGCGAGGTCAGGAAACATGTAGTGGCAATGTAGAATAGGTTTCGGATAAACATCACTGGGTGGTGGGCATTGTAATGCTTTCTAACAGGCCATTCACCAGTAGGAGTGAGAACAACATCACGGGGAAGTGTAAATTGGAGGGCCTGAATTAGCATAGGCAGTGAGTGGCAATGTAAGATGGATAAAAGCAACACGGAGTGGTCACCATGGGGAGGTCAGGATACATGCAGTGGCAATGTAGGATAGGGTTCTGAAAAACATCGCGGGTGTTGAGAATTGTAAGGGTTTCTATCAGGCCATTCACTAGTGTGAGTGAGAAAAACATCACGGGGTGGTGTGAATCAGAGGGCCTGAATTATGATAGGCAGTGATAGGCAATGTAGCATGGAGAAAAGCACCACGGGGTGGTCAGCATGGGGAGGTCAGGAAACATGCAGTGGCAATGTAGGATACTTTTCTGAAAAACATCGCGGGGTGGTGCGCATTGTAAGGGTATCTAACAGGCCGTTCCCTTGTAGGAGTGAGAAAAACATCATGGGGTGGTGTGATTCGGAGGGCCTGAATCAGGATAGGCAGTGAGTGGCAATGTAGGATGGATAAAAGCACCACGGGTTGGTCAGTATGGGGAGGTCAGGAAACATGCATTGTCAATGTAGGATAGGTTTCTGAAAAACATCGCCAGGTGGTGCGCATTGTAAGGCTTTCTAACAGGGCATTCACTAGTAGGAGTGAGAAAAACATGACGGGGTGGTGTGAATCGGAGGGCCTGAATTAGCATAGGCAGTGAGTGGCAATATAGGATGGATAAAAGCACCAAGGGGTGGTCAGTATGGGGAGGTCAGGAAATATGCAGTGGCAATGTAGGATAGATTTCTGAAAAACATCGCGGGGTGGAGCGAATTGTAAGTGTTTCTAACAGGTCATTCACTAGTAGGAGTGAGAAATACATCATGGTGTGGTGTGAATCGGAGGGCCTGAATCAAGATAGACAGTGAGTGGCAAAATCGGATGGAGAAAAGCACCACTGGTTGTCAGCATGGGGAGGTCAGGAAAGATGCAGTGGCAATGTAGGATAGGTTTATGAAAAACATCACGGGGTGGTGCGCATTGTAAGGGTTTCTAACACACCATTCACTAGTAGGAGTGAGAAAAACATCACGGGGTGGTGTGAATCAGAGGATTGAATTATGGTAGGCAGTGAGTGGCATTGTAGGATGAAGAAAAGCAACATGGGGTGGTCAGCATGGGGAGGTCAGGAAACATGAAGTTGCAATGTGGGATAGCTTTCTTAAAAACATCGCGGTGTGGTGCGCATTGTAAGGGTTTCTAACAAGGCCATTAACTAGTAGGAGTGAGAAAAACATCACGGCATGGTGTGAATCGGAGGGCCTGATTCAGGATAGGCAGTGAGTGGCAATGTAGGATGGACAAAAGCACCACGGCGTGGTCACCATGGGGAGGTCAGGACACATGCAGTGGCAATGTGGTATAGGTGTCTGAAAATCATAGCGGGTGGTGAGAATTGTAAGGGTTTCTAACAGGCCATTCACTAGTAGGAGTGAGAAAAACATCACGGGGTGGTGTGCATCGGAGGATTGAATTATGGTAGGCAGTGAGTGGCAATGTAGGATGGAGAAAAGCACCACGGGGTGGTCAGAATGGGGAGGTCAGGAAACATGCAGTGGCAATGTGGGATAGCTTTCTGAAAAACATCGAGGGGTGGTGCGCATTGTAAGGATTTCTAACAGGCCATTCACTAGTAGGGGTGAGAAAAACATCACGTGTTGATGTGAATCAGAGGGCCTGAATTAGGATAGGCAGTGAGTGGCAATGATGCATGGAGGAAAGCACCTCAGTTTGGTGACCATGGGGAGGTCAGGAAACATGCAGTGGCAATGTAGAATAGGTTTCTGATAAACATCGGTGGGTGGTGGGCATTGTAAGGTTTTCTAACAGGCCATTCAGTAGTAGGAGTGAGAACAACATCACGGGGTGGTATGAATCGGAGAGCCTGAATCAGGAGAGGCAGTGAGTGGCAATGTAGGATGGAGAAAAGCACCACAGGGTGGTCAGGTTGGAGAGGTCATGAAACATGATGTGACAATGTAGGATAGGTTTCTCAAAAACATCTCTGGGTGGTGCGCATTGTAAGGGTTTATAACAGGCCATTCACTAGTAGGAGTGAGAAATACATCACGGGATGGTGTGAATCGGAGGAACTGAATTAGGATAGGCAGTGAATGGCAATGTAAAATGGAGAAAAGCACCACGGTGTGGTCAGCATGGGGAGGTCAGGAAACATGCAGTGGCAATATAGGATAGGTTTCTGAAAAACATCACGAGGTGCTGCACGTTGTAAGTGTTTCTTACAGGCCTTTCACTAGTAGGAGTGAGAAATACATCTCGGGGTTGTGTGAATCGGAAGCCCTGAATCAGGATGGTCAGTGAGTGGCAAGGTAGGATGGAGAAAAGCACGACGGGTTGGTGAGCAAGCGGAGGTTGGGATACATGCAGTGGCAATTTAGGATAGGTTTCAGAAAAACATCGCGGGGTGGTGCGCATTGTAAGGGTTTGTAGCAGGCCATTAACTGGTAGGAGTGAGAAAAACATCACGAAGTGGTATTAAACAGAGGGCCTGAATCATATTAGGCAGTGGGTGGCAATGCATAATAGAGAAAAGCACCACGGGGTGGTCAGCCTGGAGATGTCAGGAAACATGCATTGGCAATGTAGCTTAGGTTTCTGAAAAACATCGTGGGCTTGTGCGCATTGTAAGGCTTTCTAAAAAGCCATTTACAAGTAGGAGAGAAAAAAACATCACAGAGTGGTGTGAATTGGAGGGCCTGAATTAGGAAAGGCTGTGAGTGGCAATGTAGGATGGAGAAAAGCACCACGCGTTTGTCAGCATGTGGAGGCAAGAAAATATGCATTGGCAATGTACGATGGCTATCTGAAAAACATCGCCAGGTGGTGCGCATTGTAAGGCTTTCTAACAGGCCATTCACTAGTAGGAGTGAGAAAAACATCACGGGGTGGTGTGAATCGGAGGGTCTGAATTAAGATAGGCAGTGAGTGGCAATGTTAAATGGAGAAAAGCACCACGGTGTGGGCAGCATGGGGAGGTCAGGAAACATGCTGTGTCCATGTAGGATAGGTTTCTGAAAAACATCGCGGGGTGGTGCGCATTGTAAGGGTTTCTAACAGGCCATTCACTAGTAGGAGTGAGAAAAATATCACGGCGTGGTTTGAATCAGAGGGCCTGAATCAGGATAGGCAGTGAGTGGCAATTTAGGATGGAGAAAAGCACCAAGGTGTGGTCACCATGGGGAGGTGAGGACACATGCAGTAGCAATGTAGGATAGGTTTCTGAAAAACATCGCTGGGTGGTGCACATTATAAGGTTTTCTAACAGGCCATTCACTAGTAAGAGTGAGAACAGCATCACGGAGTGGTATGAATCGGAGGGTGTGAATTAGGATAGGCATTGAGGAGCAACGTAGGATGGAGAAAAGCAACAATGGGTGGTCAGCATGGGGAGGTAAGGAAACATGCAGTGGCAATGTAGGATAGATTTCTGAAAAACATCGTCCTGTGGTGGGCATTGTAAGGCTTTCTAACAGGCCATTCAGTAGTAGGAGTGAGAAGAACATCACGGGGAAGTGTGAATCGGAGGGCCTGAATTAGGATAGGCAGTGAGTGGCAATGTAAAATGGAGAAAAGCACCACGGTGTGGTCAGATTTGAGAGGTCATCAAACATGCAGTGGCAATGTAGGATAGGTTTCTCAAAAACATCCCGGGGTGGTGAGCATTGTAAGGGTTTCTAACAAGCCATTCACTAGAACGAGTGAGAAATTCACCACGGGGTGGTGTGAATTGGAGGAACAGAATTACGATAGGCAGTGAATGGCAATGTAAAATGGAGAAAAGCACCACGGTGTGGTCGGCATGGGGAGGTCAGGAAACATGCAGTAGCATTGTAGGATAGGTTTCTGAAAAACATCGTGTGGTGCTGCACGTTGTAACGGTTTCTAACAAGCCATTCACTAGTAGGCGTGAGAAATACATCACGTGGTGGTGTGAATCGGAAGCCCTCAATCAGGATGGTCAGTGAGTTGCAATGAAGGATGGAGAAAAGCTCCACGGGTTGGTGAGCATGGCGAGGTCAGGAAACATGTAGTGGCAATGTAGAATAGGTTTCGGATAAACATCACTGGGTGGTGGGCATTGTAATGCTTTCTAACAGGCCATTCACCAGTAGGAGTGAGAACAACATCACGGGGAAGTGTAAATTGGAGGGCCTGAATTAGCATAGGCAGTGAGTGGCAATGTAAGATGGATAAAAGCAACACGGAGTGGTCACCATGGGGAGGTCAGGATACATGCAGTGGCAATGTAGGATAGGGTTCTGAAAAACATCGCGGGTGTTGAGAATTGTAAGGGTTTCTATCAGGCCATTCACTAGTGTGAGTGAGAAAAACATCACGGGGTGGTGTGAATCAGAGGGCCTGAATTATGATAGGCAGTGATAGGCAATGTAGCATGGAGAAAAGCACCACGGGGTGGTCAGCATGGGGAGGTCAGGAAACATGCAGTGGCAATGTAGGATACTTTTCTGAAAAACATCGCGGGGTGGTGCGCATTGTAAGGGTATCTAACAGGCCGTTCCCTTGTAGGAGTGATAAAAACATCATGGGGTGGTGTGATTCGGAGGGCCTGAATCAGGATAGGCAGTGAGTGGCAATGTAGGATGGATAAAAGCACCACGGGTTGGTCAGTATGGGGAGGTCAGGAAACATGCATTGTCAATGTAGGATAGGTTTCTGAAAAACATCGCCAGGTGGTGCGCATTGTAAGGCTTTCTAACAGGGCATTCACTAGTAGGAGTGAGAAAAACATGACGGGGTGGTGTGAATCGGAGGGCCTGAATTAGCATAGGCAGTGAGTGGCAATATAGGATGGATAAAAGCACCAAGGGGTGGTCAGTATGGGGAGGTCAGGAAATATGCAGTGGCAATGTAGGATAGATTTCTGAAAAACATCGCGGGGTGGAGCGAATTGTAAGTGTTTCTAACAGGTCATTCACTAGTAGGAGTGAGAAATACATCATGGTGTGGTGTGAATCGGAGGGCCTGAATCAAGATAGACAGTGAGTGGCAAAATCGGATGGAGAAAAGCACCACTGGTTGTCAGCATGGGGAGGTCAGGAAAGATGCAGTGGCAATGTAGGATAGGTTTATGAAAAACATCACGGGGTGGTGCGCATTGTAAGGGTTTCTAACACACCATTCACTAGTAGGAGTGAGAAAAACATCACGGGGTGGTGTGAATCAGAGGATTGAATTATGGTAGGCAGTGAGTGGCATTGTAGGATGAAGAAAAGCAACATGGGGTGGTCAGCATGGGGAGGTCAGGAAACATGAAGTGGCAATGTGGGATAGCTTTCTTAAAAACATCGCGGTGTGGTGCGCATTGTAAGGGTTTCTAACAAGGCCATTAACTAGTAGGAGTGAGAAAAACATCACGGCATGGTGTGAATCGGAGGGCCTGAATCAGGATAGGCAGTGAGTGGCAATGTAGGATGGACAAAAGCACCACGGGGTGGTCACCATGGGGAGGTCAGGACACATGCAGTGGCAATGTGGTATAGGTGTCTGAAAATCATAGCGGGTGGTGAGAATTGTAAGGGTTTCTAACAGGCCATTCACTAGTAGGAGTGAGAAAAACATCACGGGGTGGTGTGCATCGGAGGATTGAATTATGGTAGGCAGTGAGTGGCATTGTAGGATGGAGAAAAGCACCATGGGGTGGTCAGCAAGGGGAGGTCAGGAAACATACAGTGGCAATGTAGGATAGGTTTCTGAAAAACATCATGGGGTGGTGCGCATTGTAAAGCTTTCTAACAAGCCATTGACAAGGAGGAGTGAAAAAAACATCACGGGGTCGTGTGATTCGGAGGGCCTTTATTAGGATAGGCTGTGAGTTACAATGTAGGATGGAGAAATGCACCACGGGTTTGTCAGCATGGGGAGGCAAGGAAACATACATTGGCAATGTAGAATAGGTTTCTGATAAAAATTGCAGGGTGGTGCGCATTGTATGGGTTTCTAACAGGCCATTCACTAGTAGGAGTGAGAAGAACGTCACGGGGTGGTGTGAATCAGAGGGCCTGAATTAGGATAGGCATTGAGTGGTTATGTAGGATGGAGAAAAGCATCAGAGCGTGGTCACCATGGGGAGGTCAGGAAACATGCAGTGGCAATGTAGGATAGGTTTGTGAAAAAAAAAGCAGGGTGGTGCGCATTGTATTGGTTTCTAACAAGGCCATTCACTAGTGGGAGTGATAAAAACATCACGGTGTGGTGTGAATCGGAGGGCCTGATTTAGGATAGGCAGTGAGTGGCAATGTAGGATGGAGAAAAGCACCATGGGGTGGTCAGCACAGGGAGGTCAAGAAACATGCAGTGGCAATGTAGGATAGGTTTCTGAAAAACATCACTCGGTGGTGCGCATTGTAAGGGTGTCTAACAGGCGATTCACTAGTAGGAGTGAGCAAAACATCACGGGGTGGTGTGAATCAGATGTTCTGAATTAGGATAGGCAGTCAGTGGCAATGTAGGATGGAGAAAAGCACAACTGGGTGGTCAGCATGGGGAGGTCAGGAAACATGCAATGGCAATGTGGGATAAGTTTCTGAAAAACATCACTGGGATGGTGTGCGTTGTAATTCTTTGTAACAGGCCTTTCACTAGTAGGAGGGAGAAAAACATCATGGGGTGGTGTTAATCGGAGGGCCAATTAGGATAGGCTGTGAGTGGCAATGTAACATGGAGAAAAGCACCACGGGGTGGTCAGCAAGGGGAGGTCAGGAAACATGCATTGGCAAGGTAGGATAGGCTTCTGAAAAACATCGCCAGGTGGTGCACATTGTAAGGCTTTCTAACAGGCCATTCACTAGAAGGACTGCGAAAATCATCACGGGGTGGTCTGAATCGGAGGGCCTGAATCAGGGTAGGCAGTGAGTGGCAATGTAGGATGGAGAAAAGCACCACAGGGTGGTCAGGAAGGGGAGGTCAGGAAAAATGCAGTGGCAATGTAAGATAGGTTTCTGAAAAACATCGCGGGGTGGTGCGCATTGCAAGGGTTTCAAACAGGCCATTCACTAGTCGGAGGGAGAAAAACATAACGGGGTGGTATTAATCAGATGGCCTGAATCATGATAGGCAGTTATTGGCAATGTATAAGGAGAAATGCACCAAGGGGTGGTAAGCCTGGAGAGGTCAGGAAACATGCATTGGCAATGTAGGATAGGTTTCTGAAAAACATCGTCGGGTTGTGCGCATTGTATGGATTTCTAACAAGCCATTGACAAGGAGATAAAAAAACATCACGGGGTGGTGTGAATCAGAGGGCCTGAATTAGGAAATGCTGTGAGCCGCAATCTAGGATGGAGAAAAGCATCAAGGGTTTGTCAGCATGGGGAGGCATGCAAACATGCAGTGGCAATGTAGAATAGGTTTCGGATAAACATCACTGGGTGGTGTGCATTGTAAGGGTTTCTAACAGGCCATTCATTAGTAGGAGGGAGAACAACATCACGGGGTGTTGTGAATCGAAGGGCCAGATTTAGGATAGGCAGTGAGTGGCAATGTAGGATGGAGAAAAGCACCACGGGGTGGTCAGCATGGGGAGGTCAGGAAACATGCAGTGGCAATGTAGGATAGGTTTCTGATAAACATCGCGGGGTGGTGCGCATTGTAAGGGTTTCTAACAGGCCATTCACTAGTAGGAGTGAGAAATACATCACAGGTTGGTGTGAATCGGAGGGCCTGAATCAGGATAGGCAGTGAGTGGCAATGTAGGATGGAGAAAAGCACCACAGGGTGGTCAGGAAGGGGAGGTCAGGAAAAATACAGTGGCAATGTAAGATAGGTTTCTGCAAAACATCGCGGGTGGTGCGCATTGTAAGGGTTTCTAACAGGCCATTCACTAGTAGGAGTGAGAAATACATCACAGGGTAGTATTAATCAGAGGGCCTGAATTAGGATAGGCAGGGAGTGGCAATGTAAAATGGAGAAAAGCACCACGGTGTAGTCAGCATGGGGAGGTCAGGAAACATGCAGGGGCAATGTAGGATAGGTTCCTGAAAAACATCGCGGGGTGGTGCGCATTGTAAGGGTTTCTAACAGGCCATTCACTAGTAGGATTGAGAAATACATCACGGGGTGGTGTGAATCGGAAGCCCTGAATCAGGATAGGCAGTGAGTGGAAAGGTAGGATGGAGGAAAGCACCACGAAGTGGTCAGCATAGGGAGGTCAGGACACATGCTGTGGCAATGTATCATAGGTTTCTGTAAAACATCGCTGGTGGTGAGAATTATAAGGGTTACTAACAGGCCATTCACTAGTACGAGTGAGAAAAACATCACAGGGTGGTATTAATCAGAGGGCCTGAATCATGATAGGCAATGAGTGGCAATGTATAATGGAGAAATGCACTACGGGGTGGTCAGCCTGGAGAGGTCAGGAAACATGCATTGGCAATGTAGGATAGGTTTCTGAAAAACATCGTGGGGTTGTGCGGAATGTAAGGCTTTCTAACAAGCCATTGACAAGTAGGAGAGAAAAAAACATCACGGGGTGGTGAGATTCGTAGGGCCTGAATTAGGAAAGGCTGTGAGTGGCAATGTAGGATGGAGAAAAGCACCACGGGTTTGTCAGCATTGGGAGGCAAGGAAACATGCAGTGGCAATGTAGAATAGGTTTCGGATAAACATCACTGGGTGGTGCGCATTGTAAAGGTTTCTAACAGGCCATTCACTAGTAGGAGTGAGAACAACATCAAGGTGTGTTGTGAATCGAAGGGCCTGATTTAGGATAGGCAGTGAGTGGCAATGTAGGATGGAGAAAAGCACCACCGGGTGGTCAGCATGGGGAGGTCAGGAAACATGCAGTGGCAATGTAGGATACGTTTCTGATAAACATCACTAGTTGGTGCGCATTGTAAGGGTTTCTAACAAGCCATTCACTAGTAGGCGTGAGAAATACATCACGTGGTGGTGTGAATCGGAAGCCCTCAATCAGGATGGTCAGTGAGTTGCAATGAAGGATGGAGAAAAGCTCCACGGGTTGGTGAGCATGGCGAGGTCAGGAAACATGTAGTGGCAATGTAGAATAGGTTTCGGATAAACATCACTGGGTGGTGGGCATTGTAATGCTTTCTAACAGGCCATTCACCAGTAGGAGTGAGAACAACATCACGGGGAAGTGTAAATTGGAGGGCCTGAATTAGCATAGGCAGTGAGTGGCAATGTAAGATGGATAAAAGCAACACGGAGTGGTCACCATGGGGAGGTCAGGATACATGCAGTGGCAATGTAGGATAGGGTTCTGAAAAACATCGCGGGTGTTGAGAATTGTAAGGGTTTCTATCAGGCCATTCACTAGTGTGAGTGAGAAAAACATCACGGGGTGGTGTGAATCAGAGGGCCTGAATTATGATAGGCAGTGATAGGCAATGTAGCATGGAGAAAAGCACCACGGGGTGGTCAGCATGGGGAGGTCAGGAAACATGCAGTGGCAATGTAGGATACTTTTCTGAAAAACATCGCGGGGTGGTGCGCATTGTAAGGGTATCTAACAGGCCGTTCCCTTGTAGGAGTGATAAAAACATCATGGGGTGGTGTGATTCGGAGGGCCTGAATCAGGATAGGCAGTGAGTGGCAATGTAGGATGGATAAAAGCACCACGGGTTGGTCAGTATGGGGAGGTCAGGAAACATGCATTGTCAATGTAGGATAGGTTTCTGAAAAACATCGCCAGGTGGTGCGCATTGTAAGGCTTTCTAACAGGGCATTCACTAGTAGGAGTGAGAAAAACATGACGGGGTGGTGTGAATCGGAGGGCCTGAATTAGCATAGGCAGTGAGTGGCAATATAGGATGGATAAAAGCACCAAGGGGTGGTCAGTATGGGGAGGTCAGGAAATATGCAGTGGCAATGTAGGATAGATTTCTGAAAAACATCGCGGGGTGGAGCGAATTGTAAGTGTTTCTAACAGGTCATTCACTAGTAGGAGTGAGAAATACATCATGGTGTGGTGTGAATCGGAGGGCCTGAATCAAGATAGACAGTGAGTGGCAAAATCGGATGGAGAAAAGCACCACTGGTTGTCAGCATGGGGAGGTCAGGAAAGATGCAGTGGCAATGTAGGATAGGTTTATGAAAAACATCACGGGGTGGTGCGCATTGTAAGGGTTTCTAACACACCATTCACTAGTAGGAGTGAGAAAAACATCACGGGGTGGTGTGAATCAGAGGATTGAATTATGGTAGGCAGTGAGTGGCATTGTAGGATGAAGAAAAGCAACATGGGGTGGTCAGCATGGGGAGGTCAGGAAACATGAAGTTGCAATGTGGGATAGCTTTCTTAAAAACATCGCGGTGTGGTGCGCATTGTAAGGGTTTCTAACAAGGCCATTAACTAGTAGGAGTGAGAAAAACATCACGGCATGGTGTGAATCGGAGGGCCTGATTCAGGATAGGCAGTGAGTGGCAATGTAGGATGGACAAAAGCACCACGGCGTGGTCACCATGGGGAGGTCAGGACACATGCAGTGGCAATGTGGTATAGGTGTCTGAAAATCATAGCGGGTGGTGAGAATTGTAAGGGTTTCTAACAGGCCATTCACTAGTAGGAGTGAGAAAAACATCACGGGGTGGTGTGCATCGGAGGATTGAATTATGGTAGGCAGTGAGTGGCAATGTAGGATGGAGAAAAGCACCACGGGGTGGTCAGAATGGGGAGGTCAGGAAACATGCAGTGGCAATGTGGGATAGCTTTCTGAAAAACATCGAGGGGTGGTGCGCATTGTAAGGATTTCTAACAGGCCATTCACTAGTAGGGGTGAGAAAAACATCACGTGTTGATGTGAATCAGAGGGCCTGAATTAGGATAGGCAGTGAGTGGCAATGATGCATGGAGGAAAGCACCTCAGTTTGGTGACCATGGGGAGGTCAGGAAACATGCAGTGGCAATGTAGAATAGGTTTCTGATAAACATCGGTGGGTGGTGGGCATTGTAAGGTTTTCTAACAGGCCATTCAGTAGTAGGAGTGAGAACAACATCACGGGGTGGTGTGAATCGGAGAGCCTGAATCAGGAGAGGCAGTGAGTGGCAATGTAGGATGGAGAAAAGCACCACAGGGTGGTCAGGTTGGAGAGGTCATGAAACATGATGTGACAATGTAGGATAGGTTTCTCAAAAACATCTCTGGGTGGTGCGCATTGTAAGGGTTTATAACAGGCCATTCACTAGTAGGAGTGAGAAATACATCACGGGGTGGTGTGAATCGGAGGAACTGAATTAGGATAGGCAGTGAATGGCAATGTAAAATGGAGAAAAGCACCACGGTGTGGTCAGCATGGGGAGGTCAGGAAACATGCAGTGGCAATATAGGATAGGTTTCTGAAAAACATCACGAGGTGCTGCACGTTGTAAGTGTTTCTTACAGGCCTTTCACTAGTAGGAGTGAGAAATACATCTCGGGGTTGTGTGAATCGGAAGCCCTGAATCAGGATGGTCAGTGAGTGGCAAGGTAGGATGGAGAAAAGCACGACGGGTTGGTGAGCAAGCGGAGGTTGGGATACATGCAGTGGCAATTTAGGATAGGTTTCAGAAAAACATCGCGGGGTGGTGCGCATTGTAAGGGTTTGTAGCAGGCCATTAACTGGTAGGAGTGAGAAAAACATCACGAAGTGGTATTAAACAGAGGGCCTGAATCATATTAGGCAGTGGGTGGCAATGCATAATAGAGAAAAGCACCACGGGGTGGTCAGCCTGGAGATGTCAGGAAACATGCATTGGCAATGTAGCTTAGGTTTCTGAAAAACATCGTGGGCTTGTGCGCATTGTAAGGCTTTCTAAAAAGCCATTTACAAGTAGGAGAGAAAAAAACATCACAGAGTGGTGTGAATTGGAGGGCCTGAATTAGGAAAGGCTGTGAGTGGCAATGTAGGATGGAGAAAAGCACCACGCGTTTGTCAGCATGTGGAGGCAAGAAAATATGCATTGGCAATGTACGATGGCTATCTGAAAAACATCGCCAGGTGGTGCGCATTGTAAGGCTTTCTAACAGGCCATTCACTAGTAGGAGTGAGAAAAACATCACGGGGTGGTGTGAATCGGAGGGTCTGAATTAAGATAGGCAGTGAGTGGCAATGTTAAATGGAGAAAAGCACCACGGTGTGGGCAGCATGGGGAGGTCAGGAAACATGCTGTGTCCATGTAGGATAGGTTTCTGAAAAACATCGCGGGGTGGTGCGCATTGTAAGGGTTTCTAACAGGCCATTCACTAGTAGGAGTGAGAAAAATATCACGGCGTGGTTTGAATCAGAGGGCCTGAATCAGGATAGGCAGTGAGTGGCAATTTAGGATGGAGAAAAGCACCAAGGTGTGGTCACCATGGGGAGGTGAGGACACATGCAGTAGCAATGTAGGATAGGTTTCTGAAAAACATCGCTGGGTGGTGCACATTATAAGGTTTTCTAACAGGCCATTCACTAGTAAGAGTGAGAACAGCATCACGGAGTGGTATGAATCGGAGGGTGTGAATTAGGATAGGCATTGAGGAGCAACGTAGGATGGAGAAAAGCAACAATGGGTGGTCAGCATGGGGAGGTAAGGAAACATGCAGTGGCAATGTAGGATAGATTTCTGAAAAACATCGTCCTGTGGTGGGCATTGTAAGGCTTTCTAACAGGCCATTCAGTAGTAGGAGTGAGAAGAACATCACGGGGAAGTGTGAATCGGAGGGCCTGAATTAGGATAGGCAGTGAGTGGCAATGTAAAATGGAGAAAAGCACCACGGTGTGGTCAGATTTGAGAGGTCATCAAACATGCAGTGGCAATGTAGGATAGGTTTCTCAAAAACATCCCGGGGTGGTGAGCATTGTAAGGGTTTCTAACAAGCCATTCACTAGAACGAGTGAGAAATTCACCACGGGGTGGTGTGAATTGGAGGAACAGAATTACGATAGGCAGTGAATGGCAATGTAAAATGGAGAAAAGCACCACGGTGTGGTCGGCATGGGGAGGTCAGGAAACATGCAGTAGCATTGTAGGATAGGTTTCTGAAAAACATCGTGTGGTGCTGCACGTTGTAACGGTTTCTAACAAGCCATTCACTAGTAGGCGTGAGAAATACATCACGTGGTGGTGTGAATCGGAAGCCCTCAATCAGGATGGTCAGTGAGTTGCAATGAAGGATGGAGAAAAGCTCCACGGGTTGGTGAGCATGGCGAGGTCAGGAAACATGTAGTGGCAATGTAGAATAGGTTTCGGATAAACATCACTGGGTGGTGGGCATTGTAATGCTTTCTAACAGGCCATTCACCAGTAGGAGTGAGAACAACATCACGGGGAAGTGTAAATTGGAGGGCCTGAATTAGCATAGGCAGTGAGTGGCAATGTAAGATGGATAAAAGCAACACGGAGTGGTCACCATGGGGAGGTCAGGATACATGCAGTGGCAATGTAGGATAGGGTTCTGAAAAACATCGCGGGTGTTGAGAATTGTAAGGGTTTCTATCAGGCCATTCACTAGTGTGAGTGAGAAAAACATCACGGGGTGGTGTGAATCAGAGGGCCTGAATTATGATAGGCAGTGATAGGCAATGTAGCATGGAGAAAAGCACCACGGGGTGGTCAGCATGGGGAGGTCAGGAAACATGCAGTGGCAATGTAGGATACTTTTCTGAAAAACATCGCGGGGTGGTGCGCATTGTAAGGGTATCTAACAGGCCGTTCCCTTGTAGGAGTGATAAAAACATCATGGGGTGGTGTGATTCGGAGGGCCTGAATCAGGATAGGCAGTGAGTGGCAATGTAGGATGGATAAAAGCACCACGGGTTGGTCAGTATGGGGAGGTCAGGAAACATGCATTGTCAATGTAGGATAGGTTTCTGAAAAACATCGCCAGGTGGTGCGCATTGTAAGGCTTTCTAACAGGGCATTCACTAGTAGGAGTGAGAAAAACATGACGGGGTGGTGTGAATCGGAGGGCCTGAATTAGCATAGGCAGTGAGTGGCAATATAGGATGGATAAAAGCACCAAGGGGTGGTCAGTATGGGGAGGTCAGGAAATATGCAGTGGCAATGTAGGATAGATTTCTGAAAAACATCGCGGGGTGGAGCGAATTGTAAGTGTTTCTAACAGGTCATTCACTAGTAGGAGTGAGAAATACATCATGGTGTGGTGTGAATCGGAGGGCCTGAATCAAGATAGACAGTGAGTGGCAAAATCGGATGGAGAAAAGCACCACTGGTTGTCAGCATGGGGAGGTCAGGAAAGATGCAGTGGCAATGTAGGATAGGTTTATGAAAAACATCACGGGGTGGTGCGCATTGTAAGGGTTTCTAACACACCATTCACTAGTAGGAGTGAGAAAAACATCACGGGGTGGTGTGAATCAGAGGATTGAATTATGGTAGGCAGTGAGTGGCATTGTAGGATGAAGAAAAGCAACATGGGGTGGTCAGCATGGGGAGGTCAGGAAACATGAAGTGGCAATGTGGGATAGCTTTCTTAAAAACATCGCGGTGTGGTGCGCATTGTAAGGGTTTCTAACAAGGCCATTAACTAGTAGGAGTGAGAAAAACATCACGGCATGGTGTGAATCGGAGGGCCTGAATCAGGATAGGCAGTGAGTGGCAATGTAGGATGGACAAAAGCACCACGGGGTGGTCACCATGGGGAGGTCAGGACACATGCAGTGGCAATGTGGTATAGGTGTCTGAAAATCATAGCGGGTGGTGAGAATTGTAAGGGTTTCTAACAGGCCATTCACTAGTAGGAGTGAGAAAAACATCACGGGGTGGTGTGCATCGGAGGATTGAATTATGGTAGGCAGTGAGTGGCATTGTAGGATGGAGAAAAGCACCATGGGGTGGTCAGCAAGGGGAGGTCAGGAAACATACAGTGGCAATGTAGGATAGGTTTCTGAAAAACATCATGGGGTGGTGCGCATTGTAAAGCTTTCTAACAAGCCATTGACAAGGAGGAGTGAAAAAAACATCACGGGGTCGTGTGATTCGGAGGGCCTTTATTAGGATAGGCTGTGAGTTACAATGTAGGATGGAGAAATGCACCACGGGTTTGTCAGCATGGGGAGGCAAGGAAACATACATTGGCAATGTAGAATAGGTTTCTGATAAAAATTGCAGGGTGGTGCGCATTGTATGGGTTTCTAACAGGCCATTCACTAGTAGGAGTGAGAAGAACGTCACGGGGTGGTGTGAATCAGAGGGCCTGAATTAGGATAGGCATTGAGTGGTTATGTAGGATGGAGAAAAGCATCAGAGCGTGGTCACCATGGGGAGGTCAGGAAACATGCAGTGGCAATGTAGGATAGGTTTGTGAAAAAAAAAGCAGGGTGGTGCGCATTGTATTGGTTTCTAACAAGGCCATTCACTAGTGGGAGTGATAAAAACATCACGGTGTGGTGTGAATCGGAGGGCCTGATTTAGGATAGGCAGTGAGTGGCAATGTAGGATGGAGAAAAGCACCATGGGGTGGTCAGCACAGGGAGGTCAAGAAACATGCAGTGGCAATGTAGGATAGGTTTCTGAAAAACATCACTCGGTGGTGCGCATTGTAAGGGTGTCTAACAGGCGATTCACTAGTAGGAGTGAGCAAAACATCACGGGGTGGTGTGAATCAGATGTTCTGAATTAGGATAGGCAGTCAGTGGCAATGTAGGATGGAGAAAAGCACAACTGGGTGGTCAGCATGGGGAGGTCAGGAAACATGCAATGGCAATGTGGGATAAGTTTCTGAAAAACATCACTGGGATGGTGTGCGTTGTAATTCTTTGTAACAGGCCTTTCACTAGTAGGAGGGAGAAAAACATCATGGGGTGGTGTTAATCGGAGGGCCAATTAGGATAGGCTGTGAGTGGCAATGTAACATGGAGAAAAGCACCACGGGGTGGTCAGCAAGGGGAGGTCAGGAAACATGCATTGGCAAGGTAGGATAGGCTTCTGAAAAACATCGCCAGGTGGTGCACATTGTAAGGCTTTCTAACAGGCCATTCACTAGAAGGACTGCGAAAATCATCACGGGGTGGTCTGAATCGGAGGGCCTGAATCAGGGTAGGCAGTGAGTGGCAATGTAGGATGGAGAAAAGCACCACAGGGTGGTCAGGAAGGGGAGGTCAGGAAAAATGCAGTGGCAATGTAAGATAGGTTTCTGAAAAACATCGCGGGGTGGTGCGCATTGCAAGGGTTTCAAACAGGCCATTCACTAGTCGGAGGGAGAAAAACATAACGGGGTGGTATTAATCAGATGGCCTGAATCATGATAGGCAGTTATTGGCAATGTATAAGGAGAAATGCACCAAGGGGTGGTAAGCCTGGAGAGGTCAGGAAACATGCATTGGCAATGTAGGATAGGTTTCTGAAAAACATCGTCGGGTTGTGCGCATTGTAAGGATTTCTAACAAGCCATTGACAAGGAGATAAAAAAACATCACGGGGTGGTGTGAATCAGAGGGCCTGAATTAGGAAATGCTGTGAGCCGCAATCTAGGATGGAGAAAAGCATCAAGGGTTTGTCAGCATGGGGAGGCATGCAAACATGCAGTGGCAATGTAGAATAGGTTTCGGATAAACATCACTGGGTGGTGTGCATTGTAAGGGTTTCTAACAGGCCATTCATTAGTAGGAGGGAGAACAACATCACGGGGTGTTGTGAATCGAAGGGCCAGATTTAGGATAGGCAGTGAGTGGCAATGTAGGATGGAGAAAAGCACCACGGGGTGGTCAGCATGGGGAGGTCAGGAAACATGCAGTGGCAATGTAGGATAGGTTTCTGATAAACATCGCGGGGTGGTGCGCATTGTAAGGGTTTCTAACAGGCCATTCACTAGTAGGAGTGAGAAATACATCACAGGTTGGTGTGAATCGGAGGGCCTGAATCAGGATAGGCAGTGAGTGGCAATGTAGGATGGAGAAAAGCACCACAGGGTGGTCAGGAAGGGGAGGTCAGGAAAAATACAGTGGCAATGTAAGATAGGTTTCTGCAAAACATCGCGGGTGGTGCGCATTGTAAGGGTTTCTAACAGGCCATTCACTAGTAGGAGTGAGAAATACATCACAGGGTAGTATTAATCAGAGGGCCTGAATTAGGATAGGCAGGGAGTGGCAATGTAAAATGGAGAAAAGCACCACGGTGTAGTCAGCATGGGGAGGTCAGGAAACATGCAGGGGCAATGTAGGATAGGTTCCTGAAAAACATCGCGGGGTGGTGCGCATTGTAAGGGTTTCTAACAGGCCATTCACTAGTAGGATTGAGAAATACATCACGGGGTGGTGTGAATCGGAAGCCCTGAATCAGGATAGGCAGTGAGTGGAAATGTAGGATGGAGGAAAGCACCACGAAGTGGTCAGCATAGGGAGGTCAGGACACATGCTGTGGCAATGTATCATAGGTTTCTGTAAAACATCGCTGGTGGTGAGAATTATAAGGGTTACTAACAGGCCATTCACTAGTACGAGTGAGAAAAACATCACAGGGTGGTATTAATCAGAGGGCCTGAATCATGATAGGCAATGAGTGGCAATGTATAATGGAGAAATGCACTACGGGGTGGTCAGCCTGGAGAGGTCAGGAAACATGCATTGGCAATGTAGGATAGGTTTCTGAAAAACATCGTGGGGTTGTGCGGAATGTAAGGCTTTCTAACAAGCCATTGACAAGTAGGAGAGAAAAAAACATCACGGGGTGGTGAGATTCGTAGGGCCTGAATTAGGAAAGGCTGTGAGTGGCAATGTAGGATGGAGAAAAGCACCACGGGTTTGTCAGCATTGGGAGGCAAGGAAACATGCAGTGGCAATGTAGAATAGGTTTCGGATAAACATCACTGGGTGGTGCGCATTGTAAAGGTTTCTAACAGGCCATTCACTAGTAGGAGTGAGAACAACATCAAGGTGTGTTGTGAATCGAAGGGCCTGATTTAGGATAGGCAGTGAGTGGCAATGTAGGATGGAGAAAAGCACCACCGGGTGGTCAGCATGGGGAGGTCAGGAAACATGCAGTGGCAATGTAGGATACGTTTCTGATAAACATCACTAGTTGGTGCGCATTGTAAGGGTTTCTAACAGGCCATTCACTAGTAGGAGTGAGAAATACATCACGGGGCAGTGTGAATCGGAGGAACTGAATTAGGATAGGCAGTCAATGGCAATGCATAATAGAGAAAAGCACCACGGGGTGGTCAGGCTGGAAATGTCAGGAAACATGCATTGTCAATGTAGGATAGGTTTCTGAAAAACATCGTGGGGTTGTGCGCATTGTAAGGCTTTCTAACAAGCCATTGACAAGTAGGAGAGAAAAAAACATCACGGAGTGGTGTGAATCGGAGGGTCTGAATTAGGATAGGCAGTGAGTGGCATTGTTAAATGGAGAAAAGCACCACGTTGTGATCAGCATGGGGAGGTCAGGAAACATGCTGTGTCAATGTAGGATAGGTTTCTGAAAAACATCGCGGGGTGGTGCACTTTGTACGGATTTCTAACAGGCCATTCACTAGTAGGAGTGAGAAAAACATCACGGCGTGATTTGAATCAGAGGGCCTGAATCAGGATAGGCAGTGAGTGACAATTTAGGATGGAGAAAAGCCCCACGGTGTGGTCAGCATGGGGAGGTCAGTACACATGCAGTGGCAATGTAGGATAGGTTTCTGAAAAACATCGCTGGGTGGTGCACATTGTAAGGTTTTCTAACAGGCCATTCACTAGTAAGAGTGAGAACAACATCACGGAGTGATGTGAATCGGAGGGCCTGAATTAGGATACGCATTGAGTAGCAATGTAGGATGGAGAAAAGCAACACTGGGTGGTCAGCATGCGGAGGTCAGGAAACATGCAGTGGCAATGTAGGATAGGTTTCTGAAAAACATCGCCGTGTGATGCGCATTGTAAGGCTTTCTAACAGGCCTTTCAGTAGTGGGAGTGAGAAGAACATCACGGGGTAGTGTGAATCAGATGTTCTGTATTAGGATAGGCAGTGAGTGGCAATGTAGGATGGAGAAAAGCACCACGGGTTGGTCAGCATGCGGAGGTCAGGAAACATGCACTGGCAATGTAGGATAGGTTTCTGAAAAACATCGCCAGGTGGTGTGCATTGTAAGGCTTTCTAACAGGCCATTCACTAGTAGGAGTGAGAAAAACATCACGGGGTGGTGTGAATTGGAGGGCCTGAATTAGCATAGGCAGTGAGTGGCAATGTAGGATGGATAAAAGCACCACGGAGAGGTCACAATGGCGAGGTCAGGATACATGCAGTGGCAATGTAGGATAGGATTCTGAAAAACATCGCGGGTGGTGAGAATTGTAGGGGTTTCTAACAGGCCATTCACTAGTAGGAGTGAGAAAAACATCACGGGGTGGTGTGAATCGGAGGGCCTGAATTATGATAGGCAGTGAATGGCAATGTAGGATGGAGAAAAGCACCACGGGGTGGTCACATGGGGAGGTCAGGAAACATGCAGTGGCAATGTAGGATACTTTTCTGAAAACCTTCGCGGTGTGGTGCGCATTGTAAGGGTGTCTAACAGGCCATTCACTAGTAGGAGTGAGAAAAACATCACAGGGTGGTGTGAATCGGAGGGCCTGAATTAGCATAGGCAGTGAGTGGCAATGTAGGCTGGAGAAAAGCACCACGGGGTGGTCAGTATGGGGAGGTCAGGAAATATGCCGTGGCAATGTAGGATAGGTTTCTAAAATACATCGCGGGGTGGGGCGGATTGTAAGGGTTTCTAACAGGATATTCACTAGTAGGAGTGAGAAATACATCATGGTGTGGTGTGAATCGGAGGGCCTGAATCAAGATAGACAGTGAGTTGCAATAACGGATGGAGAAAAGCACCACTGGTGGTCAGCATGTGGAGGTCAGGAAACATGCAGTGGCAATGTAGGTTAGGTTTCTGAAAAACATCACGGGGTGGTGCGCATTGTAATGGTTTCTAACATGCCATTCAATAGTAGGAGTGAGAAAATCGTCACGGCGTGGTGTGAATCAGATGTTTTGAATTAGTATAGGCAGTGAGTGGCAAGGTAGGATGGAGAAAAGCACCATGGGGTGGTCAGAATGGGGAGGTCAGGAAACATGCAGTGGCAATGTGGGATAGCTTCTGAAAAACATGGCGGGGTGGTGCGCATTGTAAGGGTTTCTAACAGGTCATTAACTAATAGTAGTGAGAAAAACATCACGGCGTGGTGTGAATCGGAGGGCCTGAATCAAGATAGGCAGTGAGTGGCAATGTAGGATGGAAAAAAGCACCACGGCGTGGTCACCATGGGGAGGTCAGGACACATGCAGTGGCAATGTGGTATAGGTGTCTGAAAATCATCGCGGGTGGTGCGCATTGTATGGGTTTCTAACAGGCCATTCACTAGTAGGATTGAGAAAAACCTCACGGGGTGGTGTGAATTGAAGGGCCTGAATTAGCATAGGCAGTGAGTGGCAATGTAGGATGGATAAAAGCACCACGGAGACGTCACCATGGCAAGGTCAGGATACATGCAGTGGCAATGTAGGATAGGTTTCTGAAAAACATCGCGGGTGGTGAGAATTGTAGGGGTTTCTAACAGGCCATTCACTAGTAGGAGTGAGAAAAACATCACGGGGTGGTGTGAATCGGAGGGCCTGAATTATGATAGGCAGTGAATGGCAATGTAGGATGGAGAAAAGCACCATGGGGTGGTCAGCATGGGGAGGTCAGGAAACATGCAGTGGCAATGTAGGATACTTTTCTGAAAAACATCGCGGGGTGGTGCGCATTGTAAGGGTGTCTAACAGGCCATTCACTAGTAGGAGTGAGAAAAACATCACAGGGTGGTGTGAATCGGAGGGCCTGAATTAGCATAGGCAGTGAGTGGCAATGTAGGCTGGAGAAAAGCACCAAGGGGTGGTCAGTATGGGGAGGTCAGGAAATATGCCATGGCAATGTAGGATAGGTTTCTAAAAAACATCGCGGGGTGGGGCGGATTGTAAGGGTTTCTAACAGGATATTCACTAGTAGGAGTGAGAAATACATCATGGTGTGGTGTGAATCAGAGGGCCTGAATCAAGATAGACAGTGAGTTGCAATATCGGATGGAGAAAAGCACCACTGGTGGTCAGCATGTGGAGGTCAGGAAACATGCAATGGCAATGTAGGATAGGTTTCTTAAAAACATCACGGGGTGGTGCGCATTGTAATGATTTCTAACATGCCATTCAATAGTAGGAGTGAGAAAATCGTCACGGCGTGGTGTGAATCAGATGTTTTGAATTAGTATAGGCAGTCAGTGGCAATGTAGGATGGAGAAAAGCACCACGGGGTGGTCAGAATGGGGAGGTCAGGAAACATGCAGTGGCAATGTGGGATAGCTTCTGAAAAACATGGCGGGGTGGTGCACATTGTAAGGGTTTCTAACAGGTCATTAACTAATAGTAGTGAGAAAAACATCACTGTGTGGTGTGAATCGGAGGGCCTGAATCAAGATAGGCAGTGAGTGGCAATGTAGGATGGAAAAAAGCACCACGGCGTGGTCACCATGGGGAGGTCAGGACACATGCAGTGGCAATGTGGTATAGGTGTCTGAAAATCATCGCGGGTGGTGCGCATAGTATGGGTTTCTAACAGGCCATTCACTAGTAGGAGTGAGAACAACGTCACGGGATGGTGTGAATCGGAGGGCCTGAATTAGGATAGGCATTGAGTGGCTATGTAGGATGGAGAAAAGCACCACGGGTTGGTGAGCATGGGGAGGTCAGGAAACATGAAATGGCAACGTAGGATAGCTTTCTGAAAAACATCGCAGGGTGTTGTGCATTGTAAGGGTTTGTAGCAGGCCATTCACTAGTAGGGGAGAGAAAAACATCACAGGTTGGTGTGAATCGGAGGGCCTGAATCAGGATAGGCAGTGAGTGGCAATGTAGGATGGAGAAAAGCAGCACAGGGTGGTCAGGAAGGGGAGGTCAGGAAAAATGCAGTGGCAATGTATGATAGGTTTCTGAAAAACATTGAGCGGTGGTGCGCATTGCAAGAGTTCTTAACAGGCCATTCACTAGTATGAGTGAGAAAAACATCACAGGGTGGTGTGAATCAGATGTTCTGTATTAGGATAGGCAGTGAGTGGCAATGTAGGATGGAGAAAAGCACCACGGGTTGGTCAGCATGGGGAGGTCAGGAAACATGCACTGGCAATGTAGGATAGGTTTCTGAAAAACATCGCCAGGTGGTGTGCATTGTAAGGCTTTCTAACAGGCCATTCACTAGTAGGAGTGAGAAAAACATCACGGGGTGGTGTGAATTGGAGGGCCTGAATTAGCATAGGCAGTGAGTGGCAATGTAGGCTGGAGAAAAGCACCACGGGGTGGTCAGTATGGGGAGGTCAGGAAATATGCCGTGGCAATGTAGGATAGGTTTCTAAAATACATCGCGGGGTGGGGCGGATTGTAAGGGTTTCTAACAGGATATTCACTAGTAGGAGTGAGAAATACATCATGGTGTGGTGTGAATCGGAGGGCCTGAATCAAGATAGACAGTGAGTTGCAATAACGGATGGAGAAAAGCACCACTGGTGGTCAGCATGTGGAGGTCAGGAAACATGCAGTGGCAATGTAGGTTAGGTTTCTGAAAAACATCACGGGGTGGTGCGCATTGTAATGGTTTCTAACATGCCATTCAATATTAGGAGTGAGAAAATCGTCACGGTGTGGTGTGAATCAGATGTTTTGAATTAGTATAGGCAGTGAGTGGCAAGGTAGGATGGAGAAAAGCACCACGGGGTGGTCAGAATGGGGAGGTCAGGAAACATGCAATGGCAATGTGGGATAGCTTCTGAAAAACATGGCGGGGTGGTGCGCATTGTAAGGGTTTCTAACAGGTCATTAACTAATAGTAGTGAGAAAAACATCACGGCGTGGTGTGAATCGGAGGGCCTGAATCAAGATAGGCAGTGAGTGGCAATGTAGGATGGAAAAAAGCACCACGGCGTGGTCACCATGGGGAGGTCAGGACACATGCAGTGGCAATGTGGTATAGGTGTCTGAAAATCATCGCGGGTGGTGCGCATTGTATGGGTTTCTAACAGGCCATTCACAAGTAGGAGTGAGAAAAACATCACGGGGTGGTGTGAATTGGAGGGCCTGAATTAGCATAGGCAGTGAGTGGCAATGTAGGATGGATAAAAGCACCACGGAGACGTCACCATGGCAAGGTCAGGATACATGCAGTGGCAATGTAGGATAGGTTTCTGAAAAACATCGCCGGTGGTGAGAATTGTAGGGGTTTCTAACAGGCCATTCACTAGTAGGAGTGAGAAAAACATCACGGGGTGGTGTGAATCGGAGGGCCTGAATTATGATAGGCAGTGAATGGCAATGTAGGATGGAGAAAAGCACCATGGGGTGGTCAGCATGGGGAGGTCAGGAAACATGCAGTGGCAATGTAGGATACTTTTCTGAAAATCATCGCGGGGTGGTGCGCATTGTAAGGGTGTCTAACAGGCCATTCACTAGTAGAGTGAGAAAAACATCACAGGGTGGTGTGAATCGGAGGGCCTGAATTAGCATAGGCAGTGAGTGGCAATGTAGGCTGGAGAAAAGCACCACGGGGTGGTCAGTATGGGGAAGTCAGGAAATATGCCATGGCAATGTAGGATAGGTTTCTAAAAAACATCGCGGGGTGGGGCGGATTGTAAGGGTTTCTAACAGGATATTCACTAGTAGGAGTGAGAAATACATCATGGTGTGGTGTGAATCAGAGGGCCTGAATCAAGATAGACAGTGAGTTGCAATATCGGATGGAGAAAAGCACCACTGTTGGTCAGCATGTGGAGGTCAGGAAACATGCAATGGCAATGTAGGATAGGTTTTTAAAAAAAACATCACGGGGTGGTGCGCATTGTAATGGTTTCTAACATGCCATTCAATAGTAGGAGTGAGAAAATCGTCACGGCGTGGTGTGAATCAGATGTTTTCAATTAGTATAGGCAGTGAGTGGCAATGTAGGATGGAGAAAAGCACCACGGGGTGGTCAGAATGGGGAGGTCAGGAAACATGCAGTGGCAATGTGGGATAGCTTCTGAAAAACATGGCGGGGTGGTGCGCATTGTAAGGTTTTCTAACAGGTCATTAACTAATAGTAGTGAGAAAAACATCACTGTGTGGTGTGAATCGGAGGGCCTGAATCAAGATAGGCAGTGAGTGGCAATGTAGGATGGAAAAAAGCACCACGGCGTGGTCACCATGGGGAAGTCAGGACACATGCAGTGGCAATGTGGTATAGGTGTCTGAAAATCATCGCGGGTGGTGCGCATTGTATGGGTTTCTAACAGGCCATTCACTAGTAGGAGTGAGAACAACGTCACGGGGTGGTGTGAATCGGAGGGCCTGAATTAGGATAGGCATTGAGTGGCTATGTAGGATGGAGAAAAGCACCACAGCATGGTCACCATGGGTAGGTCAGGAAACATGCAGTGGCAATGTAGGATAGGTTTGTGAAAAAAAAGCAGGGTGGTGAGCATTGTATTGGTTTCTAACAGGCCATTCACCTGTGGGAGTGAGAAAAACATCACGGGGTTGTGTGATTCAGAGGGCCTGATTTAGGATAGGCAGTGAGTGGCAATGTAGGATGGAGAAATGCACCATGGGTTGGTCAGCACAGGGAGGTCAAGAAACATGCAGTGGCAATGTAGGATACTTTTCTGAAAAACATTACTCGGTGGTGCGCATTGTAAGGGTGTCTAACAGGCGATTCACTAGTAGGAGTGAGCAAAACATCACGGGGTGGTGTGAATCGGAGGGCCTAAATTATGATAGGCAGTGAGTGGTAATGTAGGATGGAGAAAAGCACCATGGGGTGGTCAGCATGGGGATGTCAGGAAACAAGCAGTGGACATGTAGGATAGGTTTCTGAAAAACAGCGCGGAGTGGTGCGCATTGTAAGGGTTTCTAACAGGCCATTCACTAGTAGAAATGAGAAAAACATCACGGGGTGGTCTGAATCAGAGGGCCTGAATCAGGATAGGCAGTGAGTGGCAATGAAGAATGGAGAAAGCAACACGGGGTGGTCAGGATGGGGAGGTTAGGAAATATGCGGTGGCAATGTAGGATAGGTTTCTGAAAAACATCGCGGGGTGGGGCGGATTGTAAGGGTTTCTAACAGGCCATTCACTACTACGAGTGAGAAATACATCACGGGGTGGTGTGAATTGGAAGCCCTGAATCAGGATAGGCAGTGAGTGGCAATGTAGGATGGAGAGAAGCACCACGGTGTGGTCAGCATGGGGAGGTCAGGAAACATGCAGTGGCAATGTAGGATAGGTTTCTGAAAAACATCACGGGGCGGTGCGCATTGTAATGCTTTCTAACATGCCATTCAATAGTAGGAGTGAGAAAATCGTCACGGCGTGGTGTGAATCAGATGTTTTGAATTAGTATAGGCAGTGAGTGGCAATGTAGGATGGAGAAAAGCACCACGGGGTGGTCAGAATGGGGAGGTCCGGAAACGTGCAGTGGCAATGTGGGATAGCTTCTGAAAAACATGGCGGGGCTGTGCGCATTGTAAGGGTTTCTAACAGGTCATTAACTAATAGTAGTGAGAAAAACATCACGGCGTGGTGTGAATCGGAGGGCCTGAATCAAGATAGGCAGTGAGTGGCAATGTAGGATGGAAAAAAGCACCACGGCGTGGTCACCATGGGGAGGTCAGGACACATGCAGTGGCAATGTGGTATAGGTGTCTGAAAATCATCGCGGGTGGTGCGCATAGTATGGGTTTCTAACAGGCCATTCACTAGTAGGAGTGAGAACAACGTCACGGGGTGGTGTGAATCGGAGGGCCTGAATTAGGATAGGCATTGAGTGGCTATGTAGGATGGAGAAAAGCACCACAGCGTGGTCACCATGGGTAGGTCAGGAAACATGCAGTGGCAATGTAGGATAGGTTTGTGAAAAAAAAAGCAGGGTGGTGCGCATTGTATTGGTTTCTAACAGGCCATTCACCTGTGGGAGTGAGAAAAACATCACGGGGTGGTGTGATTCAGAGGGCCTGATTTAGGATAGGCAGTGAGTGGCAATGTAGCATGGAGAAATGCACCATGGGTTGGTCAGCACAGGGAGGTCAAGAAACATGCATTGGCAATGTAGGATACTTTTCTGAAAAACATCACTCGGTGGTGCGCATTGTAAGGGTGTCTAACAGGCGATTCACTAGTAGGAGTGAGCAAAACATCACGGGGTGGTGTGAATCGGAGGGCCTAAATTATGATAGGCAGTGAGTGGTAATGTAGGATGGAGAAAAGCACCACGGGGTGGTAAGCATGGGGATGTCAGGAAACATGCAGTGGACATGTAGGATAGGTTTCCGAAAAACATCGCGGAGTGGTGCGCATTGTAAGGGTTTCTAACAGGCCATTCACTAGTAGAAGTGAGAAAAACATCACGGGGTGGTCTGAATCGGAGGGCCTGAATCATGATAGGCAGTGAGTGGCAATGTAGGATGGAGAGAAGCACCACGGAGTGTTCAGCATAGGGAGGTCAGGACACATGCTGTGGCAATGTAGGATAGGTTTCTGAAAAACATCGCGGGGTGGTGCGCATTGTAAGGGTTTCTAAGAGGCCATTCACTAGTAGGAGTGAGAAAAACATCACAGGGTGGTGTGAATCGGAGGGCCTGAATTAGGATAGGGAGTTAGTGACAATGTAAAATGGAGAAAAGCACCGCGGTGTGGTCAGCATGGGGAGGTCAGGAAACATGAAATGGCAATGTAGGATAGGTTTCTGAAAAACATCACTGTGTGGTGCGCATTTTAAATGTTTCCAACAGGCCATTCTCTAGTAGGAGTGAGAAATACATTATGGTGTGGTGTGAATCGGAAGACCTGAATCAAGATAGACAGTGAGTGGCAATGTAGGATGGAGAAAAGCACCACGGGTTGGTGAGCATGGGGAGGTCAGGAAACATGAAATGGCAACGTAGGATAGCTTTCTGAAAAACATCGCAGGGTGTTGTGCATTGTAAGGGTTTGTAGCAGGCCATTCACTAGTAGGGGTGAGAAAAACATCACAGGTTGGTGTGAATCGGAGGGCCTGAATCAGGATAGGCAGTGAGTGGCAATGTAGGATGGAGAAAAGCACCACAGGGTGGTCAGGAAGGGGAGGTCAGGAAAAATGCAGTGGCAATGTATGATAGGTTTCTGAAAAACATTGAGGGGTGGTGCGCATTGCAAGAGTTCTTAACAGGCCATTCACTAGTATGAGTGAGAAAAACATCACAGGGTGGTGTGAATCAGATGTTCTGTATTAGGATAGGCAGTGAGTGGCAATGTAGGATGGAGAAAAGCACCACGGGTTGGTGAGCAAGCGGAGGTTGGGATACATGCAGTGGCAATTTAGGATAGGTTTCAGAAAAACATCGCGGGGTGGTGCGCATTGTAAGGGTTTGTAGCAGGCCATTAACTGGTAGGAGTGAGAAAAACATCACGAAGTGGTATTAAACAGAGGGCCTGAATCATATTAGGCAGTGGGTGGCAATGCATAATAGAGAAAAGCACCACGGGGTGGTCAGCCTGGAGATGTCAGGAAACATGCATTGGCAATGTAGCTTAGGTTTCTGAAAAACATCGTGGGCTTGTGCGCATTGTAAGGCTTTCTAAAAAGCCATTTACAAGTAGGAGAGAAAAAAACATCACAGAGTGGTGTGAATTGGAGGGCCTGAATTAGGAAAGGCTGTGAGTGGCAATGTAGGATGGAGAAAAGCACCACGCGTTTGTCAGCATGTGGAGGCAAGAAAATATGCATTGGCAATGTACGATGGCTATCTGAAAAACATCGCCAGGTGGTGCGCATTGTAAGGCTTTCTAACAGGCCATTCACTAGTAGGAGTGAGAAAAACATCACGGGGTGGTGTGAATCGGAGGGTCTGAATTAAGATAGGCAGTGAGTGGCAATGTTAAATGGAGAAAAGCACCACGGTGTGGGCAGCATGGGGAGGTCAGGAAACATGCTGTGTCCATGTAGGATAGGTTTCTGAAAAACATCGCGGGGTGGTGCGCATTGTAAGGGTTTCTAACAGGCCATTCACTAGTAGGAGTGAGAAAAATATCACGGCGTGGTTTGAATCAGAGGGCCTGAATCAGGATAGGCAGTGAGTGGCAATTTAGGATGGAGAAAAGCACCAAGGTGTGGTCACCATGGGGAGGTGAGGACACATGCAGTAGCAATGTAGGATAGGTTTCTGAAAAACATCGCTGGGTGGTGCACATTATAAGGTTTTCTAACAGGCCATTCACTAGTAAGAGTGAGAACAGCATCACGGAGTGGTATGAATCAGAGGGTGTGAATTAGGATAGGCATTGAGGAGCAACGTAGGATGGAGAAAAGCAACAATGGGTGGTCAGCATGGGGAGGTAAGGAAACATGCAGTGGCAATGTAGGATAGATTTCTGAAAAACATCGTCCTGTGGTGGGCATTGTAAGGCTTTCTAACAGGCCATTCAGTAGTAGGAGTGAGAAGAACATCACGGGGAAGTGTGAATCGGAGGGCCTGAATTAGGATAGGCAGTGAGTGGCAATGTAAAATGGAGAAAAGCACCACGGTGTGGTCAGATTTGAGAGGTCATCAAACATGCAGTGGCAATGTAGGATAGGTTTCTCAAAAACATCCCGGGGTGGTGAGCATTGTAAGGGTTTCTAACAAGCCATTCACTAGAACGAGTGAGAAATTCACCACGGGGTGGTGTGAATTGGAGGAACAGAATTACGATAGGCAGTGAATGGCAATGTAAAATGGAGAAAAGCACCACGGTGTGGTCGGCATGGGGAGGTCAGGAAACATGCAGTAGCATTGTAGGATAGGTTTCTGAAAAACATCGTGTGGTGCTGCACGTTGTAACGGTTTCTAACAAGCCATTCACTAGTAGGCGTGAGAAATACATCACGTGGTGGTGTGAATCGGAAGCCCTCAATCAGGATGGTCAGTGAGTTGCAATGAAGGATGGAGAAAAGCTCCACGGGTTGGTGAGCATGGCGAGGTCAGGAAACATGTAGTGGCAATGTAGAATAGGTTTCGGATAAACATCACTGGGTGGTGGGCATTGTAATGCTTTCTAACAGGCCATTCACCAGTAGGAGTGAGAACAACATCACGGGGAAGTGTAAATTGGAGGGCCTGAATTAGCATAGGCAGTGAGTGGCAATGTAAGATGGATAAAAGCAACACGGAGTGGTCACCATGGGGAGGTCAGGATACATGCAGTGGCAATGTAGGATAGGGTTCTGAAAAACATCGCGGGTGTTGAGAATTGTAAGGGTTTCTATCAGGCCATTCACTAGTGTGAGTGAGAAAAACATCACGGGGTGGTGTGAATCAGAGGGCCTGAATTATGATAGGCAGTGATAGGCAATGTAGCATGGAGAAAAGCACCACGGGGTGGTCAGCATGGGGAGGTCAGGAAACATGCAGTGGCAATGTAGGATACTTTTCTGAAAAACATCGCGGGGTGGTGCGCATTGTAAGGGTATCTAACAGGCCGTTCCCTTGTAGGAGTGATAAAAACATCATGGGGTGGTGTGATTCGGAGGGCCTGAATCAGGATAGGCAGTGAGTGGCAATGTAGGATGGATAAAAGCACCACGGGTTGGTCAGTATGGGGAGGTCAGGAAACATGCATTGTCAATGTAGGATAGGTTTCTGAAAAACATCGCCAGGTGGTGCGCATTGTAAGGCTTTCTAACAGGGCATTCACTAGTAGGAGTGAGAAAAACATGACGGGGTGGTGTGAATCGGAGGGCCTGAATTAGCATAGGCAGTGAGTGGCAATATAGGATGGATAAAAGCACCAAGGGGTGGTCAGTATGGGGAGGTCAGGAAATATGCAGTGGCAATGTAGGATAGATTTCTGAAAAACATCGCGGGGTGGAGCGAATTGTAAGTGTTTCTAACAGGTCATTCACTAGTAGGAGTGAGAAATACATCATGGTGTGGTGTGAATCGGAGGGCCTGAATCAAGATAGACAGTGAGTGGCAAAATCGGATGGAGAAAAGCACCACTGGTTGTCAGCATGGGGAGGTCAGGAAAGATGCAGTGGCAATGTAGGATAGGTTTATGAAAAACATCACGGGGTGGTGCGCATTGTAAGGGTTTCTAACACACCATTCACTAGTAGGAGTGAGAAAAACATCACGGGGTGGTGTGAATCAGAGGATTGAATTATGGTAGGCAGTGAGTGGCATTGTAGGATGAAGAAAAGCAACATGGGGTGGTCAGCATGGGGAGGTCAGGAAACATGAAGTGGCAATGTGGGATAGCTTTCTTAAAAACATCGCGGTGTGGTGCGCATTGTAAGGGTTTCTAACAAGGCCATTAACTAGTAGGAGTGAGAAAAACATCACGGCATGGTGTGAATCGGAGGGCCTGAATCAGGATAGGCAGTGAGTGGCAATGTAGGATGGACAAAAGCACCACGGGGTGGTCACCATGGGGAGGTCAGGACACATGCAGTGGCAATGTGGTATAGGTGTCTGAAAATCATAGCGGGTGGTGAGAATTGTAAGGGTTTCTAACAGGCCATTCACTAGTAGGAGTGAGAAAAACATCACGGGGTGGTGTGCATCGGAGGATTGAATTATGGTAGGCAGTGAGTGGCATTGTAGGATGGAGAAAAGCACCATGGGGTGGTCAGCAAGGGGAGGTCAGGAAACATACAGTGGCAATGTAGGATAGGTTTCTGAAAAACATCATGGGGTGGTGCGCATTGTAAAGCTTTCTAACAAGCCATTGACAAGGAGGAGTGAAAAAAACATCACGGGGTCGTGTGATTCGGAGGGCCTTTATTAGGATAGGCTGTGAGTTACAATGTAGGATGGAGAAATGCACCACGGGTTTGTCAGCATGGGGAGGCAAGGAAACATACATTGGCAATGTAGAATAGGTTTCTGATAAAAATTGCAGGGTGGTGCGCATTGTATGGGTTTCTAACAGGCCATTCACTAGTAGGAGTGAGAAGAACGTCACGGGGTGGTGTGAATCAGAGGGCCTGAATTAGGATAGGCATTGAGTGGTTATGTAGGATGGAGAAAAGCATCAGAGCGTGGTCACCATGGGGAGGTCAGGAAACATGCAGTGGCAATGTAGGATAGGTTTGTGAAAAAAAAAGCAGGGTGGTGCGCATTGTATTGGTTTCTAACAAGGCCATTCACTAGTGGGAGTGATAAAAACATCACGGTGTGGTGTGAATCGGAGGGCCTGATTTAGGATAGGCAGTGAGTGGCAATGTAGGATGGAGAAAAGCACCATGGGGTGGTCAGCACAGGGAGGTCAAGAAACATGCAGTGGCAATGTAGGATAGGTTTCTGAAAAACATCACTCGGTGGTGCGCATTGTAAGGGTGTCTAACAGGCGATTCACTAGTAGGAGTGAGCAAAACATCACGGGGTGGTGTGAATCAGATGTTCTGAATTAGGATAGGCAGTCAGTGGCAATGTAGGATGGAGAAAAGCACAACTGGGTGGTCAGCATGGGGAGGTCAGGAAACATGCAATGGCAATGTGGGATAAGTTTCTGAAAAACATCACTGGGATGGTGTGCGTTGTAATTCTTTGTAACAGGCCTTTCACTAGTAGGAGGGAGAAAAACATCATGGGGTGGTGTTAATCGGAGGGCCAATTAGGATAGGCTGTGAGTGGCAATGTAACATGGAGAAAAGCACCACGGGGTGGTCAGCAAGGGGAGGTCAGGAAACATGCATTGGCAAGGTAGGATAGGCTTCTGAAAAACATCGCCAGGTGGTGCACATTGTAAGGCTTTCTAACAGGCCATTCACTAGAAGGACTGCGAAAATCATCACGGGGTGGTCTGAATCGGAGGGCCTGAATCAGGGTAGGCAGTGAGTGGCAATGTAGGATGGAGAAAAGCACCACAGGGTGGTCAGGAAGGGGAGGTCAGGAAAAATGCAGTGGCAATGTAAGATAGGTTTCTGAAAAACATCGCGGGGTGGTGCGCATTGCAAGGGTTTCAAACAGGCCATTCACTAGTCGGAGGGAGAAAAACATAACGGGGTGGTATTAATCAGATGGCCTGAATCATGATAGGCAGTTATTGGCAATGTATAAGGAGAAATGCACCAAGGGGTGGTAAGCCTGGAGAGGTCAGGAAACATGCATTGGCAATGTAGGATAGGTTTCTGAAAAACATCGTCGGGTTGTGCGCATTGTAAGGATTTCTAACAAGCCATTGACAAGGAGATAAAAAAACATCACGGGGTGGTGTGAATCAGAGGGCCTGAATTAGGAAATGCTGTGAGCCGCAATCTAGGATGGAGAAAAGCATCAAGGGTTTGTCAGCATGGGGAGGCATGCAAACATGCAGTGGCAATGTAGAATAGGTTTCGGATAAACATCACTGGGTGGTGTGCATTGTAAGGGTTTCTAACAGGCCATTCATTAGTAGGAGGGAGAACAACATCACGGGGTGTTGTGAATCGAAGGGCCAGATTTAGGATAGGCAGTGAGTGGCAATGTAGGATGGAGAAAAGCACCACGGGGTGGTCAGCATGGGGAGGTCAGGAAACATGCAGTGGCAATGTAGGATAGGTTTCTGATAAACATCGCGGGGTGGTGCGCATTGTAAGGGTTTCTAACAGGCCATTCACTAGTAGGAGTGAGAAATACATCACAGGTTGGTGTGAATCGGAGGGCCTGAATCAGGATAGGCAGTGAGTGGCAATGTAGGATGGAGAAAAGCACCACAGGGTGGTCAGGAAGGGGAGGTCAGGAAAAATACAGTGGCAATGTAAGATAGGTTTCTGCAAAACATCGCGGGTGGTGCGCATTGTAAGGGTTTCTAACAGGCCATTCACTAGTAGGAGTGAGAAATACATCACAGGGTAGTATTAATCAGAGGGCCTGAATTAGGATAGGCAGGGAGTGGCAATGTAAAATGGAGAAAAGCACCACGGTGTAGTCAGCATGGGGAGGTCAGGAAACATGCAGGGGCAATGTAGGATAGGTTCCTGAAAAACATCGCGGGGTGGTGCGCATTGTAAGGGTTTCTAACAGGCCATTCACTAGTAGGATTGAGAAATACATCACGGGGTGGTGTGAATCGGAAGCCCTGAATCAGGATAGGCAGTGAGTGGAAATGTAGGATGGAGGAAAGCACCACGAAGTGGTCAGCATAGGGAGGTCAGGACACATGCTGTGGCAATGTATCATAGGTTTCTGTAAAACATCGCTGGTGGTGAGAATTATAAGGGTTACTAACAGGCCATTCACTAGTACGAGTGAGAAAAACATCACAGGGTGGTATTAATCAGAGGGCCTGAATCATGATAGGCAATGAGTGGCAATGTATAATGGAGAAATGCACTACGGGGTGGTCAGCCTGGAGAGGTCAGGAAACATGCATTGGCAATGTAGGATAGGTTTCTGAAAAACATCGTGGGGTTGTGCGGAATGTAAGGCTTTCTAACAAGCCATTGACAAGTAGGAGAGAAAAAAACATCACGGGGTGGTGAGATTCGTAGGGCCTGAATTAGGAAAGGCTGTGAGTGGCAATGTAGGATGGAGAAAAGCACCACGGGTTTGTCAGCATTGGGAGGCAAGGAAACATGCAGTGGCAATGTAGAATAGGTTTCGGATAAACATCACTGGGTGGTGCGCATTGTAAAGGTTTCTAACAGGCCATTCACTAGTAGGAGTGAGAACAACATCAAGGTGTGTTGTGAATCGAAGGGCCTGATTTAGGATAGGCAGTGAGTGGCAATGTAGGATGGAGAAAAGCACCACCGGGTGGTCAGCATGGGGAGGTCAGGAAACATGCAGTGGCAATGTAGGATACGTTTCTGATAAACATCACTAGTTGGTGCGCATTGTAAGGGTTTCTAACAGGCCATTCACTAGTAGGAGTGAGAAATACATCACGGGGCAGTGTGAATCGGAGGAACTGAATTAGGATAGGCAGTCAATGGCAATGCATAATAGAGAAAAGCACCACGGGGTGGTCAGGCTGGAAATGTCAGGAAACATGCATTGTCAATGTAGGATAGGTTTCTGAAAAACATCGTGGGGTTGTGCGCATTGTAAGGCTTTCTAACAAGCCATTGACAAGTAGGAGAGAAAAAATCATCACGGAGTGGTGTGAATCGGAGGGTCTGAATTAGGATTGGCAGTGAGTGGCATTGTTAAATGGAGAAAAGCACCACGTTGTGATCAGCATGGGGAGGTCAGGAAACATGCTGTGTCAATGTAGGATACGTTTCTGAAAAACATCGCGGGGTGGTGCACTTTGTACGGATTTCTAACAGGCCATTCACTAGTAGGAGTGAGAAAAACATCACGGCGTGATTTGAATCAGAGGGCCTGAATCAGGATAGGCAGTGAGTGACAATTTAGGATGGAGAAAAGCCCCACGGTGTGGTCAGCATGGGGAGGTCAGTACACATGCAGTGGCAATGTAGGATAGGTTTCTGAAAAACATCGCTGGGTGGTGCACATTGTAAGGTTTTCTAACAGGCCATTCACTAGTAAGAGTGAGAACAACATCACGGAGTGATGTGAATCGGAGGGCCTGAATTAGGATACGCATTGAGTAGCAATGTAGGATGGAGAAAAGCAACACTGGGTGGTCAGCATGCGGAGGTCAGGAAACATGCAGTGGCAATGTAGGATAGGTTTCTGAAAAACATCGCCGTGTGATGCGCATTGTAAGGCTTTCTAACAGGCCTTTCAGTAGTGGGAGTGAGAAGAACATCACGGGGTAGTGTGAATCAGATGTTCTGTATTAGGATAGGCAGTGAGTGGCAATGTAGGATGGAGAAAAGCACCACGGGTTGGTCAGCATGCGGAGGTCAGGAAACATGCACTGGCAATGTAGGATAGGTTTCTGAAAAACATCGCCAGGTGGTGTGCATTGTAAGGCTTTCTAACAGGCCATTCACTAGTAGGAGTGAGAAAAACATCACGGGGTGGTGTGAATTGGAGGGCCTGAATTAGCATAGGCAGTGAGTGGCAATGTAGGATGGATAAAAGCACCACGGAGAGGTCACAATGGCGAGGTCAGGATACATGCAGTGGCAATGTAGGATAGGATTCTGAAAAACATCGCGGGTGGTGAGAATTGTAGGGGTTTCTAACAGGCCATTCACTAGTAGGAGTGAGAAAAACATCACGGGGTGGTGTGAATCGGAGGGCCTGAATTATGATAGGCAGTGAATGGCAATGTAGGATGGAGAAAAGCACCACGGGGTGGTCACATGGGGAGGTCAGGAAACATGCAGTGGCAATGTAGGATACTTTTCTGAAAACCTTCGCGGTGTGGTGCGCATTGTAAGGGTGTCTAACAGGCCATTCACTAGTAGGAGTGAGAAAAACATCACAGGGTGGTGTGAATCGGAGGGCCTGAATTAGCATAGGCAGTGAGTGGCAATGTAGGCTGGAGAAAAGCACCACGGGGTGGTCAGTATGGGGAGGTCAGGAAATATGCCGTGGCAATGTAGGATAGGTTTCTAAAATACATCGCGGGGTGGGGCGGATTGTAAGGGTTTCTAACAGGATATTCACTAGTAGGAGTGAGAAAAACATCACGGGGTGGTGTGAATTGGAGGACCTGAATTAGCATAGGCAGTGAGTGGCAATGTAGGATGGAAAAAAGCACCACGGCGTGGTCACCATGGGGAGGTCAGGACACATGCAGTGGCAATGTGGTATAGGTGTCTGAAAATCATCGCGGGTGGTGCGCATTGTATGGGTTTCTAACAGGCCATTCACTAGTAGGAGTGAGAACAACGTCACGGGGTGGTGTGAATCGGAGGGCCTGAATTAGGATAGGCATTGAGTGGCTATGTAGGATGGAGAAAAGCACCACAGTGTGGTCACAATGGGTAGGTCAGGAAACATGCAGTGGCAATGTAGGATAGGTTTGTGAAAAAAAAAAGCAGGGTGGTGCGCATTGTATTGGTTTCTAACAGGCCATTCACCTGTGGGATTGAGAAAAACATCACGGGGTGGTGTGATTCAGAGGGCCTGATTTAGGATAGGCAGTGAGTGGCAATGTAGGATGGAGAAATGCACCATGGGTTGGTCAGCACAGGGAGGTCAAGAAACATGCAGTGGCAATGTAGGATACTTTTCTGAAAAACATCACTCGGTGGTGCGCATTGTAAGGGTGTCTAACAGGCGATTCACTAGTAGGAGTGAGCAAAACATCACGGGGTGGTGTGAATCGGAGGGCCTAAATTATGATAGGCAGTGAGTGGTAATGTAGGATGGAGAAAAGCACCACGGGGTGGTCAGCATGGGGATGTCAGGAAACATGCAGTGGACATGTAGGATACGTTTCTGAAAAACAGCGCGGAGTGGTGCGCATTGTAAGGGTTTCTAACAGGCCATTCACTAGTAGAAGTGAGAAAAACATAACGGGGTGGTCTGAATCGGAGGGCCTGAATCAGGATAGGCAGTGAGTGGCAATGAAGAATGGAGAAAAGCACCCTGGGGTGGTCAGAATGGGGAGGTTAGGAAATATGCGGTGGCAATGTAGGATAGGTTTCTCAAAAACATCGCGGGGTGGGCCGGATTGTAAGGGTTTCTAACAGGCCATTCACTACTACGAGTGAGAAATACATCACGGGGTGGTGTGAATTGGAAGCCCTGAATCAGGATAGGCAGTGAGTGGCAATGTAGGATGGAGAGAAGCACCACGGTGTGGTCTGCATAGGGAGGTCATGACACATGCTGTGGCAATGTAGGATAGGTTTCTGAAAAAAATCGCGGGATGGTGCGCATTGTAAGGGTTTCTAACAGGCCATTCACTAGTAGGAGTGAGAAAAACATCACGGGGTGGTGTGAGTCGGAGGGTCTGAATTAGGATAGGGAGTTAGTGACAATGTAAAATGGAGAAAAGCACCGCCGTGTGGTCACCATGGGGAGGTCAGGAAACATGCAATGGCAATGTAGGATAGGTTTCTGAAAAACATCACTGGGTGGTGCGCATTTTAAGGGTTTCCAACAGGCCATTCTCTAGTAGGAGTGAGAAAAACATCACGGGGTGGTGTGAATTGGAGGGCCTGAATTAGCATAGGCAGTGAGTGGCAATGTAGGATGGATAAAAGCACCACGGAGAGGTCACCATGGCGAGGTCAGGATACATGCAGTGGCAATGTAGGATAGGTTTCTGAAAAACATCGCGGGTGGTGAGAATTGTAGGGGTTTCTAACAGGCCATTCACTAGTAGGAGTGAGAAAAACATCACGGGGTGGTGTGAATCGGAGGGCCTGAATTATGATAGGCAGTGAATGGCAATGTAGGATGGAGAAAAGCACCACGGGGTGGTCAGCATGGGGAGGGCAGGAAACATGCAGTGGCAATGTAGGATACTTTTCTGAAAAACATCGCGGTGTGGTGCGCATTGTAAGGGTGTCTAACAGGCCATTCACTAGTAGGAGTGAGAAAAACATCACAGGGTGGTGTGAATCGGAGGGCCTGAATTAGCATAGGCAGTGAGTGGCAATGTAGGCTGGAGAAAAGCACCACGGGGTGGTCAGTATGGGGAGGTCAGGAAATATGCCGTGGCAATGTAGGATAGGTTTCTAAAATACATCGCGGGGTGGGGCGGATTGAAGGGTTTCTAACAGGATATTCACTAGTAGGAGTGAGAAATACATCATGGTGTGGTGTGAATCGGAGGGCCTGAATCAAGATAGACAGTGAGTTGCAATATCGGATGGAGAAAAGCACCACTGGTGGTCAGCATGTGGAGGTCAGGAAACATGCAGTGGCAATGTAGGTTAGGTTTCTGAAAAACATCACGGGGTGGTGCGCATTGTAATGGTTTCTAACATGCCATTCAATAGTAGGAGTGAGAAAATCGTCACGGCGTGGTGTGAATCAGATGTTTTGAATTAGTATAGGCAGTGAGTGGCAATGTAGGATGGAGAAAAGCACTACGGGGTGGTCAGAATGGGGAGGTCAGGAAACATGCAGTGGCAATGTGGGATAGCTTCTGAAAAACATGGCGGGGTGGTGCGCATTGTAAGGGTTTCTAACAGGTCATTAACTAATAGTAGTGAGAAAAACATCACGGCGTGGTGTGAATCGGAGGGCCTGAATCAAGATAGGCAGTGAGTGGCAATGTAGGATGGAAAAAAGCACCACGGCGTGGTCACCATGGGGAGGTCAGGACACATGCAGTGGCAATGTGGTATAGGTGTCTGAAAATCATCGCGGGTGGTGCGCATTGTATGGGTTTCTAACAGGCCATTCACTAGTAGGAGTGAGAACAACGTCACGGGGTGGTGTGAATCGGAGGGCCTGAATTAGGATAGGCATTGAATGCCTATGTAGGATGGAGAAAAGCACCACAGCGTGGTCACAATGGGTAGGTCAGGAAAAATGCAGTGGCAATGTAGGATAGGTTTGTGAAAAAAAAAAAGCAGGGTGGTGCGCATTGTATTCGTTTCTAACAGGCCATTCACCTGTGGGAGTGAGAAAAACATCACGGGGTGGTGTGATTCAGAGGGCCTGATTTAGGATAGGCAGTGAGTCGCAATGTAGGATGGAGAAATGCACCATGGGTTGGTCAGCACAGGGAGGTCAAGAAACATGCAGTGGCAATGTAGGATACTTTTCTGAAAAACATCACTCGGTGGTGCGCATTGTAAGGGTGTCTAACAGGCGATTCACTAGTAGGAGTGAGCAAAACATCACAGGGTGGTGTGAATCGGAGGGCCTAAATTATGATAGGCAGTGAGTGGTAATGTAGGATGGAGAAAAGCACCACGGGGTGGTCAGCATGGGGATGTCAGGAAACATGCAGTGGACATGTAGGATACGTTTCTGAAAAACAGCGCGGAGTGGTGCGCATTGTAAGGGTTTCTAACAGGCCATTCACTAGTAGAAGTGAGAAAAACATCACGGGGTGGTCTGAATCGGAGGGCCTGAATCAGGATAGGCAGTGAGTGGCAATGAAGAATGGAGAAAAGCACCATGGGGTGGTCAGAATGGGGAGGTTAGGAAATATGCGGTGGCAATGTAGGATAGGTTTCTGAAAAACATCGCGGGGTGGGGCGGATTGTAAGGGTTTCTAACAGGCCATTCACTACTACGAGTGAGAAATACATCACGGGGTGGTGTGAATTGGAAGCCCTGAATCAGGATAGGCAGTGAGTGGCAATGTAGGATGGAGAGAAGCACCACGGTGTGGTCTGCATAGGGAGGTCATGACACATGCTGTGGCAATGTAGGATAGGTTTCTGAAAAAAATCGCGGGATGGTGCGCATTGTAAGGGTTTCTAACAGGCCATTCACTAGTAGGAGTGAGAAAAACATCACGGGGTGGTGTGAGTCGGAGGGTCTGAATTAGGATAGGGAGTTAGTGACAATGTAAAATGGAGAAAAGCACCGCCGTGTGGTCAGTATGGGGAGGTCAGGAAACATGCAATGGCAATGTAGGATAGGTTTCTGAAAAACATTGAGGGGTGGTGCGCATTGCAAGAGTTCTTAACAGGCCATTCACTAGTATGAGTGAGAAAAACATCACAGGGTGGTGTGAATCAGATCTTCTGTATTAGGATAGGCAGTGAGTGGCAATGTAGGATGGAGAAAAGCACCACGGGTTGGTCAGCATGGGGAGGTCAGGAAACATGCACTGGCAATGTAGGATAGGTTTCTGAAAAACATCGCCAGGTGGTGTGCATTGTAAGGCTTTCTAACAGGCCATTCACTAGTAGGAGTGAGAAAAACATCACAGGGTGGTGTGAATTGGAGGGCCTGAATTAGCATAGGCAGTGAGTGGCAATGTAGGATGGATAAAAGCACCACGGAGAGGTCACCATGGCGAGGTCAGGATACATGCAGTGGCAATGTAGGATAGGTTCCTGAAAAACATCGCGGGTGGTGAGAATTGTAGGGGTTTCTAACAGGCCATTCACTAGTAGGAGTGAGAAAAACATCACGGGGTGGTGTGAATCGGAGGGCCTGAATTATGATAGGCAGTGAATGGCAATGTAGGATGGAGAAAAGCACCACGGGGTGGTCAGCATGGGGAGGGCAGGAAACATGCAGTGGCAATGTAGGATACTTTTCTGAAAAACATCGCGGTGTGGTGCGCATTGTAAGGGTGTCTAACAGGCCATTCACTAGTAGGAGTGAGAAAAACATCACAGGGTGGTGTGAATCGGAGGGCCTGAATTAGCATAGGCAGTGAGTGGCAATGTAGGCTGGAGAAAAGCACCACGGGGTGGTCAGTATGGGGAGGTCAGGAAATATGCCGTGGCAATGTAGGATAGGTTTCTAAAATACATCGCGGGGTGGGGCGGATTGTAAGTGTTTCTAACAGGATATTCACTAGTAGGAGTGAGAAATACATCATGGTGTGGTGTGAATCGGAGGGCCTGAATCAAGATAGACAGTGAGTTGCAATATCGGATGGAGAAAAGCACTACTGGTGGTCAGCATGTGGAGGTCAGGAAACATGCAGTGGCAATGTAGGTTAGGTTTCTGAAAAACATCACGGGGTGGTGCGCATTGTAATGGTTTCTAACATGCCATTCAATAGTAGGAGTGAGAAAATCGTCACGGCGTGGTGTGAATCAGATGTTTTGAATTAGTATAGGCAGTGAGTGGCAATGTAGGATGGAGAAAAGCACTACGGGGTGGTCAGAATGCGGAGGTCCGGAAACATGCAGTGGCAATGTGGGATAGCTTCTGAAAAACATGGCGGGGTGGTGCGCATTGTAAGGGTTTCTAACAGGTCATTAACTAATAGTAGTGAGAAAAACATCACGGCGTGGTGTGAATCGGAGGGCCTGAATCAAGATAGGCAGTGAGTGGCAATGTAGGATGGAAAAAAGCACCACGGCGTGGTCACCATGGGGAGGTCAGGACACATGCAGTGGCAATGTGGTATAGGTGTCTGAAAATCATCGCGGGTGGTGCGCATTGTATGGGTTTCTAACAGGCCATTCACTAGTAGGAGTGAGAACAACGTCACGGGGTGGTGTGAATCGGAAGGCCTGAATTAGGATAGGCATTGAGTGGCTATGTAGGATGGAGAAAAGCACCACAGCGTGGTCACAATGGGTAGGTCAGGAAAAATGCAGTGGCAATGTAGGATAGGTTTGTGAAAAAAAAAAGCAGGGCGGTGCGCATTGTATTGGTTTCTAACAGGCCATTCACCTGTGGGAGTGAGAAAAACATCACGGGGTGGTGTGATTCAGAGGGCCTGATTTAGGATAGGCAGTGAGTGGCAATGTAGGATGGAGAAATGCACCATGGGTTGGTCAGCACAGGGAGGTCAATAAACATGCAGTGGCAATGTAGGATACTTTTCTGAAAAACATCACTCGGTGGTGCGCATTGTAAGGGTGTCTAACAGGCGATTCACTAGTAGGAGTGAGCAAAACATCACGGGGTGGTGTGAATCGGAGGGCCTAAATTATGATAGGCAGTGAGTGGTAATGTAGGATGGAGAAAAGCACCACGGGGTGGTCAGCATGGGGATGTCAGGAAACATGCAGTGGACATGTAGGATACGTTTCTGAAAAACAGCGCGGAGTGGTGCGCATTGTAAGGGTTTCTAACAGGCCATTCACTAGTAGAAGTGAGAAAAACATCACGGGGTGGTCTGAATCGGAGGGCCTGAATCAGGATAGGCAGTGAGTGGCAATGAAGAATGGAGAAAAGCACCATGGGGTGGTCAGAATGGGGAGGTTAGGAAATATGCGGTGGCAATGTAGGATAGGTTTCTGAAAAACATCGCGGGGTGGGGCGGATTGTAAGGGCTTCTAACAGGCCATTCACTACTACGAGTGAGAAATACATCACGGGGTGGTGTGAATTGGAAGCCCTGAATCAGGATAGGCAGTGAGTGGCAATGTAGAATGGAAAGAAGCACCACGGTGTGGTCTGCATAGGGAGGTCATGACACATGCTGTGGCAATGTAGGATAGGTTTCTGAAAAAAATCGCGGGATGGTGCGCATTGTAAGGGTTTCTAACAGGCCATTCACTAGTAGGAGTGAGAAAAACATCACGGGGTGGTGTGAGTCGGAGGGTCTGAATTAGGATAGGGAGTTAGTGACAATGTAAAATGGAGAAAAGCACCGCCGTGTGGTCAGCATGGGGAGGTCAGGAAACATGCAATGGCAATGTAGGATAGGTTTCTGAAAAACATCACTGGGTGGTGCGCATTTTAAGGGTTTCCAACAGGCCATTCTCTAGTAGGAGTGAGAAATACATTATGGTGTGGTGAGAATCGGAAGACCTGAATCAAGATAGACAGTGAGTGGCAATGTAGGATGGAGAAAAGCACCACGGGTTGGTGAGCATCGGGAGGTCAGGAACCATGCAATGGCAACGTAGGATAGCTTTCTGAAAAACATCGCAGGGTGTTGTGCATTGTAAGGTTTTGTAGCAGGCCATTTACTAGTAGTTGTGAGAAAAACATCACAGGTTGGTGTGAATCGGAGGGCCTGAATCAGGATAGGCAGTGAGTGGCAATGTAGGATGGAGAAAAGCACCACAGGGTGGTCAGGAAGGGGAGGTCAGGAAAAATGCAGTGGCAATGTAAGATAGGTTTCTGAAAAACATTGAGGGGTGGTGCGCATTGCAATGGTTCTTAACAGGCCATTCACTAGTATGAGTGAGAAAAACATCACAGGGTGGTGTGAATCAGATGTTCTGTATTAGGATAGGCAGTGAGTGGCAATGTAGGATAGAGAAAAGCACCACGGGTTGGTCAGCATGGGGAGGTCAGGAAACATGCACTGGCAATATAGGATAGGTTTCTGAAAAACATCGCCAGGTGGTGTGCATTGTAAGGCTTTCTAACAGGCCATTCACTAGTAGGAGTGAGAAAAACATCACGGGGTTGTGTGATTTGGAGGGCCTGAATTAGCATAGGCAGTGAGTGGCAATGTAGGATGGATAAAAGCACCACGGAGAGGTCACCATGGCAAGGTAGGATACATGCAGTGGCAATGTAGGATAGGTTTCTGAAAAACATCGCGGGTGGTGAGAATTGTAGGGGTTTCTAACAGGCCATTCACTAGTAGGAGTGAGAAAAACATCACGGGGTGGTGTGAATCGGAGGGCCTGAATTAGCATAGGCAGTGACTGGCAATGTAGGCTGGAGAAAAGCACCACGGGGTGGTCAGTATGGGGAGGTCAGAAAATATGCCATGGCAATGTAGGATAGGTTTCTAAAAAACATCGCGGGGTGGGGCGGATTGTAAGGGTTTCTAACAGGATATTCACTAGTAGGAGTGAGAAATACATCATGGTGTGGTGTGAATCGGAGGGCCTGAATCAAGATAGACAGTGAGTTGCAATATCGGATGGAGAAAAGCACCACTGGTGGTCAGCATGTGGAGGTCAGGAAACATGCAGTGGCAATGTAGGATAGGTTTCTTAAAAACATCACGGGGTAGTGCGCATTGTAATGGTTTCTAACATGCCATTCAATAGTAGGAGTGAGAAAATCGTCACGGCGTGGTGTGAATCAGATGTTTTGAATTAGTATAGGCAGTGAGGGGCAATGTAGGATGGAAAAAAGCACCACGGCGTGGTCACCATGGGGAGGTCAGGACACATGCAGTGGCAATGTGGTATAGGTGTCTGAAAATCATCGCGGGTGGTGCGCATAGTATGGGTTTCTAACAGGCCATTCACTAGTAGGAGTGAGAACAACGTCACGGGGTGGTGTGAATCGGAGGGCCTGAATTAGGATAGGCATTGAGTGGCTATGTAGGATGGAGAAAAGCACCACAGCGTGGTCACCATGGGTAGGTCAGGAAACATGCAGTGGCAATGTAGGATAGGTTTGTGAAAAAAAAGCAGGGTGGTGCGCATTGTATTGGTTTCTAACAGGCCATTCACCTGTGGGAGTGAGAAAAACATCACGGGGTGGTGTGATTCAGAGGGCCTGATTTAGGATAGGCAGTGAGTGGCAATGTAGGATGGAGAAATGCACCATGGGTTGGTCAGCACAGGGAGGTCAAGAAACATGCAGTGGCAATGTAGGATACTTTTCTGAAAAACATCACTCGGTGGTGCGCATTGTAAGGGTGTCTAACAGGCGATTCACTAGTAGGAGTGAGCAAAACATCACGGGGTGGTGTGAATCGGAGGGCCTAAATTATGATAGGCAGTGAGTGGTAATGTAGGATGGAGAACCGCACCACGGGGTGGTCAGCATGGGGATGTCAGGAAACATGCAGTGGACATGTAGGATAGGTTTCCGAAAAAGATCGCGGAGTGGTGCGCATTGTAAGGGTTTCTAACAGGCCATTCACTAGTAGAAGTGAGAAAAACATCACGGGGTGGTCTGAATCGGAGGGCCTGAATCATGATAGGCAGTGAGTGGCAATGTAGGATGGAGAGAAGCACCACGGTGTGTTCAGCATAGGGATGTCAGGACACATGCTGTGGCAATGTAGGATAGGTTTCTGAAAAACATCGCGGGGTGGTGCGCATTGTAAGTGTTTCTAAGAGGCCATTCACTAGTAGGAGTGAGAAAAACATCACAGGGTGGTGTGAATCGGAGGGCCTGAATTAGGATAGGGAGTTAGTGACCATGTAAAATGGAGAAAAGCACCGCGGTGTGGTCAGCATCGGGAGGTCAGGAAACATGAAATGGCAATGTAGGATAGGTTTCTGAAAAACATCACTGTGTGGTGCGCATTTTAACGGTTTCCAACAGGCCATTCTCTAGTAGGAGTTAGAAATACATTATGGTGTGGTGTGAATCGGAAGACCTGAATCAAGATAGACAGTGAGTGGCAATGTAGGATGGAGAAAAGCACCACGGGTTGGTGAGCATGGGGAGGTCAGGAAACATGAAATGGCAACGTAGGATAGCTTTCTGAAAAACATCGCAGGGTGTTGTGCATTGTAAGTGTTTGTAGCAGGCCATTCACTAGTAGGGGTGAGAAAAACATCACAGGTTGGTGTGAATCGGAGGGCCTGAATCAGGATAGGCAGTGAGTGGCAATGTAGGATGGAGAAAAGCACCATAGGGTGGTCAGGAAGGGGAGGTCAGGAAAAATGCAGTGGCAATGTAAGATAGGTTTCTGAAAAACATTGAGGGGTGGTGGGCATTGCAAGGGTTCTTAACAGGCCATTCACTAGTATGAGTGAGAAAAACATCACAGGGTGGTGTGAATCAGATGTTCTGTATTAGGATAGGCAGTGAGTGGCAATGTAGGATGGAGAAAAGCACCACGGGTTGGTCAGCATGGGGAGGTCAGGAAACATGCACTGGCAATGTAGGATAGGTTTCTGAAAAACATCGCCAGGTGGTGTGCATTGTAAGGCTTTCTAACAGGCCATTCACTAGTAGGAGTGAGAAAAACATCACGGGGTGATGTGAATTGGAGGGCCTGAATTAGCATAGGCAGTGAGTGGCAATGTAGGATGGATAAAAGCACCACGGAGAGGTCACCATGGCGAGGTCAGGATACATGCAGTGGCAATGTAGGATAGGTTTCTGAAAAACATCGCGGGTGGTGAGAATTGTAGGGGTTTCTAACAGGCCATTCACTAGTAGGAGTGAGAAAAACATCACAGGGTGGTGTGAATCAGAGGGCCTGAATTATGATAGGCAGTGAATGGCAATGTAGGATGGAGAAAAGCACCACGGGGTGGTCAGCATGGGGAGGTCAGGAAACATGCAGTGGCAATGTAGGATACTTTTCTGAAAAACATCGCGGTGTGGTGCGCATTGTAAGTGTGTCTAACAGGCCATTCACTAGTAGGAGTGAGAAAAACATCACAGGATGGTGTGAATCGGAGGGCCTGAATTAGCATAGGCAGTGAGTGGCAATGTAGGCTGGAGAAAAGCACCACGGGGTGGTCAGTATGGGGAGGTCAGGAAATATGCCGTGGCAATGTAGGATAGGTTTCTAAAATACATCGCGGGGTGGGGCGGATTGTAAGGGTTTCTAACAGGATATTCACTAGTAGGAGTGAGAAATACATCATGGTGTGGTGTGAATCGGAGGGCCTGAATCAAGATAGACAGTGAGTTGCAATATCGGATGGAGAAAAGCACCACTGGTGGTCAGCATGTGGAGGTCAGGAAACATGCAGTGGCAATGTAGGTTAGGTTTCTGAAAAACATCACGGGGTGGTGCGCATTGTAATGGTTTCTAACATGCCATTCAATAGTAGGAGTGAGAAAATCGTCACGGCGTGGTGTGAATCAGATGTTTTGAATTAGTATAGGCAGTGAGTGGCAATGTAGGATGGAGAAAAGCACTACGGGGTGGTCAGAATGGGGAGGTCAGGAAACATGCAGTGGCAATGTGGGATAGCTTCTGAAAAACATGGCGGGGTGGTGCGCATTGTAAGGGTTTCTAACAGGTCATTAACTAATAGTAGTGAGAAAAACATCACGGCGTGGTGTGAATCGGAGGGCCTGAATCAAGATAGGCAGTGAGTGGCAATGTAGGATGGAAAAAAGCACCACGGCGTGGTCACCATGGGGAGGTCAGGACACATGCAGTGGCAATGTGGTATAGGTGTCTGAAAATCATCGCGGGTGGTGTGCATTGTATGGGTTTCTAACAGGCCATTCACTAGTAGGAGTGAGAACAACGTCACGGGGTGGTGTGAATCGGAGGGCCTGAATTAGGATAGGGAGTTAGTGACCATGTAAAATGGAGAAAAGCACCGCGGTGTGGTCAGCATCGGGAGGTCAGGAAACATGAAATGGCAATGTAGGATAGGTTTCTGAAAAACATCACTGTGTGGTGCGCATTTTAACGGTTTCCAACAGGCCATTCTCTAGTAGGAGTTAGAAATACATTATGGTGTGGTGTGAATCGGAAGACCTGAATCAAGATAGACAGTGAGTGGCAATGTAGGATGGAGAAAAGCACCACGGGTTGGTGAGCATGGGGAGGTCAGGAAACATGAAATGGCAACGTAGGATAGCTTTCTGAAAAACATCGCAGGGTGTTGTGCATTGTAAGTGTTTGTAGCAGGCCATTCACTAGTAGGGGTGAGAAAAACATCACAGGTTGGTGTGAATCGGAGGGCCTGAATCAGGATAGGCAGTGAGTGGCAATGTAGGATGGAGAAAAGCACCATAGGGTGGTCAGGAAGGGGAGGTCAGGAAAAATGCAGTGGCAATGTAAGATAGGTTTCTGAAAAACATTGAGGGGTGGTGGGCATTGCAAGGGTTCTTAACAGGCCATTCACTAGTATGAGTGAGAAAAACATCACAGGGTGGTGTGAATCAGATGTTCTGTATTAGGATAGGCAGTGAGTGGCAATGTAGGATGGAGAAAAGCACCACGGGTTGGTCAGCATGGGGAGGTCAGGAAACATGCACTGGCAATGTAGGATAGGTTTCTGAAAAACATCGCCAGGTGGTGTGCATTGTAAGGCTTTCTAACAGGCCATTCACTAGTAGGAGTGAGAAAAACATCACGGGGTGATGTGAATTGGAGGGCCTGAATTAGCATAGGCAGTGAGTGGCAATGTAGGATGGATAAAAGCACCACGGAGAGGTCACCATGGCGAGGTCAGGATACATGCAGTGGCAATGTAGGATAGGTTTCTGAAAAACATCGCGGGTGGTGAGAATTGTAGGGGTTTCTAACAGGCCATTCACTAGTAGGAGTGAGAAAAACATCACGGGGTGGTGTGAATCAGAGGGCCTGAATTATGATAGGCAGTGAATGGCAATGTAGGATGGAGAAAAGCACCACGGGGTGGTCAGCATGGGGAGGTCAGGAAACATGCAGTGGCAATGTAGGATACTTTTCTGAAAAACATCGCGGTGTGGTGCGCATTGTAAGTGTGTCTAACAGGCCATTCACTAGTAGGAGTGAGAAAAACATCACAGGATGGTGTGAATCGGAGGGCCTGAATTAGCATAGGCAGTGAGTGGCAATGTAGGCTGGAGAAAAGCACCACGGGGTGGTCAGTATGGGGAGGTCAGGAAATATGCCGTGGCAATGTAGGATAGGTTTCTAAAATACATCGCGGGGTGGGGCGGATTGTAAGGGTTTCTAACAGGATATTCACTAGTAGGAGTGAGAAATACATCATGGTGTGGTGTGAATCGGAGGGCCTGAATCAAGATAGACAGTGAGTTGCAATATCGGATGGAGAAAAGCACCACTGGTGGTCAGCATGTGGAGGTCAGGAAACATGCAGTGGCAATGTAGGTTAGGTTTCTGAAAAACATCACGGGGTGGTGCGCATTGTAATGGTTTCTAACATGCCATTCAATAGTAGGAGTGAGAAAATCGTCACGGCGTGGTGTGAATCAGATGTTTTGAATTAGTATAGGCAGTGAGTGGCAATGTAGGATGGAGAAAAGCACTACGGGGTGGTCAGAATGGGGAGGTCAGGAAACATGCAGTGGCAATGTGGGATAGCTTCTGAAAAACATGGCGGGGTGGTGCGCATTGTAAGGGTTTCTAACAGGTCATTAACTAATAGTAGTGAGAAAAACATCACGGCGTGGTGTGAATCGGAGGGCCTGAATCAAGATAGGCAGTGAGTGGCAATGTAGGATGGAAAAAAGCACCACGGCGTGGTCACCATGGGGAGGTCAGGACACATGCAGTGGCAATGTGGTATAGGTGTCTGAAAATCATCGCGGGTGGTGTGCATTGTATGGGTTTCTAACAGGCCATTCACTAGTAGGAGTGAGAACAACGTCACGGGGTGGTGTGAATCGGAGGGCCTGAATTAGGATAGGGAGTTAGTGACCATGTAAAATGGAGAAAAGCACCGCGGTGTGGTCAGCATCGGGAGGTCAGGAAACATGAAATGGCAATGTAGGATAGGTTTCTGAAAAACATCACTGTGTGGTGCGCATTTTAACGGTTTCCAACAGGCCATTCTCTAGTAGGAGTTAGAAATACATTATGGTGTGGTGTGAATCGGAAGACCTGAATCAAGATAGACAGTGAGTGGCAATGTAGGATGGAGAAAAGCACCACGGGTTGGTGAGCATGGGGAGGTCAGGAAACATGAAATGGCAACGTAGGATAGCTTTCTGAAAAACATCGCAGGGTGTTGTGCATTGTAAGTGTTTGTAGCAGGCCATTCACTAGTAGGGGTGAGAAAAACATCACAGGTTGGTGTGAATCGGAGGGCCTGAATCAGGATAGGCAGTGAGTGGCAATGTAGGATGGAGAAAAGCACCATAGGGTGGTCAGGAAGGGGAGGTCAGGAAAAATGCAGTGGCAATGTAAGATAGGTTTCTGAAAAACATTGAGGGGTGGTGGGCATTGCAAGGGTTCTTAACAGGCCATTCACTAGTATGAGTGAGAAAAACATCACAGGGTGGTGTGAATCAGATGTTCTGTATTAGGATAGGCAGTGAGTGGCAATGTAGGATGGAGAAAAGCACCACGGGTTGGTCAGCATGGGGAGGTCAGGAAACATGCACTGGCAATGTAGGATAGGTTTCTGAAAAACATCGCCAGGTGGTGTGCATTGTAAGGCTTTCTAACAGGCCATTCACTAGTAGGAGTGAGAAAAACATCACGGGGTGATGTGAATTGGAGGGCCTGAATTAGCATAGGCAGTGAGTGGCAATGTAGGATGGATAAAAGCACCACGGAGAGGTCACCATGGCGAGGTCAGGATACATGCAGTGGCAATGTAGGATAGGTTTCTGAAAAACATCGCGGGTGGTGAGAATTGTAGGGGTTTCTAACAGGCCATTCACTAGTAGGAGTGAGAAAAACATCACGGGGTGGTGTGAATCAGAGGGCCTGAATTATGATAGGCAGTGAATGGCAATGTAGGATGGAGAAAAGCACCACGGGGTGGTCAGCATGGGGAGGTCAGGAAACATGCAGTGGCAATGTAGGATACTTTTCTGAAAAACATCGCGGTGTGGTGCGCATTGTAAGTGTGTCTAACAGGCCATTCACTAGTAGGAGTGAGAAAAACATCACAGGATGGTGTGAATCGGAGGGCCTGAATTAGCATAGGCAGTGAGTGGCAATGTAGGCTGGAGAAAAGCACCACGGGGTGGTCAGTATGGGGAGGTCAGGAAATATGCCGTGGCGATGTAGGATAGGTTTCTAAAATACATCGCGGGGTGGGGCGGATTGTAAGGGTTTCTAACAGGATATTTACTAGTAGGAGTGAGAAATACATCATGGTGTGGTGTGAATCGGAGGGCCTGAATCAAGATAGACAGTGAGTTGCAATATCGGATGGAGAAAAGCACCACTGGTGGTCAGCATGTGGAGGTCAGGAAACATGCAGTGGCAATGTAGGTTAGGTTTCTGAAAAACATCACGGGGTGGTGCGCATTGTAATGGTTTCTAACATGCCATTCAATAGTAGGAGTGAGAAAATCGTCACGGCGTGGTGTGAATCAGATGTTTTGAATTAGTATAGGCAGTGAGTGGCAATGTAGGATGGAGAAAAGCACTACGGGGTGGTCAGAATGGGGAGGTCAGGAAACATGCAGTGGCAATGTGGGATAGCTTCTGAAAAACATGGCGGGGTGGTGCGCATTGTAAGGGTTTCTAACAGGTCATTAACTAATAGTAGTGAGAAAAACATCACGGCGTGGTGTGAATCGGAGGGCCTGAATCAAGATAGGCAGTGAGTGGCAATGTAGGATGGAAAAAAGCACCACGGCGTGGTCACCATGGGGAGGTCAGGACACATGCAGTGGCAATGTGGTATAGGTGTCTGAAAATCATCGCGGGTGGTGTGCATTGTATGGGTTTCTAACAGGCCATTCACTAGTAGGAGTGAGAACAACGTCACGGGGTGGTGTGAATCGGAGGGCCTGAATTAGGATAGGCATTGAGTGGCTATGTAGGATGGAGAAAAGCACCACAACGTGGTCACAATGGGTAGGTCAGGAAAAATGCAGTGGCAATGTAGGATAGGTTTGTGAAAAAAAAAAAGCAGGGTGGTGCGCATTGTATTGGTTTCTAACAGGCCATTCACCTGTGGGAGTGAGAAAAACATCACGGGGTGGTGTGATTCAGAGGGCCTGATTTAGGATAGGCAGTGAGTGGCAATGTAGGATGGAGAAATGCACCATGGGTTGGTCAGCACAGGGAGGTCAAGAAACATGCAGTGGCAATGTAGGATACTTTTCTGAAAAACATCACTCGGTGGTGCGCATTGTAAGGGTGTCTAACAGGCGATTCACTAGTAGGAGTGAGCAAAACATCACGGGGTGGTGTGAATCGGAGGGCCTAAATTATTATAGGCAGTGAGTGGTAAAGTAGGATGGAGAAAAGCACCACGGGGTTGTCAGCATGGGGATGTCAGGAAACATGCAGTGGACATGTAGGATACGTTTCTGAAAAACAGCGCGGAGTGGTGCGCATTGTAAGGGTTTCTAACAGGCCATTCACTAGTAGAAGTGAGAAAAACATCACGGGGTGGTCTGAATCGGAGGGCCTGAATCAGGATAGGCAGTGAGTGGCAATGAAGAATGGAGAAAAGCACCATGGGGTGGTCAGAATGGGGAGGTTAGGAAATATGTGGTGGCAATGTAGGATAGGTTTCTGAAAAACATCGCGGGGTGGGGCGGATTGTAAGGGTTTCTAACAGGCCATTCACTACTACGAGTGAGAAATACATCACGGGGTGGTGTGAATTGGAAGCCCTGAATCAGGATAGGCAGTGAGTGGCAATGTAGGATGGAGAGAAGCACCACGGTGTGGTCTGCATAGGGAGGTCATGACACATGCTGTGGCAATGTAGGATAGGTTTCTGAAAAAAATCGCGGGATGGTGCGCATTGTAAGGGTTTCTAACAGGCCATTCACTAGTAGGAGTGAGAAAAACATCACGGGGTGGTGTGAGTCGGAGGGTCTGAATTAGGATAGGGAGTTAGTGACAATGTAAAATGGAGAAAAGCACCGCCGTGTGGTCAGCATGGGGAGGTCAGGAAACATGCAATGGCAATGTAGGATAGGTTTCTGAAAAACATCACTGGGTGGTGCGCATTTTAAGGGTTTCCAACAGGCCATTCTCTAGTAGGAGTGAGAAATACATTATGGTGTGGTGAGAATCGGAAGACCTGAATCAAGATAGACAGTGAGTGGCAATGTAGGATGGAGAAAAGCACCACGGGTTGGTGAGCATGGGGAGGTCAGGAACCATGCAATGGCAACGTAGGATACCTTTCTGAAAAACATCGCAGGGTGTTGTGCATTGTAAGGGTTTGTAGCAGGCCATTCACTAGTAGTTGTGAGAAAAACATCACAGGTTGGTGTGAATCGGAGGGCCTGAATCAGGATAGGCAGTGAGTGGCAATGTAGGATGGAGAAAAGCACCACAGGGTGGTCAGGAAGGGGAGGTCAGGAAAAATGCAGTGGCAATGTAAGATAGGTTTCTGAAAAACATTGAGGGGTGGTGCGCATTGCAATGGTTCTTAACAGGCCATTCACTAGTATGAGTGAGAAAAACATCACAGCGTGGTGTGAATCAGATGTTCTGTATTAGGATAGGCAGTGAGTGGCAATGTAGGATAGAGAAAAGCACCACGAGTTGGTCAGCACCGGGAGGTCAGGAAACATGCACTGGCAATGTAGGATAGGTTTCTGAAAAACATCGCCAGGTGGTGTGAATTGTAAGGCTTTCTAACAGGCCATTCACTAGTAGGAGTGAGAAAAACATCACGGGGTTGTGTGATTTGGAGGGCCTGAATTAGCATAGGCAGTGAGTGGCAATGTAGGATGGATAAAAGCACCACGGAGAGGTCACCATGGCAAGGTCAGGATACATGCAGTGGCAATGTAGGATAGGTTTCTGAAAAACATCGCGGGTGGTGAGAATTGTAGGGGTTTCTAACAGGCCATTCACTAGTAGGAGTGAGAAAAACATCACGGGGTGGTGTGAATCGGAGGGCCTGAATTAGCATAGGCAGTGAGTGGCAATGTAGGCTGGAGAAAAGCACCACGGGGTGGTCAGTATGGGGAGGTCAGGAAATATGCCATGGCAATGTAGGATAGGTTTCTAAAAAACATCGCGGGGTGGGGCGGATTGTAAGGGTTTCTAACAGGATATTCACTAGTAGGACTGAGAAATACATCATGGTGTGGTGTGAATCGGAGGGCCTGAATCAGGATAGGCAGTGAGTGGCAATGTAGGATGGAGAAAAGCACCACGGGGTGGTCAGAATGGGGAAGTCAGGAAACATGCAGTGGCAATGTGGGATAGCTTCTGAAAAACATGGCGGGGTGGTGCGAATTGTAAGGGTTTCTAACAGGTCATTAACTAATAGTAGAGAGAAAAACATCACGATGTGGTGTGAATCGGAGGGCCTGAATCAAGTTAGGCAGTGAGTGGCAATGTAGGATGGAAAAAAGCACCACGGCGTGGTCACCATGGGGAGGTCAGGACACATGCAGTGGCAATGTGGTATAGGTGTCTGAAAATCATCGCGGGTGGTGCGCATTGTATTGGTTTCTAACAGGCCATTCACATGTGGGAGTGAGAAAAACATCACGGGGTGGTGTGATTCCGAGGGCCTGATTTAGGATAGGCAGTGAGTGGCAATGAAGGATGGAGAAATGCACCATGGGTTGGTCAGCACAGGGAGGTCAAGAAACATGCAGTGGCAATGTAGGATACTTTTCTGAAAAACATCACTCGGTGGTGCGCATTGTAAGGGTGTCTAATAGGCGATTCACTAGTAGGAGTGAGCAAAACATCACCGTGTGGTATGAATTAGAGGGCCTAAATTATGATAGGCAGTGAGTGGTAATGTTGGATAGAGAAAAGCACCACGGGGTTGTCAGCAAGAGGAAGTCAGGAAAAATGCAGTGGACATGTAGGATAGGTTTCTGAAAAACATCGCGGAGTGGTGCACATTGTAAGGGTTTCTAACAGGCCATTCACTAGTAGAAGTGAGAAAAACATCACGGGGTGGTCTGAATCAGAGGGCCTGAATCAGGATAGGCAGTGAGTGGCAATGTAGGATGGAGAGAAGCACCACGGTGTGGTCAGCATAGGGAGGTCAGGACACATGCTGTTGCAATGTAGGATAGGTTTCTGAAAAACATCGCGGGGTGGTGCGCATTGTAAGGGTTTCTAACAGGCCATTCTCTAGTAGGACTGAGAAAAACATCACGGGGTGGTGTGAATCGGAGGGCCTGAATTAGGATAGGGAGTTAGTGACAATGTAAAATGGAGAAAAGCACCCCGGTGTGGTCAGCATGGGGAGGTCAGGAAACATGCAATGGCAATGTAGGATAGGTTTCTGAAAAACATCACTGGGTGGTGCGCATTTTAACGGTTTCCAACAGGCCATTCTCTAGTAGGAGTGAGAAATACATTATGGTGTGGTGTGAATCGGATGACCTGAATCGAGATAGACAGTGAGTGGCAATGTAGGATGGAGAAAAGCACCATGGGTTGGTCAGCATGGGGAGGTCAGGAAACATGCACTGGCAATGTAGGATAGGTTTCTGAAAAACATCGCCAGGTGGTGTGCATTGTAAGGCTTTCTAACAGGCCATTCACTAGTAGGAGTGAGAAAAACATCACGGGGTGGTGTCAATTGGAGGGCCTGAATTAGCATAGGCAGTGAGTGGCAATGTAGGATGGATAAAAGCACCACGGAGAGGTCACCATGGCGAGGTCAGGATACATGCAGTGGCAATGTAGGATAGGTTTCTGAAAAACATCGCGGGTGCTGAGAATTGTAGGGGTTTCTAACAGGCCATTCACTAGTAGGAGTGAGAAAAACATCACGGGGTGGTGTGAATCGGAGGGCCTGAATTATGATAGGCAGTGAATGGCAATGTAGGATGGAGAAAAGCACCACGGGGTGGTCAGCATGGGGAGGTCAGGAAACATGCAGTGGCAATGTAGGATACTTTTCTGAAAAACATCGCCAGGTGGTGCGCATGGTAAGGGTGTCTAACAGGCCATTAACTAGTAGGAGTGAGAAAAACATCACAGGGTGGTGTGAATCGGAGGGGCTGAATTAGCATAGGCACTGAGTGGCAATGTAGGATGGAGAAAAGCACCACGGGGTGGTCAGTATGGGGAGGTCAGGAAATATGCAGTGGCAATGTAGGATAGGTTTCTGATAAACATCGCGGGGTGGGGCGGATTGTAAGGGTTTCTAACAGGACATTCACTAGTAGGATTGAGAAATACATCATGGTGTGGTGTGAATCGGAGGGCCTGAAATAAGATAGACAGTGAGTGGCAATATCGGATGGAGAAAAGTACCACTGGTGGTCAGCATGTGGACATCAGGAAACATGCAATGGCAATGTAGGATAGGTTTTTTAAAAACATCAAGGGGTGGTGCGCATTGTAATGGTTTCTAACAGCCCATTCACTAGTAGGAGTGAGAAAATCGTCACGGCGTGGTGTGAATCAGATGTTTTGAATTAGGATAGGCAGTGAGTGGCAATGTAGGATGGAGAAAAGCACCACGGGGTGGTCAGGATGGGGAGGTCAGGAAACATGCAGTGGCAATGTGGGATAGCTTCTGAAAAACATGGCGGGGTGGTGCGCATTGTAAGGGTTTCTAACAGGCCATTAACTAATAGGAGTGAGAAAAACATCACGGCGTGGTGTGAATCGGAGGGCCTGAATCAAGATAGGCAGTGAGTGGCAATGTAGGATGGAAAAAGCACCACGGGGTGGTCACCATCCGGAGGTCAGGACACATGCAGTGGCAATGTGGTATAGGGGTCTGAAAATCATCGTGGGTGGTGCGCATTGTATGGGTTTCTAACAGGCCTTTCACTAGTAGGAGTGAGAACAACGTCACGGGGTGGTGTGAATCGGAGGGCCTGAATTAGGATAGGCATTGAGTGGCTATGTGTGATGGAGAAAAGCACCATATCGTGGTCACCATGGGGAGGTAGGGAAAAATGCAGTGGCAATATAGGATAGGTTTGTGAAAAAAAAACAGGGTGGTGCGCATTGCATTGGTTTCTAACAGGCCATTCACCTGTGGGAGTGAGAAAAACATCACGGGGTGGTGTGATTCAGAGGGCCTGATTTAGGATAGGCAGTGAGTGGCAATGTAGGATGGAGAAATGCACCAAGGGTTCGTCAGCACAGGGAGGTCAAGAAACATGCAGTGGCAATGTAGGATACTTTTGTGAAAAACATCACTCGGTGGTGCGCATTGTAAGGGTGTCTAACAGGCGATTCACTAGTAGGAGTGAGCAAAGCATCACAGGGTGGTGTGAATCAGAGGGCCTAAATTATGATAGGCAGTGAGTGGTAATGTCGGATGGAGAAAAGCACCACGGGGTGGTCAGCATGGGGAGGTCAGGAAACATGCAGTGGACATGTAGGATAGGTTTCCGAAAAACATGGCGGGGTTGTGCGCATTGTAAGGGTTTCTAACAGGCCATTAACTAATAGGAGTGAGAAAAACATCACGGCGTGGTGTGAATCGGAGGGCCTGAATCAAGATAGGCAGTGAGTGGCAATGTAGGATGGAGAAAAGCACCACGGGTTGGTGAGCATGGGGAGGTCAGGAAACATGAAATGGCAATGTAGGATAGCTTTCTGAAAAACATCGCAGGGTGTTGTGCATTGTAAGGGTTTGTAGCAGGCCATTCACTAGTAGGGGTGAGAAAAACATCACAGGTTGGTGTGAATCAGAGGGCCTGAATCAGGATAGGCAGTGAGTGGCAATGTAGGATGGTGAAAAGCACCACAGGGTGGTCAGGATGGGGAGGTCAGGAAAAATGCAGTGGCAATGTAAGATAGGTTTCTGAAAAACATCGCGCGGTGGTGGGCATTGCAAGGGTTCCTAACAGGCCATTCACTAGTATGAGTGAGAAAAACATCACAGGGTGGTGTGAATCAGATGTTCTGTATTAGGATAGGCAGTGAGTGGCAATGTAGGATGGAGAAAAGCACCATGGGTTGGTCAGCATGGGGAGGTCAGGAAACATGCACTGGCAATGTAGGAAAGGTTTCTGAAAAACATCGCCAGGTGGTGTGCATTGTAAGGCTTTCTAACAGGCCATTCACTAGTAGGAGTGAGAAAAACATCACGGGGTGGTGTGAATTGGAGGTCCTGAATTAGCATAGGCAGTGAGTGGCAATGTAGGATGGATAAAAGCACCACGGAGAGGTCACCATGGCGAGGTCAGGATACATGCAGTGGTAATGTAGGATAGGTTTCTGAAAAACATCGCAGGTGGTGAGAATTGTAGGGGTTTCTAACAGGCCATTCACTAGTAGGAGTGAGAAAAACATCACGGGGTGGTGTGAATCGGAGGGCCTGAATTATGATAGGCAGTGAATGGCAATGTAGGATGGAGGAAAGCACCACGGGGTGGTCAGCATGGGGAGGTCAGGAAACATGCAGTGGCAATGTAGGATACTTTTCTGAAAAACATCGCCAGGTGGTGCGCATGGTAAGGGTGTCTAACAGGCCATTAACTAGTAGGAGTGAGAAAAACATCACAGGGTGGTGTGAATCGGAGGGCCTGAATTAGCATAGGCAGTGAGTGGCAATGTAGGATAGAGAAAAGCACCACGGGGTGGTCAGTATGGTGAGGTCAGGAAATATGCAGTGGCAATGTAGGATAGGTTTCTGATAAACATAGCGGTGTGAGGGGAATTGTAAGGGTTTCTAACAGGACATTCACTAGTAGGATTGAGAAATACATCATGGTGTGGTGTGAATCGGAGGACCTGAATTAACATAGACAGTGAGTGGCAATATCGGATGGAGAATAGTACCACTGGTGGTCAGCATGTTGACGTCAGGAAACATGCAGTGGCAATGTAGGATAGGTTTCTTAAAAACATCACGGGGTGGTGCGCATTGTAATGGTTTCTAACAGCCCATTCACTAGTAGGAGTGAGAAAATCGTCACGGCGTGGTGTGAATCAGATGTTTTGAATTAGGATAGGCAGTGAGTGGCAATGTAGGATGGAGAAAAGCACCACGGGGTGGTCACAATGGGGAGGTCAGGAAACATGCAGTGGCAATGTGGGATAGCTTCTGAAAAACATGGCGGGGTGGTGCACATTGTAAGGGTGTCTAACAGGCCATTCACTAGTAGGAGTGAGAAAAACATCACAGGGTGGTGTGAATTGGAGGGCCTGAATTAGCATAGGCAGTGAGAGGCAATGTAGGCTGGAGAAAAGCACCACGGGGTGGTCAGTATGGGCAGGTCAGGAAATATGCCATGGCAATGTAGGATAGGTTTCTAAAAAACATCGCGGGGTGGGGCGGATTGTAAGGGTTTCTAACAGGATATTCACTAGTAGGAGTGAGAAATACATCATGGTGTGGTGTGAATCGGAGGGCCTGAATCAAGATAGACAGTGAGTTGCAATATCGGATGGAGAAAAGCACCACTGGTGGTCAGCATGTGGAGGTCAGGAAACATGCAGTGGCAATGTAGGATAGGTTTCTTAAAAACATCACGGGGTGGTGCGCATTGTAATGGTTTCTAACATGCCATTCAATAGTAGGAGTGAGAAAATCGTCACGGCGTGGTGTGAATCAGATGTTTTGAATTAGTATAGGCAGTGAGTGGCAATGTAGGATGGAGAAAAGCACCACGGGGTGGTCAGAATGGGTAGGTCAGGAAACATGCAGTGGCAATGTGGGATAGCTTCTGAAAAACATGGCGGGGTGGTGCGCATTGTAAGGGTTTCTAACAGGTCATTAACTAATAGTAGTGAGAAAAACATCACGGTGTGGTGTGAATCGGAGGGCCTGAATCAAGATAGGCAGTGAGTGGCAATGTAGGATGGAAAAAAGCACCACGGCGTGGTCACCATGGGGAGGTCAGGACACATGCAGTCGCAATGTGGTATAGGTGTCTGAAAATCATCGCGGGTGGTGCGCATTGTATGGGTTTCTAACAGGCCATTCACTAGTAGGAGTGAGAACAACGTCACGGGGTGGTGTGAATCGGAGGGCCTGAATTAGGATAGGCATTGAGTGGCTATGTGGGATGGAGAAAAGCACCACAGCGTGGTCACCATGGGTAGGTCAGGAAACATGCAGTGGCAATGTGGGATAGGTTTGTGAAAAAAAAAGCAGGGTGGCGCGCATTGTATTGGTTTCTAACAGGCCATTCACCTGTGGGAGTGAGAAAAACATTACGGGGTGGTGTGATTCAGAGGGCCTGATTTAGGATAGGCAGTGAGTGGCAATGTAGGATGGAGAAATGCACCATGGGTTGGTCAGCACAGGGAGGTCAAGAAACATGCAGTGGCAATGTAGGATACTTTTCTGAAAAACATCACTCGGTGGTGCGCATTGTAAGGGTGTCTAACAGGCGATTCACTAGTAGGAGTGAGCAAAACATCACGGGGTGGTGTGAATCGGAGGGCCTAAATTATGATAGGCAGTGAGTGGTAATGTAGGATGGAGAAAAGCACCACGGGGTGGTCAGCATGGGGATGTCAGGAAACATGCAGTGGACATGTAGGATAGGTTTCTGAAAAACAGCGCGGAGTGGTGCGCATTTTAAGGGTTTCTAACAGGCCATTCACTAGTAGAAGTGAGAAAAAACATCACGGGGTGGTCTGAATCAGAGGGCCTGAATCAGGATAGGCAGTGAGTGGCAATGAAGAATGGAGAAAAGCACCATGGGGTGGTCAGGATGGGGAGGTTAGGAAATATGCGGTGGCAATGTAGGATAGGTTTCTGAAAAACACCGCGGGGTGGGGCGGTTTGTAAGGGTTTCTAACAGGCCATTCACTACTACGAGTTTGAAATACATCACGGGGTGGTGTGAATTGGAAGCCCTGAATCAGGATAGGCAGTGAGTGGCAATGTAGGATGGAGAGAAGCACCACGGTGTGGTCAGCATGGGGAGGTCAGGAAACATGCAGTGGCAATGTAGGATACGTTTCTGAAAAACATCATGGGGTGGCGCGCATTGTAATGGTTTCTAACATGCCATTCAATAGTAGGATTGAGAAAATCGTCACGGCGTGGTGTGAATCAGATGTTTTGAATTAGTATAGGCAGTGAGTGGCAATGTAGGATGGAGAAAAGCACCACGGGGTGGTCAGAATGGGGAGGTCAGGAAACATGCAGTGGCAATGTGGGATAGATTCTGAAAAACATGGCGGGGTGGTGCGCATTGTAAGGGTTTCTAACAGGTCATTAACTAATAGTAGTGAGAAAAACATCACGGCGTGGTGTGAATCGGAGGGCCTGAATCAAGATAGGCAGTGAGTGGCAATGTAGGATGGAAAAAAGCACCACGGCGTGGTCACCATGGGGAGGTCAGGACACATGCAGTGGCAATGTGGTATAGGTGTCTGAAAATCATCGCGGGTGGTGCGCATTGTATGGGTTTCTAACAGGCCATTCACTAGTAGGAGTGAGAACAACGTCACGGGGTGGTGTGAATCGGAGGGCCTGAATTAGGATAGGCATTGAGTGGCTATGTAGGATGGAGAAAAGCACCACAGCGTGGTCACCATGGGTAGGTCAGGAAACATGCAGTGGCAATGTAGGATAGGTTTGTGAAAAAAAAAGCAGGGTGGTGCACATTGTATTGGTTTCTAACAGGCCATTCACCTGTGGGAGTGAGAAAAACATCACGGGGTGGTGTGATTCAGAGGGCCTGATTTAGGATAGGCAGTGAGTGGCAATGTAGGATGGAGAAATGCACCATGGGTTGGTCAGCACAGGGAGGTCAAGAAACATGCAGTGGCAATGTAGGATACTTTTGTGAAAAACATCACTCGGTGGTGCGCATTGTAAGGGTGTCTAACCGGCGATTCACTAGTAGGAGTTAGCAAAACATCACGGGATGGTGTGAATCGGAGGGCCTAAATTATGATAGGCAGTGAGTGGTAATGTAGGATGGAGAAAAGCACCACGGGGTGGTCAGCATGGGGATGTCAGGAAACATGCAGTGGACATGTAGGATAGGTTTCCGAAAAACATCGCGGAGTGGTGCGCATTGTAAGGGTTTCTAACAGGCCATTCACTAGTAGAAGTGAGAAAAACATCACGGGGTGGTCTGAATCGGAGGGCCTGAATCATGATAGGCAGTGAGTCGCAATGTAGGATGGAGAGAAGCACCACGGTGTGTTCAGCATAGGGAGGTCAGGACACATGCTGTGGCAATGTAGGATAGGTTTCTGAAAAACATCGCGGGGTGGTGCGCATTGTAAGGGTTTCTAACAGGCCATTCACTAGTAGGAGTGAGAAAAACATCACAGGGTGCTGTGAATCGGAGGGCCTGAATTAGGATAGGGAGTTAGTGACAATGTAAAATGGAGAAAAGCACCGCGGTGTGGTCAGCATGGGGAGGTCAGGAAACATGAAATGGCAATGTAGGATAGGTTTCTGAAAAACATCACTGGGTGGTGCGCATTTTAACGGTTTCCAACAGGCCATTCTCTAGTAGGAGTGAGAAATACATTATGGTGTGGTGTGAATCGGAAGACCTGAATCAAGATAGACAGTGAGTGGCAATGTAGGATGGAGAAAAGCACCACGGGTTGGTGAGCATGGGGAGGTTAGGAAACATGAAATGGCAACGTAGGATAGCTTTCTGAAAAACATCGCAGGGTGTTGTGCATTGTAAGGGTTTGTAGCAGGCCATTCACTAGTAGGGGTGAGAAAAACATCACAGGTTGGTGTGAATTGGAAGCCCTGAATCAGGATAGGCAGTGAGTGGCAATGTAGGATGGACAGAAGCACCACGGTGTGGTCAGCATGGGGAGGTCAGGAAACATGCAGTGGCAATGTAGGATACGTTTCTGAAAAACATCACGGGGTGGTGCGCATTGTAATGGTTTCTAACATGCCATTCAATAGTAGGATTGACAAAATCGTCACGGCGTGGTGTGAATCAGATGTTTTGAATTAGTATAGGCAGTGAGTGGCAATGTAGAATGGAGAAAAGCACCACGGGGTGGTCAGCATGGGGAGGTCAGGAAAAATGCAGTGGCAATGTAAGATAGGTTTCTGAAAAACATTGAGGGGTGGTGCGCATTGCAAGGGTTCTTAACAGGCCATTCACTAGTATGAGTGAGAAAAACATCACAGGGTGGTGTGAATCAGATGTTCTGTATTAGGATAGGCAGTGAGTGGCAATGTAGGATGGAGAAAAGCACCACGGGTTGGTCAGCATGGGGAGGTCAGGAAACATGCACTGGCAATGTAGGATAGGTTTCTGAAAAACATCGCCAGGTGGTGTGCATTGTAAGGCTTTCCAACAGGCCATTCACTAGTAGGAGTGAGAAAAACATCACGGGGTGGTGTGAATTGGAGGGCCAGATTTAGCATAGGCAGTGAGTGGCAATGTAGGATGGATAAAAGCACCACGGAGAGGTCACCATGGCGAGGTCAGGATACATGCAGTGGCAATGTAGGATAGGTTTCTGAAAAACATCGCGGGTGGTGAGAATTGTAGGGGTTTCTAACAGGCCATTCACTAGTAGGAGTGAGAAAAACATCACGGGGTGGTGTGAATCGGAGGGCCTGAATTATGATAGGCAGTGAATGGCAATGTAGGATGGAGAAAAGCACCACGGGGTGGTCAGCATGGGGAGGTCAGGAAACATGCAGTGGCAATGTAGGATACTTTTCTGAAAAACATCGCGGGGTGGTGCGCATTGTAAGGGTGTCTAACAGGCCATTCACTAGTAGGAGTGACAAAAACATCACAGGGTGGTGTGAATCGGAGGGCCTGAATTAGAATAGGCAGTGAGTGGCAATGTAGGCTGGAGAAAAGCACCACGGGGTGGTCAGTATGGGGAGGTCAGGAAATATGCCGTGGCAATGTAGGATAGGTTTCAAAAAAACATCGCGGGGTGGGGCGGATTGTAAGGGTTTCTAACAGGATATTCACTAGTAGGAGTGAGAAATACATCATGGTGTGGTGTGAATCGGAGGGCCTGAATCAAGATAGACAGTGAGTTGCAATATCGGATGGAGAAAAGCACCACTGGTGGTCAGCATGTGGACGTCAGGAAACATGCAGTGGCAATGTAGGATACGTTTTTTAAAAACATCACGGGGTGGTGCGCATTGTAATGGTTTCTAACAGCCCATTCACTAGTAGGAGTGAGAAAATCGTCACGGCGTGGTTTGAATCAGATGTTTTGAATTAGGATAGGCAGTGAGTGGCAATGTAGGATGGAGAAAAGCACCGCGGGGTGGTCAGGATGGGGAGGTCAGGAAACATGCTGTGGCAATGTGGGATAGCTTCTGAAAAACATGGCGGGGTGGTGCGCATTGTAAGGGTTTCTAACAGGCCATTAACTAATAGGAGTGAGAAAAACATCACGGCGTTGTGTGAATCGGAGGGCCTGAATCAAGATAGGCAGTGAGTGGCAATGTAGGATGGAAAAAAGCACCACGGGGTGGTCACCATCGGGAGGTCAGGACACATGCAGTGGCAATGTGGTATAGGTGTCTGAAAATCATCGTGGGTGGTGCGCATTGTATGGGTTTCTAACAGGCCTTTCACTAGTAGGAGTGAGAACAACGTCACGGGGTGGTGTGAATCGGAGGGCCTGAATTAGTATAGGCATTGAGTGGCTATGTGTGATGGAGAAAAGCACCATATCGTGGTCACCATGGGGAGGTAGGGAAAAATGCAGTGGCAATATAGGATAGGTTTGTGAAAAAAAAAGCAGGGTGGTGCGCATTGTATTGGTTTCTAACAGGCCATTCTCCTGTGGGAGTGAGAAAAACATCACGGGGTGGTGTGATTCAGAGGGCCTGATTTAGGATAGGCAGTGAGTGGCAATGTAGGATGGAGAAATGCACCAAGGGTTCGTCAGCACAGGGAGGTCAAGAAACATGCAGTGGCAATGTAGGATACTTTTCTGAAAAACATCACTCGGTGGTGCGCATTGTAAGGGTGTCTAACAGGCGATTCACTAGTAGGAGTGAGCAAAACATCACGGGGTGGTGTGAATCGGAGGGCCTAAATTATGATAGGCAGTGAGTGGTAATGTAGGATGGAGAAAAGCACCACGGGGTGGTCAGCATGGGGAGGTCAAGAAACATGCAGTGGACATGTAGGATAGGTTTCCGAAAAACATCGCGGAGTGGTGCGCATTGTAAGGGTTTCTAACAGGCCATTCACTAGTAGAAGTGAGAAAAACATCACGGGGTGGTCTGAATCAGAGGGCCTGAATCAGGATAGGCAGTGAGTGGCAATGTAGGATGGAGAGAAGCACCACGGTGTGTTCAGCATAGGGAGGTCAGGACACATGCTGTGGCAATGTAGGATAGGTTTCTGAAAAACATCGCGGGGTGGTGCGCATTGTAGGGGTTTCTAACAGGCCATTCACTAGTAGGAGTGAGAAAAACATCACAGGGTGGTGTGAATCGGAGGGCCTGAATTAGGATAGGGAGTTAGTGACAATTTAAAATGGAGAAAAGCACCGCGGTGTGGTCAGCATGTGGAGGTCAGGAAACATGAAATGGCAATGTAGGAGAGGTTTCTGAAAAACATCACTGGGTGGTGCGCATTTTAACGGTTTCCAACAGGCCATTCTCTAGTAGGAGTGAGAAATACATTATGGTGTGGTGTGAATCGGAAGACCTGAATCAAGATAGACAGTGAGTGGCAATGAGGATGGAGAAAAGCACCACGGGTTGGTGAGCATGGGGAGGTCAGGAAACATGAAATGGCAACGTAGGATAGCTTTCTGAAAAACATCGCAGGGTGTTGTGCATTGTAAGGGTTTGTAGCAGGCCATTCACTAGTAGGGGTGAGATAAACATCACAGGTTGGTGTGAATCGGTGGGCCTGAATCAGGATAGGCAGTGAGTGGCAATGTAGGATGGAGAAAAGCACCACAGGGTGGTCAGGAAGGGGAGGTCAGGAAAAATGCAGTGGCAATGTAAGATAGGTTTCTGAAAAACATTGAGGGGTGTTGCGCATTGCAAGGGTTCTTAACAGGCCATTCTCTAGTATGAGTGAGAAAAACATCACAGGGTGGTGTGAATCAGATGTTCTGTATTAGGATAGGCAGTGAGTGGCAATGTAGGATGGAGAAAAGCACCACGGGTTGGTCAGCATGGGGAGGTCAGGAAACATGCACTGGCAATGTAGGATAGGTTTCTGAAAAACATCGCCAGGTGGTGTGCATTGTAAGGCTTTCTAACAGGCCATTCACTAGTAGGAGTGAGAAAAACATCACGGGGTGGTGTGAATTGGAGGTCCTGAATTAGCATAGGCAGTGAGTGGCAATGTAGGATGGATAAAAGCACCACGGAGAGGTCACCATGGCGAGGTCAGGATACATGCAGTGGCAATGTAGGATAGGTTTCTGAAAAACATCGCAGGTGGTGAGAATTGTAGGGGTTTCTAACAGGCCATTCACTAGTAGGAGTGAGAAAAACATCACGGGGTGGTGTGAATCGGAGGGCCTGAATTATGATAGGCAGTGAATGGCAATGTAGGATGGAGAAAAGCACCACGGGGTGGTCAGCATGGGGAGGTCAGGAAACATGCAGTGGCAATGTAGGATACTTTTCTGAAAAGCATCGCCAGGTGGTGCACATGGTAAGGGTGTCTAACAGGCCATTAACTAGTAGGAGTGAGAAAAACATCACAGGGTGGTGTGAATCGGAGGGCCTGAATTAGCATAGGCAGTGAGTGGCAATGTAGGATTGAGAAAAGCACCACGGGGTGGTCAGTATGGGGAGGTCAGGAAATATGCAGTGGCAATGTAGGATAGGTTTCTGATAAACATCGCGGGGTGAGGGGGATTGTAAGGGTTTCTAACAGGACATTCACTAGTAGGATTGAGAAATACATCATGGTGTGGTGTGAATCGGAGGACCTGAATTAACATAGACAGTGAGTTGCAATATCGGATGGAGAAAAGTACCACTGGTGGTCAGCATGTTGACGTCAGGAAACATGCAGTGGCAATGTAGGATAGGTTTCTTAAAAACATCACGGGGTGGTGCGCATTGTAATGGTTTCTAACAGCCCATTCACTAGTAGGAGTGAGAAAATCGTCACGGCGTGGTGTGAATCAGATGTTTTGAATTAGGATAGGCAGTGAGTGGCAATGTAGGATGGAGAAAAGCACCACGGGGTGGTCACAATGGGGAGGTCAGGAAACATGCAGTGGCAATGTGGGATAGCTTCTGAAAAACATGGCGGGGTGGTGCGCATTGTAAGGGTGTCTAACAGGCCATTCACTAGTAGGAGTGAGAAAAACATCACAGGGTGGTGTGAATCGGAGGGCCTGAATTAGCATAGGCAGTGAGTGGCAATGTAGGCTGGAGAAAAGCACCACGGGGTGGTCAGTATGGGGAGGTCAGGAAATATGCCATGGCAATGTAGGATAGGTTTCTAAAAAACATCGCTTGGTGGGGCGGATTGTAAGGGTTTCTAACAGGATATTCACTAGTAGGAGTGAGAAATACATCATGGTGTGGTGTGAATCGTAGGGCCTGAATCAAGATAGACAGTGAGTTGCAATATCGGATGGAGAAAAGCACCACTGGTGGTCAGCATGTGGAGGTCAGGAAACATGCAGTGGCAATGTAGGATAGGTTTCTTAAAAACATCACGGGGTGGTGCGCATTGTAATGGTTTCTAACATGCCATTCAATAGTAGGAGTGAGAAAATCGTCACGGCGTGGTGTGAATCAGATGTTTTGAATTAGTATAGGCAGTGAGTGGCAATGTAGGATGGAGAAAAGCACCACGGGGTGGTCAGAATGGGGAGGTCAGGAAACATGCAGTGGCAATGTGGGATAGCTTCTGAAAGACATGGCGGGGTGGTGCGCATTGTAAGGGTTTCTAACAGGTCATTAACTAATAGTAGTGAGAAAAACATCACGGTGTGGTGTGAATCGGAGGGCCTGAATCAAGATAGGCAGTGAGTGGCAATGTAGGATGGAAAAAAGCACCACGGCGTGGTCACCATGGGGAGGTCAGGACACATGCAGTGGCAATGTGGTATAGGTGTCTGAAAATCATCGCGGGTGGTGCACATTGTATGGGTTTCTAACAGGCCATTCACTAGTAGGAGTGAGAACAACGTCACGGGGTGGTGTGAATCGGAGGGCCTGAATTAGGATAGGTATTGAGTGGCTATGTGGGATGGAGAAAAGCACCACAGCGTGGTCACCATGGGTAGGTCAGGAAACATGCAGTGGCAATGTAGGATAGGTTTGTGAAAAAAAAAGCAGGGTGGCGCGCATTGTATTAGTTTCTAACAGGCCATTCACCTGTGGGAGAGAGAAAAACATCACGGGGTGGTGTGATTCAGAGGGCCTGATTTAGGATAGGCAGTGAGTGACAATGTAGGATGGAGAAATGCACCATGGGTTTGTCAGCACAGGGAGGTCAAGAAACATGCAGTGGCAATGTAGGATACTTTTCTGAAAAACATCACTCGGTGGTGCGCATTGTAAGGGTGTCTAACAGGCGATTCACTAGTAGGAGTGAGCAAAACATCACGGGGTGGTGTGAATCGGAGGGCCTAAATTATGATAGGCAGTGAGTGGTAATGTAGGATGGAGAAAAGCACCACGGGGTGGTCAGCATGGGGATGTCAGGAAACATGCAGTGGACATGTAGGATAGGTTTCTGAAAAACAGCGTGGAGTGGTGCGCATTTTAAGGGTTTCTAACAGGCCATTCACTAGTAGAAGTGAGAAAAACATCACGGGGTGGTCTGAATCAGAGGGCCTGAATCAGGATAGGCAGTGAGTGGCAATGAAGAATGGAGAAAAGCACCATGGGGTGGTCAGGATGGGGAAGTTAGGAAATATGCGGTGGCAATGTAGGATAGGTTTCTGAAAAACATCGCGGGGTGGGGCGGATTGTAAGGGTTTCTAACAGGCCATTCACTACTACGAGTGAGAAATACATCACGGGGTGGTGTGAATTGGAAGCCCTGAATCAGGATAGGCAGTGAGTGGCAATGTAGGATGGAGAGAAGCACCACGGTGTGGTCAGCATGGGGAGGTCAGGAAACATGCAGTGGCAATGTAGGATACGTTTCTGAAAAACATCACGGGGTGGTGCGCATTGTAATGGTTTCTAACATGCCATTCAATAGTAGGAGTGAGAAAATCGTCACGGCGTGGTGTGAATCAGATGTTTTGAATTAGTATAGGCAGTGAGTGGCAATGTAGGATGGAGAAAAGCACCACGGGGTGGTCACAATGGGGAGGTCAGGAAACATGCAGTGGCAATGTGGGATAGATTCTGAAAAACATGGCGGGGTGGTGCGCATTGTAAGGGTTTCTAACAGGTCATTAACTAATAGTAGTGAGAAAAACATCACGGCGTGGTGTGAATCGGAGGGCCTGAATCAAGATAGGCAGTGAGTGGCAATGTAGGATGGAAAAAAGCACCACGGCGTGGTCACCATGGGGAGGTCAGGACACATGCAGTCGCAATGTGGTATAGGTGTCTGAAAATCATCGCGGGTGGTGCGCATTGTATGGGTTTCTAACAGGCCATTCACTAGTAGGAGTGAGAACAACGTCACGGGGTGGTGTGAATCGGAGGGCCTGAATTAGGATAGGCATTGAGTGGCTATGTAGGATGGAGAAAAGCACCACAGCGTGGTCACCATGGGTAGGTCAGGAAATATGCAGTGGCAATGTAGGATAGGTTTGTGAAAAAAAAAGCAGGGTGGTGCGCATTGTATTGGTTTCTAACAGGCCATTCACCTGTGGGAGTGAGAAAAACATCACGGGGTGGTGTGATTCAGAGGGCCTGATTTAGGATAGGCAGTGAGTGGCAATGTAGGATGGAGAAATGCACCATGGGTTGGTCAGCACAGGGAGGTCAAGAAACATGCAGTGGCAATGTAGGATACTTTTCTGAGAAACATCACTCGGTGGTGCGCATTGTAAGGGTGTCTAACAGGCGATTCACTAGTAGGAGTGAGCAAAGCATCACGGGATGGTGTGAATCGGAGGGCCTAAATTATGATAGGCAGTGAGTGGTAATGTAGGATGGAGAAAAGCACCACGGGGTGGTCAGCATGGGGATGTCAGGAAACATGCAGTGGACATGTAGGATAGGTTTCCGAAAAACATCGCGGAGTGGTGCGCATTGTAAGGGTTTCTAACAGGCCATTCACTAGTAGAAGTGAGAAAAACTTCACGGGGTGGTCTGAATCGGAGGGCCTGAATCATGATAGGCAGTGAGTGGCAATGTAGGATGGAGAGAAGCACCACGGTGTGTTCAGCATAGGGAGGTCAGGACACATGCTGTGGCAATGTAGGATAGGTTTCTGAAAAACATCGCGGGGTGGTGCGCATTGTAAGGGTTTCTAACAGGCCATTCACTAGTAGGAGTGAGAAAAGCGTCACAGGGTGGTGTGAATCGGAGGGCCTGAATTAGGATAGGGAGTTAGTGACAATGTAAAATGGAGAAAAGCACCGCGGTGTGGTCAGCATGGGGAGGTCAGGAAACATGAAATGGCAATGTAGGATAGGTTTCTGAAAAACATCACTGGGTGGTGCGCATTTTAACGGTTTCCAACAGGCCATTCTCTAGTAGGAGTGAGAAATACATTATGGTGTGGTGTGAATCGGAAGACCTGAATCAAGATAGACAGTGAGTGGCAATGTAGGATGGAGAAAAGCGCCACGGGTTGGTGAGCATGGGGAGGTCAGGAAACATGAAATGGCAACGTAGGATAGATTTCTGAAAAACATCGCAGGGTGTTGTGCATTGTAAGGGTTTCTAGCAGGCCATTCACTAGTAGGGGTGAGAAAAACATCACAGGTTGGTGTGAATCGGAGGGCCTGAATCAGGATAGGCAGTGAGTGGCAATGTAGGATGGAGAAAAGCACCACAGGGTGGTCAGGAAGGGGAGGTCAGGAAAAATGCAGTGGCAATGTAAGATAGGTTTCTGAAAAACATTGAGGGGTGGTGCGCATTGCAAGGGTTCTTAACAGGCCATTCACTAGTATGAGTGAGAAAAACATCACAGGGTGGTGTGAATCAGATGTTCTGTATTAGGATAGGCAGTGAGTGGCAATGTAGGATGGAGAAAATCACCACGGGTTGGTCAGCATGTGGAGGTCAGGAAACAAGCACTGGCAATGTAGGATAGGTTTCTGAAAAACATCGCCAGGTGGTGTGCATTGTAAGGCTTTCCAACAGGCCATTCACTAGTAGGAGTGAGAAAAACATCACGGGGTGGTGTGAATTGGAGGGCCAGATTTAGCATAGGCAGTGAGTGGCAATGTAGGATGGATAAAAGCACCACGGAGAGGTCACCATGGCGAGGTCAGGATACATGCAGTGGCAATGTAGGATAGGTTTCTGAAAAACATCGCGGGTGGTGAGAATTGTAGGGGTTTCTAACAGGCCATTCACTAGTAGGAGTGAGAAAAACATCACGGGGTGGTGCGAATCGGAGGGCCTGAATTATGATAGGCAGTGAATGGCAATGTAGGATGGAGAAAAGCACCACGGGGTGGTCAGCATGGGGAGGTCAGGAAACATGCAGTGGCAATATAGGATCCTTTTCTGAAAATCATCGCGGGGTGGTGCGCATTGTAAGGGTGTCTAACAGGCCATTCACTAGTAGGAGTGAGAAAAACATCACAGGGTGGTGTGAATCGGAGGGCCTGAATTAGCATAGGCATTGAGTGGCAATGTAGGCTGGAGAAAAGCACCACGGGGTGGTCAGTATGGGGAGGTCAGGAAATATGCCGTGGCAATGTAGGATAGGTTTCAAAAAAACATCGCGGGGTGGGGCGGATTGTAAGGGTTTCTAACAGGATATTCACTAGTAGGAGTGAGAAATACATCCTGGTGTGGTGTGAATCGGAGGGCCTGAATCAAGATAGACAGTGAGTTGCAATATCGGATGGAGAAAAGCACCACTGGTGGTCAGCATGTGGACGTCAGGAAACATGCAGTGGCAATTTAGGATACGTTTTTTAAAAACATCACGGGGTGGTGCGCATTGTAATGGTTTCTAACAGCCCATTCACTAGTAGGAGTGAGAAAATCGTCATGGCGTGGTGTGAATCAGATGTTTTGAATTAGGATAGGCAGTGAGTGGCAATGTAGGATGGAGAAAAGCACCACGGGGTGGTCAGGATGGGGAGGTCAGGAAACATGCTGTGGCAATGTGGGATAGCTTCTGAAAAACATGGCCGGGTGGTGCGCATTGTAAGGGTTTCTAACAGGCCATTAACTAATAGGAGTGAGAAAAACATCACGGCGTTGTGTGAATCAGAGGGCCTGAATCAAGATAGGCAGTGAGTGGCAATGTAGGATGGAAAAAAGCACCACGGGGTGGTCACCATCGGGAGGTCTGGACACATGCAGTGGCAATGTGGTATAGGTGTCTGAAAATCATCGTGGGTGGTGCGCATTGTATGGGTTTCTAACAGGCCTTTCACTAGTAGGAGTGAGAACAACGTCACGGGGTGGTGTGAATCGGAGGGCCTGAATTAGTATAGGCATTGAGTGGCTATGTGTGATGGAGAAAAGCACCATATCGTGGTCACCATGGGGAGGTAGGGAAAAATGCAGTGGCAATATAGGATAGGTTTGTGAAAAAAAAAGCAGGGTTTTGCGCATTGTATTGGTTTCTAACAGGCCATTCTCCTGTGGGAGTGAGAAAAACATCACGGGGTGGTGTGATTCAGAGGGCCTGATTTAGGATAGGCAGTGAGTGGCAATGTAGGATGGAGAAATGCACCAAGGGTTCGTCAGCACAGGGAGGTCAAAAAACATGCAGTGGCAATGTAGGATACTTTTGTGAAAAACATCACTCGGTGGTGCGCATTGTAAGGGTGTCTAACAGGCGATTCACTAGTAGGAGTGAGCAAAACATCACGGGGTGGTGTGAATCGGAGGGCCTAAATTATGATAGGCAGCGAGTGGTAATGTCGGATGGAGAAAAGCACCACGGGGTGGTCAGCATGGGGAGGTCAGGAAACATGCAGTGGACATGTAGGATAGGTTTCCGAAAAACATCGCGGAGTGGTGCGCATTGTAAGGGTTTCTAACAGGCCATTCACTAGTAGAAGTGAGAAAAACATCACGGGGTGGTCTGAATCAGAGGGCCTGAATCAGGATAGGCAGTGAGTGGCAATGTAGGATGGAGAAAAGCACCACGGGGTGGTCACAATGGGGAGGTCAGGAAACATGCAGTGGCAATGTGGGATAGCTTCTGAAAAACATGGTGAGGTGGTGCGCATTGTAAGGGTGTCTAACAGGCCATTCACTAGTAGGAGTGAGAAAAACATCACAGGGTGGTGTGAATCGGAGGGCCTGAATTAGCATAGGCAGTGAGTGGTAATGTAGGCTGGAGAAAAGCATCACGGGGTGGTCAGTATGGGGAGGTCAGGAAATATGCCATGGCAATGTAGGATAGGTTTATAAAAAACATCGCGGGGTGGGGCGGATTGTAATGGTTTCTAACAGGATATTCACTAGTAGGAGTGAGAAATACATCATGGTGTGGTGTGAATCGGAGGGCCTGAATCAAGATAGACAGTGAGTTGCAATATCGGATGGAGAAAAGCACCACTGGTGGTCAGCATGTGGAGGTCAGGAAACATGCAGTGGCAATGTAGGATAGGTTTCTTAAAAACATCACGGGGTGGTGCGCATTGTAATGGTTTCTAACATGCCATTCAATAGTAGGAGTGAGAAAATCGTCACGGCGTGGTGTGAATCAGATGATTTGAATTAGTATAGGCAGTGAGTGGCAATGTAGGATGGAGAAAAGCACCACGGGGTGGTCAGAATGGGGAGGTCAGGAAACATGCAGTGGCAATGTGGGATAGATTCTGAAAAACATGGCGGGGTGGTGCGCATTGTAAGGGTTTCTAACAGGTCATTAACTAATAGTAGTGAGAAAAACATCACGGTGTGGTGTGAATCGGAGGGCCTGAATCAAGATAGGCAGTGAGTGGCAATGTAGGATGGAAAAAAGCACCACGGCGTGTTCACCATGGGGAGGTCAGGACACATGCAGTGGCAATGTGGTATAGGTGTCTGAAAATCATCGCGGGTGGTGCGCATTGTATGGGTTTCTAACAGGCCATTCACTAGTAGGAGTGAGAACAACGTCACGGGGTGGTGTGAATCGGAGGGCCTGAATTAGGATAGGCATTGAGTGGCTATGTGGGATGGAGAAAAGCACCACAGCGTGGTCACCATGGGTAGGTCAGGAAACATGCAGTGGCAATGTAGGATAGGTTTGTGAAAAAAAAAGCAGGGTGGCGCGCATTGTATTGGTTTCTAACAGGCCATTCACCTGTGGGAGTGAGAAAAACATCACGGGGTGGTGTGATTCAGAGGGCCTGATTTAGGATAGGCAGTGAGTGGCAATGTAGGATGGAGAAATGCACCATGGGTTGGTCAGCACAGGGAGGTCAAGAAACATGCAGTGGCAATGTAGGATACTTTTCTGAAAAACATCACTCGGTGGTGCGCATTGTAAGGGAGTCTAACAGGCGATTCACTAGTAGGAGTGAGCAAAACATCATGGGGTGGTGTGAATCGGAGGGCCTAAATTATGATAGGCAGTGAGTGGTAATGTAGGATGGAGAAAAGCACCACGGGGTGGTCAGCATGGGGATGTCAGGAAACATGCAGTGGACATGTAGGATAGGTTTCTGAAAAACAGCGCGGAGTGGTGCGCATTTTAAGGGTTTCTAACAGGCCATTCACGAGTAGAAGTGAGAAAAACATCACGGGGTGGTCTGAATAAGAGGGCCTGAATCAGGAAAGGCAGTGAGTGGCAATGAAGAATGGAGAAAAGCACCATGGGGTGGTCAGGATGGGGAGGTTAGGAAATATGCGGTGGCAATATAGGATAGGTTTCTGAAAAACATCGCGGGGTGGGGCGGATTGTAAGGGTTTCTAACAGGCCATTCACTACTACGAGTGAGAAATACATCACGGGGTGGTGTGAATTGGAAGCCCTGAATCAGGATAGGCAGTGAGTGGCAATGTAGGATGGAGAGAAGCACCACGGTGTGGTCAGCATGGGGAGGTCAGGAAACATGCAGTGGCAATGTAGGATACGTTTCTGAAAAACATCACGGGGCGGTGCGCATTGTAATGGTTTCTAACATGCCATTCAATAGTAGGAGTGAGAAAATCGTCACAGCGTGGTGTGAATCAGATGTTTTGAATTAGTATAGGCAGTGAGGGGCAATGTAGGATGGAGAAAAGCACCACGGGGTGGTCACAATGGGGAGGTCAGGAAACATGCAGTGGCAATGTGGGATAGATTCTGAAAAACATGGCGGGGTGGTGCGCATTGTAAGGGTTTCTAACAGGTCATTAACTAATAGTAGTGAGAAAAACATCACGGCGTGGTGTGAATCGGAGGGCCTGAATCAAGATAGGCAGTGAGTGGCAATGTAGGATGGAAAAAAGCACCACGGCGTGGTCACCATGGGGAGGTCAGGACACATGCAGTGGCAATGTGGTATAGGTGTCTGAAAATCATCGTGGGTGGTGCGCATTGTATGGGTTACTAACAGGCCATTCACTAGTAGGAGTGAGAACAACGTCACGGGGTGGTGTGAATCGGAGGGCCTGAATTAGGATAGGCATTGAGTGGCTATGTAGGATGGAGAAAAGCACCACAGCGTGGTCACCATGGGTAGGTCAGGAAACATGCAGTGGCAATGTAGGATAGGTTTGTGAAAAAAAAAGCAGGGTGGTGCGCATTGTATTGGTTTCTAACAGGCCATTCACCTGTGGGAGTGAGAAAAACATCACGGGGTGGTGTGATTCAGAGGGCCTGATTTAGGATAGGCAGTGAGTGGCAATGTAGGATGGAGAAATGCACCATGGGTTGGTCAGCACAGGGAGGTCAAGAAACATGCAGTGGCAATGTAGGATACTTTTCTGAAAAACATCACTCGGTGGTGCGCATTGTAAGGGTGTCTAACAGGCGATTCACTAGTAGGAGTGAGCAAAACATCACGGGATGGTGTGAATCGGAGGGCCTAAATTATGATAGGCAGTGAGTGGTAATGTAGGATGGAGAAAAGCACCATGGGGTGGTCAGCATGGGGATGTCAGGAAACATGCAGTGGACATGTAGGATAGGTTTACGAAAAACATCGCGGAGTGGTGCGCATTGTAAGGGTTTCTAACAGGCCATTCACTAGTAGAAGTGAGAAAAACATCACGGGGTGGTCTGAATCGGAGGGCCTGAATCATGATAGGCAGTGAGTCGCAATGTAGGATGGAGAGAAGCACCACGGTGTGTTCAGCATAGGGAGGTCAGGACACATGCTGTGGCAATGTAGGATAGGTTTCTGAAAAACATCGCGGGGTGGTGCGCATTGTAAGGGTTTCTAACAGGCCATTCACTAGTAGGAGTGAGAAAAACATCACAGGGTGGTGTGAATCGGAGGGCCTGAATTAGGATAGGGAGTTAGTGACAATGTAAAATGGAGAAAAGCACCGCGGTGTGGTCAGCATGGGGAGGTCAGGAAACATGAAATGGCAATGTAGGATAGGTTTCTGAAAAACATCACTGGGTGGTGCGCATTTTAACGGTTTCCAACAGGCCATTCTCTAGTAGGAGAGAGAAATACATTATGGTGTGGTGTGAATCGGAAGACCTGAATCAAGATAGACAGTGAGTGGCAATGTAGGATGGAGAAAAGCACCACGGGTTGGTGAGCATGGGGAGGTCAGGAAACATGAAATGGCAACGTAGGATAGCTTTCTGAAAAACATCGCAGGGTGTTGTGCATTGTATGGGTTTGTAGCAGGCCATTCACTAGTAGGGGTGAGAAAAACATCACAGGTTGGTGTGAATCGGAGGGCCTGAATCAGGATAGGCAGTGAGTGGCAATGTAGGATGGAGAAAAGCACCACAGGGTGGTCAGGAAGGGGAGGTCAGGAAAAATGCAGTGGCAATGTAAGATAGGTTTCTGAAAAACATTGAGGGGTGGTGCGCATTGCAAGGGTTCTTAACATGCCATTCACTAGTATGAGTGAGAAAAACATCACAGGGTAGTGTGAATCAGATGTTTTATATTAGGATAGGCAGTGAGTGGCAATGTAGGATGGAGAAAAGCACCACGGGTTGGTCAGCATGGGGAGGTCAGGAAACATGCACTGGCAATGTAGGATAGGTTTCTGAAAAACATCGCCAGGTGGTGTGCATTGTAAGGCTTTCTAACAGGCCATTCACTAGTAGGAGTGAGAAAAACATCACGGGGTGGTGTGAATTGGAGGGCCAGATTTAGCATAGGCAGTGAGTGGCAATGTAGGATGGATAAAAGCACCACGGAGAGGTCACCATGGCGAGGTCAGGATTCATGCAGTGGCAATGTAGGATAGGTTTCTGAAAAACATCGCGGGTGGTGAGAATTGTAGGGGTTTCTAACAGGCCATTCACTAGTAGGAGTGAGAAAAACATCACGGGGTGGTGTGAATCGGAGGGCCTGAATTATGATAGGCAGTGAATGGCAATGTAGGATGGAAAAAAGCACCACGGGGTGGTCAGCAAGGGGAGGTCAGGAAACATGCAGTGGCAATGTAGGATACTTTTCTGAAAAACATCATGGGGTGGTGCGCATTGTAAGGGTGTCTAACAGGCCATTCACTAGTAGGAGTGAGAAAAACATCACAGGGTGGTGTGAATCGGAGGGCCTGAATTAGCATAGGCAGTGAGTGGCAATGTAGGCTGGAGAAAAGCACCACGGGGTGGTCAGTATGGGGAGGTCAGGAAATATGCCGTGGCAATGTAGGATAGGTTTCAAAAAAACATCGCGGGGTGGGGCGGATTGTAAGGGTTTCTAACAGGATATTCACTAGTAGGAGTGAGAAATACATCATGGTGTGGTGTGAATCGGAGGGCCTGAATCAAGATAGACAGTGAGTTGCAATATCGGATGGAGAAAAGCACCACTGGTGGTCAGCATGTGGAGGTCAGGAAACATGCAGTGGCAATGTAGGATAGGTTTCTTAAAAACATCACGGGGTGGTGCGCATTGTAATGGTTTCTAACATGCCATTCAATAGTAGGAGTGAGAAAATCGTCACGGCGTGGTGTGAATCAGATGTTTTGAATTAGTATAGGCAGTGAGTGGCAATGTAGGATGGAGAAAAGCACCACGGGGTGGTCAGAATGGGGAGGTCAGGAAACATGCAGTGGCAATGTGGGATAGCTTCTGAAAAACATGGCGGGGTGGTGCGCATTGTAAGGGTTTCTAACAGGTCATTAACTAATAGTAGTGAGAAAAACATCACGGTGTGGTGTGAATCGGAGGGCCTGAATCAAGATAGGCAGTGAGTGGCAATGTAGGATGGAAAAAAGCACTACGGCGTGGTCACCATGGGGAGGTCAGGACACATGCAGTGGCAATGTCGTATAGGTGTCTGAAAATCATCGCGGGTGGTGCGCATTGTATGGGTTTCTAACAGGCCATTCCCTAATAGGAGTGAGAACAACGTCACGGGGTGGTGTGAATCGGAGGGCCTGAATTAGGATAGGCATTGTGTGGCTATGTAGGATGGAGAAAAGCACCACAGCGTGGTCACCATGGGTAGGTCAGGAAACATGCAGTGGCAATGTAGGATAGGTTTGTGAAAAAAAAAAGCAGGGTGTTGCGCATTGTATTGGTTTCTAACAGGCCATTCACCTGTGGGAGTGAGAAAAACATCACGGGGTGGTATGATTCAGAGGGCCTGATTTAGGATAGGCAGTGAGTGGCAATGTAGGATGGAGAAATGCACCATGGATTGGTCAGCACAGGGAGGTCAAGAAACATGCAGTGGCAATGTAGGAACTTTTCTGAAAAACATCACTCGGTGGTGCGCATTGTAAGGGTGTCTAACAGGCCATTCACTAGTAGGAGTGAGAAAAACATCACAGGGTGGTGTGAATCGGAGGGCCTGAATCAAGATATTCAGTGAGAGGCAATGTAGGATGGAAAAAAGCACCATGGGGTGGTCAGCATAGGGAGGTCATGACACATGCTGTGGCAATGTAGGATAGGTTTCTTAAAAACATCGCGGGGTGGTGCGCATTGTAAGGGTTTCTAACAGTCCATTCACTAGTAGGAGTGAGAAAAACATCACGGGGTGGTGTGCGTCGGAGGGTCTGAATTAGGATAGGGAGTTAGTGACAATGTAAAATGGAGAAAAGCACCACGGTGTGGTCAGCATGGGGAGGTCAGGACACATGCAGTGGCAATGTAGGATACTTTTCTGAAAAACATCGCGGGGTGGTGCGCATTGTAAGGCTTTCTAACAGGCCATTCACTAGTAGGAGTGAGAAAAACATCACGGGGTGGTGTGAATTGGGGGGCCTGAATTATCATAGGCAGTGAGTGGCAATGTAGGATGGATAAAAGCACCACGGAGAGGTCACCATGGCGAGGTCAGGATACATGCAGTGGCAATGTAGGATAGGTTTCTGAAAAACATCACGGGTGGTGAGAATTGTAGGGGTTTCTAACAGGCCATTCACTAGTAGGAGTGAGAAAAACATCACGGGGTGGTGTGAATCGGAGGGCCTGAATTAGGATAGGCAGTGAATGGCAATGTAGGATGGAGAAAAGCACCACGGGGTGGTCAGCATGGGGAAGTCAGGAAACATGCAGTGGCAATGTAGGATACTTTTCTGAAAAACATCGCGGGGTGGTGCGCATTGTAAGGGTGTCTAACAGGCCATTCACTAGTAGGAGTGAGAAAAACATCACAGGGTGGTGTGAATCGGAGGGCCTGAATCAAGATATTCAGTGAGAGGCAATGTAGGATGGAAAAAAGCACCATGGGGTGGTCAGCATAGGGAGGTCATGACACATGCTGTGGCAATGTAGGATAGGTTTCTTAAAAACATCGCGGGGTGGTGCGCATTGTAAGGGTTTCTAACAGTCCATTCACTAGTAGGAGTGAGAAAAACATCACGGGGTGGTGTGCGTCGGAGGGTCTGAATTAGGATAGGGAGTTAGTGACAATGTAAAATGGAGAAAAGCACCGTGGTGTGGTCAGCATGGGGAGGTCAGGAAACATGCAATGGCAATGTAGGATAGGTTTCTGAAAAACATCACTGGGTGGTGCGCATTTTAAGGGTTTCCAACAGGCCATTCTCTAGTAGGAGTGAGAAATACATTATGGTGTGGTGTGAATCGGAAGACCTGAATCAAGATAGACAGTGAGTGGCAATGTAGGATGGAGAAAAACACCACGGGTTGGTGAGCATGGTGAGGTCAGGAAACATGCAATGGCAACGTAGGATAGCTTTCTGAAAAACATCGCAGGGTGTTGTGCATTGTAAGGGTTTGTAGCAGGCCATTCACTAGAAGGGGTGAGAAAAACATCACAGGTTGGTGTGAATCGGTGGGCCTGAATCAGGATAGGCAGTGAGTGGCAATGTAGGATAGAGAAAAGCACCACAGGGTGGTCAGGAAGGGAAGGTCAGGAAAAATGCAGTGGCAATATAAGATAGGTTTCTGAAAAACATTGAGGGGTGGTGCGCATTGCAAGGGTTCTTAACAGGCCATTCACTAGTATGAGTGAGAAAAACATCACAGGGTATTGTGAATCAGATGTTCTGTATTAGGATAGGCAGTGAGTGGCAATGTAGGATGGAGAAAAGCACCACGGTGTGGTCAGCATGGGGAGGTCAGGACACATGCAGTGGCAGTGTAGGATAGGTTTCTGAAAAACATCGCTGGGTGGTGCACATTGTAAGGATTTTTAACAAGCCATTCACAAGTAGGAGTGAAAAAAACATCACGGGTTGTCGTGAATCGGAGGGACTGAATTAGGATAGGCTGTGAGTGGCAATGTAGGATGGAGAAAAGCACCATGGGTTTGTCAGCATGGGGTGGCAAGGAAACATGCAAAGGCAATGTAGAATAGGTTTCGGATAAACATCGCTGGGTGGTGCGCATTGTAAGGGTTTCTAGCAGGCCATTAACTAGTACGAGTGAGAACAACATCAGTGGGTGGTGTGAATCGGAGGGCCTGAATTAGGATAGGAATTGAGTGGCAATGTTGGATGGAGAAAAGCACCACAGGGTGGTCAGCATGGGGAGGTCAGGAAACATGCAGTGGCAATGTAGGATTGGTTTCTGAAAAGAAAAGCGGGGTGGTGCGCATTGTAAGGGTTTCCAACAGGCCATTCACTAGTAGGAGTGAGAAGAACATCACAGGGTGGTGTGAATCAGATGTTCTGAATTAGGATAGGCAGTGAGTGCAATGTAGGATGGAGAAAAGCACCACGGGATGGTCAGCACGGGGAAGTCAGGAAACATGCATTGGCAATGTAGGATAGGTTTCTGAAAAACATCGCAAGGTGGTGCGCATTGTAAGGCTTTCTAACAGGGCATTCAGTAGTAGGAGTGAGAAAAATATAACGGGGTGGTGTGAATCGGAGGGCCTGAATTTGGATAGGCAGCGAGTGGTAACTTAAAATGGAGAAAAGCCACTCGGTGTGGTCAGCATGGGGAGGTGAGGAAACATGCAGTGGCAATGTAGGATAGGTTTCTGGAAAACATCGCGGGGTGGTGTGCATTATAAGGGTTTCTAACACACCATTCACTAGTATGAGTGAGAAAAATATAACGGAGTGGTTTGAATCAGAGGGCCTGATTCAGGATAGGTAATGAGTGGCAATGTAGGATGGAGAAAAGCACCATGGGGTGGTCAGGGTTGGGAGGTCAGGAAACTTTCAGTGGCAATGTAGGATAGGTTTCTGAAAAACGTTGCAGGGTGGTACTCATTGTAAGGGTTTCTAAAAGGCCTTTCACTAGTAGGAGTGAGAAAAACATTACGGGGTGGTGTGAATCGGAGGGTCTGAATCAAGTTAGACAGTGATTGGCAATGTAGGATGGAGAAAAGCACCACGGGTTGGTCAGCATGGGGAGGTCAGGAAACATGCAGAGACAATGCAGGATAGTTTTCTGAAAAACATCACGGGGTGGTGCGCATTGTAAGGGTTTCTAACAGGGCATTCACTTTAAGGAGCGAGAAAAACATCACGGGGTGGTGTGAATCGAAGGGCCTTAATGATGATAGGCAGTCAGTGACAATGTAGAATGGAGAAAAGCACGACGGGGTGGTCAGCATGGGGAGGTCAGGAAACATGCAGTGGCAATGTTGGACAGGTTACTGAAAAACATCGCAGGGTGGTGCGCATTGTAAGTGTTTCTAACAGGCCATTCACTAGTAGAAGTGAGAAAAACATCACAGGGTGGTGTGAATCAGAGAGCCTGAATCAGGATAGGCAGTGAGTGGCAATGTAGGATGGAAAAAGCACCACGGCGTGGTCAGGATGGTTAGGTCAGGAAACATGCAGAGGCAATGTATGACAGTTTTCTGAAAAACATCGGGGGGTGGGGCCCATTGTAAGTGTTTCTAAAAGGCCATTCACTAGTAGCAGTGAGAAATACATCATGTTGTGGTGTGAATCGGAGGGCCTGAATCAAGATAGAAAGTGAGTGGCAATGTCGGATGGAGAAAAGCACCACGGGGTGGTCAGCATGGGGAGGTCAGGAAACATGCAGTGGCAATGAAGGATAGGTTTCTGAAAAAGATCGCGGGGTAGTGTGCATTGTAAGGGTTTCTAACAGGCCATTCACTAGTAGGAGTGAGAAAAACCTCACGGGGTGGTGTGAATCGGAGGGCCTGAATTAGGACAGGCCATGAGTGGCAATGTAGGATGGAGAAAATCTCCACGGGGTGGTCAGGATGGAGAGGTCAGGAAACATGCAGTGGCAATGTAGGATAGGTTTCTGAAAAAAAATAGTGGAGTAGTGCGCATTGTAAGGGTTTCTAACAGGCCATTCACTAGTAGGAGTGAGAAAAACATCATGGTGTGGTGTGAATCAGAGGGCATGAATCAAGATAGACAGTGAGGGGCAATGTAGGATGGAGAAAAGCCCAATGGGTTGGTAAGCATGGTGAGGTCAGGAAACATGCATTGGCAATGTAGGATAGGTTTCTGAAATAAAAAAGCGGGGTGGTGCGCATTGTAAGGGTTTCTAACAGGCCATTAACTAGTAGGATTGAGAAAAACATCATGGGTGGTGTGAATCGGAGGGCCTGAATTAGGATAGGCAGTGAGTGGCAATGTAGGATGGAGAAAAGCACCACGGTCTGGTCAGCATGCGGAGGTCAGGAAACATGCAGTGGCAATGTAGGATAGGTTTCTGAAAAACATTGCGGGGTGGTGCGCATTATATGGATTTCTAACAAGTGATTCACAAGTAGGAGTGAGAAAAACATCATGGGGTGGTGTGAATCGCATGGACTGAATTAAGATAGTCTGTGAGTGGCAATGTATGATGGAGAAAAGCACCATCGGGTGGTCATCATGGGGAGGTCAGGACACACGCAGTGGCAATATAGGATAGTTTTCTGAAAAACATCGCAGGGTGGTGCGCATTGTAAGGGTTTCTAACAGGCCATTCACTAGTAGGAGTGAGAAAAACATCATGGTGTGGTGTGAATCAGAGGGCATGAATCAAGATAGACAGTGAGGGGCAATGTAGGATGGAGAAAAGCCCAATGGGTTGGTAAGCATGGTGAGGTCAGGAAACATGCATTGGCAATGTAGGATAGGTTTCTGAAATAAAAAAGCGGGGTGGTGCGCATTGTAAGGGTTTCTAACAGGCCATTAACTAGTAGGATTGAGAAAAACATCATGGGTGGTGTGAATCGGAGGGCCTGAATTAGGATAGGCATTGAGTGGCAATGTAGGATGGACAAAAGACCCACAGGCTGGTCAGCATGGGGAGGTCAGGAAACATGCAGTGGCAATGTAGGATAGGTTTCTGAAAAACATCGCCGGGTGGTGCGCATTTTAAGGGTTTGTAGCAGGCCATTCACTAGTAGGAGTGAGAAAAACATCACGGGGTGGTGTGAATCAGATGATCTGAATTTGGATAGGCAGTGAGTGCAATGTAGGATGGAGAAAAGCACCACGGGGTGGTCAGCATGGGGAGGTCAGGAAACATGCATTGGCAATGTAGGATAGGTTTCTAAAAAACATCGCCAGGTGGTGCACATTATAAGGGTTTCTAACAGGCAATTCACTAATAGGAGGGAGAAAATTATAACGGAGTGGTTTGAAACAGAGTGCCTGATTCAGGATAGGCAGTGAGTGGCAATGTAGGATGGAGAAAAGCACCACGGGGTGGTCAGGATTGGGAGGTCAGGAAACTTGCATTGGCAATGCAGGATAGGTTTCTGAAAAACGTTGCTGGGTGGTGCTCATTGTAAGGGTTTCTAAAAGGCCTTTCACTAGTAGGAGTTGGAAAAACATCACAGGGTGGTGTGAATCGGAGGTCCTGAATCAGGATAGGCCGTGAGTGGCAATGAAGAATGGAGAAATGCACCACCGGGTGGTCAGGATGGGGAGGTCATGAAACATGCAGTGGTAATGTAGGATAGCTTTCTGAAAAACGTCGCTCGGTAGTGCGAATTGTAAGGCTTTCTAAAAGGCCATGCACTAGTAGGAGCGAGAAATACATCATGGTGTGGTGTGAATCGGAGGGCCTGAATCAAGATAGACAGTGAGTGGCAATGTAGGATGGAGAAAAGCACCACGGGTTGCTGAGCATGGGGAGGTCAGGAAACATGCAATGGCAATGTAGGATAGGTTTCTCAAAAACATCGCATGGTGGTGCACATTCTAAGGATTTCTAACATGCCATTCACAAGTAGGAGTGAAAAAAACATCACAGGATGGTGTGAATCAGAGGGCCTGAATTAGAATAGGCTGTGAGTGGCAATGTAAAATGGAGAAAATCGCCACGGGTTTGTCAGCATGGGGAGGCAAGGAAACATGCAGTGGCAATGTAGAATAAGTTTCTGATAAACATCACTGGGTGGTGCGCATTGTAAGGGTTTCTAACAGGCCATTCACTAGTAGGAGTGAGAACAACATCACGGGGTGGCGTGAATCGGAGGGCCTGAATTAGGATAGGCATTGAGTGGCAATGTAGGATGGAGAAAAGAACCACAGGGTTGTCAGCATGGGGAGGTGAGGAAACATGCAGTGGCAATGTAGGATAGGTTTCGGGAAAAAAGTGGGGTAGTGCGAATTGTAAGGCTTTCTAACAGTCAATTCACTAGAAGAAGTGAGAAAAACATCACGGGTGGTGTGAATCTGCGTGCCTAAATTTGCATAGGCAGAGAATGGCAATGTAGGATAGAGAAAAGCACCATTGGGTGGTCATCATGGGGAGGTCAGGAAACATGCAGTGGCAATGTAGGATAATTTTTTGAAAAACATCACGGAGTGGTGCGCATTGTAAGGGTTTCTAACTGGCCATTCACTAGTAGGAGTGAGAAAAACAAAACGGGTGGTGTGAATCAGATGTTCTGAATTCGGATAGGCAGTGAGTGGCAATATAGGATGGAGAAAAGCACCACGGGGTGTTCAGAATGGGGAGGTCCGGAAACATGCATTGGCAATGTAGGATAGGTTTCTGAAAAACATCGCCGGGTGGTGCGCATTGTAAGGCTATCTAACAGGCCATTGACTAGTAGGATAGAGAAAAATATCACAGGGTGTTGTGAATCAGCGGGCCTGAATTAGGAAAGGCATTGAGTAGCAATTTAGTATAGAGAAAAGCACCTCTGGGTGGTCAGCATGGGGAGGTAAGGAAACATGCATTGGCAATGTAGTATAGGTTTCTGAAACACATCGCCTGGTGGTGCGCATTGTAAGGCTTTCTAACAGGCCATTCAGCAGTAGGAGTGAGAAGATCATCACAGGGTAGTGTGTATCGGAGGGCCTGAGTTAGGCTAGGCATTGAGTGGCAATGTAAAATGAAGAAAAGCACCATGGTGTGGTCAGCATTGGGAAGTCAGGAAACTTGCATTGGCAATGTAGGATAAGTTTCTGAAAAACATCCCCGGTTGGTGGGCATTGTAAGGGTTTCTAACAGGCATTCACTAGTAGGAGTGAGAAAAACATCACGGGGTGGTGTGAATCGGAGGGCCTGAATCAGGATAGGCAGTGAGTGGCAATGTAGGAAGGAGAAAAGCACCACAGGGTGGGCAGGTTGGAGAGGTCAGGAAACATTCAGTGTCAATGTAGGATAGGTTTCTCAAAAACATCGCGGGGTGGTCCACATTGTAAGGGTTTGTAACAGGCCATTCACTAGTAGGAGTGAGAAATATATCACATAGTGGTGTGAATTGGAAGCCCTGAATCAGGATGGTCAGTGAGTGGCAATGTAGGATGGAGAAAAGCATCACAGGTTGGTTAGCATGGGGAGGTCAGGAAACATGCAGTGGCAATGTAGGATAGGTTTCTGAAAAACATCGTGAGGTGGTGCGCATTGTAAGGGTTTGTAGCAGGCCATTCACTGGTAGGAGTGAGAAAAACATCACGGGGTGGTATTAAACAGAGGGCCTGAATCATGATAGGCAGTGAGTGGCAATGCATAATAGAGAAAAGCACCACCGGGTGGTCAGCCTGCAGAGGTCAGGAAATATGCATTGGCAATGTAGGATAGGTTTCTGAAAAACCTCTTGGGGTTGTGCGCATTGTAAGGCTTTCTAACAAGCCATTGACAAGTAGGAGAGAAAAAATCATCACGGAGTGGTGTGAATCGGAGGGCCTGAATTAGGAAAGGCTGTGAGTGGCAATGTAGGATGGAGAAAAGCACCACGGGTGTGTCAGCATGTGGAGGCAAGGAAACTTACAGTGGAAATGTAGAATAGGTTTCGGATAAACATCACTGGGTGGTGCGCATTGTAAATGTTTCTAACAGGCCATTCACTAGTAGGTGTGAGAACAACATCACGGGGTGGTGTGAATGGAAGGGCCTGATTTAGGATAGGCAGTGAGTGGCAATGTAGGATGGAGAAAAGCACCATGGGGTGGTCAGCCAGGAGATGTCAGGAAACATGCATTGGCAATGTAGGATAGGTTTCTGAAAAACATTGTGGGGTTGTGCGCATTGTAAGGCTTTCTAACAAGCCATTGACAAGTAGGAGAGAAAAAAACATCACGGAGTGGTGTGAATCGGAGGGCCTGAATTAGGAACGGCTGTGAGTGGCAATGTAGGATGGAGAAAATCACCACGCGTTTATCAGCATGTGGAGGCAAGGAAACATGCAGTGGAAATGTAGAATAGGTTTTGGATAAACATCACTGGGTGGTGCGCATTGTAAGGGTTTCTAACAGGCCATTCACTAGTAGGTGTGAGAACAAAATCACGGGGTGGTGTGAATCGAAGGGCCTGATTTAGGATAGGCAGTGAGTGGCAATGTAGGATGGAGAAAAGCACCACGGATGGGTCAGCATGGGGAGGTCAAGAAACATGCAGTGGCAATGTAGGATAGGTTTCTGAAAAAAAAAAGCGGGGTGGCACGCATTGTATGGCTTTCTAACAGGCCATTCAATAGTAGGAGTGAGAAAAACATCACGGGGTGGTGTTAATCGGAGGGCCTAATTTAGGATAGGAAGTGAGTAGCAATGTAGGATGGAGAAAAGCACCATGGGGTGGTCAACATGGGGAGGTCAGGAAACATGCAGTGGCAATGTAGAATAGTTTTCTGAAAAACATCACAGGCTGGTGCGCATTGTAAGGGTTTCTAACAGGCCATTCACAAGTAGGAGTGAGAAAAACATCACGGGGTGGTGTGAACCAGATGTTCTGAATTAGGATAGGCTGTAAGTGGCAATGTAGGATGGAGAAAAGCACCACGGGGTAGTCAGCATGGGGAGGTCAGGAAACATGCATTGGCAATGTACGATAGGTATCTGAAAAACATCGCCAGGTGGTGTGCATTGTAAGGTTTTCTAACAGGCCATTCAATAGTAGGAGTGAGAAAAACATCACGGGTTGGTGTGAATCAGAGGGCCTGCATTAGGATAGGCCGTGAGTGGCAATGTATGATGGAGAAAACACCACGGGTTTGTCAGCATGGGGAGGCAAGGAAACATGCCGTGGCAATGTCGAATAGGTTTCTGATAAACATCGCTGGGTGGTACGCATTGTAAGGGTTTCTAACAGGCCGTTCACTAGTAGGAGTGAGAAAAACATCACGGGGTGGTGTGAATCAGAGGGCCTCAATTAGGATAGGCATTGAGTGGCAATGTAGGATGGAGAAAAGCACCACAGGGTGGTCAGCATGGGGAGGTGAGGAAACATGCATTGGCAATGTAGGACAGGTTTCTGAAAAACATCGCCGGGTGGTGCGCATTGTAAGGCTTTCTAACAGGCGATTCAATAGTAGCAGTGAGAAAAACATCACAGGGTGGTGTGAACTGGATGGCCTGAATTAGGATAGGCAGTGATTGGCAATGTAGGATAGAGAAGAGCGCCAAGGGTGGTCAGCATGGGGAGGTCAGGATACATGCAGTGGGAATGTAGGATAGGTTTCTGAAACACATCGCGGGGTGCTGCGCATTGTAAGGGTTTCTAAAAGGCCATTCACTAGATGAAGTGAGAAAAACATCACAGTTTGGTGTGAATCGGAGGGCCTGAATCAAGATAGAAAGTGAGTGGCAATGTAGGATGGAGAAAAGCACCACGGGTTAGTGGGCATAAGGAGGTTAGCAAACATGCAATGGCAATGTAGGATAGGTTTCTGAAAAACATCTCCGGGTGGTGCGCATTTTAAGGGTTTGTAGCAGGCCATTCACTACTAAGAGTGAGAAAAACATCAAGGGGTGGTGTGAAACGGAGGGCCTGAATTAGGATACGCAGTGAGTAGCAATGAAGAATGGAGAAAAGCACCACGGGGTGGTCAACATGGGGATGTCAGGAAACATGCAGAGGCATTGTAGGACAGGTTTCTGAAAAACATCGCGGGGTGGTGCGCAATGTAAGGATTTCTAACAAGCCATTCACAAGTAGGAGTGAAAAAAAAATCACGGGGTGGTGTGAATCGGAGGGACTGAATTAGGGTAGGCTGTGAGTGGCAATGTAGAATGGAGAAAAGCACCATGGGTTTGTCCTCATGTGGAGGCAAGGAAACATGCAGTGGAAATGTAGATTAGGTTTTGGATAAACATCACTGGGTGGTGCGCATTGTAAGGGTTTCCAACAGGACATTCACTAATAGGTATGAGAACAAAATCACGGGGTGGTGTGAATCGAAGGGCCTGATTTAGGATAGGCAGTGAGTGGGAATGTAAGATGGAGAAAAGCACCACGGATGGGTCAGCATGGGGAGGTCAGGAAACATGCAGTGGTAACGTAGGATAGTTTTCTGAAAAAAAAAAAGCGGGGTGGCGCGCATTGTATGGCTTTGTAACAGGCCATTCAATAGTAGGAGTGAGAAAAACATCACGGGGTGGTGTTAATCGGGGGGCCTGAATCAAGATTGAAAGTGAGTGGCAGTGTAGGATGGAGAAAAGCACCACGGGTTGGTGTGCATAAGGAGGTTAGCAAACATGCAATGGCAATGTAGGATAGGTTTCTGAAAAACATCTCCGGGTGGTGCGCATTTTAAGGGTTTGTAGCAGGCCATTCACTAGTAAGAGTGAGAAAAACATCAAGGGGTGGTGTGAAACGGAGGGCCTGAATTAGAATACGCAGTGAGTAGCAATGAAGAATGGAGAAAAGCACCACGGGGTGGTCAACATGGGGATGTCAGGAAACATGCAGAGGCATTGTAGGACAGGTTTCTGAAAAACATCGCGGGGTGGTGCGCAATGTAAGGATTTCTAACAAGCCATTCACAAGTAGGAGTGAAAAAAAAATCACGGGGTGGTGTGAATCGGAGGGACTGAATTAGGATAGGCTGTGAGTGGCAATGTAGAATGGAGAAAAGCACCATGGGTTTGTCAGCATGGGGTGGCAAGGAAACATGCAGTGGCAATGTAGTATAGGTTTCTGAAATACATCGCCTGGTGGTGCGCATTGTAAGGCTTTCTAACAGGCCATTCAATAGTAGGAGTGAGAAGAACATCACGGGGTAGTGTGAATCCGAGGGCCTGAATTAGGATAGGCAGTGAGTGGCAATGTAAAATGGAGAAAAGCACCACGGTGTGGTCAGCATGGGGAAGTCAGGAAACATGCATTGGCAATGTAGGATAGGTTTCTGGAAAACATCGCTGGGTGGTGGTCATTGTAAGGGTTTCTAACAGGCATTCACTAGTAGGAGTGAGCAAAACATCACGGGTTGGTGTGAATTGGAGGGCCTGAATAAGTATAGGCAGTGAGTGGCAATGTAAGATGGAGAAAAGCACCACAGGGTGGTCAGGTTTGAGAAGGTCAGGAAACATGCAGTGGCAATGTAGGATAGGTTTCTGAAAAACATAGTGGGTAGCTGCGCGTTGTAAGTGTTTCTAACAAGCCTTTCACTAGTAGGAGTGAGAAATACATCACGGGGTGGTGTGATTCGGAAGCCCTGAATCAGGATGGTCTGTGAGTGGCAATGTAGGATGGAGAAAAGCACCACGGGTTGATGAGAATGGGGATGTCAGGAAAAATGCACGGGCAATGTAGGATAGGTTTCTGAAAACATCGCGGGGTGGTGCCCATTGTAAGGGTTTGTAGCAGGCCACTAACTGGTAGGAGTGAGAAAAACATCACGGGGTGGTGTGAATCGGAGGGCTGAATTAGGATAGGCAGTGAGTGACAATGTAAAATGGAGAAAAGCACCACGGTGTGGTCAGCATGGGGAGGTCAGTAAACATGCTGTGGCAATGTAGGATAGGTTTCTGAAAAATATCGCCAGGTGGTGCGCATTGTAAGGTTTTCTAACAGGCCATTCACTAGTAGGAGTGAGAAAAACATCACGGGTTGGTGTGAATCAGAGGGCCTGCATTACGATAGGCCATGAGTGGCAATGTATGATGGAGAAAACACCACGGGTTTGTCAGCATGGGGAGGCAAGGAAACATGCCGTGGCAATGTCGAATAGGTTTCTGATAAACATCGCTGGGTGGTACGCATTGTAAGGGTTTCTAACAGGCCGTTCACTAGTAGGAGTGAGAAAAACATCACGGGGTGGTGTGAATCAGAGGGCCTCAATTAGGATAGGCATTGAGTGGCAATGTAGGATGGAGAAAAGCACCACAGGGTGGTCAGCATGGGGAGGTGAGGAAACATGCATTGGCAATGTAGGACAGGTTTCTGAAAAACATCGCCGGGTGGTGCGCATTGTAAGGCTTTCTAACAGGCGATTCAATAGTAGCAGTGAGAAAAACATCACAGGGTGGTGTGAACTGGATGGCCTGAATTAGGATAGGCAGTGATTGGCAATGTAGGATAGAGAAAAGCGCCAAGGGTGGTCAGCATGGGGAGGTCAGGATACATGCAGTGGGAATGTAGGATAGGTTTCTGAAACACATCGCGGGGTGCTGCGCATTGTAAGGGTTTCTAAAAGGCCATTCACTAGATGAAGTGAGAAAAACATCACAGTGTGGTGTGAATCGGAGGGCCTGAATCAAGATAGAAAGTGAGTGGCAATGTAGGATGGAGAAAAGCACCACGGGTTGGTGGGCATAAGGAGGTTAGCAAACATGCAATGGCAATGTAGGATAGGTTTCTGAAAAACATCTCCGGGTGGTGCGCATTTTAAGGGTTTGTAGCAGGCCATTCACTACTAAGAGTGAGAAAAACATCAAGGGGTGGTGTGAAACGGAGGGCCTGAATTAGGATACGCAGTGAGTAGCAATGAAGAATGGAGAAAAGCACCACGGGGTGGTCAACATGGGGATGTCAGGAAACATGCAGAGGCATTGTAGGACAGGTTTCTGAAAAACATCGCGGGGTGGTGCGCAATGTAAGGATTTCTAACAAGCCATTCACAAGTAGGAGTGAAAAAAAATCACGGGGTGGTGTGAATCGGAGGGACTGAATTAGGGTAGGCTGTGAGTGGCAATGTAGAATGGAGAAAAGCACCATGGGTTTGTCCTCATGTGGAGGCAAGGAAACATGCAGTGGAAATGTAGATTAGGTTTTGGATAAACATCACTGGGTGGTGCGCATTGTAAGGGTTTCTAACAGGCCATTCACTAGTAGGTATGAGAACAAAATCACGGGGTGGTGTGAATCGAAGGGCCTGATTTAGGATAGGCAGTGAGTGGGAATGTAAGATGGAGAAAAGCACCACGGATGGGTCAGCATGGGGAGGTCAGGAAACATGCAGTGGTAACGTAGGATAGGTTTCTGAAAAAAAAAAAAAAAGCGGGGTGGCGCGCATTGTATGGCTTTCTAACAGGCCATTCAATAGTAGGAGTGAGAAAAACATCACGGGGTGGTGTTAATCGGGGGGCCTGAATCAAGATTGAAAGTGAGTGGCAGTGTAGGATGGAGAAAAGCACCACGGGTTGGTGTGCATAAGGAGGTTAGCAAACATGCAATGGCAATGTAGGATAGGTTTCTGAAAAACATCTCCGGGTGGTGCGCATTTTAAGGGTTTGTAGCAGGCCATTCACTAGTAAGAGTGAGAAAAACATCAAGGGGTGGTGTGAAACGGAGGGCCTGAATTAGAATACGCATTTAGTAGCAATGAAGAATGGAGAAAAGCACCACGGGGTGGTCAACATGGGGATGTCAGGAAACATGCAGAGGCATTGTAGGACAGGTTTCTGAAAAACATCGCGGGGTGGTGCGCAATGTAAGGATTTCTAACAAGCCATTCACAAGTAGGAGTGAAAAAAAATCACGGGGTGGTGTGAATCGGAGGGACTGAATTAGGATAGGCTGTGAGTGGCAATGTAGAATGGAGAAAAGCACCACGGGGTGGTCAGCATTTGGAGTTCTGGAAACATGCATTGGCAATGTATGATAGGTTTCTGAAAAACATCGCCGGGTGGTGCGCATTATAAGGCTATCTAACAGGCCATTCACTAGTAGGATAGAGAAAAATATCACGGGGTGGTGTGAATGGAGGGCCTGAATTAGGATAGGCAGTTAGGGGCAATGAAAAATGGAGAAAAGCACCATGTTGTGGTCAGCATGGGGAGGTCAGGAAACATGCAGTGGGAATGTAGGATAGGTTTCTGAAAAACATCGCGGGTTGTGAGAACTGTAAGGGTTTCTAACAGGGCATTCACTGGAAGGAGTGAGAAAAAGATCACGGGGTGGTGTGAATTGAAGGGCCTCAATTATGATAGGCAGTGTGTGGCAATGTAGGAAGGAGAAAAGCACCATGGGGTGGTCAGCATGGGGAGGTCTGGAAACTTGCAGTGGCAATGTAGGACAGGTTTCTGAAAAACATCGCGGGGTGGTGCGCATTGTTAGTGTTTCTAACAGGCCATTCACTAGGAGAAGTGATAAAAACATCACAGGGTGGTGTGAATCGGAGTGCCTGAATCAGGATAGCAGTGAGTGGCAATGTAGGATGGAGAAAAGCACCATGGCTTGGTCAAGATGGTGAGGTCAGGAAACATGCAGTGGTAATGTAGGATAGGTTTCTGAAAAACATCAGGGGGTGGGGCCCATTGTAAGGGTTTCTAACAGGCCATTCACTAGTAGCAGTGAGAAATACATCATATGTGGTGTGAATCGGAGGGCCTGAATCAAGATAGACAGTGAGTGGCAATGTCGGATGGAGAAAAGCAACACGTTGTAGTCAGCATGGTGTTGTCAGGAAACATGCAGTAGCAATGTAGGATAGGTTTCTGAAAAACATAGCGGTGTGGTGCTCATTGCAAATGTTTCTGAAAGGCCTTTCACTAGTAGGAGTGAGAAATACATCATGGTGTGGTGTGAATCGGAGGGCCTGAATTAGAATAAGCATTGAGTGTCAATGTAGGATGGAGAAAAGCACCACAGGGTGGTCTGCATGGGGAGGTGAGGAAACATGCATTGGCAATGTAGGATAGGTTTCTGAAAAACATCGCCGGGTGGTGCGCATTGTAAGGCTTTATAACAGGCCATTCACTAGAAGCAGTGAGAAAAACATCAAGTGGTGGTGTGAATCGGGGGGCCTGAATTAGGATAGGCAGTGAGTGGCAATGAAGAATGGAGAACAGCACCACGGGGTGCTCGACATGGGGAGGTCAGGAAACATGCAGTGGCAGTGTAGGATAGGTTTCTGAAAAAACATCGCGGGGTGGTGCGCATTGTAAGGATTTCTAACAGGCCATTATCTAGTACGAGTGAGAACAACATCAGGGGGTGGTGTGAATCGGAGGGCCTGAATTAGGATAGGCATTGAGTGGCAATGTAGGATGGAGAAAAGCACCAGAGTGTGGTCAGCATGGGGAGGTGAGGAAACATGCAGTGGCAATGTAAGATATGTTTCTGAAAACAAAAGCGGGGTGGTGCGCATTGTAAGGGTTTCCAACAGGCCATTCACTAGTAGGAGAGAGAAAAACATCACGAGGTGGTGTGAATCGGAGGGCCATAATTAGGATAGGCAGTGAGTGGCAATGTAGGATGGAGAAAAGCACCATGGGGTGCTCATCATGGGGAGGTCAGGAAACACGCAGTGGCAATATAGAATAGTTTTCGGAAAAACATCATGCGGTGGTGCGCATTGTAAGGGTATCTAACAGGCCATTCACTAGCAGGAGTGAGAAAAACATCACCGGGTGGTGTGAATCAGATGTTCTGAATTCGGATAGGCGGTGAGTGCAATGTAGCATAGAGAAAAGCGCCACGGGGTGGTCAGCATGGGGAGGTTAGGACACATGCAGTGGGAATGTAGGATAGGTTTCTGAAACATATCGCGGGGTGCTGCGCATTGTAAGGTTTTCTAACAGGCCATTCACTAGATGAAGTGAGAAAAACATCACAGGGTGGTTTGAATCGGAGGGCCTGAATCAAGATAGACAGTGAGTGGCAATGTCAGCAGGAGAAAAGCAACACGGGGTGGTTAGCATGTGGATGTCAGGAAACATGCAGTGGCAATATAGGATAGGATTCTGAAAAACATCGCTGTGTTGTGCTCATTGTAAGGGTTTCCAAAGGATCTTTCACTAGTAGGAGTGGGAAAAACATCACGGGGTGGTGTGAATCGGAGCGCCTGAATCAGGATAGGACGTGAGTGGCAATGAAGAACGGAGAAAAGCACCACGGGGTGGTCAGGATGGGGAGGTCAGGAAAAATGCAGTGGCAATGTACGATAGCTTTCTGAAAAGTATCGCTCGGTAGTGCGGATTGTAAGGCATTCTAACAGGCCATTCACTAGTAGGAGTGAGAAAAATATAACGGAGTGGTGTGAATCGGAGGGCCTGATTCAGGATAGGCAGTGAGTGGCAATGTAGGATGGAGAAAAGCACCACGGGGTGGTCAGGATGGGGAGGTCAGGAAACTTGCAGTGGCAATGTAGGATAGGTTTCTGAAAAACATTGTAGGGTGGTGCTCATTGTAAGGGTTTCTAACAGGCCATTAACTAGTAGGAGTGAGAAATACATCACGGGGTGGTGTGAATCGGAGGACCTGAATCAAGTTAGACAGTGATTGGCAATGTAGGATTGGGAAAAGCTCCACGGGTTGGTGAGCATGGGTGGTCAGGAAACATGCATTGGCAATGTAGGATTGGTTTCTGAAAAACATCGCCGGTTGGTGCTCCTTGTAAGGGTTTCTAACAACCCATTCACTAGTAGGAGTGAGAAATACATCATGGTGTGGTGTGAATCGGAGGCCCTGAATCAAGTTAGACTTGAGTGGCAATGTAGTATGGAGAAAAGCACCACGGGGTGGTCAACATGGGGAGGTCAGGAAACGTACAGTGGAAATATAGGATAGGTTTCTGAAAAACATCTCGGGGTGGTGCACATTGTAAGGCTTTCAATAAGCCATTCACAAGTAGGAGTGAAAAAACATCACACGGTGGTGTGAATTGGAGGGCCTGAATTAGGATCGGCTGTGAGTGGCAATGTAGAATGGAGAAAAGCACCACGGGTTTGTCAGCATGGGGAGGCAAGGAAACATGCAGTGGCAATGTAGAATAGGTTTCTGATAAACATCGCTGGGTGGTGCGCATTGTAAGCGATTCTAACAGGCCATTCACTAGTAGGATTGAGAACAACATCACGGGGTGGTGTGAATCGGAGGGCCTGAATTAGGATAGGCATTGAGTGGCAATGTGGGATAGAGAAAAGCACCACAGGGTGGTCAGCATGGGGAGGTCAGGACACAGGCAGTGGCAATGTAGGCTAAGTTTTTGAAAAACTTCGTGGGTGGTGAGAATTGTAAGGGTTTCTAACAGGCAATTCACTAGTAGGTGTGAGAAGAACCTCACGGGTTGGTATGAATCGGAGGGCCTCAATTAGGATAGGCATTGAGTTTCAATTTAGGATGGAGAAAAGCACCACAGGGTGGTCAGCATGGGGAGGTGAGGAAACATGCAGTGGCAATGTAGGATAGGTTTCTGAAAAAAAAATGGGGAATGGTGCGCATTGTAAGGGTTTCCAACAGGCAATTCTCTAGTAGGAGTGAGAAAAACATCATGGGGTGGTTTGAATCGGAGGGCCAGAATTATGATAGGCAAGATTGGCAATGTAGGATGGAGAAAAGCACCATGGGATGGTCATCATGGGGAGGTCAGGACACATGCAGTGGCAATGTAGGATATGTTTCTGAAAAACATCTCGGGTGGTGAGAATTGTAAGGTTTTCTAACCTAGCATACACTGGTAGGAGTTAGAAAAACATCACGGGGTGGAGTGAATCGGACGGCCTGAATTATGATAGGCAGTGAGTAGCAATGTAGGATGGAGAAAAGCACCACAGGGTGGTAAGCATGGGGAGGGTAGGAAACATGCAGTGGCAATGTAGGAGAGGTTTCTTAAAAACATCGCGGGGTAGTGCGCATTGTAAGTGTTTCTAACCAGCCATTCACTAGTAGAAGTGAGAAAAACATCACAGGGTGGTGTGAATCGGAGGGCCTGAATCAGGATAGGTAGTGAGTGGCAATGTAGGATGGAGAAAAGCACCACGGCGTGGTCAGGATGGGGAGGTCAGGAAAAGTGCAGTGGCAATGTAGGATAGGTTTCTGAAAAAAAATTAGGGTGGTGCGCATTGTAAGGGTTTCTAACATGCCATTCACTAGTAGGAGTGAGAAAAACATCACGGGGTGGTGTGAATCGGAGGGATAGGCAGTGAGTGGCAATGTAGGATGGAGAAAAGCACCACGGGGTGGTCATCATGGGGAAGTCAGGAAACATGCAGTGGCAATGTAGGATAGGTTTCTGATAAACATCGCTGGGTGGTGCGCATTGTAAGCGATTCTAACAGGCCATTCACTAGTATGATTGAGAACAACATCACGGGGTGGTGTGAATCGGAGGGCCTGAATTAGGAAAGGAATTGAATGGCAATGTAGGATAGAGAAAAGCACCACAGGGTGGTCAGCATGGGGAGGTCAGGACACAGGCATTGGCAATGTAGGATAGGTTTTTGAAAAAAATCGCGGGTGGTGAGAATTGTAAGGGTTTCTAACAGGCAATTCATTAGTAGGAGTGAGAAAAACATCAGGGGTGGTGCGAATCGAAGGGCCTGAATTATGATAGGCAGTGAGTGGCAATGTAGGATGGAGAAAACCACCACAGTGTGGTCAGCCTGGGGAGCTCAGGAAACATGCAGTGGCAAAGTACGATAGGTTTCTGAAAAACGTCGCGGGGTTGTTCGCATTGTAAGGTTTTGTAGAAGGCATTCACTAGTAGGAGTGAGAAAAACATCACGTGGTGGTGTGAATCGGAGTGGCTGAATTAGTGTAGGCAGTTAGTGGCAATGAAGAATGGAGAAAAGCACCAGGGGTGGTCAACATGGGGAGGTCAGGAAACATGTAATGGCAAAGTAGGATAGGTTTCTGAAAAACATCACGGGGTGGTGCACATTGTAAGGCTTTCTAACAAGCCATTCACAAGTAGGAGTGAAAAAAACATCACAGGGTGGTGTGAATCGGAGGGTCTGAATTAGGATAGGCTGTGAGTGGCAATGTAGGATGGAGAAAAGTACCACGGGTTTGTCAGCATGAGGAGGTAAGGAAACATGCTGAGGCAATGTAGAATAGGTTTCTGATAAGCATCGCTGGGTGGTGCCTATTGTAAGGGTTTCTAACAGGCCATTCACTAGTAGGAGTGAGAACAACATCACACGGTGGTGTGAATCGGAGGCCCTGAATTAGGATAGGCAGTGAGTGGCAATTTAGAATGGAGAAAACACCACAGAGTGGTCAGCATGGGGAGGTCAGGAAACATGCAGTGGTAATGTATGATAGGTTTCTAAAAAAAAAAGCGGGGTGGTGCGCATTGTAAGGGTTTCTAACAGGCCATTCACTAGTAGGAGTGAGAAAAACATCACGGCATTGTGTGAATCAGAGGGCCTGAATTACGATAGGCAGTGAGTGGCATCATAAAATGGGGATAAGCACCATGGTGTGGTCAGCATGGGGAGGTCAGGAAACATGCAGTGGCAATGTAGGATACGTTTCTGAAAAACATCGCAGAGTTGGGCGCATTATAAGGGTTTCTAACAGGCCATTTACTAGTAGGAGTGAGAAAAACATCACGGTGTGGTGTGAATCGGAGGGCCTGAATTAGGATAAGCATTGAGTGGCAAAGTAGGATGGAGAAAAGCACCACAGGGTTGTCAGCATGGGGAGGTCAGGAAACATGCATTGGCAATGTAGATACGTTTCTGAAAAACCTCGCCAGGTTGTGCGCATTGTAAGTGTTTCCAACATGCCATTCAATAGTAGGAGTGAGAAAAACATCACGGTGTGGTGTGAATCAGAGTGCCTGAATTAGGATAAGCATTCACTGGCAAAGTAGGATGGAGAAAAGCACCACAGGGTGGTTAGCATGGGAGGTCAGTAAACATGCAGTGGCAATGTAGGATAGTTTTCTGAAAAAAAAGTGGGGTGGTGCGCATTGTAAGGGTTTCTAACAGGCCATTCACTAGTAGGAGTGAGAAAAACTTCACGGGGTGGTGTGAATCGGAGGGCCTGAGTTAGGATAGGCAGTGAGTGGCAATGTAGGATGGAGAAAATCACCACGGGGTGGTCAGCATGGGGAGCTCAGGAAACATGCACTGGCAAAGTAGGATAGGTTTCTGAAAAACATTGCCGGGTGTTGCGCATTGTAAGGCTTTCTGACAGGCCATTCACGATTAGGAGTGAGAAAAACATCAACGGGTGGTGTGAATAGGAGGCCTGAATTAGGATAGGCAGTGAGTGGCAACGTAGGATGGAGAAAAGCACCACGGGGTGGTCAGCATGGGCAGGTCAGGAATCATGCAGTGGCAATGTAGAATAGGTTTCTGAAAAACATTGTGGGCTGGTGCTCATTGTAAGGGTTTCTAAAATGCCTTTCACTAGTAGGAGTGAGAAAAACATCACGGGGTGGTGGGAATCGCAGGGCCTGAGTCAGGATAGGCCGTGGGTGGCAATGTAGGATGGAGAAAAGCACCAAGGGTTGGTGATCATGGAGAGGGCCGGAAATATCCAATGGCAATTTAGGATAGGTTTCTGAAAAACATTGCGGGGTTGTGCGCATTGTAAGGGTTTGTAGAAGGCCATTCACTAGTAGGAGTGAGAAAATCATCACAGGGTGGTGTGAAGCGGAGGGCCTGAATTAGGATAGGCAGTGAGTGGGAATGAAGAATGGAGAAAAGCACCACGGGGTGGTCATCATGGGGAGGCCAGGAAACATGCAGTGGCAATGTAGGATATTTTTTGATAAACAACACTGGGTGCTGCGGATTTTAAGGGTTTCCAACAGGCCATTCACTAGTAGGATTGAGAAAAACATCACGGGGTCGTGTGAATCAGATGTTCTGAATTATGATAGGCAGTGAGTGCAATGTAGGATGGAGAAAAGCACCACAGGGTGGTCAGCATGGGGAGGTCAGGAAACATGCAGTGGCAATGTAGGATAGGTTTCTGAAAAACATCTCCGCGTAGTGCGCATTGTAAGGGTTTCTAACTGGCCATTTACTAGTAGGAGTGAGAAATACATCATGGTGTGGTGTGAATTGGAGGGCCTGAATCAAGTTAGACAGTGAGTGTCAATGAAGGATGGAGAAAAGCACCACGGGTTGGTGAGCATGGGGAGGTCAGGAAACATGCATTGGCAATGTACGATAAGTTTCTGAAAAACGACGTGGGGTTGTTCGCATTGTAAGGGTTTGTAGAAGGCCATTCACTAGTAGGAGTGAGAAAAACATCACGTGGTGGTGTGAATCGGAGGGGCTGAATTAGTATAGGCAGTGAGTGGCAATGAAGAATGGAGAAAAGCACCAGGGGTGGTCAACATGGGGAGGTCAGGAAACATGTAAGGGCAATGTAGGATAGGTTTCTCAAAAACATCACGTGGTGGTGCACATTGTAAGGCTTTCTAACAAGCCATTCACAAGTAGGAGTGAAAAAATCATCACAGGGTGGTGTGAATCAGAGGGTCTGAATTAGGATAGGCTGTGAGTGGCAATGTAGGATGGAGAAAACACCACAGGTTGGTCAGCATGGGGAGGTCAGGAAACATGCAGTGGTAATGTATGATAGGTTTCTGAAAAAAAGCGGGGTGGTGCGCATTGTAAGGGTTTCTAACAGGCCATTCACTAGTAGGAGTGAGAAAAACATCACGTGGTGGTGTGAATCGGAGTGGCTGAATTAGTGTAGGCAGTTATTGGCAATGAAGAATGGAGAAAAGCACCAGGGGTGGTCAACATGGGTAGGTCAGGAAACATGTAATGGCAATGTAGTATAGGTTTCTGAAAAACATCACGGGGTGGTGCACATTGTAAGGTTTTCTAAAAAGCCATTCACAAGTAGGAGTGAAAAAAACAGCACAGGGTGGTGTGAATCGGAGGGTCTGAATTAGGATAGGCTGTGAGTGGCAATGTAGCATGGAGAAAAGTACCACGGGTTTGTCAGCATGAGGAGGTAAGTAAACATGCAGAGGCAATGTAGAATAGGTTTCTGATAAGCATCGCTGGGTGGTGCGTATTGTAAGGGTTTCTAACAGGCCATTCACTAGTAGGAGTGAGAACAACATCACGCGGTGGTGTGAATCGGAGGCCCTGAATTAGGATAGGCAGTGAGTGGCAATTTAGGATGGAGAAAACACCACAGGGTGGTCAGCATGGGGAGGTCAGGAAACATGCAGTGGTAATGTATGATAGGTTTCTAAAAAAAAAATCGGGGTGGTGCGCATTGTAAGGGTTTCTAACAGGCCATTCACTAGTAGGAGTGAGAAAAACATCACGGCATTGTGTGAATCAGAGGGCCTGAATTAGGATAGGCAGTGAGTGGCATCATAAAATGGGGATAAGCACCATGGTGTGGTCAGCATGGGGAGGTCAGGAAACATGCAGTGGCAATGTAGGATACGTTTCTGAAAAACATCGCAGAGTGGGGCGCATTATAAGGGTTTCTAACAGGCCATTTACTAGTAGGAGTGAGAAAAACATCACGGTGTGGTGTGAATCGGAGGGCCTGAATTAGGATAAGCATTGAGTGGCAAAGTAGGATGGAGAAAAGCACCACAGGGGTGTCAGCATGGGGAGGTCAGGAAACATGCATTGGCAATGTAGATACGTTTCTGAAAAACCTCGCCAGGTCGTGCGCATTGTAAGGGTTTCCAACATGCCATTCAATAGTAGGAGTGAGAAAAACATCACGGTGTGGTGTGAATCAGAGTGCCTGAATTAGGATAAGCATTCACTGGCCAAGTAGGATGGAGAAAAGCACCACAGGGTGGTTAGCATGGGAGGTCAGTAAACATGCAGTGGCAATGTAGGATAGTTTTCTGAAAAAAAAGTGGGGTGGTGCGCATTGTAAGGGTTTCTAACAGGCCATTCACTAGTAGGAGTGAGAAAAACTTCACGGGGTGGTGTGAATCGGAGGGCCTGAGTTAGGATAGGCAGTGAGTGGCAATGTAGGATGGAGAAAATCACCATGGGGTGGTCAGCATGGGGAGCTCAGGAAACATGCACTGGCAAAGTAGGATAGGTTTCTGAAAAACATTGCCGGGTGTTGCGCATTGTAAGGCTTTCTGACAGGCTATTCACGATTAGGAGTGAGAAAAACATCAACGGGTGGTGTGAATAGGAGGCCTGAATTAGGATAGGCAGTGAGTGGCAACGTAGGATGGAGAAAAGCACCACGGGGTGGTCAGCATGGGCAGGTCAGGAATCATGCAGTGGCAATGTAGAATAGGTTTCTAAAAAACATTGTGGGCTGGTGCTCATTGTAAGGGTTTCTAAAATGCCTTTCACTAGTAGGAGTGAGAAAAACATCACGGGGTGGTGGGAATCGCAGGGCCTGAGTCAGGATAGGCCGTGGGTGGCAATGTAGGATGGAGAAAAGCACCAAGGGTTGGTGATCATGGAGAGGGCCGGAAATATCCAATGGCAATTTAGGATAGGTTTCTGAAAAACATTGCGGGGTTGTGCGCATTGTAAGGGTTTGTAGAAGGCCATTCACTAGTAGGAGTGAGAAAATCATCACAGGGTGGTGTGAAGCGGAGGGCCTGAATTAGGATAGGCAGTGAGTGGGAATGAAGAATGGAGAAAAGCACCACGGGGTGGTCATCATGGGGAGGCCAGGAAACATGCAGTGGCAATGTAGGATATTTTTTGATAAACAACACTGGGTGCTGCGGATTTTAAGGGTTTCCAACAGGCCATTCACTAGTAGGATTGAGAAAAACATCACGGGGTCGTGTGAATCAGATGTTCTGAATTATGATAGGCAGTGAGTGCAATGTAGGATGGAGAAAAGCACCACAGGGTGGTCAGCATGGGGAGGTCAGGAAACATGCAGTGGCAAAGTAGAATAGGTTTCTGAAAAACATCGCCGGGTATTGCGCATTGTAAGTCTTTCTAACAGGCCATTCACTAGTAGGAGTGAGAAAAACATCACGGGGCGGTGTCAATAGGAGGGCCTGAATTAGGATAGGCGTGAGTGTCAAAGTAAAATAGAGAAAAGCACCAAGGGGTGGTCAGGATTGGGAGGTCAGGAAACATGCAGTGGCAATGTAGGATAGGTTTCTGAAAAACATCTCCGCGTAGTGCGCATTGTAAGGGTTTCTAACTGGCCATTTACTAGTAGGAGTGAGAAATACATCATGGTGTGGTGTGAATTGGAGGGCCTGAATCAAGTTAGACAGTGAGTGTCAATGAAGGATGGAGAAAAGAACCACGGGTTGGTGAGCATGGGGAGGTCAGGAAACATGCATTGGCAATGTACGATAAGTTTCAGAAAAACGACGCGGGGTTGTTCGCATTGTAAGGGTTTGTAGAAGGCCATTCACTAGTAGGAGTGAGAAAAACATCACGTGGTGGTGTGAATCGGAGGGGCTGAATTAGTATAGGCAGTGAGTGGCAATGAAGAATGGAGAAAAGCACCAGGGGTGGTCAACATGGGGAGGTCAGGAAACATGTAAGGGCAATGTAGGATAGGTTTCTCAAAAACATCACGTGGTGGTGCACATTGTAAGGCTTTCTAACAAGGCATTCACAAGTAGGAGTGAAAAAATCATCACAGGGTGGTGTGAATCAGAGGGTCTGAATTAGGATAGGCTGTGAGTGGCAATGTAGGATGGAGAAAACACCACAGGGTGGTCAGCATGGGGAGGTCAGGAAACATGCAGTGGTAATGTATGATAGGTTTCTGAAAAAAAGCGGGGTGGTGCGCATTGTAAGGGTTTCTAACAGGCCATTCACTAGTAGGAGTGAGAAAAACATCACGTGGTGGTGTGAATCGGAGTGGCTGAATTAGTGTAGGCAGTTATTGGCAATGAAGAATGGAGAAAAGCACCAGTGGTGGTCAACATGGGGAGGTCAGGAAACATGTAAGGGCAATGTAGGATAGGTTTCTCAAAAACATCACGTGGTGGTGCACATTGTAAGGCTTTCTAACAAGCCATTCACAAGTAGGAGTGAAAAAATCATCACAGGGTGGTGTGAATCAGAGGGTCTGAATTAGGATAGGCTGTGAGTGGCAAAGTAGGATGGAGAAAACACCACAGGGTGGTCAGCATGGGGAGGTCAGGAAACATGCAGTGGTAATGTATGATAGGTTTCTGAAAAAAAGCGGGGTGGTGCGCATTGTAAGGGTTTCTAACAGGCCATTCACTAGTAGGAGTGAGAAAAACATCACGTGGTGGTGTGAATCGGAGTGGCTGAATTAGTGTAGGCAGTTATTGGCAATGAAGAATGGAGAAAAGCAGCAGGGGTGGTCAACAGGGGGAGGTCAGGAAACATGTAATGGCAATGTAGGATAGGTTTCTGAAAAACATCACGGGGTGGTGCACATTGTAAGGTTTTCTAACAAGCCATTCACAAGTAGGAGTGAAAAAAACAGCACAGGGTGGTGTGAATCGGAGGGTCTGAATTAGGATAGGCTGCGAGTGGCAATGTAGCATGGAGAAAAGTACCACGGGTTTGTCAGCATGAGGAGGTAAGGAAACATGCTGAGGCAATGTAGAATAGGTTTCTGATAAGCATCGCTGGGTGGTGCGTATTGTAAGGGTTTCTAACAGGCCATTCACTAGTAGGAGTGAGAACAACATCACGCGGTGGTGTGAATCGGAGGCCCTGAATTAGGATAGGCAGTGAGTGGCAATTTAGGATGGAGAAAACACCACAGGGTGGTCAGCATGGGGAGGTCAGGAAACATGCAGTGGTAATGTATGATAGCTTTCTGAAAAAAAAATCGGGGTGGTGCGCATTGTAAGGGTTTCTAACAGGCCATTCACTAGTATGAGTGAGAAAAACATCACGGCATTGTGTGAATCAGAGGGCCTGAATTAGGATAGGCAGTGAGTGGCATCATAAAATGGGGATAAGCACCATGGTGTGGTCAGCATGGGGAGGTCAGGAAACATGCAGTGGCAATGTAGGATACGTTTCTGAAAAACATCGCAGAGTGGGGCGCATTATAAGGGTTTCTAACAGGCCATTTACTAGTAGGAGTGAGAAAAACATCACGGTGTGGTGTGAATCGGAGGGCCTGAATTAGGATAAGCATTGAGTGGCAAAGTAGGATGGAGAAAAGCACCACAGGGTTGTCAGCATGGGGAGGTCAGGAAACATGCATTGGCAATGTAGATACGTTTCTGAAAAACCTCGCCAGGTTGTGCGCATTGTAAGGGTTTCCAACATGCCATTCAATAGTAGGAGTGAGAAAAACATCACGGTGTGGTGTGAATCAGAGTGCCCGAATTAGGATAAGCATTCACTGGCCAAGTAGGATGGAGAAAAGCACCACAGGGTGGTTAGCATGGGAGGTCAGTAAACATGCAGTGGCAATGTAGGATAGTTTTCTGAAAAAAAAGTGGGGTGGTGCGCATTGTAAGGGTTTCTAACAGGCCATTCACTAGTAGGAGTGAGAAAAACTTCACGGGGTGGTGTGAATCGGAGGGCCTGAGTTAGGATAGGCAGTGAGTGGCAATGTAGGATGGAGAAAATCACCACGGGGTGGTCAGCATGGGGAGCTCAGGAAACATGCACTGGCAAAGTAGGATAGGTTTCTGAAAAACATTGCCGGGTGTTGCGCATTGTAAGGCTTTCTGACAGGCCATTCACGATTAGGAGTGAGAAAAACATCAACGGGTGGTGTGAATAGGAGGCCTGAATTAGGATAGGCAGTGAGTGGCAACGTAGGATGGAGAAAAGCACCACGGGGTGGTCAGCATGGGCAGGTCAGGAATCATGCAGTGGCAATGTAGAATAGGTTTCTGAAAAACATTGTGGGCTGGTGCTCATTGTAAGGGTTTCTAAAATGCCTTTCACTAGTAGGAGTGAGAAAAACATCACGGGGTGGTGGGAATCGCAGGGCCTGAGTCAGGATAGGCCGTGGGTGGCAATGTAGGATGGAGAAAAGCACCAAGGGTTGGTGATCATGGAGAGGGCCGGAAATATCCAATGGCAATTTAGGATAGGTTTCTGAAAAACATTGCGGGGTTGTGCGCATTGTAAGGGTTTGTAGAAGGCCATTCACTAGTAGGAGTGAGAAAATCATCACAGGGTGGTGTGAAGCGGAGGGCCTGAATTAGGATAGGCAGTGAGTGGGAATGAAGAATGGAGAAAAGCACCACGGGGTGGTCATCATGGGGAGGCCAGAAACATGCAGTGGCAATGTAGGATATTTTTTGATAAACAACACTGGGTGCTGCGGATTTTAAGGCTTTCTAACAGGCCATTCACTAGTAGGAGTGAGAAAAACATCACGGGGCGGTGTCAATAGGAGGGCCTGAATTAGGATAGGCGTGAGTGGCAAAGTAAAATAGAGAAAAGCACCACGGGGTGGTCAGGATAGGGAGGTCAGGAAACATGCAGTGGCAATGTAGGATAGGTTTCTGAAAAACATCTCCGCGTAGTGCGCATTTCAAGGGTTTCTAACTGGCCATTTACTAGTAGGAGTGAGAAATACATCATGGTGTGGTGTGAATTGGAGGGCCTGAATCAAGTTAGACAGTGAGTGTCAATGAAGGATGGAGAAAAGAACCACGGGTTGGTGAGCATGGGGAGGTCAGGAAACATGCATTGGCAATGTACGATAAGTTTCTGAAAAACGACGCGGGGTTGTTCGCATTGTAAGGGTTTGTAGAAGGCCATTCACTAGTAGGAGTGAGAAAAACATCACGTGGTCGTGTGAATCGGAGGGGCTGAATTAGTATAGGCAGTGAGTGGCAATGAAGAATGGAGAAAAGCACCAGGGGTGGTCAACATGGGGAGGTCAGGAAACATGTAAGGGCAATGTAGGATAGGTTTCTCAAAAACATCACGTGGTGGTGCACATTTTAAGGCTTTCTAACAAGCCATTCACAAGTAGGAGTGAAAAAATCATCACAGGGTGGTGTGAATCAGAGGGTCTGAATTAGGATAGGCTGTGAGTGGCAATGTAGAATGGAGAAAACACCACAGGGTGGTCAGCATGGGGAGGTCAGGAAACATACAGTGGTAATGTATGATATGTTTCTGAAAAAAGCGGGGTGGTGCGCATTGTAAGGGTTTCTAACAGGCCATTCACTAGTAGGAGTGAGAAAAACATCACGTGGTGGTGTGAATCGGAGTGGCTGAATTAGTGTAGGCAGTTATTGGCAATGCAGAATGGAGAAAAGCACCAGGGGTGGTCAACATGGGGAGGTCAGGAAACATGTAATGGCAATGTAGGATAGGTTTCTGAAAAACATCACGGGGTGGTGCACATTGTAAGGTTTTCTAACAAGCCATTCACAAGTAGGAGTGAAAAAAACAGCACAGGGTGGTGTGAATCGGAGGGTCTGAATTAGGATAGGCTGTGAGTGGCAATGTAGCATGGAGAAAAGTACCACGGGTTTGTCAGCATGAGGAGGTAAGGAAACATGCAGAGGCAATGTAGAATAGGTTTCTGATAAGCATCGCTGGGTGGTGCGTATTGTAAGGGTTTCTAACAGGCCATTCACTAGTAGGAGTGAGAACAACATCACACGGTGGTGTGAATCGGAGGCCCTGAATTAGGATAGGCAGTGAGCGGCAATTTAGGATGGAGAAAACACCACAGGGTGGTCAGCATGGGGAGGTCAGGAAACATGCAGTGGTAATGTATGATAGCTTTCTGAAAAAAAAAAGCGGGGTGGTGCACATTGTAAGGGTTTCTAACAGGCCATTCACTAGTAGGAGAGAGAAAAACATCACGGCATGGTGTGAATCTGAGGGCCTGAATTAGGATAGGCAGTGAGTGGCAATTTAGGATGGAGAAAAGCACCACAGGGTGGTTAGCATGGGAGGTCAGTAAACATGCAGTGGCAATGTAGGATAGTTTTCTGAAAAAAAAGTGGGGTGGTGCGCATTGTAAGGGTTTCTAACAGGCCATTCACTAGTAGGAGTGAGAAAAACTTCACGGGGTGGTGTGAATCGGAGGGCCTGAGTTAGGATAGGCAGTGAGTGGCAATGTAGGATGGAGAAAAGCACCACGGGGTGGTCAGCATGGGGAGGTCAGGAAACATGCACTGGCAAAGTAGGATAGGTTTCTGAAAAACATTGCCGGGTGTTGCGCATTGTAAGGCTTTCTGACAGGCCATTCACGATTAGGAGTGAGAAAAACATCACGGGGTGGTGTGAATAGGAGGCCTGAATTAGGATAGGCAGTGAGTGGCAACGTAGGATGGAGAAAAGCACCACGGGGTGGTCAGCATGGGGAGGTCAGGAATCATGCAGTGGCAATGTAGAATAGGTTTCTGAAAAGCATTGTGGGCTGGTGCTCATTGTAAGGGTTTCTAAAATGCCTTTCACTAGTAGGAGTGAGAAAAATATCACGGGGTGGTGGGAATCGCAGGGCCTGAGTCAGGATAGGCCGTGGGTGGCAATGTAGGATGGAGAAAAGCACCAAGGGTTGGTGATCATGGAGAGGGCCGGAAATATCCAATGGCAATTTAGGATAGGTTTCTGAAAAATATTGCGGGGTTGTGCGCATTGTAAGGGTTTGTAGAAGGTCATTCACTAGAAGGAGTGAGAATATCATCACAGCGTGGTGTGAAGCGGAGGGCCTGAATTAGGATCGCCAGTGATTGGGAATGTAGAATGGAGAAAAGCACCACGGGGTGCTCATCATGGGGAGGCCAGGAAACATGCAGTGGCAATGTAGGATATTTTTTGATAAACAACACTGGGTGCTGCGGATTTTAAGGGTTTCCAACAGGCCATTCACAGTAGGAGTGAGAAAAACATCACGGGGTCGTGTGAATCAGATGTTCTGAATTATGATAGGCAGTGGGTGCAATGTAGGATGGAGAAAAGCACCACTGGGTGGTCAGCATGGGGAGGTCAGGAAACATGCAGTGGCAAAGTAGAATAGGTTTCTGAAAAACATCGCCGGGTATTGCGCATTGTAAGTCTTTCTAACAGGCCATTCACTAGTAGGAGTGAGAAAAACATCACGAGGCGGTGTCAATAGGAGGGCCTGAATTAGGATAGGCAGTGAGTGGCAAAGTAAAATAGAGAAAAGCACCACGGGGTGGTCAGGATTGGGAGGTCAGGAAACATGCAGTGGCAATGTTGGATAGGTTTCTGAAAAACATCTCCGCGTAGTGCGCATTGTAAGGGTTTCTAACTGGCCATTTACTAGTAGGAGTGAGAAATACATCATGGTGTGGTGTGAATTGGAGGGCCTGAATCAAGTTAGACAGTGAGTGTCAATGAAGGATGGAGAAAAGCACCACGGGTTGGTGAGCATGGGGAGGTCAGGAAACATGCATTGGCAATGTACGATAAGTGTCTGAAAAACGACGCGGGGTTGTTCGCATTCTAAGGGTTTGTAGAAGGCCATTCACTAGTAGGAGTGAGAAAAACATCACGTGGTGGTGTGAATCGGAGGGGCTGAATTAGTATAGGCAGTGAGTGGCAATGAAGAATGGAGAAAAGCACCAGGGGTGGTCAACATGGGGAGGTCAGGAAACATGTAAGGGCAATGTAGGATAGGTTTCTCAAAAACATCACGTGGTGGTGCACATTGTAAGGCTTTCTAACAAGCCATTCACAAGTAGGAGTGAAAAAATCATCACAGGGTGGTGTGAATCAGAGGGTCTGAATTAGGATAGGCTGTGAGTGGCAATGTAGGATGGAGAAAACACCACAGGGTGGTCAGCATGGGGAGGTCAGGAAACATGCAGTGGTAATGTATGATAGGTTTCTGAAAAAAAGCGGGGTGGTGCACATTGTAAGGGTTTCTAACAGGCCATTCACTAGTAGGAGTGAGAAAAACATCACGTGGTGGTGTGAATCGGAGTGGCTGAATTAGTGTAGGCAGTTATTGGCAATGAAGAATGGAGAAAAGCACCAGGGGTGGTCAACAGGGGGAGGTCAGGAAACATGTAATGGCAATGTAGGATAGGTTTCTGAAAAACATCACGGGGTGGTGCACATTGTAAGGTTTTCTAACAAGCCATTCACAAGTAGGAGTGAAAAAAACAGCACAGGGTGGTGTGAATCGGAGGGTCTGAATTAGGATAGGCTGCGAGTGGCAATGTAGCATGGAGAAAAGTACCACGGGTTTGTCAGCATGAGGAGGTAAGGAAACATGCTGAGGCAATGTAGAATAGGTTTCTGATAAGCATCGCTGGGTGGTGCGTATTGTAAGGGTTTCTAACAGGCCATTCACTAGTAGGAGTGAGAACATCACGCGGTGGTGTGAATCGGAGGCCCTGAATTAGGATAGGCAGTGAGTGGCAATTTAGGATGGAGAAAACACCACAGGGTGGTCAGCATGGGGAGGTCAGGAAACATGCAGTGGTAATGTATGATAGCTTTCTGAAAAAAAAAAGCGGGGTGGTGCGCATTGTAAGGGTTTCTAACAGGCCATTCACTAGTAGGAGTGAGAAAAACATCACGGCATTGTGTGAATCAGAGGGCCTGAATTAGGATAGGCAGTGAGTGGCATCATAAAATGGGGATAAGCACCATGGTGTGGTCAGCATGGGGAGGTCAGGAAACATGCAGTGGCAATGTAGGATACGTTTCTGAAAAACATCGCAGAGTGGGGCGCATTATAAGGGTTTCTAACAGGCCATTTACTAGTAGGAGTGAGAAAAACATCATGGTGTGGTGTGAATCGGAGGGCCTGAATTAGGATAAGCATTGAGTGGCAAAGTAGGATGGAGAAAAGCACCACAGAGTTGTCAGCATGGGGAGGTCAGGAAACATGCATTGGCAATGTAGATACGTTTCTGAAAAACCTCGCCAGGTTGTGCGCATTGTAAGGGTTTCCAACATGCCATTCAATAGTAGGAGTGAGAAAAACATCACGGTGTGGTGTGAATCAGAGTGCCCGAATTAGGATAAGCATTCACTGGCAAAGTAGGATGGAGAAAAGCACCACAGGGTGGTTAGCATGGGAGGTCAGTAAACATGCAGTGGCAATGTAGGATAGTTTTCTGAAAAAAAAGTGGGGTGGTGCGCATTGTAAGGGTTTCTAACAGGCCATTCACTAGTAGGAGTGAGAAAAACTTCACGGGGTGGTGTGAATCGGAGGGCCTGAGTTAGGATAGGCAGTGAGTGGCAATGTAGGATGGAGAAAATCACCACGGGGTGGTCAGCATGGGGAGCTCAGGAAACATGCACTGGCAAAGTAGGATAGGTTTCTGAAAAACATTGCCGGGTGTTGCGCATTGTAAGGCTTTCTGACAGGCCATTCACGATTAGGAGTGAGAAAAACATCAACGGGTGGTGTGAATAGGAGGCCTGAATTAGGATAGGCAGTGAGTGGCAACGTAGGATGGAGAAAAGCACCACGGGGTGGTCAGCATGGGCAGGTCAGGAATCATGCAGTGGCAATGTAGAATAGGTTTCTGAAAAACATTGTGGGCTGGTGCTCATTGTAAGGGTTTCTAAAATGCCTTTCACTAGTAGGAGTGAGAAAAACATCACGGGGTGGTGGGAATCGCAGGGCCTGAGTCAGGATAGGCCGTGGGTGGCAATGTAGGATGGAGAAAAGCACCAAGGGTTGGTGATCATGGAGAGGGCCGGAAATATCCAATGGCAATTTAGGATAGGTTTCTGAAAAACATTGCGGGGTTGTGCGCATTGTAAGGGTTTGTAGAAGGCCATTCACTAGTAGGAGTGAGAAAATCATCACAGGGTGGTGTGAAGCGGAGGGCCTGAATTAGGATAGGCAGTGAGTGGGAATGAAGAATGGAGAAAAGCACCACGGGGTGGTCATCATGGGGAGGCCAGGAAACATGCAGTGGCAATGTAGGATATTTTTTGATAAACAACACTGGGTGCTGCGGATTTTAAGGGTTTCCAACAGGCCATTCACTAGTAGGATTGAGAAAAACATCACGGGGTCGTGTGAATCAGATGTTCTGAATTATGATAGGCAGTGAGTGCAATGTAGGATGGAGAAAAGCACCACTGGGTGGTCAGCATGGGGAGGTCAGGAAACATGCAGTGGCAAAGTAGAATAGGTTTCTGAAAAACATCGCCGGGTATTGCGCATTGTAAGGCTGTCTAACAGGCCATTCACTAGTAGGAGTGAGAAAAACATCACGGGGCGGTGTCAATAGGAGGGCCTGAATTAGGATAGGCGTGAGTGGCAAAGTAAAATAGAGAAAAGCACCACGGGGTGGTCAGGATAGGGAGGTCAGGAAACATGCAGTGGCAATGTAGGATAGGTTTCTGAAAAACATCTCCGCGTAGTGCGCATTGCAAGGGTTTCTAACTGGCCATTTACTAGTAGGAGTGAGAAATACATCATGGTGTGGTGTGAATTGGAGGGCCTGAATCAAATTAGACAGTGAGTGTCAATGAAGGATGGAGAAAAGAACCACGGGTTGGTGAGCATGGGGAGGTCAGGAAACATGCATTGGCAATGTACGATAAGTTTCTGAAAAACGACGCGGGGTTGTTCGCATTGTAAGGGTTTGTAGAAGGCCATTCACTAGTAGGAGTGAGAAAAACATCACGTGGTGGTGTGAATCGGAGGGGCTGAATTAGTATAGGCAGTGAGTGGCAATGAAGAATGGAGAAAAGCACCAGGGGTGGTCAACATGGGGAGGTCAGGAAACATGTAAGGGCAATGTAGGATAGGTTTCTCAAAAACATCACGTGGTGGTGCACATTGTAAGGCTTTCTAACAAGCCATTCACAAGTAGGAGTGAAAAAATCATCACAGGGTGGTGTGAATCAGAGGGTCTGAATTAGGATAGGCTGTGAGTGGCAATGTAGGATGGAGAAAACACCACAGGGTGGTCAGCATGGGGAGGTCAGGAAACATACAGTGGTAATGTATGATAGGTTTCTGAAAAAAAGCGGGGTGGTGCGCATTGTAAGGGTTTCTAACAGGCCATTCACTAGTAGGAGTGAGAAAAACATCACGTGGTGGTGTGAATCGGAGTGGCTGAATTAGTGTAGGCAGTTATTGGCAATGCAGAATGGAGAAAACCACCAGGGGTGGTCAACATGGGGAGGTCAGGAAACATGTAATGGCAATGTAGGATAGGTTTCTGAAAAACATCACGGGGTGGTGCACATTGTAAGGTTTTCTAACAAGCCATTCACAAGTAGGAGTGAAAAAAACAGCACAGGGTGGTGTGAATCGGAGGGTCTGAATTAGGATAGGCTGTGAGTGACAATGTAGCATGGAGAAAAGTACCACGGGTTTGTCAGCATGAGGAGGTAAGGAAACATGCAGAGGCAATGTAGAATAGGTTTCTGATAAGCATCGCTGGGTGGTGCGTATTGTAAGGGTTTCTAACAGGCCATTCACTAGTAGGAGTGAGAACAACATCACACGGTGGTGTGAATCGGAGGCCCTGAATTAGGATAGGCAGTGAGTGGCAATTTAGGATGGAGAAAACACCACAGGGTGGTCAGCATGGGGAGGTCAGGAAACATGCAGTGGTAATGTATGATAGCTTTCTGAAAAAAAAAGCGGGGTGGTGCACATTGTAAGGGTTTCTAACAGGCCATTCACTAGTAGGAGTGAGAAAAACATCACGGCATGGTGTGAATCTGAGGGCCTGAATTAGGATAGGCAGTGAGTGGCATCATAAAATGGGGATAAGCACCATGGTGTGGTCAGCATGGGGAGGTCAGGAAACATGCAGTGACAATGTAGGATACGTTTCTGAAAAACATCGCAGAGTGGGGCGCATTATAAGGGTTTCTAACAGGCCATTTACTAGTAGGAGTGAGAAAAACATCACGGTGTGGTGTGAATCGGAGGGCCTGAATTAGGATAAGCATTGAGTGGCAAAGTAGGATGGAGAAAAGCACCAGAGGGTTGTCAGCATGTGGAGGTCAGGAAACATGCATTGGCAATGTAGATACGTTTCTGAAAAACCTCGCCAGGTTGTGCGAATTGTAAGGGTTTCCAACATGCCATTCAATAGTAGGAGTGAGAAAAACATCACGGTGTGGTGTCAATCAGAGTGCCTGAATTAGGATAAGCATCCACTGGCAAAGTTGGATGGAGAAAAGCACCACAGGGTGGTTAGCATGGGAGGTCAGTAAACATGCAGTGGCAATGTAGGATAGTTTTCTGAAAAAAAGTGGGGTGGTGCGCATTGTAAGGGTTTCTAACAGGCCATTCACTAGTAGGAGTGAGAAAAACTTCACGGGGTGGTGTGAATCGGAGGGCCTGAGTTAGGATAGGCAGTGAGTGGCAATGTAGGATGGAGAAAAGCACCACGGGGTGGTCAGCATGGGGAGGTCAGGAAACATGCACTGGCAAAGTAGGATAGGTTTCTGAAAAACATTGCCGGGTGTTGCGCATTGTAAGGCTTTCTGACAGGCCATTCACGATTAGGAGTGAGAAAAACATCACGGGGTGGTGTGAATAGGAGGCCTGAATTAGGATAGGCAGTGAGTGGCAACGTAGGAAGGAGAAAAGCACCACGGGGTGGTCAGCATGGGGAGGTCAGGATCATGCAGTGGCAATGTAGAATAGGTTTCTGAAAAGCATTGTGGCCTGGTGCTCATTGTAAGGGTTTCTAAAATGCCTTTCACTAGTAGGAGTGAGAAAAACATCACGGGGTGGTGGGAATCGCAGGGCCTGAGTCAGGATAGGCCGTGGGTGGCAATGTAGGATGGAGAAAAGCACCAAGGGTTGGTGATCATGGAGAGGGCCGGAAATATCCAATGGCAATTTAGGATAGGTTTCTGAAAAACATTGCGGGGTTGTGCGCATTGTAAGGGTTTGTAGAAGGTCATTCACTAGAAGGAGTGAGAAAATCATCACAGGGTGGTGTGAAGCGGAGGGCCTGAATTAGGATAGGCAGTGAGTGGGAATGAAGAATGGAGAAAAGCACCACGGGGTGGTCATCATGGGGAGGCCAGGAAACATGCAGTGGCAATGTAGGATATTTTTTGATAAACAACACTGGGTGCTGCGGATTTTAAGGGTTTCCAACAGGCCATTCACTAGTAGGAGTGAGAAAAACATCACGGGGTCGTGTGAATCAGATGTTCTGAATTATGATAGGCAGTGAGTGCAATGTAGGATGGAGAAAAGCACCACTGGGTGGTCAGCATGGGGAGGTCAGGAAACATGCAGTGGCAAAGTAGAATAGGTTTCTGAAAAACATCGCTGGGTATTGCGCATTGTAAGGCTTTCTAACAGGCCATTCACTAGTAGGAGTGAGAAAAACATCACGGGGCGGTGTCAATAGGAGGGCCTGAATTAGGATAGGCAGTGAGTGGCAAAGTAAAATAGAGAAAAGCACCACGGGGTGGTCAGGATTGGGAGGTCAGGAAACATGCAGTGGCAATGTAGGATAGGTTTCTGAAAAACATCTCCGCGTAGTGCGCATTGTAAGGGTTTCTAACAGGCCATTCACTAGTAGGAGTGAGAAATACATTATGGTGTGGTGTGAATCGGAGGGCCTGAATCAAGATAGACAGTGAGTGTCAATGTAGGATGGAGGAAAGCACCACGGGTTCTTGAGCATGGGGAGGACAGGAAACATGCATTGGCAATGTAGGATAGGTTTCTTAAAAACATTGTGGGGTGGTGCTCATTATAAGGGTTTCTAAAAGGCCTTTCACTAGTAGGAGTGATAAAAACATCACGGCGTGGTGTGAATCGCAGGGCCTGAATCAGTATAGGCCGTGAGTGGCAATGTAGGATGGAGAAAAGCACCACGGGGTGGTCAGGATAGGGAGGTCAGGAAACATGCATTGGCAATGTAGGATAGGTTTCTGAAAAACATCTCGGCGTAGTGCGCATTGTAAGGGTTTCTAACAGGCCATTTACTAGTAGGAGTGAGAAATACATCATGGTGTGGTGTGAATTGGAGGGCCTGAATCAAGTTAGACAGTGAGTGTCAATGAAGGATGGAGAAAAGCACCACGGGTTGGTGAGCATGGGGAGGTCAGGAAACATGCATTGGCAATGTACGATAAGTTTCTGAAAAACGACGCGGGGTTGTTCGCATTGTAAGGGTTTGTAGAAGGCCATTCACTAGTAGGAGTGAGAAAAACATCACGTGGTGGTGTGAATCGGAGGGGCTGAATTAGTATAGGCAGTGAGTGGCAATGAAGAATGGAGAAAAGCACCAGGGGTGGTCAACATGGGGAGGTCAGGAAACATGTAAGGGCAATGTAGGATAGGTTTCTCAAAAACATCACGTGGTGGTGCACATTGTAAGGCTTTCTAACAAGCCATTCACAAGTAGGAGTGAAAAAATCATCACAGGGTGGTGTGAATCAGAGGGTCTGAATTAGGATAGGCTATGAGTGGAAATGTAGGATGGAGAAAACACCACAGGGTGGTCAGCATGGGGAGGTCAGGAAACATGCAGTGGTAATGTATGATAGGTTTCTGAAAAAAAGCAGGGTGGTGCGCATTGTAAGGGTTTCTAACAGGCCATTCACTAGTAGGAGTGAAAACAACATCACGCGGTGGTGTGAATCGGAGGCCCTGGATTAGGATAGGCAGTGAGTGGCTTTAGGATGGAGAAAACATTAAATGGTGGTCAGCATGGGGAGGTCAGGAAACATGCAGTAGTTATGTAGGATAGGTTTCTGAAAAAAAAAGCGGGGTGGTGCGCATTGTAAGGGTTTCTAACAGGCCTTTCACTATTAGTAGTGAAAAAAACATCACGGGGTGGTGTGAATCAGATGTTCTGAATTATGATAGGAAGTGAGTGCAATGTAGGATGGAGAAAAGCACAATGGGGTGGTCAGCATGGGGAGGTCAGGAAACATGCATTGGCAAATTAGGATAGGTTTCTGAAAAACATCGCCGGGTATTGCGCATTGTAAGGCTTTCTAACAAGTCATTCACAAGTAGGAGTGAAAAAAACATCACGGGGTGGTGTGAATCGGAGGGTCTGAATTAGAATAGGCTGTGAGTGGCAATGTAGGATGGAGAAAAGCACCACGGGATTGTCATCATGGAGAGGCAAGGAAACAGGCAGTGGCAATGTAGAATAGGTTTGTGATAAGCATCGCTGGGTGATGAGCATTGTAAGGGTTTCTAACAGGCCATTCACTAGTAGGAGTGAAAACAACATCACGCGATGGTGTGAATCAGAGGCCCTGAATTAGGATAGGCAGTGAGTGGCAATTTAGGATGGAGAAAACACTAAATGGTGGTCAGCATGGGGAGGTCAGGAAACATGCAGTGGTTATGTAGGATAGGTTTCTGAAAAAAAAAAGCGGGGTGGTGCGCATTGTAAGGGTTTCTAACAGGCCATTCACTAGTAGGAGTGAGAAAAACATCACGGCATGGTGTGAATCAGAGGGCCTGAATTAGGATAGGCAGTGAGTGGCATCATAAAATGGGGATAAGCACCATGGTCTGGTCAGCATGGGGAGGTCAGGAAACATGCAGTGGCAATGTAGGATACGTTTCTGAAAAACATCGCAGAGTGGGGCGCATTATAAGGGTTTCTAACAGGCCATTTACTAGTAGGAGTGAGAAAAACATCACGGTGTGGTGTGAATCGGAGGGCCTGAATTAGGATAAGCATTGAGTGGCAAAGTAGGATGGAGAAAAGCACCACAGGGTTGTCATCATGGGGAGGTCAGGAAACATGCATTGGCAATGTAGATACGTTTCTGAAAAACCTCGCCAGGTTGTGCGCATTGTAAGGGTTTCCAACATGCCATTCAATAGTAGGAGTGAGAAAAACATCACGATGTGGTGTGAATCAGAGGGCCTGAATTAGGATAAGCATTTACTGGCAAAGTAGGATGGAAAAAAGCACCACAGGGTGGTTAGCATGGGAGGTCAGTAAACATGCAGTGGCAATGTAGGATAGTTTTCTGAAAAAAAAAAGTGGGGTGGTGGGCATTGTAAGGGATTCTAACAGGCCATTCACTAGTAGGAGTGAGAAAAACTTCACAGGGTGGTGTGAATCGGAGGGCCTGAGTTAGGATAGGCTGTGAGTCGCAATGTAGGATGGAGAAAAGCACCACGGGGTGGTCAGCATGGGGAGGTCAGGAAACATGTACTGGCAAAGTAGGATAGGTTTCTGAAAAACATTGCCGGGTGTTGCGCATTGTAAGTCTTTCTGACAGGCCACTCACGATTAGGAGTGAGAAAAACATCACGGGGTGGTGTGAATAGAAGGCCTGAATTAGGATAGGCAGTGAGTGGCAACGTAGGATGGAGAAAAGCACCACGGGGTGGTCAGCATGGGGAGGTCAGGAATCATGCAGTGGCAATGTAGAATAGGTTTCTGAAAAACATTGTGGGCTGGTGCTCATTGTAAGGGTTTCTAAAATGCCTTTCACTATTAGGAGTGAGAAAAACATCACGGGGTGGTGGGAATCGCAAGGCCTGAGTCAGGATAGGCCGTGGGTGGCAATGTATGATGGAGAAAAGCACCAAGGGTTGGTGATCATGGAGAGGGCCGGAAATATCCAATGGCAATTTAGGATAGGTTTCTGAAAAACATTGCGGGGTTGTGCGAATTGTAAGGGTTTGTAGAAGGCCATTCACTAGTAGGAGTGAGAAAATCATCACAGGGTGGTGTGAAGCGGAGGGCCTGAATTAGGATAGGCAGTGAGTGGGAATGAAGAATGGAGAAAAGCACCACGGGGTGGTCATCATGGGGAGGCCAGGAAACATGCAGTGGCAATGTAGGATATTTTTTGATAAACAACACTGGGTGCTGCGGATTTTAAGGGTTTCCAACAGGCCATTCACTAGTAGGAGTGAGAAAAACATCACGGGGTCGTGTGAATCAGATGTTCTGAATTATGATAGGCAGTGAGTGCAATGTAGGATGGAGAAAAGCACCACTGGGTGGTCAGCATGGGGAGGTCAGGAAACATGCAGTGGCAAAGTAGAATAGGTTTCTGAAAAACATCGCCGGGTATTGCGCATTGTAAGTCTTTCTAACAGGCCATTCACTAGTAGGAGTGAGAAAAACATCACTAGGCGGTGTCAATAGGAGGGACTGAATTAGGATAGGCAGTGAGTGGCAAAGTAAAATAGAGAAAAGCACCACGGGGTGGTCAGGATTGGGAGGTCAGGAAACATGCAGTGGCAATGTAGGATAGGTTTCTGAAAAACATCTCCGCGTAGTGCGCATTGTAAGGGTTTCTAACTGGCCATTTACTAGTAGGAGTGAGAAATACATCATGGTGTGGTGTGAATTGGAGGGCCTGAATCAAGTTAGACAGTGAGTGTCAATGAAGGATGGAGAAAAGCACCACGGGTTGGTGAGCATGGGGAGGTCAGGAAACATGCATTGGCAATGTACGATAAGTTTCTGAAAAACGACGCGGGGTTGTTCGCATTTAAGGGTTTGTAGAAGGCCATTCACTAGTAGGAGTGAGAAAAACATCACGTGGTGGTGTGAATCGGAGGGGCTGAATTAGTATAGGCAGTGAGTGGCAATGAAGAATGGAGAAAAGCACCAGGGGTGGTCAACATGGGGAGGTCAGGAAACATGTAAGGGCAATGTAGGATAGGTTTCTCAAAAACATCACGTGGTGGTGCACATTGTAAGGCTTTCTAACAAGCCATTCACAAGTAGGAGTGAAAAAATCATCACAGGGTGGTGTGAATCAGAGGGTCTGAATTAGGATAGGCTGTGAGTGGCAATGTAGGATGGAGAAAACACCACAGGGTGGTCAGCATGGGGAGGTCAGGAAACATGCAGTGGTAATGTATGATAGGTTTCTGAAAAAAAGCGGGGTGGTGCGCATTGTAAGGGTTTCTAACAGGCCATTCACTAGTAGGAGTGAAAACAACATCACGCGGTGGTGTGAATCGGAGGCCCTGGATTAGGATAGGCAGTGAGTGGCTTTAGGATGGAGAAAACATTAAATGGTGGTCAGCATGGGGAGGTCAGGAAACATGCAGTAGTTATGTAGGATAGGTTTCTGAAAAAAAAAGCGGGGTGGTGCGCATTTTAAGGGTTTCTAACAGGCCATTCACTATTAGTAGTGAAAAAAACATCACGGGGTGGTGTGAATCAGATGTTCTGAATTATGATAGGCAGTGAGTGCAATGTAGGATGGAGAAAAGCACAATGGGGTGGTCAGCATGGGGAGGTAAGGAAACATGCATTGGCAAATTAGGATAGGTTTCTGAAAAACATCGCCGGGTATTGCGCATTGTAAGGCTTTCTAACAGGCCATTCACTAGGAGGAGTGAGAAAAACATCACGGGGTGGTGTGAATCGGAGGGTCTGAATTAGAATAGGCTGTGAGTGGCAATGTAGGATGGAGAAAAGCACCACGGGATTGTCATCATGGAGAGGCAAGGAAACAGGCAGTGGCAATGTAGAATAGGTTTGTGATAAGCATCGCTGGGTGATGAGCATTGTAAGGGTTTCTAACAGGCCATTCACTAGTAGGAGTGAAAACAACATCACTCGGTGGTGTGAATCAGAGGCCCTGAATTAGGATAGGCAGGGAGTGGCAATTTAGGATGGAGAAAACACTAAATGGTGGTCAGCATGGGGAGGTCAGGAAACATGCAGTGGTTATGTAGGATAGGTTTCTGAAAAAAAAAGCGGGGTGGTGCGCATTGTAAGGGTTTCTAACAGGCCATTCACTATTAGTAGTGAAAAAAACATCACGGGGTGGTGTGAATCAGATGTTCTGATTTAGGATAGGCAGTGAGTGGCAATGTAGGATGGAGAAAAGCACCACAGGGTGGTCAGCATGGGGAGGTCAGGAAACATGCATTGGCAATGTAGAATAGGTTTCTAAAATACATCGCCGGGTGGTGCGCATTGTAAGGCTTTCTAACAGGCCATTCACTAGTAGGAGTGAGAAAAACATCACGGGGTGGTGTGAATCAGAGGGTCTGAATTTGGATAGGCTGTGAGTGGCAATGTAGGATGGAGAAAAGCACCACGGGATTGTCAGCATGGGGAGGCAAGGAAACAGGCAGTGGCAAAGTAGAATAGGTTTCTGATAAACATCGCTGGGTGATGAGCATTGTAAGGGTTTCTAACCGGCCATTCACTAGTAGGAGTGAAAACAACATCACGCGGTGGTGTGAATCAGAGGCCCTGAATTAGGATAGGCAGTGAGTGGCAATTTGGGATGGAGAAAACACTAAATGGTGGTCAGCATGGGGAGGTCAGGAAACATGCAGTGGTTATGTAGGATAGGTTTCTGGAAAAAAAAAGCGGAGTGTTGCGCATTGTAAGGGTTTTTAACAGGCCATTCACTATTAGGAGTGAGAAAAACATCACTGGGTGGTGTGAATCGGAGGGCCTGAATTAGCATAGGCAGTGAGTGGCAATGTAGGATGGAGAAAAGCTATACAGCGTGGTCTGCATGGGGAGGTCAGGAAACATGCAGTGGCAATTTAGGATACTTTTCTGAAAAACATGATGGGGTGGTGCGCATTGTAAGTGTTTCTAAAAGGCCATTCACTAGTAGGAGTCAGAAAAACATCACGGGGTGGTTTGAATCAGATCTGAATTAGGATAGGCAGTGAGTAGCAATGTAGGATGGAGAAAGGTACCACGGGGTGGTCACCATTGGGATGTCAGGAAATGCAGTGGCAATGTGGGATAGCTTTCTGAAAAACATTACGTGTTGGTGCGCATTGCAAGTGTTTCTAACAGGCCATTCACTAGTAGGAGTGAGAAAAACATCACGGCGTGGTGTGAATTGGAGGGCCTGAATCAGGATAGGCAGTGAGTGGCAATGTAGGATGGAGAAAATCAACACGGGGTTCTCAGCATGGGGAGGTCAGGAAACATGCAGTTGCAATGTACGATAGGTTTCTGAAAAAAAAAAGCGGGGTGGTGCGCATTGTAAGGTTTTCTAACAGGCCATTCACTAGTAGGAGTCTGAAAACAATCACGGGGTGGTGTGAATCGGAGGGCCTGATTTAGGATAGGCAGTGAGTGGCAATGTAAAATGGAGAAAAGCACCACGGGGTGGTCATCATGGGGAGGACAGGAAACATGCAGTGGAAATGTAGGATAGTTTTCTGAAAAACATCACGGGGTGGTGTGCATTGAAAGGGTTTCTAACAGGCCATTCACTAGTAGGAGTGAGAAAAACATTACGGGGTGGTGTGAGTCAGATGTTCTGAATTAGGACAGGCAGTGAGTGGCAATGTACGATGGAGAAAAGCACCATGGGGTGGTCAGCACGGGGAGGTCAGGAAACATGCATTGGCAATGTAGGATAGCTTTCTGAAAAACATCGCGGGGTGGTGTACATTGTAAGGCTTTCTAACAGGCCATTCACTAGTAGGAGTGAGAAAAACATCACGGGGTGGTGTGAATCGGAGGGCCTGAATTAGGATAGGCAGTGAGTGGAAACGTAAAATGGAGAAAAGCACCACGGTGTGGTCAGCATGGGGAGGTCAGGAAACATGCAGTGGCAATGTAGGATAGGTTTCTGAAAAACATAATGGGGTGGTGTGCATTGTAAGGGTTTCTAACAGGCCATTTACTGGTAGGAGTGAGAAAAATATAATGGGGTGGTGTGAATTGGAAGGCCTGAATCAGGATAGGCAGTGAGTGGCAAAGTAGGATGGAGAAAAGCACCCCGGGGTGGTCAGCATGGTGTGGTCAGGAAACATGCAGTGGCAATGTAGGAGAGGTTTCAGAGAAACATCGCCGGGTGATGCGCATTCTAAGGGTTTCTAACAGGCCATTCACTAGTAGGAGTGAGAAAAACATCACGGGGTGGTGTGAATCGGAGGGCCTGATTTAGGATAGGCAGTGAGAGGCAATGTAGGATGGAGAAAAGCAACACGAGTTGGTCATCATGGGGAGGTCAGGAAACATGCAGTGGCAATGTGGGATATTTTTTGAAAAATATCACGGGGTGGTGCAGATTTTAAGCGTTTCTAACAGGCCATTCACTAGTAGGAGTGAGAAAAACATCACGGAGTCGTGTGAATCAGATGTTCTGAATTATGATAGGCAGTGAGTGCAATGTAGGATGGAGAAAAGCACCACAGGGTGTCCAGCATGGGGAGGTCAGTAAACATGCATTGGCAAAGTAGAATACGTTTCTGAAAATCATCGCCGGGTATTACGAATTGTAAGGCTTTCTAATAGGCCATTCACTAGTAGGAGTGAGAAAAACATCACGGCGTGGTGTGAATTGGAGGGCCTGAATCAGGATAGGCAGTGAGTGGCAAAGTAGGAAGGAGAAAATCAACACGGGGTTCTCAGCATGGGGAGGTCAGAAAACATGCAGTTGCAATGTACGATAGGTTTCTGAAAAAAAAAAGCGGGGTGGTGCGCATTGTAAGGTTTTCTAACAGGCCATTCACTAGTAGGAGTCTGAAAACCATCACGGGGTGGTGTGAATCGGAGGGCCTGATTTAGGATAGGCAGTGAGTGGCAATGTAAAATGGAGAAAAGCACCACGGGGTGGTCATCATGGGGAGGACAGGAAACATGCAGTGGAAATGTAGGATAGTTTTCTGAAAAACATCACGGGGTGGTGTGCATTGTAAGGGTTTCTAACAGGCCATTCACTAGTAGGAGTGAGAAAAACATTACGGGGTGGTGTGAGTCAGATGTTCTGAATTAGGACAGGCAGTGAGTGGCAATGTACGATGGAGAAAAGCACCATGGGGTGGTCAGCATGGGGAGGTCAGGAAACATGCATTGGCAATGTAGGATAGGTTTCTGAAAAACATCGCGGGGTGGTGTACATTGTAAGTCTTTCTAACAGGCCATTCACTAGTAGGAGTGAGAAAAACATCACGGGGTGGTGTGAATCGGAGGGCCTGAATTAGGATAGGCAGTGAGTGGAAACGTAAAATGGAGAAAAGCACCACGGTGTGGTCAGCATGGGGAGGTCAGGAAACATGCAGTTTCAATGTAGGAGAGGTTTCTGAAAAACATAATGGGGTGGTGTGCATTGTAAGGGTTTCTAACAGCCCATTTACTGGTAGGAGTGAGAAAAATATAATGGGGTGGTGTGAATTGGAGGGCCTGAATCAGGATAGGCAGTGAGTGGCAAAGTAGGATGGAGAAAAGCACCCCGGGGTGGTCAGCATGGTGTGGTCAGGAAACATGCAGTGGCAATGTAGGAGAGGTTTCAGAGAAACATCGCCGGGTGATGCGCATTCTAAGGGTTTCTAACAGGCCATTCAATAGTAGGAGTGAGAAAAACATCACGGGGTGGTGTGAATCGGAGGGCCTGATTTAGGATAGGCAGTGAGAGGCAATGTAGGATGGAGAAACGCAACACGGGGTGGTCATCATGGGGAGGTCAGGAAACATGCAGTGGCAATGTGGGATATTTTTTGAAAAATATCACGGGGTGGTGCAGATTTTAAGCGTTTCTAACAGGCCATTCACTAGTAGGAGTGAGAAAAACATCACGGAGTCGTGTGAATCAGATGTTCTGAATTATGATAGGCAGTGAGTGCAATGTAGGATGGAGAAAAGCACCACAGGTTGTCCAGGATGGGGAGGTCAGTAAACATGCATTGGCAAAGTAGAATAGGTTTCTGAAAAGCATCGCCGGGTATTACGAATTGTAAGGCTTTCTAATAGGCCATTCACTAGTAGGAGTGCGAAAATCATCACGGGGTGGTGTGAATAGGAGGGCCTGAATTAGGATAGGCAGTGAATGGCAACGTAAAATGGAGAAAAGCACCACGGGGTGGTCAGGATGGGGAAGTCAGGAAACATGCATTGGCAATGTAGGATAGGTTTCTTAAAAACATTGCGGGGTGGTGCTCATTATAAGGGTTTCTAAAAGGCTTTTCACTAGTAGGAGTGATAAAAACATCACGACGTGGTGTGAATCGCAGGGCCTGAATCAGTATAGGCCGTGAGTGGCAATGTTGGATGGTGAAAAGCACCACGGGGTGGTCAGGATAGGGAGGTCAGGAAACATGCAGTGGCAATGTAGGATAGGTTTCTGAAAAACATCTCGGCGTAGTGCGCATTGAAAGGGTTTCTAACAGGCCATTTACTAGTAGGAGTGAGAAATACATCATGGTGTGGTGTGAATTGGAGGGCCTGAATCAATTTAGACAGTGAGTGTCAATGTAGGATGGAGAAAAGCACCACGGGTTGGTGAGCATGGGGAGGTCAGGAAACATGCATTGGCAGTGTACGATAGGTTTCTGAAAAACGTCGTGGGGTTGTTCCCATTGTAAGGGTTTGTAGCATGCCATTCAGTAGTAGGAGTGAGAAAAACATCACGGGGTGGTGTGAATCGGAGGGCCTGAATTAGGATAGGCAGTGAGTGGCAATGAAGAATGGAGAAAAGCACCACGGGGTGGTCAACATGGGGAAGTCAGGAAACATACAGTGGCAATGTAGGACACGTTTCTGAAAAACATCGTGGGGTGGTGCCCATTGTAAGGATTTCTAACAAGCAATTCACAAGTAGAAGTGAAAAACATCACGGGGTGGTGTGAATCGAAGGGCCTGAATTAGGAAAAGCAGTGAGTGACAATGTAGGATGGAGAAAAGCACCACGGGGTGGTCAGCATGGGGAGGTCAGGAAACATGCATTGGCAATGTAGGATAGGTTTCTGAAAAACATCGCGGTATGGTGCGCATTGTAAGGGTTTCTAACAGGCCATTCACTGGTAGGCGTGAGAAAAACATCACGGGGTGGTGTGAATCGGAGGGCCTGAATTAGGATAGTCATTGAGTGGCAATGTAGGATAGAGAAAAGCAGCACAGCATGGTCAGCATAGGAGGTCAGGAAACATGCAGTGGCAATGTAGGAAAAGTTTCTGAAAAAAAAAAAAAAAGCGGAGTGGTGCGCATTGAAAGGCTTTCTAAAAGGCCACTCACTAATAGGAGTCAGAAAATCATCACGGGGTGGTGTGAATCGGAGGGCCTGAATTAGGATAGGCAGTGAGTTGCAACGTAAAATGGAGAAAAGCACCACGGTGTGGTCAGCATAAGAGATCAGGAAACATGCAGTGGCAATGTAGGATAGGTTTCTGAAAAACATCGCGGGGTGGTGCTCATTGTCAGGGTTTCTAACAGGGCATTCCCTAGTAGGAGTGAGAAAAATATAATGAGCTGGTGTGAATCGGAGGGCCTGAATCAGGATAGGCAGTTAGTGGCAATGTAGGATGGAGAAATGCACCAAGGGGTGGTCAGTGTGCGGAGGTCAGGACCCATGCATTGGCAATGTAGGATAGGTTTCTGAAAAACATCGCTGGGTGGTGTGCATTGTAAGGCTTTCTAACAGGCCATTCACTAGTAGCAGTGAGAAAAACAACACGGGGTGGTGTGAATACGAGGGCCTGAATTAGGATAGCCAGTGAGTGGCAAAGTAGGATGGAGAAAAGCACCACGGGCTGGTCAGCATGGGGAGGTCAGGAATCATGCAATGGCAATGTAGGATAAGTTTCTGAAAAACTTCGCGGGGTGGTGTGCATGGTAAGGGTTTGTAGCATGCCTTTCTCTAGTATGAGTGAGAAAAACATCACGGGGTGTTGTGAATCGCAGGGCCTGAGTCAGGATAGGCCGTGGGTGGCAATGTAGGAGGGAGAAAAGCACCACAGGGTGGTCAGGATGGGAAGTTCAGAAAACATGCAGTGGCAATGCAGGATCAGTTTCTGAAAAACATCGCGAGGTTGGACTCATTGTAAGGGTATGTAACAGGCCATTCACTATTAGGAGTGAGAAATACATCATTGTGTATTGTGAATCGGAGGCTCTGAATCAAGTTAGACAATGAGTGCCAATGTAGAATGGAGAAAAGCACCACAGGTTCTTGAGCATGGGTTATTCAGGAAACATGCAATGGCAATGTAGGATAGGTTTCGGAAAAACATCACAGGGTGTTGCGCATTGTAAGCGTTTTAGCATGCCATTCACTAGTAAGAGTCAGAAAAACATCACAGGGTGGTGTGAATCAGAGGGCCTGAAGTAAGATAGGCAGTGAGTGGCAACGTAAAATGGAGAAAAGCACCACGGTGTGGTCAGCATCAGAGGTCAGGAAACATGCTGTGGCAATTTAGGATAGGTTTCTGAAAAACATCGCGGGGTGGGGCGCATTGTAAGGGTTTCTAACAGGGCATTCCCTAGTAGGAGTGAGAAAAATATAATGGGGAGGTGTGAATTGGAGGGCCTGAATCAGGATAGGCAGTGAGTGGCAATGTAGGATGGAGAAAAGCACCCCGGGGTGGTCAGCATGGGGAGCTCAGGAAACATGCAGTGGCAATGTAGGAGAGGTTTCAGAGAAACATCGCCGGGTGACGCGCATTCCAAGGGTTTCTAACAGGCCATTCACAAGTAGGAGTGAGAAAAACATCACGGGGTGGTGTGAATCGGAGGGCCTGATTTAGGATAGGCAGTGAGAGGCAATGTAGGATGGAGAAAAGCAACACGGGGTGGTCATCATGGGGAGGTCAGGAAACATGCAGTGGCAATGTGGGTTATTTTTTGAAAAATATCACGGGGTGGTGCTCATTATAAGGGTTTCTAAAAGGCCTTTCACTAGTAGGAGTGATAAAAACATCACGACGTGGTGTGAATCGCAGGGCCTGAATCAGTATAGGCCGTGAGTGGCAATGTAGGATGGAGAAAAGCACCACGGGGTGGTCAGTATAGGGAGGTCAGGAAACATGCAGTGGCAATGTAGGATAGGTTTCTGAAAAACATCTCGGCGTAGTGCGCATTGTAAGGGTTTCTAACAGGCCATTTACTAGTAGGAGTGAAAAATACATCATGGTGTGGTGTGAATTGGAGGGCCTGAATCAATTTAGACAGTGAGTTTCAATGTAGGATCGAGAAAAGCACCACGGGTTGGTGAGCATGGGGAGTTCAGGAAATATGCATTGGCAATGTACGATAGGTTTCTGAAAAACGTCGCGGGGTTGTTCGCATTGTAAGGGTTTGTAGCATGCCATTCACTAGTAGGAGTGAGAAAAACATCACGAGGTGGTGTGAATTGGAGGGCCTGAATTAGGATAGGCAGTGAGTGGCAATAAAGAATCGAGAAAAGCACCACGGGGTGGTCAACATGGGGAAGTCAGGAAACATACAGTGGCAATGTAGGATAGGTTTGTGAAAAACATCGTGGGGTGGTGCCCATTGTAAGGATTTCTAATAAGCAATTCACAAGTAGGAGTGAAAAACATCATGGGGTGGTGTGAATCGAAGGGCCTGAATTAGGAAAAGCAGTGAGTGACAATGTAGGATGGAGAAAAGCACCACGGGGTGGTCAGCATGGGAGGTCAGGAAACATGCATTGGCAATGTAGGATAGGTTTCTGAAAAACATCGCGGGGTGGTGCTTATTGTAAGGGTATCTAACAGGCCATTCACTGGTAGGAGTGAGAAAAACATCACGGGGTGGTGTGAATCAGAGGGCCTGAATTAGGATAGTCATTGAGTGGCAATGTAGGATAGAGAAAAGCAGCACAGCATGGTCAGCATAGGAGGTCAGGAAACATGCAGTGGCAATGTAGGATAAGTTTCTGAAAAAAAAAAAAAAAGCGGAGTGGTGCGCATTGAAAGGATTTCTAAAAGGCCATTAACTAGTAGGAGTCAGAAAATCATCACGGGGTGGTGTGAATCGGAGGGCCTGAATTAGGATAGGCAGTGAGTTGCAACGTAAAATGGAGAAAAGCACCACAGTGTGGTCAGCATAGGAGATCAGGAAACATGCAGTGGCAATGTAGGATAGGTTTCTGAAAAACATCGCCGGGTGGGGCGCATTGTAAGGGTTTCTAACAGGGCATTCCCTAGTAGGAGTGAGAAAAATATAATGAGCTGGTGTGAATCGGAGGGCCTGAATCTGGATAGGCAGTGAGTGGCAATGTAGGATGGAGAAATGCACCAAGGGGTGGTCAGCGTGCGGAGGTCAGGACCCATGCATTGGCAATGTAGGATAGGTTTCTGAAAAACATCGCTGGGTTGTGTGCATTGTAAGGCTTTCTAACAGGCCATTCACTAGTAGCAGTGAGAAAAACAACACGGGGTGGTGTGAATACGAGGGCCTGAATTAGGATAGCCAGTGAGTGGCAAAGTAGGATGGAGAAAAGCACCACGGGTTGGTCAGCATGGGGAAGTCAGGACCCATGCATTGGCAATGTAGGATAGGTTTCTGAAAAACATCGCTGGGTGGTGTGCATTGTAAGGCTTTCTAACAGGCCATTCACTAGTAGCAGTGAGAAAAACAACACGGGGTGGTGGAATACGAGGGCCTGAATCAGGATAGGCAGTGAGTGACAATGTAGGATGGAGAAGGGCACCACAGTGTGCTCAGGATGGGGAGGTCAGGAAACATGCAGTGGCAATGTAGGATAGGTTTCTGAAAAACATTGCGCAGTGGTGCTCATTGTAAGGGTTTCTAAAAGGCCTTTCACTAGTAGGATTGAGAAAAACATCACGGGGTGGTGTGAATCACAGTGCCTGAATTAGGATAGGCAGTGAGTGGCAATGAAGAATGGAGAAAAGCACCACGGGGTGGTCAATATGGGGAGGTCAGGAAACATGCAGTGGCAATGTAGGATAGGTTTCAGAAAAACATCGCGAGGTGGTGCCCATTGTCAGGATTTCTAACAAGCCATTCACAAATAGGAGTGAAAAAAACATCACGGGGTGGTCTGAATCGAAGGGCCTGTATTAGGATAGGCTGTGAGTGGCAATGTAGGATGGAGAAAAGCACCATGGGATGGTCATCATGGGAGGCAAGGAAACATGCAGTGGCAATGAAGGTAGGTTCCTGAAAAAGATCGTGGTGTGGTGCGCATTTTAAGGGTTGCTAACAGGCCATTCACTAGAAGGAGTGAGAAAAATATAACGGGGTGGTGTGAATTGGAGGGCCTGAATCAGGTTAGGCAATGAGTGGCAATGTAGGATGGAGAAAAGCACCACGGGGTGGTCAGCAAGGGGAGGTCAGGAAACATGCATTGGCAATGTAGGATAGGTTTCTGAAAAACATCGCTGGGTGGTGCGCATTGTAAGTGTTTCTAACAGGCCATTCACGAGTAGAAGTGAGAAAAACATCACAGGGTGGTGTGAATCGGAGGGCCTGAATTAGGATAGTCATTGAGTGGCAATGTAGGATAGAGAAAAGCAGCACAGCATGGTCAGCATAGGAGGTCAGGAAACATGCATTGGCAATGTAGGATAAGTTTCTGAAAAAAAAAAAAAGCGGAGTGGTGCACATTGAAAGGATTTCTAAAAGGCCACTAACTAGTAGGAGTCAGAAAATCATCACGGGGTGGTGTGAATCGGAGGGCCTGAATTAGGATAGGCAGTGAGTTGCAACGTAAAATGGAGAAAAGCACCACAGTGTGGTCAGCATAGGAGATCAGGAAACATGCAGTGGCAATGTAGGATAGGTTTCTGAAAAACATCGCCGGGTGGGGCGCATTGTAAGGGTTTCTAACAGGGCATTCCCTAGTAGGAGTGAGAAAAATATAATGAGCTGGTGTGAATCGGAGGGCCTGAATCAGGATAGGCAGTGAGTGGCAATGTAGGATGGAGAAATGCACCAAGGGGTGGTCAGCGTGCGGAGGTCAGGACCCATGCATTGGCAATGTAGGATAGGTTTCTGAAAAACATCGCTGGGTTGTGTGCATTGTAAGGCTTTCTAACGGGCCATTCACTAGTAGCAGTGAGAAAAACAACACGGGGTGGTGTGAATACGAGGGCCTGAATTAGGATAGCCAGTGAGTGGCAAAGTAGGATGGAGAAAAGCACCACGGGTTGGTCAGCATGGGGAAGTCAGGACCCATGCATTGGCAATGTAGGATAGGTTTCTGAAAAACATCGCTGGGTGGTGTGCATTGTAAGGCTTTCTAACAGGCCATTCACTAGTAGCAGTGAGAAAAACAACACGGGGTGGTGGAATACGAGGGCCTGAATCAGGATAGGCAGTGAGTGACAATGTAGGATGGAGAAGGGCACAACAGTGTGCTCAGGATGGGGAGGTCAGGAAACATGCAGTGGCAATGTAGGATAGGTTTCTGAAAAACATTGCGCAGTGGTGCTCATTGTAAGGGTTTCTAAAAGGCCTTTCACTAGTAGGATTGAGAAAAACATCACGGGGTGGTGTGAATCGCAGTGCCTGAATTAGGATAGGCAGTGAGTGGCAATGAAGAATGTAGAAAAGCACCACGGGGTGGTCAATATGGGGAGGTCAGGAAACATGCAGTGGCAATGTAGGATAGGTTTCAGAAAAACATCGCGAGGTGGTGCCCATTGTCAGGATTTCTAACAAGCCATTCACAAATAGGAGTGAAAAAAACATCACGGGGTGGTCTGAATCGAAGGGCCTGTATTAGGATAGGCTGTGAGTGGCAATGTAGGATGGAGAAAAGCACCATGGGATGGTCATCATGGGAGGCAAGGAAACATGCAGTGGCAATGAAGGTAGGTTTCTGAAAAAGATCGTGGTGTGGTGCGCATTTTAAGGGTTGCTAACAGGCCATTCACTAGAAGGAGTGAGAAAAATATAACGGGGTGGTGTGAATTGGAGGGCCTGAATCAGGTTAGGCAATGAGTGGCAATGTAGGATGGAGAAAAGCACCACGGGGTGGTCAGCAAGGGGAGGTCAGGAAACATGCATTGGCAATGTAGGATAGGTTTCTGAAAAACATCGCTGGGTGGTGCGCATTGTAAGTGTTTCTAACAGGCCATTCACGAGTAGAAGTGAGAAAAACATCACAGGGTGGTGTGAATCGGAGGGCCTGAATTAGGATAGTCATTGAGTGGCAATGTAGGATAGAGAAAAGCAGCACAGCATGGTCAGCATAGGAGGTCAGGAAACATGCAGTGGCAATGTAGGATAAGTTTCTGAAAAAAAAAAAAAGCGGAGTGGTGCACATTGAAAGGATTTCTAAAAGGCCACTAACTAGTAGGAGTCAGAAAATCATCACGGGGTGGTGTGAATCGGAGGGCCTGAATTAGGATAGGCAGTGTGTTGCAATGTAAAATGGAGAAAAGCACCACAGTGTGGTCAGCATAGGAGATCAGGAAACATGCAGTGGCAATGTAGGATAGGTTTCTGAAAAACATCGCCGGGTGGGGCGCATTGTAAGGGTTTCTAACAGGGCATTCCCTAGTAGGAGTGAGAAAAATATAATGAGCTGGTGTGAATCGGAGGGCCTGAATCAGGATAGGCAGTGAGTGGCAATGTAGGATGGAGAAATGCACCAAGGGGTGGTCAGCGTGCGGAGGTCAGGACCCATGCATTGGCAATGTAGGATAGGTTTCTGAAAAACATCGCGGGGTGGTGTGCATTGTAAGGCTTTCTAACAGGCCATTCACTAGTAGCAGTGAGAAAAACAACACGGGGTGGTGTGAATACGAGGGCCTGAATTAGGATAGCCAGTGAGTGGCAAAGTCGGATGGAGAAAAGCACCACGGGTTGGTCAGCATGGGGAAGTCAGGACCCATGCATTGGCAATGTAGGATATGTTTCTGAAAAACATCGCTGGGTGGTGTGCATTGTAAGGCTTTCTAACAGGCCATTCACTAGTAGCAGTGAGAAAAACAACACGGGGTGGTGTGAATACGAGGGCCTGAATCAGGATAGGCAGTGAGTGGCAATGTAGGATGGAGAAGGGCACCACGGTGTGCTCAGGATGGGGAGGTCAGGAAACATGCAGTGGCAATGTAGGATAGGTTTCTGAAAAACATTGCGCGGTGGTGCTCACTGTAAGGGGTTCTAAAAGGCCTTTCACTAGTAGGATTGAGAAAAACATCACGGGGTGGTGTGAATCGCAGTGCCTGAATTAGGATAGGCAGTGAGTGGCAATGAAGAATGGAGAAAAGCACCACGGGTTGGTCAATATGGGGAGGTCAGGAAACATGCAGTGGCAATGTAGCATAGGTTTCAGAAAAACATCGCGAGGTGGTGCCCATTGTCAGGATTTCTAACAAGCCATTCACAAATAGGAGTAAAAAAAACATCACGGGGTGGTCTGAATCGAAGGGCCTGTATTAGGATAGGCTGTGAGTGGCAATGTAGGATGGAGAAAAGCACCATGGGATGGTCATCATGGGAGGCAAGGAAACATGCAGTGGCAATGAAGGTAGGTTTCTGAAAAAGATCGTGGTTTGGTGCGCATTTTAAGGGTTGCTAACAGGCCATTCACTAGAAGGAGTGAGAAAAATATTACGGGGTAGTGTGAATTGGAGGGCCTGAATCAGGTTAGGCAATGAGTGGCAATGTAGGATGGAGAAAAGCACCACGGGGTGGTCAGCAAGGGGAGGTCAGGAAACATGCATTGGCAATGTAGGATAGGTTTCTGAAAAACATCGCCGGGTGGTGCGCATTGTAAGTGTTTCTAACAGGCCATTCACGAGTAGAAGTGAGAAAAACATCACAGGGTGGTGTGAATCGGAGGGCCTGAATCAGGATAGGCAGTGAGTGGCAATGTAGGATGGAGAAAACGACCAAGGGGTGGTCAGGATGGGGAGGTCAGAAAACATGCAGTGGCAATGTAGGATAGGATTCTAAAAAACATTGTGGGGTGGGGCGCATTGTAAGGGTTTCTAACAGGACATTCAATAGTAGAAGTGAGAAATACATCATGGTGTCGTGTAAATCGGAGGGCCTGAATCAAGATAGACAGTGAGTGGCAATATCGGATGGAGAAAAGCACCACGGGGTGGTCAGCATGAGGAGGTCAGGAAACATGCACTGGCAAAGTAGGATAGGTTTTTGAAAAACATTGCTGGGTGTTGGGCATTGTAAGGCTTTCTAACAGGCCATTCACGATTAGGAGTGAGAAAAACATCACGGGGTGGTGTGAATAGGAGGGCCTGAGTTAGGATAGGCAGTGAGTGGCAACGTAGGATGGAGAAAAGAACCACGGGGTGGTCAGCATGGGGAGGTCAGGAATCATGCAGTGGCAATGTAGAATAGGTTTCTGAAAAACATTGTGGGCTGGTGCTCATTGTAAGGGTTTCTAAAATGCCTTTCACTAGTAGGAGTGAGAAAAACATCACGGGGTGGTGGGAATCGCAGGGTCTGAGTCAGGATAGGCCGTGGGTGGCAATGTAGGATGGAGAAAAGCACCAAGGGTTGGTGAGCATGGAGAGGGCCGGAAATATCCAATGGCAATTTAGGATAGGTTTCTGAAAAACATTGCGGGGTTGTTCGCATTGTAAGGGTTTGTAAAAGGCCATTCACTAGTAGGAGTGAGAAAATCATCACAGGGTGGTGTGAAGCGGAGGGCCTGAATTAGGATAGGCAGTGAGTGGGAATGAAGAATGGAGAAAAGCACCACGGGGTGGTCATCATGGGGAGGCCAGGAAACATGCAGTGGCAATGTAGGATATTTTTTGATAAACAAAACTGGGTGCTGCGGATTTTAAGGGTTTCCAATAGGCCATTCACTCGTAGGAGTGAGAAAAACATCACGGGGTCGTGTGAATCAGATGTTCTGAATTATGATAGGCAGTGAGTGCAATGTAGGATGGAGAAAAGCACCACGGGGTGGTCAGCATGGGGAGGTCAGGAAACATCCAGTGGCAAAGTAGAATAGGTTTCTGAAAAACATCGCCGGGTATTGCGCATTGTAAGGCTTTCTAACAGGCCATTCACTAGTAGGAGTGAGAAAAACATCACGGGGTGGTGTCAATAGGAGGGCCTGAATTAGGATAGGCAGTGAGTGGCAAAGTAAAATAGAGAAAAGCACCACGGGGTGGTCAGGATTGGGAGGTCAGGAAACATGCAGTGGCAATGTAGGATAGGTTTCTGAAAAACATCTCCGTGTAGTGCGCATTGTAAGGGTTTCTAACTGGCCATTTACTAGTAGGAGTGAGAAATACATCATGGTGTGGTGTGAATTGGAGGGCCTGAATCAAGTTAGACAGTGAGTGTCAATGAAGGATGGAGAAAAGCACCACGGGTTGGTGAGCATGGGGAGGTGAGGAAACATGCATTGGCAATGTATGATAAGTTTCTGAAAAACGACGCGGGGTTGTTCACATTGTAAGGGTTTGTAGAAGGCCATTCACTAGTAGGAGTGAGAAAAACATCACGTGGTGGTGTGAATCGGAGGGGCTGAATTAGTATAGGCAGTGAGTGGCAATGAAGAATGGAGAAAAGCACCAGGGGTGGTCAACATGGGGAGGTCAGGAAACATGTAAGGGCAATGTAGGATAGGTTTCTCAAAAACATCACGTGGTGGTGCACATTGTAAGGCTTTCTAACAAGCCATTCACAAGTAGGAGTGAAAAAATCATCACAGGGTGGTGTGAATCAGAGGGCCTGAATCATGATAGGCTGTGAGTGGCAATGTAGGATGGAGAAAACACCACAGGGTGGTCAGCATGGGGAGGTCAGGAAACATGCAGTGGTAATGTATGATAGGTTTCTGAAAAAAAGCGGGGTGGTGCGCATTGTAAGGGTTTCTAACAGGCCATTCACTAGTAGGAGTGAGAAAAACATCACGGCGTGGTGTGAATCGGAGGGTCTGAATTAGGATAGGCTGTGAGTGGCAATGTAGGATGGAGAAAAGCACCACGGGATTGTCAGCATGGGGAGGCAAGGAAACAGGCAGTGGCAATGTAGAATAGGTTTCTGATAAGCATCACTGGGTCATGAGCATTGTAAGGGTTTCTAACAGGCCATTCACTAGTAGGAGTGAAAAGAACATCATGCGGTGGTGTGAATCGGAGGCCCTGGATTAGGATAGGCAGTGAGTGGCTTTAGGATGGAGAAAACATTAAATGGTGGTCAGCATGGGGAGGTCAGGAAACATGCAGTGGTTATGTAGGATAGGTTTCTGAAAAAAAAAGCGGGGTGGTGCGCATTGTAAGGGTTTCTAACAGGCCATTCACTATTAGTAGTGAAAAAAATATCACGGGGTGGTGTGAATCAGATGTTCTGAATTATGATAGGCAGTGAGTGCAATGTAGGATGGAGAAAAGCACAATGGGGTGGTCAGCATGGGGAGGTCAGGAAACATGCATTGGCAAATTAGGATAGGTTTCTGAAAAACATCGTCGGGTATTGCGCATTGTAAGGCTTTCTAACAGGCCATTCACTAGTAGGAGTGAGAAAAACATCACGGGGTGGTGTGAATCAGATGTTCTGAATTAGGATAGGCAGTGAGTGGCAATGTAGGATGGAGAAAAGCACCACAGGGTGGTCAGCATGGGGAGGTCAGGAAACATGCATTGGCAATGTAGGATAGGTTTCTGAAATACATCGCCGGGTGGTGCGCATTGTAAGGCTTTCTAACAGGCCATTCACTAGTAGGAGTGAGAAAAACATCACGGGGTGGTGTGAATCGGAGGGTCTGAATTAGAATAGGCTGTGAGTGGCAATGTAGGATGGAGAAAAGCACCACGGGATTGTCAGCATGGAGAGGCAAGGAAACAGGCAGTGGCAATTTGAATAGGTTTCTGATAAGCATCGCTGGGTGATGAGCATTGCAAGCGTTTCTAACAGGCCATTCACTAGTAGGAATGAAAACAACATCACGCGGTGGTGTGAATCAGAGGCCCTGAATTAGGATAGGCAGTGAGTGGCAATTTAGGATGGAGAAAACACTAAATGGTGGTCATCATGGGGAGGTCAGGAAACATGCAGTGGTTATGTAGGATAGGTTTCTGAAAAAAAAAACCGGAGTGGTGCGCAATGTAAGGGTTTCTAACAGGCCATTCACTATTAGGAGTGAGAAACACATCACGGGGTGGTGTGAATCGGAGGGCCTTAATTAGGATAGGCAGTGAGTGGCAACGTAAAATGGAGAAAAGCACCACGGTGTGGTCAGCATGGGGAGGTCAGGAAACATGCAGTGGCAATGTAGGATAGGTTTCTGAAAAACATACTGGGATGGTGTGCATAGTAAGGGTTTCTAACAGGCCATTCACTGGTAGGAGTGAGAAAAATATAATGGGGTGGTGTGAATTGGAGGGCCTGAATCAGGATAGGCAGTGAGTGGCAATGTAAGATGGAGAAAAGCACCCCGGGGTGGTCAGCATGGTGAGGTCAGGAAACATGCAGTGGCCATGTAGGAGAGGTTTCAGAGAAACATCGCCGGGTGATGCGCATTCTAAGGGTTTCTAACAGGCCATTCACTAGTAGGAGTGAGAAAAACATCACGGGGTGGTGTGAATCGGAGGGCCTGATTTAGGATAGGCAGTGAGAGGCAATGTAGGATGGAGAAAAGCAACACGGGGTGATCATCATGGGGAGGTCAGGAAACATGCAGTGGCAATGTGGGATATTTTTTGAAAAATATCACGGTGTGGTGCAGATTTTAAGCGTTTCTAACAGGCCATTCACTAGTAGGAGTGAGAAAAACATCACGGAGTCGTGTGAATCAGATGTTCCGAATTATGATAGGCAGTGAGTGCAATGTAGGATGGAGAAAAGCACCACAGGGTGTCCAGCATGGGGAGGTCAGTAAACATGCATTGGCAAAGTAGAATAGGTTTCTGAAATTTCATCGCCGGGTATTACGAATTGTAAGGCTTTCTAATAGGCCATTCACTAGTAGGAGTGCGAAAATCATCACAGTTTGGTGTGAATAGGAGGGCCTGAATTAGGATAGGCAGTGAATGGCAACGTAAAATGGAGAAAAGCACCACGGGGTGGTCAGGATGGGGAGGTCAGGAAATATGCATTGGCAATGTAGGATAGGTTTCTTAAAAACATTGCAGGGTGGTGCTCATTATAAGGGTTTCTAAAAGGCCTTTCACTAGTAGGAGTGATAAAAACATCACGACGTGGTGTGAATCGCAGGGCCTGAATCAGTATAGGCCGTGAGTGGCAATGTAGGATGGAGAAAAGCACCACGGGGTGGTCAGGATAGGGAGGTCAGGAAACATGCAGTGGCAATGTAGGATAGGTTTCTGAAAAACATCTCGGCGTATTGCGCATTGTAAGGGTTTCTAACAGGCCATTCACTAGTGGGAGTGAGAAAAACATCACGGGGTGGTGTGAATCAGATGTTCTGAATTAGGATAGGCAGTGAGTGGCAATTAAGAATGGAGAAAAGCACCACGGGGTGGTCAACATGGGGAAGTCAGGAAACATACAGTGGCAACGAAGGATAGGTTTCTGAAAAACATCGTGGAGTTGTGCCCATTGTAAGGATTTCTAACAAGCAATTCACAAGTAGGAGTGAAAAACATCACGGGGTGGTGTGAATCGAAGGGCCTGAATTAGGAAAAGCAGTGAGTGACAATGTAGGATGGAGAAAAGCACCACGGGGTGGTCAGCATGGGGAGGTCAGGAAACATGCATTGGCAATGTAGGATAGGTTTCTGAAAAACATCGCGGGGTGGTGCGCATTGTAAGGGTTTCTAACAGGCCATTCACTGGTAGGAGTGAGAAAAACATCACGGGGTGGTGTGAATCAGAGGGCCTGAAATAGGAGAGTCATTGAGTGGCAATGTAGGATAGAGAAAAGCAGCACAGCATGGTCAGCAAAGGAGGTCAGGAAAAATGCAGTGGCAATGTAGGATAAGTTTCTGAAAAAAAAAAAAGTGGAGTGGTGCACATTGAAAGGATTTCTAAAAGGCCACTCACTAGTAGTAGTCAGAAAATCAACACGGGGTGGTGTGAATCGGAGGGCCTGAATTATGATAGGCAGTGAGTTACAATGTAAAATGGAGAAAAGCACCACGGTGTGGTCAGCATAGGAGATCAGGAAACATGCAGTGGCAATGTAGGATAGGTTTCTGAAAAACATCGCCGGGTGGGGCGCATTGTAAGGTTTTCTAACAGGGCATTCCCTAGTAGGAGTGAGAAAAATATAATGAGCTGGTGTGAATCGGAGGGCCTGAATCAGGATAGGCAGTGAGTGGCAATGTAGGATGGAGAAATGCACCAAGGGGTGGTCAGCGTGCGGAGGTCAGGACCCATGCATTGGCAATGTAGGATAGGTTTCTGAAAAACATCGCTGGGTGGTGTGCATTGTAAGACTTTCTAACAGGCCATTCACTAGTAGCAGTGAGAAAAACAACACGGGGTGGTGTGAATACGAGGGCCTGAATTAGGATAGCCAGTGAGTGGCAAAGTAGGATGTAGAAAAGCACCACGGGTTGGTCAGCATGGGGAGGTCAGGACCCATGCATTGGCAATGTAGGATAGGTTTCTGAAAAACATCGCTGGGTGGTGTGCATTGTAAGGCTTTCTAACAGGCCATTCACTAGTAGCAGTGAGAAAAACAACACGGGGTGGTGTGAATACGAGGGCCTGAATCAGGATAGGCAGTGAGTGGCAATGTAGGATGGAGAAGGGCACCACGGTGTGCTCAGGATGGGGAGGTCAGGAAACATGCAGTGGCAATGTAGGATAGGTTTCTGAAAAACATTGCGCGGTGGTGCTCATTGTAAGGGTTTCTAAAAGGCCTTTCACTAGTAGGATTGAGAAAAACATCACGGGGTGGTGTGAATCGCAGTGCCTGAATTAGGATAGGCAGTGAGTGGCAATGAAGAATGGAGAAAAGCACCACGGGGTGGTCAATATGGGGAGGTCAGGAAACATGCAGTGGCAATGTAGGATAGGTTTCAGAAAAACATCGCGGGGTGGTGCCCATTGTCAGGATTTCTAACAAGCCATTCACAAATAGGAGTGAAAAAAACATCACGGGGTGGTCTGAATCGAAGGGCCTGTATTAGGATAGGCTGTGAGTGGCAATGTAGGATGGAGAAAAGCACCATGGGATGGTCATCATGGGGAGGCAAGGAAACATGCAGTGGCAATGAAGGTAGGTTTCTGAAAAAGATCGTGGTGTGGTGCGCATTTTAAGGGTTGCTAACAGGCCATTCACTAGAAGGAGTGAGAAAAATATAACGGGGTGGTGTGAATTGGAGGGCCTGAATCAGGTTAGGCAATGAGTGGCAATGTAGGATGGAGTAAAGCACCACGGGGTGGTCAGCAAGGGGAGGTCAGGAAACATGCATTGGCAATGTAGGATAGGTTTCTGAAAAACATCGCCGGGTGGTGCGCATTGTAAGTGTTTCTAACAGGCCATTCACGAGTAGAAGAGAGAAAAACATCACAGAGTGGTGTGAATCGGAGGGCCTGAATCAGGATAGGCAGTGAGTGGCAATGTAGGATGGAGAAAACGACCAAGGGGTGGTCAGGATGGGGAGGTCAGAAAACATGCAGTGGCAATATAGGATAGGTTTCTAAAAACATTGTGGGGTGGGGCGCATTGTAAGGGTTTCTAACAGGCCATTCAATAGTAGAAGTGAGAAATACATCATGGTGTCGTGTAAATCGGAGGGCCTGAATCAAGATAGACAGTGAGTGGCAATATCGGATGGAGAAAAGCACCACAGGGGTGGTCAGCATGGGGAGGTGAGGAAACATGCAGTGGCAATGTAGGATAGGATTCCGAAAAACATCGCAGGGTGGTGCTCATGGTAAGAATTTCTAAAAGGCCTTTCACTAGTAGGAGTGAGAAAAATTTCACGTGGTTGTGTGAATAGGAGGGCCTGAATCAGGATAGTCCGTGAGTCGCAATGTAGGATGGAGAAAAGCACCACGGGGTGGTCAGGATGGGGAGGTCAGGAAACATGCAATGGTAATGTAGGATAGGTTTCTAAAAAACATCCCTTGGTATTGCGCATTCTAAGGGTCTCTAATAGGCCATTCACTAGTAGGAGTGAGAAATACATCATGGTGTGGTGTGAATCGCAGGGCCTGAATCAAGATAGACAGTGAGTGGCAATGTAGGATGGAGGAAAGCACCACGTTTTCTTGAGCATGGGGAGGACAGGAAACATGCATTGGCAATGTAGGATAGGTTTCTTAAAAACATTGCGGGGTGGTGCTCATTATAAGGGTTTCTAAAAGGCTTTTCACTAGTAGGAGTGATAAAAACATCACGGCGTGGTGTGAATCGCAGGGCCTGAATCAGTATAGGCCGTGAGTGGCAATGTAGGATGGAGAAAAGCACCACGGGGTGGTCAGGATAGGGAGGTCAGGAAACATGCAGTGGCAATGTAGGATAGGTTTCTGAAAAACATCTCGGCGTAGTGCGCATTGTAAGGGTTTCTAACAGGCCATTTACTAGTAGGAGTGAGAAATACATCATGGTGTGGTGTGAATTGGAGGGCCTGAATTAATTTAGACAGTGAGTGTCAATGTAGGATGGAGAAAAGCACCACGGGTTGGTGAGCATGGGGAGGTCAGGAAACATGCATTGGCAATGTACGATAGGTTTCTGAAAAACATCGCGGGGTTGTTCGCATTGTAAGGGTTTGTAGCATGCCATTCACTAGTAGGAGTGAGAAAAACATCACGTGGTGGTGTGAATCGGGGGCCTGAATTAGGATAGGCAGTGAGTGGCAAAGAAGAATGGAGAAAAGCACCACGGGGTGGTCAATATGGGGAGGTCAGGAAACATGCAGTGGCAGTGTAGGATAGGTTTCAGAATAACATCGCGGGGTGGTGCCCATTGTCAGGATTTCTAACAAGCCATTCACAAATAGGAGTGAAAAAAACATCACGGGGTGGTCTGAATCGAAGGGCCTGTATTAGGATAGGCTGTGAGTGGCAATGTAGGATGGAGAAAAGCACCATGGGATGGTCATCATGGGGAGGCAAGGAAAAATGCAGTGGCAATGAAGGTAGGTTTCTGAAAAAGATCGTGGTGTGGTGCGCATTTTAAGGGTTGCTAACAGGCCATTCACTAGAGTGTAAGTGTTTCTAACAGGCCATTCACGAGTAGAAGTGAGAAAAACATCACAGGGTGGTGTGAATCGAAGGGCCTGAATCAGGATAGGCAGTGAGTGGCAATGTAGGATGGAGAAAACGACCAAGGGGTGGTCAGGATGGGGAGGTCAGAAAACATGCAGTGGCAATGTAGGATAGGATTCTAAAAAACATTGTGGGGTGGGGCGCATTGTAAGGGTTTCTTACAGGCCATTTAATAGTAGAAGTGAGAAATACATCATGGTGTGGTGTAAATCGGAGTGCGTAAATCAAGATAGACAGTGAGTGGCAATATCGGATGGAGAAAAGCACCACGGGGTGGTCAGCATGGGGAGGTCAGGAAACATGCAGTGGCAATGTAGGATAGGATTCCGAAAAACATCGCAGGGTGGTGCTCATTGTAAGAATTTCTAAAAGGCCTTTCACTAGTAGGAGTGAGAAAAATATCACGGAGTTGTGTGAATAGGAGGGCCTGAATCAGGATAGTCCGTGGGTCGCAATTTAGGATGGAGAAAAGCACCACGGGGTGGTCTGGATGGGGAGGTCAGGAAACATGCATTGGCAATGTAGGATAGGTTTCTGAAAAACATCACGGGGTGGTGCGCATTGTAAGGTTTTCTAACAGGCCATTCACTGGTAGGAGTGAGAAAAACATCACGGGGTGGTGTGAATCAGAGGGCCTGAATAAGGATAGTCATTGAGTGGCAATGTAGGATAGAGAAAAGCAGCACACCATGGTCAGCATAGGAGGTCAGGAAACATGCAGTGGCAATGTAGGATAAGTTTCTGAAAAAAAAAAAAAGTGGAGTGATGCGCATTGAAAGGATTTCTAAAAGGCCACTCACTAGTAGGAGTCAGAAAATCATCACGGGGTGGTGTGAATCGGAGGGCCTGAATTAGGATAGGCAGTGAGTTGCAACGTAAAATGGAGAAAAGCAGCACGGTGTGGTAAGCATAGGAGATCAGGAAACATGCAGTGGCAATGTAGGATAGGTTTCTGAAAAACATCGCTGGGTGGGGCGCATTGTAAGGGTTTCTAACAGGGCATTCCCTAGTAGGAGTGAGAAAAATATAATGAGCTGGTGTGAATCAGAGGGCCTGAATCAGGATAGGCAGTGAGTGGCAATGTAGGATGGAGAAATGCACCAAGGGGTGGTCAGCGTGCGGAGGTCAGGACCCATGCATTGGCAATGTAGGATAGGTTTCTGAAAAACATCGCTGGGTGGTGTGCATTGTAAGGCTTTCTAACAGGCCATTCACTAGTAGCAGAGAGAAAAACAACACGGGGTGGTGTGAATATGAGGCCTGAATTAGGATAGCCAGTGAGTGGCAAAGTAGGATGGAGAAAAGCACCACGGGTTGGTCAGCATGGGGAGGTCAGGACCCATGCATTGGCAATGTAGGATAGGTTTCTGAAAAACATCGCTGGATGGTGTGCATTGTAAGGATTTCTAACAGGCCATTCACTAGTAGCAGTGAGAAAAACAACACGGGGTGGTGTGAATACGAGGGCCTGAATCAGGATAGGCAGTGAGTGACAATGTAGGATGGAGAAGGGCACCACGGGGTGCTCAGGATGGGGAGGTCAGGAAACATGCAGTGGCAATGTAGGATAGGTTTCTGAAAAACATTGCGGGTTGGTGCTCATTTCAAGGGTTTCTAAAAGGCCTTTCACTAGGAGGATTGAGAAAAACATCACGGGATGGTGGGAATCGCAGTTCCTGAATTAGGATAGGCAGTGAGTGGCAATGAAGAATGGAGAAAAGCACCACGTGTTGGTCAATATGGGGAGGTCAGGAAACATGCAGTGGCAATGTAGGATAGGTTTCAGTAAAACATCGCGGGGTGGTGCCCATTGTCAGGATTTCTAACAAGCCATTCTCAAATAGGAGTGAAAAAAAACATCACGGGGTGGTCTGAATCGAAGGGCCTGTATTAGGATAGGCTGTGAGTGGCAGTGTAGGATGGAGAAAAGCACCATGGGATGGTCATCATGGGGAGGCAAGGAAACATGCAGTGGCAATGAATGTAGGTTTCTGAAAAAGATCGTGGTGTGGTGCGCATTTTAAGGGTTGCTAACAGGCCATTCACTAGAAGGAGTGAGAAAAATATAACGGGGTGTTGTGAATTGGAGGGCCTGAATCAGGTTAGGCAATGAGTGGCAATGTAGGATGGAGAAAAGCACCACGGGGTGGTCAGCAAGGGGAGTTCAGGAAACATGCATTGGCAATGTAGGATAGGATTCTGAAAAACATCGCTGGGTGGTGCGCATTGTAAGTGTTTCTAACAGGCCATTCACGAGTAGAAGTGAGAAAAACATCACAGGGTGGTGTGAATCGGAGGGCCTGAATCAGGATAGGCAGTGAGTGGCAATGTAGGATGGAGAAAACGACCAAGGGGTGGTCAGGATGGGGAGGTCAGAAAACATGCAGTGGCAATATAGGATAGGTTTCTAAAAACATTGTGGGGTGGGGCGCATTGTAAGGGTTTCTAACAGGCCATTCAATAGTAGAAGCGAGAAATACATCATGGTGTCGTGTAAATCGGAGGGCCTGAATCAAGATAGACAGTGAGTGGCAATATCGGATGGAGAAAAGCACCACAGGGGTGGTCAGCATGGGGAGGTGAGGAAACATGCAGTGGCAATGTAGGATAGGATTCCGAAAAACATCGCAGGGTGGTGCTCATGGTAAGAATTTCTAAAAGGCCTTTCACTAGTAGGAGTGAGAAAAATTTCACGTGGTTGTGTGAATAGGAGGGCCTGAATCAGGATAGTCCGTGAGTCGCAATGTAGGATGGAGAAAAGCACCACGGGGTGGTCAGGATGGGGAGGTCAGGAAACATGCAATGGTAATGTAGGATAGGTTTCTAAAAAACATCCCTTGGTATTGCGCATTCTAAGGGTCTCTAATAGGCAATTCACTAGTAGGAGTGAGAAATACATCATGGTGTGGTGTGAATCGCAGGGCCTGAATCAAGATAGACAGTGAGTGGCAATGTAGGATGGAGGAAAGCACCACGTTTTCTTGAGCATGGCGAGGACAGGAAACATGCATTGGCAATGTAGGATAGGTTTCTTAAAAACATTGCGGGGTGGTGCTCATTATAAGGGTTTCTAAAAGGCTTTTCACTAGTAGGAGTGATAAAAACATCACGGCGTGGTGTGAATCGCAGGGCCTGAATCAGTATAGGCCGTGAGTGGCAATGTAGGATGGAGAAAAGCACCACGGGTTGGTCAGGATAGGGAGGTCAGGAAACATGCAGTGGCAATGTAGGATAGGTTTCTGAAAAACATCTCGGCGTAGTGCGCATTGTAAGGGTTTCTAACAGGCCATTTACTAGTAGGAGTGAGAAATACATCATGGTGTGGTGTGAATTGGAGGGCCTGAATTAATTTAGACAGTGAGTGTCAATGTAGGATGGAGAAAAGCACCACGGGTTGGTGAGCATGGGGAGGTCAGGAAACATGCATTGGCAATGTACGATAGGTTTCTGAAAAACATCGCGGGGTTGTTCGCATTGTAAGGGTTTGTAGCATGCCATTCACTAGTAGGAGTGAGAAAAACATCACGTGGTGGTGTGAATCGGGGGCCTGAATTAGGATAGGCAGTGAGTGGCAAAGAAGAATGGAGAAAAGCACCACGGAGTGGTCAATATGGGGAGTTCAGGAAACATGCAGTGGCAATGTAGGATAGGTTTCAGAATAACATCGCGGGGTGGTGCCCATTGTCAGGATTTCTAACAAGCCATTCACAAATAGGAGTGAAAAAAACATCACGGGGTGGTCTGAATCGAAGGGCCTGTATTAGGATAGGCTGTGAGTGGCAATGTAGGATGGAGAAAAGCACCATGGGATGGTCATCATGGGGAGGCAAGGAAAAATGCAGTGGCAATGAAGGTAGGTTTCTGAAAAAGATCGTGGTGTGGTGCGCATTTTAAGGGTTGCTAACAGGCCATTCACTAGAAGGAGTGAGAAAAATATAACGGGGTGTTGTGAATTGGAGGGCCTGAATCAGGTTAGGCAATGAGTGGCAATGAGGATGGAGAAAAGCACCACGGGGTGGTCAGCAAGGGGAGGTCAGGAAACATGCATTGGCAATGTAGGATAAGTTTCTGAAAAACATCGCCGGGTGGTGCGCATTGTAAGTGTTTCTAACAGGCCATTCACGAGTAGAAGTGAGAAAAACATCACAGGGTGGTGTGAATCGAAGGGCCTGAATCAGGATAGGCAGTGAGTGGCAATGTAGGATCGAGAAAACGACCAAGGGGTGGTCAGGATGGGGAGGTCAGAAAACATGCAGTGGCAATGTAGGATAGGATTCTAAAAAACATTGTGGGGTGGGGCGCATTGTAAGGGTTTCTTACAGGCCATTTAATAGTAGAAGTGAGAAATACATCATGGTGTGGTGTAAATCGGAGTGCGTAAATCAAGATAGACAGTGAGTGGCAATATCGGATGGAGAAAAGCACCACGGGGTGGTCAGCATGGGGAGGTCAGGAAACATGCAGTGGCAATGTAGGATAGGATTCCGAAAAACATCGCAGGGTGGTGCTCATTGTAAGAATTTCTAAAAGGCCTTTCACTAGTAGGAGTGAGAAAAATATCACGGAGTTGTGTGAATAGGAGGGCCTGAATCAGGATAGTCCGTGGGTCGCAATTTAGAATGGAGAAAAGCACCACGGGGTGGTCTGGATGGGGAGGTCAGGAAACATGCATTGGCAATGTAGGATAGGTTTCTGAAAAACATCACGGGGTGGTGCGCATTGTAAGGTTTTCTAACAGGCCATTCACTGGTAGGCGTGAGAAAAACATTACGGGGTGGTGTGAATCAGAGGGCCTGAATAAGGATAGTCATTGAGTGGCAATGTAGGATAGAGAAAAGCAGCACACCATGGTCAGCATAGGAGGCCAGGAAACATGCAGTGGCAATGTAGGATAAGTTTCTGAAAAAAAAAAAAAGTGGAGTGATGCGCATTGAAAGGATTTCTAAAAGGCCACTCACTAGTAGGAGTCAGAAAATCATCACGGGGTGGTGTGAATCGGAGGGCCTGAATTAGGATAGGCAGTGAGTTGCAACGTAAAATGGAGAAAAGCAGCACGGTGTGGTAAGCATAGGAGATCAGGAAACATGCAGTGGCAATGTAGGATAGGTTTCTGAAAAACATCGCTGGGTGGGGCGCATTGTAAGGGTTTCTAACAGGGCATTCCCTAGCAGGAGTGAGAAAAATATAATGAGCTGGTGTGAATCAGAGGGCCTGAATCAGGATAGGCAGTGAGTGGCAATGTAGGATGGAGAAATGCACCAAGGGGTGGTCAGCGTGCGGAGGTCAGGACCCATGCATTGGCAATGTAGGATAGGTTTCTGAAAAACATCGCTGGGTGGTGTGCATTGTAAGGCTTTCTAACAGGCCATTCACTAGTAGCAGAGAGAAAAACAACACGGGGTGGTGTGAATATGAGGCCTGAATTAGGATAGCCAGTGAGTGGCAAAGTAGGATGGAGAAAAGCACCACGGGTTGGTCAGCATGGGGAGGTCAGGACCCATGCATTGGCAATGTAGGATAGGTTTCTGAAAAACATCGCTGGATGGTGTGCATTGTAAGGATTTCTAACAGGCCATTCACTAGTAGCAGTGAGAAAAACAACACGGGGTGGTGTGAATACGAGGGCCTGAATCAGGATAGGCAGTGAGTGACAATGTAGGATGGAGAAGGGCACCACGGGGTGCTCAGGATCGGGAGGTCAGGAAACATGCAGTGGCAATGTAGGATAGGTTTCTGAAAAACATTGCGGGTTGGTGCTCATTTCAAGGGTTTCTAAAAGGCCTTTCACTAGGAGGATTGAGAAAAACATCACGGGATGGTGGGAATCGCAGTTCCTGAATTAGGATAGGCAGTGAGTGGCAATGAAGAATGGAGAAAAGCACCACGTGTTGGTCAATATGGGGAGGTCAGGAAACATGCAGTGGCAATGTAGGATAGGTTTCAGTAAAACATCGCGGGGTGGTGCCCATTGTCAGGATTTCTAACAAGCCATTCACAAATAGGAGTGAAAAAAAACATCACGGGGTGGTCTGAATCGAAGGGCCTGTATTAGGATAGGCTGTGAGTGGCAGTGTAGGATGGAGAAAAGCACCATGGGATGGTCATCATGGGGAGGCAAGGAAACATGCAGTGGCAATGAATGTAGGTTTCTGAAAAAGATCGTGGTGTGGTGCGCATTTTAAGGGTTGCTAACAGGCCATTCACTAGAAGGAGTGAGAAAAATATAACGGGGTGTTGTGAATTGGAGGGCCTGAATCAGGTTAGGCAATGAGTGGCAATGTAGGATGGAGAAAAGCACCACGGGGTGGTCAGCAAGGGGATTTCAGGAAACATGCATTGGCAATGTAGGATAGGTTTCTGAAAAACATCGCCGGGTGGTGCGCATTGTAAGTGTTTCTAACAGGCCATTCACGAGTAGAAGTGAGAAAAACATCACAGGGTGGTGTGAATCGGAGGGCCTGAATCAGGATAGGCAGTGAGTGGCAATGTAGGATGGAGAATACGAACAAGGGGTGGTCAGGATGGGGAGGTCAGAAAACATGCAGTGGCAATGTAGGATAGGTTTCTAAAAAACATTGTGGGGTGGGGCGCATTGTAAGGGTTTCTAACAGGCCATTCAATAGTAGAAGTGAGAAATACATCATGGTGTCGTGTAAATCGGAGGGCCTGAATCAAGATAGACAGTGAGTGGCAATATCGGATGGAGAAAAGCACCACGGGGTGGTCAGCATGGGGAGGTCAGGAAACATGCAGTGGCAATGTAGGATAGGATTCCGAAAAACATCGCAGGGTTGTGCTCATTGTAAGAATTTCTAAAAGGCCTTTCACTAGTAGGAGTGAGAAAAATATCACGGGGTTGTGTGAATAGGAGGGCCTGAATCAGGATAGTCCGTGAGTCGCAATGTAGGATGGAGAAAAGCACCACGGGGTGGTCAGGATGGGGAGGTCAGGAAACATGCAGTGGCAATGTAGCATAGGTTTCTAAAAAACATCCCTGGGTAGTGCGCATTCTAAGGGTTTCTAATAGGCCATTCACTAGTAGGAGTGAGAAATACATCATGGTGTGGTGTGAATCGGAGGGCCTGAATCAAGATATACAGTGACTGGCAATGTAGGATGGAGGAAAGCACCACGGGTTCTTGAGCATGGGGAGGACAGGAAACATGCATTGGCAATGTAGGATAGGTTTCTTAAAAACATTGCGGGGTGGTGCTCATTATAAGGGTTTCTAAAAGGCCTTTCACTAGTAGGAGTGATAAAAACATCACGGCGTGGTGTGAATCGCAGGGCCTGAATCAGTATAGGCCGTGAGTGGCAATGTAGGATGGAGAAAAGCACCACGGGGTGGTCAGGATAGGGAGGTCAGGAAACATGCAGTGGCAATGTAGGATAGGTTTCTGAAATATATCTCGGCGTAGTGCGCATTGTAAGGGTTTCTAACAGGCCATTTACTAGTAGGAGTGAGAAATACATCATGGTGTGGTGTGAATTTGAGGGCCTGAATCAATTTAGACAGTGAGTGTCAATGTAGGATGGAGAAAAGCACCACGGGTTGGTGAGCATGGGGAGGTCAGGAACCATGCATTGGCAATGTACGATAGGTTTCTGAAAAACGTCGCGGGGTTGTTCGCATTGTAAGGGTTTGTAGCATGCCATTCACTAGTAGGTGTGAGAAAAACATCACGGGGTGGTGTGAATCGGAGGGCCTGAATTAGGATAGGCAGTGAGTGGCAATGAAGAATGGAGAAAAGCACCACGAGGTGGTCAATATGGGGAGGTCAGGAAACATGCAGTGGCAATGTAGGATAGGTTTCAGAAAAACATCGCTGGGTGGTGCCCATTGTCAGGATATCTAACAAGCCATTCACAAATAGGAGTGAAAAAAACATCACGGGGTGGTCTGAATCGAAGGGCCTGTATTAGGATAGGCTGTGAGTGGCAATGTAGGATGGAGAAAAGCACCATGGGATGGTCATCATGGGGAGACAAGGAAACATGCAGTGGCAATGAAGGTAGGTTTCTGAAAAAGATCGTGGTGTGGTGCGCATTTTAAGGGTTGCTAACAGGCCATTCACTAGAAGGAGTGAGAAAAATATAACGGGGTGGTGTGAATTGGAGGGCCTGAATCAGGTTAGGCAATGAGTGGCAATGTAGGATGGAGAAAAGCACAACGGGGTGGTCAGCAAGGGGAGTCAGGAAACATGCATTGGCAATGTAGGATACGTTTCTGAAAAACATCGCTGGGTGGTGCGCATGGTAAGGGTTTGTAGCATGCCTTTCTCTAGTATGAGTGAGAAAAACATCACGGGGTGTTGTGAATTGCAGGGCCTGAGTCAGGATAGGCCGTGGGTGGCAATGTAGGAGGGAGAAAAGCACCACAGGGTGGTCAGGATGGGAAGTTTAGAAAACATGCAGTGGCAATGCAGGATCAGTTTCTGAAAAACATCGCGAGGTTGGACTCATTGTAAGGGTATGTAACAGGCCATTCACTATTAGGAGTGAGAAATACATCATTGTGTATTGTGAATCGGAGTCTCTGAATCAAGTTAGACAATGATTGTCAATGTAGAATGGAGAAAAGCACCACAGGTTCTTGAGCATGGATTATTCAGGAAACATGCAATGGCAATGTAGGATAGGTTTCGGAAAAACATCACGGGGTGGTGCGCATTGTAATCGTTTTAGCATGCCATTCACTAGTAAGAGTCAGAAAAACATCACGGGGTGGTGTAAATCAGAGGGCCTGAATTAGGATAGGCATTTGAGTGGCAACGTAAAATGGAGAAAAGCACCACGGTGTGGTCAGCATGGGGAGGTCAGGAAACATGCAGTGGCAATGTAGGATAGGTTTCTGAAAAACATACTGGGATGGTGTGCATAGTAAGGGTTTCTAACAGGCCATTCACTGGTAGGAGTGAGAAAAATATAATGGGGTGGTGTGAATTGGAGGGCCTGAATCAGGATAGGCAGTGAGTGGCAATGTAAGATGGAGAAAAGCACCCCGGGGTGGTCAGCATGGTGAGGTCAGGAAACATGCAGTGGCCATGTAGGAGAGGTTTCAGAGAAACATCGCCGGGTGATGCGCATTCTAAGGGTTTCTAACAGGCCATTCACTAGTAGGAGTGAGAAAAACATCACGGGGTGGTGTGAATCGGAGGGCCTGATTTAGGATAGGCAGTGAGAGGCAATGTAGGATGGAGAAAAGCAACACGGGGTGGTCATCATGGGGAGGTCAGGAAACATGCAGTGGCAATGTGGGATATTTTTTGAAAAATATCACGGTGTGGTGCAGATTTTAAGCGTTTCTAACAGGCCATTCACTAGTAGGAGTGAGAAAAACATCACGGAGTCGTGTGAATCAGATGTTCCGAATTATGATAGGCAGTGAGTGCAATGTAGGATGGAGAAAAGCACCACAGGGTGTCCAGCATGGGGAGGTCAGTAAACATGCATTGGCAAAGTAGAATAGGTTTCTGAAATTTCATCGCCGGGTATTACGAATTGTAAGGCTTTCTAATAGGCCATTCACTAGTAGGAGTGCGAAAATCATCACAGTTTGGTGTGAATAGGAGGGCCTGAATTAGGATAGGCAGTGAATGGCAACGTAAAATGGAGAAAAGCACCACGGGGTGGTCAGGATGGGGAGGTCAGGAAATATGCATTGGCAATGTAGGATAGGTTTCTTAAAAACATTGCAGGGTGGTGCTCATTATAAGGGTTTCTAAAAGGCCTTTCAGTAGTAGGAGTGATAAAAACATCACGACGTGGTGTGAATCGCAGGGCCTGAATCAGTATAGGCCGTGAGTGGCAATGTAGGATGGAGAAAAGCACCACGGGGTGGTCAGGATAGGGAGGTCAGGAAACATGCAGTGGCAATGTAGGATAGGTTTCTGAAAAACATCTCGGCGTATTGCGCATTGTAAGGGTTTCTAACAGGCCATTCACTAGTGGGAGTGAGAAAAACATCACGGGGTGGTGTGAATCAGATGTTCTGAATTAGGATAGGCAGTGAGTGGCAATTAAGAATGGAGAAAAGCACCACGGGGTGGTCAACATGGGGAAGTCAGGAAACATACAGTGGCAACGAAGGATAGGTTTCTGAAAAACATCGTGGAGTTGTGCCCATTGTAAGGATTTCTAACAAGCAATTCACAAGTAGGAGTGAAAAACATCACGGGGTGGTGTGAATCGAAGGGCCTGAATTAGGAAAAGCAGTGAGTGACAATGTAGGATGGAGAAAAGCACCACGGGGTGGTCAGCATGGGGAGGTCAGGAAACATGCATTGGCAATGTAGGATAGGTTTCTGAAAAACATCGCGGGGTGGTGCGCATTGTAAGGGTTTCTAACAGGCCATTCACTGGTAGGAGTGAGAAAAACATCACGGGGTGGTGTGAATCAGAGGGCCTGAAATAGGAGAGTCATTGAGTGGCAATGTAGGATAGAGAAAAGCAGCACAGCATGGTCAGCAAAGGAGGTCAGGAAAAATGCAGTGGCAATGTAGGATAAGTTTCTGAAAAAAAAAAAAGCGGAGTGGTGCACATTGAAAGGATTTCTAAAAGGCCACTCACTAGTAGTAGTCAGAAAATCAACACGGGGTGGTGTGAATCGGAGGGCCTGAATTATGATAGGCAGTGAGTTACAATGTAAAATGTAGAAAAGCACCACGGTGTGGTCAGCATAGGAGATCAGGAAACATGCAGTGGCAATGTAGGATAGGTTTCTGAAAAACATCGCCGGGTGGGGCGCATTGTAAGGTTTTCTAACAGGGCATTCCCTAGTAGGAGTGAGAAAAATATAATGAGCTGGTGTGAATCGGAGGGCCTGAATCAGGATAGGCAGTGAGTGGCAATGTAGGATGGAGAAATGCACCAAGGGGTGGTCAGCGTGCGGAGGTCAGGACCCATGCATTGGCAATGTAGGATAGGTTTCTGAAAAACATCGCTGGGTGGTGTGCATTGTAAGACTTTCTAACAGGCCATTCACTAGTAGCAGTGAGAAAAACAACACGGGGTGGTGTGAATACGAGGGCCTGAATTAGGATAGCCAGTGAGTGGCAAAGTAGGATGTAGAAAAGCACCACGGGTTGGTCAGCATGGGGAGGTCAGGACCCATGCATTGGCAATGTAGGATAGGTTTCTGAAAAACATCGCTGGGTGGTGTGCATTGTAAGGCTTTCTAACAGGCCATTCACTAGTAGCAGTGAGAAAAACAACACGGGGTGGTGTGAATACGAGGGCCTGAATCAGGATAGGCAGTGAGTGGCAATGTAGGATGGAGAAGGGCACCACGGTGTGCTCAGGATGGGGAGGTCAGGAAACATGCAGTGGCAATGTAGGATAGGTTTCTGAAAAACATTGCGCGGTGGTGCTCATTGTAAGGGTTTCTAAAAGGCCTTTCACTAGTAGGATTGAGAAAAACATCACGGGGTGGTGTGAATCGCAGTGCCTGAATTAGGATAGGCAGTGAGTGGCAATGAAGAATGGAGAAAAGCACCACGGGGTGGTCAATATGGGGAGGTCAGGAAACATGCAGTGGCAATGTAGGATAGGTTTCAGAAAAACATCGCGGGGTGGTGCCCATTGTCAGGATTTCTAACAAGCCATTCACAAATAGGAGTGAAAAAAACATCACGGGGTGGTCTGAATCGAAGGGCCTGTATTAGGATAGGCTGTGAGTGGCAATGTAGGATGGAGAAAAGCACCATGGGATGGTCATCATGGGGAGGCAAGGAAACATGCAGTGGCAATGAAGGTAGGTTTCTGAAAAAGATCGTGGTGTGGTGCGCATTTTAAGGGTTGCTAACAGGCCATTCACTAGAAGGAGTGAGAAAAATATAACGGGGTGGTGTGAATTGGAGGGCCTGAATCAGGTTAGGCAATGAGTGGCAATGTAGGATGGAGTAAAGCACCACGGGGTGGTCAGCAAGGGGAGGTCAGGAAACATGCATTGGCAATGTAGGATAGGTTTCTGAAAAACATCGCCGGGTGGTGCGCATTGTAAGTGTTTCTAACAGGCCATTCACGAGTAGAAGAGAGAAAAACATCACAGAGTGGTGTGAATCGGAGGGCCTGAATCAGGATAGGCAGTGAGTGGCAATGTAGGATGGAGAAAACGACCAAGGGGTGGTCAGGATGGGGAGGTCAGAAAACATGCAGTGGCAATATAGGATAGGTTTCTAAAAACATTGTGGGGTGGGGCGCATTGTAAGGGTTTCTAACAGGCCATTCAATAGTAGAAGTGAGAAATACATCATGGTGTCGTGTAAATCGGAGGGCCTGAATCAAGATAGACAGTGAGTGGCAATATCGGATGGAGAAAAGCACCACAGGGGTGGTCAGCATGGGGAGGTGAGGAAACATGCAGTGGCAATGTAGGATAGGATTCCGAAAAACATCGCAGGGTGGTGCTCATGGTAAGAATTTCTAAAAGGCCTTTCACTAGTAGGAGTGAGAAAAATTTCACGTGGTTGTGTGAATAGGAGGGCCTGAATCAGGATAGTCCGTGAGTCGCAATGTAGGATGGAGAAAAGCACCACGGGGTGGTCAGGATGGGGAGGTCAGGAAACATGCAATGGTAATGTAGGATAGGTTTCTAAAAAACATCCCTTGGTATTGCGCATTCTAAGGGTCTCTAATAGGCCATTCACTAGTAGGAGTGAGAAATACATCATGGTGTGGTGTGAATCGCAGGGCCTGAATCAAGATAGACAGTGAGTGGCAATGTAGGATGGAGGAAAGCACCACGTTTTCTTGAGCATGGGGAGGACAGGAAACATGCATTGGCAATGTAGGATAGGTTTCTTAAAAACATTGCGGGGTGGTGCTCATTATAAGGGTTTCTAAAAGGCTTTTCACTAGTAGGAGTGATAAAAACATCACGGCGTGGTGTGAATCGCAGGGCCTGAATCAGTATAGGCCGTGAGTGGCAATGTAGGATGGAGAAAAGCACCACGGGGTGGTCAGGATAGGGAGGTCAGGAAACATGCAGTGGCAATGTAGGATAGGTTTCTGAAAAACATCTCGGCGTAGTGCGCATTGTAAGGGTTTCTAACAGGCCATTTACTAGTAGGAGTGAGAAATACATCATGGTGTGGTGTGAATTGGAGGGCCTGAATTAATTTAGACAGTGAGTGTCAATGTAGGATGGAGAAAAGCACCACGGGTTGGTGAGCATGGGGAGGTCAGGAAACATGCATTGGCAATGTACGATAGGTTTCTGAAAAACATCGCGGGGTTGTTCGCATTGTAAGGGTTTGTAGCATGCCATTCACTAGTAGGAGTGAGAAAAACATCACGTGGTGGTGTGAATCGGGGGCCTGAATTAGGATAGGCAGTGAGTGGCAAAGAAGAATGGAGAAAAGCACCACGGGGTGGTCAATATGGGGAGGTCAGGAAACATGCAGTGGCAATGTAGGATAGGTTTCAGAATAACATCGCGGGGTGGTGCCCATTGTCAGGATTTCTAACAAGCCATTCACAAATAGGAGTGAAAAAAACATCACGGGGTGGTCTGAATCGAAGGGCCTGTATTAGGATAGGCTGTGAGTGGCAATGTAGGATGGAGAAAAGCACCATGGGATGGTCATCATGGGGAGGCAAGGAAAAATGCAGTGGCAATGAAGGTAGGTTTCTGAAAAAGATCGTGGTGTGGTGCGCATTTTAAGGGTTGCTAACAGGCCATTCACTAGAAGGAGTGAGAAAAATATAACGGGGTGTTGTGAATTGGAGGGCCTGAATCAGGTTAGGCAATGAGTGGCAATGAGGATGGAGAAAAGCACCACGGGGTGGTCAGCAAGGGGAGGTCAGGAAACATGCATTGGCAATGTAGGATAAGTTTCTGAAAAACATCGCCGGGTGGTGCGCATTGTAAGTGTTTCTAACAGGCCATTCACGAGTAGAAGTGAGAAAAACATCACAGGGTGGTGTGAATCGAAGGGCCTGAATCAGGATAGGCAGTGAGTGGCAATGTAGGATGGAGAAAACGACCAAGGGGTGGTCAGGATGGGGAGGTCAGAAAACATGCAGTGGCAATGTAGGATAGGATTCTAAAAAACATTGTGGGGTGGGGCGCATTGTAAGGGTTTCTTACAGGCCATTTAATAGTAGAAGTGAGAAATACATCATGGTGTGGTGTAAATCGGAGTGCGTAAATCAAGATAGACAGTGAGTGGCAATATCGGATGGAGAAAAGCACCACGGGGTGGTCAGCATGGGGAGGTCAGGAAACATGCAGTGGCAATGTAGGATAGGATTCCGAAAAACTTCGCAGGGTGGTGCTCATTGTAAGAATTTCTAAAAGGCCTTTCACTAGTAGGAGTGAGAAAAATATCACGGAGTTGTGTGAATAGGAGGGCCTGAATCAGGATAGTCCGTGGGTCGCAATTTAGGATGGAGAAAAGCACCACGGGGTGGTCTGGATGGGGAGGTCAGGAAACATGCATTGGCAATGTAGGATAGGTTTCTGAAAAACATCACGGGGTGGTGCGCATTGTAAGGTTTTCTAACAGGCCATTCACTGGTAGGAGTGAGAAAAACATCACGGGGTGGTGTGAATCAGAGGGCCTGAATAAGGATAGTCATTGAGTGGCAATGTAGGATAGAGAAAAGCAGCACACCATGGTCAGCATAGGAGGTCAGGAAACATGCAGTGGCAATGTAGGATAAGTTTCTGAAAAAAAAAAAAAAGTGGAGTGATGCGCATTGAAAGGATTTCTAAAAGGCCACTCACTAGTAGGAGTCAGAAAATCATCACGGGGTGGTGTGAATCGGAGGGCCTGAATTAGGATAGGCAGTGAGTTGCAACGTAAAATGGAGAAAAGCAGCACGGTGTGGTAAGCATAGGAGATCAGGAAACATGCAGTGGCAATGTAGGATAGGTTTCTGAAAAACATCGCTGGGTGGGGCGCATTGTAAGGGTTTCTAACAGGGCATTCCCTAGTAGGAGTGAGAAAAATATAATGAGCTGGTGTGAATCAGAGGGCCTGAATCAGGATAGGCAGTGAGTGGCAATGTAGGATGGAGAAATGCACCAAGGGGTGGTCAGCGTGCGGAGGTCAGGACCCATGCATTGGCAATGTAGGATAGGTTTCTGAAAAACATCGCTGGGTGGTGTGCATTGTAAGGCTTTCTAACAGGCCATTCACTAGTAGCAGAGAGAAAAACAACACGGGGTGGTGTGAATATGAGGCCTGAATTAGGATAGCCAGTGAGTGGCAAAGTAGGATGGAGAAAAGCACCACGGGTTGGTCAGCATGGGGAGGTCAGGACCCATGCATTGGCAATGTAGGATAGGTTTCTGAAAAACATCGCTGGATGGTGTGCATTGTAAGGATTTCTAACAGGCCATTCACTAGTAGCAGTGAGAAAAACAACACGGGGTGGTGTGAATACGAGGGCCTGAATCAGGATAGGCAGTGAGTGACAATGTAGGATGGAGAAGGGCACCACGGGGTGCTCAGGATGGGGAGGTCAGGAAACATGCAGTGGCAATGTAGGATAGGTTTCTGAAAAACATTGCGGGTTGGTGCTCATTTCAAGGGTTTCTAAAAGGCCTTTCACTAGGAGGATTGAGAAAAACATCACGGGATGGTGGGAATCGCAGTTCCTGAATTAGGATAGGCAGTGAGTGGCAATGAAGAATGGAGAAAAGCACCACGTGTTGGTCAATATGGGGAGGTCAGGAAACATGCAGTGGCAATGTAGGATAGGTTTCAGTAAAACATCGCGGGGTGGTGCCCATTGTCAGGATTTCTAACAAGCCATTCACAAATAGGAGTGAAAAAAAACATCACGGGGTGGTCTGAATCGAAGGGCCTGTATTAGGATAGGCTGTGAGTGGCAGTGTAGGATGGAGAAAAGCACCATGGGATGGTCATCATGGGGAGGCAAGGAAACATGCAGTGGCAATGAATGTAGGTTTCTGAAAAAGATCGTGGTGTGGTGCGCATTTTAAGGGTTGCTAACAGGCCATTCACTAGAAGGAGTGAGAAAAATATAACGGGGTGTTGTGAATTGGAGGGCCTGAATCAGGTTAGGCAATGAGTGGCAATGTAGGATGGAGAAAAGCACCACGGGGTGGTCAGCAAGGGGAGTTCAGGAAACATGCATTGGCAATGTAGGATAGGTTTCTGAAAAACATCGCCGGGTGGTGCGCATTGTAAGTGTTTCTAACAGGCCATTCACGAGTAGAAGTGAGAAAAACATCACAGGGTGGTGTGAATCGGAGGGCCTGAATCAGGATAGGCAGTGAGTGGCAATGTAGGATGGAGAATACGAACAAGGGGTGGTCAGGATGGGGAGGTCAGAAAACATGCAGTGGCAATGTAGGATAGGTTTCTAAAAAACATTGTGGGGTGGGGCGCATTGTAAGGGTTTCTAACAGGCCATTCAATAGTAGAAGTGAGAAATACATCATGGTGTCGTGTAAATCGGAGGGCCTGAATCAAGATAGACAGTGAGTGGCAATATCGGATGTAGAAAAGCACCACGGGGTGGTCAGCATGGGGAGGTCAGGAAACATGCAGTGGCAATGTAGGATAGGATTCTGAAAAACATCGCAGGGTTGTGCTCATTGTAAGAATTTCTAAAAGGCCTTTCACTAGTAGGAGTGAGAAAAATATCACGGGGTTGTGTGAATAGGAGGGCCTGAATCAGGATAGTCCGTGAGTCGCAATGTAGGATGGAGAAAAGCACCACGGGGTGGTCAGGATGGGGAGGTCAGGAAACATGCAGTGGCAATGTAGCATAGGTTTCTAAAAAACATCCCTGGGTAGTGCGCATTCTAAGGGTTTCTAATAGGCCATTCACTACTAGGAGTGAGAAATACATCATGGTGTGGTGTGAATCGGAGGGCCTGAATCAAGATAGACAGTGACTGGCAATGTAGGATGGAGGAAAGCACCACGGGTTCTTGAGCATGGGGAGGACAGGAAACATGCATTGGCAATGTAGGATAGGTTTCTTAAAAACATTGCGGGGTGGTGCTCATTATAAGGGTTTCTAAAAGGCCTTTCACTAGTAGGAGTGATAAAAACATCACGGCGTGGTGTGAATCGCAGGGCCTGAATCAGTATAGGCCGTGAGTGGCAATGTAGGATAGAGAAAAGCACCACGGGGTGGTCAGGATAGGGAGGTCAGGAAACATGCAGTGGCAATGTAGGATAGGTTTCTGAAATATATCTCGGCGTAGTGCGCATTGTAAGGGTTTCTAACAGGCCATTTACTAGTAGGAGTGAGAAATACATCATGGTGTGGTGTGAATTTGAGGGCCTGAATCAATTTAGACAGTGAGTGTCAATGTAGGATGGAGAAAAGCACCACGGGTTGGTGAGCATGGGGAGGTCAGGAACCATGCATTGGCAATGTACGATAGGTTTCTGAAAAACGTCGCGGGGTTGTTCGCATTGTAAGGGTTTGTAGCATGCCATTCACTAGTAGGTGTGAGAAAAACATCACGGGGTGGTGTGAATCGGAGGGCCTGAATTAGGATAGGCAGTGAGTGGCAATGAAGAATGGAGAAAAGCACCACGAGGTGGTCAATATGGGGAGGTCAGGAAACATGCAGTGGCAATGTAGGATAGGTTTCAGAAAAACATCGCTGGGTGGTGCCCATTGTCAGGATATCTAACAAGCCATTCACAAATAGGAGTGAAAAAAACATCACGGGGTGGTCTGAATCGAAGGGCCTGTATTAGGATAGGCTGTGAGTGGCAATGTAGGATGGAGAAAAGCACCATGGGATGGTCATCATGGGGAGACAAGGAAACATGCAGTGGCAATGAAGGTAGGTTTCTGAAAAAGATCGTGGTGTGGTGCGCATTTTAAGGGTTGCTAACAGGCCATTCACTAGAAGGAGTGAGAAAAATATAACGGGGTGGTGTGAATTGGAGGGCCTGAATCAGGTTAGGCAATGAGTGGCAATGTAGGATGGAGAAAAGCACAACGGGGTGGTCAGCAAGGGGAGTCAGGAAACATGCATTGGCAATGTAGGATACGTTTCTGAAAAACATCGCTGTGTGGTGCGCATGGTAAGGGTTTGTAGCATGCCTTTCTCTAGTATGAGTGAGAAAAACATCACAGGGTGGTGTGAATCGGAGGGCCTGAGTCAGGATAGGCCGTGGGTGGCAATGTAGGAGGGAGAAAAGCACCACAGGGTGGTCAGGATGGGAAGTTCAGAAAACATGCAGTGGCAATGCAGGATCAGTTTCTGAAAAACATCGCGAGGTTGGACTCATTGTAAGGGTATGTAACAGGCCATTCACTATTAGGAGTGAGAAATACATCATTGTGTATTGTGAATCGGAGGCTCTGAATCAAGTTAGACAATGATTGTCAATGTAGAATGGAGAAAAGCACCACAGGTTCTTGAGCATGGATTATTCAGGAAACATGCAATGGCAATGTAGGATAGGTTTCGGAAAAACATCACGGGGTGGTGCGCATTGTAATCGTTTTAGCATGCCATTCACTAGTAAGAGTCAGAAAAACATCACGGGGTGGTGTAAATCAGAGGGCCTGAATTAGGATAGGCATTTGAGAGGCAACGTAAAATGGAGACAAGCACCACGGTGTGGTCAGCATCGGAGGTCAGGAAACATGCTGTGGCAATTTAGGATAGGTTTCTGAAAAACATCGCGGGGTGGGGCACATTGTAAGGGTTTCTAATAGGGCATTCCCTAGTAGGAGTGAGAAAAATATAATGGGCTGGTGTGAATCAGAGGGCCTGAATCAGGATAGGCAGTGAGTGGCAATGTAGGATGGAGAAGGGCACCACGGGGTGCTCAAGATGGGGAGTTCAGGAAACATGCAGTGGCAATGTAGGATAGGTTTCTGAAAAACATCGCCGGGTGGGGCGCATTGTAAGGGTTTCTAACAGGGCATTCCCTAGTAGGAGTGAGAAAAATATAATGAGCGGGAGTGAATCGGAGGGCCTGAATCAGGATAGGCAGTGAGTGGCAATGTAGGATGGAGAAATGCACCAAGGGGTGGTCAGCGTGCGGAGGTCAGGACCCATGCATTGGCAATGTAGGATAGGTTTCTGAAAAACATCGCTGGGTGGTGTGCATTGTAAGGCTTTCTAACAGGCCATTCACTAGTAGCAGTGAGAAAAACAACACGGGGTGGTGTGAATACGAGGGCCTGAATTAGGATAGCCAGTGAGTGGCAAAGTAGGATGGAGAAAAGCACCATGGGTTGGTCAGCATGGGGAGGTCAGGACCCATGCATTGGCAATGTAGGATAGGTTTCTGAAAAACATCGCTGGGTTGTGTGCATTGTAAGGCTTTCTAACAGACCATTCACTAGTAGCAGTGAGAAAAACAACACGGGGTGGTGTGAATATGAGGGCCTGAATGAGGATAGGCAGTGAGTGGCAATGTAGGATGGAGAAGGGCACCACGGGGTGCTCAGGATGGGGAGGTCAGGAAACATGCAGTGGCAATGTAGGATAGGTTTCTGAAAAACATCGCCTGGTGGTGTGCACTGTAAGAGTTTTTAACAGGCCATTCTCTTGTAGGAGTGAGAAAAACATCACTGGGTGGTGTGAATCGGAGGGCCTGAATTAGGATAAGCATTGAGTGGCAATGTAGGATGGAGAAAAGCACCACAGGGTGGTCAGCATGGGGAGGTGAGGAATCATGCAGTGGCAATGTAGGATAGGTTTCTGAAAAAAAAAGTGGGGTGGTGCGCATTGCAAGGGTTTCTAACAGGCCATTCACTAGTAGGAGTGAAAAAAACATCACGGGGTAGTGTGAATCGGAGGGGCTGAATTAGGATATGCAGTGAATGGCAATGAGGAATGGAGAAAAGCACCACGGGGTGGTCAACATGGGGAGGTCAGGAAACATGTAATGGCAATTTACGATAGGTTTCTTAAAAACCTCGCGGGGTGGTGCGCATTGTAAGGCTTTCTAACCAGCCATTCACAAGTGGGAGTGAAAAAACCTAAGAATGTGGTGTGAATCGTAGGGCCTGGATTAGGATAGGCTGTGATTGGCAATGTAGGATGGAGAAAAGCAACACAGGCTGGTCAGTATGTCGAGGTCAGGAAACATGCAATGGCAATGTAGGATAGGTTTCTGAATAACATCATGGGTGGTGCGCCTTGTAAGGCTTTCTAACAAGCCATTCCCAAGTAGAAGAGAAAAAAACATCACGGGGTGGTGTGAATCGGACGGCCTGAATTAGGATAAGCAGTGAGTGGCAATGAAGAATGGAGAAAAGCACCACAGGGTGGTCAACATGGGGAGGTCAGGAAACATGCAGTGGTAATGGAGGATAGGTTTCTGGAAAAAAAAAGGGAGGGTAATGCGCATTGTAAGGGTTTCTAACAGGCCATTCACTTGTAGGAGTGAGAAAAACATCATGGGGTGTTGTGAATCAGAGGGCCTGAATTAGGATAGGCAGTGAGTGGCAATGTAGGATGGAGAAAAGCACCACAGGGTGGTCACCATGGGGATGTCAGGAAACATGCAGTGGCAATGTAGGATAGTTTTCTGAAATACATCACGGGGTGGTTCGCATTGTAAGGTTTTTCTAACAGGCCATTCACTAGTAGGAGTGAGAAAAACATCACGGGGTGGTTTGAATCAGATGCTCTGAATTAGGATAGACAGTGAGTGGAAATGTAGGATGGAGAAATGCACCAAGGGTTGGTCAGCATGCGGAGGTCAGAACCCATGCATTGGCAATGTAGGATAGGTTTCGGAAATACATCTCCGGGTGGTGTGCTTTGTAAGGCTTTCTAACAGGCCTTTCACTAGTAGGAGTGAGAAAAACATCACGGGTTGGTTTGAATAGGACGGCCTGAATTAGGATAGGCAGTGAGTGGCAAAGTAGGATGGCGAAAAGCACAATGTGTTGGTCAACATGGGGAGGTCAGGAATCATGCAGTGGCAATGTAGGATAGGTTTCTGAAAAACATCCCGGGGTGGTGCGCATGGTAAGGGTTTGTAGCATGTCTTTCACTAGTAGGAGTGAGAAAAACATCACGGGGTGTTGTGAATCTCAGGGCCTGAGTCAAGATATGCCGTGGGTGGCAATGTAAGAGGGAGAAAAGCACCACGGGTTGGTCAGGATGGGAAGGTCAGAAAACATGCAGTGGCAATGCAGGATCGGTTTCTGAAAAACATCGCGAGGTGGGACGCATTGTAAGGGTATGTAACAGGCCATTCACTAGTAGGAGTGAGAAATACATCATTGTGTATTGTGAATCGGAGGGCCTGAATCAAGTTAGACAATGAGTGGCAATGTAGGATGGAGAAAAGCACCACGGGTTCTTGAGCATGGGGAAGTCAGGAAACATGCAATGGCAATGTAGGATAGATTTCTGAAAAACATCGCGGGGTGGTGCGGATTGTAAGGGTTTGTAGCATGCCATTCAATAGTAGGAGTGAGAAAAACTTCACGGGGTGGTGTGAATCGGAGGGCCTTAATTAGGATAGGCAGTGAGTGGCAATGAAGAATGGAGAAAAGCACCACGGGGTGGTCAACATGGGGAAGTCAGGAAACATGCAGTGGCAATGTAGGATAGGTTTCTGAAAAACATCGTGTGGTGGTGCCCATTCTAAGGATTTCTAACAAGCAATTCACAAGTAGGAGTGAAAAAAACATGACAGGGTGGTGTGAATCGAAGGGCCTGAATTAGGAAAAGCAGTGAGTGGCAATGTAGGATGGAGAAAAGCACCACGGGGTGGTCAGGATGGGGAGGTCAGGAAACATGCATTGCCAATGTAGGATAGGTTTCTGAAAAACATCGCCGGGTTGTGCGCATTGTAAGGGTTTCTAACAGGCCATTCACTATTAGGAGTGAGAAAAACATCACGGGGTGGTGTGAATCGGAGGGCCTCAATTAGCATAGGCATTGAATGGCAATGTACGATAGAGAAAAGCAGCACAGCATGGTCCACATGGGGAGCTCAGGAAACATGCAGTGGCAATGTAGGATAGGTTTCTGAAAAACATCACGGGGTGGTGCATATTTTAAGGGTTTCTAACAGACCATTGACTAGGAGGAGTGAGAAAAACATCACGGGGTGGTGTGAATCAGATGTTCTGAATTAGGATAAGCATTGAGTGGCAAAGTAGGATGGAGAAAAGCACCACAGGGTGGTTAGCATGGGGAAGTCAGTAAACATGCAGTGGCAATGTAGGAAAGTTTTCTGGAAAAAAAGTGGTTTGGTGCACATTGTAAGGGTTTCTAGCAGGCCATTCACTACTAGGAGTGAGAAAAACATCACGGGGTGGTGGGAATCGCAGGGCCTGAGTCAGGATAGGCCGTGGGTGGCAATGTAGGATGGAGAAAAGCACCAAGGGTTGGTGAGCATGCAGAGGGCAGGAAATATCCAATGGCAATGTAGGATAGGTTTCTGAAAAACATTGCGGGGTTGTGCGCATTGTAAGGGTTTGTAGCAGGCCATGCACTAGTAGGAGTTAGAAAATCATCACGGGGTGGTGTGAATCGGAGGGCCTGAATTAGGATAGGCAGTGAGTGGGAATGAAGAATGGAGAAAAGCACCACGGGGTGGTCATCATGGGGAAGTCAGGAAACATGCAGTGGCAATGTAGGATATTTTTTGAAAAACATCACGGGGTGCTGCGGATTTTAAGGGTTTCTAACAGGCCATTCACTAGTAGGTGTGAGAAAAACATCACGGGGTCTTGTGAATCAGATGTTCTGAACTACGATAGGCAGTGTGTGCAATGTAGGATGGAGAAAAGCACCACGGGGTCGTCAGCATGGGGAGGTCAGGAAACATGCAGTGGCAAAGTAGAATAGGTTTCTGAAAAACATCGCCGGGTATTGAGCATTGTAAGGCTTTCTAACAGGCCATTCACTAGTAGGAGTGAGAAAAACATCACGGTGTGGTGTGAATCGGAGGGCCTGAATTAGGATAAGCATTGACTGGCAAAGTAGGATGGAGAAAAGCACCACAGGGAGGTTAGCATGGGGAGGTCAGTAAAAATGCAGTGGCAATGTAGGATAGTTTTCTGAAAAAAAAGTGGGGTGGTGCGCATTGTAAGGGTTTCTAACAGCCAATTCACTAATAGGAGTGATAAAAACATCACGGGGTGGTGTGAATCGGAGGGCCTGAGTTAGGATAGGCAGTGAGTGGCAATGTAGGATGGAGAAAAGCACCACGGGGTGGTCAGCATGGGGAGGTCAGGAAACATGCACTGGCAAAGTAGGATAGGTTTCTGAAAAACATTGCCGGGTGGTGCTCATTGTAAGGCTTTCTAACAGGCCATTCACGATTAGGAGTGAGAAAAACATCACTGGATGGTGTGAATCGGAGGGCCTGAATTAGGATAGGCAGTGAGTGGCAACGTAGGATGGAGAAAAGCACCACAGGGTGGTCTGCATGGGGAGGTCAGGAATCATGCTGTGGCAATGTAGGATAGGTTTTTGAAAAACATTGCGGGTTTGTGCGCATTGTAAGGGTTTGTAGAAGGCCATTCACTAGTAGGAGTGAGAAAATCATCATGGGGTGGTGTGAATCGGAGGGCCTGAATTAGGATAGGCAGTGAGTGGGAATGAAGAATGGAGAAAAGCACAACGGGGTGGTCATCATGGGGAGGTCAGGAAACATGCAGTGGCAATGTAGGATATTTTTTGATAAACATCACGGGGTGCTGCATATTTTAAGGGTTTCTAAAAGGCCATTCACTAGTAGGAGTGAGAAAAACATCCCCGGGGTGGTGTCAATAGGGGGCCTGAATTAGTATAGGCAGTGAGTGGCAAAGTAAAATGGAGGAAAGCACCACGGGGTGGTCAGGATGTGGAGGTCAGGAAACATGCAGTGGCAATGTAGGATAGGTTTCTTAAAAACATTGCAGGGTGGTGCTCATTATAAGTGTTTTTAAAAGGCCTTTCTCTAGTAGGAGTGAAAAAAACATCACCAGGTGGTGTGAATCGCAGGGCCTGAATCAGTATAGGCCGTGAATGTCAATGTAGAATGGAGAAAAGCACCACGGGGTGGTCAGGATTGGGAGGTCAGGAAACATGCAGTGGCAATGTAGGAAAGGTTTCTAAAAAACATCTCGGCGTAGTGCGCTTGGTAAGGGTTTCTAACAGGCCATTTAGTAGTAGGAGTGAGAAATACATCATGGTGTGGTGTGAATTGGAGGGCCTGAATCAAGTTAGACAGTGAGTGTCAATGAAGGATGGAGAAAAGCACCACTGGTTGATGAGCATGGGGAGGTCAGGAAACATGCATTGGCAATGTACGATAGGTTTCTGAAAAATGACGCGGGGTTGTTCGCATTGTAAGGGTTTGTAGAAGGCCATTCACTAGTAGGAGTGAGAAAAACATCACGTGGTGGTGTGAATCGGAGGGGTTGAATTAGTATATGCAGTGAGTGGCAATGTAGGATGGTAAAAAGCACCACAGGGCGGTCTGCATGGGGAGGTCAGGAAACATGCAGTGGCAATGTAGGATAGTTTTCTGAAAAACATGACAGGATGGTCCACATTGTAAGGGTTTCTAAAAGGCCATTCTCTAGTAGGAGTGAGAAAAGCATCACGGGGTGGTTTGAATCTGATGTTCTGAATTAGGATAGGCAGTGAGTGGCAATATAGGATGGAGAAAAGCACCACGGGGTGGTCAGCATGGGGAGGTCAGGAAACATGCAGTGGCAATGTGGGATAGCTTTCCGAAAAACATTACGGGTTGGTGCGCATTGCAAGGGTGTCTAACAGGCCATTCACTAGTAGGAGTGAGAAAAACATCACGGCATGGTGTGAATCGGAGGGCCTGAATCAGGATAGGCAGTGAGTGGCAATGTAGGATGGAGAAAAGCAACACGGGGTAGTCAGCATGGGGAGGTCAGGAAACATGCATTGGCAAAGTAGGATAGGTTTCTGAAAAACATCGCCGGATATTGCGCATTGTAAGGCTTTCTAATAGGCCATTCACTAGTAGGAGTGAGAAAAACATGACGGGGTGGTGTGAATCGGAGGGTCTGAATTAGGATAGGCTGTGAGTGGCAATGTAGGATGGAGAAAAGCACCACGGGATTGTCAGCATGGGGAGGCAAGGAAACAGGCAGTGGTAATGTAGAATAGGTTTCTGATAAGCATCGCTGGGTGTTGAGAATTGTAAGGGTTTGTAACAGGCCATTCACCAGTGGGAGTGAGAAAAACATCACGGGGTGGTGTGAATCGGAGGGCCTGAATTAGGATAGGCAGTGAGTGGCAATGTAGGATGGAGAAAAGCTATACAGCGTGGTCGGCATGGGGAAGTCAGGAAACATGCAGTGGCAATTTAGGATAGATTTCTGAAAAAAACATGACGGGGTGGTGCGCATTGTAAGTGTTTCTAAAAGGCCATTTACTAGTAGGGGTGAGAAAAGCATCACGGGGTGGTTTGAATGAGATGTTCTGAATTAGGATAGGCAGTGAGTAGCAATGTAGTATGGAGAAAGGTACCACTGGGTGGTCAGCATTCGGAGGTCAGAAAACATGCAGTGGCAATGTGGGATAGCTTTCTGAAAAACATTACGGTTTGGTGCACATTGCAAGGTTTTCTAACTGGCCATTCACTAGTAGGAGTGAGAAAAACATCACGGCGTGGTGTGAATCGGAGGGCCTGAATCAGGATAGGCAGTGAGTGGCAATGTAGGATGGAGAAAAGCAAAACGGTTTGCTCAGCATGGGGAGGTCAGTAAACATGCAGTGGCAATGTAGGATAGGTTTCTGAAAAACATAACGCGGTGGTCTGCATTGTAAGGGTTTCTAACAGGCCATTCACTAGTAGGAGTGAGAAAAATATAACGGGGTGGTGTGAATTGGAGGGCCTGAATCAGGATAGCTTGTGAGTGGCAATGTAGGATTTAGAAAAGCACCCCGGGGTCGTCAGCATGGGGAGGTCAGGAAACATGCAGTGGCAATGTAGGATAGGTTTTTGAAAAACATCGCCAGGTGGTGCGCATTCTAAGGGTTTCTAACAGGCCATTCACTAGCAGGAGTGAGAAAATCATCACGGGGTGGTGTGAATCCGATGGCCTGATTTAGGATAGGCAGTGAGAGGCAATGTAGGATGGAGAAAAGCAACACGGGGTGGGCATCATGGGGAGGTCAGGTAACATGCAGTGGCAATGTAGGATAGGTTTTTGAAAAACATCGCCAGGTGGTGCGCATTCTAAGGGTTTCTAACAGGCCATTCACTAGTAGGAGTGAGAAAAACATCACGGGGTCGTGTGAATCAGATGTTCTGAATTATGATAGGCAGTGAGTGCAATGTAGGATGGAGAAAAGCACCACGGGGTGTCCAGCATGGGGAGGTCAGGAAACATGCATTGGCAAAGTAGAATAGGTTTCTGAAAAACATCGCCGGGTATTGCGCATTGTAAGGCTTTCTAATAGGCCATTCACTAGTAGGAGTGAGAAAATTATCACGGTGTGGTGTGAATAGGAGGGCCTGAATTAGGATTTTCAGTGAATAGCAACGTAAAATGGAGAAAAGCACCACGGGGTGGTCAGGATGGGGAGGTCAGGAAAAATGCAATGGCAATGTAGGATAGGTTTCTGAAAAACATCGCGGGGTGGTGCGCATTGTAAGGGTTTGTAGCATGCCATTCAATAGTAGGAGTGAGAAAAACAACACGCGGTGGTGTGAATCGGAGGGCCTTAATTAGGATAGGCAGTGAGTGGCAATGAAGAATGGAGAAAAGCACCACGGGGTGGTCAACATGGGGAAGTCAGGAAACATACAGTGGCTATGTAGGATAGGTTTCTGAAAAACATCGTGCGGTGGTGCCCATTGTAAGGATTTCTAACAAGCAATTCACAAGTAGGAGTGAAAAAAACATGACGGGGTGCTGTGAATCGGAGGGCCTGAATTAGGATAGGCATTGAGTGGCAATGTAGGATGGAGAAAAGCACCATGGGGTGGTCAGCATGGAAAGGTCAGGAAACATGCATTGGCAATGTAGGATAGGTTTCTGAAAAACATCGCGTGGTGGTGTACATTGTAAGGCTTTCTAACAGGCAATTCACTAGTAGGAGTGAGAAAAATATCACGGGGTGGTGTGAATCGGAGGGCCTGAATTACGATAGGCAGTGAGTGGAAACCTAAAATGGAGAAAAGCACCACAGGGTGGTCAGGATGGGGAGGTCAGGAAACATGCATTGGCAATGCAGGATAGGTTTCTGAAAAACATCACCGTGTGGTACGCATTGCAAGGGTTTCTAACAGGGCATTTACTATTAGTAGTGAGAAAAACATCACGGGGTGGTGTGAATCGGAGGGCCTGAATTAGGATAGGCATTGAGTGGCAATGTAGGATAGAGAAAAGCAGCACAGCATGGTCCACATGGGGAGCTCAGGAAAAATGCAGTGGCAATGTAGGATAGGTTTCTGAAAAACATCACGTGGTGGTGCGCATTTTAAGGGTTTCTAACAGACCATTCACTAGGAGGAGTGAGAAAAACATCACGGCGTGGTGTGAATCAGATGTTCTGAATTAGGATAAGCATTGAGTGGCAAAGTAGGATGGAGAAAAGCACCACAGGGTGGTTAGCATGGGGAAGTCAGTAAACATGCAGTGGCAATGTAGGATAGTTCTCTGGAAAAAAAGTGGTTTGGTGCACATTGTAAGGGTTTCTAGCAGCCCATTCACTACTAGGAGTGAGAAAAACATCACGGGGTGGTGGGAATCGCAGGGCCTGAGTCAGGATAGGCCGTGGGTGGCAATGTAGGATGGAGAAAAGCACCAAGGTTTGGTGAGCATGGAGAGGGCAGGAAATATCCAATGGCAATGTAGGATAGGTTTCTGAAAAACATTGCGGGGTTGTGCGCATTGTAAGGGTTTGTAGCAGGCCATGCACTAGTAGGAGTGAGAAAATCATCACGGGGTGGTGTGAATCGGAGGGCCTGAATTAGGATAGGCAGTGAGTGGGAATGAAGAATGGAGAAAAGCACCACAGGGTGGTCATCATGGGGAGGTCAGGAAACATGCAGTGGCAATGTAAGATACTTTTTGAAAAACATCACGGGGTGCTGCTGATTTTAAGGGTTTCTAACAGGCCATTCACTAGTAGGTGTGAGAAAAACATCACGGGGTCGTGTGAATCAGATGTTCTGAATTATGATAGGCAGTGAGTGCAATGTAGGATGGAGAAAAGCACCACGGGGTCGTCAGCATGGGGAGGTCAGGAAACATGCAGTGGCAAAGTAGAATAAGTTTCTGAAAAACATCGCCGGGTATTGAGCATTGTAAGGCTTTCTAACAGGCCATTCACTAGTAGGAGTGAGAAAAACATCACGGTGTGGTGTGAATCGGAGGACCTGAATTAGTATAAGCATTGACTGGCAAAGTAGGATGGAGAAAAGCACCACAAGGAGGTTAGCATGGGGAGGTCAGGAAACATGCAGTGGCAATGTAGGATAGTTTTCTGAAAAAAAAGTGGGGTGGTGCGCATTGTAAGGGTTTCTAACAGGCCATTCACTAGTAGGAGTGATAAAAACATCACGGGGTGGTGTGAATCGGAGGGCCTGAGTTAGGATAGGCAGTGAGTGCCAATGTAGGATGGAGAAAAGCACCACGGGGTGGTCAGCATGGGGAGGTCAGGAAACATGCACTGGCAAAGTAGGATAGGTTTCTGAAAAATATTGCCGGGTGGTGCTCATTGTAAGGCTTTCTAACAGGCCATTCACGATTAGGAGTGAGAAAAACATCACTGGGTGGTGTGAATCGGAGGGCCTGCATTAGGATAGGCAGTGAGTGGCAACGTAGGATGGATAAAAGCCCCACGGGTTGGTCAGCATGGGGAGGTCAGGAAACATGCAGAGACAATGCAGGATAGTTTTCTGTAAAACATCACGGGGTGGTGCGCATTGTAAGGGTTTCTAACAGATCATTCACTGGAAGGAGCGAGAAAAACATCACGGGGTGGTGTGAATCGAATGGCCTGAATGATGATAGGCAGTCAGTGACAATGTAGGATGGAGAAAAGCACCACGGGGTGGTCAGCATGGGGAGGTCAGGAAACATGCAGTGGCAATGTTGGACAGGTTACTGAAAAACATCGCAGGGTGGTGCGCATTGTAAGTGTTTCTAAAAGGCCATTGACTAGTAGGAGTGAGAAAAGCATCATGGGGTGGTTTGAATCAGATGTTCCGAATTAGGATATGCAGGGAGTAGCAATGTAGAATGGAGAAAGGTACCACTGGGTGGTCAGAATTGGGAGGTCAGTAAACATGCAGTGGCAATGTGGGATAGCTTTCTGAAAAACATTACGGTTTGGTGCACATTGCAAGGGTTTCTAACTGGCCATTCACTAGTAGGAGTGAGAAAAACATCACGGCGTGGTGTGAATCGGAGGGCCTGAATCAGGATAGGCAGTGAGTGGCAATGTAGGATGGAGAAAAGCAAAACGGGGTGCTCAGCATGGGGAGGTCAGGAAACATGCAGTTGCAATGTACGATAGGTTTCTGAAAAAAACGGGGTGGTGCGCATTGTAAGGTTTTCTAACAGGCCATTCACTAGTAGGAATCTGAAAAACATCACGGGGTCGTGTGAATCGGAGGGCCTGATTTAGGATAGGCAGTGAGTGGCAATGTAAAATGGAGAAAAGCACCACGGTGTGGTCATCATGGGGAGGACAGGAAACATGCAGTGGCAATGTAGGATAGTTTTCTGAAAAACATCACGGGGTGGTGTGCATTATAAGGGTTTCTAACAGGCCATTCACTAGTGGGAGTGAGAAAAACATCACGGAGTGGTGTGAATCAGATGTTCTGAATTAGGATAGGCAGTGAGTGGCAATGTAGGATGGAGAAAAGCACCATGGGGTGGTCCTCATGGGGAGGTCAGGAAACATGCATTGGCAATGTAGGATAGGTTTCTGAAAAATATCGCGTGGTGGTGTACATTGTAAGGCTTTCTAACAGGCAATTCACTAGTAGGAGTGAGAAAAATATCACGGAGTGGTGTGAATCGGAGGGCCTGAATTACGATAGGCAGTGAGTGGAAGCGTAAAATGGAGAAAAGCACCACGGTGTGGTCAGCATTGGGAGGTCAGGAAACATGCAGTGGCAATGTAGGATAGGTTTCTGAAAAACATAACGCGGTGGTGTGCATTGTAAGGGTTTCTAACAGGCCATTCACTAGTAGGAGTGAGAAAAATATAACGGGGTGGTGAGAATTGGAGGGCCTGAATCAGGATAGCTAGTGAGTGGCAGTGTAGGATTTAGAAAAGCACCCCAGGGTCGTCAGCATGGGGAGGTCAGGAAACATGCAGTGGCAATGTAGGATAGGTTTTTGAAAAACATCGCCAGGTGGTGCGCATTCTAAGGGTTTCTAACAGGCCATTCACTAGCAGGAGTGAGAAAATCATCACGGGGTGGTGTGAATCAGATGGCCTGATTTAGGATAGGCAGTGAGAGGCAATGTAGGATGGAGAAAAGCAACACGGGGTGGTCATCATGGGGAGGTCAGGAAACATGCAGTGGCAATGTAGGATATTTTTTGAAAAATATCACGGGGTGCTGCGGATTTTAAGGGTTTCTAACAGGCCATTCACTAGTAGGAGTGAGAAAAACATCACGGGGTCGTGTGAATCAGATGTTCTGAATTATGATAGGCAGTGAGTGCAATGTAGGATGGAGAAAAGCACCACGGGGTGTCCAGCATGGGGAGGTCAGGAAACATGCATTGGCAAAGTAGAATAGGTTTCTGAAAAACATCGCCGGGTATTGCGCATTGTAAGGCTTTCTAATAGGCCATTCACTACTAGGAGTCTTAAAAACATCACGGGGTGTTGTGAATCGGAGGGCCTGATTTAGGATTTTCAGAGAATAGCAATGCAAAATGGAGAAAAGCACCACGGGGTGGTCAGGATGGGGAGGTCAGGAAACATGCAGTGGCATTGTAGGATAGCTTTCTTAAAAACATTGCGGGGTGGTGCTCATTATAAGGGTTTCTAAAAGGCCTTTCCCTAGAAGGAGTGAGAAAAACATCACGGCGTGGTGTGAATCGCAGGGCCTGAATCAGTATAGGCCGTGAGTGGCAATGTAGGATGGAGAAAAGCACCACGGGGTGGTCAGGATTGGGAGGTCAGGTAATATGCAGTGGCAATGTAGGATAGGTTTCTGAAAAACATCTCGGCATAGTTCGCATTGAAAAGGTTTCTAACAGGCCATTTACTAGTAGGAGTGAGAAATACATCATGGTTTGGTGTGAATTGGAGGGCCTGAATCAAGTTAGACAGTGAGTGTCAATGAAGGATGGAGAAAAGCACCACTGGTTGATGAGCATGGGGAGGTCAGGAAACATGCATTGGCAATGTACGATAGGTTTCTGAAAAACGACGCGGGGTTGTTCGCATTGTAAGGGTTTGTAGAAGGCCATTCACTAGTAGGAGTGAGAAAAACATCACGTGGTGGTGTGAATCGGAGGGGCTGAATTAGTATAGGCAGTGCGTGGCAATGTAGGATGGAAAAAAGCACCACGGGATTGTCAGCATGGGGAGGCAAGGAAACAGGCAGTGGCAATGTAGAATAGGTTTCTGATAAGCATCGCTGGGTGTTGAGCATTGTAAGGGTTTCTAACAGGCCATTCACTAGTGGGAGTGAGAAAAATATCACGGGGTGGTGTGAATCGGCGGGCCTGAATTAGGATAGGCAGTGAGTGGCAATGTAGGATGGAGAAAAGCTATACAGCGTGGTCGGCATGGGGAGGTCAGGAAACATGCAGTGGCAATTTAGGATAGTTTTCTGAAAAACATGACGGGGTGGTGCGCATTGTAAGTGTTTCTAAAAGTCCATTTACTACTAGGAGTGAGAAAAGCATCACGGGGTGGTTTGAATCAGATGTTCTGAATTAGGGTAGGCAGGGAGTAGCAATGTAGGATGGAGAAAGGTACCACTGGGTGGTCAGCATTGGGAGGTCAGGAAACATGCAGTGGCAATGTGGGATAGCTTTCTAAAAAACATTACGGTTTGGTGCACATTGCAAGGGTTTCTAACAGGCCATTCACTAGTAGGAGTGAGAAAAACATCACGGCGTGGTGTGAATCAGAGGGCCTGAATCAGGATAGGCAGTGAGTGGCAATGTAGGATGGAGAAAAGCAACACGGGGTGCTCAGCATGGGGAGGTCAGGAAACATGCAGTTGCAATGTACGATAGGTTTCTGAAAAACATCGCCGGGTGGTGCGTATTGTAAGGGTTTCTAACAGGCCATTCACTAGTAGGAGTGAGAAAAATATCACGGGGTGGTGTGAATCGGAGGGCCTGAATTAGGATAGGCATTGAGTGGAAATGTAGGACAGAGAAAAGCAGCACAGCATGGTCAGCATGGGGAGATCAGGAAACATGCAGTGGCAATGTAGGATAGGTTTCTGAAAAAAAAAAGCAGAGTGGTGCGCATTGAAAGGCTTTCTAAAAGGCCACTCACTAATAGGAGTCAGAAAAACATCACGGGGTGGTGTGAATCAGAGGGCCTGAATTAGGATAGGCAGTGAGTTGCAACGTAAAATGGAGAAAAGCACCACGGTGTGGTCAGCATTGGAGGTCAGAAAACATGCAGTGGCAATGTAGGATAGGTTTCTGAAAAACATCGCGGGGTGGGGCGCAGTGTAAGGGTTTCTAACAGGGCATTCCTTAATAGGCGTGAGAAAAATATAATGAGCTGGTGTGAATCGGAGGGCCTGAATCAGGATAGGCAGTGAGTGGCAATTTAGGATGGAGAAAACACTAAATGGTGGTCACCAAGGGGAGGTCAGGAAACATGCAGTGGCAATGTGGGATAGATTTCTGAAAAACATTACGGGTTGGTGTGCATTGCAAGGGATTCTAACAGGCCATTCACTAGTAGGAGTGAGAAAAACATCACGGCGTGGTGTGAATCGGAGGGCGTGAATCAGGATAGGCAGTGAGTGGCAATGTAGGATGGAGAAAAGCAACACGGGGTGCTCAGCATGGGGAGGTCAGGAAACATGCATTGGCAATGTACGATAGGTTTCTGAAAAACGTCGCGGGGTTGTTCGCATTGTAAGGGTTTGTAGCATGCCATTCACTAGTAGGAGTGAGAAAAACATAACGGAGTGGTGTGAATCGGAGGGTCTGAATTAGGATAGGCAGTGAGTAGCAATGATGAATGAAGAAAAGCACCACGGGGTGGTCAACATGGGGAAGTCAGGAAACATGCAGTGGCAATGTAGGATAGGTTTCTGAAAAACATCGTGGGGTGGTGCCCATTGTAAGGATTTCAAACAAGCAATTCACAAGTAGGAGTGAAAAAAACATCACGCGGCGGTGTGAATCGAAGGGCCTGAATTAGGAAAAGCAGTGAGTGGCAATGTAGGATGGAGAAAAGCACCACGGGGTGGTCAGCATGGGGAGGTCAGGAAACATGCATTGCCAATGTAGGATAGGTTTCTGAAAAACATCGCCGGGTTGTGCGCATTGTAAGGGTTCCTAACAGGCCATTCACTAGTAGGAGTGAGAAAAACATCACGGGGTGGTGTGAATCGGAGGGCCTGAATTAGGATAGTCATTGAGTGGCAATGTAGGATAGAGAAAAGCAGCACAGCATGGTCAGCATAGGAGGTCAGGAAACATGCAGTGGCAATGTAGGATAGGTTTCTGAAAAAAAAAGCGGAGTGGTGCGCATTGAAAGGCTTTCTAAAAGGCCACTCACTAATAGGAGTCAGAAAAACATCACGGGGTGGTGTGAATCGGAGGGCCTGAATTAGGATAGGCAGTGACTTGCAATGTAAAATGGAGAAAAGCACCACGGTGTGGTCAGCATAGGAGGTCAGGAAACATGTAGTGTCAATGTAGGATAGGTTTCTGAAAAACATCGCGGGGTTGGGAGCATTGTAAGGGTTTCTAACAGGGCATTCCCTAGTAGGAGTGAGAAAAATATAATGAGCTGGTGTGAATCGGAGGACCTGAATCAGGATAGGCAGTGAGTGGCAATGTAGGTTGGAGAAGGGCACCACGGGTTGCTCAGGATAGAGAGGTCAGGAAACATGCAGTGGCAATGTAGGATAGGTTTCTGAAAAACATTGTGGGGTGGTGCTCATTGTAAGAGTTTCTAAAAGGCCTTTAACTAGTAGGATTGAGAAAAACATCACGGGGTGGTGTGAATCGGAGGGCCTGAATTAGGATAGAAAGTGAGTGGCAACGTAGCATGGAGAAAAGCACCACGGGGTGGTCAGCTTGGGGAGGTCAGAACCATGCATTGGCAGGTAGGATAAGTTTCTGAAAAACATCGCCGGGTGGTGCGCATTGTAAGGGTTTCTAACAGGCCATTCACTACTAGGAGTGAGAAAAACATCACGGGGTGGTGTGAATCGGAGGGCCTGAATTAGGATAGGCATTGAGTGGCAATGTAGGATAGAGAAAATCAGCACAGCATGGTCAGCATGGGGAGCTCAGGAAACATGTACTGGCAATGTAGGATAGGTTTCTGAAAAAAAAGCGGAGTGGTCCGCATTGTAAGGCTTTCTAAAAGGCCATTCACTAGTAGGAGTCAGAAAAACATCATGCGGTGGTGTGAATCGGAGGGCCTGAATTAGGATAGGCAGTGAGTGGTAACGTAAAATGGAGAAAAGCACCACGGTTTGGTCAGCATCGAAGGTCAGGAAACATGCAGTGGCAATGTAGCATAGGTTTCTGAAAAACATCGCATGGTGGGGTGCATTGTAAGGGTTTCTAACAGGGCATTCCCTAGTAGGAGTGAAAAAAATATAATGGGCTGGTGTGAATCGGAGGGCCTGAATCAGGATAGGCAGTGAGCGGCAATGTGGGATGGAGAAGGGCACCACGGGGTGCTCAGGATGTGGAGGTAAGGAAACATGCAGTGGCAATGTAGGATAGGTTTCTGAAAAACATTGCGGGGTGGTGCTCATTGTAAGGGTTTCTAAAAGGCCGTTCACTAGTAGGATTGAGAAAAACATCACGGGGTGGTGTGAATCGCAGGGCCTGTATCTGTACAGACCGTGAGTGGCAATGTAGGATGGAGAAAAGGACCACGGGGTGGTCAGGATGGGGAGTTCAGAAAACATGCAGTGGCAGGGTAGGATATGATTCTGAAAAAGATCGCGGGGTGGTGCACATTGTAAGTGTTTCTAACAGGCCATTCACTAGTAGAAGTGAGAAAAACATCACAGGGTGGTGTGAATCGGAGGGCCTGAATCAGGATAGGCAGTGAGTGGCAATGTAGGATGGAGAAAAGCACCACGGGGTGGTCAGCATGGGGAGGTCAGGAAACATGCACTGGCAAAGTAGGATAGGTTTCTGAAAAACATTGCGGGTTTGTGCGCATTGTAAGGGTTTGTAGAAGGCCATTCACTAGTAGGAGTGAGAAAATCATCACGGGGTGGTGTGAATCGTAGGGCCTGAATTAGGATAGGCAATGAGTGGCAATGTAGGATGGAGAAAAGCACCACGGGGTGGTCAGCATGGAGAGGTCAGGAAACATGCACTGGCAAAGTAGGATAGGTTTCTGAAAAACATTGCCGGGTGGTGCTCATTGTAAGGGTTTCTAAAATGCCTTTCACTAGTAGGAGTGAGAAAAACATCACAGGGTGGTGGGAATCGCAGGGCCTGAGTCAGGATAGGCCGTGGGTGGCAATGTAGGATGGAGAAAAGCAACAAGCATTGGTGAGCATGGAGAGGGCAGGAAATATCCAATGGCAATTTAGGATAGGTTTCTGAAAAACATTGCGGGGTTGTGCGCATTGTTAGGGTTTGTAGAAGGCCATTCAATAGTAGGAGTGAGAAAATCATCACGGGGTGGTGTGAATTGGAGGGCCTGAATTAGGATAGGCAGTGAGTGGGAATGAAGAATGGAGAAAAGCACCACGGGATGGTCATCATGGGGAGGTCAGAAAACATGCAGTGGCAATGTAGGATATTTTTTGATAAACATCACGGGGTGCTGCGGATTTTAAGGGTTTCTAAAAGGCCATTCACTAGTAGGAGTGAGAAAAACATCACGGGGTCGTGTGAATCAGATGTTCTGAATTATGATAGGCAGTGAGTGCAATGTAGGATGGAGAAAAGCACCACGGGGTCGTCAGCATGGGGAGGTCAGGAAACATGCAGTGGCAAAGTAGAATAAGTTTCTGAAAAACATCGCCAGGTATTGAGCATTGTAAGGCTTTCTAACAGGCCATTCACTAGTAGGAGTGAGAAAAATATCACGGTGTGGTGTGAATCGGAGGGCCTGAATTAGGATAAGCATTGACTGGCAAAGTAGGATGGAGAAAAGCACCACAGGGAGGTTAGCATGGGGAGGTCAGTAAATTGCAGTGGCAATGTAGGATAGTTTTCTGAAAAAAAAGTGGGGTGGTGCGCATTGTAAGGGTTTCTAACAGGCCATTCGCTAGTAGGACTGATAAAAACATCACGGGGTGGTGTGAATCGGAGGGCCTGAGTTAGGATAGGCAGTGAGTGGCAATGTAGGATGGAGAAAAGCACCACGGGGTGGTCAGCATGGGGAGGTCAGGAAACATGCACTGGCAAAGTAGGATAGGTTTCTGAAAAACATTGCCGGGTTCTGCTCATTGTAAGGCTTTCTAACAGGCCATTTACGATTAGGAGTGAGAAAAACATCACGGGGTGGTGTGAATAGGAGGGCCTGAATTAGGATAGGCAGTGAGTGGCAACGTAGGATGGAGAAAAGCACCACAGGGTGGTCAGCATGGGGAGGTCAGGAATCATGCAGTGTTAATGTAGGATAGGTTTCTGAAAAACTTTGCGGGTTTGTGCGCATTGTAAAGGTTTGTAGAAGGCCATTCACTAGTAGGAGTGAGAAAATCATCACGGGGTGGTGTGAATCGGAGGGCCTGAATTAGGATAGGCAGTGAGTGGGAATGAAGAATGGAGAAAAGCACCACAGGGTGGTCATCATGGGTGGTCAGGAAACATGCAGTGGCAATGTAGGATATTTTTTGATTAACATCACGGGGTGCTGCGGATTTTAAGGGTTTCTAACAGGCCATTCACTAGTAGGAGTGAGAAAAACATCACGGGGTCGTGTGAATCAGATGTTCTGAATTATGATAGGGAGTGAGTGCAATGTAGGATGGAGAAAAGCTCCACGGGGTGGTCAGCATGGGGAGGTCAGGAAACATGCAGTAGCAAAGTAGAATAGGTTTCTGAAAAACATCGCTGGGTATTGCGCATTGTAAGGCTTTCTAACAGGCCATTCACTAGTAGGAGTGAGAAAAACATCACGGGGTGGTGTCAATAGGGGGGCTGAATTAGTATAGGCAGTGAGTGGCAAAGTAAAATGGAGAAAAGCACCACGGGGTGGTCAGGATGTGGAGGTCAGGAAACATGCAGTGGCAATGTAGGATAGGTTTCTTAAAATCATTGCGGGGTGGTGCTCATTATAAGGGTTTCTAAAAGGCCTTTCTCTAGTAGGAGTGAGAAAAACATCACCAGGTGGTGTGAATCGCAGGGCCTGAATCAGTATAGGCCGTGATTGTTAATGTAGAATGGAGAAAAGCACCATGGGGTGGTCATCATGGGGAGGACAGGAAACATGCAGTGGCAATATAGGATAGTTTTCTGAAAAATATCACGGGGTGGTGTGCATTATAAGGGTTTCTAACAGGCCATTCACTAGTGGGAGTGAGAAAAACATCACGGGGTGGTGTGAATCAGATGTTCTGAATTAGGATAGGCAGTGAGTGGCAATGTAGGATGGAGAAAAGCACCATGGGGTGATCAGCATGGGGAGGTCAGGAAACATGCATTGGCAATGTAGGATAGGTTTCTGAAAAACATCGCGGGGTGGTGTACATTGTAAGGCTTTCTAACAGGCAATTCACTAGTAGGAGTGAGAAAAATATCACGGGGTGGTGTGAATCGGAGGGCCTGAATTACGATAGGCAGTGAGTGGAAACGTAAAATGGAGAAAAGCACCACGGTGTGGTCAGCATGGGGAGGTCAGGAAACATGCATTGGCAATGTAGGATAGGTTTCTGAAAAACATCGCCGGGTGGTGCGCATTGTAAGGGTTTCTAACAGGCCATTCACTAGTAGGAGTGAGAAAAACATCACGGGGTGGTGTGAATCAGAGGGCCTGAATTAGGATAGGCATTGAGTGGCAATGTAGGACAGAGAAAAGCAGCACAGCATGGTTAGCATGGGGAGATCAGGAAACATGCAGTGGCAATGTAGGATAGGTTTCTGAAAAAAAAAGCAGAGTGGTGCGCATTGAAAGGCTTTCTAAAAGGCCACTCACTAATAGGAGTCAGAAAAACATCACGGGGTGGTGTGAATCGGAGGGCCTGAATTAGGATAGGCAGTGAGTTGCAACGTAAAATGGAGAAAAGCACCACGGTGTGGTCAGCATTGGAGGTCAGAAAACATGCAGTGGCAATGTAGAATAGGTTTCTGAAAAACATCGCGGGGTGGGGCGCAGTGTAAGGGTTTCTAACAGGGCATTCCTTAATAGGAGTGAGAAAAATATAATGAGCTGGTGTGAATCGGAGGGCCTGAATCAGGATAGGCAGTGAGTGGCAATGTAGGATGGAGAAGGGTACCACGGGGTGCTCAGGATGGGGAGGTCAGGAAACATGCAGTGGCAATGTAGGATAGGTTTCTAAAAAAAACACTGCGGGGTGGTGCTCATTGTAAGTGTTTCTAAAAGGCCTTTCACTAGTAGGATTGAGAAAAACATCACGGGGTGCTGTGAATCGGAGGGCCTGAATTAGGATAGAAAGTGAGTGGCAATGAAGAATGGAGAAAAGCACCATGGGGTGGTCAATATGGGTAGGTCAGGAAACATGCAGTGGTAATGTAGGATAGGTTTCTGAAAAACGTCGCGGGGTGGTGCCCATTGTAGTGATTTCTAACAAGCCATTCATAAATAGGAGTGAAAAAAACATCACGGAGTTGTGTGAATCGAAGGGCCTGAATTAGGATAGGCTGTGAGTGGCAATGTAGGATGGAGAAAAGCACCACAGAATGGTCATCATGGGGAGGCAAGAAAACATGCAGTGGCAATGTAGGATAGGTTTCTGAAAAACATCACGGGGTGATGCGCATTGTAACGGTTTCTAACAGGCCATTCACTAAAAGGAGTGAGAAAAATATAACAGGGTGGTGTGAATTGGAGTGCCTGAATCAGGATAGGCACTTAGTGTCAATGTAGGATGCAGAAAAGCACCACGGGGTGGTCAGGATGGGGAAATCAGGAAAAATGCAGTGGCAATGTAGGATAGGTTTCTGAAATACATCACCGGGTGGTGCGCATTGTAAGGGTTTCTAACAGGCCATTCACTAGTAGGAGTGGAAACAACATCACGCGGTGGTGTGAATCGGAGGCCCTGAATTAAGATAGGCAGTGAGTGGCAATTTAGGATGGAGAAAACACTAAATGGTGGTCACCATGGGGAGGTCAGGAAACATGCAGTGGCAATGTGGGATAGCTTTCTGAAAAACATTACGGGTTGGTGCGCATTGCAAGGGATTCTAACAGGCCATTCACTAGTAGGAGTGAGAAAAACATCACGGCGTGGTGTGAATCGGAGGGCCTGAATCAGGATAGGCAGTGAGTGGCAATGTAGGATGGAGAAAAGCAACACGGGGTGCTCAGCATGGGGAGGTCAGGAAACATGCAGTTGCAATGTACGATAGGTTTCTGAAAAAAAAAGCGCGGTGGTGCGCATTGTAAGGTTTTCTTACAGTCCATTCACTAGTAGGAGTCTTAAAAACATCACGGGGTGGTGTGAATCAGAGGGCCTGATTTAGGATAGGCAGTGAGTGGCAATGTAAAATGGAGAAAAGCACCACGGGGTGGTCAGGATGGGGAGGTCAGTAAACATGCATTGGCAATGTAGGATAGGTTTCTTAAAAACATTGCGGGGTGGTGCTCATTATAAGGGTTTCTAAAAGGCCTTTCACTAGTAGGAGTGAGAAAAACATCACGGCGTGGTGTGAATCGCAGGGCCTGAATCAGTATAGGCCGTGAGTGGCATTGTAGGATGGAGAAAAGCACCACGGGTGGTCAGGATTGGGAGGTCAGGAAATATGCAGTGGCAATGTAGGATAGGTTTCTGAAAAACATCTCGGCGTAGTGCGCATTGTAAGGGTTTCTAACAGGCCATTTACTAGTAGGAGTGAGAAATACATCATGGTGTGGTGTGAATTGGAGGGCCTGAATCAATTTAGATAGTGAGTGTCAATGTAGGATGGAGAAAAGCACCACGGGTTGGTGAGCATGGGGAGGTCAGGAAACATGCATTGGCAATGTACGATAGGTTTCTGAAAAACGTCGCGGGGTTGTTCGCATTGTAAGGGTTTGTAGCATGCCATTCACTAGTAGGAGTGAGAAAAACATAACGGAGTGGTGTGAATCGGAGGGTCTGAATTAGGATAGGCAGTGAGTAGCAATGATGAATGAAGAAAAGCACCACGGGGTGGTCAACATGGGGAAGTCAGGAAACATGCAGTGGCAATGTAGGATAGGTTTCTGAAAAACATCGTGGGGTGGTGCCCATTGTAAGGATTTCAAACAAGCAATTCACAAGTAGGAGTGAAAAAAACATCACGCGGCGGTGTGAATCGAAGGGCCTGAATTAGGAAAAGCAGTGAGTGGCAATGTAGGATGGAGAAAAGCACCACGGGGTGGTCAGCATGGGGAGGTCAGGAAACATGCATTGCCAATGTAGGATAGGTTTCTGAAAAACATCGCCGGGTTGTGCGCATTGTAAGGGTTCCTAACAGGCCATTCACTAGTAGGAGTGAGAAAAACATCACGGGGTGGTGTGAATCGGAGGGACTGAATTAGGATAGTCATTGAGTGGCAATGTAGGATAGAGAAAAGCAGCATAGCATGGTCAGCATAGGAGGTCAGGAAACATGCAGTGGCAATGTAGGATAGGTTTCTGAAAAAAAAAGCGGAGTGGTGCGCATTGAAAGGCTTTCTAAAAGGCCACTCACTAATAGGAGTCAGAAAAACATGACGGGGTGGTGTAAATCGGAGGGCCTGAATTAGGATAGGCAGTGACTTGCAACGTAAAATGGAGAAAAGCACCACGGTGTGGTCAGCATAGGAGGTCAGGAAACATGTAGTGTCAATGTAGGATAGGTTTCTGAAAAACATCGCGGGGTTGGGAGCATTGTAAGGGTTTCTAACAGGGCATTCCCTAGTAGGAGTGAGAAAAATATAATAAGCTGGTGTGAATCGGAGGACCTGAATCAGGATAGGCAGTGAGTGGCAATGTAGGTTGGAGAAGGGCACCACGGGTTGCTCAGGATGGAGAGGTCAGGAAACATGCAGTGGCAATGTAGGATAGGTTTCTGAAAAACATTGTGGGGTGGTGCTCATTGTAAGAGTTTCTAAAAGGCCTTTAACTAGTAGGATTGAGAAAAACATCACGGGGTGGTGTGAATCGGAGGGCCTGAATTAGGATAGAAAGTGAGTGGCAACGTAGCATGGAGAAAAGCACCACGGGGTGGTCAGCTTGGGGAGGTCAGAAACATGCATTAGCAGGTAGGATAAGTTTCTGAAAAACATCGCCGGGTGGTGCGCATTGTAAGGGTTTCTAACAGGCCATTCACTACTAGGAGTGAGAAAAACATCACGGGGTGGTGTAAATCGGAGGGCCTGAATTAGGATAGGCATTGAGTGGCAATGTAGGATAGAGAAAATCAGCACAGCATGGTCAGCATGGGGAGCTCAGGAAATATGTAGTGGCAATGTAGGATAGGTTTCTGAAAAAAAAGCGGAGTGGTCCGCATTGTAAGGCTTTCTAAAAGGCCATTCACTAGTAGGAGTCAGAAAAACATCACGCGGTGGTGTGAATCGGAGGGCCTGAATTAGGATAGGCAGTGAGTGGTAACGTAAAATGGAGAAAAGCACCACGGTTTGGTCAGCATCGAAGGTCAGGAAACATGCAGTGGCAATGTAGCATAGGTTTCTGAAAAACATCGAATGGTGGGGTGCATTGTAAGGGTTTCTAACAGGGCATTCCCTAGTAGGAGAGAGAAAAATATAATGGGCTGGTGTGAATCGGAGGGCCTGAATCAGGATAGGCAGTGAGTGGCAATGTGGGATGGAGAAGGGCACCACGGGGTGCTCAGGATGTGGAGGTAAGGAAACATGCAGTGGCAATGTAGGATAGGTTTCTGAAAAACATTGCGGGGTGGTGCTCATTGTAAGGGTTTCTAAAAGGCCGTTCACTAGTAGGATTGAGAAAAACATCACGGGGTGGTGTGAATCGCAGGGCCTGAATCAGTACAGACCGTGAGTGGCAATGTAGGATGGAGAAAAGGCCACGGGGTGGTCAGGATGGGGAGTTCAGAAAACATGCAGTGGCAGTGTAGGATATGTTTCTGAAAAAGATCGCGGGGTGGTGCACATTGTAAGTGTTTCTAACAGGCCATTCACTAGTAGAAGTGAGAAAAACATCACAGGGTGGTGTGAATCGGAGGGCCTGAATCAGGATAGGCAGTGAGTGGCAATGTAGGATGGAGAAAAGGTTGAAGGGGTGGTCAGATGGGGAGGTCAGAAAACATGCAGTGGCAATGTAGGATAGGTTTCTGACAAACATCGCAGGGTGGGGCGCATTGTAAGGTTTTCTAAAAGGCCTTCAACTAGTAGGAGTGAGAAAAACATCACGGGGTCGTGTGAATCAGATGTTCTGTATTATGATAGGCAGTGAGTGCAATGTAGGATGGAGAAAAGCACGACGGGGTGGTCAGCAGGGGGAGTTCAGGAAATATGATTGGCAAAGTACGATAGGTTTCTGAAAAACATCGCCGCTAATTGCTCATTTTAAGGCTTTCTAACAGGCCATTCACTAGTAGGAGTGATAAAAACATCACTGGGTGGTGTGAATCGGAGGGCCTGAATTAGGATAAGCATTGAGCGGCAATGTAGGATGGAGAAAAGCACCACAGGGTGGTCAGCATGGGGAGGTGAGGAAACATGCAGTGGCAATGTAGGATAGGTTTCTGAAAAAAAAAGTGGGGTGGTGCTCATTGTAAGGGTTTCTAACAGGCCATTCACTAGTATAAGTGAAAACAACATCACGCGGTGGTGTGAATCGGAGGGCCTGAATTAGGATAGGCAGTGAGTGGCAATGTAGGATGGAGAAAAGCACCACAGGGTGGTCAGCATGGGGAGGTGAGGAAACATGCAGTGGCAATGTAGGATAGCTTTCTGTAAAATAAAAAGCGGGGTGGTGCGCATTGTAAGGGTTTCTAACAGGCCATTCACTTGTTGGAGTGAGAAAAACATCACGGGGTGTTGTGAATCAGAGGGCCTGAATTAGGTTAGGCAGTGAGTGGCAAAGTAAAATGGAGAAAAGCACCACGGGGTGGTCAGGATGTGGAGGTCAGGAAACATGCAATGGCAATGTAGGACAGGTTTCTTAAAATCATTGCGGGGTGGTGCTCATTATAAGGGTTTCGAAAAGGCCTTTCACTAGTAGGAGTGAGAAAAACATGACGGCGTGGTGTGAATTGCAGGACCTGAATCAGTTTAGGCCGTGAATGGCAAAGTAGGATGGAGAAAAGCACCAAGGGGTGGTCAGGATTGGGAGGTCAGGAAACATGCAGTGGCAATGTAGGATAGGTTTCTGAAAAACATTTCGGCGTAGTGCACATGGTAAGGGTTTCTAACTGGCCATTTACTAGTTGGAGTGAGAAATACATCATCGTGTGGTGTGAATAGGAGGGCCTGAATAAAGTTAGACAGTTTGTGTCAATGTAGGATGGAGAAAAACACCACGGGTTGGTGAGCATGGGGAGGTCAGGAAACATGCATTGGCAATGTACGATAGGTTTCTGAAAAACGTCGCGGGGTTGTTCGCATTGTAAGGGTTTGTAGAAAGCCATTCACTAGTAGGAGTGAGAAAAACATCATGTGGTGGTGTGAACCGGAGGGGCTGAATTAGGGTAGGCAGTGAGTGGCAATGAAGAATGGAGAAAAGCACCAGGGGTGGTCAACATGGGGAGGTCAGGAAAAATGTAATGTCAATGTAGGATAGGTTTCTGAAAAACATCACGGGGTGGTGCACATTGTAAGGCTTTCTAACAAGCCATTCACAAGTAGGAGTGAAAAAAACATCACAGGGTGGTGTGAATCGGAGATTCTGAATTATTATAGGCTGTGAGTGGCAATGTAGAATGGAGAAAAGCACCACGGGTTTGTCAGCATGGGGAGTTAAGGAAACATGCAGAGGCAATGTAGAATAGGTTTCTGATAAGCATCGCTGGGTGGTGCGTATTGTAAGGGTTTCTAACAGGCCATTCACTAGTAGGAGTGAGAACACCATCACGCGGTTTTGTGAGTCGGAGGCCCTGAATTAGGATAGGCAGTTAGTGGCAATTTAGGATGGAGAAAACACCACAGGGTGGTCAGCATGGGGAGGTCAGGAAACATGCAGTGGTAATGTATGATAGTTTTCTGAAAAAAAAAAAAAAAGCGGGGTGGTGCGCATTGTAAGGGTTTCTAACAGGCCATTCACTAATAGGAGTGAGAAAAACATCACGGCATGGTGTGAATCAGAGGGCCTGAATTAGGATAGGCAGTGAGTGGCAATGTAGGATGGAAAAAAGCTCCACAGTGTGGTCTGCATGTGGAGGTCAGGAAACATGCAGTGGCAATGTAGGATAGTTTTCTGAAAAACACTGCGGGTTTGTGCGCATTGTAAGGGTTTGTAGAAGGCCATTCACTAGTAGGAGTGAGAAAATCATCACGGGGTGGTGTGAATCGGAGGGCCTGAATTAGGATAGGCAATGAGTGGCAATGTAGGATGGAGAAAAGCACCACGGGGTGGTCAGCATGGAGAGGTCAGGAAACATGCACTGGCAAAGTAGGATAGGTTTCTGAAAAACATTGCCGGGTGGTGCTCATTGTAAGGCTTTCTAACAGGCCATTCACGATTAGGAGTGAGAAAATCATCACGGGCTGGTGTGAATAGGATGGCCTGAATTAGGATAGGCAGTGAGTTGCAACGTAGGATGGAGAAAAGCACCCCAGGGTGGTCAGCATGGGGAGGTCAGGTATCATGCAGTGGCAATGTAGGATAGGTTTCTGAAAAACATTGTGGGCTGGTGCTCATTGTAAGGGTTTCTAAAATGCCTTTCACTAGTAGGAGTGAGAAAAACATCACAGGGTGGTGGGAATCGCAGGGCCTGAGTCAGGATAGGCCGTGGGTGGCAATGTAGGATGGAGAAAAGCACCAAGGGTTGGTGATCATGGAGAGGGCCGGAAATATCCAATGGCAATTTAGGATAGGTTTCTGAAAAACATTGCGGGGTTGTGCGCATTGTAAGGGTTTGTAGAAGGCCATTCACTAGTAGGAGTGAGAAAATCATCACAGGGTGGTGTGAAGCGGAGGGCCTGAATTAGGATAGGCAGTGAGTGGGAATGAAGAATGGAGAAAAGCACCACCGGATGGTCATCATGGGGAGGTCAGAAAACATGCAGTGGCAATGTAGGATATTTTTTGATAAACATCACGGGGTGCTGCGGATTTTAAGGGTTTCTAACAGGCCATTCACTAGTAGGAGTGAGAAAAACATCACGGGGTCGTGTGAATCAGATGTTCTGAATTATGATAGGCAGTGAGTGCAATGTAGGATGGAGAAAAGCACCACGGGGTGGTCAGCATGGGGAGGTCAGGAAACATGCAGTGGCAAAGTAGAATAAGTTTCTGAAAAACATCGCCAGGTATTGAGCATTGTAAGGCTTTCTAACAGGCCATTCACTAGTAGGAATGAGAAAAACATCACGGTGTGGTGTGAATCGGAGGGCCTGAATTAGGATAAGCATTGACTGGCAAAGTAGGATGGAGAAAAGCACCACAGGGAGGTTAGCATGGGGAGGTCAGTAAAAATGCAGTGGCAATGTAGGATAGTTTTCTGAAAAAAAAGTGGGGTGGTGCGCATTGTAAGGGTTTCTAACAGGCCATTCACTAGTAGGAGTGAGAAAAACATCACGGGGTGGTGTGAATCAGATGTTCTGAATTATGATAGGGAGTGAGTGCAATGTAGGATGGAGAAAAGCTCCACGGGGTGGTCAGCATGGGGAGGTCAGGAAACATGCAGTGGCAAAGTAGAATAGGTTTCTGAAAAACATCGCTGGGTATTGCGCATTGTAAGGCTTTCTAACAGGCCATTCACTAGTAGGAGTGAGAAAAACATCACGGGGTGGTGTCAATAGGGGGCCTGAATTAGTATAGGCATTGAGTGGCAAAGTAAAATGGAGAAAAGCACCATGGGGTGGTCAGGATGTGGAGGTCAGGAAACATGCAGTGGCAATGTAGGATAGGTTTCTTAAAAACATTGCGGGGTGGTGCTCATTATAAGGGTTTCTAAAAGGCCTTTCTCTAGTAGGAGTGAGAAAAACATCACCAGGTGGTGTGAATCGCAGGGCCTGAATCAGTATAGGTCGTGATTGTCAATGTAGAATGGAGAAAAGCACCACGGGGTGGTAATCATGGGGAGGACAGGAAACATAGGGGAGGACAGTGGCAATATAGGATAGTTTTCTGAAAAACATCACGGGGTGGTGTGCATTATAAGGGTTTCTAACAGGCCATTCACTAGTGGGAGTGAGAAAAACATCACGGGGTGGTGTGAATCAGATGTTCTGAATTAGGATAGGCAGTGAGTGGCAATGTAGGATGGAGAAAAGCACCATGGGGTGATCAGCATGGGGAGGTCAGGAAACATGCATTGGCAATGTAGGATAGGTTTCTGAAAAACATCGCGGGGTGGTGTACATTGTAAGGCTTTCTAACAGGCAATTCACTAGTAGGAGTGAGAAAAATATCACGGGGTGGTGTGAATCGGAGGGCCTGAATTACGACAGGCAGTGAGTGGAAACGTAAAATGGAGAAAAGCACCACGGTGTGGTCAGCATGGGGAGGTCAGGAAACATGCATTGCCAATGTAGGATAGGTTTCTGAAAAACATCTCCGGATGGTGCGCATTGTAAGGGTTTCTAACAGGCCATTCACTAGTAGGAATGAGAAAAACATCACGGGGTGGTGTGAATCGGAGGGCCTGAATTAGGATAGGCATTGAGTGGCAATGTAGGACAGAGAAAAGCAGCACAGCATGGTCAGCATGGGGAGATCAGGAAACATGCAGTGGCAATGTAGGATAGGTTTCTGAAAAAAAAAGCAGAGTGGTGCGCATTGAAAGGCTTTCTAAAAGGCCACTCACTAATAGGAGTCAGAAAAACATCACGGGGTGGTGTGAATCGGAGGGCCTGAATTAGGATAGGCAGTGAGTTGCACGTAAAATGGAGAAAAGCACCACGGTGTGGTCAGCATTGGAGGTCAGAAAACATGCAGTGGCAATGTAGGATAGGTTTCTGAAAAACATCGCGGGGTGGGGCGCAGTGTAAGGGTTTCTAACAGGGCATTCCTTAATAGGAGTGAGAAAAATATAATGAGCTGGTGTGAATCGGAGGGCCTGAATCAGGATAGGCAGTGAGTGGCAATGTAGGATGGAGAAGGGTACCACGGGGTGCTCAGGATGGGGAGGTCAGGAAACATGCAGTGGCAATGTAGGATAGGTTTCTAAAAAAAACACTGCGGGGTGGTGCTCATTGTAAGTGTTTCTAAAAGGCCTTTCACTAGTAGGATTGAGAAAAGCATCACGGGGTGCTGTGAATCGGAGGGCCTGAATTAGGATAGAAAGTGAGTGGCAATGAAGAATGGAGAAAAGCACCATGGGGTGGTCAATATGGGTAGGTCAGGAAACATGCAGTGGCAATGTAGGATAGGTTTCTGAAAAACGTCGCGGGGTGGTGCCCATTGTAGTGATTTCTAACAAGCCATTCATAAATAGGAGTGAAAAAACATCACAGAGTTGTGTGAATCGAAGGGCCTGAATTAGGATAGGCTGTGAGTGGCAATGCAGGATGGAGAAAAGCACCACAGGATGGTCATCATGGGGAGGCAAGAAAACATGCAGTGGCAATGTAGGATAGGTTTCTGAAAAACATCACGGTGTGATGCGCATTGTAACGGTTTCTAACAGGCCATTCACTAAAAGGAGTGAGAAAAATATAACGGGGTGGTGTGAATTGGAGTGCCTGAATCAGGATAGGCACTGAGTGTCAATGTAGGATGCAGAAAAGCACCACGGGGTGGTCAGGATGGGGAAATCAGGAAAAATGCAGTGGCAATGTAGGATAGGTTTCTGAAATACATCACCGGGTGGTGCGCATTGTAAGGGTTTCTACCAGGACATTCACTAGTAGGAGTCAGAAAAACATGACGGGGTGGTGTGAATCGGAGGGCCTGAATTAGGATAGGCAGTGAGTTGCAACGTAAAATGGAGAAAAGCACCACGGTGTGGTCAGCATAGGAGGTCAGGAAACATGTAGTGTCAATGTAGGATAGGTTTCTGAAAAACATCGCGGGGTTGGGAGCATTGTAAGGGTTTCTAACAGGGCATTCCCTAGTATCAGTGAGAAAAATATAATGAGCTGGTGTGAATCGGAGGACCTGAATCAGAATAGGCAGTGAGTGGCAATGTAGGTTGGAGAAGGGCACCACGGGTTGCTCAGGATGGAGAGGTCAGGAAACATGCAGTGGCAATGTAGGATAGGTTTCTGAAAAACATTGTGGGGTGGTGCTCATTGTAAGCGTTTCTAAAAGGCCTTTAACTAGTAGGATTGAGAAAAACATCACGGGGTGGTGTGAATCGGAGGGCCTGAATTAGGATAGAAAGTGAGTGGCAACGTAGCATGGAGAAAAGCACCACGGGGTGGTCAGCTTGGGGAGGTCAGAAACATGCATTGGCAGGTAGGATAAGTTTCTGAAAAACATCGCCGGGTGGTGCGCATTGTAAGGGTTTCTAACAGGCCATTCACTACTAGGAGTGAGAAAAACATCACGGGGTGGTGTGAATCGGAGGGCCTGAATTAGGATAGGCATTGAGTGGCAATGTAGGATAGAGAAAATCAGCACAGCATGGTCAGCATGGGGAGCTCAGGAAACATGTAGTGGCAATGTAGGATAGGTTTCTGAAAAAAAAGTGGAGTGGTCCGCATTGTAAGGCTTTCTAAAAGGCCATTCACTAGTAGGAGTCAGAAAAACATCACGCGGTGGTGTGAATCGGAGGGCCTGAATTAGGATAGGCAGTGAGTGGTAACGTAAAATGGAGAAAAGAACCACGGTTTGGTCAGCATCGAAGGTCAGGAAACATGCAGTGGCAATGTAGCATAGGTTTCTGAAAAACATCGAATGGTGGGGTGCATTGTAAGGGTTTCTAACAGGGCATTCCCTAGTAGGAGTGAGAAAAATATAATGGGCTGGTGTGAATCGGAGGGCCTGAATCAGGATAGGCAGTGAGTGGCAATGTGGGATGGAGAAGGGCACCACGGGGTGCTCAGGATGTGGAGGTAAGGAAACATGCAGTGGCAATGTAGGATAGGTTTCTGAAAAACATTGCGGGGTGGTGCTCATTGTAAGGGTTTCTAAAAGGCCGTTCACTAGTAGGATTGAGAAAAACATCACGGGGTGGTGTGAATCGCAGGGCCTGAATCAGTACAGACCGTGAGTGGCAATGTAGGATGGAGAAAAGGACCACGGGGTGGTCAGGATGGGGAGTTCAGAAAACATGCAGTGGCAGTGTAGGATATGTTTCTGAAAAAGATCGCGGGGTGGTGCACATTGTAAGTGTTTCTAACAGGCCATTCACTAGTAAAAGTGAGAAAAACATCACAGGGTGGTGTGAATCGGAGGGCCTGAATCAGGATAGGCAGTGAGTGGCAATGTAGGATGGAGAAAAGGTTGAAGGGGTGGTCAGATGGGGAGGTCAGAAAACATGCAGTGGCAATGTAGGATAGGTTTCTGACAAACATCGCAGGGTGGGGCGCATTGTAAGGTTTTCTAAAAGGCCTTTAACTAGTAGGAGTGAGAAAAACATCACGGGGTCGTGTGAATCAGATGTTCTGTATTATGATAGGCAGTGAGTGCAATGTAGGATGGAGAAAAGCACGACGGGGTAGTCAGCAGGGGGAGTTCAGGAAATATGATTGGCAAAGTACGATAGGTTTCTGAAAAACATCGCCGCTAATTGCTCATTTTAAGGCTTTCTAACAGGCCATTCACTAGTAGGAGTGATAAAAACATCACTGGGTGGTGTGAATCGGAGGGCCTGAATTAGGATAAGCATTGAGTGGCAATGTAGGATGGAGAAAAGCACCACAGGGTGGTCAGCATGGGGAGGTGAGGAAACATGCAGTGGCAATGTAGGATAGGTTTCTGAAAAAAAAAGTGGGGTGGTGCTCATTGTAAGGGTTTCTAACAGGCCATTCACTAGTATAAGTGAAAACAACATCACGCGGTGGTGTGAATCGGAGGGCCTGAATTAGGATAGGCAGTGAGTGGCAATGTAGGATGGAGAAAAGCACCACAGGGTGGTCAGCATGGGGAGGTGAGGAAACATGCAGTGGCAATGTATGATAGCTTTCTGTAAAATAAAAAGCGGGGTGGTGCGCATTGTAAGGGTTTCAAACAGGCCATTCACTTGTTGGAGTGAGAAAAACATCACGGGGTGTTGTGAATCAGAGGGCCTGAATTAGGTTAGGCAGTGAGTGGCAAAGTAAAATGGAGAAAAGCACCACGGGGTGGTCAGGATGTGGAGGTCAGGAAACATGCAATGGCAATGTAGGATAGGTTTCTTAAAATCATTGCGGGGTGGTGCTCATTATAAGGGTTTCGAAAAGGCCTTTCACTAGTAGGAGTGAGAAAAACATGACGGCGTGGTGTGAATTGCAGGACCTGAATCAGTTTAGGCCGTGAATGGCAAAGTAGGATGGAGAAAAGCACCAAGGGGTGGTCAGGATTGGGAGGTCAGGAAACATGCAGTGGCAATGTAGGATAGGTTTCTGAAAAACATTTCGGCGTAGTGCACATGGTAAGGGTTTCTAACAGGCCATTTACTAGTAGGAGTGAGAAAAACATCATGTGGTGGTGTGAACCGGAGGGGCTGAATTAGGATAGGCAGTGAGTGGCAATGAAGAATGGAGAAAAGCACCAGGGGTGGTCAACATGGGGAGGTCAGGAAAAATGTAATGTCAATGTAGGATAGGTTTCTGAAAAACATCACGGGGTGGTGCACATTGTAAGGCTTTCTAACAAGCCATTCACAAGTAGGAGTGAAAAAAACATCACAGGGTGGTGTGAATCGGAGAGTCTGAATTATTATAGGCTGTGAGTGGCAATGTAGAATGGAGAAAAGCACCACGGGTTTCTCAGCATGGGGAGTTAAGGAAACATGCAGAGGCAATGTAGAATAGGTTTCTGATAAGCATCGCTGGGTGGTGCGTATTGTAAGGGTTTCTAACAGGCCATTCACTAGTAGGAGTGAGAACACCATCACGCGGTTTTGTGAGTCGGAGGCCCTGAATTAGGATAGGCAGTTAGTGGCAATTTAGGATGGAGAAAACACCACAGGGTGGTCAGCATGGGGAGGTCAGGAAACATGCAGTGGTAATGTATGATAGTTTTCTGAAAAAAAAAAAAAAGCGGGGTGGTGCGCATTGTAAGGGTTTCTAACAGGCCATTCACTAATAGGAGTGAGAAAAACATCACGGCATGGTGTGAATCAGAGGGCCTGAATTAGGATAGGCAGTGAGTGGCAATGTAGGATGGAAAAAAGCTCCACAGGGTGGTCTGCATGTGGAGGTCAGGAATCATGCAGTGGCAATGTAGGATAGGTTTCTGAAAAACATTGTGGGCTGGTGCTCATTGTAAGTGTTTCTAAAATGCCTTTCACTAGTAGGAGTGAGAAAAACATCACGGGGTGGTGGGAATCGCAGGGCCTGGGTCAGGATAGGCCGTGGGTGGCAATGTAGGATGGAGAAAAGCACCAAGGGTTGGTGAACATGGAGAGGGCCGGAAATATCCAATGGCAATTTAGGATAGGTTTCTGAAAAACATTGCGGGGTTGTGCGCATTGTAAGGGTTTGTAGAAGGCCATTCATTAGTAGGAGTGAGAAAATCATCACAGGGTGGCGTGAAGCGGAGGGCCTGAATTAGGATAGGCAGTGAGTGGGAATGAAGAATGGAGAAAAGCACCACGGGATGGTCATCATGGGGAGGTCAGAAAACATGCAGTGGCAATGTAGGATATTTTTTGATAAACATCACGGGGTGCTGCGGATTTTAAGGGTTTCTAACAGGCCATTCACTAGTAGGAGTGAGAAAAACATCACGGCGTCGTGTGAATCAGATGTTCTGAATTATTATAGGCAGTGAGTGCAATGTAGGATGGAGAAAAGCACCACGGGGTCGTCAGCATGGGGAGGTCAGGAAACATGCAGTGGCAAAGTAGAATAAGTTTCTGAAAAACATCGCCAGGTATTGAGCATTGTAAGGCTTTCTAACAGGCCATTCACTAGTAGGAGTGAGAAAAACATCACGGTGTGGTGTGAATCGGAGGGCCTGAATTAGGATAAGCATTGACTGGCAAAGTAGGATGGAGAAAAGCACCACAGGGAGGTTAGCATGGGGAGGTCAGTAAAAATGCAGTGGCAATGTAGGATAGTTTTCTGAAAAAAAAGTGGGGTGGTGCGCATTGTAAGGGTTTCTAACAGGCCATTCACTAGTAGGAGTGATAAAAACATCACGGGGTGGTGTGATTTGGAGGGCCTGAGTTAGGATAGGCAGTGAGTGGCAATGTAGGATGGAGAAAAGCACCACGGGGTGGTCAGCATGGGGAGGTCAGGAAACAATCACTGGCAAAGTAGGATAGGTTTCTGAAAAACATTGCCGGGTGGTGCTCATTGTAAGGCTTTCTAACAGGCCATTCACGATTAGGAGTGAGAAAAACATCACGGGGTGGTGTGAATAGGAGGGCCTGAATTAGGATAGGCAGGGTGTGGCAACGTACGATGGAGAAAAGCACCACAGGGTGGTTAGCACGGGGAGGTCAGGAATCATGCAGTGGCAATGTAGGATAGGTTTCTGAAAAACTTTGCGGGTTTGTGCGCATTGTAAAGGTTTGTAGAAGGCAATTCACTAGTAGGAGTGAGAAAATCATCATGGGGTGGTGTGAATCGGAGGGCCTGAATTAGGATAGGCAGTGAGTGGGAATGAAGAATGGAGAAAAGCAACACAGGGTGGTCATCATGGGGAGGTCAGGAAACATGCAGTGGCAATGTAGGATATTTTTTGATTAACATCACGGGGTGCTGCGGATTTTAAGGGTTTCTAACAGGCCATTCACTAGTAGGAGTGAGAAAAACATCATGGGGTCGTGTGAATCAGATGTTCTGAATTATGATAGGGAGTGAGTGCAATGTAGGATGGAGAAAAGCTCCACGGGGTGGTCAGCATGGGGAGGTCAGGAAACATGCAGTGGCAAAGTAGAATAGGTTTCTGAAAAACATCGCTGGGTATTGCGCATTGTAAGGCTTTCTAACAGGCCATTCACTAGTAGGAGTGAGAAAAACATCACGGGGTGGTGTCAATAGGGGAACTGAATTAGTATAGGCAGTGAGTGGCAAAGTAAAATGGAGAAAAGCACCACGGGGTGGTCAGGATGTGGAGGTCAGGAAACATGCAGTGGTAATGTAGGATAGGTTTCTTAAAAACATTGTGGGGTGGTGCTCATTATAAGGGTTTCTAAAAGGCCTTTCTCTAGTAGGAGTGAGAAAAACATCACCAGGTGGTGTGAATCGCAGGGCCTGAATCAGTATAGGCCGTGATTGTCAATGTAGAATGGAGAAAAGCACCACGGGGTGGTCATCATGGGGAGGACAGGAAACATGCAGTGGCAATATAGGATAGTTTTCTGAAAAACATAACGGGGTGTTGTGCATTATAAGAGTTTCTAACAGGCCATTCACTAGTGGGAGTGAGAAAAACATCACGGGGTGGTGTGAATCAGATGTTCTCAATTAGGATAGGCAGTGAGTGGCAATGTAGGATGGAGAAAAGCACCATGGGGTGATCAGCATGGGGAGGTCAGGAAACATGCATTGGCAATGTAGGATAGGTTTCTGAAAAACATCGCGGGGTGCTGTACATTGTAAGGCTTTCTAACAGGCAATTCACTAGTAGGAGTGAGAAAAATATCATGGGGTGGTGTGAATCGGAGGGCCTGAATTACGATAGGCAGTGAGTGGAAACGTAAAATGGAGAAAAGCACCACGGTGTGGTCAGCATGGGGAGGTCAGGAAACATGCATTGGCAATGTAGGATAGGTTTCTGAAAAACATCCACGGGTGGTGCGCATTGTAAGGGTTTCTAACAGGCCATTCACTAGTAGGAGTGAGAAAAACATCACGGGGTGGTGTGAATCGGAGGGTCTGAATTAGGATAGGCATTGAGTGGCAATGTAGGACAGAGAAAAGCAGCACAGCATGGTCAGCATGGTGAGATCAGGAAACATGCAGTGGCAATGTAGGATAGGTTTCTGAAAAAAAAAGCAGAGTGGTGCACATTGAAAGGCTTTCTAAAAGGCCACTCACTAATAGGAGTCAGAAAAACATCACGGGGTGGTGTGAATCGGAGGGCCTGAATTAGGATAGGCAGTGAGTTGCAACGTAAAATGGAGAAAAGCACCACGGTGTGGTCAGCATTGGAGGTCAGAAAACATGCAGTGGCAATGTAGGATAGGTTTCTGAAAAACATCGCGGGGTGGGGCGCAGTGTAAGGGTTTCTAACAGGGCATTCCTTAATAGGAGTGAGAAAAATATAATGAGCTGGTGTGAATCGGAGGGTCTGAATCAGGATAGGCAGTGAGTGGCAATGTAGGATGGAGAAGGGTACCACGGGGTGCTCAGGATGGGGAGGTCAGGAAACATGCAGTGGCAATGTAGGATAGGTTTCTAAAAAAAACACTGCGGGGTGGTGCTCAGTGTAAGTGTTTCTAAAAGGCCTTTCACTAGTAGGATTGAGAAAAACATCACAGGGTGCTGTGAATCGGAGGGCCTGAATTAGGATAGAAAGTGAGTGGCAATGAAGAATGGAGAAAAGCACCATGGGGTGGTCAATATGGGTAGGTCAGGAAACATGCAGTGGCAATGTAGGATAGGTTTCTGAAAAACGTCGCGGGGTGGTGCCCATTGTAGTGATTTCTAACAAGCCATTCATAAATAGGAGTGAAAAAAACATCACGGAGTTGTGTGAATCGAAGGGCCTGAATTAGGATAGGCTGTGAGTGGCAATGTAGGATGGAGAAAAGCACCACAGGATGGTCATCATGGGGAGGCAAGAAAACATGCAGTGGCAATGTAGGATAGGTTTCTGAAAAACATCACGGGGTGATGCGCATTGTAACGGTTTCTAACAGGCCATTCACTAAAAGGAGTGAGAAAAATATAACGGGGTGGTGTGAATTGGAGTGCCTGAATCAGGATAGGCACTGAGTGTCAATGTAGGATGCAGAAAAGCACCACGGGGTGGTCAGGATGGGGAAATCAGGAAAAATGCAGTGGCAATGTAGGATAGGTTTCTGAAATACATCACCGGGTGGTGCGCATTGTAAGGGTTTCTAACAGGCCATTCACTAGTAGGAGTGGAAACAACATCACGCGGTGGTGTGAATCGGAGGCCCTGAATTAAGATAGGCAGTGAGTGGCAATTTAGGATGGAGAAAACACTAAATGGTGGTCACCATGGGGAGGTCAGGAAACATGCAGTGGCAATGTGGGATAGCTTTCTGAAAAACATTACGGGTTGGTGCGCATTGCAAGGGATTCTAACAGGCCATTCACTAGTAGGAGTGAGAAAAACATCACGGGGTGGTGTGAATCGGAGGGCCTGAATCAGGATAGGCAGTGAGTGGCAATGTAGGATGGAGAAAAGCAACACGGGGTGCTCAGCATGGGGAGGTCAGGAAACATGCAGTTGCAATGTACGATAGGTTTCTGAAAAAAAAAGCGCGGTGGTGCGCATTGTAAGGTTTTCTTACAGTCCATTCACTAGTAGGAGTCTTAAAAACATCACGGGGTGGTGTGAATCGGAGGGCCTGATTTAGGATAGGCAGTGAGTGGCAATGTAAAATGGAGAAAAGCACCACGGGGTGGTCAGGATGGGGAGGTCAGGAAACATGCATTGGCAATGTAGGATAGGTTTCTTAAAAACATTGCGGTGTGGTGCTCATTATAAGGGTTTCTAAAAGGCCTTTCACTAGTAGGAGTGAGAAAAACATCACGGCGTGGTGTGAATCGCAGGGCCTGAATCAGTATAGGCCGTGAGTGGCATTGTAGGATGGAGAAAAGCACCACGGGGTGGTCAGGATTGGGAGGTCAGGAAATATGCAGTGGCAATGTAGGATAGGTTTCTGAAAAACATCTCGACGTAGTGCACATTGTAAGGGTTTCTAACAGGCCATTTACTAGTAGGAGTGAGAAATACATCATGGTGTGGTGTGAATTGGAGGGCCTGAATCAATTTAGATAGTGAGTGTCAATGTAGGATGGAGAAAAGCACCACGGGTTGGTGAGCATGGGGAGGTTAGGAAACATGCATTGGCAATGTACGATAGGTTTCTGAAAAACATCGCGGGGTTGTTAGCATTGTAAGGGTTTGTAGCATGCCATTCACTAGTAGGAGTGAGAAAAACATAACACAGTGGTGTGAATCGGAGGGTCTGAATTAGGATAGGCAGTGAGTAGCAATGATGAATGAAGAAAAGCACCACTGGGTGGTCAACATGGGGAAGTCAGGAAACATGCAGTGGCAATGTAGGATAGGTTTCTGAAAAACATCGTGGGGTGGTGCCCATTGTAAGGATTTCCAACAAGCAATTCACAAGTAGGAGTGAAAAAAACATCACGCGGCGGTGTGAATCGAAGGGCCTGAATTAGGAAAAGCAGTGAGTGGCAATGTAGGATGGAGAAAAGCACCACGGGGTGGTCAGCATGGGGAGGTCAGGAAACATGCATTGGCAATGTAGGATAGGTTTCTGAGAAACATCGCCGGGTGGTTCGCATTGTAAGGATTCCTAACAGGCCATTCACTAGTAGGAGTGAGAAAAACATCACGGGGTGGTGTGAATCGGAGGGCCTGAATTAGGATAGTCATTGAGTGGCAATGTAGGATAGAGAAAAGCAGCACAGCATGGTCAGCATAGGAGGTCAGGAAACATGCAGTGGCAATGTAGGATAGGTTTCTGAAAAAAAAAGCGGAGTGGTGCGCATTGAAAGGCTTTCTAAAAGGCCACTCACTAATAGGAGTCAGAAAAACATGACGGGGTGGTGTGAATCGGAGGGCCTGAATTAGGATAGGCAGTGACTTGCAACGTAAAATGGAGAAAAGCACCACGGTGTGGTCAGCATAGGAGGTCAGGAAACATGTAGTGTCAATGTAGGATAGGTTTCTGAAAAACATCGCGGGGTTGGGAGCATTGTAAGGGTTTCTAACAGGGCATTCCCTAGTAGGAGTGAGAAAAATATAATGAGCTGGTGTGAATCGGAGGACCTGAATCAGGATAGGCAGTGAGTGGCAATGTAGGTTGGAGAAGGGCACCACGGGTTGCTCAGGATGGAGAGGTCAGGAAACATGCAGTGGCAATGTCGGATAGGTTTCTGAAAAACATTGCGGGGTGGTGCTCATTGTAAGAGTTTCTAAAAGGCCTTTAACTAGTAGGATTGAGAAAAACCTCATGGGGTGGTGTGAATCGGAGGGCCTGAATTAGGATAGAATGTGAGTGGCAACGTAGCATTGAGAAAAGCACCACGGGGTGGTCAGCTTGGGGAGGTTAGAAACATGCATTGGAAGGTAGGATAAGTTTCTGAAAAACATCGCCGGGTGGTGCGCATTGTAAGGGTTTCTAACAGGCCATTCACTACTAGGAGTGAGAAAAACATCACGGGGTGGTGTGAATTGGAGGGCCTGAATTAGGATAGGCATTGAGTGGCAATGTAGGATAGAGAAAATCAGCACAGCATGGTCAGCATGGGGAGCTCAGGAAACATGTAGTGGCAATGAAGGATAGGTTTCTGAAAAAAAGCGGAGTGGTCCGCATTGTAAGGCTTTCTAAAAGTCCATTCACTAGTAGGAGTCAGAAAATCATCACGCGGTGGTGTGAATCGGAGGGCCTGAATTAGGATAGGCAGTGAGTGGTAACGTAAAATGGAGAAAAGCACCACGGTTTGGTCAGCATCGAAGGTCAGGAAACATGCAGTGGCAATGTAGCATAGGTTTCTGAAAAACATCACATGGTGGGGTGCATTGTAAGGGTTTCTAACAGGGCATTCCCTAGTAGGAGTGAGAAAAATATAATGGGCTGGTGTGAATCGGAGGGTCTGAATCAGGATAGGCAGTGAGTGGCAATGTGGGATGGAGAAGGGCACCACGGGGTGCTCAGGATGTGGAGGTAAGGAAACATGCAGTGGCAATGTAGGATAGGTTTCTGAAAAACATTGCGGGGTGGTGCTCATTGTAAGGGTTTCTAAAAGGCCGTTCACTAGTAGGATTGAGGAAAACATCACGGGGTGGTGTGAATCGCAGGGTCTGAATCAGTACAGACCGTGAGTGGCAATGTAGGATGGAGAAAAGGACCACGGGGTGGTCAGGATGGGGAGTTCAGAAAACATGCAGTGGCAGGGTAGGATATGATTCTGAAAAAGATCGCGGGGTGGTGCACATTGTAAGTGTTTCTAACAGGCCATTCACTAGTAGAAGTGAGAAAAACATCACAGGGTGGTGTGAATCGGAGGGCCTGAATCAGGATAGGCAGTGAGTGGCAATGTAGGATGGAGAAAAGCACCACGGGGTGGTCAGCATGGGGAGGTCAGGAAACATGCACTGGCAAAGTAGGATAGGTTTCTGAAAAACATTGCGGGTTTGTGCGCATTGTAAGGGTTTGTAGAAGGCCATTCACTAGTAGGAGTGAGAAAATCATCAAGGGGTGGTGTGAATCGGAGGGCCTGAATTAGGATAGGCAATGAGTGACAATGTAGGATGGAGAAAAGCACCACGGGGTGGTCAGCATGGAGAGGTCAGGAAACATGCACTGGCAAAGTAGGATAGGTTTCTGAAAAACATTGCCGGGTGGTGCTCATTGTAAGGGTTTCTAAAATGCCTTTCACTAGTAGGAGTGAGAAAAACATCACGGGGTGGTGGGAATCGCAGGGCCTGAGTCAGGATAGGCCGTGGTTGGCAATGTAGGATGGAGAAAAGCAACAAGCATTGGTGAGCATGGAGAGGGCAGGAAATATCCAATGGCAATTTAGGATAGTTTTCTGAAAAACATTGCGGGGTTGTGCGCATTGTTAGGGTTTGTAGAAGGCCATTCACTAGTAGGAGTGAGAAAATCATCACAGGGTGGTGTGAATTGGAGGGCCTGAATTAGGAATGGCAGTGAGTGGGAATGAAGAATGGAGAAAAGCACCACGGGATGGTCATCATGGGGAGGTCAGAAAACATGCAGTGGCAATGTAGGATATTTTTTGATAAACATCACGGGGTGCTGCGGATTTTAAGGGTTTCTAAAAGGCCATTCACTAGTAGGAGTGAGAAAAACATCACGGGGTCGTGTGAATCGGATGTTCTGAATTATGATAGGCAGTGAGTGCAATGTAGGATGGAGAAAAGCACCACGGGGTCGTCAGCATGGGGAGGTCAGGAAACATGCAGTAGCAAAGTAGAATAAGTTTCTGAAAAACATCGCTAGGTACTGAGCATTGTAAGGCTTTCTAACAGGCCATTCACTAGTAGGAGTGAGAAAAATATCACGGTGTGGTGTGAATCGGAGGGCCTGAATTAGGATAAGCATTGACTGGCAAAGTAGGATGGAGAAAAGCACCACAGGGAGGTTAGCATGGGGAGGTCAGTAAAAATGCAGTGGCAATGTAGGATAGTTTTCTGAAAAAAAAGTGGGGTGGTGCGCATTGTAAGGGTTTCTAACAGGCCATTCACTAGTAGGAGTGATAAAAACATCACGGGGTGGTGTGAATCGGAGGGCCTGAGTTAGGATAGGCAGTGAGTGGCAATGTAGGATGGAGAAAAGCACCACGGGGTGGTCAGCATGGGAAGGTCAGGAAACATGCACTGGCAAAGTAGGATAGGTTTCTGAAAAACATTGCCGGGTGGTGCTCATTGTAAGGCTTTCTAACAGGCCATTCACGATTAGGAGTGAGAAAAACATCACGGGGTGGTGTGAATAGGAGGGCCTGAATTAGGATAGGCAGTGAGTGGCAACGTAGGATGGAGAAAAGCACCACAGGGTGGTCAGCATGGGGAGGTCAGGAATCATGCAGTGGCAATGTAGGATAGGTTTCTGAAAAACTTTGCGGGTTTGTGCGCATTGTAAAGGTTTGTAGAAGGCCATTCACTAGTAGGAGTGAGAAAATCATCACGCGGTGGTGTGAATCGGAGGGCCTGAATTAGGATAGGCAGTGAGTGGGAATGAAGAATGGAGAAAAGCACCACAGGGTGGTCATCATGGGGAGGTCAGGAAACATGCAGTGGCAATGTAGGATATTTTTTGATTAACATCACGGGGTGCTGCGGATTTTAAGGGTTTCTAACAGGCCATTCAGTAGTAGGAGTGAGAAAAACATCATGGGGTCGTGTGAATCAGATGTTCTGAATTATGATAGGGAGTGAGTGCAATGGAGGATGGAGAAAAGCTCCACGGGGTGGTCAGCATGGGGAGGTCAGGAAACATGCAGTGGCAAAGTAGAATAGGTTTCTGAAAAACATCGCTGGGTATTGCGCATTGTAAGGCTTTCTAACAGGCCATTCACTAGTAGGAGTGAGAAAAACATCACGGGGTGGTGTCAATAGGGGGCCTGAATTAGTATAGGCAGTGAGTGGCAAAGTAAAATGGAGAAAAGCACCACGGGGTGGTCAGGATGTGGAGGTCAGGAAACATGCAGTGGCAATGTAGGATAGGTTTCTTAAAAACATTGCGGGGTGGTGCTCATTATAAGGGTTTCTAAAAGGCCTTTCTCTAGTAGGAGTGAGAAAAACATCACCAGGTGGTGTGAATCGCAGGGCCTGAATCAGTATAGGCCGTGATTGTCAATATAGAATGGAGAAAAGCACCACGGGGTTGTCAGGATTGGGAGGTCAGTAAACATGCAGTGGCAATGTAGGATAGGTTTCTGAAAAACATCTCGGTGTAGTGCGCTTAGTAAGGGTTTCTAACAGGCCATTTACTAGTAGGAGTGAGAAATACATCATGGTGTGGTGTTAAATGGAGGGCCTGAATCAAGTTAGACAGTGAGTGTCAATGAAGGATGGAGAAAAGCACCACAGGGTGTTCTGCATGGGGAGGTCAGGAAACATGCAGTGGCAATGTAGAATAGTTTTCTGAAAAACATGACAGGATGGTCCGCATTGTAAGGGTTTCTAAAAGGCCATTCACTAGTAGGAGTGAGAAAAGCATCACGGGGTGGTTTGAATCAGATGTTCTGAATTAGGACAGGCAGTGAGTGGCAATATAGGATGGAGAAAAGCACCACGGGGTGGTCAGCATATGGAGGTCAGGAAACATGCAGTGGCAATGTGGGATAGCTTTCTGAAAAACATTGCGGGTTGGTGCGCATTGCAAGGGATTCTAACAGGCCATTCACTAGTAGGAGTGAGAAAAACATCACGGCGTGGTGTGAATCGGAGGGCCTGAATCAGGATAGGCAGTGAGTGGCAATGTAGGATGGAGAAAAGCAACACGGGGTGGTCAGCATGGGGAGGTCAGGAAACATGCATTGGCAAAGTAGGATAGGTTTCTGAAAAACATCGCCGGGTATTGCGCATTGTAAGGCTTTCTAACAGGCCATTCACTAGTAGGAGTGAGAAAAACATGACGGGGTGGTGTGAATCGGAGGGTCTGAATTAGGATAGGCTGTGAGTGGCAATGTAGGATGGAGAAAAGCACCACGGGATTGTCAGCATGGGGAGGCAAGGAAACAGGCAGTGGCAATGTAGAATAGGTTTCTGATAAGCATCGCTGCGTGTTGAGCATTGTAAGGGTTTCTAACAGGCCATTGACTAGTGGGAGTGAGAAAAACATCACGGGGTGGTGTGAATCGGAGGATCTGAATTAGGATAGGCAGTGAGTGGCAATATAGGATGGAGAAAAGCTATACAGCGTGGTCGGCTAGGGGAGGTTAGGAAACATGCAGTGGCAATTTAGGATAGTTTTCTGAAAAACATGACGGGGTGGTGCACATTGTAAGTGTTTCTGAAAGGCCATTTACTAGTAGGAGTGAGAAAAACATCACGGGGTGGTTTGAATCAGATGTTCTGAATTAGGATAGGCAGTGAGTAGCAATGTAGGATGGAGAAAGGTACCACTGGGTGGTCAGCATTTGGAGGTCAGGAAACATGCAGTGGCAATGTGGGATAGCTTTCTGAAAAACATTACGGTTTTGTGCACATTGCAAGGGTTTCTAACAGGCCATTCACTAGTAGGAGTGAGAAAAACATCACGGCGTGGTGTGAATCGGAGGGCCTGAATCAGGATATTCAGTGAGTGGCAATGTAGGATGGAGAAAAGCAACACGGGGTGCTAAGCATGGGGAGGTCAGGAAACATGCATTTGCAATGTACGACAGGTTTCTAAAAAAAAGCGGGGTGGTGCGCATTGTAAGGTTTTCTAACAGGCCATTCACGAGTAGGAATCTGAAAAACATCACGGGGTCGTGTGAATCGGAGGGCCTGATTTAGGATAGGCAGTGAGTGGCAATGTAAAATGGAGAAAAGCACCACGGGGTGTTCATCATGGGGAGGACAGGAAACATGCAGTGGCAATGTAGGATAGTTTTCTGAAAAACATCACGGTGTGGTGTGCATTGTAAGGGTTTCTAACAGGCCATTCACTAGTAGGAGTGAGAAAAATATAACGGGGTGGTGTGAATTGGAGGGCCTGAATCAGGATAGCTAGTGAGTGGCAATGTAGGATGGAGAAAAGCACTCCGGGGTGGTCAGCATGGGGAGGTCAGGAAACATGCAGTGGCAATGTAGGATAGGTTTTTGAAAAATATCGCCAGGTGGTGCCCATTCTAAGGGTTTCTAACAGGCCATTCACTAGTAGGAGTGAGAAACTCAACACGGGGTGGTGTGAATCGGAGGGCCTGATTTAGGATAGGCAGTGAGAGGCAAAGTAGGATGTAGAAAAGCAACACGGGGTGGTCATCATGGGGAGGTCAGGAAACATGCAGTGGCAATGTAGGATATTTTTTGAAAAATATCACGGGGTGGTGGGGATTTTAAGGGTTTCTAACAGGCCATTCATTAGTAGGAGTGAGAAAAACATCACGGGGTCCTGTGAATCAGATGTACTGAATTATGATAGGCAGTGAGTGCAATGAAGGATGGAGAAAAGCACCACGGGGTTTCCAGCATGGGGAGGTCAGGAAACATGCATTGGCAAAGTAGAATAGGTTTCTGAAAAACATCGCCGGGTATTGCGCATTGTAAGGCTTTCTAATAGGCCATTCACTAGTAGGAGTGAGAAAATCATCACGATGTGGTGTGAATAGGAGGGCCTGAATTAGGATTTTCAGTGAATAGCAACATAAAATGGAGAAAAGCACCTCGGGGTGGTCAGGATGGGGAGGTCAGGAAACATGCAGTGGCAGTGTAGGATAGGTATCTTAAAAACATTGCGGGGTGGTGCTCATTATAAGGGTTTTTAAAAGGCTTTTCACTAGTAGGAGTGAGAAAATCATCACGGCGTGGTGTGAATCGCAGGGCATGAATCAGTATAGGCCGTGAGTGGCAATGTAGGATGGAGAAAAGCACCACGGGGTGGTCAGGATTGGGAGGTCAGGAAACATGCAGTGGCAATGTAGGATAGGTTTCTGAAAAACATCTCGGCGTAGTGCGCATTGTAAGGGTTTCTAACAGGCCTTTTACTAGTAGGAGTGACAAATACATCATGGTGTGGTGTGAATTGGAGGGCCTGAATCAATTTAAACAGTGAGTGTCAATGTAGGATGGAGAAAAGCACCACGGGTTGGTGAGCATGAGGAGGTCAGGAAACATGCATTGGCAATGTATGATACGTTTCTGAAAAATGTCGCGTTGTAGTTGGCATTGTAAGGGTTTGTAGCATGCCATTCACAAGTAGGAGTGAAAAAAACATCACGGGGTGGTGTGAATCGAAGGGCCTGAATTACGAAAAGCAGTGAGTGGCAATGTAGGATGGAGAAAAGCACCACGGGGTGGTCACCATGGGGAGGTCAGGAAACATGCATTGGCAATGTAGGATAGGTTTCTGAAAAACATCGCAGGGTGGTGCGCATTGTAAGGGTTTCTAACAGGCCATTCACTAGTAGGAGTGAGAAAAACATCACGGGGTGGTGTAGATCGGAGGGCCTGAATTAGGATAGGCATTGAGTGGCAATGTAGGTCAGAGAAAAGGAGCACAGCATGGTCAGCATGGGGAGGTCAGGAAACATGCAGTGGCAATATAGGATAGGTTTCTGAAAAAAAAAGCAGAGTGGTGTGCATTGAAAGGCTTTCTAAAAGGCCACTCACTAATAGGAGTCAGAAAAACATCACGGGGTGGTGTGAATCGGAGGGCCTGAATTAGGATAGGCAGTGAGTTCCAACGTAAAATGGAGAAAAGCACCACGGTGTGGTTAGCATTGGAGGTCAGAAAACATGCAGTGGCAATGTAGGATAGGTTTCTGAAAAACATCGCGGGGTGGGGTGCAGTGTAAGGGTTTCTAACAGGACATTCCCTAATAGGAGTGAGAAAAATATAATGAGCTGGTGTGAATCGGAGGCCCTGAATCAGATTAGGCAGTGAGTGGCAATGTAGGATGGAGAATGGTACCACGGGGTGCTCAGGATGCGGAGGTCAGGAAACATGCAGTGGCAATGTAGGATAGGTTTCTAAAGAAAACATTGCGGGGTGGTGCTCATTGTAAGTGTGTCTAAAAGGCCTTTCACTAGTAGGATTGAGAAAAACATCACGGGGTGGTGTGAATCGGAGGGCCTGAATTAGGATAGAAAGTGAGTGGCAATGAAGAATGGAGAAAAGCACCATGGGGTGGTCAATATGGGTAGGTCAGGAAACATGCAGTGGCAATGTAGGATAGGTTTCTGAAAAACATCGCGAGGTGGTACCCATTGTTGTGATTTCTAACAAGCCATTCATAAATAGGAGTGAAAAAAACATCACGGAGTTGTGTGAATTGAAGGGCCTGAATTAGGATAGGCTGTGAGTGGCAATGTAGGATGGAGAAAAGCACCACGGGATGGTCATCATGGGGAGGCAAGAAAACATGCAGTGGCAATGTAGGATAGGTTTCTGAAAAACATCACGGGGTGGTGCGCATTGTAACGGTTTCTAACAGGCCATTCACTAGAAGGAGTGAGAAAAATATAACGGGGTGGTGTGAATTGGAGGTCCTGAATCAGGATAGGCACTGAGTGGCAATGTAGGATGCAGAAAAGCACCACGGGGTGGTCAGGATGGGGAAATCAGGAAAAATGCAGTGGCAATGTATGATAGGTTTCTGAAATACATCACCGGGTGGTGCGCATTGTAAGGGTTTCTAACAGGCCATTCACTAGTAGGAGTGGAAACAACATCACGCGGTGGTGTGAATCGGAGGCCCTGAATGAGGATAGGCAGTGAGTGGCAATGTACGATAGAGAAAAGCAGCACAGCATGGTCAGCATTGGAGGTCAGGACTCAGGCAATGGCAATGTAGGATAGGTTTCAGAAAAACATCGCGGGGTGGGGCGCATTGTAAGGGTTTCTAACAGGGCATTCCCTAGTAGGAGTGAGAAAAATATAATGAGCTGGTGTGAATCGGAGGACCTGAATCAGGATAGGCAGTGAGTGGCAATGTAGGTTGGAGAAGGGCACCACGGGTTGCTCAGGATGGAGAGGTCAGGAAACATGCAGTGGCAATGTAGGATAGGTTTCTGAAAAACATTGCGGGGTAGTGCTCATTGTAAGAGTTTCTAAAAGGCCTTTAACTAGTAGGATTGAGAAAAACATCACGGGGTGGTGTGAATCGGAGGGCCTGAATTAGGATAGAAAGTGAGTGGCAACGTAGGATGGAGAAAAGCACCACGGGGTGGTCAGCTTGGGGAGGTCAGAAATATGCATTGGCAGTGTAGGATAGGTTTCTGAAAAACATCGCCGGTGGTGAGCATTGTAAGGTTTTCTAACAGGCCATTCACTACTAGGAGTGAGAAAATCATCACGGGGTGGTGTGAATCGGAGGGCCTGAATTAGGATAGGCATTGAGTGGCAATGTAGGATAGAGAAAATCAGCACAGCATGGTCAGCATGGGGAGCTCAGGAAACATGTAGTGGCAATGTAGGATAGGTTTCTGAAAAAAAACGGAGTGGTCCGCATTGTAAGGCTTTCTAAAAGGCCATTCACTAGTAGGAGTCAGAAAAACATCACGCGGTGGTGTGAATCGGAGGGCCTGAATTAGGATAGGCAGTGAGTGGTAACGTAAAATGGAGAAAAGCACCACGGTTTGGTCAGCCTCGAAGGTCAGGAAACATGGAGTGGCAATGTAGCATAGGTTTCTGAAAAACATCGCGGCGTGGGGTGCATTGTAAGGGTTTCTAACAGGGCATTCCCTAGTAGGAGTGAGAAAAATATAATGGGCTGGTGTGAATCGGAGGGCATGAATCAGGATAGGCAGTGAGTGGCAATGTGGGATGGAGAAGGGCACCACGGGGTGCTCAGGATGGGGAGGTAAAGAAACATGCAGTGGCAATGTAGCATAGGTTTCTGAAAAACATCGCGGGGTGGTGCGCATTGTAAGGTTTTCTAACAGGCCATTCACTAGTAGGAGTCTTAAAAACATCACGGGGTGGTGTGAATCGGAGGGCCTGATTAAGGATAGGCAGTGAGTGGCAATGTAAAATGGAGAAAAGCACCACGGGGTGGTCAGGATGGGGAGGTCAGGAAACATGCAGTGGCAATGTAGGATAGGTTTCTTAAAAACATTGCGGGGTGGTGCTCATTATAAGGGTTACTCAAAGGCCTTTCACTAGTAGGAGTGAGAAAAACATCACGGCGTGGTGTGAATCGCAGGGCCTGAATCAGTATAGGCCGTGAGGAGCAATGTAGGATGGAGAAAAGCACCACGGGGTGGTCAGGATTGGGAGGTCAGGAAATATGCAGTGGCAATGTAGGATAGGTTTCTGAAAAACATCTCGGCGTAGTGCGCATTGTAAGGGTTTCTAACAGGCCATTTACTAGTAGGAGTGAGAAATACATCATGGTGTGGTATGAATTGGAGGGCATGAATCAATTTAGACAGTGAGTGTCAATGTAGGATGTAGAAAAGCACCACGGGTTGGTGAGCATGGGGATGTCAGGAAACATGCATTTGCAATGTACGATAGGTTTCTGAAAATCTTCGCGGGGTTGTTCGCATTGTAAGGGTTTGTAGCATGCCATTCACTAGTAGGAGTGAGAAAAACATAACGGGGTGGTGTGAATCGGAGGGCCTGAATTAGGATAGGCAGTGAGTAGCAATGAAGAATGAAGAAAAGCACCATGGGGTGGTCAACATGGGGAAGTCAGGAAACATACAGTGGCAATGTAGGATAGGTTTCTGAAAAACATCGTGGGGTGGTGCCCATTGTAAGGATTTCTAACAAGCAATTCACAAGTAGGAGTGAAAAAAACATCACGCGGCGGTGTGAATCGAAGGGCCTGAATTAGGATAAGCAGTGAGTGGCAATGTAGGATGGAGAAAAGCACCACGGGGTGGTCAGCATGGGGAGGTCAGGAAACATGCATTGGCAATGTAGGATAGGTTTCTGAAAAACATCGCCGGGTGGTGCGCATTGTAAGGGTTCCTAACAGGCCATTCACTAGTAGGAGTGAGAAAAACATCACGGGGTGGTGTGAATCGGAGGGCCTGAATTAGGATAGTCATTGAGTGGCAATGTAGGATAGAGAAAAGCAGCACAGCATGGTCAGCATTGGAGGTCAGGAAACATGCAGTGGCAATGTAGGATAGGTTTCTGAAAAAAATGCAGAGTGGTGCGCATTGAAAGGCTTTCTAAAAGGCCACTCACTAATAGGAGTCAGAAAAACATGTTGGGGTGGTGTGAATCGGAGGGCCTGAATTAGGATAGGCAGTGAGTGGTAACGTAAAATGGAGAAAAGCACCTCGGTTTGGTCAGCATCGAAGGTCAGGAAACATGGAGTGGCAATGTAGCATAGGTTTCTGAAAAACATCGCGGGGTGGGGTGCATTGTAAGGGTTTCTAACAGGGCATTCCCTAGTAGGAGTGAGAAAAATATAATGGGCTGGTGTGAATCGGAGGGCATGAATCAGGATAGGCAGTGAGTGGCAATGTGGGATGGAGAAGGGCACCACGGGTTGCTCAGGATGGGGAGGTAAGGAAACATGCAGTGGCAATGTATGATAGGATTCTGAAAAACATTGATGGGGTGGTTCTCATTGTAAGGGTTTCTAAAAAGCCCTTCACTAGTAGGATTGAGAAAAACATCACAGGGTGGTGTGAATCGCAGGGCCTGAATCAGTATAGGCCGTGAGTGGCAATGTAGGATAGAGAAAAGGACCACGGGGTGGTCAGGATGGGGAGTTCAGAAAACATGCAGTGGCAGTGTAGGATATGTTTCTGATAAAGATCGCGGGGTGGTGCACATTGTAAGTGTTTCTAACAGGCCATTCACTAGTAGAAGTGAGAAAAACATCACAGGGTGGTGTGAATCGGAGGGCCTGAATCAGGATAGGCAGTGAGTGGCAATGTAGGATGGAGAAAAGGTTCAAGGGGTGCTCAGGATGGGGAGGTCAGAAAACATGCAGTGGCAATGTAGGATAGGTTTCTGAAAAACATCGCAGTGTGGGGCGCATTGTAAGGTATTCAAAAAAGGCCTTTAACTAGTAGGAGTGAGAAAAACATCACGGGGTCGTGTGAATCAGATGTTCTGAATTATGATAGGCAGTGAGTGCAATGTAGGATGGAGAAAAGCACGACGGGGTGGTCAGCATGTGGAGTTCAGGAAATATGATTGGCAAAGTACGATAGGTTTCTGAAAAACATCGCCACTAATTGCTCATTGTAAGGTTTTCTAACAGGCCATTCACTAGTAGGAGTGATAAAAACATCACTGGGTGGTGTGAATGGGAGGGCCTGAATTAGGATAAGCATTGAGAGGCAATGTAGGATGGAGAAAAGCACCACAGGTTGGTCAGCATGGGGAGGTGAGGAAACATGCAGTGGCAATGTAGGATAGGTTTCTGAAAAAAAAAGTGGGGTGGTGCTCATTGTAAGGGTTTCTAACAGGCCATTCACTAGTATAAGTGAAAACAACATCACGCGGTGGTGTGATTCGGAGGGCCTGAATTAGGATAGGCAGTGAGTGGCAATGTAGGATGGAGAAAAGCACCCCGGGTTGATGAGCATGGGGATGTCAGGAAACATGCAAAGGCAATGTAGGATAGGTTTCTGAAAAACATCGCGGGGTTGTGCGCATTGTAAGTGTTTGTAGCAGGCCATTCACTAGTAGGAGTGAGAAAATCATCACGGGGTGGTGTGACTCGGAGGGCCTGAATTTGGATAAGCAGTGAGTGGCAATGAAGAATAGAGAAAAGCACCACAGGGTGGTCAACATGGGGAGGTCAGGAAACATGCAGTGGTAATGTAGGATAGCTTTCTGAAAAATAAAAAGCGGGGTGGTGCGCATTGTAAGGGTTTTTAACAGGCCATTCACTTGTTGGAGTGAGAAAAACATCACGGGATGTTGTGAATCAGAGGGCCTGAATTAGGATAGGCAGTGAGTGGCAATGTAGGATAGAGAAAAGCACCACAGGGTGGTCAGCATGGGGAGGTCAGGAAACATGCAGTGGCAATGTAGGATAGTTGTCTGAAAAACATCACGGAATGCTGCGCATTGTAAGGGGTTTCTAACAGGCTATTCACTAGTACGAGTGAGAAAAACATCACGGGGTGGTTTGAATCAGATGTTCTGAATTAGGATAGACAGTGAGTGGCAATTTTGGATGGAGAAATGCACCAAGGGGTGGTCACCATGCGGAGGTCAGGACCCATGCATTGGCAATGTAGGATAGGTTTATGAAAAACATCGCCGGGTGGTGCGCATTGTAAGGGTTTCTAACATTCCATTCACTAGTAGGAGTGAGAAAAATATCACGGCGTGGTATGAATCGGAGGGCCTGAATCAGGATAGGCAGTGAGTGGCAATGTAGGATGGAGAAAAGCACCACGGGATGGTCATCATGGGGAGGTCAGGACTCAGGCAATGGCAATGTAGGATAGGTTTCTGAAAAACATCGCAGGTGGTGAGAATTGTATGGATTTCTAAAAGGCCATTCACTAGTAGGAGTGAGAAAAACATCACGGGTGGTGTGAATCAGATGTTCTGAGTTAGGATAGGCAGTGAGTAACAATGTAGGATGGAAAAAGGTACCATGGGGTGGTCAGCATTGGGAGGTCAGGAAACATGCAGTGGCAATGTGGGATAGCTTTCTGAAAAACATTACGGGTTGGTGAGCATTTAATGGTTTCTAACAGGCCATTCACTAGTAGGAGTGAGAAAAACATCACGACGTGGTGTGAATCCGAGGGCCTGAATCAGGATAGGCAGTGAGTGGCAATGTAGGATGCAGAAAAGCAACACGGGCTGCTCAGCATGGGGAGGTCAGCAAACATGCAGTTGCATTGTACGATAGGTTTCTGAAAAAAAAAAAGCGGGGTGGTGCGCATTGTAAGGTTTTCTAACAGGCCATTCACTAGTAGGAGTCTGAAAAACATCACAGGGTGGTGTGAATCGGATGGCCTGATTTAGTATAGGCAGTGAGTGGCAATGTAAAATGGAGCAAAGCACCACGGGGTGGTCATCATGGGGAGGGCAGGAAACATGCAGTGGCAATGTAGGATAGTTTTCTGAAAAACATCACGGGGTGGTTTGCATTGTAAGGGGTTAACAGGCCATTCACTAGTAGGAGTGAGAAAAACATCACGGGGTGGTGTGAATCAGATGTCCTGAATTAGGATAGGCAGTGAGTGGCAATGTAGGATGGAGAAAAGCACCATAGGGTGGTCAGCATGGGGAGGTCAGGAAACATGCATTGGCAATGTAGGATAGGTTTCTGAAAAACATCGCGGGGTGGTGTACATTGTAAGGCTTTCTAACAGGCCATTCACTAGTAGGAGTGAGAAAAACATCACGGGGTGGTGTGAATAGGAGGGCCTGAATTAGGATAGGCAGTGAATGGCAATGTAAAATGGAGAAAAGCACCACGGTGTGGTCAGCATGGCGAGGTCAGGAAACATGCAGTGGCAAGGTATGATAGGTTTCTGAAAAACATAACGGGTCGTGTGCATTGTAAGGGTTTCTAACAGGCCATTCACTAGTAGGAGTGAGAAAAATATAATGGGGTGGTGTGAATTGGAGGGCCTGAATCAGGATAGGCAGTGAGTGGCAATGTAGGATGGAGAACAGCACCCAGGGGAGGTCAGCATGGGGAGGTCAGGAAACATGCAGTGGCAATGTAGGATATTTTTTGAAAAACATCACGTCGTGGTGCGGATTTCAAGGGATTCTAACAGGCCATTTACTAGTAGGAGTGAGAAAAACATCACGGGGTCGTGTGAATCAGATGTTCTGAATTATGATAAGCAGTGAGTGCAATGTAGGATTGAGAAAAGCACCACGGGGTGTCCAGCATGAGGAGGTAGGAAACATGCATTGGCAAAGTAGAATAGATTTCTGAAAAACATCGCCGGGTATTGCGCATTGTAAGGCTTTCTAATAGGCCATTCATTAGTAGGAGTGAGAAAATCATCACGGCGTGGTGTGAATAGGAGGGCCTGAATTACTATAGGCAGTGAATGGCAAAGTAAAATGAAGTAAAGCACGACGGGGTGGTCAGGATGGGGAGGTCAGGAAAAATGCAGTGGCAATGTACGATAGGTTTCTTAAAAACATTGCGGGGTGGTGCTCATTATAAGGGTTTCTAAAAGGCCTTTCACTAGTAGGAGTGTGAAAAATATAATGGGGTTGTGTGAATTAGAGGGCCTGAATCAGGATAGGCAGGCAGTGGCAATGTATATTGGAGAAAAGCACCACGGGTTGGTCAGCATGGGGAGGTCAGGAAACATGCATTGGCAATGTAGGATAGGCTTCTGAAAAACATCGCCTGGTGGTGTGCATTGTAAGGGTTTTTAATAGGCCATTCACTAGTAGGAGTGAGAAAAACATCACGGCCTGGTGTGAATCGGAGGGCCTGAATTAGGATAGGCATTGAGTGGCAATGTAGGATGGAAAAAAGCTCCACTGCGTGGTCTGCATGGGGAGGTCAGGAAACATGAGCTGGCAATGTAGGATAGGTTTCTGTAAAACATTGAGGGCTGGTGCTCTTTGTAAGGCTTTCTAAAATGCCTTTCACTAGTAGGAGTGAGAAAAACATCACGGCGTGGTGTGAATCGGAGGGTCTGAATTAGGATAGGCTGTGAGTGGCAATGTAGGATGGAGAAAAGCACCATGGGTTTGTCAGCATGGGGAGGTAAGGAAACATGCAGAGGCAATGTAGAATAGGTTTCTGATAAACATCGCTGGGTGATGCGTATTGTAAGGGTTTCTAACAGGCCATTCACTAGTAGGAGTGAGAACAACATCACGCAGTTTTGTGAATCGGAGGCCCTGAATTAGGATAGGCAGTGAGTGGCAATGTAGGATGGAGAAAAGCACCACGGGGTGGTCAGAATGGGGAGGTCAGGAAACATGCAGTGGCAATGTGGGATAGCTTTCTGAAAAACATCGAGGGGTGGTGCGCATTGTAAGGGTTTCTAAAAAGCCATTGACAAGGAGGAGAGAAAAAAACATCATGGGTTGGTGTGAATCGGAGGGCCTGAATTAGGAAAGGCTGTTAGTGGCAATGTAGGATGGAGAAAAGCACCACGCGTTTGTCAGCATGTGGAGGCAAGAAAACATGCATTGGCAATGTACGATAGGTATCTGAAAAACATCGCCAGGTGGTGCGCATTGTAAGGCTTTCTAACAGTCCATTCACTAGTAGGAGTGAGAAAAACATCACGGCCTGGTGTGAATCGGAGGGCCTGAATTAGGATAGGCATTGAGTGGCAATGTAGGATGGAAAAAAGCACCACAGCGTGGTCTGCATGGGTAGGTCAGGAAACATGAGCTGGCAATGTAGGATAGGTTTCTGTAAAACATTGAGGGCTGGTGCTCTTTGTAAGGCTTTCTAAAATGCCTTTCACTAGTAGGAGTGAGAAAAACATCACGGCGTGGTGTGAATCGGAGGGTCTGAATTAGGATAGGCAGTGAGTGGCAATGTAGGATGGAAAAAAGCACCACAGGGTGGTCTGAAAGGGGAGGTCAGGAAACATGCAGTGGCACTGTAGGATAGTTTTCTGAAACACATGACTGGGTGGTGCGCATTGTAAGGGTTTCTTAAAGGCCATTCACTAGTAGGAGTGAGAAAAGCATCACGGGGTGGTTTGAATCAGATGTTCTGAATTAGGATAGGCAGTGAGTGGCAATGTAGGATGGAGAAAAGCACCAGAGGGTGGTCTGCATGCGGAGGTCATGAAACATGCAGTGACAATGTAGGATAGTTTTCTGAAAAACATCACCTGGTGGTGCGCATTGTAAGGCTTTCTAACAGGCCATTCCCTAGTAGGAGTGAGAAAAGCATCACGGTGTGGTTTGAATCGGAGGGCCTGAATTACGATAGGCAGTGAGTGGCATCGTAAAATGGGGAAAAGCACCATGGTGTGGTCAGCATGGGGAGGTCAGCACACATGCATTGGCAATGTAGGATACGTTTCTGAAAAACATCGCAGACTGGGGCGCATTATAGGGGGTTACTAACAGGCCATTTCCTAGTAGGAGTGAGAAAAATATAACAGGGTGGTGTGAATCTGAGGGCTTGAATCAGGATAGGCAGTGAGTGGCAATGTAGGATGGAGAAAAGCACCACGGGGTGGTCAGGATGGGGAGGTCAGGAAACATGAGGTGGCAATGTAGGATAGTTTTCTGAAAAACATTGTGGGCTGGTCCTCATTGTAAGGGTTTCTAAAATGCCTTTCACTACTAGGAGTGAGAAAAACATCACGAGGTGGTGGGAATCTCAGGGCCTGAGTCAGGATAGGCCGTGGGTGGCAATATAGGATGGAGAAAAGCACCAAGGGTTGGTGAGCATGGAGAGGGCATGAAATATCCAATGGCAATGTAGAATAGGTTTCTGAAAAACATTGCGGGGTTGTGCGCATTGTAAGGGATTGTAGAAGGCCATTTACTAGTAGGAGTGAGAAAAGCATCACGGGGTGGTTTGAATCAGATGTTCTGAATTAGGATAGGCAGTGAGTGGCAATGTAGGAAGGAGAAAAGCACCACGGGGAGTTCAGTATGGGGAGGTCAGAAAACATGCAGTGGCAATGTGGGATAGCTTTCCGAAAAACATTACGGGTTGGTGCGCATTGCAAGGGTTTCAAACAGGCCATTCAGTAGTAGGAGTGAGAAAAACATCACGACGTGGTGTGAATCAGAGGCCCTGAATCAGGATAGGCAGTGAGTGGCAATGTAGGATGGAGAAAAGCACCACGGGGTGGTCATCATGGGGAGGTCAGGACACATGCAGTGGCAAGGTAGGATAGGTTTCTGAAAAACATCGCAGGTGGTGAGGATTGTAAGGGTTTCTAACAGGCCATTCACTAGTAGGAGTGAGAAAAACATCATGGGGTGGTGTGAATCCGAGGGCCTGCATTATGATAGGCAGTGAGTGGCAATGTAGGATGGAGCAAAGCACCACGGGGTGGTCATCATGGGGAGGACAGGAAACATGCAGTGGCAATGTACGATAGTTTTCTGAAAAATATCACGGGGTGGTGCGCATTGTAAGAGTTTCTAACAGGCCATTCACTACTAGGAGTGAGAAAAACATCAGGGGTTGAGTGAATCGGAGAGCCTGATTTAGGATAGGCAGTGAGTGCAATGTAGGATGGAGAAAAGCACCACGGGGTGGTCATCATTGGGAGGTCAGGAAACATGCAGTGGCAATGTAGGATATTTTTTGAAAAACATCACGGTGTGGTGCGGATTTTAATTGTTTCTAACAGGCCATTCACTAGTAGGAGTGAGAAAAACATCACAGGGTTGTGTGAATCAGATGTTCTGAGATATGATAGACAGTGAGTGCAATGTAGGATGGAGAAAAGCACCAAGGGGTGGTCAGCATGGGGAGGTCATGAAACATGCATTGGCAAAGTAGAATAGGTTTCTGAAAAACATTGCTGGGTATTGCGCATTGTAAGGCTTTCTAACAGGCCATTCCCTAGTAGGAGTGAGAAAAATATCATGGGGTGGTGAGAATAGGAAGGCCTGAATTAGGATACGCAGTGATTGGCAACATAAAATGGAGAAAAGCACCACGGGGTGGTCAGGATTGGGAGGTCAGGAAACATGCAGTGGCAATGTAGGATAGGTTTCTGAAAGACATCGCGGGGTGGTGTGCATTGTAAGGCTTTCTAACAGGGCGTTCACTAGTAGGAGTGAGAAAAACATCACAGCGTGGTGTGAATCGGAGGGCCTGAGTTAGGATAGGCAGTGAGTGGCATCGTAAAATGGGGAAAAGCACCATGGTGTGGTCAGCATGGGGAGGTCAGGAAACATGCAGTGGCAATGTAGGATACGTTTCTGAAAAACATCGCAGACTGGGGCGCATTATAAGGGTTTCTAACAGGCCATTCACTAGTAGGAGTGAGAAAAATATAACAGGGTGGTGTGAATCCGAGGGCTTGAATCAGGATGGGCAGTGAGTGGCAATGTAGGATGGAGAAAAGCACCACAGGGTGGTCACGATGGGGAGGTCAGGAAACATTAGGTGGCAATGTAGGATAGGTTTCTGAAAAACATTGTGGGCTGGTGCTCATTGTAAGGGTTTCTAAAATGCCTTTCACTACTAGGAGTTAGAAAAACATCACGGGTTGGTGGGAATCTTGGTGCCTGAGTCAGGATAGGCCGTGGGTGGCAATATAGGATGGAGAAAAGCACCAAGGGTTGGTGAGCATGGAGAGGGGAGGAAATATCCAATGGCAATGTAGAATAGGTTTCTGAAAAACATTGCGGGGTTGTGCGCATTGTAAGGGTTTGTAGAAGGCCATTTACTAGTAGGAGTGAGAAAAGCATCACGGGGTGGTTTGAATCAGATGTTCTGAATTGGGATAGGCAGTGAGTGGCAATGTAGGATGAAGAACAGCACCATGGGGTGGTCAGGATGGGGAGGTCAGGAAACATGCAAAGGCAATGTAGATTATTTTTCTGAAAAACATCACGAGGTGGTGCGCATTGTAAGGGTTTCTAACAGGCCATTCACTAGTAGGAGTGATAAATACATCATGGTGTTGTGTGAATCAGAGGGCCTGAATCAGGATAGGCAGTGAGTGGCAATGTAGCATGGAGAAAAGCACCAGGGGTGGTCAGCATGGGGAATTCAGGAAACATGCAAAGGAAATGTAGGATATTTTTCTGAAAAACATCATGTGGTGGTGCGCATTGTAAGGGTTTCTAACAGGCCATTCACTAGAGGAGTGAGAAAAACATCATGGGGTGGTGTGAATAAGATGTTCTGAATTGGGAGAAGCAGTGATTGGCAAAGTAGCTTGGAGAAAAGCACCACGAGGTGGTCAGGATGGGGAGGTCAGGAAACATGCAGTGGCAATGTAGGATAGCTTTCTGAAAAACATTGCGGGGTAGCGCGCCATGTAAGGGTTTCTAACAGGCCTTTCACTAGTAGGAGTGAGAAAAACTTCACGGTGAGGTGTGAATCGGAAGCCCTGAATCAGTATAGGCAGTGAGTGACAATGTTAGATGGAGAAAAGCTCCAGGGGTGGTCAGCATGTGGAGGTCAGGAAACATGCAGTGGCAAATAGGATAGGTTTCTTAAAGGCATTGAGTGGCAACGTAGGGTGGAGAAAAGCACCACGGGGTGGTAAGCACTGGGAGGTCAGGAATCATGCAGTGGCAATGTAGGATAGGTTTCTGAAAAACATTGCGGGGTAGCGCGCAATGTAAGAGTTTCTAAAAGGCCATTCACTAGTAGGAGTGAGAAAAACATCACGGGCGGTGTGAATCGGAGGTCCTTAATTAGGATAGGTAGTGAGTGGCAATGTAAAATGGTAAAAAGCATCAAAGGGTGGTCAGGATTGGGAGGTCAGGAAACATGCAGTGGCAATGTAGGATAGATTTCTGATAAACATCGCGGGGTGGTGCGCTTGTAAGGGTTTCTAACCCGCCATTCACTAGTACGAGTGAGAACAACAGCACGGGGTGGTGTGAAAGAGGGCCTGAATTATGATAGGCAGTGTGGCATTGTAGCAAGGAGAAAATTATCACTTGGTGGTCAGAATGGGGAGGTCAGGAAACATGAAGTGCAATGTAGGATAGGTTTCTGAAAAACATCGCAGGGTGGTGCGCATTGTAAGGGTATCTAAGAAGCCATTCACTAGTAGGAGTGAGAAAAACATAACGGGCTGGTGTGAATTGGAGGGCCTGAATCAGTATAGGCAGTGAGTGGCAACATAGGATGGAGAAAAGCACCACGGGGTGGTCAGGATGGGGAGGTCAGGAAACATGCTGTGGCAATGAAGGATAGGTGTCTGAAAAACATCGCGGGGTGGTGCGCATTGTAAGGGTTTCTAACAGGCCATTCGCTAGTAGGAGTGAGAAATACATCATGGTGTTGTGTTAATCAGAGGGCCTGAATCAGGATAGACAGTGAGTGGCAATGTAGCATGGAGGAAAGCACCAGGGGTTGTCAGGATGTGGAGGTTAGGAAACATGTACTGGCAATGTAGGATAGGTTTCTGAAAAACATCACGGGGTGGTGCACATTGTAAGGGTTTCTAAGAGGCCATTCACTAGTAGGAGCGAGAAAATCATCACGGTGTGGTATGAATTGGAGGGGCTGAATAACAATAGGCCGTAAGTGGCAACGTAGGATGGAGAAAAGCACCAGGTGTGGTCAGCATGGGGAGGGCAAGAAACATGCAGTGGAAATGTAGGAAAGACTTCTGAAAATGATCGGGGGTGGTGCGCATTGTAAGGCTTTCTTAAAGGCACTTCACTTGGATGAGTGAGAAAAACATCAAGGGTGTTGTGAATCTGAGGGCCTGAATTAGGATAGGCAGTGAATGACAATGTAGGATGGAGAAAAGCACCACTGGTTGATCCGCATGGGAGTTCAGGAAACATGCAAAGGCAATGTAGGATATTTTTCTGAAAAACATCACGGGGTGGTGCGCATTATAAGAGTTTCTAACAGGCCATTCACTAGTAGGAGTGAGAAAAACATCATGGGGTGTTGTGAATCAGCTGTTCTGAATTATGAGAAGCAGTGATTGGCAATGTAGAATGGAGAAAACCACCACGAGGTGGTCAGGATGAGGAGGTCAGGAAACATGCAGTGGCGATGTAGAATAGGTTTCTGAAAAACATCGCGGTTGGTGTGCATTGTAACTCTTTCTAACAGGCAATTCACTTGTAGGAGTGAGAAAAACATCACGGGCTGGTGAAATCGGAGGTCCTGAATTAAGATACGCAGTGAGTGGCAATGTAGGAGGATGAAAAGCACCATGGGGTGGTCAGCATGGGGAGGTCAGGAAACATGCTATGGCAATGTAGCATAGGTTTCTGAAAAATATCGCAGGTTTGTGCGCATTGTAAGGGTTTCTAACAGGCCATTCACTAGTAGGAGTGAGAAAAACATCAAGGCGTGGTGGGAATTGGAGGGCCTGAATCAGGATAGGCAGTGAGTGGCAATGTAAAATGGAGAAAAGCACCACGGGTTGATCAGCATGGGGAGGTCAGCATACATGCAGTGGCAACGTAGAAGTGGATTCTGAAATACGACGTGGGATGGTGAGAATTGTAAGGGTTTCTAACAGGCCATTCAGGTAGGAGTGAGTAAAACATCACGGGGTGGTGTCAATCGGACGGCCTGAATTAGGATACTCAGTGAGTGGCAATGCAGGATGGAGAAAAGCACCACGGGGTGGTTAGGATGGGGAGGTCGGGAAACATGCAGTAGCAATGTAGGAAAGGCTTCTGGAAAACATCGTGGGGTGGTGTGCATTGTAAGGGTTTGTATCAGGCCATTCACTAATAGGAGTGAGAAATACATCATGGTGTGCTGTGAATTAGAGGGCCTGAATCAGGATAGACAGTGGCAATGTAGCATGGAGAAAAGCACCAGGAGTGGTCAGCATGAGGAGGTCAGGAAACATGCATTTGCAATATAGGATAGGTTTCTGAAAAACATCACGTGGTGGTGCACATTGTAAGTGTTTCTAACAGGCCATTCACTAGAAGGAGTGAGAAAAATATCATCGGGTGGTGTGAATCGGAGGGCCCTGAATTAGGATAGGCAGTGAGTGGCAATGTAGCATGGAGAAAAGCACAATGGCATGGTCAGCATGGGGAGTTCAGGAAACATGCAGTGGCAATGTAGGATAGGTTTCTGAAAAACATCGCGGTGTGGTGCCCATTGTAAGGGTTTCCAAAAGGCAATTCACTGGTAGGATTGTGAAAAACATCACGGGGTGGTGTGTGTCGGAGTGCCTGAATTAGGATAGGCAATGAGTGGCAATATAAAAGGGAGAAAAGAACCACGGGTTGGTCAGCATGCGGAGGTCAGGAAACATGCAGTGGCAATGTAGGTTAGGTTTCTGAAAAACATCGCGGAGTGGTGCGCATTGTAAGGGTTTCTAACAAGCCATTCACAAGTAGGAGTGAGAAAAACATCATGGAGTGGTGTGAATCGGAGGGTCTGTATTAGGACAGGCAGTGAGTGGCAATGTAGGATGGAGTAAACCACCATGGGTGTGTCAACATGGGGAGGTAAGGAAACATGCAGTGGCAATGTAGGATAGGTTTCTGAAAAACATCGAGGGTTGGTGAGAAATGAAAGGGTTTCTAACAGGCCATTCACTAGTAGGAGTGTAAAAATCATCACGGGGTGGAGTGAATCGGAGGGCCTGAATTGGGATAGGCAGTGAGTGGCAATGTAGGATGGAGAAGAGCACCAGGGGTGGTCAGCATGGGGACGTGAAGAAACATGCAGTGGCAATTTAGGATCTGTTTCTGAAAACATCGCAGGGTGGTGCGCATTGTAAAGATTTCTAACAGGACATTCACTAGCAGGAGTGAGAAAAAAATCACGGCGTGGTGTGTATCGGAGGGCCTGAATCAGGATAGGCAGTGAGTGGTAATGTAAAATGGAGAAAAGCACCATGGGTTGGTCAGCATGGGGAGGACAGGAAATATGAAGTGGCAATATTGGATAGGTTTCTGAAAAACATCACGGGGTGATGAGAATTGTAAGGGTTTCCAACAGGCCATTCACTAGTAGGAGTGAGAAAAACATCACGGGTTGGTGTGAATCAGAGGGCCTGAGTTAGGATAGGCAGTGAGTGGCAATGAAGGATGTAGAAAAGCACCAAGGGTTGGTGAGAATGGGGAGGTCAGGAAACATGCAGTGGCAATGTAGGATAGGTTTCTGAAAAACATCGCGGGGTTGTGCACATTGTAAGGGTTTCTAACAGCACATTCACTAATAGGAGTGAGAAAAACATCACAGGTTGGTGTTTATTGGAGGGCCTGAATCAGGATAGGCAGTGAGTGGTAATGTAGGATGGAGAAAAGCACGACAGGGTGGTCAGCATGGGGAGGGCAGGAACCATTCACTGGCAATGAAGGATAGGTTTCTAAAAAACATAGCGGGGTGGCGCGCAATGTAAGAGTTTCTAACAGGCCATTCACTAGTAGAAGTGAGAAAAACTTCACGGTGAGGTGTGAATTGGAGGGCCTAAATCAGTATAGGCAGTGAGTGGCAATGTAGGATGGAGAAAAGCTCCATGGGTGGTCAGCATGTGGAGGTCAGGAAACATGCAGTGTAGGATAGGTATCTGAAAAACAACGGGGGTGGTGCGCATTGTAAAGGTTTCTAACAGGCCATTAACTAATAGGAGTGAGAAATACAACATGGTGTGGTGTGAATGGGAGGGCCTGAATCAGTATAGGCAGTGAGTGGTAATGTAAAATGGAGGAAAGGACCACGGGTTTGTCAGCATGGGGAGGTCAGGAAACATGCAGTGGCAATGTAGGACAGGTTTATGATAAACATCGCGGGGTGGTGCGCATTGTAAGTGTTTCTAACAAGCCATTCACAAGTAGGAATGAGAAAAACATCATGGAGTGGTGTGAATCGGAGGACCTGAAATAGGATAGGCGGAGAGTGGCAATGTAGGATGGAGGAAAGCACCATGGGTTTGTCAGCATGGGGAGGTAAGGAAAGATGCAGAGGCAATGTAGGATAGGTTTCTGAAAAACATCGCGGGGTGGTGCGCATTGTAAGGGTTTCTAACAGGCCATTCACTAGTAGGATTGAGAAATACACCATGGTGTGGTGTGATTCAGAGGGCATGAATAAGGATAGGCAGTGAGTGGCAATGTAAAATTCAGAAAAGCACCTCGGGCTGATCAGCATGGGGAAGTCAGGAAACATGCAACGGCAAAGTAGGATAGGTTTCTAATAAACATTGCAGAGTGGTGCGCATTGTAACGTTTCTAACAGGAAATTTACTAGTAGAACTGAGAAAAACATCACGGGGTGGTGTGAATCGGAGGGCCTGAATCAGGATAGGCAGTGAGTGGTAATGTAGGATGGAGTAATGCACCACGGGGTGGTCAGGATGGGAAGGTCATTAAACATGCAGTATCAATGTAGGATAGGTTTCTGAAAAACATCGTGGGGTGGTGCTCATTGTAAGGATTTCTAACAGGCCATTAACTAGTAGGAGTGCGAAATACATCATGGTGTGGTGTGAATCGGAAGGCCTGAATCAGGATTGGCAGTGAGTGTTAATATAAAATGTAGAAAAGCACCACGGGTTTGTCAACAGGGGGAGGTCAGGAAACATTCAGTGGCAATGTAGGATAGGTTTCTGAAAAACATCGCGGGGTGGTGATCTTTGTAAGTGTTTCTAACAGGGCATTCACTAGTTGGAGTTTGAAAAATATCATGGGGTGGTGTTAATCCGACTACCTGAATTAGGAAAGGCAGTGAGTGGCAATGTAAAATGGAGAAAAGCAAAACACGTTGGTCCACATGGGTAGGTTCGAAACATGCAGTGGCAATGTAGAATAGGTTTCTTTAAAACAACGCGGGTGGTGCACATTGTAAGGGTTTATAACAGGCCATTCACTAGTAGGAGTGAGAAAAACATCACGGGGTGGTGTGAATCAGAGGGCCTGAATTAGGACAGGCAGTGAGTGGCAATGTAGGATGGAGAAAAGCACCATGAGGTGGTCAGGATGGAGAGGTCAGGAAACATGCAGTGGCAATGTAGGAGTGGTTTCTGAAAAACATCGCGGGGTGGTGCCTATTGAAAGGGTTTCTAACTATCCATTCACTAGTAGGAGTGAGAAATACATCACGGGTGGTGTGAAGGAGAGGGCCTGAATCAGGATAGGCAGTGACTGGCAGTGTAGGATGGTGAAAAGCAGCAAGGGGTGGTCAGCATGGGGAGGTTAGGAAACATGCAGTGGCGATGTAGATTAGGTTTCTGAAAAACATAACGGGGTGTTGCGCATAGAAAGGGTTTCTAACAGGCCATTCAGTAGTAGGAGTGAGAAAAACCTCATGGTGTGGTGTGAATCAGAGGGCCTGAATCACTATAGACAGTGAGTGGTAATGTAGCATGGAGAAAAGCACCAGGTGTGTTCGGCAAGGGGAGGTAAGGAAACATGCAGTGGCAATGTAAGATAGGTTTCTGAAAAAAATCGTGTGGTGGTGCGCATTGAAATGGTTTCTAACAGGCCATTCACTAGTAGGAGTGAGAAAATCATCACGGGTTGGTGTGTATCGAAAGGCCTGAATAAGAATAGGCAGTGAGTGGCAATGTAAAATTGAGAAAAGCACCTCGGGGTGATCAGCATGGGGAAGTCAGGAAACATGCAATGGCAATGTAGGATAGGTTTCTAATAAACATCCCAGAGTGGTAAGCATTGTAACGTTTCTAACAGGAAATTTACTAGTAGGACTGAGAAAAACATCATGGGGTGGTGTGAATCGGAGGGCCTGAATCGGACGGCCTGAATCAGGATAGGCAGTGAGTGGCAATGTAGGATGGAGTAATGCACCACGGGGTGGTCAGGATGGGGAGGTCAGGAAAAATGCAGTGGCAATGTAGGATAGGTTTCTGAAAAACATCGTGGGGTGGTGCTCATTGTAAGGATTTCTAACAGGCCATTAACTAGTAGGAATGAGAAATATATCATGGTGTGGTGTGAATCGGAGGGCTTGAATCAGGATTGGCAGTGAGGGTTAATATAAAATGGAGAAAAGCACCACGGGTTTGTCAGCATGGGGAGGTCAGGAAACATGCAGTGGCAATGTTAGATAGGTTTCTGAAAAACATCACGGGGTGGTGCGCATTGTAAGTGTTTCTAACAGGCCATTCACAAGTAGGAGTGAGAAAAAGATCACGGGCTGTTGTGAATCGGAGATCCTGAATTGGTTTAGGCAGTGAGTGGCAATGTAGGATGAAGAAAACCACCACGGGGTGGTCAGCATCGAGAGGTCAGGAAACATGCAGTGGCAATGTAGAATAGGTTTTGAAAATCATCGCTGGGTTGTGCGCATTGTAAGTGTTTCTAACAGGCCATTTAATAGTAGGAATGAGAAAAACTTCACGGGCTGGTGTGAATCGGAGGTCCTCAATTAGGATAGGCAGTGAGTGGCAATGTAGGATGAAGAAAAGCACCATGGGTTGGTCAGCATGGGGAGTCAGGAAACGTGCATTTGCCAAGTAGGATAGGTTTCTGAAAAACATCACGGGGTGGTGCGCATTGCAAGTGTTTCAAGCACGCCATTCACTAGAATCAGTGAGAAAAATATCACGGGGTGGTGTGAATGGGAGGGCCTGAATTAGGATAGGCAGTGAGTGGCAATGTAGCATGGAGAATAGCACCATGGCGTGGTCAGCATGGGGAGGTCAGGAAACATGCAGTGGCAATATAGGATAGGTTTCTGAAAAACATCGCGGGGTGGTGCGCATTGTAAGTGTTTCTAACAGGCCATTCACTAGAAGGAGTGAGAAAAAAATCACGGGGTGGTTTGAATCGGAGGGCCTGAATTAGGAAAGGCAATGAGTACAATGTACAATGGGTGAAAGCACCACGGGATGGTCAGCATTGGGAGGTTCGAAACATGCAATGGCAATGTAGGATAGGATTCTGAAAAACATCGCGGAGTGGAAAAATTGTAAGGGTTTCTAACAGTCCTTTCACTAGTAGGAGTGAGAAAAACATCACGGTTTGGTGTGAATCCAAAGGGCTGAATCAGTATAGGCAGTAAGTGGCAATATTGAATGGAGAAAATCTTCGGGGGTGGTCAGCATGGGGAGGGCAGGAAACATGCAGTGGCAATGTAGGATCGGTTTCTGAAAAACATCTTGGGCTGGTGCGCATTGTAAGGCTTTCTTAAAGGCCCTTAACTTGTAGGAGTGAGAAAAACATCAGGGGTGGTGTGAATCGGAGGGCCTGAATTATGATAGGCAGTGAGTGGCAATGTAGGATGGAGAAAAGCACCACGGGGTGGTCAGCATGGGGAGGTCAGGAAACATGCAGTGGCAATGTAGGATAGGTATCTGAAAAACAACGCGGGTGGTGCACATTGTAATGGTTTCTAACAAGCCATTCACAAGTAGGAGTGAGGAAAACATCATGGAGTGGTGTGAATCGGAGGGCCTGAATTAGGATAGGCAGTGAGTGTCAATGTACGATGGAGAAAAGGGCCATGAATTTGTCAGCATGGGGAGGTAAGGAAACATGCAGTGGCAATTTAAGATCGGTTTGTGAAAAACATCGCAGGTTGGTGCGCATTGTAAGGATTTCTAACAGGCCATTCACTAGCAGGAGTGAAAAAAAAATCATGGGGTGGTGTGAATCAGAGTGCCTAAATGAGGATAGGCAGTGAGTGGTAATGTATAATGGAGAATTGCACCATGGGTTGGTCAGCATGGGGAGGTTAGGAAACATGCAGTGGCAATGTAGGATAGGTTTCTGAAAAACATTGCGGGGTGGTGAGAATTGTAAGGGTTTCTAACAGGCCATTCACTAGTAGGAGTGAGAAAAACATCACAGGGTGGTGTGAATCAGAGGGCCTGAATCAGGATAGGCAGTGACTGGCAATGTAGGATGGTGAAAAGCACCAAGGGGAGCTCAGCATGGGGAGGTCAGGAAACATGCAGTGGCAATGTAGGATACGTATCTGAAAAACAACGCGGGTGGTGCGCATTTTAAGGGTTTCTAACAGGCCATTCATTAGTAGGAGTGAGAAAAACATCACGGGGTGGTGTGACTCGCAGTGCCCGAATCAGGATAGGCAGTGACTGGCAATGTAGGATGGAGAAAAGCACCAAGGGGTGGTAAGCATGGGGAGGTCAGGAAACATGCAGTGGCAATGTAGGATAGGTTTCTGAAAAACATCGCGGGGTGGTGCGCATTGTAAGGCGTTCTACCAGGCCCTTCAGTAGTAGGAGTGAGAAAAACCTCATGGTGTGGTGTGAATCAGAGGGCCTGAATCAGGATAGACAGTGAGTGGTAATGTAGCATGGAGAAAAGCACCAGGGGTGGTCAGCATGGGGAGGTCAGGAAACATGCAGTGACAATGTAAGATAGGTTTCTGAAAAAAATCGTGAGGTGGTGAGCATTGAAATGGTTTCTAACAGGCCATTCACTAGCAGGAGTGAGAAAATCATTACGGATTGGTCTGTATCGGAAGGCCAGAATCAGGATAGGCAGTGAGTGGAAATGTAAAATTGAGAAAAGCACCTCGGGCTGATCAGCATGGGGAAGTCAGGAAACTTGCAATGGCAATGTAGGATAGGTTTCTAATGAACATCTCAGGGTGGTGCGCATTGTAATGTTTCTAACAGGAAATTTACTAGTAGGACTGAGAAAAACATCACAGGGTGGTGTGAATCGGAGGGCCTGAATCAGGATAGGCAGTGAGTGGCAATGTAGGATGGAGTAAAGCACCACGGGATGGTCAGGATGGGGAGGTCAGGAAACATGCAGTGGCAATGTAGGATAGGTTTCTGAAAAACATCGTGGGGTGGTGCTCATTGTAAGGATTTCTAACAGGCCATTAACTAGTAGGAGTGAGAAATACATCATGGTGTGGTGTGAATCAGAGGGACTGAATCAGGATAGGCAGTGAATGTTATTATAAAATGGAGAAAAGCACCACGGGTTGGTCAGCATGGGGAGGTCAGGAAACGTGCAGTGGCAATGTAGGGTAGGTTTCTGAAAAACATCGCGGGGTGGTGCTCATTGTAATGGTTTCTAACAGGCCACTCACTTGTTGGAGTTTGAAAAATATCACGGGGTGGTATTAGTCCGAGTGCCTGAATTAGGAAAAACAGTGAGGGGCAATGTAAAATGGAGAAAAGCATCACAGGTTGGTCAACATGGGGAGGTTCGAAACATGCAATGGCAATGTAGGATAGGTTTCTGAAAAACATCGCAGGGTGGAGAAAATTGGAAGGGTTTCTAACAATCCATTCACTAGTAGGAGTGCGAAATACATCATGGTGTGGTGTGATTCTGAGGGCCTGGATCAGGATAGACAGTGAGTGGCAATGTAGCATGGGGAAAAGCACCAGGTGGGGTCAGCAAGGGCAGGTCAGGAAACTTGCAGTGGCAATGTAGGATATATTTCTGAAAAACATCACGGGTGGTGAGAATTGTAAGAATTTCTAACAGGCCATTCACTAGTAGGAGTGAGAAAAACCTCATGGGGTTGTGTGAATCAGAGGGCCTGAATTAGGATAGGCAGTGAGTGGCAATGTAGGATGGAGAAAAGCACCATGGGGTGGTCAGCATGGGGAGTTCAGGAAACATGCAGTGGCAATGTAGGATAGGTATCTGAAAAACTACGTGGGTGGTGTGCATTTTAAGTGTTTCTAACAGGCCATTCATTAGTAGAAGTGAGAAAAACATCACGGGTGTTGTGAATCGGAGGGCCTGAATCAGGATAGGCAGTGAGTGGCAATGTAGGATGGAGTAATGCACCACGGGGTCGTCAGGATGGGGAGGTCAGGAAAAATGCAGTGGCAATGTAGAATAGGTTTCTGAAAAACATCGTGGGATGGTGCTCATTGTAAGGATTTCTAACAGGCCATTAACTAGTAGGAGTGAGAAATATATCATGGTGTGTGAATCAGAGGGCTTGAATCAGGATTGGCAGTGAGTGTTAATATAAAATGGAGAAAAGCACCACGGGTTGGTGAGCATGGGGAGGTCAGGAAACATTCAGTGGCAATGTAGGATAGGTTTCTGAAAAACATCGCGGGGTGGTGCTCATTGTAAGGGTTTCTAACAGGGCATTCACTAGTTGGAGTTTGAAAAATATCACGGGGTGGTGTTAATCCGAGTGCCTGAATTAGGAAAGGCAGTGAGTGGCATTGAAAAATGGAGAAAAGCACAACAGGTTGGTCAACATGGGGAGGCTCGAAACATGCACTGGCAATGTAGGATACGTTTCTGAAAAACATCGCGGGGTGGTGTGTATTATAAGGGTTTCTAACAGGCCATTCACTAGTAGGAGTGAGAAAAACATCACGGGCTGTTGTGAATAGGAGGTCCTAATTAGTTTAGGCAGTGAGTGGAAATGTAGGATGAAGAAAAGCACCACGAGGTGGTCAGCATGGGTAGGTCAGGAAACATGCAGTGGCAATGTAGGAGAGGTTTTGAAAATCTTCGCTGGGCGGTGCGCATTGTAAGTGTTTCTAACAGGTCATTTAATAGTAGGAGTGAGAAAAACATCACGGGCTGGTGTGAATCGGAGGTCCTGAATTAGGATAGGCAGTGAGTGGCAATGTAGCATGGAGAATAGCACCATGGCGAGGTCAGGATGGGGAGGTCAGGAAACATGCAGTGGCAACGTAGGATAGGTTTCTGAAAAACATCGCGGGGTGGTGCACATCGTAATGGTTTCTAACAGGCTATTCACTAGAAGGAGTGAGAAAAACATCAGGGGGTGGTTTGAATCGGTGGCCTGAATTAGGATAGGCAGTGCGTACAATGTAAAATAGAGAAAAGCACCACGGGTTGGTCAGCATGGGGAGGTTGGAAACATGCAATGGCAATGTAGGATAGGATTCTGAAAAACATCGCGGAGTGGAGAAAATTGTAAGGTTTCTAACAGTCCTTTCACTAGTAGGAGTGAGAAAAACATCACGGTGTGGTGTGAATCGGACGGGCTGAATCAGGATAGGCAGTCAGTGGCAATATTGAATGGAGAAAATCAACAGGGGTGGTCAGCATGGGGAGGGCAGGAAACATGCAGTGGCAATGTAGGATATGTTTCTGAAAAGCATCTTGTGGTGGTTCGCATTGTAAGGCCTTCTTAAAGGCCCTTCCTTTGTAGGAGTGAGAAAAACATCAGGGGTGGTGTGAATCAGAGGGCCTGAATTAGGATAGGCAGTGAGTGGCAATGTAGGATGGAGAAAAGCACCACGGGGTGGACAGCATGGGGAGGTGAGGAAACATGCAGTGGCAATGTAGGATAGGTATCTGAAAAACAACGCGGGTGGTGCGCATTGTAAGGGTTTCTAACAAGCCATTCACAAGTAGGAGTGAGCAAAACATCATGGAGTGGTGTGAATCAGAGGGCCTGAATTAGGATAGGCAGTGAGTGTCAATGTACGAAGGAGAAAAGCACCATGGGTTTGTCAGCATGGGGAGGTAAGGAAACATGCAGTGGCAATTTAGGATATGTTTGTGAAAACATCGCAGGTTGGTGCGCATTGTTAGGGTTGCTAATAGGGAATTCACTAGCAGGAGTGAGAAAAAAATCATGGCGTGGTGTGAATGAGAGGGCCTGAATCAGGATAGGCAGTGAGTGGTAATGTAAAATGGAGAAAAGGACCACGGGTTTGTCAGCATGGGGAGATCAGGAAACATGCAGTGGCAATGTAGGAAATGTTTCTGAAAAATATCGCGGGGTGGTGCGCATTGTAAGGGTTTCTAACAGGACATTCACTAGCTTGAGTGTGAAAAAATCAACGGTGTGGTGAGAATCGGAGGGCCTGAATCAGAATAGGCAGTGAGTGGTAATGTATAATGGAGAAAAGCACCACGGGGTCGTCAGCATGGGGAGGTCAGAAAACATGCAGTGGCAATGTAGGATAGGTTTCTGAAAAACAGCGCGGGTGGTGCGCATTGTAAGGGTTTCTAACAGGCCATTCACTAGTAGGAGTGAGAAAAACATCACGGGGTGGTGTGAATCAGAGGGCCTGAATGAGTATAGGCAGTGAGTGGCAATGTAGGATGGAGAAAAGCACCACGCGCTGCTCAGGATGGAGAGGTCAGGAAACATGCAGTGGCAATGTAGGAGAGGTTTCTGAAAAACGTCGCGGGGTGGTGCCTATTGTAAGGGTTTCTAACAATCCATTCACTGGTAGGAGTGAGAAATACATCATGGTGTAGTGTGATTCAAAAGCCTGGATCAGGATAGGCAGTTAGTGGCAATGTAGGATGGAGAAAAGCACTATGGGCTGGTCAGCATGGGGAGGTCAGGAAACATGCAGTGGCAATGTAGGACAGGTATCTGTAAAACTACACGGGTGGTGCGCATTGTAAGGGTTTCTAACAGGCCATTCATTTGTAGGAGTGAGAAAAACATCACGGGTGGTGTGAATGGGAGGGCCCGCATCAGGATAGGCAGTGACTGGCAATATAGGATGGTGAAAAGCACCAAGGGGTGGTCAGCATGGGGAGGTCAGGAAACATGCAGTGGCAATGTAGGATAGGTTTCTGAAAAACATCGCGGGGTGTTGCGCATAGTAAGGGTTTCTAACAGGCCATTCAGTAGTAGGAGTGAGAAAAACCTCATGGTGTGGTGTGAATCAGAGGGCCTGAATCACTATAGACAGTGAGTGGTAATGTAGCATGGAGTAAAGCACCAGGTGTAGTCAGCAAGGGGAGGTCAGGAAACATGCAGTGGCAATGTGAGATAGGTTTCTGAAAAAAATCGTGTGGTGGTGCGCATTGAAATTGTTTCTAACAGGCCATTCACTAGTAGGAGTGAGAAAATCATCACGGGTTTATGTGTATCGGAAGGCCTGAATCAGGATAGGCAGTGAGTGGCAATAGAAAATTGAGAAAAGCACCTCGGGGTGATCAGCATGGGGAAGTCAGGAAACATGCAATGGCAATGTAGGATAGGTTTCTAATAAACATTGCAGAGTGGTGCGCATTGTAACGTTTCTAACAGGAAATTTACTAGTAGAACTGAGAAAAACCTCACGGGGTGATGTGAATCAGAGCGCCTGAATCAGGATAGGCAGTGAGTGGCAATGTAGGATGGAGTAATGCACCACGGGGTGGTCAGGATGGGGAGGTCAGGAAACATGCAGTGTCAATGTAGGATAGGTTTCTGAAAATCATCATGGCGTGGTGCTCATTGTGACGGTTTCTAACAGGCCATTCACTAGTTGGAGTTTGAAAAATATCCCGGGGTGGTGTTAATCAGAGTGCCTGAATTAGGAAAGGCAGTGAGTGGCAATGTAAAATGGAGAAAAGCACAACAGGTTGGTCCACATGGGGAGGTTCGAAACATGCAGTGGCAATGTAGGATAGGTTTCTTTAAAATAATGCGGGTGGTGCACATTGTAAGGGTTTATAACAGGCCATTCACTAGTAGGAGTGAGAACAACATCACGGGGTGGTGTGAATCAGAGGGCCTGAATGAGTATAGGCAGTGAGTGGCAATGTAGGATGGAGAAAAGCACCATGTGGTGCTCAGGATGGAGAGGTCAGGAAACATGCAGTGGCAATGTAGGAGAGGTTTATGAAAAACATCGCGGGGTGGTGCCTATTGTAAGGGTTTCTAACTATCCATTCACTAGTAGGAGTGAGAAATACATCACGGGTGGTGTGAATCGGAGTGTCTGAATCAGGATAGGCAGTGACTGGCAATATAGGATGGTGAAAAGCACCAAGGGGTGGTCAGCATGGGGAGGTCAGGAAACATGCAGTGGCAATGTAGGATAGGTTTCTGAAAAACATCGCGGGGTGGTGCGCATAGTAAGGGTTTCTAACAGGCCGTTCAGTAGTAGGAGTGAGAAAAACCTCATGGTGTGGTGTGAATCAGAGGGCCTGAATCACTATAGACAGTGAGTAGTAATGTAGCATGGAGAAAAGCACCAGGTGTGGTCAGCAAGGGGAGGTCAGGAAACATGCAGTGGCAATGTAAGATAGGTTTCTGAAAAAAATCGAGTGGTGGTGCGCATTGAAATGATTTCTAACAGGCCATTCACTAGTAGGAGTGAGAAAATCATCACGGGTTGGTGTGTATCGGAAGGCCTGAATAAGGATAGGCAGTGAGGGGCAATGTAAAATTGAGAAAAGCACCTCGGGGTGATCAGCATGGGGAAGTCAGGAAACATGCAATGGCAATGTAGGATACGTTTCTAATAAACATCCCAGAGTGGTAAGCATTTTAACTTTTCTAACAGGAAATTTACTAGTAGGACTGAGAAAAACATCATGGGGTGGTGTGAATCGGAGGGCCTGAATCAGGATAGGCAGTGAGTGGCAATGTAGGATGGAGTAATGCACCACGGGGTCGTCAGGATGGGGAGGTCAGGAAAAATGAGGTGGCAATTTAGGATAGGTTTCTGAAAAACATCGTGGGGTGGTGCTCATTTTAAGGATTTCTAACAGGCCATTAACTAGTAGGAGTGAGAAATATATCATGGTGTGGTGTGTATTGGAGGGCTTGAATCAGAATTGGCAGTGAGTGTTAATATAAAATGGAGAAAAGCACCACGGGTTTGTCAGCATGGGGAGGTCAGGAAACATTCAGTGGCAATGTAGGATAGGTTTCTGAAAAACATCGCGGGGTGGTGCTCATTGTAAGGGTTTCTAACAGGGCATTCACTAGTTGGAGTTTGAAAAATATCACGGGGTGGTGTTAATCCGAGTGCCTAATTAGGAAAGGCAGTGAGTGGCATTGAAAAATGGAGAAAAGCACAACAGGTTGGTCAACATGGGGAGGCTCGAAACATGCAGTGGCAATGTAGGATACGTTTCTGAAAAACATCGCGGGGTGGTGCGTATTATAAGGGTTTCTAACAGGCCATTCTCTAGTAGGAGTGAGAAAAACATCACGGGCTGTTGTGAATCGGAGGTCCTAATTAGTTTATGCAGTGAGTGGAAATGTAGGATGAAGAAAAGCACGACGGGGTGGTCAGCATGGGTAGGTCAGGAAACATGCAGTGGCAATGTAGGATAGGTTTTGAAAATCTTCGCTGGGCGGTGCGCATTGTAAGTGTTTCTAACAGGTCATTTAATAGTAGGAGTGAGAAAAACATCACGGGCTGGTGTGAATCGGAGGTCCTGAATTAGGATAGGCAGTGAGTGGCAATGTAGCATGGAGAATAGCACCATGGCGAGGTCAGGATGGGGAGGTCAGGAAACATGCAGTGGCAACGTAGGATAGGTTTCTGAAAAACATCGCGGGGTGGTGCACATCGTAATGGTTTCTAACAGGCTATTCACTAGAAGGAGTGAGAAAAACATCAGGGGGTGGTTTGAATCGGTGGCCTGAATTAGGATAGGCAGTGCGTACAATGTAAAATAGAGAAAAGCACCACGGGTTGGTCAGCATGGGGAGGTTGGAAACATGCAATGGCAATGTAGGATAGGATTCTGAAAAACATCGCGGAGTGGAGAAAATTGTAAGGTTTCTAACAGTCCTTTCACTAGTAGGAGTGAGAAAAACATCACGGTGTGGTGTGAATCGGACGGGCTGAATCAGGATAGGCAGTCAGTGGCAATATTGAATGGAGAAAATCAACAGGGGTGGTCAGCATGGGGAGGGCAGGAAACATGCAGTGGCAATGTAGGATATGTTTCTGAAAAGCATCTTGTGGTGGTTCGCATTGTAAGGCCTTCTTAAAGGCCCTTCCTTTGTAGGAGTGAGAAAAACATCAGGGGTGGTGTGAATCAGAGGGCCTGAATTAGGATAGGCAGTGAGTGGCAATGTAGGATGGAGAAAAGCACCACGGGGTGGACAGCATGGGGAGGTGAGGAAACATGCAGTGGCAATGTAGGATAGGTATCTGAAAAACAACGCGGGTGGTGCGCATTGTAAGGGTTTCTAACAAGCCATTCACAAGTAGGAGTGAGCAAAACATCATGGAGTGGTGTGAATCAGAGGGCCTGAATTAGGATAGGCAGTGAGTGTCAATGTACGAAGGAGAAAAGCACCATGGGTTTGTCAGCATGGGGAGGTAAGGAAACATGCAGTGGCAATTTAGGATATGTTTGTGAAAACATCGCAGGTTGGTGCGCATTGTTAGGGTTGCTAATAGGGAATTCACTAGCAGGAGTGAGAAAAAAATCATGGCGTGGTGTGAATGAGAGGGCCTGAATCAGGATAGGCAGTGAGTGGTAATGTAAAATGGAGAAAAGGACCACGGGTTTGTCAGCATGGGGAGATCAGGAAACATGCAGTGGCAACGTAGGAAATGTTTCTGAAAAATATCGCGGGGTGGTGCGCATTGTAAGGGTTTCTAACAGGACATTCACTAGCTTGAGTGTGAAAAAATCAACGGTGTGGTGTGAATCGGAGGGCCTGAATCAGAATAGGCAGTGAGTGGTAATGTATAATGGAGAAAAGCACCACGGGGTCGTCAGCATGGGGAGGTCAGAAAACATGCAGTGGCAATGTAGGATAGGTTTCTGAAAAACAGCGCAGGTGGTGTGCATTGTAAGGGTTTCTAACAGGCCATTCACTAGTAGGTGTGAGAAAAACATCACGGGGTGGTGTGAATCAGAGGGCCTGAATGAGTATAGTCAGTGAGTGGCAATGTAGGATGGAGAAAAGCACCATGTGCTGCTCAGGATGGAGAGGTCAGGAAACATGCAGTGGCAATGTAGGATAGGTTTCTAATAAACATTGCAGAGTGGTGCGCATTGTAACGTTTCTAACAGGAAATTTACTAGTAGAACTGAGAAAAACCTCACGGGGTGATGTGAATCAGAGGGCCTGAATCAGGATAGGCAGTGACTGGCAATGTAGGATGGAGTAATGCACCACGGGGTGGTCAGGATGGGGAGGTCAGGACACATGCAGTGGCAATGTTGGATAGCTTTCTGAAAAACATCGTGGGGTGGTGCTCATTGTAAGGATTTCTAACAGGCTATTAACTAGTAGGAGTGAGAAATACATCATGGTGTGGTGTGAATCGGAGGGCCTGAATCAGGGTTGGCAGTGAGTGTTAATACAAAATGGAGAAAAGCACCACAGGTTTGTCAGCATGGGGAGGTCAGGAAACATTCAGTGGCAATGTAGGATAGGTTTCTGAAAAACATCGCGGGGTGGTGCTCATTGTAAGGGTTTCTAACAGGCCATTCACTAGTTGGAGTTTGAAAAATATCACGGGGTGTTGTTAATCCGAGTGCCTGAATTAGGAAAGGCAGTGAGTGGCAATGTAAAATGGAGAAAAGCACAACAGGTTGGTCCACATGGGGAGGTTCGAAACATGCAGTGGCAATGTAGGTTAGGTTTCTTTAAAACAACGCGGGTGGTGCACATTGTAAGGGTTTATAACAGGCCATTCACTAGTAGGAGTGAGAACGACATCACGGGGTGGTGTGAATCAGAGGGCCTGAATGAGTATAGGCAGTGAGTGGCAATGTAGGATGGAGAAAAGCACCATGTGGTGCTCAGGATGGAGAGGTCAGGAAACATGCAGTGGCAATGTAGGAGAGGTTTCTGAAAAACATCGAGGGGTGGTGCCCATTGTAAGGGTTTCTAACTATCCATTCACTAGTAGGAGTGAGAAATACATGACGGGTGGTGTGAATCGGAGGGTCTGAATCAGGATAGGCAGTGACTCGCAATGTAGGATGGTGAAAAGCACCAAGGGGTGGTCAGCATGGGGAGGTCAGGAAACATGCAGTGGCAATGTAGGATAGGTTTCTGAAAAACATCACAGGGTGGTGCGCATAGTAAGGGTTTCTAACAGGCCATTCAGTAGTAGGAGTGAGAAAATCATCACGGGTTGGTGTGTATCGGAAGGCCTGAATAAGGATAGGCAGTGAGGGGCAATGTAAAATTGAGAAAAGCACCTCGGGGTGATCAGCATGGGGAAGTCAGGAAACGTGCAATGGCAATGTAGGATACGTTTCTAATAAACATCCCAGAGTGGTAAGCATTTTAACTTTTCTAACAGGAAATTTACTAGTAGGACTGAGAAAAACATCATGGGGTGGTGTGAATCGGAGGGCCTGAATCAGGATAGGCAGTGAGTGGCAATGTAGGATGGAGTAATGCACCACGGGGTCGTCAGGATGGGGAGGTCAGGAAAAATGAGGTGGCAATTTAGGATAGGTTTCTGAAAAACATCGTGGGGTGGTGCTCATTTTAAGGATTTCTAACAGGCCATTAACTAGTAGGAGTGAGAAATATATCATGGTGTGGTGTGTATTGGAGGGCTTGAATCAGAATTGGCAGTGAGTGTTAATATAAAATGGAGAAAAGCACCACGGGTTTGTCAGCATGGGGAGGTCAGGAAACATTCAGTGGCAATGTAGGATAGGTTTCTGAAAAACATCGCGGGGTGGTGCTCATTGTAAGGGTTTCTAACAGGGCATTCACTAGTTGGAGTTTGAAAAATATCACGGGGTGGTGTTAATCCGAGTGCCTAATTAGGAAAGGCAGTGAGTGGCATTGAAAAATGGAGAAAAGCACAACAGGTTGGTCAACATGGGGAGGCTCGAAACATGCAGTGGCAATGTAGGATACGTTTCTGAAAAACATCGCGGGGTGGTGCGTATTATAAGGGTTTCTAACAGGCCATTCTCTAGTAGGAGTGAGAAAAACATCACGGGCTGTTGTGAATCGGAGGTCCTAATTAGTTTATGCAGTGAGTGGAAATGTAGGATGAAGAAAAGCACGACGGGGTGGTCAGCATGGGTAGGTCAGGAAACATGCAGTGGCAATGTAGGATAGGTTTTGAAAATCTTCGCTGGGCGGTGCGCATTGTAAGTGTTTCTAACAGGTCATTTAATAGTAGGAGTGAGAAAAACATCACGGGCTGGTGTGAATCGGAGGTCCTGAATTAGGATAGGCAGTGAGTGGCAATGTAGCATGGAGAATAGCACCATGGCGAGGTCAGGATGGGGAGGTCAGGAAACATGCAGTGGCAACGTAGGATAGGTTTCTGAAAAACATCGCGGGGTGGTGCACATCGTAATGGTTTCTAACAGGCTATTCACTAGAAGGAGTGAGAAAAACATCAGGGGGTGGTTTGAATCGGTGGCCTGAATTAGGATAGGCAGTGCGTACAATGTAAAATAGAGAAAAGCACCACGGGTTGGTCAGCATGGGGAGGTTGGAAACATGCAATGGCAATGTAGGATAGGATTCTGAAAAACATCGCGGAGTGGAGAAAATTGTAAGGTTTCTAACAGTCCTTTCACTAGTAGGAGTGAGAAAAACATCACGGTGTGGTGTGAATCGGACGGGCTGAATCAGGATAGGCAGTCAGTGGCAATATTGAATGGAGAAAATCAACAGGGGTGGTCAGCATGGGGAGGGCAGGAAACATGCAGTGGCAATGTAGGATATGTTTCTGAAAAGCATCTTGTGGTGGTTCGCATTGTAAGGCCTTCTTAAAGGCCCTTCCTTTGTAGGAGTGAGAAAAATATCAGGGGTGGTGTGAATCAGAGGGCCTGAATTAGGATAGGCAGTGAGTGGCAATGTAGGATGGAGAAAAGCACCACGGGGTGGACAGCATGGGGAGGTGAGGAAACATGCAGTGGCAATGTAGGATAGGTATCTGAAAAACAACGCGGGTGGTGCGCATTGTAAGGGTTTCTAACAAGCCATTCACAAGTAGGAGTGAGCAAAACATCATGGAGTGGTGTGAATCAGAGGGCCTGAATTAGGATAGGCAGTGAGTGTCAATGTACGAAGGAGAAAAGCACCATGGGTTTGTCAGCATGGGGAGGTAAGGAAACATGCAGTGGCAATTTAGGATATGTTTGTGAAAACATCGCAGGTTGGTGCGCATTGTTAGGGTTGCTAATAGGGAATTCACTAGCAGGAGTGAGAAAAAAATCATGGCGTGGTGTGAATGAGAGGGCCTGAATCAGGATAGGCAGTGAGTGGTAATGTAAAATGGAGAAAAGGACCACGGGTTTGTCAGCATGGGGAGATCAGGAAACATGCAGTGGCAACGTAGGAAATGTTTCTGAAAAATATCGCGGGGTGGTGCGCATTGTAAGGGTTTCTAACAGGACATTCACTAGCTTGAGTGTGAAAAAATCAACGGTGTGGTGTGAATCGGAGGGCCTGAATCAGAATAGGCAGTGAGTGGTAATGTATAATGGAGAAAAGCACCACGGGGTCGTCAGCATGGGGAGGTCAGAAAACATGCAGTGGCAATGTAGGATAGGTTTCTGAAAAACAGCGCAGGTGGTGTGCATTGTAAGGGTTTCTAACAGGCCATTCACTAGTAGGTGTGAGAAAAACATCACGGGGTGGTGTGAATCAGAGGGCCTGAATGAGTATAGTCAGTGAGTGGCAATGTAGGATGGAGAAAAGCACCATGTGCTGCTCAGGATGGAGAGGTCAGGAAACATGCAGTGGCAATGTAGGATAGGTTTCTAATAAACATTGCAGAGTGGTGCGCATTGTAACGTTTCTAACAGGAAATTTACTAGTAGAACTGAGAAAAACCTCACGGGGTGATGTGAATCAGAGGGCCTGAATCAGGATAGGCAGTGACTGGCAATGTAGGATGGAGTAATGCACCACGGGGTGGTCAGGATGGGGAGGTCAGGACACATGCAGTGGCAATGTTGGATAGCTTTCTGAAAAACATCGTGGGGTGGTGCTCATTGTAAGGATTTCTAACAGGCTATTAACTAGTAGGAGTGAGAAATACATCATGGTGTGGTGTGAATCGGAGGGCCTGAATCAGGGTTGGCAGTGAGTGTTAATACAAAATGGAGAAAAGCACCACAGGTTTGTCAGCATGGGGAGGTCAGGAAACATTCAGTGGCAATGTAGGATAGGTTTCTGAAAAACATCGCGGGGTGGTGCTCATTGTAAGGGTTTCTAACAGGCCATTCACTAGTTGGAGTTTGAAAAATATCACGGGGTGTTGTTAATCCGAGTGCCTGAATTAGGAAAGGCAGTGAGTGGCAATGTAAAATGGAGAAAAGCACAACAGGTTGGTCCACATGGGTAGGTTCGAAACATGCAGTGGCAATGTAGGTTAGGTTTCTTTAAAACAACGCGGGTGGTGCACATTGTAAGGGTTTATAACAGGCCATTCACTAGTAGGAGTGAGAACGACATCACGGGGTGGTGTGAATCAGAGGGCCTGAATGAGTATAGGCAGTGAGTGGCAATGTAGGATGGAGAAAAGCACCATGTGGTGCTCAGGATGGAGAGGTCAGGAAACATGCAGTGGCAATGTAGGAGAGGTTTCTGAAAAACATCGAGGGGTGGTGCCCATTGTAAGGGTTTCTAACTATCCATTCACTAGTAGGAGTGAGAAATACATGACGGGTGGTGTGAATCGGAGGGTCTGAATCAGGATAGGCAGTGACTCGCAATGTAGGATGGTGAAAAGCACCAAGGGGTGGTCAGCATGGGGAGGTCAGGAAACATGCAGTGGCAATGTAGGATAGGTTTCTGAAAAACATCACAGGGTGGTGCGCATAGTAAGGGTTTCTAACAGGCCATTCAGTAGTAGGAGTGAGAAAATCATCACGGGTTGGTGTGTATCGGAAGGCCTGAATAAGGATAGGCAGTGAGGGGCAATGTAAAATTGAGAAAAGCACCTCGGGCTGATCAGCATGGGGAAGTCAGGAAACGTGCAATGGCAATGTAGGATACGTTTCTAATAAACATCCCAGAGTGGTAAGCATTGTAACGTTTCTAACAGGAAATTTACTAGTAGGAATGAGAAAAACATCATGGGGTGGTGTGAATCGGAGGGCCTGAATCAGGATAGGCAGTGAGTGGCAATGTAGGATGGAGTAATGCACCACGGGGTGGTCAGGATGGGGAGGTCAGGAAAAATGCAGTGGCAATGTAGGATAGGTTTCTGAAAAACATCGTGGGGTGGTGCTCATTGTAAGGATTTCTAACAGGCCATTAACTAGTAGGAGTGAGAAATATATCATGGTGTGGTGTGAATTGGAGGGCTTGAATCAGAATTGGCAGTGAGTGTTAATATAAAATGGAGAAAAGCACCACGGGTTTGTCAGCATGGGGAGGTCAGGAAACATGGAGTGGCAATGTTAGATAGGTTTCTGAAAAACATCCCTTGGTGGTGCGCATTGTAAGTGTTTCTAACAGGCCATTCACTAGTAGGAGTGAGAAAAACATCACGGGCTGTTGTGAACCGGAGATCCTGAATTAGTTTAGGCAGTGAGTGGCAATGTAGGATGAAGAAAACCGCCACGGGGTGGTCAGCATGGGGAGGTCAGGAAACCTGCAGTGGCAATGTAGAATAAGTTTGAAAATCATCGCTGGGTGGTGCGCATTGTAAGTGTTTCTAACAGGCCATTCAATAGTAGGAGTGAGAAAAACATCACGGACTGGTGTGAATCGGATGTCCTGAATTAGGATAGGCAGTGAGTGGCAATGTAGGATGAAGAAAAGCACCACGGGTTGATCAGCATGGGGAGGTCAGGAAACGTGGATTTGCCAAGTAGGATAGGTTTCTGAAAAACATCACTGGGTGGTGCGCATTGCAAGTGTTTCAAGCACGTCATAAACTAGAAGAAGTGAGAAAACTATCACGGGGTGGTGTGAATGGGAGGGCCTGAATTAGGATAGGCAGTGAGTGGCAATGTAGCATGGAGAATAGCACCATGGCGTGGTCAGCATGGGGAGGTCAGGCAACATGCAGTGGCAATATAGGATAGGTTTCTGAAAAACATCGCGGGGTGGTGCGTATTGTAAGTGTTTCTATCAGGCCATTCACTAGAAGGAGTGAGAAAAACATCACGGGGTGGTTTGAATTGGAGGGCCTGAATTAGGAAAGGCAATGAGTACAATGTACAATGGAGGAAAGCACCACGGGTTGGTCTGCATGGGGAGGTTCGAAACATGCAATGGCAATGTAGGATAGGATTCGGAAAAACATCGCGGAGTGGAGAAAATTGTAAGGATTTCTAACAGTCCTTCCACTAGTAGGAGTGAGAAAACATCACGGTTTGGTGTGAATCGGAAGGGCTGAATCAGGATAGGCAGTAAGTGGCAATATTGAATGGAGAAAATCAACGGGGGTGGTCAGCATGGGGAGGGCAGGAAACATGCAGTGGCAATGTAGGATAGGTTTCTGAAAAACATCGCGGGGTGGTGCGCATTGTAAGGCTTTCTTAAAGGCCCTTCAATTGTAGGAGTGAGAAAAACATCAGGGGTGGTGTGAATCGGAGGGCCTGAATTAGGATAGGCAGTGAGTGGCAATGTAGGAGGGAGAAAAGCACCACGAGGTGGTCAGCATGGGGAGGTCAGGAAACATGCAGTGGCAATGTAGGATAGGTATCTGAAAAACAACGCGGGTGGTGCGCATTGTAAGGGTTTCTAACAAGCCATTCACAAGCAGGAGTGAGGAAAACATCAAGGAGTGGTGTGAATCGGAGGGCCTGAATTAGGATAGGCAGTGAGTGTCAATGTACGATGGAGAAAAGGGCCATGGGTTTGTCAGCATGGGGAGGTAAGGAAACATGCAGTGGCAATTTAAGATAGGTTTGTGAAAAACATCGCAGGTTGGTGCGCATTGTAAGGGTTTCTAACAGGCCATTCACTAGCAGGAGTGAGAAAAAAATCATGGCGTGGTGTGAATCAGAGGGCTTGAATTAGGATAGGCAGTGAGTGGTAATGTATAATGGAGAAAAGCACCATGGGTTGGTCAGCATGGGGAGGTCAGGAAACATGCAGTGGCAATGTAGGATAGGTTTCTGAAAAACATTGCGGGGTGGTGAGAATTGTAAGGGTTTCTAACAGGCCATTCACTAGTAGGAGTGAGAAAAACATCACGGGGTGGTGTGAATCAGAGGGCCTGAATGAGTATAGGCAGTGAGTGGCAATGTAGGATGGAGAAAAGCACCATGTGCTGCTCAGGATGGAGAGGTCAGGAAACATGCAGTGGCAATGTAGGATAGGTTTCTAATAAACATTGCAGAGTGGTGCACATTGTAACGTTTCTAACAGGAAATTTACTAGTAGAACTGAGAAAAACCTCACGGGGTGATGTGAATCGGAGGGCCTGAATCAGGATAGGCAGTGAGTGGCAATGTAGGATGGAGTAATGCACCACGGGGTGGTCAGGATGGGGAGGTCAGGAAACATGCAGTGGCAATGTTGGATAGCTTTCTGAAAAACATCGTGGGGTGGTGCTCATTGTAAGGATTTCTAACAGGCTATTAACTAGTAGGAGTGAGAAATACATCATGGTGTGGTGTGAATCGGAGGGCCTGAATCAGGGTTGGCAGTGAGTGTTAATACAAATTGAGAAAAGCACCACGGGTTTGTCAGCATGGGGAGGTCAGGAAACATTCAGTGGCAATGTAGGATAGGTTTCTGAAAAACATCGCGGGGTGGTGCTCATTGTAAGGGTTTCTAACAGGCCATTCACTAGTTGGAGTTTGAAAAATATCACGGGGTGTTGTTAATCCGAGTGCCTGAATTAGGAAAGGCAGTGAGTGGCAATGTAAAATGGAGAAAAGCACAACAGGTTGGTCCACATGGGGAGGTTCGAAACATGCAGTGGCAATGTAGGTTAGGTTTCTTTAAAACAACGCGGGTGGTGCACATTGTAAGGGTTTATAACAGGCCATTCACTAGTAGGAGTGAGAACAACATCACGGGGTGGTGTGAATCAGAGGGCCTGAATGAGTATAGGCAGTGAGTGGCAATGTAGGATGGAGAAAAGCACCATGTGGTGCTCAGGATGGAGAGGTCAGGAAACTTGCAGTGGCAATGTAGGAGAGGTTTCTGAAAAACATCGAGGGGTGGTGCCCATTGTAAGGGTTTCTAACTATCCATTCACTAGTAGGAGTGAGAAATACATGACGGGTGGTGTGAATCGGAGGGTCTGAATCAGGGTAGGCAGTGACTGGCAATGTAGGATGGTGAAAAGCACCAAGGGGTGGTCAGCATGGGGAGGTCAGGAAACATGCAGTGGCAATGTAGGATAGGTTTCTGAAAAACATTGCAGGGTGGTGCGCATAGTAAGGGTTTCTAACAGGCCATTCAGTAGTAGGAGTGAGAAAAACCTCATGGTGTGGTGTGAATCAGAGGGCCTGAATCACTATAGACAGTGAGTGGTAATGTAGCACGGAGAAAAGCACCAGGTCTGGCAGCAAGGGGAGGTCAGGAAACATGCAGTGGCAATGTAAGATAGGTTTCTTAAAAAAAATCGAGTGGTGGTGCGCAATGAAATGATTTCTAACAGGCCATTCACTAGTAGGAGTGAGAAAATCATCACGGGTTGGTGTGTATCGGAAGGCCTGAATAAGGATAGGCAGTGAGGGGCAATGTAAAATTGAGAAAAGCACCTCGGGCTGATCAGCATGGGGAAGTCAGGAAACGTGCAATGGCAATGTAGGATACGTTTCTAATAACCATCCCAGAGTGGTAAGCATTGTAACGTTTCTAACAGGAAATTTACTAGTAGGAATGAGAAAAACATCATGGGGTGGTGTGAATCGGAGGGCCTGAATCAGGATAGGCAGTGAGTGGCAATGTAGGATGGAGTAATGCACCACGGGGTGGTCAGGATGGGGAGGTCAGGAAAAATGCAGTGGCAATGTAGGATAGGTTTCTGAAAAACATCGTGGGGTGGTGCTCATTGTAAGGATTTCTAACAGGCCATTAACTAGTAGGAGTGAGAAATATATCATGGTGTGGTGTGAATTGGAGGGCTTGAATCAGAATTGGCAGTGAGTGTTAATATAAAATGGAGAAAAGCACCACGGGTTTGTCAGCATGGGGAGGTCAGGAAACATGCAGTGGCAATGTTAGAGAGGTTTCTGAAAAACATCGCTTGGTGGTGCGCATTGTAAGTGTTTCTAACAGGCCATTCACTAGTAGGAGTGAGAAAAACATCACGGGCTGTTGTGAACCGGAGATCCTGAATTAGTTTAGGCAGTGAGTGGCAATGTAGGATGAATAAAACCGCCACGGGGTGGTCAGCATGGGGAGGTCAGGAAACATGCAGTGGCAATGTAGAATAAGTTTGAAAATCATCGCTGGGTGGTGCGCATTGTAAGTGTTTCTAACAGGCCATTCAATAGTAGGAGTGAGAAAAACATCACGGACTGGTGTGAATCGGATGTCCTGAATTAGGATAGGCAGTGAGTGGCAATGTAGGATGAAGAAAAGCACCACGGGTTGATCAGCATGAGGAGGTCAGGAAACGTGGATTTGCCAAGTAGGATAGGTTTCTGAAAAACATCACTGGGTGGTGCGCATTGCAAGTGTTTCAAGCACGCCATAAACTAGAAGAAGTGAGAAAAATATCACGGGGTGGTGTGAATGGGAGGGCCTGAATTAGGATAGGCAGTGAGTGGCAATGTAGCATGGAGAATAGCACCATGGCGTGGTCAGCATGGGGAGGTCAGGCAACATGCAGTGGCAATATAGGATAGGTTTCTGAAAAATATCGCGGGGTGGTGCGTATTGTAAGTGTTTCTAACAGGCCATTCACTAGAAGGAGTGAGAAAAACATCACGGGGTGGTTTGAATTGGAGGGCCTGAATTAGGAAAGGCAATGAGTACAATGTACAATGGAGGAAAGCACCACGGGTTGGTCTGCATGGGGAGGTTCGAAACATGCAATGGCAATGTAGGATAGGATTCGGAAAAACATCGCGGAGTGGAGAAAATTGTAAGGATTTCTAACAGTCCTTCCACTAGTAGGAGTGAGAAAAACATCATGGTTTGGTGTGAATCGGAAGGGCTGAATCAGGATAGGCAGTAAGTGGCAATATTGAATGGAGAAAATCAACGGGGGTAGTCAGCATGGGGAGGGCAGGAAACATGCAGTGGCAATGTAGGATAGGTTTCTGAAAAACATCGCGGGGTGGTGCGCATTGTAAGGCTTTCTTAAAGGCCCTTCAATTGTAGGAGTGAGAAAAACATCAGGGGTGGTGTGAATCGGAGGGCCTGAATTAGGATAGGCAGTGAGTGGCAATGTAGGATGGAGAAAAGCACCACGAGGTGGTCAGCATGGGGAGGTCAGGAAACATGCAGTGGCAATGTAGGATAGGTATCTGAAAAACAACGCGGGTGGTGCGCATTGTAAGGGTTTCTAACAAGCCATTCACAAGTAGGAGTGAGGAAAACATCAAGGAGTGGTGTGAATCGGAGGGCCTGAATTAGGATAGGCAGTGAGTGTCAATGTACGATGGAGAAAAGGGCCATGGGTTTGTCAGCATGGGGAGGTAAGGAAACATGCAGTGGCAATTTAAGATAGGTTTGTGAAAAACATCGCAGGTTGGTGCGCATTGTAAGGGTTTCTAACAGGCCATTCACTAGCAGGAGTGAGAAAAAAATCATGGCGTGGTGTGAATCAGAGGGCTTGAATTAGGATAGGCAGTGAGTGATAATGCATAATGGAGAAAAGCACCATGGGTTGGTCAGCATGGGGAGGTCAGGAAACATGCAGTGGCAATGTAGGATAAGTTTCTGAAAAACATTGCGGGGTGGTGAGAATTGTAAGGGTTTCTAACAGGCCATTCACTAGTAGGAGTGAGAAAAACATCACAGGGTGGTGTGAATCAGAGGGCCTGAATTAGGACAGGCAGTGAGTGGCAATGTAGGATGGAGAAAAGCACCACGGGGTGGTCAGCATTGTGAGGTCAGGAAACATCCAGTGGCAATGTAGGATAGGTATCTGAAAAACAACGCGGGTGGTGCGCATTGTAAGTGTTTCTAACAGGCCATTCATTAGTAGGAGTGAGAAAAACATCACGGGATGGTGTGACTCAGAGGGCCTGAATCAGGATAGGCAGTGACTGGCAATGTAGGATGGAGAAAAGCACCAAGGGGTGGTCAGCATGGGGAGGTCAGGAAACATGCAGTGGCAATGTAGGATAAGTTTCAGGAAAACATCGCGGGGTGGTACGCAGTGTAAGGCTTTCTAACAGGCCATTCAGTAGTAGGAGTGAGAAAAACCTCATGGTGTGGTGTGAATCACAGGGCCTGAATCACTATAGACAGTGAGTGGTAATGTAGCATGGAGAAAAGCACCAGGGGTGGTCAGCAAGGGGAGGTCAGGAAACATGCAGTGACAATGTAAGATAGGTTTCAGAAAAAAATCGTGTGGTGGTGAGCATTGAAATGGTTTCTAACAGGCCATTCACTAGTAGGAGTGAGAATATCATCACGGATTGGTCTGTATCGGAAGGCCTGAATCAGGATAGGCAGTGAGTGGAAATGTAAAATTGAGAAAAGCACCTCGGGGTGATCAGCATGGGGAAGTCAGGAAACATGCAATGGCAATGTAGGATAGGTTTGTAATAAACTTCGCAGGGTGGTGCGCATTGTAACGTTTCTAACAGGAAATTTACTAGTAGGACTGAGAAAAACATCACGGGGTGGTGTGAATCAGAGGGGCTCAAGCAGGATAGGCAGTGAGTGGAAATGTAGAATGGAGTAAAGCACCACGGGGTGGTCAGGATGGGGAGGTCAGGAAACATGCAGTGGCAATGTAGAATAGGTTTCTGAAAAACATTGTGGGGTGGTGCTCATTGTAAGGATTTCTAACAGGCCATTAACTAGTAGGAGTGAGAAATACATCATGGTGTGGTGTGAATCGGAGGGCCTGAATCAGGATAGGCAGTGAGTGTTAATATAAAATGGAGAAAAGCAGCACGGGTTGGTCAGCATGGGGAGGTCATTGTAAGGGTTTCTAACAGGCCATTCACTAGTTGGAGTTTGAAAAATATCACGGGGTTGTGTTAATCCGAGTGCCTGAATTAGGAAAAACAGTGAGTGGCAATGTAAAATGGAGAAAAGCACAACAGTTTGGTCAACATGGAGAGGCTCGAAAAATGCAATGGCAATGTAGGATAGCTTTCTGAAAAACATCGCAGGGTGGAGAAAATTGGAAGTGTTTCTAACAGGCCATTCACTAATAGGAGTGAGAAAATCATCACGGTGTGGTGTGAATCGGAGGGCCTGAATCACGACAGGGAGTAAGCGACAATGTAGGATGGAGAAAAGCACCGGGGGTGGTAAGCATGGGGAGGGCAGGAAACATGCAGTGGCAATGTAGGAGAGGTTTCTGAAAAACATCGCGGGGTGGTGCCTATTGTAAGGGTTTCTAACAATCTATTCACTAGTAGGAGTGAGAAATACATCATGCTGTGGTGTGATTCAGAGGGCCTGGATCAGGATAGACAGTGAGTGGCAATGTAGCATGGGGAAAAGCACCAGGTGTGGTCAGCATGGGGAGGTCAGGAAACTTGCAGTGGCAATGTAGGATATATTTCTGAAAAACATCACGGGTGGTGTGAATTGTAAGGGTTTCTAACAGGCCATTCACTAGTAGGAGTGAAAAAAACATCACGGGGTGGTGTGAATCGGAGGGGCTGAATTAGGATTGGCAGTGAGTGGCAATGTAGGATGGAGAAAAGCACCACGGGGTGGTCAGCATGCGGAGGTCAGAAAACATGCAGTGGCAATGTAGGATAGGTTTCTGAAAAACAACGCGGGTGGTGCACATTGTAAAGGTTTCTAACAGTCCATTCTGTAGTAGGAGTGAGAAATACATCATGGTATGGTGTGAATCAGAGAGCCTGAATCAGGATAGGCAGTGAGTGGTAATGTAGCATGGAGAAAAGCACCAGGGGTGGTCAGCAATGGGAGGTCAGGAAACATGCAGTGACAATGTAAGATAGGTTTCAGAAAAAAATCGTGTGGTGGTGAGCATTGAAATGGTTTCTAACAGGCCATTCACTAGTAGGAGTGAGAATATCATCACGGATTGGTCTGTATCGGAAGGCCTGAATCAGGATAGGCAGTGAGTGGAAATGTAAAATTGAGAAAAGCACCTCGGGGTGATCAGCATGGGGAAGTCAGGAACATGCAATGGCAATGTAGGATAGGTTTGTAATAAACATCGCAGGGTGGTGCGCATTGTAACGTTTCTAACAGGAAATTTACTAGTAGGACTGAGAAAAACATCATGGGGTGGTGTGAATCGGAGGGGCTGAAGCAGGATAGGCAGTGAGTGGAAATGTAGAATGGAGTAAAGCACCACGGGGTGGTCAGGATGGGGAGGTCAGGAAACATGCAGTGGCAATGTAGAATAGGTTTCTGAAAAACATTGTGGGGTGGTGCTCATTGTAAGGATTTCTAACAGGCCATTAACTAGTAGGAGTGAGAAATACATCATGGTGTGGTGTGAATCGGAGGGCCTGAATCAGGATAGGCAGTGAGTGTTAATATAAAATGGAGAAAAGCAGCACGGGTTGGTCAGCATGGGGAGGTCATTGTAAGGGTTTCTAACAGGCCACTCACTAGTTGGAGTTTGAAAAATATCACGGGGTTGTGTTAATCCGAGTGCCTGAATTAGGAAAAACAGTGAGTGGCAATGTAAAATGGAGAAAAGCACAACAGTTTGGTCAACATGGAGAGGCTCGAAAAATGCAATGGCAATGTAGGATAGCTTTCTAAAAAACATCGCAGGGTGGAGAAAATTGGAAGGGTTTCTAACAGGCCATTCACTAAAAGGAGTGAGAAAATCATCACGGTGTGGTGTGAATCGGAGGGCCTGAATCACGACAGGGAGTAAGCGACAATGTAGGATGGAGAAAAGCACTGGGGGTGGTAAGCATGGGGAGCGCAGGAAACATGCAGTGGCAATGTAGGAGAGGTTTCTGAAAAACATCGCGGGGTGGTGCCTATTGTAAGGGTTTCTAACAATCTATTCACTAGTAGGAGTGAGCAATACATCATGCTGTGGTGTGATTCAGAGGGCCTGGATCAGGATAGACAGTGAGTGGCAATGTAGCATGGGGAAAAGCACCAGGTGTGGTCAGCATGGGGAGGTCAGGAAACTTGCAGTGGCAATGTAGGATATATTTCTGAAAAACATCACGGGTGGTGTGAATTGTAAGGGTTTCTAACAGGCCATTCACTAGTAGGAGTGAAAAAAACATCACAGGGTGGTGTGAATCAGAGGGGCTGAATTAGGATTGGCAGTGAGTGGTAATGTAGCATGGAGAAAAGCACCAGGGGTTGTCAGCAAGAGGAGGTCAGGAAACATGCAGTGACAATGTAAGATAGGTTTCAAAAAAAAATCGTGTGGTGGTGAGCATTGAAATGGTTTCTAACAGGCCATTCACTAGTAGGAGTGAGAATATCATCACGGATTGGTCTGTATCGGAAGGCCTGAATCAGGATAGGCAGTGAGTGGAAATGTAAAATTGAGAAAAGCACCTCGGGGTGATCAGCATGGGGAAGTCAGGAAACATGCAATGGCAATGTAGGATAGGTTTGTAATAAACATCGCAGGGTGGTGCGCATTGTAACGTTTCTAACAGGAAATTTACTAGTAGGACTGAGAAAAACATCATGGGGTGGTGTGAATCGGAGGGGCTGAAGCAGGATAGGCAGTGAGTGGAAATGTAGAATGGAGTAAAGCACCACGGGGTGGTCAGGATGGGGAGGTCAGGAAACATGCAGTGGCAAAGTAGAATAGGTTTCTGAAAAACATTGTGGGGTGGTGCTCATTGTAAGGATTTCTAACAGGCCATTAACTAGTAGGAGTGAGAAATACATCATGGTGTGGTGTGAATCGGAGGGCCTGAATCAGGATAGGCAGTGAGTGTTAATATAAAATGGAGAAAAGCAGCACGGGTTGGTCAGCATGGGGAGGTCATTGTAAGGGTTTCTAACAGGCCACTCACTAGTTGGAGTTTGAAAAATATCACGGGGTTGTGTTAATCCGAGTGCCTGAATTAGGAAAAACAGTGAGTGGCAATGTAAAATGGAGAAAAGCACAACAGTTTGGTCAACATGGAGAGGCTCGAAAAATGCAATGGCAATGTAGGATAGCTTTCTGAAAAACATCACAGGGTGGAGAAAATTGGAAGGGTTTCTAACAGGCCATTCACTAATAGGAGTGAGAAAATCATCACGGTGTGGTGTGAATCGGAGGGCCTGAATCACGACAGGGAGTAAGCGACAATGTAGGATGGAGAAAAGCACCGGGGGTGGTAAGCATGGGGAGGGCAGGAAACATGCAGTGGCAATGTAGGAGAGGTTTCTGAAAAACATCGCGGGGTGGTGCCTATTGTAAGGGTTTCTAACAATCTATTCACTAGTAGGAGTGAGAAATACATCATGCTGTGGTGTGATTCAGAGGGCCTGGATCAGGATAGACAGTGAGTGGCAATGTAGCATGGGGAAAAGCACCAGGTGTGGTCAGCATGGGGAGGTCAGGAAACTTGCAGTGGCAATGTAGGATATATTTCTGAAAAACATCACGGGTGGTGTGAATTGTAAGGGTTTCTAACAGGCCATTCACTAGTAGGAGTGAAAAAAACATCACGGGGTGGTGTGAATCGGAGGGGCTGAATTAGGATTGGCAGTGAGTGGCAATGTAGGATGGAGAAAAGCACCACGGGGTGGTCAGCATGCGGAGGTCAGAAAACATGCAGTGGCAATGTAGGATAGGTTTCTGAAAAACAACGCGGGTGGTGCACATTGTAAAGGTTTCTAACAGTCCATTCTGTAGTAGGAGTGAGAAATACATCATGGTATGGTGTGAATCAGAGAGCCTGAATCAGGATAGGCAGTGAGTGGTAATGTAGCATGGAGAAAAGCACCAGGGGTGGTAAGCAAGGGGAGGTCAGGAAATATGCAGTGACAATGTAAGATAGGTTTCAAAAAAAAATCGTGTGGTGGTGAGCATTGAAATGGTTTCTAACAGGCCATTCACTAGTAGGAGTGAGAATATCATCACGGATTGGTCTGTATCGGAAGGCCTGAATCAGGATAGGCAGTGAGTGGAAATGTAAAATTGAGAAAAGCACCTCGGGGTGATCAGCATGTGGAAGTCAGGAAACATGCAATGGCAATGTAGGATAGGTTTGTAATAAACATCGCAGGGTGGTGCGCATTGTAACGTTTCTAACAGGAAATTTACTAGTAGGACTGAGAAAAACATCATGGGGTGGTGTGAATCGGAGGGGCTGAAGCAGGATAGGCAGTGAGTGGAAATGTAGAATGGAGTAAAGCACCACGGGGTGGTCAGGATGGGGAGGTCAGGAAACATGCAGTGGCAAAGTAGAATAGGTTTCTGAAAAACATTGTGGGGTGGTGCTCATTGTAAGGATTTCTAACAGGCCATTAACTAGTAGGAGTGAGAAATACATCATGGTGTGGTGTGAATCGGAGGGCCTGAATCAGGATAGGCAGTGAGTGTTAATATAAAATGGAGAAAAGCAGCACGGGTTGGTCAGCATGGGGAGGTCATTGTAAGGGTTTCTAACAGGCCACTCACTAGTTGGAGTTTGAAAAATATCACGGGGTTGTGTTAATCCGAGTGCCTGAATTAGGAAAAACAGTGAGTGGCAATGTAAAATGGAGAAAAGCACAACAGTTTGGTCAACATGGAGAGGCTCGAAAAATGCAATGGCAATGTAGGATAGCTTTCTGAAAAACATCGCAGGGTGGAGAAAATTGGAAGGGTTTCTAACAGGCCATTCACTAATAGGAGTGAGAAAATCATCACGGTGTGGTGTGAATCGGAGGGCCTGAATCACGACAGGGAGTAAGCGACAATGTAGGATGGAGAAAAGCACCGGGGGTGGTAAGCATGGGGAGGGCAGGAAACATGCAGTGGCAATGTAGGAGAGGTTTCTGAAAAACATCGCGGGGTGGTGCCTATTGTAAGGGTTTCTAACAATCTATTCACTAGTAGGAGTGAGAAATACATCATGCTGTGGTGTGATTCAGAGGGCCTGGATCAGGATAGACAGTGAGTGGCAATGTAGCATGGGGAAAAGCACCAGGTGTGGTCAGCATGGGGAGGTCAGGAAACTTGCAGTGGCAATGTAGGATATATTTCTGAAAAACATCACGGGTGGTGTGAATTGTAAGGGTTTCTAACAGGCAATTCACTAGTAGGAGTGAAAAAAACATCACGGGGTGGTGTGAATCGGAGGGGCTGAATTAGGATTGGCAGTGAGTGGCAATGTAGGATGGAGAAAAGCACCACGGGGTGGTCAGCATGCGGAGGTCAGAAAACATGCAGTGGCAATGTAGGATAGGTTTCTGAAAAACAACGCGGGTGGTGCACATTGTATAGGTTTCTAACAGTCCATTCTGTAGTAGGAGTGAGAAATACATCATGGTATGGTGTGAATCAGAGAGCCTGAATCAGGATAGACAGTGAGTGGTAATGTAGCATGGAGAAAAGCACCAGGGGTCGTCAGCAATTGAGGTCAGGAAACATGCAGGGGCAATGTAGGATAGGTTTCTGAAAAAATCGTGTGGTGGTGCGCTTTGAAATGGTTTCTAACAGGCCATTAACTAGTAGGAGTGAGAAAAACATCACAGGGTGGTGTGAATCAGAGGCCCTGAATTAGGATAAGCAGTGAGTGGCAATGTAGGATGGAGAAAAGCACCACGGGGTGGTCAGCATGGGGAGGTCAGGAAACATGCAGTGTAGGATAGGTATCTGAAAAACAATGCGGGTGGTGCACATTGTAAGGGTTTCTAACAGGCCATTCACTAGTAGGAGTGAGAAAAACAACACGGGGTGGTGTGAATCAGAGGGCCTGCATTAGGATAGGCAGTGAGGGGCAATGTAGGTTGGAGAAAAGCACCACGGGGTGGTCAGGATGGGGAGGTCAGGAAACATGCATTGGCTATGTAGGATAGGTATCTGAAAAATATCGTGGGTTGGTGCGCATTGTAATGGTTTCTAACAGGCCATTAACTAATAGAAGTGAGAAATACAACAGGGTGTGGTGTGAAAGGGATTGCCTGAATCAGAATAGGCAGTGAGTGGTAATGTAAAATGGAGAAACGCACCACGGGTTGGTCAGCAAGGGGAGGTCAGGAAACATGCAGTAGCAATTTAGGATAGGTTTGTGAAAAACATCGCGGGTTGGTGCACATTGTAAAGATTTCTAACAGGCCATTCACTAGCAGGAATGAAAAAAAAAATCACGGCGTGGTGTGAATCGGAGGGCCTGAATTAGGATAGGCAGTGAGTGGTAATGTAAAATGGAGAAAAGCACCACGGGTTGGTCAGCAAGGGGAGGTCAGGAAACATGCAATGGCAATGTAGGTTAGGTTTCTGAAAAACATCACGGGGTGTTGAGAATTGTAAGGGTTTCTAACAGGCCTTTCATTAGTAGGAGTGAGAAAAACGTCACGGGGTGGTGTGAATCGGACGGCCTTAATTACGATTGGCAATGCATGGCAATGTAGGATGGAGAAAAGCACCAAGGGGTGGTCAGCATAGGGAGGTCAGAAAACATGCAGTGGCAATGTGGGATAGGTTTCTGAAAAACAATGCGGGTGGTGCGAATTGTAAGGGTTTCTAACAGGCCATTCACTAGTAGAAGTGAGAAAAACATCACGGTTTTGTGTGAATCAGAGTGCATGAATCAGGATAGGCAGTGAGTGGCAATGTAGGATGGAGAAAAGCACCATGTGGTGGTCAGGATGGAGAGGTCAGGAAACATGCAGTGTTAATGCAGGAGAGGTTTCTGAAAAACATCACGGGGTAGTGCATATTGTAACGGTTTCTAACAGGCCATTCACTAGTAGGAGTGAGAAATACATCAAAGTGTGGTGTGAATCAGAGGGCCTGAATAAGGATTGCCAGTGAGTGGCAATTTAGCATGGGGAAAAGCACCAGGTGTGGTCAGCATGGGGAGGTCAGGAAACATGCAGCGGCAATGTTTGATAGGTTTCTGAAACACATCGCGTGGTGCGGCACATTGTAAGTGTTTCTAACAGGCCATTCACTAGTAGGAGTGAGAAAAACATCACGGGTTGGTGTGAATCGAAGGGCCTGAATCAGGATAGGCAGTGAGTGGCAATGTAGCATGGAGAAAAGCACCACGGGGTGGTCAGGATGGGGAGGTCAGGAAACATGCAGTGGCTATGTAGGATAGGTATCTGGAAAACATCGTGGGGTGGTGCGCATTGTAATGGTTTCTAACAGGCCATTAACTAATAGGAATGAGAAATACAACATGGTGTGGTGTGAATGGGAGGGCCTCAGTCAGGATAGCAGTGAGTGGTAATGTAAAATGGAGAAAAGCACCACGGGTTGGTCAGCATGTGGAGGTCAGGAAACATGCAGTAGCAATTTAGGATAGGTTTGTGAAAAACATCGTGGGTTGATGCGCATTGTAAGAATTTCTAACAGGCCATTCACTAGCAGGAGTGAGAAAAAATCAACGGTGTGGTGTGAATCGGAGGGCCTGAATCAGGATAGGTAGTGAGTGGTAATGTAAAATGGAGAAAAGCACCACGGGTTGGTAAGCAAAGGGAGGTCAGGAACCATGCAATGGCAATGTAGGTTAGGTTTCTGAAAAACATCACGGGGTGTTGAGAATTGTAAGGGTTTCTAACAGGCCTTTCACTAGTAGGAGTGAAAAAAACATCACGCGGTGGTGTGAATCGGAGGGCCTGAATTAGGATTGGCAGTGAGTGGCAATGTAGGATGGAGAAAAGTACCACGGGGTGGTGAGCATGGGGAGGTCAGAAAACATGCAGTGGCAATGTAGGATAGGTTTCTGAAAAACAACGCGGGTGGTGCGCATTGTAAGGGTTTCTAACAGGCCATTCACTAGTAGGAGTGAGAAAAACATCAAGGGGTGGTGTGAATCAGAGGGCCTGAATCAAGATAGGCAGTGAGTGGCAATGTAGGATGGAGAAAAGCACTACGGGGTGGTCAGCATGGTGGGTCAGGAAACATACAGTGGCAATGTAGGATAGGTTTCTGAAAAACAATGGGGGTGGTGCGCATTGCAAGAGTTTCTAAAAGGCCATTCATTGGTAGGAGTGAGAAAAACATCACGGCGTGGTGTGAATCCGAGGGCCTGAATCATGATAGGCAGTGAGTGCCAATGTAGGATGGAGAAAAGCACCACGGATTGGTCAGAATGGGGAGGTCAGGAAACTTGCAGTGGCAATGTAGGATAGGTTTCTGAAAAACATCTTGGGGTGGTGGGTATTGTAAGGCTTTCTTAAAGGCGCTACACTTGTAGGAGTGAGAAAAACATCAGGTGTGGTGTGAATCGGAGGGCCGGAATTAGGATAGGATCTTAGTAGGAAATGTAGGATGGAGAAAATCAACTTGGGGTGGTCATGATGGGGAGCTCAGGAAACATGCAGTGGCAATGTAGGATAGGTTTCTGAAAAACATCGCGGGGTGGTGCCCATTGTAAGGGTTTCTAACAGGATATTCACTAGTAGGAGTGTGAAAAACATCACAGGCTGGTGTGAGTTGGAGGGCCTGAATTAGGATAGGCAGTGAGTGGCAATGTAAATTGGAGAAAAGCACCACGGGTTGGTCAGCATGGGGAGGTCAGGAAACATGCAGTAGCAATTTAGGATACGTTTGTGAAAAACATCGCAGGTTGGTGCGCATTGTAAGGATTTCTAACAGGCCATTCACTAGCAGGAATGAGAAAAATATCACGGCGTGGTGTGAATCGGAGGTCCTCAATTAGGATAGCCAGTGAGTGGTATTGTATAATGGAGAAAAGCACCACGGGTTGGTCAGCATGCGGAGGTCAAGAAACATGCAGTGGTAACGTAGGATAGGTTTCTGAAAAACATCGCGGTGTGGTGAGAATTGTAAGGGTTTCTAACTGGCCATTCACCAGTAGGAGTGAGAAAAACATCACGGGGTGGTGTGAATCGGAAGGCCTGAATTAGGATAGGCGGTGAGTGGCAATGTAGGATGGAGAAAAGCACCACCGGGTGGTCAGCATGGGGAGGTCAGGAAACATGCAGTGTAGCATAGGTATCTGAAAAACAACGCGGGCGGTGCACATTATAAGGTTTTCTAACAGGCCATTCACTAGTAGGAGTGAGAAAAACATCACAGGGTGGTGTGAATTGGAGGGCCTGAATCAGGATAGGCAGTGAGTGGCAATGTAGGATGGAGAAAAGCACCACGGGTGGTCTGGAAGGGGAGGTCAGGAAACATGCAGTGGCTATGTAGGATAGGTATCTGAAAAATATCGCGGGGTGGTGCGCATTGTGAGGGTTTCTAACAGGCCATTCACTAGCAGGAGTGAGAAAAAATCAACGGTGTGGTGTGAATCGGAGAGCCTGAATCAGGTTAGGCAGTGAGTGGTAATGTAAATTGGAGAAAAGCACCACGGGTTGTTCAGGAAGGGGAGGTCAGAAAATATGCAATGGCAATGTAGGTTAGGTTTCTGAAAAACATCACGGGGTGTTGAGAATTGTAAGGGTTTCTAACAGGCCATTCACTAGTAGTAGTGAAAACAACATCACGGATTGGTGTGAATCGGAGGGCCTGAATTAGGATTGGCAGTTAGTGGCAATGTAGGATTGAGAAAAGCACCACGAGGTGGTCAGCAAAGGGAGGTCAGAAAACATGCAGAGGCAATATAGGATAGGTTTCTGAAAAACAACGCGGGTGGTGCGCATTATAAGGGTTTCTAACAGGCCATTCACTAGTAGGAGTGAGAAAAACATCACGGGGTGGTGTGAATCAGAGGGCCTGAATCAGGATAGGCAGTGAGTGGCAATGTAGGATGGAGAAAAGCACCATGTGGTGGTCAGGATGGAGAGGTCAGGAAACATGCAGTGGCACTGTAGGAGAGGTTTCTGAAAAATAATGCGGGTGGTGCGCATTGTAAAGGTTTTAAAAGGCCATTCATTGGTAGGAGTGAGAAAAACATCATGGCGTGGTGTGAATCCGAGGGCCTGAATCATGAAAGGCAGTGAGTGCCAATGTAGGACGGAGAAAAGCACCACGGGGTGTTCAGAATGTGGAGGTCAGGAAACTTGCAGTGGAAATGTAGGATAGGTTTCTGAAAAACATATTGGGGTGGTGTGCATTGTAAGGCTTTCTTAAAGGCCCTTCACTTGTAGGAGTGAGAAAAACATCAGGGGTGGTGTGAATCAGAGGGCCGGAATTAGGATAGGAAGTGAGTGGCAATGTAGGATGGAGAAAAGCACCTTGGGGTGGTCATGATGGGGAGGTCAGGAAACATGCAGTGGCAATGTAAGATAGGTTTCTGAAAAACATCGCGGTGTGGTGAGAATTGTAAGGGTTTCTAACAGGCCATTCACTAGTAGGAGTGAGAAAAACATCACGGGGTGGTGTGAATCGGAGGGCCTGAATTAGGATAGGCAGTGAGTGGCAATGTAGGATGGAGAAAAGTACCACAGTGTAGTCAGCACGGGGTGGTTAGGAAACATACAGTGTAGGATAGGTATCTGAAAAACAACGCGGGCGGTGCACATTGTAAGGCTTTCTAACAGGCCATTCACTAGTAGATGTGAGAAAAACATCACGCGGTGGTGTGAATCGGAGGGCCTGAATCAGGATAGGCAGTGAGTGGCAAGGTAGCATGGAGAAAAGCACCACGGGGTGGTCAGGATGGGGAGGTCAGGAAACATGCAGGGGCAATGTAGGATAAGTTTCTGAAAAACATTGCGGGGTGGTGCGCATTGTACGGGTTTCTAACAGGACATTCACTAGTACGAGTGTGAAAAACATCATGGGCTGGTGTGAGTCGGAGTGCCTGAATTAGGATAGGCAGTGAGTGTCAATGTAGGATGGAGAAAAGCACCATGGGTTTGTCAGCATGGTGAGGTAAGGAAACATGCAGTGGCAATTTAGGATAGGTTTGTGAAAAACATCGCAGGTTGGTGCACATTGTAAAGATTTCTAACAGACCATTCACTAGCAGGAGTGAGAAAAATATCACAGCGTGGTGTGAATCAGAGGGCCTGAATTAGGATAGGCAGTGAGTGGTAAAAGCACCACGGGTCTGTCAGCATGGGGAGGTCAGGAAACATGCATTGGCAATGTAGGATAGGTTTCTGAAAAACATCGCGGGTGGTGAGAATTGCAAGGGTTTCTAACAGGCCATTCACTAGTAGGAGTGAGAAAAACATCACGGGGTGGTGTGAATCAGAGGGCCTGAATTAGGATAGGCAGTGAGTGGCAATGTAGGATGGAGAAAAGCACCACGGGGTGGTCAGCAAGGGGAGGTCCGGAGACATGCAGTGGCAATGTAGGATAGGTATCTGAAAAACAACGCGGGTGGTGTGCATTGTAAGGGTTTCTAACAGACCATTCATTAGTAGGAGTGAGAAAAACATCACGGGATGGTGTGAATCGGAGGGCCTGAATCAGGATAGGCAGTGACTGGCAATGTAGGATGGAGAAAACCACGAAGGGGTGGTCAGTATGGGGAGGTCAGGAAACATGCAGTGGCAATGTAGGATAGGTTTCTGAAAAAAATCGGGTGGTGGTACGCATTGAAAAGCTTTCTAACAGGCCATTCACTAGTAGCAGTGAGAAAATCATCACTGGTTGGTGTGTATCGGAAGGCCTGAATCAGGATAGGCTGTGAGTGGCAATGTAAAACTGAGAAAAGCACCTCGGGATGATCAGCATGGGGAAGTCAGGAAACATGCAATGGCAATGTAGGATAGGTTTCTAATAAACATCGCAGGGTGGTGCACATTGTGATGTTTCTACCAGGAAATTTACTAGTAGGACTGAGAAAAACATCACGGGGTGGTGTGAATCAGAGGGCCTAAATCAGGATAGCAGTGTGTGGTAATGTAGGATGGAGTAAAGCACCACGGGGTGGTCAGGATGGGGAGGTCACGAAACATGCAGTGACAATGTAGGATAGGTTTCTGAAAAACATCGTGGGGTGGTCCTCATTGTAAGGGTTTCTAGCAGGCCATTAACTAGTAGGAGTGAGAAATACATCATGGTGTGGTGTGAATCAGAGGGTCTGATTCAGGATAGGCAGTGAGTGTTAATATAAAATGGAGAAAAGCACCACGGGTTGGTCAGCATGGGGAAGTCAGGAAACATGCAGTGGCATTGTAGGATAGGTTTCTGAAAAACATCACAGGGTGGTGCTCATTGTAAGGGTTTCTAACAGGCCATTCACTAGTTGGAGTTTGAAAAATATCACGGGGTGGTGTTAACCTGAGTGCCTGAATTAAGAAAGGCAGTGAGTGGCAATGTAAAATGGAGAAAAGTACAACAGGTTGGTCAACATGGCGAGATTCGAAACATGCAGTAGCAATGTAGGATAGGTTTCTGAAAAACATCGCGGGGTTTTGCGCATTGTAAAGGTTTTAGCAGGCCATTCACTAGTAGGAGTGAGAAAATAATCATGGGGTGGTGTGAATCAGATGTTCTGAATTAGGATAGACAGTGAGTGGCAATTTAGGATGGAGAAACGCACCAAGGTGTGGTCAGCATGTGGAGGTCATGACCCATGCATAGGCAATGTAGGATAGGTTTATGAAAAACATCGCCAGGTGGTGCGCATTGTAAGGGTTTCTAACATTCAATTCACTAGTAGGAGTGAGAAAAATATCACGGCGTAGTGTGAATCGGAGGGCCTGAATCAGGATAGGCAGTGAGTGGCAATGTAGGATGGAGAAAAGCACCACGGTATGGTCATCATGGGGAGGTCAGGAAACTTGCAGTGGCAATGTAGGATAGTTTTCTGAAAAACATCGTGGGTTGGTGCGCATTTTAAATGTTTCTAACAGGCCATTAACTAGTAGGAGTGAAAAAAACATCACGGCGTGGTGTGAATTCGAGGGCCTGAATGAGGATAGGCAGTGAGGGGCAATGTAAAATAGAAAAAAGCACCAAGAGGTGGTCAACATGGGTAGGTCAGGAAACATGCAGTGGCAATGTAGAATAGGTTTCTTACACACATCGCGGGGAGGTGCGCATTGTAAGTGTTTCTAACAGGCCATTCACTAGTAGGAGTGAGAATAACAACACGGGGTGGTGTGAATAGGAGGGCCTGAATTCGGATAGGCAGTGAGTGGCAATGTAGAATGGAGAAAAGCACCAAGGAGTGGTTAGCATTTTGAGGTCAGGAAACATGCGGTGGCAATGTAGGATATGTTTATGAAAAACATCTCGGGGTGGTGCGCATTGTAAGGGTTTCTAACAGGCCATTCACTAGTAGGAGTGAGAACAACATCACGGAGTGGTGTGAATCGGAGGGCCTAAAATAGGAAAGGCATTGAGTAGCAATGTAGGAAGGAGAAAAGCAACACTGGGTGGTCAGCATGAGGAGGTCAGGAAACATGCAGTGGCAATGTAGGATAAGTTTCTGAAATACATCGCCTGGTGGTGCATAGTAAGGCTTTCTAACAGGCAGTTCAATAGTATTAGTGAGAAAAACATTAAGGGGTGGTGTGAATCGGAGGGCCTGAATTAGGATAGGCAGTGAGTGACAATGTAAATTAGAGAAAAGCACCACGGTATGGTCAGCATGGGGAGGTCAGGAAACATGCAGTGGCAATGTAGGATAGGTTTCTGAAAAACATCGTGGGGTGGTGCGCATTGTAAGGGTTTCTAACAGGCCATTCCCTAGTAGGAGTGGGAACTACATCACAGGGTGGTGTGAATCGGAAGACCTGAATCAGGATAGGCAGTGAGTGACAATGTAGGATGGAGAAAAGCACCACGGGGTGATCAGGATGGGGAGGTCAGGAAACATGCAGTGGCAATGTAGGATAGGTTTCTGAAAAACATTGCGGGGTGGTGCGCATTGTAAAGATTTCTAACAAGCCATTCACAAGTAGGAGTCAGAAAAACATCACGGGGTGGTGTGAATCGGAGGGACTGAATTAGGATAGTCTGTGAGTGGCAATGTAGGATGGAGAAAACACCACGGGTTTGTCAGCATGGGGAGGCAAGGAAACATGCCGTGGCAATGTCGAATATGTTTCTGATAAACATCGCTGGGTGGTACGCATTGTAAGGGTTTCTAACACGCCGTTCACTAGTAGGAGTGAGAACAACATCAGTGGGTGGTGTGAATCGGAGGGCCTCATTTAGGATAGGCATTTAGTGGCAATGTAGGATGGAGAAAAGCACCACAGGGTGGTCAGCATGGGGAGGTGAGGAAACATGCAGTGGTAATGTAGGATAGGTTTCTGAAAAACATCGCGGGTGGTGCGCATTGTAACCCTTTCTAACAGGCCATTCACTAGTAGGAGTGAGAAAAACATTACAGGGTGGTGTGAATCGGAGGGCCTGAATCAGGGTAGGCCTTGAGTGGCAATGTAGTATGGAGAAAAGCTCCACGGGGTGGTCAGGATGGAGAGTTCAGGAAACATGCAGTGGCAATGTAGGATAGGTTTCTGAAAAAAATAGTGGGGAAGTGCGCATTGTAAGGGTTTCTAACAGGCCATTCAGTAGTAGGAGTTAGAAATACATCATTGTGTGGTGTGAATCGGAGGGCATGAATCAAGATAGACAGTGAGGGGCAATGTAGGATGGAGAAAAGCACCATGGGTTGGTGAGCATGGTGAGGTCAGGAAAAATGCATTGGCAATGTAGGATAGGTTTTTGAAAAAAAAACAGCGCGGTGGTGCGCATTGTAAGGGTTTCTAACAGGCCATTCAATAGTAGGAGTGTGAAATACATCATGGTGTGGTGTGAATCGGAGGACCTGAATCAAGATAGACAGTGAGTGGAAATGTAGGATGGAGAAAAGCATCACGGGTTGGTGAGCATGGGGAGGTCAGGAAGCATGCAATGGCAATGTAGGATAGGTTTCTGAAAAACATCGCGCGGTGGTGTGCATTGTATGGTTTTGTAGCAGGCCATTCACTAGTAGGGGTGAGAAAAACATCACGGGTTGGTGTGAATCGGAGGGCCTGAATTAGAATAGGCAGTGAGTGGCAATGTAGGATGGAGGAAAGCACCACGGTGTGGTCGGCATGGGGAGGTCAGGAAACATGCAGTGGCAATGTAGGATAGGTTTCTGAAAAACATCGCAGGGTGCTGCGCGTTGTAAGTGTTACTTACAGGCCTTTAACTAGTAGGAGTGAGAAATACATCACGGGGTGGTGTGAATCGGAAGCCCTGAATCAGGATGGTCAGTGAGTGGCAATGTAGGATGGAGAAAAGCACCACGGGTTGGTGAGCATGGGGAGGTCAGGAAACATGCAGTGGCAATGTAGGATAGGTTTCTGAAAAACATCGCGGGGTGGTGCGCATTGTAAGGGTTTGTAGCAGGCCATTCACTGGTAGGAGTGAGAAAAACATCACGGGGTGGTATTAAACAGGGGGCCTGAATCATAATAGGCAGTGAGTGGCAATGCATAATAGAGAAAAGCACCACGGCGTGGTCAGCCAGGAGATGTCAGGAAACATGCATTGGCAATGTAGGATAGGTTTCTGAAAAACATCGTGGGGTTGTGTGCATTGTAAGGCTTTCTAACAAGCCATTGACAAGTAGGAGAGAAAAAAACATCACGGAGTGGTTTGAATCGGAGGGCCTGAATTAGGAAAGGCAGTGAGTGGCAATGTAGGATGGAGAAAAACACCACGGTATGGTCAGCATGGGGAGGTCAGGAAACATGCAGTGACAATGTAGGATAGGTTTCTGAAAAAAAAAGCGGGGTGGCACGCATTGTATGGCTTTCTAACAGGCCATTAACTAGTAGGAGTGAGAAAAACATCACGGGGTGGTGTTAATCGGAGGGCCTGATTTAGGATAGGAAGTGAGTAGCAATGTAGGATGGAGAAAAGCACCACGGGGTGGTCAGCATGGGGAGGTCAGGAAACATGCAGTGGCAATGTAGAATAGTTTTCTGAAAAACATCACGGGCTGGTGCGCATTGTAAGGGTTTCTAATAGGCCATTCACAAGTAGGAGTGAGAAAAACATCACGGGGTGGTGTGAACCAGATGTTCTGAATTAGGATAGGCAGTGAGTGGCAATGTAGGATGGAGAAAAGCACAACGGGGTGGTCAGCATGGAGAGGTCAGGAAACATGCTGTGTCAATGTAGGATAGGTTTCTGAAAAACATCGCCAGGTGGTGCGCATTGTAAGGGTTTCTAACAGGATATTCACTAGTAGGAATGAGAAAAACATCACGGGGTGCTGTGAATCAGAGGGCCTGAATTAGGATAGGCAGTGAGTGGCAATGAAGAATGGAGAATACCACCACGGGTTGGTCAACATGGGGAGGTCAGGAAACATGCAGTGGCAATGTAGGATAGGTTTCTGAAAAACATCGCGGGGTGGTGCTTCGTAAGTATTTCTAACAAGCCATTGACAAATAGGAGAGAAAAAAACTTCACGGAGTGGTGTGAATTGGAGGGCCTGAATTAGGAAAGGCTGTGAGTGGCAATGTAGGATGGAGAAAAGCACCACGGGTTTGTCAGCATGGGGAGGCAAGGAAACATGCAGTGGCAATGTAGAATAGGTTTCGGATAAACATCACTGGGTGGTGCGCATTGTAAGGCTTTCTAACAGGCCATTCACTGGTAGGAGTGAGATCAACATCACGGGGAGGTGTGAATCGAAGGGCCTGATTTAGGATAGGCAGTGAGTGGCAATGTAGGATGGAGAAAGGCACCACGGGGTGGTCAGCATGCGGAGGTCAGGACCCATGCATAGGCAATGTAGGATAGGTTTATGAAAAACATCGCCAAGTGGTGCGCATTGTAAGGGTTTCTAACATTCGATTCACTAGTAGGAGTGAGAAAAATATCACGGCGTAGTGTGAATCGGAGGGCCTGAATCAGGATAGGCAGTGAGTGGCAATGTAGGATGGAGAAGAACACCACGGTATGGTCATCATGGGGAGGTCAGGAAACTTGCAGTGGCAATGTAGGATAGTTTTCTGAAAAACATCGTGGGTTGGTGTGCATTTTAAGTGTTTCTAACAGGCCATTCACTAGTAGGAGTGAAAAAAACATCACGGCGTGGTGTGAATTCGAGGGCCTGAATGAGGATAGGCAGTGAGTGGCAATGTAAAATAGAAAAAAGCACCAAGGGGTGGTCAATATGGGGAGGTCAGGAAACATGCAGTGGCAATGTAGAATAGGTTTCTTACACACGTCGCGGGGAGGTGCGCATTGTAAGGGTTTCTAACAGGCCATTCACTAGTAGGAGTGAGAATAACATCACGGGGTGGTGTGAATCGGAGGGCCTGAATTCGGATAGGCAGTGAGTGGCAATGTAGGATGGAGAAAAGCACCAAGGAGTGGTCAGCATTTTGAGGTCAGGAAACATGCGGTGGCAAAGTAGGATATGTTTATGAAAAACATCTCGGGGTGGTGCGCATTGTAAGGGTTTCTAACAGGCCATTCACTAGTAGGAGTGAGAACATCATCACGGAGTGGTGTGAATCGGAGGGCCTGAATTAGGAAAGGCATTGAGTAGCAATGTAGGAAGGAGAAAAGCAACACAGGGTGGTCAGCATGGGGAGGTCAGGAAAGATGCAGTGGCAATGTAGGATCAGTTTCTGAAATACATCGCCTGGTGGTGCGCATTGTAAGGCTTTCTAACAGGCAGTTCAATAGTATTAGTGAGAAAAACATTACGGGGTGGTGTGAATCGGAGGGCCTGAATTAGGATAAGCAGTGAGTGACAATGTAAATTAGAGAAAAGCACCTCGGTGTGGTCAGCATGGGGAGGTCCGGAAACATGCAGTGGCAATGTAGGATAGGTTTCTGAAAAACATCGCGGGTTGGTGCGCATTGTAAGGGTTTCTAACAGGCCATTCCCTAGTAGGAGTGGGAAATACATCACAGGGTGGTGTGAATCGGAAGACCTGAATCAGGATTGGCAGTGAGTGACAATGTAGGATGGAGAAAAGCACCACGGGGTGATCAGGATGGGGAGGTCAGGAAACATGCAGTGGCAATGTAGGATAGGTTTCTGAAAAACATTGCGCGGTGGTGCGCATTGTAAGGATTTCTAACAAGCCATTCACAAGTAGGAGTGAGAAAAACATCACGGGGTGGTGTGAATCGGAGGGACTGAATTAGGATAGTCTGTGAGTTTCAATGTAGGATGGAGAAAAGCACCACAGGGTGGTCAGCATGGGGAGGTGAGGAAACATGCAGTGGCAATGTAGGATAGGTTTCTGAAAAACATCGCGGGTGGTGCGCATTGTAAACATTTCTAACAGGCCATGCACTAGTAGGAGTGAGAAAAACATCACAGGGTGGTGTGAATCGGAGTGCCTGAATCAGGGTAGGCCTTGAGTGGCAATGTAGGATCCAGAAAAGCTCCACGGGGTGGTCAGGATGGAGATGTCAGGAAACATGCAGTGGCAATTTAGGATAGGTTTCTGAAAAAAATAGTGGGGAAGTGCGCATTGTAAGGGTTTCTAACAGGCCATTCAGTAGTAGGAGTTAGAAATACATCATGGTGTGGTGTGAATCGGAGGGCATGAATCAAGATAGACAGTGAGGGGCAATGTAGGATGGAGAAAAGCACCATGGGTTAGTGAGCATGATGAGATCAGAAAAAATGCATTGGCAATGTAGGATAGGTTTTTGAAAAAAAAAAAGCGCGGTGGTGCGCATTGTAAGGGTTTCTAACAGGCCATTCACTAGCAGGAGTGAGAAAAACATAACGGGGTGGTGTGAATCGGAGAGCCTGAATCAGGTTACGCAGTGAGTGGCAATGTAGAATGGAGAAAAGCACCACAGCGTGGTCAGGTTGGAGAGGTCAGGAAACATGCAGTGGCAATGTAGGATAGGTTTCTCAAAAACTTCGCGGGGTGGTCCGCATTGTAAGGGTTTCTAACAGGCCATTCACTGGTAGGAGAGAGAAAAACATCACCGGTTGGTATTAAACAGGGGGCCTGAATCATAATAGGCAGTGAGTGGCAATGCATAATAGAGAAAAGCACCACGGGGTGGTCAGCCAGGAGATGTCAGGAAACATGCAATGGCAATGTGGGATAGGTTTCTGAAAAACATCGTGGGGTTGTGCGCATTGTAAGGCTTTCTAACAAGCCATTGACAAGTAGGAGAGAAAAAAACATCACGGAGTGGTGTGAATCGGAGGGCCTGAATTAGGAAAGGCAGTGAGAGGCAATGTTGGATGGAGAAAAGCACCACGGTGTGGTCGGCATGGGGAGGTCAGGAAACATACAGTGGCAATGTAGGATAGGTTTCTGAAAAACATCGCGGGGTGCTGCGCATTGTAAGTGTTACTTACAGGCCTTTAACTAGTAGGAGTGAGAAATACATCACGGGGTGGTGTGAATCGGAAGCCCTGAATCAGGATGGTCAGTGAGTGGCAATGTAGGATGGAGAAAAGCACCACGGGTTGGTTAGCATGGGGAGGTCAGGAAACATGCAGTGGCAATGTAGGATAGGTTTCTGAAAAACATCGCGGGGTGGTGCGCATTGTTAGGGTTTGTAGCATGCCATTCACTGGTAGGAGTGAGAAAAACATCATGGGGTGGTATTAAACAGAGGGCCTGAATCATGATAGGCAGTGAGTGGCAATGCATAATAGAGAAAAGCACCAAGGGGTGGTCAGCCTGGAGAGGTCAGGAAACATGCATTGGCAATGTAAGATAGGTTTCTGAAAAACCTCTTGGGGTTGTGCGCATTGTAAGGCTTTCTAACAAGCCATTGACAAGTAGGAGAGAAAAAAACATCACGGTGTGGTGTGAATCGGAGGACCTCAAATAGGATAGGCTGTGAGTGGCAATGTAGGATGGAGAAAAGCACCACGGGTTTGTCAGCATGGGGAGGTAGGAAACATGCAGTGGCAATGTAGAATAGGTTTCAGATAAACATCACTGGGTGGTGCTCATTGTAAGGGTTTCCAACAGCCAATTCACTAGTAGGAGTGAGAACAACATCACGGGGTGTTGTGAATCGAAGGGCCTGATTTAGGATAGGCAGTGAGTGGCAATGTAGGATGGAGAAAAGCACCACGGGGTGTTCAGCATGGGGAGGTCAGGAAACATGCAGTGGCAATGTAGGATAGGTTTCGGAAAAAAAAAAACGGGGTGGTGCGCATTGTAAGGCTTTCTAACAGGCCATTCACTAGTAGGAGTGAGAAAAACACCATGGGGTGGTGTGAATCGGAGGGCCTGAATTACGATAGGGCGTGAGGGGCCATGTATGATGGAGAAAAGCCCCACAGGGTGATCAGAATGGGGAGGTCAGGAAACATGCAGTGGCAATGTAGGATAGGTTTCTGAAAAACATCGCGGGGTGGTGCGCATTGTAAGGATTTCTAACAAGCCATTCACAAGTAGGAGTGAGAAAAACATCACGGGGTGGTGTGAATCGGAGGGACAGAATTAGTATAGTCTGTGAGTGGCAATGTAGGATGGAGAAAACACCACGGGTTTGTCAGCATGGGGAGGCAAGGAAACATGCCGTGGCAATGTCGAATAGGTTTCTGATAAACATCACTGGGTGATACGCATTGTATGGGTTTCTAACAGGCCGTTCACTAGTAGGAGTGAGAACAACATCACGAGGTGGTGTGATTCGTAGAGCCTCAATTAGGATAGGCAATTAGTGGCAATGTAGGATGGAGAAAAGCACCACAGGGTGGTCAGCATGAGGAGGTGAGGAAACATGCAGTGGCAATGTAGGATAGGTTTCTGAAAAACATCGCGGGGTTTTGCGCATTGTAAAGGTTTTAGCAGGCCATTCACTAGTAGGAGTGAGAAAATCATCACGGGGTTGTGTGCATCAGATGTTCTGAATTAGTATAGACAGTGAGTGGCAATTTAGGATGGAGAAATGCACGAAAGGGTGGTCAGCATGCGGAGGTCAGGACCCATGCATAGGCAATGTAGGATAGGTTTATGAAAAACATCGCCAAGTGGTGCGCATTGTAAAGGTTTCTAACATTCCATTCACTAGTAGGAGTGAGAAAAATATCACGGCGTAGTGTGAATCGGAGGGCCTGAATCAGGATAGGCAGTGAGTGGCAATGTAGGATGGAGAAAAGCACCACGGTATGGTCATCATGGGGAGGTCAGGAAACTTGCAGTGGCAATGTAGGATAGTTTTCAGAAAAACATCGTGGGTTGGTGCGCATTTTAAGTGTTTCTAACAGGCCATTCACTCTTAGGAGTGAAAAAAACATCACGGCGTGGTGTGAATTCGAGGGCCTGAATGAGGATAGGCAGTGAGTGGCAATGTAAAATAGAAAAAAGCACCAAGGGGTGGTCAATATGGGGAGGTCAGGAACATGCAGTGGCAATGTAGAATAGGTTTCTTACACACGTCGTGGGGAGGTGCGCATTGTAAGGGTTTCTAACAGGCCATTCACTAGTAGGAGTGAGAATAACATCACGGGGTGGTGTGAATCGGAGGGCCTGAATTCGGATAGGCAGTGAGTGGCAATGTAGGATGGAGAAAAGCACCAAGGAGTGGTCAGCATTTTGAGGTCAGGAAACATGCGGTGGCAAAGTAGGATATGTTTATGAAAAACATCTCGGGGTGGTGCGCATTGTAAGGGTTTCTAACAGGTCATTCACTAGTAGGAGTGAGAACAACATCACGGAGTGGTGTGAATCGGAGGGCCTGAATAAGGAAAGGCATTGAGTAGCAATGTAGGAAGGAGAAAAGCAACACTGGGTGGTCAGCATGGGGAGGTCAGGAAAGATGCAGTGGTAATGTAGGATAAGTTTCTGAAATACATCGCCTGGTGGTGCGCATTGTAAGGCTTTCTAACAGGCAGTTCAATAGTATTAGTGAGAAAAACATTATGGGGTGGTGTGAATCAGAGGGCCTGAATTAGGATAGGCAGTGAGTGACAATGTAAATTAGAGAAAAGCACCTAGGTGTGGTCAGCATGGGGAGTTGAGGAAACATGCAGCTGCAATGCAGGATAGGTTTCTGAAAAACCTCGCGGGGTGGTGCATATTGTAAGGGTTTCTAACAGGCCATTCCCTAGTAGGAGTGGGAAATACATCACAGGGTGGTGTGAATTCAAAGACCTGAATCAGGATTGGCAGTGAGTGACAATGTAGGATGGAGAAAAGCACCACGGGGTGATCAGGATGGGGAGGTCAGGAAACATGCAGTGGCAATGTAGGATAGGTTTCTGAAAAACATCGTGGGGTGGTGCGCATTGTAAGGGTTTGTAGCAGGCAATTCACTGGTAGGAGTGAGAAAAACATCATGTGGTGGTATTAAACAGAGGGCCTGAATCATGATAGGCAGTGAGTGGCAATGCATAATAGAGAAAAGCACCACAGGGTGGTCAGCCTGGAGAGGTCAGGAAACATGCATTGGCAATGTAGGATAGGTTTCTGAAAAACCTCTTGGGGTTGTGCGCATTGTAAGGCTTTCTAACAAGCCATTGACAAGTAGGAGAGAAAAAACATCACGGGGTGGTGTGAATCGGAGGGACTGAATTAGGATAGGCAGTGAGTGACAATGTAAAATAGAGAAAGGCACCACGGTGTGGTCATCATGGGGGGGTGAGGAAAAATGCAGTGGCAATGTAGGATAGTTTTCTGAAAAACATCGCTGGGTGGTGCTCATTGTAAGGGTTTCTAACAGGCCATTCCCTAGTAGGAGTGGGAAATACATCACAGGTTGGTGTGAATTGGAAGACCTGAATCAGGATAGGCACTGAGTGACAATGTAGGATGGAGAAAAGCACCACGGGGTGGTCAGCATAGGGAGGTCAGGACACATGCTGTGGCAGTGTAGCATAGGTTTCTGAAAAACATGTCTGGTGCTGAGAATTGTAAGGGTTTCTAACAGGCTATTCACTAGTAGGAGTGAGAAAAACATCACGGGGTGCTGTGAATCAGAGGGCCTGAATTAGGATAGGCAGTGAGTGGCAATGAAGAATGGAGAATAGCACCACGGGGTGGTCAACATGGGGAGGTCAGGAAACATGCAGTGGCAATGTAGGATAGGTTTCTGAAAAACATCGCGGGGTGGTGCGCATTGTAAGTATTTCTAACAAGCCATTGTCAAGTAGGAGAGAAAAAAACGTCACGGAGTGGTGTGAATTGGAGGGCCTGAATTAGGAAAGGCTGTGAGTGCCATTGTAGAATGGAGAAACGCACCACGGGTTTGTCAGCATGGGGAGGTCAGGAAACATGCAGTGTAGGATAGGTATCTGAAAAACATCGTGGGGTGGTGCGAATTGTAATGGTTTCTAACAGGCCATTAACCAATAGGAGTGAGAAATACAACATTGTGTGGTGTGAATGGGAGGGCCTGAGTCAGGATAGGCAGTGAGTGGTAATGTAAAATGGAGAAAAGGACCACTGGTTTGTCAGCATGGGGAGATCCGGAAACATGAAGTGGCAATGTAGGATAGGTTTCTGAAAAATATCGCGGGGTGGTGCGCATTGTAAGGCTTTCTAACAGGCCATTCACTAGTAGGAGTGAGAACAACATCACGGGGAGGTGTAAATCGAAGGGCCTGATTTAGGATAGGCAGTGAGTGGAAATGTAGGATGGAGAAAAGCACCACGGGGTGGTCAGTATGCGGAGGTCAGGAAACATGCAGTGGCAATGTAGGATAGGTTTCTGAAAAAATAAATGGGGTGGTGCGCATTGTAAGGCTTTCTAACAGGCCATTCACTAGTAGGAGTGAGAAAAACATCACGGGGTGGTGTGAATCGGAGGGACAGAATTAGTATAGTCTGTGAGTGGCAATGTAGGATGGAGAAAATACCACGGGTTTGTCAGCATGTGGAGGCAAGGAAACATGCCGTGGCAATGTCGAATAGGTTTCTGATAAACATCGCTGGGTGGTACGCATTGTATGGGTTTCTAACAGGCCGTTCACTAGTAGGAATGAGAACAACATCACGAGGTGGTGTGAATCGGAGAGCCTCAATTAGGATAGGCAATTAGTGGCAATGTAGGATGGAGAAAAGCACCACAGGGTGGTCAGCATGGGGAGGTGAGGAAACATGCAGTGGCAATGTAGGATAGGTTTCAGAAAAACATCGCGGGGTTTTGCGCATTGTAAGGTTTTAGCAGGCCATTCACTAGTAGGAGTGAGAAAATCATCACGGGGTTGTGTGCATCAGATGTTCTGAATTAGGATAGACAGTGATTGGCAATTTAGGATGGAGAAATGCACGAAGGGGTGGTCAGCATGCGGAGGTCAGGACCCATGCATAGGCAATGTAGGATAGGTTTATGAAAAACATCGCCAGGTGGTGCGCATTGTAAGGATTTCTAACATTCCTTTCACTAGTAGGAGTGAGAAAAATATCACGGCGTAGTGTGAATCGGAGGGCCTGAATCAGGATAGGCAGTGAGTGGCAATGTAGGATGGAGAAAAGCACCATGGTATGGTCATCATGGGGAGGTCAGGAAACTTGCAGTGGCAATGTAGGATAGTTTTCTGAAAAACATCGAGGGTTGGTGCACATTGTAAGGGTTTCTAACAGGCCATTCACTCTTAGGAGTGAAAAAAACATCACGGCGTGGTGTGAATTCGAGGGCCTGAATGAGGATAGGCAGTGAGTGGCAATGTAAAATAGAAAAAAGCACCAAGGGGTGGTCAATATGGGGAGGTCAGGAAACATGCAGTGGCAATGTAGAATAGGTTTCTTACACACGTCGCGGGGAGGTGCGCATTGTAAGGGTTTCTAACAGGCCATTCACTAGTAGGAGTGAGAATAACATCACGGGGTGGTGTGAATCGGAGGGCCTGAATTCGGATAGGCAGTGAGTGGCAATGTAGGATGGAGAAAAGCACCAAGGAGTGGTCAGCATTTTGAGGTCAGGAAACATGCGGTGGCAAAGTAGGATATGTTTATGAAAAACATCTCGGGGTGGTGCGCATTGTAAGGGTTTCTAACAGGCCATTCACTAGTAGGAGTGAGAACAACATCACGGAGTGGTGTGAATCGGAGGGCCTGAATAAGGAAAGGCATTGAGTAGCAATGTAGGAAGGAGAAAAGCAACACTGGGTGGTCAGCATGGGGAGGTCAGGAAAGATGCAGTGGCAATGTAGGATCAGTTTCTGAAATACATCGCCTGGTGGTGCGCATTGTAAGGCTTTCTAACAGGCAGTTCAATAGTATTAGTGAGAAAAACATTATGGGGTGGTGTGAATCGGAGGGCCTGAATTAGAATAGGCAGTGAGTGACAATGTAAATTAGAGAAAAGCACCTAGGTGTGGTCAGCATGGGGAGGTGAGGAAACATGCAGTGGCAATGCAGGATAGGTTTCTGAAAAACATCGCGGGGTGGTGCGTATTGTAAGGGTTTCTAACAGGCCATTCCCTAGTAGGAGTGGGAAATACATCACAGGGTGGTGTGAATTGGAAGACCTGAATCAGGATTGGCAGTGAGTGACAATGTAGGATGGAGAAAAGCACCACGGGGTGATCAGGATGGGGAGGTCAGGAAACATGCAGTGGCAATGTAGGATAGGTTTCTGAAAAACATCGTGGGGTTGTGCGCATTGTAAGGCTTTCTAACAAGCCATTGACAAGTAGGAGAGAAAAAAACATCACGGAGTGGTGTGAATCGGAGGGCCTGAATTAGGAAAGGCAGTGAGTGGCAATGTAGGATGGAGAAAAGCACCAAGAATTGGTAAGCATGGGGAGGTCAGGAAACATGCAGTGACAATGTAGGATAGGTTTCTGAAAAAAAAAAAAAAGCGGGTGGCACGCATTGTATGGCTTTCTAACAGGCCATTCACTAGTAGGAGTGAGAAAAACATAACGGGTGGTGTTAATCGGAGGGCCTGATTTAGGATAATAAGAGAGTAGCAATGTAGGATGGAGAAAAGCACCACGGGGTGGTCAGCATGGGAGGTCAGGAAACATGCAGTGGCAATGTAGGATAGGTTTCTGAAAAACATCGCCAGGTCGTGAGCATTGTAAGGGTTTCTAACAGGCCATTCATTAGTAGGAGTGAGAAAAACATCATGGGTTTGTGTGAATCGGAGGGCCTGAATTAGGATAGGCCGTGAGGGGCCATGTATGATGGAGAAAAGCCCCACGGGGTGATCAGGAAGGGGAGGTCAGGAAACATTCAGTGGCAATGTAGGATAGGTTTCTGAAAAACATCGCGGGGTGGTGCGCATTGTAAGGATTTCTAACAAGCCATTCACAAGTAGAAATGAGAAAAACATCACAGGGCGGTGTGAATCGGAGGGACTGAATTAGTATAGTCTGTGAGTGGCAATGTAGGATGGAGAAAACACCACGGGTTTGTCAGCATGGGGAGGCAAGGAAACATGCCGTGTCAATGTCGAAAAGTTTCTGATAAACATCGCCGGGTGGTACGAATTGTATGGGTTTCTAACAGGCCGTTCACTAGTAGGAGTGAGAACAACATCACGAGGTGGTGTGAATCGGAGGGCCTCAATTAGGATAGGCATTTAGTGGCAATGTAGGATGGAGAAAAGCACCACAGGGTGGTCAGCATGGGGAGGTGAGGAAACATGCAGTGGCAATGTAGGATAGGTTTCTGAAAAACATCGCGGGGTTTTGTGCATTGTAAAGGTTTTAGCAGGCCATTCACTAGTAGGAGTGAGAAAATCATCATGGGGTGGTGTGAATCAGATGTTCTGAATTAGGATAGACAGTGAGTGGCAATTTAGGATGGAGAAATGCACGAAGGGGTGGTCAGCATGCGGAGGTCAGGACCCATGCATAGGCAATGTAGGATAGGTTTATGAAAAACATCGCCAGGTGGTGCGCATTGTAAGGGTTTCTAACATTCCATTCACTAGTAGGAGTGAGAAAAATATCACGGCGTAGTGTGAATCGGAGGGCCTGAATCAGGATAGGCAGTGAGTGGCAATGTAGGATGGAGAAAAGCACCACGGTATGGTCATCATGGGGAGGTCAGGAAACTTGCAGTGGCAATGTAGGATAGTTTTCTGAAAAACATCGTGGGTTGGTGCGCATTTTAAGTTTTTCTAACAGGCCATTCACTTGTAGGAGTGAAAAAAACATCACGGCGTGGTGTGAATTCGAGGGCCTGAATGAGCATAGGCAGTGAGTGGCAATGTAAAATAGAAAAAAGCACCAAGGGGTGGTCAATATGGGGAGGTCAGGAAACATGCAGTGGCAATGTAGAATAGGTATCTTACACACGTCGCGGGGAGGTGTGCATTGTAAGGGTTTCTAACAGGCCATTCACTAGTAGGAGTGAGAATAACTTCACGGGGTGGTGTGAATCGGAGGGCCTGAATTCGGATAGGCAGTGAGTGGCAATGTAGGATGGAGAAAAGCATCAAGGAGTGGTCAGCATTTTGAGGTCAGGAAACATGCGGTGGCAATGTAGGATATGTTTATGAAAAATATCTCGGGGTGGTGCGCATTGTAAGGGTTTCTAACAGGCCATTCACTAGTAGGAGTGAGAACAACATCACGGAGTGGTGTGAATCGGAAGGCCTGAATTAGGAAAGGCATTGAGTAGCAATGTAGGAAGGAGAAAAGCAACACTGGGTGGTCAGCATGGGGAGGTCAGGAAAGATGCGGTGGCAATGTAGGATAAGTTTCTGAAATACATCGCCTGGTGGTGCGCATTGTAAGGCTAACAGGCAGTTCAATAGTATTAGTGAGAAAAACATTACGGGGTGGTGTAAATCGGACGGCCTGAATTAGGATAGGCAGTGAGTGACAATGTAAATTAGAGAAAAGCACCTAGGTGTGGTCAGCATGGGGAGGTGAGGAAACATGCAGTGGCAATGCAGGATAGGTTTCTGAAAAACATCGCGGGGTGGTGCGTATTGTAAGGGTTTCTAACAGGCCATTCCCTAGTAGGAGTGGGAAATACATCACAGGGTGGTGTGAATTGGAAGACCTGAATCAGGATTGGCAGTGAGTGACAATGTAGGATGGAGAAAAGCACCACGGGGTGATCAGGATGGGGAGGTCAGGAAACATGCAGTGGCAATGTAGGATAGGTTTCTGAAAAACATCGTGGGGTTGTGCGCATTGTAAGGCTTTCTAACAAGCCATTGACAAGTAGGAGAGAAAAAAACATCACGGAGTGGTGTGATTCGGAGGGCCTGAATTAGGAAAGGCAGTGAGTGGCAATGTAGGATGGAGAAAAGCACCAGGAATTGGTAAGCATGGGGAGGTCAGGAAACATGCAGTGACAATGTAGGATAGGTTTCTGAAAAAAAAAAAAAAGCGGGTGGCACGCATTGTATGGCTTTCTAACAGGCCATTCACTAGTAGGAGTGAGAAAAACATAACGGGTGGTGTTAATCGGAGGGCCTGATTTAGGATAGTAAGAGAGTAGCAATGTAGGATGGAGAAAAGCACCACGGGGTGGTCAGCATGGGAGGTCAGGAAACATGCAGTGGCAATGTAGGATAGGTTTCTGAAAAACATCGCCAGGTCGTGAGCATTGTAAGGGTTTCTAACAGGCCATTCATTAGTAGGAGTGAGAAAAACATCATGGGTTTGTGTGAATCGGAGGGCCTGAATTAGGATAGGCCGTGAGGGGCCATGTATGATGGAGAAAAGCCCCACGGGGTGATCAGGAAGGGGAGGTCAGGAAACATTCAGTGGCAATGTAGGATAGGTTTCTGAAAAACATCGCGGGGTGGTGCGCATTGTAAGGATTTCTAACAAGCCATTCACAAGTAGGAATGAGAAAAGCATCACAGGGCGGTGTGAATCGGAGGGACTGAATTAGTATAGTCTGTGAGTGGCAATGTAGGATGGAGAAAACACCACGGGTTTGTCAGCATGGGGAGGCAAGGAAACATGCCGTGTCAATGTCGAAAAGTTTCTGATAAACATCGCTGGGTGGTACGAATTGTATGGGTTTCTAACAGGCCGTTCACTAGTAGGAGTGAGAACAACATCACGAGGTGGTGTGAATCGGAGGGCCTCAATTAGGATAGGCATTTAGTGGCAATGTAGGATGGAGAAAAGCACCACAGGGTGGTCAGCATGGGGAGGTGAGGAAACATGCAGTGGCAATGTAGGATAGGTTTCTGAAAAACATCGCGGGGTTTTGTGCATTGTAAAGGTTTTAGCAGGCCATTCACTAGTAGGAGTGAGAAAATCATCACGGGGTGGTGTGAATCAGATGTTCTGAATTAGGATAGACAGTGAGTGGCAATTTAGGATGGAGAAATGCACGAAGGGGTGGTCAGCATGCGGAGGTCAGGACCCATGCATAGGCAATGTAGGATAGGTTTATGAAAAACATCGCCAGGTGGTGCGCATTGTAAGGGTTTCTAACATTCCATTCACTAGTAGGAGTGAGAAAAATATCACGGCGTAGTGTGAATCGGAGGGCCTGAATCAGGATAGGCAGTGAGTGGCAATGTAGGATGGAGAAAAGCACCACGGTATGGTCATCATGGGGAGGTCAGGAAACTTGCAGTGGCAATGTAGGATAGTTTTCTGAAAAACATCGTGGGTTGGTGCGCATTTTAAGTTTTTCTAACAGGCCATTCACTTGTAGGAGTGAAAAAAACATCACGGCGTGGTGTGAATTCGAGGGCCTGAATGAGCATAGGCAGTGAGTGGCAATGTAAAATAGAAAAAAGCACCAAGGTGTGGTCAATATGGGGAGGTCAGGAAACATGCAGTGGCAATGTAGAACAGGTATCTTACACACGTCGCGGGGAGGTGCGCATTGTAAGGGTTTCTAACAGGCCATTCACTAGTAGGAGTGAGAATAACTTCACGGGGTGGTGTGAATCGGAGGGCCTGAATTCGGATAGGCAGTGAGTGGCAATGTAGGATGGAGAAAAGCATCAAGGAGTGGTCAGCATTTTGAGGTCAGGAAACATGCGGTGGCAATGTAGGATATGTTTATGAAAAATATCTCGGGATTGGTGCGCATTGTAAGGGTTTCTAACAGGCCATTCACTAGTAGGAGTGAGAACAACATCACGGAGTGGTGTGAATCGGAAGGCCTGAATTAGGAAAGGCATTGAGTAGCAATGTAGGAAGGAGAAAAGCAACACTGGGTGGTCAGCATGGGGAGGTCAGGAAAGATGCGGTGGCAATGTAGGATAAGTTTCTGAAATACATCGCCTGGTGGTGCGCATTGTAAGGCTTTCTAACAGGCAGTTCAATAGTATTAGTGAGAAAAACATTACGGGGTGGTGTAAATCGGACGGCCTGAATTAGGATAGGCAGTGAGTGACAATGTAAATTAGAGAAAAGCACCTAGGTGTGGTCAGCATGGGGAGGTGAGGAAACATGCAGTGGCAATGCAGGATAGGTTTCTGAAAAACATCGCGGGGTGGTGCGTATTGTAAGGGTTTCTAACAGGCCATTCCCTAGTAGGAGTGGGAAATACATCACAGGGTGGTGTGAATTGGAAGACCTGAATCAGGATTGGCAGTGAGTGACAATGTAGGATGGAGAAAAGCACCACGGGGTGATCAGGATGGGGAGGTCAGGAAACATGCAGTGGCAATGTAGGATAGGTTTCTGAAAAACATCGTGGGGTTGTGCGCATTGTAAGGCTTTCTAACAAGCCATTGACAAGTAGGAGAGAAAAAAACATCACGGAGTGGTGTGATTCGGAGGGCCTGAATTAGGAAAGGCAGTGAGTGGCAATGTAGGATGGAGAAAAGCACCAGGAATTGGTAAGCATGGGGAGGTCAGGAAACATGCAGTGACAATGTAGGATAGGTTTCTGAAAAAAAAAAAAAGCGGGTGGCACGCATTGTATGGCTTTCTAACAGGCCATTCACTAGTAGGAGTGAGAAAAACATAACGGGTGGTGTTAATCGGAGGGCCTGATTTAGGATAGTAAGAGAGTAGCAATGTAGGATGGAGAAAAGCACCACGGGGTGGTCAGCATGGGAGGTCAGGAAACATGCAGTGGCAATGTAGGATAGGTTTCTGAAAAACATCGCCAGGTCGTGAGCATTGTAAGGGTTTCTAACAGGCCATTCATTAGTAGGAGTGAGAAAAACATCATGGGTTTGTGTGAATCGGAGGGCCTGAATTAGGATAGGCCGTGAGGGGCCATGTATGATGGAGAAAAGCCCCACGGGGTGATCAGGAAGGGGAGGTCAGGAAACATTCAGTGGCAATGTAGGATAGGTTTCTGAAAAACATCGCGGGGTGGTGCGCATTGTAAGGATTTCTAACAAGCCATTCACAAGTAGGAATGAGAAAAGCATCACAGGGCGGTGTGAATCGGAGGGACTGAATTAGTATAGTCTGTGAGTGGCAATGTAGGATGGAGAAAACACCACGGGTTTGTCAGCATGGGGAGGCAAGGAAACATGCCGTGTCAATGTCGAAAAGTTTCTGATAAACATCGCTGGGTGGTACGAATTGTATGGGTTTCTAACAGGCCGTTCACTAGTAGGAGTGAGAACAACATCACGAGGTGGTGTGAATCGGAGGGCCTCAATTAGGATAGGCATTTAGTGGCAATGTAGGATGGAGAAAAGCACCACAGGGTGGTCAGCATGGGGAGGTGAGGAAACATGCAGTGGCAATGTAGGATAGGTTTCTGAAAAACATCGCGGGGTTTTGTGCATTGTAAAGGTTTTAGCAGGCCATTCACTAGTAGGAGTGAGAAAATCATCACGGGGTGGTGTGAATCAGATGTTCTGAATTAGGATAGACAGTGAGTGGCAATTTAGGATGGAGAAATGCACGAAGGGGTGGTCAGCATGCGGAGGTCAGGACCCATGCATAGGCAATGTAGGATAGGTTTATGAAAAACATCGCCAGGTGGTGCGCATTGTAAGGGTTTCTAACATTCCATTCACTAGTAGGAGTGAGAAAAATATCACGGCGTAGTGTGAATCGGAGGGCCTGAATCAGGATAGGCAGTGAGTGGCAATGTAGGATGGAGAAAAGCACCACGGTATGGTCATCATGGGGAGGTCAGGAAACTTGCAGTGGCAATGTAGGATAGTTTTCTGAAAAACATCGTGGGTTGGTGCGCATTTTAAGTTTTTCTAACAGGCCATTCACTTGTAGGAGTGAAAAAAACATCACGGCGTGGTGTGAATTCGAGGGCCTGAATGAGCATAGGCAGTGAGTGGCAATGTAAAATAGAAAAAAGCACCAAGGGGTGGTCAATATGGGGAGGTCAGGAAACATGCAGTGGCAATGTAGAACAGGTATCTTACACACGTCGCGGGGAGGTGCGCATTGTAAGGGTTTCTAACAGGCCATTCACTAGTAGGAGTGAGAATAACTTCACGGGGTGGTGTGAATCGGAGGGCCTGAATTCGGATAGGCAGTGAGTGGCAATGTAGGATGGAGAAAAGCATCAAGGAGTGGTCAGCATTTTGAGGTCAGGAAACATGCGGTGGCAATGTAGGATATGTTTATGAAAAATATCTCGGGATTGGTGCGCATTGTAAGGGTTTCTAACAGGCCATTCACTAGTAGGAGTGAGAACAACATCACGGAGTGGTGTGAATCGGAAGGCCTGAATTAGGAAAGGCATTGAGTAGCAATGTAGGAAGGAGAAAAGCAACACTGGGTGGTCAGCATGGGGAGGTCAGGAAAGATGCGGTGGCAATGTAGGATAAGTTTCTGAAATACATCGCCTGGTGGTGCGCATTGTAAGGCTTTCTAACAGGCAGTTCAATAGTATTAGTGAGAAAAACATTACGGGGTGGTGTAAATCGGACGGCCTGAATTAGGATAGGCAGTGAGTGACAATGTAAAATAGAGAAAAGCACCACGGTGTGGTCAGCATGGGGAGCTCAGGAAACATGCAGTGGCAATGTAGGATAGGTTTCTGAAAAACATCGCAGCGTAGTGCGCATTTTAAGGGTTTCTAACAGGCCATTCACTAGTAGAAGTGAGAAATACAACATGGTGTGGTGTGAATCGGAGGGCGGGAATCAAGTTAGACAGTGAGTGGCAATGTTGGATGGAGAAAAGCACCATGGGTTTGTGAGCATGGGGAGGTCAGGAAACATGCATTGGCAATGTAGGATAGGTTTCTGAAAAACGGTGCGGGGTGGGGCGCATTGTAAGGGTTTGTAGCAGGCCATTCACTAGTAGGAGAGAGAAAAACATCACTGGGTGGTGTAAATCGGAGGGCCTGAATTGGGATCGGCAGTGAGTGGCAATGAAGAATGGAGAAAAGCAACATGGGATGGTCATCTTGGGGAGGTCAGGACACATGCAGTGTCAATGTAGGATAGGTTTCTGAAAAACATCGCGGTGGTGCGCATTGTAAGCGTTTCTAACAGGCCATTCACTAGTAGGAGTCAGAAATACATCATGGTGTGGTGTGAATCGGAGGGCCTGAATCAAGTTAGACAGTGAGTGGCAATGTAGGATGCAGAAAAGCACCACGGTGTGGTCATCATGGGGAGGTCAGGACACATGCAGTGGCAATGTAGGATAGGTTTTTGAAAAACATCGCGGGTGGTGAGGATTGTAAGGGTTTCTAACAGGCCATTCACAGGTAGGAGTGAGAAAAAAATCACAGGGTGTTGTGAATCAGATGTTCTGAATTAGGACAGGCAGTGAGTGGCAATGTAGGATGGAGAAATGCACCATGGGGTGATCAGCATGGGGAGGTCAGGAAACATGCATTGGCAATGTAGGATAGGTTTCTGAAAAACATCGCCGGGTGGTGCGCATTGTAAGGCTTTCTAACAGGCCATTCAATAGTAGCAGTGAGAAAAACATCACAGGGTGGTGTGAATCGCAGGGCCTGAATAAGGATAGGCAGTGATTGGCAATGTAGGATAGAGAAAAGCGCCACGGGGTGGTCAGCATGGGGAGGTCAGGAAACATGCAGTGGCAAGGTAGGATAGGTTTCTGAAAAACATCGCCGGGTGGTGCGCATTTTAAGGGTTTGTAGCAGGCCGTTCACTAGAAGGAGTGAGAAAAACATCAAGAGGTGGTGTGAAATGGAGGGCCTGAATTAGGATAGGCAGTGAGTGGCAATGAAGAATGGAGAAACGCACCACGGAGGGGTCAACATGGGGATGTCAGGAAACATGCAGAGGCATTGTAGGACAGGTTTCTTAAAAACATCGTGGGGTGGTGCGCATTGTAAGGATTTCTAACAAGCCATTCACAAGTAGGAGTGAGAACAACATCACGGGGAGGTGTAAATCGAAGGGCCTGAATCAGGATAGGCAGTGAGTGGCAATGTAGGATGGAGAAGGGCACCACGGTGTGCTCAGGATGGGGAGGTCAGGAAACATGCAGTGGCAATGTAGGATAGGTTTCTGAGAAACATTGCACGGTGGTGCTCATTGTAAGGGTTTCTAAAAGGCCTTTCACTAGTAGGATTGAGAAAAACATCACGGGGTGGTGTGAATCGCAGTGCCTGAATTAGGATAGGCAGTGAGTGGCAATGAAGAATGGAGAAAAGCACCACGGGGTGGTCAATATGGGGAGGTCAGGAAACATGCAGTGGCAATGTAGGATAGGTTTCAGAAAAACATCGCGGGGTGGTGCCCATTGTCAGGATTTCTAACAAGCCATTCACAAATAGGAGTGAAAAAAACATCACGGGGTGGTCTGAATCGAAGGGCCTGTATTAGGATAGGCTGTGAGTGGCAATGTAGGATGGAGAAAAGCACCATGGGTTTGTCAGCATGGGGTGGCAAGGAAACATGCAGTGGCAATGTAGAATAGGTTTCTGATAAATATCGCTGGCTGGTGCGCATTGTAAGGGTTTCTAACAGGTAATTAACTAGTACGAGTGAGAACAACATCAGTGGGTGGTGTGAATTGCAGGGCCTGAATTAGGATAGGCATTGAGTGGCAATGTAGGATGGACAAAAGCCCCACAGGCTGGTCAGCATGGGGAGGTCAGGAAACATGCAGTGGCAATGTAGGATAGGTTTCTGAAAATCATCGCTGGGTGGTGCGCATTTTAAGGGTTTGTAGCAGGCCATTCACTAGTAGGAGTGAGAAAAACATCACGGGGTGGTGTGAATCAGATGATCTGAATTAGGATAGGCAGTGAGTGCAATGTAGGATGGAGAAAAGCACCACAGGGTGGTCAGCATGGGGAGGTCAGGAAACATGCATTTGCAATGTAGGATAGGTTTCTAAAAAACATCGCCAGGTGGTGCACATTATAAGGGTTTCTAACAGGCCATTCACTAATAGGAAGGAGAAAAATATAACGGAGTGGTTTGAAACAGAGGGCCTGATTCAGGATAGGCAGTGAGTGGCAATGTAGGATGGAGAAAAGCACCACGGGGTAGTCAGGATTGTAAGGTCAGGAAACTTGCATTGGCAATGCAGGATAGGTTTCTGAAAAACTTTGCTGGGTGGTGTTCATTGTAAGGGTTTCTAAAAGGCCTTTCACTAGTAGGAGTTGGAAAAACATCACGGGGTGGTGTGAATCGGAGGGCCTGAATCAGGATAGGCCGTGAGTGGCAATGAAGAATGGAGAAAAGCTCCACGGGGTGGTCAGGATGGGGAGGTCATGAAACATGCAGTGGTAATGTAGGATAGCTTTCTGAAAAACATCGCTCGGTAGTGCGAATTGTAAGGCTTTCTAAAAGGCCATGCACTAGTAGGAGTGAGAAATACATCATGGTGTGGTGTCAATCGGAGGGCCTGAATCAAGATAGACAGTGAGTGGCAATGTAGGATGGAGAAAAGCACCAGGGGTTGGTGAGCATGGGGAGGTCAGGAAACATGCAATGGCAATGTAGGATAGGTTTCTGAAAAACATCGCAGGGTGGTGCACATTCTAAGGATTTCTAACATGCCATTCACAAGTAGGAGTGAAAAAAACATCACGGGATGGTGTGAATCAGAGGGCCTGAATTAGGATAGGCTGTGAGTGGCAATGTAAAATGGAGAAAAGCGCCACGGGTTTGTCAGCATGGGGAGCCAATGAAACATGCAGTGGCAATGTAGAATAAGTTTCTGATAAATATCACTGGGTGGTGCGCATTGTAAGGGTTTCTAACAGGCCATTCACTAGTAGGAGTGAGAAAAACATCACCGGGTGGTATTAAACAGGGGGCCTGAATCATAATAGGCAGTGAGTGGCAATGCATAATAGAGAAAAGCACCACAGGGTGGTCAGCATGAGGAGGTCTGTAAACATGCATTGGCAATGTAGGATAGGTTTCTGAAAAACATCACTGGGTGGTGCGCATTGTAAGGCTATCTAACAGGCCATTGACTAGTAGGATAGAGAAAAATATCACGGGGTGTTGGGAATCAGAGGGCCTGAATTAGGAAAGGCATTGAGTAGCAATTTCGGATAGAGAAAAGCACCTCTGGGTGGTCAGCATGGGGAGGTAAGGAAACATGCATTGGCAATGTAGGATAGGTTTCTGAAACATATCGCCTGGTGATTCACATTGTAAGGCTTTCTAACAGGCCATTCAGCAGTAGGAGTGAGAAGATCATCACAGGGTAGTGTGTATCGGAGGGCCTGAGTTAGGCTAGGCAGTGAGTGGCAATGTAAAATAGAAAAAAGCACCAAGGGGTGGTCAATATGGGGAGGTCAGGAAACATGCAGTGGCAATGTAGAATAGGTTTCTTACACACGTCGCGGGGAGGTGCACATTGTAAGTGTTTCTAACAGGCCATTAACTAGTATGTGTGAGAACAAAATCACGGGGTGGTGTGAATTGAAGGGCCTGATTTAGGATAGGCAGTGAGTGGCAATGTAGGATGGAGAAAAGCACCACGGATGGGTCAGCATGGGGAGGTCAAGAAACATGCAGTGGCAATGTAGGATAGGTTTCTGAAAAAAAAAAGCGCATTGTATGGCTCTCTAACAGGCCATTCAATAGGAGGAGTGAGAAAAACATCACGGGGTGGTGTTAATCGGAGGGCCTGATTTAGGATAGGAAGTGAGTAGCAATGTAGGATGGAGAAAAGCACCACGGGGTGGTCAGCATGGGGAGGTCAGGAAACATGCAGTGGCAATGTAGAATAGTTTTCTGAAAAACATCACAGGCTGGTGCGCATTGTAAGGGTTTCTAACAGGCCATTCACAAGTAGGAGTGAGAAAAACATCACGGGGTGGTGTGAACCAGATGTTCTGAATTAGGATAGGCAGTGAGTGGCAATGTAGGATGGAGAAAAGCACCACGGCGTAGTCAGTATGGGGAGGTCAGGAAACATGCATTGGCAAGGTACGATAGGTATCTGAAAAACATCGCCAGGTGGTGCACATTGTAAGGTTTTCTAACAGGCCATTCACTAGTAGGAGTGAGAAAAACATCACGGGGTGGTGTGAATCGGAGGGCCTGAATTAGGATAGCCATTGAGTAGCAATGTGGGAAGGAGAAAAGCAACACTGGGTGGTCAGCATGGGGAGGTCTGGAAACATGCAGTGGCAATGTAGGATAGGTTTCTGAAATACATCGCCTGGTGGTGCGCATTGTAAGGCTTTCTAACAGGCCATTCAATAGTAGGAGTGAGAAGAACATCACGGGGTAGTGTGAATCCGAGGGCCTGAATTAGGATAGGTAGTGAGTGGCAATGTAAAATGCAGGATAGGTTTCTGGAAAACATCGCTGGGTGGTGGGCATTGTAAGGGTTTCTAACAGGCATTCACTAGTAGGAGTGAGAAAAACATCACGGGTTGGTGTGAATCGGAGGGCCTGAATAAAGATAGGCAGTGAGTGGCAATGTAAGATGGAGAAAAGCACCACAGGGTGGTCAGGTTTGAGAGGTCATGAAACATGCAGGGGCAATGTAGGATAGGTTTCTCAAAAACATCGCGGGGTGGTGCGAATTGTAAGGGTTTCTAACAGGCCATTCACTAGTAGGAGTGAGAAATACATCACGGGTTGGTGTGAATCGGAGGAACTGAATTACGATAGGCAGTGAATGGCAATGTAAAATGGAGAAAAGCACCACGGTGTGGCCGGCATGGGAAGGTCAGGAAACATGCAGTGGCAATGTAGGATAGGTTTCTGAAAAACATCGTGGGGTGCTGTGCGTTGTAAGGGTTTCTAAAAAGCCATTCACTAGTAGGAGTGAGAAATACATCACGGGGTGGTGTGAATCGGAAGCCCTGATTCAGGATGGTCTGTGAGTGGCAATGTAGGATGGAGAAAAGCACCACGGGTTGGTGAGAATGGGGATGTCAGGAAACATGCCCGGGCAATGTAGGATAGGTTTCTGAAAACATCGTGGGGTGGTGCCCATTGTAAGGGTTTGTAGCAGGCCACTAACTGGTAGGAGTGAGAAAAACATCACGGGGTGGTGTGAATCAGAGGGACTGAATTAGGATAGGCAGTGAGTGACAATGTAAAATGCAGAAAAGCACCACGGTGTGTTCAGCATGGGGAGGTCAGGAAACATGCAGTGGCAATGTAGGATAGGTTTCTGAAAAATATCGCCAGGTGGTGCGCATTGTAAGGTTTTCTAACAGACCATTCACTAGTAGGAGTGAGAAAAACATCACGGGTTGGTGTGAATCGGAGGGCCCGCATTAGGATAGGCCGTGAGTGGCAATGTATGATGGAGAAAACAACACGGGTTTGTCAGCATGGGGAGGCAAGGAAACATGCCGTGGCAATGTCGAATAGGTTTCTGATAAACATCGCTGGGTGGTACGCATTGTAAGGGTTTCTAACAGGCCGTTCACTAGTAGGAGTGAGAACAACATCACGGGGTGGTGTGAATCAGAGGGCCTCAATTAGGATAGGCATTGAGTGGCAATGTAGGATGGAGAAAAGCACCACAGGGTCGTCAGCATGGGGAGATGAGGAAACATGCATTGGCAATGTAGGATAGGTTTCTGAAAAAAAAAAGTGGAATGGTGCGCAATGTAAGGGTTTCAAACAGGCCTTTCACTAGTAGGAGTGAGAAAAACATCATGGGGTGGTGTGAATCGGAGGGCCAGAATTATGATAGGCAGTGAGTGGCAATGTAGGATGGAGAAAAGCACCATGGGATGGTCATCATGGGGAGGTCAGGCCACATGCAGTGGCAATGTAGGATAGGTTTCTAAAAAACATCGCGGTGGTGCGCAATGTAAGTGTTTCTAATAGGCCATTCACTAGTAGGAGTGAGAAATACATCATGGTGTGGTGTGAATCGGAGGTCCTGAATCAAGTTAGTCAGTGAGTGGCAATGTAGGATGCAGAAAAGCACCACGAGTTGGTGAGCATTGGGAGGTCAGGAAACATGCAATTGCAATGTAGGATAGGATTCTGAACAACATCGCGCGGTTGTGCGCATTATAAGCGTTTGTAGCAGATCTTTCACCAGTGGGAGTGAAAAAAATATCACAGGGTGGTGTGAAACGGAAGGCCTGAATTAGGATAGGCTGTGAGTGGCAATGTAGGATGGAGAAAAGCACCACGGGTTTGTCAGCATGGGGAGGCAAGGAAACATGCAGTGGCAATGTAGAATAGGTTTCTAATAAACATCACTGGGTGGTGCGCTTTGTATGGGTTTCTAACAGGCCATTCACTAGTAGGAGTGAGAACAACAACATGTGGTGGTGTGAATCGGAGTGCTTGAATTAGTAAAGGCAGGGAGTGGCAGTGAATTATGTCGAAAATCACCACAGGGTGGTCAGCATGGGGAGGTCAGGAAACATGCAGTGGCAATGTAGGATAGTTTTCTGAAAAACATCACGGGGTGGTGCGCATTGTAAAGGTTTCTAATAGGCTATTCACAGGTAGGAGTGAGAAAAAAATCACGGGGTGTTGTGAATCAGATGTTCTGTATTAGGATAGGCAGTGAGTGGCAATGTAGGATGGAGAAAAGCACCACGGGGTGGTCAGCATGGGGAGGTAAGGAAACATGCATTGGCAATGTAGGACAGGTTTCTGAAAAACATCGCCGGGTGGTGCGCATTGTAAGGCTTTCTAACAGGCGATTCAATAGTCGCAGTGAGAAAAACATCACAGGGTGGTGTGAACTGGATGGCCTGAGTTAGGATAGGCAGTGATTGGCAATGTAGGATAGAGAAAAGCCCCAAAGGTGGTCAGCATGGGGAGGTCAGGAAACATGCAGTGGGAATGTAGGATATGTTTCTGAAACACATCGCGGGGTGCTGCGCAATATAAGGGTTTCTACCAGGCCATTCACTAGATGAAGTGAGAAAAACATCACAGTGTGGTGTGAATCGGAGGGCCTGAATCAAGATAGAAAGTGAGTGGCAATGTAGAATGGAGAAAAGCACCATGGGTTTGTCAGCATGGGGTGGCAAGGAAACATGCAGTGGCAATGTAGAATAGGTTTCTGATAAACATCGCTGGCTGCTGCGCATTGTATGGGTTTCTAAGAGGCCATTAACTAGTACAAGTGAGAACAACATCAGTGGGTGGTGTGAATCACAGGGCCTGAATTAGGATAGGCTTTGAGTGGCAATGTAGGATGGAGAAAAGCACCGCAGGGTGGTCAGCATGGGGAGGTCAGGAAACATGCAGTGGCAATATAGGATAGGTTTCTGAAAAAAAAAGCGGGGTGGTGCGCATTGTAAGGGTTTCCAACAGGCCATTCACTACTAGGAGAGAGAAAAACATCACGGGGTGGTGTGAATCGGAGGGCCATAATTATGATAGGCAGTGAGTGGCAATGTATGATGGAGAAAAGCACCATGGGGTGGTCATCATAGGGAGGTCAGGAAACAGGCAGTGGCAATATAGGATAGTTTTCTGAAAAACATCATGGGGTGGTGCTCATTGTAAGGGTTTCTAACAGGACATTTACTAGTAGGAGTGAGAAAACCATCACGGGGTGGTGTGAATCAGATGATCTGAATTAGGATAGGCAGTGAGTGCAATGTAGGATGGAGAAAAGCACCACGGAGTGGTCAGCATGGGGAGGTCAGGAAACATGCATTGGCAATGTAGGATAGGTTTCTAAAAAACATCGCCAGGTGGTGCGCATTATAAGTGTTTCTAACAGGCCATTCACCAGTAGGAGAAAGAAAAATATAACGGAGTGGTTTGAAACAGAGGGCCTGATTCAGGATAGGCAGTGAGTGGCAATGTAGGATGGAGAAAAGCACCATGGGGTTGTCAGGATTGGGAGGTCAGGAAAATTGCATTGGCAATGTAGGATAGGTTTCTGAAAAACCTTGCAGGTTGGTGCTCATTGTAAGGGTTTCTAAAAGGCCTTTTACTAGTAGGAGTGAGAAAAACATCAAGGGGTGGTGTGAATCGGAGGGCCTGAATCAAGTTAGACAGTGATTGGCAATGTAGAATGGAGAAAAGCACCACGGGGTGGTCAGCATGGGGAGGTCAGGAAACATGCAGTGGCAATGTAGACAGGTTTCTGAAAAACATCGGGGGGTGGTGCGCATTGTAAGTGTTTCTAACAGGCCATTCACTAGTAGAAATGAGAAAAATATCACAGAATGGTGTGAATCGGAGAGCCTGAATCAGGATAGGCAGTGAGTGGCAATGTAAGATGGAGAAAAGCACCACAGGGTGGTCAGGTTTGAGAGGTCATGAAACATGCAGGGGCAATGTAGGATAGGTTTCTCAAAAACATCGCGGGGTGGTGCGAATTGTAAGGGTTTCTAACAGGCCATTCACTAGTAGGAGTGAGAAATACATCACGGGTTGGTGTGAATCGGAGGAACTGAATTACGATAGGCAGTGAATGGCAATGTAAAATGGAGAAAAGCACCACGGTGTGGCCGGCATGGGAAGGTCAGGAAACATGCAGTGGCAATGTAGGATAGGTTTCTGAAAAACATCGTGGGGTGCTGTGCGTTGTAAGGGTTTCTAAAAAGCCATTCACTAGTAGGAGTGAGAAATACATCACGGGGTGGTGTGAATCGGAAGCCCTGATTCAGGATGGTCTGTGAGTGGCAATGTAGGATGGAGAAAAGCACCACGGGTTGGTGAGAATGGGGATGTCAGGAAACATGCCCGGGCAATGTAGGATAGGTTTCTGAAAACATCGTGGGGTGGTGCCCATTGTAAGGGTTTGTAGCAGGCCACTAACTGGTAGGAGTGAGAAAAACATCACGGGGTGGTGTGAATCAGAGGGACTGAATTAGGATAGGCAGTGAGTGACAATGTAAAATGCAGAAAAGCACCACGGTGTGTTCAGCATGGGGAGGTCAGGAAACATGCAGTGGCAATGTAGGATAGGTTTCTGAAAAATATCGCCAGGTGGTGCGCATTGTAAGGTTTTCTAACAGACCATTCACTAGTAGGAGTGAGAAAAACATCACGGGTTGGTGTGAATCGGAGGGCCCGCATTAGGATAGGCCGTGAGTGGCAATGTATGATGGAGAAAACAACACGGGTTTGTCAGCATGGGGAGGCAAGGAAACATGCCGTGGCAATGTCGAATAGGTTTCTGATAAACATCGCTGGGTGGTACGCATTGTAAGGGTTTCTAACAGGCCGTTCACTAGTAGGAGTGAGAACAACATCACGGGGTGGTGTGAATCAGAGGGCCTCAATTAGGATAGGCATTGAGTGGCAATGTAGGATGGAGAAAAGCACCACAGGGTCGTCAGCATGGGGAGATGAGGAAACATGCATTGGCAATGTAGGATAGGTTTCTGAAAAAAAAAAGTGGAATGGTGCGCAATGTAAGGGTTTCAAACAGGCCTTTCACTAGTAGGAGTGAGAAAAACATCATGGGGTGGTGTGAATCGGAGGGCCAGAATTATGATAGGCAGTGAGTGGCAATGTAGGATGGAGAAAAGCACCATGGGATGGTCATCATGGGGAGGTCAGGCCACATGCAGTGGCAATGTAGGATAGGTTTCTAAAAAACATCGCGGTGGTGCGCAATGTAAGTGTTTCTAATAGGCCATTCACTAGTAGGAGTGAGAAATACATCATGGTGTGGTGTGAATCGGAGGTCCTGAATCAAGTTAGTCAGTGAGTGGCAATGTAGGATGCAGAAAAGCACCACGAGTTGGTGAGCATTGGGAGGTCAGGAAACATGCAATTGCAATGTAGGATAGGATTCTGAACAACATCGCGCGGTTGTGCGCATTATAAGCGTTTGTAGCAGATCTTTCACCAGTGGGAGTGAAAAAAATATCACAGGGTGGTGTGAAACGGAAGGCCTGAATTAGGATAGGCTGTGAGTGGCAATGTAGGATGGAGAAAAGCACCACGGGTTTGTCAGCATGGGGAGGCAAGGAAACATGCAGTGGCAATGTAGAATAGGTTTCTAATAAACATCACTGGGTGGTGCGCTTTGTATGGGTTTCTAACAGGCCATTCACTAGTAGGAGTGAGAACAACAACATGTGGTGGTGTGAATCGGAGTGCTTGAATTAGTAAAGGCAGGGAGTGGCAGTGAATTATGTCGAAAATCACCACAGGGTGGTCAGCATGGGGAGGTCAGGAAACATGCAGTGGCAATGTAGGATAGTTTTCTGAAAAACATCACGGGGTGGTGCGCATTGTAAAGGTTTCTAATAGGCTATTCACAGGTAGGAGTGAGAAAAAAATCACGGGGTGTTGTGAATCAGATGTTCTGTATTAGGATAGGCAGTGAGTGGCAATGTAGGATGGAGAAAAGCACCACGGGGTGGTCAGCATGGGGAGGTAAGGAAACATGCATTGGCAATGTAGGACAGGTTTCTGAAAAACATCGCCGGGTGGTGCGCATTGTAAGGCTTTCTAACAGGCGATTCAATAGTCGCAGTGAGAAAAACATCACAGGGTGGTGTGAACTGGATGGCCTGAGTTAGGATAGGCAGTGATTGGCAATGTAGGATAGAGAAAAGCCCCAAAGGTGGTCAGCATGGGGAGGTCAGGAAACATGCAGTGGGAATGTAGGATATGTTTCTGAAACACATCGCGGGGTGCTGCGCAATATAAGGGTTTCTACCAGGCCATTCACTAGATGAAGTGAGAAAAACATCACAGTGTGGTGTGAATCGGAGGGCCTGAATCAAGATAGAAAGTGAGTGGCAATGTAGAATGGAGAAAAGCACCATGGGTTTGTCAGCATGGGGTGGCAAGGAAACATGCAGTGGCAATGTAGAATAGGTTTCTGATAAACATCGCTGGCTGCTGCGCATTGTATGGGTTTCTAAGAGGCCATTAACTAGTACAAGTGAGAACAACATCAGTGGGTGGTGTGAATCACAGGGCCTGAATTAGGATAGGCTTTGAGTGGCAATGTAGGATGGAGAAAAGCACCGCAGGGTGGTCAGCATGGGGAGGTCAGGAAACATGCAGTGGCAATATAGGATAGGTTTCTGAAAAAAAAAGCGGGGTGGTGCGCATTGTAAGGGTTTCCAACAGGCCATTCACTACTAGGAGAGAGAAAAACATCACGGGGTGGTGTGAATCGGAGGGCCATAATTATGATAGGCAGTGAGTGGCAATGTATGATGGAGAAAAGCACCATGGGGTGGTCATCATAGGGAGGTCAGGAAACAGGCAGTGGCAATATAGGATAGTTTTCTGAAAAACATCATGGGGTGGTGCTCATTGTAAGGGTTTCTAACAGGACATTTACTAGTAGGAGTGAGAAAACCATCACGGGGTGGTGTGAATCAGATGATCTGAATTAGGATAGGCAGTGAGTGCAATGTAGGATGGAGAAAAGCACCACGGAGTGGTCAGCATGGGGAGGTCAGGAAACATGCATTGGCAATGTAGGATAGGTTTCTAAAAAACATCGCCAGGTGGTGCGCATTATAAGTGTTTCTAACAGGCCATTCACCAGTAGGAGAAAGAAAAATATAACGGAGTGGTTTGAAACAGAGGGCCTGATTCAGGATAGGCAGTGAGTGGCAATGTAGGATGGAGAAAAGCACCATGGGGTTGTCAGGATTGGGAGGTCAGGAAAATTGCATTGGCAATGTAGGATAGGTTTCTGAAAAACCTTGCAGGTTGGTGCTCATTGTAAGGGTTTCTAAAAGGCCTTTTACTAGTAGGAGTGAGAAAAACATCAAGGGGTGGTGTGAATCGGAGGGCCTGAATCAAGTTAGACAGTGATTGGCAATGTAGAATGGAGAAAAGCACCACGGGGTGGTCAGCATGGGGAGGTCAGGAAACATGCAGTGGCAATGTAGACAGGTTTCTGAAAAACATCGGGGGGTGGTGCGCATTGTAAGTGTTTCTAACAGGCCATTCACTAGTAGAAATGAGAAAAATATCACAGAATGGTGTGAATCGGAGAGCCTGAATCAGGATAGGCAGTGAGTGGCAATTGAGGATGGAGAAAAGCACCACGGCGTGGTACGGATGTTGAGGTCAGGAAACATGCAGAGGCAATGTAGGATAGGTTTCTGAAAAACTTCGGGGTGTGGGGCCCATTGTAAGTGTTTCTAACAGGCAATTCACTAGTAGCAGTGAGAAATACATCATGAAGTGGTGTGAATCGGAGGGCCTGAATCAAGATAGAAAGTGAGTGGCAATGTTGGATGGAGAAAAGCACCACGGGGTGGTCAGCATGGGGAGGTCAGGAAACATGCAGTAGTACTGTAGGACAGGTTACTGAAAAACATCGCGGGATGGTGCTCATTGCAAGGGTTTCTAAAAGGCCTTTAACTAGTAGGAGTGAGAAATACATCATAGTGTGGTGTGAATTGGAGGGCCTGAATTAGGATAGGCATTGAGTATCAATGTAGGATGGAGAAAAGCACCACAGGGTGGTCAGCATGGGGAGGTGTGGAAACATGCAGTGGCAATGTAGGATAGGTTTCTGAAAAAAAAAAAGCAGAATGGTGCACATTGTAAGTGTTTCTAACAGGCCATTCACTAGTAGGAGTGAGAAAAACATCACGGGGTGTTGTGAATCGGAGGGCCAGAATTATGATAGGCAGTGAGTGGCAATGTAGGATGGAGAAAAGCACCATGGGATGGTCATCATGGGGAGGTCAGGACACATGCAATGGCAATGTAGGATTGGTTTCTGAAAAACATCGCAGGTGGTTGCACTGTAACCCTTTCGAACAGGCCATTCACTAGTAGGATTGAGAAAAACATTACAGGGTGGTGTGAATCGGAGGGCCTGAATCAGGATAGGCCTTGAGTGACAATGTAGGATGGAGAAAAGCTCCACGGGGTGGTCAGGATGGAGAGGTCAGGAAACATGCAGTGGCAATATAGGATAGTTTTCTGCAAATAATAGTGGTTAAGTTCGCATTGTAAAGGTTTCTAACAGGCCATTCACTAGTAGGAGTGAGAAATACATCATGGTGTGGTGTGAATCGGAGGGCATGAATCAAGATAGTCAGTGAGGGGCAATGTAGGATGGAGAAAAGCACCACGTGTTGGTGAGCCTGGGGAGGTCAGGAAACATGCAATGGCAATGTAAGATAGGTTTCTGAAAAACATCGCGGGGTGGTGCGCATTTTAAGGGTTTCTAACAGGCCATTAACTAATAGGAGTGGGAAAAACATCACGGGGTGGTGTGAATCGGAGGGCCTGAATCAGAATAGGCAGTGAGTGGCAATGAAGAATGGAGAAAAGCACCACGGGTTGGTCAGGATGTGGAAGCCAGGAAACATGCAGTGGTAATGTAGGATAGCTTTCTGAAAAACATCGCTCGGTAGTGCGAATTGTAAGGTTTTCTAAAAGGCCATGCACTAGTAGGAGTGAGAAATACATCATGGAGTGGTGTGAATCGGAGGGCCTGAATCAAGATAGACAGTGAGTGGCAATGTAGGATGGAGAAAAGCACCACGGGTTGGTGCGCATGGGGAAGTCAGGAAACATGCAATGGCAATGTAGGATAGGTTACTGAAAAACAAGGCGGGTGGTGCGCATTGTAAGTGTTTCTAACAGGCCATTCACAAGTAGGAGTGAAAAAAACATCACGGGATGGTGTGAATCAGAGGGCCTGAATTAGGATAGGCATTGAGTGGCAATGTAGGATGGAGAAAAGCACCACGGGTTTGTCAGCATGGGGAGGCAAGGAAACATGCAGTGGCAATGTAGGACAGGTTTCTGAAAAACATCGCGGGGTGGTGCGCAATGTAAGGATTTCTAACAAGCCATTCACAAGTAGGAGTGAAAAAAAATCACGGGATGGTGTGAATCGGAGGGACTGAATTAGGATAGGCTGTGAGTGGCAATGTAGAATGGAGAAAAGCACCATGGGTTTGTCAGCATGTGGAGGCAAGGAAACATGCAGTGGAAATGTAGAATAGGTTTTGGATAAACATCACTGGGTGGTGCGCATTGTAAGGGTTTCTAACAGGCCATTCACTAGTAGGTGTGAGAACAAAATCACGGGGTGGTGTGAATCGAAGGGCCTGATTTAGGATAGGCAGTTAGTGGCAATGTAGGATGGAGAAAAGCACCACGGATGGGTCAGCATGGGGAGGTCAGGAAACATGCAGTGGCAATGTAGGATAGGTTTCTGAAAAAAAAAAAGCGGGGTGGCGCGCATTGTATGGCTTTCTAACAGGCCATTCAATAGTAATTGTGAGAAAAACATCATGGTGTGGTGTTAATCGGAGGGCCTGATTTAGGATAGGAAGTGAGTAGCAATGTAGGATGGAGAAAAGCACCACGGGGTGGTCAGCATGAGGAGGTCAGGAAACATGCAGTGGCAATGTAGAATAGTTTTCTGAAAAACATCACAGGCTGGTGCGCATTGCAAGGGTTTCTAACAGGCCATTCACAAATAGGAGTGAGAAAAACATCACGAGGTGGTCTGAACCAGATGTTCTGAATTAGGATAGGCAGTGAGTGGCAATGTAGGATGGAGAAAAGCACCACGGGGTAGTCAGCATGGGGAGGTCAGGAAACATGCATTGGCAATGTACGATAGGTATCTGAAAAACATCGCCAGGTGGTGTGCATTGTAAGGTTTTCTAACAGGCCATTCACTAGTAGGAGTGAGAAAAATATCACGGGGTGGTGTGAATCGGAGGGCCTTAATTAGGATAGGCATTGAGTAGTAATGTAGGAAGGAGAAAAGCAACACTGGGTGGTCAGCATGGGGAGGTCAGGAAACATGCAGTGGCAATGTAGGATAGGTTTCTGAAATACATCGCCTGGTGGTGCGCATTGTAAGGCTTTCTAACAGGCCATTCAATAGTAGGAGTGAGAAGAACATCACGGGGTAGTGTGAATCTGAGGGCCTGAATTAGGATAGGCAGTGAGTGGCAATGTAAAATGGAGAAAAGCACCAAGGTGTGGTCAGCATGGGAAAGTCAGGAAACATGCATTGGCAATGTAGGATAGGTTTCTGGAAAACATCGCTGGGTAGTGGGCATTGTAAGGGTTTCTAACAGGCATTCACTAATAGGAGTGAGAAAAACCTCACGGGTTGGTGTGAATCGGAGTGCCTGAATAAGGATAGGCAGTGAGTGGCAATGTAAGATGGAGAAAAGCACCAAAGGGTGGTCAGGTTTGAGAGGTCATGAAACATGCAGGGGCAATGTAGGATAGGTTTCTCAAAAACATCGCGGGGTGGTGCGCATTGTAAGTGTTTCTAACAGGCCATTCACTGGTAGGAGTGAGAAATACATCACGGGTTGGTGTGAATCGGAGGAACTGAATTACCATAGGCAGTGAATGGCAATGTAAAATGGAGAAAAGCACCACGGTGTGGCCGGCATAGGAAGGTCAGGAAACATGCAATGGCAATTTAGGATAGGTTTCTGAAAAACATCATGTGGTGCTGCGCGTTGTAAGGGTTTCTAACAAGCCATTCACTAGTAGGAGTGAGAAATACATCACGGGGTGGTGTGACTCGAAAGCCCTGAATCAGGATGGTCTGTGAGTGGCAATGTAGGATGGAGAAAAGCACCACGGGTTGGTGAGAATGGGGATGTCAGGAAACATGCACGGGCAATGTAGGATAGGTTTCTGAAAACATCGCGGGGTGGTTCCCATTGTAAGGGTTTGTAGCAGGCCACTAACTGGTAGGAGTGAGAAAAACATCACGGGGTGGTGTGAATCGGAGGGACGGAATTAGGATAGGCAGTGAGTGACAATGTAAAATGGAGAAAAGCACCACGGTGTGTTCAGCATGGGAATGTCAGGAAACATGCAGTGGCAATGTAGGATAGGTTTCTGAAAAATATCGCCAGGTGGTGCGCATTGTAAGGTTTTCTAACAGGCCATTCACTAGTAGGAGTGAGAAAAACATCACAGGTTGGTGTGAATCGGAGGGCCCGCATTAGGATAGGCCGTGAGTGGCAATGTATGATGGAGAAAACAACACGGGTTTGTCAGCATGGGGAGGAAAGGAAACATGCCGTGGCAATGTCGAATAGGTTTCTGATAAACATCGCTGGGTGGTACGCATTGTAAGGGTTTCTAACAGGCCGTTCACTAGTAGGAGTGAGAACAACATCACGGGGTGGTGTGAATCAGAGGGCCTCAATTAGGATAGGCATTGAGTGGCAATGTAGGATGGAGAAAAGCACCACAGGGTGGTCAGCATGGGGAGGTGAGGAAACATGCATTGGCAATGTAGGATAGGTTTCTGAAAAAAAAATTGGAATGGTGCGCAATGTAAGGGTTTCAAACAGGCCTTTCACTAGTAGGAGTGAGAAAAACATCATGGGGTCGTGTGAAACGGAAGGCCTGAATTAGGATAGGCTGTGAGTGGCAATGTAGGATGGAGAAAAGCACCACGGGTTTGTGAGCATGGGGAGGCAAGGAAACATGCAGTGGCAATGTAGAATAGGTTTCTAATAAACATCACTGGGTGGTGCGCTTTGTATGGGTTTCTAACAGGCCATTCACTAGTAGCAGTGAGAACAACAACATGTGGTGGTGTGAATCGGAATGCTTGAATTAAGAAAGGCAGGGAGTGGCAGTGAATTATGTCGAAAATCACCACAGGGTGGTCAGCATGGGGAGGTCAGGAAACATGCAGTGGCAATGTAGGATAGTTTTCTGAAAAACATCACGGGGTGGTGCGCATTGTAAAGGTTTCTAACAGGCTATTCACAGGTAGGAGTGAGAAAAAAATCACGGGGTGTTGTGAATCAGATGAACTGAATTAGGATAGGCAGTGAGTGGCAATGTAGGATGGAGAAAAGCACCACGGGGTGGTCAGCATGGGGAGGTAAGGAAACATGCATTGGCAGTGTAGGACAGGTTTCTGAAAAACATCGCCGGGTGGTGCGCATTGTAAGGCTTTCTAACAGGCGATTCAATAGTAGCAGTGAGAAAAACATCACAGGGTGGTGTGAACTGGATGGCCTGAATTAGGATAGGCAGTGATTGGCAATGTAGGATAGAGAAAAGCGCCAAGGGTGGTCAGCATGGGGAGGTCAGGAAACATGCAGTGGGAATATAGGATAGGTTTCTGAAACACATCGCGGAGTGCTGCGCATTGTAAGGGTTTTTACCAGGCCATTCACTAGATGAAGTGAGAAAAACAACACAGTGTGGTGTGAATCGGAGGGCCTGAATCAAGATAGAAAGTGAGTGGCAATGTAGGATGGAGAAAAGCACCACGGGTTGGTGTGCATAAGGAGGTTAGCAAACATGCAATGGCAATGTAGGATAGGTTTCTGAAAAACATCTCCGGGTGGTGCGCATTTTAAGGGTTTGTAGCAGGCCATTCACTAGTAAGAGTGAGAAAAACATCAAGGGGTGGTGTGAAACGGAGGGCCTGAATTAGGATACGCAGTGAGTAGCAATGAAGAATGGAGAAAAGCACTACGGGGTGGTCAACATGGGGATGTCAGGAAACATGCAGAGGCATTGTAGGACAGGTTTCTGAAAAACATCGCGGGGTGGTGCGCAATGTAAGGATTTCTAACAAGCCATTCACAAGTAGGAGTGAAAAAAAAAATCACGGGGTGGTGTGAATCGGAGGGACTGAATTAGGATAGGCTGTGAGTGGCAATGTAGAATGGAGAAAAGCACCATGGGTTTGTTAGAATGGGGTGGCAAGGAAACATGCAGTGGCAATGTAGAATAGGATTCTGATAAACATCGCTGGCTGGTGCGCATTGTAAGGGTTTCTAAGAGGCCATTAACTAGTACAAGTGAGAACAACATCAGTGGGTGGTGTGAATCACAGGGCCTGAATTAGGATAGGCATTGAGTGGCAATGTAGGATGGAGAAAAGCACCGCAGGGTGGTCAGCATGGGGAGGTCAGGAAACATGCAGTGGCAATATAGGATAGGTTTCTGAAAAAAAAAAAGCGGGGTGGTGCGCATTGTAAGGGTTTCCAACTGGCCATTCACTAGTAGGAGAGAGAAAAACATCACGGGGTGGTGTGAATCAGAGGGCCATAATTATGATAGGCAGTGAGTGGCAATGTACGATTGAGAAAAGCACCGTGGGGTGGTCATCATAGGGAGGTCAGGAAACAGGCAGTGGCAATATAGGATAGTTTTCTGAAAAACATCATGGGGTGGTGCTCATTGTAAGGGTTTCTAACAGGACATTTACTAGTAGGAGTGAGAAAACCATCACGGGGTGGTGTGAATTAGATGATCTGAATTAGGATAGGCAGTGAGTGCAATGTAGGATGGAGAAAAGTACCACGGGGTGGTCAGAATGGGGAGGTCAGGAAACATGCATTGGCAATGTAGGATAGGTTTCTAAAAAACATCACCAGGTGGTGCGCATTATAAGGGTTTCTAACAGGCCATTCACCAGTAGGAGAAAGAAAAATATAACGGAGTGGTTTGAAACAGAGGGCCTGATTCAGGATAGGCAGTGAGTGGCAATGTAGGATGGAGAAAAGCACCATGGGGTTGTCAGGATTGGGGGGTCAGGAAAATTGCATTGGCAATGTAGGATAGGTTTCTGAAAAACCTTGCAGGTTGGTGCTCATTGTAAGGGTTTCTAAAAGCCTTTTACTAGTAGGAGTGAGAAAAACATCACGGGGTGGTGTGAATCGGAGGGCCTGAATCAAGTTAGACAGTGATTGGCAATGTAGAATGGAGAAAAGCACCACGGGGTGGTCAGCATGGGGAGGTCAGGAAACATGCAGTGGCAATGTAGACAGGTTTCTGAAAAACATCGGTGGGTGGTGCGCATTGTAAGTGTTTCTACCAGGCCATTCACTAGTAGAAGTGAGAAAAACATCACAGGGTCGTGTGAATGGGAGAGCCTGAATCAGGATAGGCAGTGAGTGGCAATTGAGGATGGAGAAAAGCACCACCGCGTGGTCAGGATGTTGAGGTCAGGAAACATGCAGAGGCAATGTAGGATAGGTTTCTGAAAAACATCGGGGTGTGGGGCCCATTGTAAGTGTTTCTAACAGGCAATTCAATAGTAGCAGTGAGAAATACATCATGTTGTGGTGTGAATCGGAGGGCCTGAATCAAGATAGAAAGTGAGAGGCAATGTTGGATGGAGAAAAGCACCACGGGGTGGTCAGCATGGGGAGGTCAGGAAACATGCAGTAGCAATGTAGGACAGGTTTCTGAAAAACATCGCGGGATGGTGCTCATTGCAAGGGTTTCTAAAAGGCCTTTAACTAGTAGGAGTGAGAAATACATCATAGTGTGGTGTGAATTGGAGGGCCTGAATTAGGATAGGCATTGAGTGGCAATGTAGGATGGAGAAAAGCACCACAGGGTGGTCAGCATGGGGAGGTGAGGAAACATGCCGTGGCAATGTAGGATAGGTTTCTGAAAAACATCGCAGGTGGTTGCACTGTAACGCTTTCGAACAGGCCATTCACTAGTAGGATTGAGAAAAACATCACAGGGAGGTGTGAATCGTAGGGCCTGAATCAGGATAGGCCTTGAGTGACAATGTAGGATGGAGAAAAGCTCCACGGGGTGGTCAGGATGGAGAGGTCAGGAAACATGCAGTGGCAATATAGGATAGTTTTCTGAAAAAAATAGTGGTTAAGTGCGCATTGTAAAGGTTTCTAACAGGCCATTCACTAGTAGGAGTGAGAAACACATCATAGTGTGGTGTGAATCGGAGGGCATGAATCAAGATAGACAGTGAGGTGCAATGTAGGATGGAGAAAAGCACCACGTGTTAGTGAGCCTGGGGAGGTCAGGAAACATGCAATGGCAATGTAAGATAGGTTTCTGAAAAACATCGCGGGGTGGTGCGCATTTTAAGTGTTTCTAACAGGCCATTAACTAGTAGGAGTGGGAAAAACATCACGGGGTGGTGTGAATCGGAGGGCCTGAATCAGAATAGGCCGTGAGTGGCAATGAAGAATGGAGAAAAGCACCACGGGGTGGTCAGGATTTGGAGGTCAGGAAACATGCAGTGGTAATGTAGGATACCTTTCTGAAAACCATCGCTCGGTAGTGCAAATTGTAAGGCTTTCTAAAAGGCCATGCACTAGTAGGAGTGAGAAATACATCATGGAGTGGTGTGAATCGGAGGGCCTGAATCAAGATAGACAGTGAGTGGCAATGTAGGATGTTGAAAAGCACCACGGGTTGGTGCTCATGGGGAAGTCAGGAAACATGCAATGGCAATGTAGGATAGGTTTCTGAAAAACAACGCGGGTGGTGCGCATTGTAAGTGTTTCTAACAGGCCATTCACAAGTAGGAGTGAAAAAAACATCACGGGATGGTGTGAATCAGAGGGCCTGAATTAGGATAGGCATTGAGTGGCAATGTAGGATGGAGAAAAGCACCACGGGTTTGTCAGCATGGGGAGGCAAGGAAACATGCAGTGGCAATGTAGAATAAGTTTCTGATAAACATCGCTGGGTGGTGCGCATTGTAAGGGTTTCTAACAGGCCATTCACTAGTAGGCGTGAGAACAACCTCACGGGGTGGTGCGAATCGGAAGGCCTGAATTAGGATAGGCATTGAGTGGCAATGTAGGATGGAGAAAAGCACCACAGGGTTGTCAGCATAGGGAGGTGAGGAAACATGGAGTTCCAATGCAGGATAGGTTTTGGGAACAAAAGTGGGGTAGTGCGGGGTGTAAGTCTTTCTAACAGTCAATTCACTAGAAGAAGAGAGAAAAACGTCACGGGTGGTGTGAATTGGAGGGCCTAAATTTGGATAGGCAGTGAGTGGCAATGTAAGATAGAGAAAAGCACCATGGGCTGGTCATCATGGGGAGGTCAGGAAACATGCAGTGGCAATGTAGGATAATTTTTTGAAAAACATCACGGAGTGGTGCGCATTGTAAGGGTTTCTAACTGGCCATTCACTAGGAGGAGTGAGAAAAACATCACGGGTGGTGTGAATCAGATGTTCTGAATTAGGATAGGCAGTGAGTGGCAATGTAGGATGGAGAAAAGCACCACGGGGTGGTCAGCATGGGGAGGTCTAGAAACATGCATTGGCAATGTAGGATAGGTTTCTGAAAAACATCGCCGGGTGGTGCGCATTGTAAGGCTATCTAACAGGCCATTCACTAGTAGGATAGAGAAAAATATCACGGGGTCGTGTGAATGGAGGGCCTGAATTAGGATAGGCAGTTAGGGGCAATGAAAAATGGAGAATAGCACCATGTTGTGGTCAGCATGGGGAGGTCAGGAAACATGCAGTGGGAATGTAGGATAGGTTTCTGAAAAACATCACGGGTTGTGAGAACTGTAAGGGTTTCTAACAGGGCATTCACTGGAAGGAGTGAGAAAAAGATCACGGGGTGGTGTGAATCGAAGGGCCTCAATTATGATAGGCAGTGTGTGGCAATGTAGGAAGGAGAAAAGCACCATGGGGTGGTCAGCATGGGGAGGTCTGGAAACTTGCAGTGGCAATGTAGGACAGGTTTCTTAAAAACATCGCGGGGTGGTGCGCATTGTTAGTGTTTCTAACAGGCCATTCACTAGGAGAAGTAATAAAAACATCACAGGGTGGTGTGAATCGGAGGGCCTGAATCAGTATAGGCAGTGAGTGGCAATGTAGGATGGAGAAAAGCACCATGGCTTGGTCAAGATGGTGAGGTCAGGAAACATGCAGTGGCAATGTAGGATAGGTTTCTGAAAAACATCGGGGTTGGGCCCATTGTAAGGGTTTCTAACAGGCCATTCACTAGTAGCAGTGAGAAATACATCATGTTGTGGTGTGAATCGGAGGGCCTGAATCAAGATAGACAGTGAGTGGCAATGTCGGTTGGAGAAAAGCAACACGTTGTAGTCATCATGGGGTTGTCAGGAAACATGCAGTAGCAATGTAGGATAGGTTTCTGAAAAACATAGAGGCGTGGTGCTCATTGCAAATGTTTCTGAAAGGCCTTTCACTAGTAGGAGTGAGAAATACATCATGGTGTGGTGTGAATCGGAGGGCCTGAATTAGAATAAGCATTGAATGTCAATGTAGGATGGAGAAAAGCACCACAGGGTGGTCTGCATGGGGAAGTGAGGAAACATGCATTGGCAATGTAGGATAGGTTTCTGAAAAACATCGCCGGGTGGTGCGCATTGTAAGGCTTTATAATAGGCCATTCACTAGAAGCAGTGAGAAAAACATCAAGTGGTGGTGTGAATCGGGGGGCCTGAATTAGGATAGGCAGTGAGTGGCAATGAAGAATGGAGAACAGCACCACGGGGTGCTCGACATGGTGAGGTCAGGAAACATGCAGTGGCAGTGTAGGATAGGTTTCTGAAAATCATCGCGGGGTGGTGCGCATTGTAAGGATTTCTAACAGGCCATTATCTAGTACGAGTGAGAACAACATCAGGGGGTGGTGTGAATCGGAGGGCCTGAATTAGGATAGGCATTGAGTAGCAATGTAGGATGGAGAAAAGCACCAGAGTGTGGTCATCATGGGGAGGTGAGGAAACATGCAGTGGCAATGTAGGATAGGTTTTTGAAAACAAAAGGGGGTGGTGCGCATTGTAAGGGTTTCCAATAGGCCATTCACTAGTAGGAGAGAGAAAAACATCACGAGGTGGTGTGAATCGGAGGGCCATAATTAGGATAGGCAGTGAGTGGCAATGTAGGATGGAGAAAAGCACCAAGGGGTGGTCATCATGGGGAGGTCAGGAAACACGCAGTGGCAATATAGAATAGTTTTCGGAAAAACATCATGCGGTGGTGCGCATTGTAAGGGTATCTAACAGGCCATTCACTAGTAGGAGTGAGAAAAACATCACCGGGTGGTGTGAATCAGATGTTCTGAATTCGGATAGGCAGTGAGTGCAATGTAGCATAGAGAAAAGCGCCACGGGGTGGTCAGCATGGGGAGGTTAGGACACATGCAGTGGGAATGTAGGATAGGTTTCTGAAACATATCGCGGGGTGCTGCGCATTGTAAGGGTTTTTACCAGGCCATTCACTAGATGAAGTGAGAAAAACATCACAGGGTGGTTTGAATCGGAGGGCCTGAATCAAGATAGACAGTGAGTGGCAATGTCAGCAGGAGAAAAGCATCACGGGGTGGTTAGCATGTGGATGTCAGGAAACATGCAGTGGCAATATAGAATAGGTTTCTGAAAAACATCGCTGTGTTGTGCTCATTGTAAGGGTTTCCAAAGGATCTTTTACTAGTAGGAGTGGGAAAAACATCATGGGGTGGTGTGAATCGGAGGGCCTGAATCAGGATAGGACGTGAGTGGCAATGAAGAACGGAGAAAAGCACCACGGGGTGGTCAGGATGGGGAGGTCAGGAAACATGCAGTGGCAATGTAGGATAGCTTTCTGAAAAGTATCGCTCGGTAGTGCGGCTTGTAATGCATTCTAACAGGCCATTCACTAGTAGGAGTGAGAAAAGTATAACGGAGTGGTGTGAATCGGAGGGCCTGATTCAGGATAGGCAGTGAGTGGCAATGTAGGATGGAGAAAAGCACCACGGGGTGGTCAGGATGAAGAGGTCAGGAAACTTGCAGTGGAAATGTAGGATAGGTTTCTGAAAAACATTGTAGGGTGGTGCTCATTGTAAGGGTTTCTAACAGGCCATTAACTAGTAGGAGTGAGAAATACATCACGGGGTGGTGTGAATCGGAGGCCCTGAATCAAGTTAGACAGTGATAGGCAATGTAGGATTGGGAATAGCTCCCCGGTTGGTGAGCATGGGTGGTCAGGAAACATGCATTGGCAATGTAGGATTGGTTTCTGAAAAACATCGCCGGTTGGTGCTCCTTGTAAGGGTTTCTAACAGGCCATTGACTAGTAGGAGTGAGAAATACATCATGGTGTGGTGTGAATCGGAGGGCCTGAATCAAGTTAGACTTGAGTGGCAATGTAGTATGGAGAAAAGCACCACGGGGTGGTCAACATGGGGAGGTCAGGAAACATACAGTGGAAATGTAGGATAGGTTTCTGAAAAACATCTCGGGGTGGTGCACATTGTAAGGCTTTCAATAAGCCATTCACAACTAGGAGTGAAATAACATCACACGGTGGTGTGAATTGGAGGGCCTGAATTAGGATAGGCTGTGAGTGGCAATGTAGAATGGAGAAAGCACCACGGGTTTGTCAGCATGGGGAGGCAAGGAAACATGCAGTGGCAATGTAGAATGGGTTTCTGATAAACATCGCTGGGTGGTGCGCATTGTAAGGGTTTCTAACAGGCCATTCACTAGTACGATTGAGAACAACATCACGGGGTGGTGTGAATCAGAGGGCCTGAATTAGGATAGGCATTGAGTGGCAACGTAGGATAGAGAAAAGCACCACAGGGTGGTCAGCATGGGGAGGTCAGGACACAGGCAGTGGCAATGTAGGATAAGTTTTTGAAAAACTTCGCGGGTGGTGAGAATTGTAAGGGTTTCTAACAGGCAATTCACTAGTAGGAGTGAGAAGAACCTCACGGGTTGTTATGAATCGGAGGGCCTCAATTAGGATAGGCATTGAGTGGCAATTTAGGATGGAGAAAAGCACCACAGGGTGGTCAGCATGGGAAGGTGAGGAAACATGCAGTGGCAATGTAGGATAGGTTTCTGAAAAAAAACGGGGAATGGTGCGCATTGTAAGGGTTTCCAACAGGCCATTCTCTAGTAGGAGTGAGAAAAACATCATGGGGTGGTTTGAATTGGAGGGCCAGAATTATGATAGGCAGTGAGTGGCAATGTAGGATGGAGAAAAGCACCATGGGATGGTCATCATAGGGAGGTCAGGACACATGCAGTGGCAATGTAGGATATGTTTCTGAAAAACATCTCGGGTGGTGAGAATTGTAAGGTTTTCTAACCTAGCATTCACTGGTAGGAGTTAGAAAAACATCACGGGGTGGTGTGAATCGGACGGCCTGAATTATGATAGGCAGTGAGTAGCAATGTAGGATGGAGAAAAGCACCACAGGGTGGTAAGCATGGGGAGGGTAGGAAACATGCAGTGGCAATGTAGGAGAGGTTTCTGAAAAACATCGCGGGGTAGTGCGCATTGTAAGTGTTTCTAACCAGCCATTCACTAGTAGAAGTGAGAAAAACATCACAGGGTGGTGCGAATCGGAGGGCCTGAATCAGGATAGGCAGTGAGTGGCAATGTAGGATGGAGAAAAGCACCACGGCGTGGTCAGGATGGGGAGGTCAGGAAACATGCAGTGGCAATGTAGGATAGGTTTCTGAAAAAAAAATTGGGGTGGTGCGCATTGTAAGGGTTTCGAACAGGCCATTCACTAGTAGGAGTGACAAAAACATCACGGGGTGGTGTGAATCGGAGGGATAGGCAGTGAGTGGCAATGTAGGATGGAGAAAAGCACCATGGGGTGGTCATCATGGGGAGGTCCGGAAACACGCAGTGGCAATATAGAATAGTTTTCGAAAAAACATCATGCGGTGGTGCGCATTGTAAGGGTATCTAACAGGCCATTCACTAGTAGGAGTGAGAAAAACATCACCGGGTGGTGTGAATCAGATGTTCTGAATTCGGATAAGCAGTGAGTGCAATGTAGCATAGAGAAAAGCGCCACGGGGTGGTCAGCATGGGGAGGTCAGGAAACATACAGTGGAAATGTAGGATAGGTTTCTGAAAAACATCGCGGGTTGGTGCCCATTGTAAGGCTTTCAATAAGCCATTCACTAGTAGAAGTGAAAAAACATCACAGGGTGGTGTGAATTGGAATGCCTGAATTAGGATAGGCTGTGAGTGGCAATGTAGGATGGGGAAAAGCACCACGGGTTTGTCAGCATGGGGAGGCAAGGAAACATGCAGTGGCAATGTAGTATAGGTTTCTGATAAACATCGCTGGGTGGTGTGCATTGTAAGCGATTCTAACAGGCCATTCACTAGTATGATTGAGAACAACATCATGGGGTGGTGTGAATCGGAGGGCCTGAATTAGGATAGGCATTGAGTGGCAATGTAGGATAGAGAAAAGCACCACAGGGTGGTCAGCATGGGGAGGTCAGGACACAGGCATTGGCAGTGTAGGATAGGTTTTTGAAATACATCGCGGGTGGTGAGAATTGTAAGGGTTTCTAACAGGCAATTCATTAGTAAGAGTGAGAAAAACATCAGGGGTGGTGCGAATCGAAGGGCCTGAATTATGATAGGCAGTGAGTGGCAATGTAGGATGGAGAAAACCACCACGGTGTGGTCAGCCTGTGGAGCTCAGGAAACATGCAGTGGCAAAGTATGATAGGTTTCTGAAAAACGTCGCGGGGTTGTTCGCATTGTAAGGGTTTGTAGAAGGCCATTCACTAGTAGGAGTGAGAAAATCATCACGTGGTGGTGTGAATCGGAGGGGCTGAATTAGTGTAGGCAGTTAGTGGCAATGAAGAATGGAGAAAAGCACCAGGGGTGGTCAACATGGGGAGGTCAGGAAACATGTAATGGCAATGTAGGATAGGTTTCTGAAAAACATCACGGGGTGGTGCACATTGTAAGGCTTTCTAACAAGCCATTCACAAGTAGGAGTGAAAAAAACATCACAGGGTGGTGTGAATAGGAGGGTCTGAATTAGGATAGGCTGGGAGTGGAAATGTAGGATGGAGAAAAGCACCACGGGTTTGTCAGCATGAGGAGGTAAGGAAACATGCAGAGGCAATGTAGAATAGGTTTCTGATAAGCATCGCTGGGTGGTGCGTATTGTAAGGGTTTCTAACAGGCCATTCACTAGTAGGAGTGAGAACAACATCACGCGGTGGTGTGAATCGGAGGCCCTGAATTAGGTTAGGCAGTGAGTGGCAATTTAGAATGGAGAAAACACCACAGGGTGGTCAGCATGGGGAGGTCAGGAAACATGCAGTGGTAATGTATGATAGGTTTCTGAAAAAAAAAAGCGGGGTGGTGCGCATTGTAAGGGTTTCTAACAGGCCATTCACTAGTAGGAGTGAGAAAAACATCACGCATGGTGTGAATGAGAGGGCCTGAATTAGGATAGGCAGTGAGTGGCATCATAAAATGGGGATAAGCACCATGGTGTGGTCAGCCTGGGAAGGTCAGGAAACATGCAGTGGCAATGTACGATACGTTTCTGAAAAACATCACAGAGTGGGGCGCATTATAAGGGTTTCTAACAGGCCATTTACTAGTAGGAGTGAGAAAAACATCACGGTGTGGTGTGAATCGGAGGGCCTGAATTAGGAGAAGCATTGAGTGGCAAAGTAGGATGGAGAAAAGCACCACAGGGTTGTCAGCATGGGGAGGTCAGGAAACATGCATTGGCAATGTAGATACGTTTCTGAAAAACCTCGCCAGGTTGTGCGCATTGTAAGGGTTTCCAACAGGCCATTCAATAGTAGGAGTGAGAAAAACATCACGATGTGGTGTGAATCAGAGGGCCTGAATTAGGATAAGCATTCACTGGCAAAATAGGATGGAGAAAAGCACCACAGGGTGGTTAGCATGGGAGGTCAGTAAACATGCAGTGGCAATGTAGGATAGTTTTCTGAAAAAAAAGTTGGGTGGTGCGCATTGTAAGGGTTTCTGACAGGCCATTCACTAGTAGGAGTGAGAAAAACTTCACGGGGTGGTGTGAATCGGAGGGCCTGAGTTAGGATAGGTAGTGAGTGGCAATGTAGGATGGAGAAAAGCACCACGGGGTGGTCAGCATGGGGAGGTCAGGAAACATGCACTGGCAAAGTAGGATAGGTTTTTGAAAAACATTGCCGGGTGTTGCGCATTGTAAGGCTTTCTAACAGGCCATTCACGATTAGGAGTGAGAAAAACATCATGGGGTGGTGTGAATCGGAGGGCCTGAATTAGGATAGGCAGTGAGTGGCAACGTAGGATGGAGAAAAGCACCACGGGGTGGTCAGCATGGGGAGGTCAGGAATCATGCAGTGGCAATGTAGAATAGGTTTCTGAAAAACATTGTGGGCTGGTGCTCATTGTAAGGGTTTCTAAAATGCCTTTCACTAGTAGGAGTGAGAAAAACATCACGGGGTGGTGGGAATCGCAGGGCCTGAGTCCGGATAGGCCGTGGGTGGCAATGTAGGATGGAGAAAAGCACCAAGGATTGGTGAGCATGGAGAGGGCCGGAAATATCCAATGGCAATTTAGGATAGGTTTCTGAAAAACATTGCGGGGTTGTGCGCATTGTAAGGGTTTGTAGAAGGCCATTCACTAGTAGGAGTGAGAAAATCATCACAGGGTGGTGTGAAGCGGAGGGCCTGAATTAGGATAGGCAGTGAGTGGGAATGAAGAATGGAGAAAAGCACCACGGGGTGGTCATCATGGGGACGCCAGGAAACATGCAGTGGCAATGTAGGATATTTTTTGATAAACAACACTGGGTGCTGCGGATTTTAAGGGTTTCCAACAGGTCATTCACTAGTAGGAGTGAGAAAAACATCACGTGGTCGTGTGAATCAGATGTTCTGAATTATGATAGGCAGTGAGTGCAATGTAGGATGGAGAAAAGGACCACGGGGTGGTCAGCATGGGGAGGTCAGGAAACATGCAGTGGCAAAGTAGAATAGGTTTCTGAAAAACATCGCCGGGTATTGCGCATTGTAAGGCTTTCAAACAGGCCATTCACTAGTAGGAGTGAGAAAAACATCACGGGGTGGTGTCAATAGGAGGGCCTGAATTAGGATAGGCAGTGAGTGGCAAAGTAAAATAGAGAAAAGCACCACGGGGTGGTCAGGATTGGGAGGTCAGGAAACATGCAGTGGCAATGTAGGATAGGTTTCTAAAAAACATCTCCGCGTAGTGCGCATTGTAAGGGTTTCTAACAAGCCATTTACTAGTAGGCGTGAGAAATACATCATGGTGTGGTGTGAATTGGAGGGCCTGAATCAAGTTAGACAGTGAGTGTCAATGAAGGATGGAGAAAAGCACCACGGGTTGGTGAGCATGGGGAGGTCAGGAAACATGCATTGGCAATGTACGATAAGTTTCTGAAAAACGACGTGGGGTTGTTCGCATTGTAAGGGTTTGTAGAAGGCATTCGCTAGTAGGAGTGAGACAAACATCAGGTGGTGGTGTGAATCGGAGGGGCTGAATTAGTATAGGCAGTGAGTGGCAATGAAGAATGGAGAAAAGCACCAGGGGTGGTCAACATGGGGAGGTCAGGAAACATGTAAGGGCAATGTAGGATAGGTTTCTCAAAAACATCACATGGTGGTGCTCATTGTAAGGCTTTCTAACAAGCCATTCACAAGTAGGAGTGAAAAAATCATCACAGGGTGGTGTAAATCAGAGGGTCTGAATTAGGATAGGCTGTGAGTGGCAATGTAGGATGGAGAAAACACAACAGGCTGGTCAGCATGGGGAGGTCAGGAAACATGCAGTGGTAATGTATGATAGGTTTCTGAAAAAAAGCGGGGTGGTGCGCATTGTAACGGTTTCTAACAGGCCATTCACTAGTAGGAGTGAGAAAAACATCACGGCGTGGTGTGAATCGGAGGGTCTGAATTAGGATAGGCTGTGAGTGGCAATGTAGGATGGAGAAAAGCACCAAGGGATTGTCAGCATGGGGAGGCAAGGAAACAGGCATTGGCAATGTAGAATAGGTTTCTGATAAGCATCACTGAGTCATGAGCATTGTAAGGGTTTCTAACAGGCCATTCACTAGTAGGAGTGAGAACAACATCACGCGGTGGTGTGAATCGGAGGCCCTGAATTAGGATAGGCAGTGAGTGGCTTTAGGATGGAGAAAACATTAAATGGTGGTCAGCATGGGGAGGTCAGGAAACATGCAGTGGTTATGTAGGATAGGTTTCTGAAAAAAAAAGCGGGGTGGTGCGCATTGTAAGGGTTTCTAACAGGCCATTCACTATTAGTAGTGAAAAAAACATCACGGGTGGTGTGAATCAGATGTTCTGAATTATGATAGGCAGTGAGTGCAATGTAGGATGGAGAAAAGCACAACGGGGTGGTCAGCATGGGGAGGTCAGGAAACATGCATTGGCAAAGTAGGATAGGTTTCTGAAAAACATCGCCGGGTATTGCGCATTGTAAGGCTTTCTAACAGGCCATTCACTAGTAGGAGTGAGAAAAACATCACGGGGTGGTGTGAATCAGATGTTCTGAATTAGGATAGGCAGTGAGTGGCAATGTAGGATGGAGAAAAGCACCACAGGGTGGTCAGCATGGGGAGGTCAGGAAACATGCATTGGCAATGTAGGATAGGTTTCTGAAATACATCGCCGGGTGGTGCGCATTGTAAGGCTTTCTAACAGGCAATTCACTAGTAGGAGTGAGAAAAACATCACGGTGTGGTGTGAAATGGAGGGTCTGAATTAGAATAGTCTGTGAGTGGCAATGTAGGATGGATAAAAGCACCACGGGATTGTCAGCATGGAGAGGCAGTGAGTGGCAATTTAGAATGGAGAAAACACTAAATAGTGGTCAGCATGGGGAGGTCAGGAAACATGCAGTGGTTATGTAGGATAGGTTTCTGATAATGAATCAGATGTTCTGAATTATGATAGGCAGTGAGTGCAATGTAGGATGGAGAAAAGCACAACGGGGTGGTCAGCATGGGAAGGTCAAGAAACATGAATTGGCAAATATGCATTGGCAAACATGCATAGGATACTTTTCTGAAAAACATGACGGGGTGGTGCGCATTGTAAGTGTTTCTAAAAGGCCATTCACTAGTAGGAGTGAGAAAAACATCACGGGGTGGTGTGAGTCAGATGTTCTGAATTAGGACAGGCAGTGAGTGTCAATGTAGGATGGAGAAAAGCACCACGGGTTGGTGAGCATGGGGAGGTCAGGAAACATGCATTGGCAATGTACGATAGGTTTCTGAAAAACGTCGCGGGGTTGTTCGCATTGTAAGGGTTTGTAGCATGCCATTCACTAGTAGGAGTGAGAAAAACATCACGGGGTGGTGTGAATCGGAGGGCCTGACTTAGGATAGGCAGTGAGTGGCAATGAAGAATGGAGAAAAGCACCTCGGGGTTGTCAACATGGAGAAGTCTGGAAACATACAGTGGCAATGTAGGATAGGTTTCTGAAAACCATCGTGGGGTGGTGCCCATTGTAAGGATTTCTAACAATCAATTCACAAGTAGGAGTGAAAAACATCACGGGGTGGTGTGAATCGAAGGGCCTGAATTAGGAAAAGCAGTGAGTGAAAATGTAGGATGGAGAAAAGCACCACGGGGTGGTCAGCATGGGGAGGTCAGGAAACATGCATTGGCAATGTAGGATAGGTTTCTGAAAAACATTGCGGGTGGTGCGCATTGTAAGGGTTTCTAACAGGCCATTCACGAGTAGAAGTGAGAAAAACATCACAGTGTGGTGTGAATTGGAGGGCCTGAATCAGGATAGGCAGTGAGTGGCAATGTAGGATGGAGAAAACGACCAACGGGTGGTCAGGATGGGGAGGTCAGAAAACATGCAGTGGCAATGTAGGATAAGTTTCTAAAAAACATTGTGGGGTGGGGCGCATTGTAAGGGTTTCTAACAGGCCATTCAATAGTAGAAGTGAGAAATACATCATGGTGTGGTGTAAATCGGAGGGCCTGAATCAAGATAGACAGTGAGTGGCAATATCGGATGGAGAAAAGCACCACGGGGTGGTCAGCATGGGGAGGTCAGGAAACACGCAGTGGCAATGTAGGATAGGTTTCTGAAAAACATCGCGGGGTGGTGCGCATTGTAAGGGTTTCTACCAGGCCATTCACTGGTAGGAGTGAGAAAAACATCACGGGGTGGTGTGAATCGGAGGGCCTGAATTAGGATAGTCATTGAGTGGCAATGTAGGATAGAGAAAAGCAGCACAGCATAGTCAGCATAGGAGGTCAGGAAACATGCAGTGGCAATGTAGGAAAAGTTTCTGAAAAAAAAAAAGCGGAGTGCTTTGCATTGAAAGGCTTTCTAAAAGGCCACTCACTAATAGGAGTCAGAAAATCATCACAGGGTGGTGTGAATCGGAGGGCCTGAATTAGGATAGGCAGTGAGTTGCAACGTAAAATGGAGAAAAGCACCACGGTGTGGTCAGCATAGGAGATCAGGAAACATGCAGTTGCAATGTAGGATAGGTTTCTGAAAAACATCGCGGGGTGGGGCGCATTGTAAGGGTTTCTAACAGGGCATTCCCTAGTAGGAGTGAGAAAAATATAATGAGCTGGTGTGAATCGGAGAGCCTGAATCAGGATAGGCAGTGAATGGCAATGTAGGATGGAGAAATGCACCAAGGGGTGGTCAGCGTGCGGAGGTCAGGACCCATGCATTGGCAATGTAGGATAGGTTTCTGAAAAACATCGCTGGGTGGTGTGCATTGTAAGAATTTCTAAAAGGCCTTTCACTAGTAGTAGTGAGAAAAATATCACGGGGTTGTGTGAATCGGAGGGCCTGAATCAAGATAGACAGTGAGTGGCAATGTAGGATGGAGGAAAGCACCACGGGTTCTTGAGCATGGGGAGGACAGGAAACATGCCATGGCAATGTAGGATAGGTTTCTGAGAAACATCGTGGGGTGTTGCGCATTGTAAGGATTTGTAGCAGGTCATTCACTTGTAGGAATGAGAAAAACATCACGTGGTGGTATGAATCGGAGCACCTGAATTAGGATAGGCAGTGAGTGGCAATGAAGAATGGAGAAAAGCACCACGGGGTGGTCAATATGGGGAGGTCAGGAAACATGCAGTGGCAATGTAGGATAGGTTTCAGAAAAACATCGCGGGGTGGTGCCCATTGTCAGGATTTCTAACAAGCCATTCACAAATAGGAGTGAAAAAAACATCACGGGGTGGTCTGAATCGAAGGGCCTGTATTAGGATAGGCTGTAAGTGGCAATGTAGGATGGAGAAAAGCACCATGGGATGGTCATCATGGGGAGGCAAGGAAACATGCAGTGGCAATGAAGGTAGGTTTCTGAAAAAGATCGTGGTGTGGTGCGCATTTTAAGGGTTGCTAACAGGCCATTCACTAGAAGGAGTGAGAAAAATATCACGGGGTGGTGTGAATTGGAGGGCCTGAATCAGGTTAGGCAATGAGTGACAATGTAGGATGGAGAAAAGCACCACGGGGTGGTCAGCAAGGGGAGGTCAGGAAACATGCATTGCCAATGTAGGATAGGATTCTGAAAAACATCGCCGGGTGGTGCGCACTGTAAGTGTTTCTAACAGGCCATTCACGAGTAGAAGTGAGAAAAACATCACAGTGTGGTGTGAATCGGAGGGCCTGAATCAGGATAGGCAGTGAGTGGCAATGTAGGATGGAGAAAACGACCAAGGGGTGGTCAGGATGGGGAGGTCAGAAAACATGCAGTGGCAATGTAGGATAGGTTTCTAAAAAACATTGTGGGGTGGGGCGCATTGTAAGGGTTTCTAACAGGCCATTCAATAGTAGAAGTGAGAAATACATCATGGTGTGGTGTAAATCGGAGGGCCTGAATCAAGATAGACAGTGAGTGGCAATATCGGATGGAGAAAAGAACCACGGGGTGGTCAGCATGGGGAGGTCAGGAAACATGCAGTGGCAATGTAGGATAGGATTCCGAAAAACATCGCAGGGTGGTGCTCATTGTAAGAATTTCTAAAAGGCCTTTCACTACTAGGAGTGAGAAAAATATCACGGGGTTGTGTGAATAGGAGGGCCTGAATCAGGATAGTCCGTGGGTCGCAATTTAGGATGGAGAAAAGCACCACGGGGAGGTCAGGATGGGGAGGTCAGGAAACATGCAGTAGCAATGTAGGATAGGTTTCTAAAAAACATCCCGGGGTAGTGTGCATTCTAAGGGTTTCTAATAGGCCATTCACTAGTAGGAGTGAGAAATACATCATGGTGTGGTGTGAATCGGAGGGCCTGAATCAAGATAGACAGTGAGTGGCAATGTAGGATGGAGAAAAGCACCACAGGTTGGTGAGTATGGGGAGGTCAGGAAACATGCATTGGCAATGTACGATAGGTTTCTGAAAAACGTCGCGTGGTTGTTCGCATTGTAAGGGTTTGTAGCATGCCATTCACTAGTAGGAGTGAGAAAAACATTACGGGGTGGTCTGAATTGAAGGGCCTGTATTAGGATAGGCTGTGAGTGGCAATGTAGGATGGAGAAAAGCACCATGGGATGTTCATCATGGGGAGGCAAGGAGACATGCAGTGGCAATGTAGGTAGGTTTCTGAAAAAGATCGTGGTGTGGTGCGCATTTTAAGGGTTGCTAACAGGCCATTCACTAGAAGGAGTGAGAAAAATATAACGGGGTGGTGTGAATTGGAGGGCCTGAATCAGGTTAGGCAATGAGTGGCAATGTAGGATGGAGAAAAGCACCACGGGGTGGTCAGCAAGGGGAGGTCAGGAAACATGCATTGGCAATGTAGGATAGGTTTCTGAAAAACATCGCCAGGTGGTGCGCATTGTAAGTGTTTCTAAGAGGCCATTCACGAGTAGAAGTGAGAAAAACATCACAGGGTGGTGTGAATCGGAGGGCCTGAATCAGGATAGGCAGTGAGTGGCAATGTAGAATGGAGAAAACGACCAAGGGGTGGTCAGGATGGGGAGGTCAGAAAACATGGAGTGGCAATGTAGGATAGGTTTCTAAAAAACATTGTGGGGTGGAGCGCATTGTAAGGGTTTCTAACAGGCCATTCAATAGTAGAAGTGAGAAATACATCATGGTGTGGTGTAAATCGGAGGGCCTGAATCAAGATAGACAGTGAGTGGCAATATCGGATGGAGAAAAGCACCACGGGGTGGTCAGCATGTGGAGGTCAGGAAACATGCAGTGGCAATGTAGGATAGGATTCCGAAAAACATCGCAGGGTGGTGCTCATTGTAAGAATTTCTAAAAGGCCTTTCACTACTAGGAGTGAGAAAAATATCACGGGGTTGTGTGAATAGGAGGGATTGAATCAGGATAGTCCGTGGGTCGCAATTTAGGATGGAGAAAAGCACCACGGGGTGGTCAGGATGGGGAGGTCAGGAAACATGCAGTAGCAATGTAGGATAGGTTTCTAAAAAACATCCCGGGGTAGTGCGCATTCTAAGGGTTTCTAATAGGCCATTCACTAGTAGGAGTGAGAAATACATCATGGTGTGGTGTGAATCGGAGGGCCTGAATCAAGATAGACAGTGAGTGGCAATGTAGAATGGAGAAAAGCACCACGGGTTGGTGAGCATGGGGAGGTCAGGAAACATGCATTGGCAATGTACGATAGGTTTCTGAAAAACGTCGCAGGGTTGTTCGCATTGTAAGGGTTTGTAGCATGCCATTCACTAGTAGGAGTGAGAAAAACATCACGGGGTGGTGTGAATTGGAGGGAATGAATTAGGATAGGCAGTGAGTGGCAATGAAGAATGGAGAAAAGCACCACGGGGTGGTCAACATGGGGAAGTCAGGAAACATACAGTGGCAATGTAGGATAGGTTTCTGAAAAACATCGTGGGGTGGTGCCCATTGTAAGGATTTCTAACAAGCAATTCACAAGTAGGAGTGAAAAACATCACGGGGTGGTGTGAATCGAAGGGCCTGAATTAGGAAAAGCAGTGAGTGACAATGTAGGATGGAGAAAAGCACCACGGGGTGGTCAGCATGGGGAGGTCAGGAAACATGCATTAGCAATGTAGGATAGGTTTCTGAAAAACATCGCGGGGTGGTGCGCATTGTAAGGGTTTCTACCAGGCCATTCACTGGTAGGAGTGAGAAAAACATCACGGGGTGGTGTGAATCGGAGGGCCTGAATTAGGATAGTCATTGAGTGGCAATGTAGGATAGAGAAAAGCAGCACAGCATGGTCAGCATAGGAGGTCAGGAAACATGCAGTGGCAATGTAGGAAACGTTTCTGAAAAAAAAAGCGGAGTGGTGCGCATTGAAAGGCTTTCTAAAAGGCCACTCACTAATAGGAGTCAGAAAATCATCACAGGGTGGTGTGAATCGGAGGGCCTGAATTAGGATAGGCAGTGAGTTGCAACGTAAAATGGAGAAAAGCACCACGGTGTGGTCAGCATAGGAGATCAGGAAACATGCAGTGGCAATGTAGGATAGGTTTCTGAAAAACATCGCGGGGTGGGGCGCATTGTAAGGGTTTCTAACAGGGCATTCCCTAGTAGGAGTGAGAAAAATATAATGAGCTGGTGTGAATCGGAGGGCCTGAATCAGGATAGGCAGTGAGTGGCAATGTAGGATGGAGAAATGCACCAAGGGGTGGTCAGCGTGTGGAGGTCAGGACCCATGCATTGGCAATGTAGGATAGGTTTCTGAAAAACATCGCTGGGTGGTGTGCATTGTAAGAATTTCTAAAAGGCCTTTCACTAGTAGGAGTGAGACAAATATCACGGGGTTGTGTGAATCGGAGGGCCTGAATCAAGATAGACAGTGAGTGGCAATGTAGGATGGAGGAAAGCACCACGGGTTCTTGAGCATGGGGAGGACAGGAAACATGCCATGGCAATGTAGGAAAGGTTTCTGAAAAACATCGTGGGGTGTTGCGCATTGTAAGCATTTGTAGCAGGTCATTCACTAGGAGGAATGAGAAAAACATCACGTGGTGGTATGAATCAGAGGGCCTGAATTAGGATAGGCAGTGAGTGGCAATGAAGAATGGAGAAAAGCACCACGGGGTGGTCAATATGGGGAGGTCAGGAAACATGCAGTGGCAATGTAGGATAGGTTTCAGAAAAACATCGCGGTGTGGTGCCCATTGTGAGGATTTCTAACAAGCCATTCACAAATAGGAGTGAAAAAAACATCACGGGATGGTCTGAATCGAAGGGCCTGTATTAGGATAGGCTGTGAGTGGCAATGTAGGATGGAGAAAAGCACCATGGGATGGTCATCATGGGGAGGCAAGGAAACATGCAGTGGCAATGAAGGTAGGTTTCTGAAAAAGATCGTGGTGTGGTGCGCATTTTAAGGGTTGCTAACAGGCCATTCACTAGAAGGAGTGAGAAAAATATAATGGGGTGGTGTGAATTGGAGGGCCTGAATCAGGTTAGGCAATGAGTGGCAATGTAGGATGGAGAAAAGCACCACGGGGTGGTCAGCAAGGGGAGGTCAGGAAACATGCATTGGCAATGTAGGATAGGATTCTGAAAAACATCGCCGGGTGGTGCGCACTGTAAGTGTTTCTAACAAGCTATTCACGAGTAGAAGTGAGAAAAACATCACAGTGTGGTGTGAATCGGAGGGCCTGAATCAGGATAGGCAGTGAGTGGCAATGTAGGATGGAGAAAACGCCCAAGGGGTGGTCAGGATGGGGAGGTCAGAAAACATGCAGTGGCCATGTAGGATAGGTTTCTAAAAAACATTGTGGGGTGGGGCGCATTGTAAGGGTTTCTAACAGGCCATTCAATAGTAGAAGTGAGATATACATCATGGTGTGGTGTAAATCGGAGGGCCTGAATCAAGATAGACAGTGAGTGGCAATATCGGATGGAGAAAAGCACCACGGGGTGGTCAGCATGGGGAGGTCAGGAAACATGCAGTGGCAATGTAGGATAGGATTCCGAAAAACATCGCAGGGTGGTGCTCATTGTAAGAATTTCTAAAAGGCCTTTCACTAGTAGGAGTGAGAAAAATATCACGGGGATGTGTGAATAGGAGTGCCTGAATCAGGATAGTCCGTGAGTCGCAATTTAGGATGGAGAAAAGCACCACGGGTTGGTCAGGATGCGGAGGTCAGGAAACATGCAGTGGCAATGTAGGATAGGTTTCTAAAAAACATCCCGGGGTAGTGCGCATTCTAAGGGTTTCTAATAGGCCATTCACTAGTAGGAGTGAGAAATACATCATGGTGTGGTGTGAATCGGAGGGCCTGAATCAAGATAGACAGTGAGTGGCAATGTAGGATGGAGGAAAGCACCACGGGTTCTTGAGCATGGGGAGGACAGGAAACATGCATTGGCAATGTAGGATAGGTTTCTTAAAAACATTGCGGGGTGGTGCTGATTATAAGGGTTTCTAAAAGGCCTTTCACTAGTAGGAGTGATAAAAACATCACGGCGTGGTGTGAATCGCAGGGCCTGAATCAGTATAGGCCATGAGTGGCAATGTAGGATGGAGAAAAGCACCACGGGGTGGTCAGGATAGGGAGGTCAGGAATCATGCAGTGGCAATGTAGGATAGGTTTCTGAAAAACATCTCGGCGTAGTGCGCATTGTAAGGGTTTCTAACAGGCCATTTACTAGTAGGAGTGAGAAATACATCATGGTGTGGTGTGAATTGGAGGGCCTGAATCAATTTAGACAGTGAGTGTCAATGTAGGATGGAGAAAAGCACCACGGGTTGGTGAGCATGGGGAGGTCAGGAAACATGCATTGGCAATGTACGATAGGTTTCTGAAAAACGTCGCGTGGTTTTTCGCATTGTAAGGGTTTGTAGCATGCCATTCACTAGTAGGAGTGAGAAAAACATCACGGGGTGGTCTGAATCGAAGGGCCTGTATTAGGATAGGCTGTGAGTGGCAATGTAGGATGGAGAAAAGCACCATGGGATGGTCATGATGGGGAGGCAATGAAACATGCAGTGGCAATGAAGGTAGGTTTCTGAAAAAGATCGTGGTGTGGTGCGCATTTTAAGGGTTGCTAACAGGCCATTCACTAGAAGGAGTGAGAAAAATATAACGGGGTGGTGTGAATTGGAGGGCCTGAATCAGGTTAGGCAATGAGTGGCAATGTAGGATGGAGAAACGCACCACGGGGTGGTCAGCAAAGGGAGGTCAGGAAACATGCATTGGCAATGTAGGATAGGTTTCTGAAAAACATCGCCAGGTGGTGCGCATTGTGTTTCTAACAGGCCATTCACGAGTAGAAGTGAGAAAAACATCACAGGGTGGTGTGAATCGGAGGGCCTGAATCAGGATAGGCAGTGAGTGGCAATGTAGGATGGAGAAAACGACCAAGGGGTGGTCAGGATGGGGAGGTCAGAAAACATGCAGTGGCAATGTAGGATAGGTTTCTAAAAAACATTGTGGGGTGGGGCGCATTGTAAGGGTTTCTAACAGGCCATTCAATAGTAGAAGTGAGAAATACATCATGGTGTGGTGTAAATCGGAGGGCCTGAATCAAGATAGACAGTGAGTGGCAATATCGGATGGAGAAAAGCAACACGGGGTGGTCAGCATGGGGAGGTCAGGAAACGTGCATTGGCAAAGTAGGATAGGTTTCTGAAAAACATCGCTGGGTATTGCACATTGTAAGGCTTTCTAACAGGCCATTCACTAGTAGGAGTGAGAAAAACATGACGGGGTGGTGTGAATCGCAGGGTCTGAATTAGGATAGGCAGTGAGTGGCAATGTAGGATGGAGAAATGCACCACGGGGTGGTCAGGATGGGGAGGTCAGGAAACATGCAGTGGCAATGTAGGATAGGATTCCGAAAAACATCGCAGGGTGGTGCTCATTGTAAGAATTTCTAAAAGGCCTTTCACTAGTAGGAGTGAGAAAAATATCACGGGGTTGTGTGAATAGGAGGGCCTGAATCAGGATAGTCCGTGGGTCGCAATTTAGGATGGAGAAAAGCACCACGGGGTGGTCAGGATGGGGAGGTCAGGAAACATGCAGTAGCAATGTAGGATAGGTTTCTAAAAAACATCCCGGGGTAGTGCGCATTCTAAGGGTTTCTAATAGGCCATTCACTAGTAGGAGTGAGAAATACATCATGGTGTGGTGTGAATCGGAGGGCCTGAATCAAGTTAGACAGTGAGTGGCAATGTAGGATGGAGAAAAGCACCACGGGGTGGTCAGGATAGGGAGGTCAGGAAACATGCAGTGGCAATGTAGGATAGGTTTCTGAAAAACATCTCAGGATAGTGCGCATTGTAAGGGTTTCTAACAGGCCATTCACTAGTAGGAGTGAGAAAAATATAACGGGGTGGTGTGAATTGGAGGGCCTGAATCAGGATAGCTAGTGAGTGGCAATGTAGGATTTAGAAAAGCACCCCGGGGTGGTCAGCATGGGGAAGTCAGGAAACATGCAATGGCAATGTAGGATAGGTTTTTGAAAAACATCGCCAGGTGGTGCGCATTCTAAGGGTTTCCAACAGGCCATTCACTAGTAGGAGTGAGGAAATCATCACGGGGTGGTGTGAATCGGATGGCCTGATTTAGGATAATCAGTGAGAGGCAATGTAGGATGGAGAAAAGCAACACGGGTTGGTCATCATGGGGAGTTCAGGAAACATGCAGTGGCAATGTAGAATATTTTTTGAAAAATATCACGGGGTGCTGCTGATTTTAAGGGTTTCTAACAGGCCATTCACTAGTAGGAGTGAGAAAAACATCACGGGGTCGTGTGAATCAGATGTTCTGAATTATGATAGGCAGTGAGTGCAATGTAGGATGGAGAAAAGCACCACGGGGTGTCCAGCATGGGGAGGTCAGGAAACATGCATTGGCAAAGTAGAATAGGTTTCTGAAAAACATCGCCGGGTATTGCGCATTGTAAGGTTTCTAATAGGCCATTCACTAGTAGGAGTGAGAAAATCATCACGGTGTGGTGTGAATAGGAGGGCCTCAATTAGGATTTTCAGTGAATAGCAACGTAAAATGGCGAAAAGCACCACGGGGTGGTCAGGATGGGGAGGTCAGGACACATGCAGTGGCAATGTAGGATAGGTTTCTTAAAAACATTGCGGGGTGGTGCTCATTATAAGGGTTTCTAAAAGGCCTTTCTCTAGTAGGAGTGAGAAAAACATCACCAGGTGGTGTGAATCGCAGGGCCTGAATCAGTATAGGCCGTGAATGTCAATGTAGAATGGAGAAAAGCACCACGGGGTGGTCAGGATTGGGAGGTCAGGAAACATGCAGTGGCAATGTAGGATAGGTTTCTGAAAAACATCTCGGCGTAGTGCGCTTGGTAAGGGTTTCTAACAGGCCATTTACTAGTAGCAGTGAGAAATACATCATGGTGTGGTGTGAATTGGAGGGCCTGAATCTAGTTAGACAGTGAGTGTCAATGAAGGATGGAGAAAAGAACCACGGGTTGATGAGCATGGGGAGGTCAGGAAACATGCATTGGCAATGTACGATAGGTTTCTGAAAAACGACGCGGGGTTGTTCGCTTTGTAAGGCTTTGTAGAAGGCCATTCACTAGTAGGAGTGAGAAAAACATCACGTGGTGGTGTGAATCGGAGGGGCTGAATTAGTATAGGCAGTGAGTGGCAATGTAGGATGGAAAAAAGCACCACAGGGTGGTCTGCATGGGGAGGTCAGGAAACATGCAGTGGCAATGTAGGATAGTTTTCTGAAAAACATGACAGGATGGTCCACATTGTAAGGGTTTCTAAAAGGCCATTCACTAGTAGGAGTGAGAAAAGCATCACGGGGTGGTTTGAATCTGATGTTCTGAATTAGGATAGGCAGTGAGTCGCAATATAGGATGGAGAAAAGCACCACGGGGTGGTCAGCATGGGGAGGTCAGGAAACATGCAGTGGCAATGTGGGATAGGTGTCCGAAAAACATTACGCGTTGGTGCGCATTGCAAGGGTGTCTAACAGGCCATTCACTAGTAGGAGTGAGAAAACATCACGGCGTGGTGTGAATCGGAGGGCCTGAATCAGGATAGGCAGTGAGTGGCAATGTAGGATGGAGAAAAGCAACACGGGGTGGTCAGCATGGGGAGGTCAGGAAACGTGCATTGGCAAAGTAGGATAGGTTTCTGAAAAACATCGCCGGGTATTGCACATTGTAAGGCTTTCTAACAGGCCATTCACTAGTAGGAGTGAGAAAAACATGACGGGGTGGTGTGAATCGGAGGGTCTGAATTAGGTTAGGCTGTGAGTGGCAATGTAGGATGGAGAAAAGCTCCACGGGATTGTCAGCATAGGGAGGCAAGGAAACAGGCAGTGGCAATGTAGAATAGGTTTCTGATAAGCATCGCTGGGTGTTGAGCATTGTAAGGGTTTCTAACAGGCCATTCACTAGTGGGAGTGAGAAAAACATCACGGGGTGGTGTGAATCAGAGGGCCTGAATTAGGATAGGCAGTGAGTGGCAATTTAGGATGGAGAAAAGCTATACAGCGTGGTCGGCATGGGGAAGTCAGGAAACATGCAGTGGCAATTTAGGATAGTTTTCTGAAAAACATGATGGGCTGGTGCGCATTGTAAGTGTTTCTAAAAGACCATTTACTAGTAGGAGTGAGAAAAGCATCATGGGGTGGTTTGAATCAGATGTTCTGAATTAGGATAGGCAGTGAATAGTAATGTAGGATGGAGAAAGGTACCACTTGGTGTTCAGCATTGGGAGGTCAGTAAACATGCAGTGGCAATGTGGGATAGCTTTCTGAAAAACATTACGGTTTGGTGCACATTGCAAGGGTTTCTAACTGGCCATTCACTACTAGGAGTGAGAAAAACATCACGGTGTGGTGTGAATCGGAGGGCCTGAATCAGGATAGGCAGTGAGTGGCAATGTAGGATGGAGAAAAGCAAAACGGGGTGCTCAGCATAGGGAGGTCAGGAAACATGCAGTTGCAATGTACGATAGGTTTCTGAAAAAAAGCGGGGTGGTGCGCATTGTAAGGTTTTCTAACAGGCCATTCACTAGTAGGAATCTGAAAAACATCACGGGGTCGTGTGAATCGGAGGGCCTGATTTAGGTTAGGCAGTGAGTGGCAATGTAAAATGGAGAAAAGCACCACGGGGTGGTCATCATGGGGAGGACAGGAAACATGCAGTGGCAATGTAGGATAGTTTTCTGAAAAACATCACGGGGTGGTGTGCATTGTAAGGTTTTCTAATAGGCCATTCACTATTGGGAGTGAGAAAAACATCACGGGGTGTGTGAATCAGATGTTCTGAATTAGGATAGGCAGTGAGTGGCAATGTAGGATGGAGAAAAGCACCATGGGGTGGTCAGTATGGGGAGGTCAGGAAACATGCATTGGCAATGCAGGATAGGTTTCTGAAAAACATCGCGGGGTGGTGTACATTGTAAGGCTTTCTAACAGGCAATTCACTAGTAGGAGTGAGAAAAATATCACGGGGTGGTGTGAATCGGAGGGCCTGAATTACGATAGGCAGTGAGTGGAAAAGTAAAATGGAGAAAAGCACCACGGTGTGGTCAGCATGGGGAGGTCAGGAAACATGCAGTGGCAATGTAGGATAGGTTTCTGAAAAACATAACGCGGTGGTGTGCATTGTAAGGGTTTCTAACAGGCCATTCACTAGTAGGAGGGAGAAAAATATAACGGGGTGGTGTGAATTGGAGGGCCTGAATCAGGATAGCTAGTGAGTGGCAATGTAGGATTTAGAAAAGCACCCCGGGGTGGTCAGCATGGGGAGGTCAGGAAACATGCAGTGGCAATGTAGGATAGGTTTTTGAAAAACATCGCCAGGTGGTGCGCATTCTAAGGGTTTCCAACAGGCCATTCACTATTAGGAGTGAGAAAATCAACACGGGGTGGTGTGAATCAGAGGGCCTGATTTAGGATAGGCAGTGAGAGGCAATGTAGGATGGAGAAAAGCAACACGGGGTGGTCATCATGGAGAGGTCAGGAAACATGCAGTGGCAATGTAGGATATTTTTTGAAAAATATCACGGGGTGCTGCGGATTTTAAGGGTTTCTAACAGGCCATTCACTAGTAGGAGTGAGAAAAACATCACGGGGTCGTGTGAATCAGATGTTCTGAATTATGATAGGCAGTGAGTGCAATGTAGGATGAAGAAAAGCACCACGGGGTGTCCAGCATGGGGAGGTCAGGAAACATGCATTGGCAAAGTAGAATAGGTTTCTGAAAAACATCGCCGGGTATTGCGAATTGTAAGGCTTTCTAATAGGCCATTCACTAGTAGGAGTGAGAAAATCATCACGGTGTGGTGTGCATAGGAGGGCCTCAATTAGGATTTTCAGTGAATAGCAACGTAAAATGGAGAAAAGCACCACGGGGTGGTCAGGATGGGGAGGTCAGGACACATGCAGTGGCAATGTAGGATAGGTTTCTTAAAAACATTGCGGGGTGGTGCTCATTATAAAGTTTTCTAAAAGGCCTTTCTCTAGTAGGAGTGAGAAAAACATCACCAGGTGGTGTGAATCGCAGGGTCTGAATCGGTATAGGCCGTGAATGTCAATGTAGAATGGAGAAAAGCACAACGGGGTGGTCAGGATTGGGAGGTCAGGAAACATGCAGTGGGAATGTAGGATAGGTTTCTGAAAAACATCTAGGCGTAGTGCGCTTGGTAAGGGTTTCTAACAGGCCATTTACTAGTAGCAGTGAGAAATAAATCATGGTGTGGTGTGAATTGGAGCGCCTGAATCAAGATAGACAGTGAGTGGCAATGTAGGATGGAGAAAAGCACCACGGGTTGGTGAACATGGGGAGGTCAGGAAACATGCATTGGCAATGTACGATAGGTTTCTGAAAAACGTCGCAGGGTTGTTCGCATTGTAAGGGTTTGTAGCATGCCATTCACTAGTAGGAGTGAGAAAAACATCACGGGGTGGTGTGAATTGGAGGGAATGAATTAGGATAGGCAGTGAGTGGCAATGAAGAATGGAGAAAAGCACCACGGGGTGGTCAACATGGGGAAGTCAGGAAACATACAGTGGCAATGTAGGATAGGTTTCTGAAAAACATCGTAGGGTGGTGCCCATTGTAAGGATTTCTAACAAGCAATTCACAAGTAGGAGTGAAAAACATCACGGGGTGGTGTGAATCGAAGGGCCTGAATTAGGAAAAGCAGTGAGTGACAATGTAGGATGGAGAAAAGCACCACGGGGTGGTCAGCATGGGGAGGACAGGAAACATGCATTAGCAATGTAGGATAGGTTTCTGAAAAACATCGCGGGGTGGTGCGCATTGTAAGGGTTTCTACCAGGTCATTCACTGGTAGGAGTGAGAAAAACATCACGGGGTGGTGTGAATCGGAGGGCCTGAATTAGGATAGTCATTGAGTGGCAATGTAGGATAGAGAAAAGCAGCACAGCATGGTCAGCATAGGAAGTCAGGAAACATACAGTGGCAATGTAGGAAAAGTTTCTGAAAAAAAAAAGCGGAGTGGTGCGCATTGAAAGGCTTTCTAAAAGGCCACTCACTAATAGGAGTCAGAAAATCATCACAGGGTGGTGTGAATCGGAGGGCCTTAATTAGGATAGGCAGTGAGTTGCAACGTAAAATGGAGAAAAGCACCACGGTGTGGTCAGCATAGGAGATCAGGAAACATGCAGTGGCAATGTAGGATAGGTTTCTGAAAAACATCGCGGGGTGGGGCGCATTGTAAGGGTTTCTAACAGGGCATTCCCTAGTAGGAGTGAGAAAAATATAATGAGCTGGTGTGAATCGGAGGGCCTGAATCAGGATAGGCAGTGAGTGGCAATGTAGGATGGAGAAATGCACCAAGGGGTGGTCAGCGTGCGGAGGTCAGGACCCATGCATTGGCAATGTAGGATAGGTTTCTGAAAAACATCGCTGGGTGGTGTGCATTGTAAGAATTTCTAAAAGGCCTTTCACTAGTAGTAGTGAGAAAAATATCACGGGGTTGTGTGAATCGGAGGGCCTGAATCAAGATAGACAGTGAGTGGCAATGTAGGATGGAGGAAAGCACCACGGGTTCTTGAGCATGGGGAGGACAGGAAACATGCCATGGCAATGTAGGATAGGTTTCTGAAAAACATCGTGGGGTGTTGCGCATTGTAAGGATTTATAGCAGGTCATTCACTAGTAGGAATGAGAAAAACATCACGTGGTGGTATGAATCGGAGCACCTGAATTAGGATAGGCAGTGAGTGGCAATGAAGAATGGAGAAAAGCACCACGGGGTGGTCAATATGGGGAGGTCAGGAAACATGCAGTGGCAATGTAGGATAGGTTTCAGAAAAACATCGCGGGGTGGTGCCCATTGTCAGGATTTCTAACAAGCCATTCACAAATAGGAGTGAAAAAAACATCACGGGGTGGTCTGAATCGAAGGGCCTGTATTAGGATAGGCTGTGAGTGGCAATGTAGGATGGAGAAAAGCACCATGGGATGGTCATCATGGGGAGGCAAGGAAACATGCAGTGGCAATGAAGGTAGGTTTCTGAAAAAGATCGTGGTGTGGTGCGCATTTTAAGGGTTGCTAACAGGCCATTCACTAGAAGGAGTGAGAAAAATATCACGGGGTGGTGTGAATTGGAGAGCCTGAATCAGGTTAGGCAATGAGTGGCAATGTAGGATGGAGAAAAGCACCACGGGGTGGTCAGCAAGGGGAGGTCAGGAAACATGCATTGGCAATGTAGGATAGGATTCTGAAAAACATCGCCGGGTGGTGCGCACTGTAAGTGTTTCTAACAAGCCATTCACGAGTAGAAGTGAGAAAAACATCACAGGGTGGTGTGAATCGGAGGGCCTGAATCAGGATAGGCAGTGAGTGGCAATGTAGGATGGAGAAAACGACCAAGGGGTGGTCAGGATGGGGAGGTCAGAAAACATGCAGTGGCAATGTAGGATAGGTTTCTAAAAAACATTGTGGGGTGGGGCGCATTGTAAGGGTTTCTAACAGGCCATTCAATAGTAGAAGTGAGAAATACATCATGGTGTGGTGTAAATCGGAGGGCCTGAATCAAGATAGACAGTGAGTGGCAATATCGGATGGAGAAAAGCACCACGGGGTGGTCAGCATGGGGAGGTCAGGAAACATGCAGTGGCAATGTAGGATAGGATTCCGAAAAACATCGCAGGGTGGTGCTCATTGTAAGAATTTCTAAAAGGCCTTTCACTAGTAGGAGTGAGAAAAATATCACGGGGTTGTGTGAATAGGAGTGACTGAATCATGATAGTCCGTGAGTCGCAATGTAGGATGGAGAAAAGCACCACGGGGTGGTCAGGATGGGGAGGTCAGGAAACATGCAGTGGCAATGTAGGATAGGTTTCTAAAAAACATCCCGGGGTAGTGCGCATTCTAAGGGTTTCTAATAGGCCATTCACTAGTAGGAGTGAGAAATACATCATGGTGTGGTGTGAATCGGAGGGCCTGAATCAAGATAGACAGTGAGTGGCAATGTAGGATGGAGGAAAGCACGACGGGTTCTTGAGCATGGGGAGGACAGGAAACATGCATTGGCAATGTAGGATAGGTTTCTTAAAAACATTGCGGGGTGGTGCTGATTATAAGGGTTTCTAAAAGGCCTTTCACTAGTAGGAGTGATAAAAACATCACGGCGTGGTGTGAATCGCAGGGCCTGAATCAGTATAGGCCATGAGTGGCAATGTAGGATGGAGAAAAGCACCACGGGGTGGTCAGGTTAGGGAGGTCAGGAAACATGCAGTGGCAATGTAGGATAGGTTTCTGAAAAACATCTCGGCGTAGTGCGCATTGTAAGGGTTTCTAACAGGCCATTTACTAGTAGGAGTGAGAAATACATCATGGTGTGGTGTGAATTGGAGGGCCTGAATCAATTTAGACAGTGAGTGTCAATGTAGGATGGAGAAAAGCACCACGGGTTGGTGAGCATGGGGAGGTCAGGAAACATGCATTGGCAATGTACGATAGGTTTCTGAAAAACGTCGCGTGGTTGTTCGCATTGTAAGGGTTTGTAGCATGCCATTCACTAGTAGGAGTGAGAAAAACATCACGGGGTGGTCTGAATCGAAGGGCCTGTATTAGGATAGGCTGTGAGTGGCAATGTAGGATGGAGAAAAGCACCATGGGATGGTCATCATGGGGAGGCAAGGAAACATGCAGTGGCAATGAAGGTAGGTTTCTGAAAAAGATCGTGGTGTGGTGCGCATTTTAAGGGTTGCTAACAGGCCATTCACTAGAAGGAGTGAGAAAAATATAACGGGGTGGTGTGAATTGGAGGGCCTGAATCAGGTTAGGCAATGAGTGGCAATGTAGGATGGAGAAAAGCACCACGGGGTGGTCAGCAAGGGGAGTCAGGAAACATGCATTGGCAATGTAGGATAGGTTTCTGAAAAACATCGCCGGGTGGTGCACATTGTAAGTGTTTCTAACAGGCCATTCACGAGTAGAAGTGAGAAAAACATCACAGTGTGGTGTGAATTGGAGGGCCTGAATCAGGATAGGCAGTGAGTGGCAATGTAGGATGGAGAAAACGACCAACGGGTGGTCAGGATGGGGAGGTCAGAAAACATGCAGTGGCAATGTAGGATAAGTTTCTAAAAAACATTGTGGGGTGGGGCGCATTGTAAGGGTTTCTAACAGGCCATTCAATAGTAGAAGTGAGAAATACATCATGGTGTGGTGTAAATCGGAGGGCCTGAATCAAGATAGACAGTGAGTGGCAATATCGGATGGAGAAAAGCACCACGGGGTGGTCAGCATGGGGAGGTCAGGAAACACGCAGTGGCAATGTAGGATAGGTTTCTGAAAAACATCGCGGGGTGGTGCGCATTGTAAGGGTTTCTACCAGGCCATTCACTGGTAGGAGTGAGAAAAACATCACGGGGTGGTGTGAATCGGAGGGCCTGAATTAGGATAGTCATTGAGTGGCAATGTAGGATAGAGAAAAGCAGCACAGCATGGTCAGCATAGGAGGTCAGGAAACATGCAGTGGCAATGTAGGAAAAGTTTCTGAAAAAAAAAAGCGGAGTGCTTTGCATTGAAAGGCTTTCTAAAAGGCCACTCACTAATAGGAGTCAGAAAATCATCACAGGGTGGTGTGAATCGGAGGGCCTGAATTAGGATAGGCAGTGAGTTGCAACGTAAAATGGAGAAAAGCACCACGGTGTGGTCAGCATAGGAGATCAGGAAACATGCAGTTGCAATGTAGGATAGGTTTCTGAAAAACATCGCGGGGTGGGGCGCATTGTAAGGGTTTCTAACAGGGCATTCCCTAGTAGGAGTGAGAAAAATATAATGAGCTGGTGTGAATCGGAGAGCCTGAATCAGGATAGGCAGTGAATGGCAATGTAGGATGGAGAAATGCACCAAGGGGTGGTCAGCGTGCGGAGGTCAGGACCCATGCATTGGCAATGTAGGATAGGTTTCTGAAAAACATCGCTGGGTGGTGTGCATTGTAAGAATTTCTAAAAGGCCTTTCACTAGTAGTAGTGAGAAAAATATCACGGGGTTGTGTGAATCGGAGGGCCTGAATCAAGATAGACAGTGAGTGGCAATGTAGGATGGAGGAAAGCACCACGGGTTCTTGAGCATGGGGAGGACAGGAAACATGCCATGGCAATGTAGGATAGGTTTCTGAGAAACATCGTGGGGTGTTGCGCATTGTAAGGATTTGTAGCAGGTCATTCACTTGTAGGAATGAGAAAAACATCACGTGGTGGTATGAATCGGAGCACCTGAATTAGGATAGGCAGTGAGTGGCAATGAAGAATGGAGAAAAGCACCACGGGGTGGTCAATATGGGGAGGTCAGGAAACATGCAGTGGCAATGTAGGATAGGTTTCAGAAAAACATCGCGGGGTGGTGCCCATTGTCAGGATTTCTAACAAGCCATTCACAAATAGGAGTGAAAAAAACATCACGGGGTGGTCTGAATCGAAGGGCCTGTATTAGGATAGGCTGTAAGTGGCAATGTAGGATGGAGAAAAGCACCATGGGATGGTCATCATGGGGAGGCAAGGAAACATGCAGTGGCAATGAAGGTAGGTTTCTGAAAAAGATCGTGGTGTGGTGCGCATTTTAAGGGTTGCTAACAGGCCATTCACTAGAAGGAGTGAGAAAAATATCACGGGGTGGTGTGAATTGGAGGGCCTGAATCAGGTTAGGCAATGAGTGACAATGTAGGATGGAGAAAAGCACCACGGGGTGGTCAGCAAGGGGAGGTCAGGAAACATGCATTGCCAATGTAGGATAGGATTCTGAAAAACATCGCCGGGTGGTGCGCACTGTAAGTGTTTCTAACAGGCCATTCACGAGTAGAAGTGAGAAAAACATCACAGTGTGGTGTGAATCGGAGGGCCTGAATCAGGATAGGCAGTGAGTGGCAATGTAGGATGGAGAAAACGACCAAGGGGTGGTCAGGATGGGGAGGTCAGAAAACATGCAGTGGCAATGTAGGATAGGTTTCTAAAAAACATTGTGGGGTGGGGCGCATTGTAAGGGTTTCTAACAGGCCATTCAATAGTAGAAGTGAGAAATACATCATGGTGTGGTGTAAATCGGAGGGCCTGAATCAAGATAGACAGTGAGTGGCAATATCGGATGGAGAAAAGAACCACGGGGTGGTCAGCATGGGGAGGTCAGGAAACATGCAGTGGCAATGTAGGATAGGATTCCGAAAAACATCGCAGGGTGGTGCTCATTGTAAGAATTTCTAAAAGGCCTTTCACTAGTAGGAGTGAGAAAAATATCACGGGGTTGTGTGAATAGGAGGGCCTGAATCAGGATAGTCCGTGGGTCGCAATTTAGGATGGAGAAAAGCACCACGGGGAGGTCAGGATGGGGAGGTCAGGAAACATGCAGTAGCAATGTAGGATAGGTTTCTAAAAAACATCCCGGGGTAGTGTGCATTCTAAGGGTTTCTAATAGGCCATTCACTAGTAGGAGTGAGAAATACATCATGGTGTGGTGTGAATCGGAGGGCCTGAATCAAGATAGACAGTGAGTGGCAATGTAGGATGGAGAAAAGCACCACGGGGTGGTCAGGATAGGGAGGTCAGGAAACATGCAGTGGCAATGTAGGATAGGTTTCTAAAAAACATCTCGGCGTAGTGCGCATTGTAAGGGTTTCTAACAGGCCATTTACTAGTAGGAGTGAGAAATACATCACGGTGTGGTGTGAATTGGAGCGCCCGAATCAATTTAGACAGTGAGTGTCAATGTAGGATGGAGAAAAGCACCACAGGTTTGTGAGTATGGGGAGGTCAGGAAACATGCATTGGCAATGTACGATAGGTTTCTGAAAAACGTCGCGTGGTTGTTCGCATTGTAAGGGTTTGTAGCATGCCATTCACTAGTAGGAGTGAGAAAAACATTACGGGGTGGTCTGAATTGAAGGGCCTGTATTAGGATAGGCTGTGAGTGGCAATGTAGGATGGAGAAAAGCACCATGGGATGGTCATCATGGGGAGGCAAGGAAACATGCAGTGGCAATGAAGGTAGGTTTCTGAAAAAGATCGTGGTGTGGTGCGCATTTTAAGGGTTGCTAACAGGCCATTCACTAGAAGGAGTGAGAAAAATATAATGGGGTGGTGTGAATTGGAGGGCCTGAATCAGGTTAGGCAATGAGTGGCAATGTAGGATGGAGAAAAGCACCACGGGGTGGTCAGCAAGGGGAGGTCAGGAAACATGCATTGGCAATGTAGAATAGGATTCTGAAAAACATCGCCGGGTGGTGCGCACTGTAAGTGTTTCTAACAAGCCATTCACGAGTAGAAGTGAGAAAAACATCACAGGGTGGTGTGAATCGGAGGGCCTGAATCAGGATAGGCAGTGAGTGGCAATGTAGGATGGAGAAAACGACCAAGGGGTGGTCAGGATGGGGAGGTCAGAAAACATGCAGTGGCCATGTAGGATAGGTTTCTAAAAAACATTGTGGGGTGGGGCGCATTGTAAGGGTTTCTAACAGGCCATTCAATAGTAGAAGTGAGAAATACATCATGGTGTGGTGTAAATCGGAGGGCCTGAATCAAGATAGACAGTGAGTGGCAATATCGGATGGAGAAAAGCACCACGGGGTGGTCAGCATGGGGAGGTCAGGAAACATGCAGTGGCAATGTAGGATAGGATTCCGAAAAACATCGCAGGGTGGTGCTCATTGTAAGAATTTCTAAAAGGCCTTTCACTAGTAGGAGTGAGAAAAATATCACGGGGATGTGTGAATAGGAGTGCCTGAATCAGGATAGTCCGTGAGTCGCAATTTAGGATGGAGAAAAGCACCACGGGTTGGTCAGGATGCGGAGGTCAGGAAACATGCAGTGGCAATGTAGGATAGGTTTCTAAAAAACATCCCGGGGTAGTGCGCATTCTAAGGGTTTCTAATAGGCCATTCACTAGTAGGAGTGAGAAATACATCATGGTGTGGTGTGAATCGGAGGGCCTGAATCAAGATAGACAGTGAGTGGCAATGTAGGATGGAGGAAAGCACCACGGGTTCTTGAGCATGGGGAGGACAGGAAACATGCATTGGCAATGTAGGATAGGTTTCTTAAAAACATTGCGGGGTGGTGCTGATTATAAGGGTTTCTAAAAGGCCTTTCACTAGTAGGAGTGATAAAAACATCACGGCGTGGTGTGAATCGCAGGGCCTGAATCAGTATAGGCCATGAGTGACAATGTAGGATGGAGAAAAGCACCACGGGGTGGTCAGGATAGGGAGGTCAGGAATCATGCAGTGGCAATGTAGGATAGGTTTCTGAAAAACATCTCGGCGTAGTGCGCATTGTAAGGGTTTCTAACAGGCCATTTACTAGTAGGAGTGAGAAATACATCATGGTGTGGTGTGAATTGGAGGGCCTGAATCAATTTAGACAGTGAGTGTCAATGTAGGATGGAGAAAAGCACCACGGGTTTGTGAGCATGGGGAGGTCAGGAAACATGCATTGGCAATGTACGATAGGTTTCTGAAAAACGTCGCGTGGTTTTTCGCATTGTAAGGGTTTGTAGCATGCCATTCACTAGTAGGAGTGAGAAAAACATCACGGGGTGGTCTGAATCGAAGGGCCTGTATTAGGATAGGCTGTGAGTGGCAATGTAGGATGGAGAAAAGCACCATGGGATGGTCATGATGGGGAGGCAATGAAACATGCAGTGGCAATGAAGGTAAGTTTCTGAAAAAGATCGTGGTGTGGTGCGCATTTTAAGGTTTGCTAACAGGCCATTCACTAGAAGGAGTGAGAAAAATATAACGGGGTGGTGTGAATTGGAGGGCCTGAATCAGGTTAGGCAATGAGTGGCAATGTAGGATGGAGAAAAGCACCACGGGGTGGTCAGCAAGGGGAGGTCAGGAAACATGCATTGGCAATGTAGGATAGGATTCTGAAAAACATCGCCGGGTGGTGCGCACTGTAAGTGTTTCTAACAAGCTATTCACGAGTAGAAGTGAGAAAAACATCACAGGGTGGTGTGAATCGGAGGGCCTGAATCAGGATAGGCAGTGAGTGGCAATGTAGGATGGAGAAAACGACCAAGGGGTGGTCAGGATGGGGAGGTCAGAAAACATGCAGTGGCAATGTAGGATAGGTTTCTAAAAAACATTGTGGGGTGGGGCGCATTGTAAGGGTTTCTAACAGGCCATTCAATAGTAGAAGTGAGAAATACATCATGGTGTGGTGTAAATCGGAGGGCCTGAATCAAGATAGACAGTGAGTGGCAATATCGGATGGAGAAAAGCAACACGGGGTGGTCAGCATGGGGAGGTCAGGAAACGTGCATTGGCAAAGTAGGATAGGTTTCTGAAAAACATCGCCGGGTATTGCACATTGTAAGGCTTTCTAACAGGCCATTCACTAGTAGGAGTGAGAAAAACATGACGGGGTGGTGTGAATCGGAGGGTCTGAATTAGGATAGGCAGTGAGTGGCAATGTAGGATGGAGAAATGCACCACGGGGTGGTCAGGATGGGGAGGTCAGGAAACATGCAGTGGCAATGTAGGATAGGATTCCGAAAAACATCGCAGGGTGGTGCTCATTGTAAGAATTTCTAAAAGGCCTTTCACTAGTAGGAGTGAGAAAAATATCACGGGGTTGTGTGAATAGGAGGGCCTGAATCAGGATAGTCCGTGGGTCGCAATTTAGGATGGAGAAAAGCACCACGGGGTGGTCAGGATGGGGAGGTCAGGAAACATGCAGTAGCAATGTAGGATAGGTTTCTAAAAAACATCCCGGGGTAGTGCGCATTCTAAGGGTTTCTAATAGGCCATTCACTAGTAGGAGTGAGAAATACATCATGGTGTGGTGTGAATCGGAGGGCCTGAATCAAGTTAGACAGTGAGTGGCAATGTAGGATGGAGAAAAGCACCACGGGGTGGTCAGGATAGGGAGGTCAGGAAACATGCCATGGCAATGTAGGATAGGTTTCTGAAAAACATCGTGGGGTGTTGCGCATTGTAAGCATTTGTAGCAGGTCATTCACTAGGAGGAATGAGAAAAACATCACGTGGTGGTATGAATCAGAGGGCCTGAATTAGTATAGGCAGTGAGTGGCAATGTAGGATGGAGAAAAGCACCACGGGGTGGTCAGGATGGGGAGGTCAGGAAACATGCAGTGGCAATGTAGAATATTTTTTGAAAAATATCACGGGGTGCTGCTGATTTTAAGGGTTTCTAACAGGCCATTCACTAGTAGGAGTGAGAAAAACATCACGGGGTCGTGTGAATCAGATGTTCTGAATTATGATAGGCAGTGAGTGCAATGTAGGATGGAGAAAAGCACCACGGGGTGTCCAGCATGGGGAGGTCAGGAAACATGCATTGGCAAAGTAGAATAGGTTTCTGAAAAACATCGCCGGGTATTGCGCATTGTAAGGTTTCTAATAGGCCATTCACTAGTAGGAGTGAGAAAATCATCACGGTGTGGTGTGAATAGGAGGGCCTCAATTAGGATTTTCAGTGAATAGCAACGTAAAATGGCGAAAAGCACCACGGGGTGGTCAGGATGGGGAGGTCAGGACACATGCAGTGGCAATGTAGGATAGGTTTCTTAAAAACATTGCGGGGTGGTGCTCATTATAAGGGTTTCTAAAAGGCCTTTCTCTAGTAGGAGTGAGAAAAACATCACCAGGTGGTGTGAATCGCAGGGCCTGAATCAGTATAGGCCGTGAATGTCAATGTAGAATGGAGAAAAGCACCACGGGGTGGTCAGGATTGGGAGGTCAGGAAACATGCAGTGGCAATGTAGGATAGGTTTCTGAAAAACATCTCGGCGTAGTGCGCTTGGTAAGGGTTTCTAACAGGCCATTTACTAGTAGCAGTGAGAAATACATCATGGTGTGGTGTGAATTGGAGGGCCTGAATCTAGTTAGACAGTGAGTGTCAATGAAGGATGGAGAAAAGAACCACGGGTTGATGAGCATGGGGAGGTCAGGAAACATGCATTGGCAATGTACGATAGGTTTCTGAAAAACGACGCGGGGTTGTTCGCATTGTAAGGCTTTGTAGAAGGCCATTCACTAGTAGGAGTGAGAAAAACATCACGTGGTGGTGTGAATCGGAGGGGCTGAATTAGTATAGGCAGTGAGTGGCAATGTAGGATGGAAAAAAGCACCACAGGGTGGTCTGCATGGGGAGGTCAGGAAACATGCAGTGGCAATGTAGGATAGTTTTCTGAAAAACATGACAGGATGGTCCACATTGTAAGGGTTTCTAAAAGGCCATTCACTAGTAGGGGTGAGAAAAGCATCACGGGGTGGTTTGAATCTGATGTTCTGAATTAGGATAGGCAGTGAGTCGCAATATAGGATGGAGAAAAGCACCACGGGGTGGTCAGCATGGGGAGGTCAGGAAACATGCAGTGGCAATGTGGGATAGGTGTCCGAAAAACATTACGCGTTGGTGCGCATTGCAAGGGTGTCTAACAGGCCATTCACTAGTAGGAGTGAGAAAAACATCACGGCGTGGTGTGAATCGGAGGGCCTGAATCAGGATAGGCAGTGAGTGGCAATGTAGGATGGAGAAAAGCAACACGGGGTGGTCAGCATGGGGAGGTCAGGAAACGTGCATTGGCAAAGTAGGATAGGTTTCTGAAAAACATCGCCGGGTATTGCACATTGTAAGGCTTTCTAACAGGCCATTCACTAGTAGGAGTGAGAAAAACATGACAGGGTGGTGTGAATCGGAGGGTCTGAATTAGGATAGGCTGTGAGTGGCAATGTAGGATGGAGAAAAGCTCCACGGGATTGTCAGCATAGGGAGGCAAGGAAACAGGCAGTGGCAATGTAGAATAGGTTTCTGATAAGCATCGCTGGGTGTTGAGCATTGTAAGGGTTTCTAACAGGCCATTCACTAGTGGGAGTGAGAAAAACATCACGGGGTGGTGTGAATCGGAGGGCCTGAATTAGGATAGGCAGTGAGTGGCAATTTAGGATGGAGAAAAGCTATACAGCGTGGTCGGCATGGGGAAGTCAGGAAACATGCAGTGGCAATTTAGGATAGTTTTCTGAAAAACATGATGGGCTGGTGCGCATTGTAAGTGTTTCTAAAAGGCCATTTACTAGTAGGAGTGAGAAAAGCATCATGGGGTGGTTTGAATCAGATGTTCTGAATTAGGATAGGCAGTGAATAGTAATGTAGGATGGAGAAAGGTACCACTTGGTGTTCAGCATTGGGAGGTCAGTAAACATGCAGTGGCAATGTGGGATAGCTTTCTGAAAAACATTACGGTTTGGTGCACATTGCAAGGGTTTCTAACTGGCCATTAACTACTAGGAGTGAGAAAAACATCACGGTGTGGTGTGAATCGGAGGGCCTGAATCAGGATAGGCAGTGAGTGGCAATGTAGGATGGAGAAAAGCAAAACGGGGTGCTCAGCATAGGGAGGTCAGGAAACATGCAGTTGCAATGTACGATAGGTTTCTGAAAAAAAGCGGGGTGGTGCGCATTGTAAGGTTTTCTAACAGGCCATTCACTAGTAGAAATCTGAAAAACATCACGGGGTCGTGTGAATCGGAGGGCCTGATTTAGGTTAGGCAGTGAGTGGCAATGTAAAATGGAGAAAAGCACCACGGGGTGGTCATCATGGGGAGGACAGGAAACATGCAGTGGCAATGTAGGATAGTTTTCTGAAAAACATCACGGGGTGGTGTGCATTGTAAGGTTTTCTAATAGGCCATTCACTATTGGGAGTGAGAAAAACATCACGGGGTGTGTGAATCAGATGTTCTGAATTAGGATAGGCAGTGAGTGGCAATGTAGGATGGAGAAAAGCACCATGGGGTGGTCAGTATGGGGAGGTCAGGAAACATGCATTGGCAATGCAGGATAGGTTTCTGAAAAACATCGCGGGGTGGTGTACATTGTAAGGCTTTCTAACAGGCAATTCACTAGTAGGAGTGAGAAAAATATCACGGGGTGGTGTGAATCGGAGGGCCTGAATTACGATAGGCAGTGAGTGGAAAAGTAAAATGGAGAAAAGCACCACGGTGTGGTCAGCATGGGGAGGTCAGGAAACATGCAGTGGCAATGTAGGATAGGTTTCTGAAAAACATAACGCGGTGGTGTGCATTGTAAGGGTTTCTAACAGGCCATTCACTAGTAGGAGGGAGAAAAATATAACGGGGTGGTGTGAATTGGAGGGCCTGAATCAGGATAGCTAGTGAGTGGCAATGTAGGATTTAGAAAAGCACCCCGGGGTGGTCAGCATGGGGAGGTCAGGAAACATGCAGTGGCAATGTAGGATAGGTTTTTGAAAAACATCGCCAGGTGGTGCGCATTCTAAGGGTTTCCAACAGGCCATTCACTATTAGGAGTGAGAAAATCATCACGGGGTGGTGTGAATCAGAGGGCCTGATTTAGGATAGGCAGTGAGAGGCAATGTAGGATGGAGAAAAGCAACACGGGGTGGTCATCATGGAGAGGTCAGGAAACATGCAGTGGCAATGTAGGATATTTTTTGAAAAATATCACGGGGTGCTGCGGATTTTAAGGGTTTCTAACAGGCCATTCACTAGTAGGAGTGAGAAAAACATCACGGGGTCGTGTGAATCAGATGTTCTGAATTATGATAGGCAGTGAGTGCAATGTAGGATGGAGAAAAGCACCACGGGGTGTCCAGCATGGGGAGGTCAGGAAACATGCATTGGCAAAGTAGAATAGGTTTCTGAAAAACATCGCCGGGTATTGCGAATTGTAAGGCTTTCTAATAGGCCATTCACTAGTAGGAGTGAGAAAATCATCACGGTGTGGTGTGCATAGGAGGGCCTCAATTAGGATTTTCAGTGAATAGCAACGTAAAATGGAGAAAAGCACCACGGGGTGGTCAGGATGGGGAGGTCAGGACACATGCAGTGGCAATGTAGGATAGGTTTCTTAAAAACATTGCGGGGTGGTGCTCATTATAAGGTTTTCTAAAAGGCCTTTCTCTAGTAGGAGTGAGAAAAACATCACCAGGTGGTGTGAATCGCAGGGTCTGAATCGGTATAGGCCGTGAATGTCAATGTAGAATGGAGAAAAGCACAACGGGGTGGTCAGGATTGGGAGGTCAGGAAACATGCATTGGGAATGTAGGATAGGTTTCTGAAAAACATCTAGGCGTAGTGCGCTTGGTAAGGGTTTCTAACAGGCCATTTACTAGTAGCAGTGAGAAATAAATCATGGTGTGGTGTGAATTGGAGCGCCTGAATCAAGTTAGACAGTGAGTGTCAATGAAGGATGGAGAAAAGAACCACGGGTTGATGAGCATAGGGAGGTCAGGAAACATGCATTGGCAATGTACGATAGGTTTCTGAAAAACGAGGCGGGGTTGTTCGCATTGTAAGGGTTTGTAGAAGGCCATTCACTAGTAGGAGTGAGAAAAACATCACGTGGTGGTGTGAATCGGAGGGGCTGAATTAGTATAGGCAGTGAGTGGCAATGTAGGATGGAAAAAAAAACCACAGGGTGGTCTGCATGGGGAGGTCAGGAAACATGCAGTGGCAATGTAGAATAGTTTTCTGAAAAACATGCCAGGATGGTCCGCATTGTAAGGGTTTCTAAAAGGCCATACACTAGTAGGAGTGAGAAAAACATCGCGGGGTGGTGTGAATCGGAGGGCCTGAATTAGGATAGGCAGTGAGTGGCAATGAAGAATGGAGAAAAGCACCACGAGGTGGTCAGCATGGGGAGGTCAGGAAACATGCAGTGGCAATGTGGGATAGCTTTCCGAAAAACATTACGGGTTGGTGCGCATTGCAAGCGTTTCTAACAGGCCATTCACTAGTAGGAGTGAGAAAAACATCACGGCGTGGTGTGAATCGGAGGGCCTAAATCAGGATAGGCAGTGAGTGGCAATGCAGGATGGAGAAAAGCAATACGGGGTGGTCAGCATGGGGAGGTCAGGAAACATGCATTGGCAAAGTAGGATAGGTTTCTGAAAAACATCGCCGGGCATTGCGCATTGTAAGGGTTTCTAACAGGCCTTTTACTAGTAGGAGTGAGAAATACATCATGGTGTGGTGTGAATTGGAGGGCCTGAATCAATTTAAATAGTGAGTGTCAATGTAGGATGGAGAAAAGCACCACGGGTTGGTGAGCATGGGAAGGTCAGGAAACATGCATTGGCAATGTACTATATGTTTCTGAAAAATGTCGCGGGGTAGTTCGCATTGTAAGGGTTTGTAGCATGCCATTCACAAGTAGGAGTGAAAAAAACATCACGGGGTGGTGTGAATCGAAGGGCCTGAATTAGGAAAAGCAGTGAGTGGCAATGTAGGATGGAGAAAAGCATCATGGGGTGGTCAGCATTGGGAGGTCAGGAAACATGCATTGGCAATGTAGGATAGGTTTCTGAAAAACATCACAGGGTGGTGCGCATTGTAAGGGTTTCTAACAGGCCATTCACTAGTAGGAGTGAGAAAAACATCACGGGGTGGTGTGAATCGGAGGGCCTGAATTAGGATAGGCAGTGAGTTGCAACGTAAAATGGAGAAAAGCACCACGGTGTGGTCAGCATTGGAGGTCAGAAAACAGGCAGTGGCAATGTAGGATAGGTTTCTGAAAAACATCGCGGGGTGGGGCGCATTGTAAGGGTTTCTAACAGGGCATTCCCTAATAGGAGTGAGAAAAATATAATGAGCTGGTGTGAATCGGAGGGCCTGAATCAGGATAGGCAGTGAGTGGCAATGTAGGATGGAGAATGGTACCACGGGATGCTCATGATGGGGAGGTCAGGAAACATGCAGTGGCAATATAGGATAGGTTTCTAAAAAAACATTGCGGGGTGGTGCTCATTGTAAGTGTTTCTAAAAGGCCTTTCACTAGTAGGATTGAGAAAAACATCACGGGGTGGTGGGAATCGGAGGGCCTGAATTAGGATAGAAAGTGAGTGGCAATGAAGAATGGAGAAAAGCAACATGGGGTGGTCAATATGGGTAGATCAGGAAACATGCAGTGGCAATGTAGGATAGGTTTCTGAAAAACATTGCGGGGTGGTACCCATTGTAGTGATTTCTAACAAACCATTCATAAATAGGAGTGAAAGAAACATCACGGAGTTGTGTGAATTGAAGGGCCTGAATTAGGTTAGGCTGTGAGTGGCAATGTAGGATGGAGAAAAGCACCACGGGATGGTCATCATGGGGAGGCAAGAAAACATGCAGTGGCAATGTAGGATAGGTTTCTGAAAAACATCACGGGGTGGTGCGCATTGTAACGGTTTCTAACAGGCCATTCACTAGAAGGAGTGAGAAAAACATAACGGGGTGGTGTGAATTGGAGGGCCTGAATCAGGATAGGCACTGAGTGGCAATGTAGGATGCAGAAAAGCACCACGGAGTGGTCACGATGGGGAAATCAGGAAAAATGCAGTGGCAATGTAGGATAGGTTTCTGAAATACATCACCGGGTGGTGCGCATTGTAAGGGTTTCTAACAGGCCATTCATTAGTAGGAGTGGAAACAACATCACGCGGTGGTGTGAATCGGAGGCCCTGAATGAGGATAGGCAGTGAGTGGCAATTTAGGATGGAGAAAACACTAAATGGTGGTCACCATGGGGAGGTCAGGAAACATGCAGTGGCAATGTGGGATAGCTTTCTGAAAAACAGTACGGGTTGGTGCGCATTGCAAGGGATTCTAACAGGCCATTCACTAGTAGGAGTGAGAAAAACATCACGGCGTGGTGTGTATCGGAGGGCCTGAATCAGGATAGGCAGTGAGTGGCAATGTAGGATGGAGAAAAGCAACACGGGGTGCTCAGCATGGGGAGGTCAGGAAACATGCAGTGGCAATGTAGGATAGCTTTCTTAAAACATTGCGGGGTGGTGCTCATTATAATGGTTTCTAAAAGGCCTTTCACTAGTAGGAGTGAGAAAAACATCACGGCGTGGGGTGAATCGCAGGGCCTGAATCAGTATAGGCCGTGAGGGGCAATGTAGGTTGGAGAAAAGCACCACGGGGTGGTCAGGATTGGGAGGTCAGGAAATATGCAGTGGCAATGTAGGATAGGTTTCTGAAAAACATCTCGGTGTAGTGCACATTTTTAGGGTTTCTAACAGGCCATTTCCTAGTAGGAGTGAGAAATACATCATGGTGTCGTGTGAATTGGAGGGCCTGAATCAATTTAGACAGTTAGTGTCAATGTAGGATGGAGAAATGCACCACGGGTTGGTGAGCATGGGGAGGTCAGGAAACATGCATTGGCAATGTACGATAGGTTTCTGAAAAACGTCGCGGGGTTGTTCGCATTGTAACGGTTTGTAGCATGACATTCACTAGTAGGAGTGAGAAAAACATAATGGGGTGGTGTGAATCGGAGGGCCTGAATTAGGATAAACAGTGAGTAGCAATGAAGAATGAAGAAAAGCACCACGGGGTGGTCAACATGGGGAAGTCAGGAAACATACAGTGGCAATGTAGGATAGGTTTCTGAAGAACATCGTGGGGTGGTGCCCATTGTAAGGATTTCTAACAAGCAATTCACAAGTAGGATTGAAAAAAACATCACGCGGCGGTGTGAATCAAAGGGCCTGAATTAGGAAAAGCAGTGAGTGGCAATGTAGGATGGAGAAAAGCACCACGGGGTGGTCAGCATGGGGAGGTCAGGAAACATGCATTGGCAATGTAGGATAGGTTTCTGAAAAACATCGCCGGGTGGTGCGCATTGAAAGGGTTCCTAACAGGCCATTCCCAACTAGAAGTGAAAAAAACATCACGGGGTGGTGTTAATCAGAGGGCCTGAATTAGGATAGAAAGTGAGTGGCAACGTAGGATGGAGAAAAGCACCATGGGGTGGTCAGCTTGGGGAGGTCAGAAACATGCATTGGCAGTGTAGGATAGGTTTCTGAAAAACATCGCCGGGTGGTGAGCATTGTAAGGGATTCTAACAGGCCATTCACTACTAGGAGTGAGAAAAACATCACGGGGTGGTGTGAATCGGAGGGCCTGAATTAGGATAGGCATTGAGTGGCAATGTAGGATAGAGAAAATCAGCACAGCATGGTCAGCATGGGGAGCTCAGGAAACATGTAGTGGCAATGTAGGATAGGTTTCTGAAAAAAAAGCGGAGTGGTCCGCATTGTAAGGCTTTCTAAAAGGCCATTCACTAGTAGGAGTCAGAAAAACATCACGCGGTGGTGTGAATCGGAGGGCCTGAATTAGGATAGGCAGTGAGTGGTAACGTAAAATGGAGAAAAGCACCACGGTTTGGTCAGCATCGAAGGTCAGGAAACATGCAGTGGCAATGTAGCATAGGTTTCTGAAAAACATCGCGGGGTGGGGTGCATTGTAAGGGTTTCTAACAGGGCATTCCCTAGTAGGAGTGAGAAAAATATAATGGGCTGGTGTGAATCGGAGGGCATGAATCAGGATAGGCAGTGAGTGGCAATGTGGGATGGAGAAGGGCACCACGGGGTGCTCAGGATGGGGAGGTAAGGAAACATGCAGTGGCAATGTATGATAGGATTCTGAAAAACATTGAGGGGTGGTGCTCATTGTAAGGGTTTCTAAAAGGCCGTTCACTAGTAGGATTGAGAAAAACATCACAGGGTGGTGTGAATGGCAGTGCCTGAATTAGTATAGGCCGTGAGTGACAATGTAGGATGGAGAAAAGGACCATGGCGTGCTCAGGATGGGGAGTTCAGAAAACATGCAGTGGCAGTGTAGGATATGTTTCTGAAAAACATCGCGGGGTGGTGCACATTGTAAGTGTTTCTAACAGGCCATTCACTAGTAGAAGTGAGAAAAACATCACAGGGTGGTGTGAATCAGAGGGCCTGAATCAGGATAGGCAGTGAGTGGCAATGTAGGATGGAGAAAATGTTCAAGGGGTGGTCAGATGGGGAGGTCAGCAAACATGCAGTGGCAATGTAGGATAGTTTTCTGAAAAACATCGCAGGGTGGGGCGCATTGTAAGGTTTTCTAAAAGGCCTTTAACTAGTAGGAGTGAGAAAAACATCACGGGGTCGTGTGAATCAGATGTTCTGAATTATGATAGGCAGTGAGTGCAATGTAGGATGGAGAAAAGCACGACGGGGTGGTCAGCATGGGGAGTTCAGGAAATATGATTGGCAAAGTACGATAGATTTCTGAAAAACATCGCCGCTAATTGCTCATTGTAAGGCTATCTAACAGGCCATTCACTAGTAGGAGTGATAAAAACATCACTGGGTGGTGTGTATCGGAGGGCCTGAATTAGGATAAGCATTGAGTGGCAATGTAGGATGGAGAAAAGCACCATGGGGTGGTCAGCATGGGGAGGTCAGGAAACATGCATTGGCAATGTTGGATAGGTTTCTGAAAAAAAAAAGCGGTTTGGTGCGCATTGTAAGTGTTTCTAACAGGCCATTCACTAGTAGGAGTGAGAAAAACATCACGGGGTGGTATGAATCAGAGGGCCTGAATTAGGATAGGCAGTGATTGGCAATGTAGGATGGAGAAAAGCACCATAGGGTGGTCAGCATGGGGAGGTCCGGAAACATGCAGTGGAAATGTACGATAGTTTTCTGAAAAACATCGTGGTGTGGTGCGCATTGTAAGTGTTTCTAACAGGCCATTCACTAGTAGGAGTGAGAAAAACATCACGGCGTTGTTTAAATCAGAGGGCCTGAATCAGCATAGTCAGTGAGTGGCAATGTAGGATGGAGAAAAGCACCACGGTGTGGTCAACATGTGGAAGTCAGGACACATGCACTGGCAATGTAGGATAGGTGTGGGAAAAACATCGCGGATGGTGAGAATTATCAGGGTTTCTAACAGGCCATACACTAGTAGGAGTGAGAAAAACATCACGGGGTGGTGTGAATCGGAGGGCCTTATTTAGGAGAGGCAGTGAGTGGCAATGTGGGATGGAGAAAAGCACCACGGGGTGGTCAGCATGGGGAGGGCAGGAAACATGCAGGGGCAATGTAGGATAGGTTACTGAAAAACATCGCGGGGTTTTGCGCATTGTAAGGGTTTCTAACTGGCCAAACACTGGTAGGAGTGAGAAATACAACACGGGAGGGTGTGAATCCGAAGGCCTGAAACAGGTAAGGCAGTGAGTGGCAATGTAGGATGGAGTAAAGCACCACGGCATGGTCAACATGGGGAGGTCAAGAAAAATTCAGTGGCAATGTAGTATAGTTTTCTGAAAAACATCGCGGGGTGGTGCGCATTGTAAGGGTTTCTAACAGGCCATTCACTAGTAGGGGTGAGGAAAACATAACGGGGTGGTGTGAATCGGAGGGCCTGAATAAGGATAGGCAGTGAGTGGCAATGTAGGATGGAGAAAAGCACCACGGGGTGGTCAGTGTGGGGAAGTCAGGAAACATGCAGTGGCAATATAGGATAGGTTTCTGAAAAAAATCGCGGGGTGGTGCGCATTGTAAGGGTTTCTAATAGGCCATTCACTAATAGGAGTGAGAAAATCATCACGGGGTGGTGTGAATCAGAGTGCCTGGATTAGGATAGGCAGTGAGTGGCAATGAAGAATGGAGAAAAGCACCATGGGGTGGTCAACATGGGGAGGTCAGGAAACATGCAGTGGAAATGTAGGACAGGTTTCTGTAAAACATCGCGGGGTGGTGCGCACTGTAAGGCTTTCTAACAAGCCGTTCCCAAGTAGAAGTGAAAAAAACATAACGAGGTGGTATGAATCGGAGGGCCTGAATTAGGATAGGATGTGAGTGGCAATGTAGGATGGAGAAAAGCACCATGGGTTTGTCATCATGGGGAGGCAAGGAAACATGCAGTGGCAATGTACAATAGGTTTCTGATAAACATCGCTGGGTGGTGCGCATTGTAAGAGTTTCTAACAGGCCATTCACTAGTAGGAGTGAGAAAAACATCACAGCGTGGTGTGAATCGGAGGGCCTGAATCAGGATAGGCAGTGAATGGCAATGTAGGATGGAGAAAAGCACCACGGAGTGGTCAGCATGGGGAGGTCAGGAATCATGCAGTGGCAATGTACGTCAGGTTTCTGAAAAACATCGTGGCGTGGTGCGCACTGTAAGGCTTTCTAACAAGCCATTCACAAGTAGAAGTGAAAAACTATAACGGGGTGGTATGAATCAGAGGGCCTGAATTAGGATAGGATGTGAGTGGCAATGTAGGATGGAGAAAAGCACCACGGGTTTGTCATCATGGAGAGGCAAGGAAACATGCAATGGCAATGTAGAATAGGTTTCTGATAAACATCGCTGGGTGGTGCGCATTGTAAGAGTTTCTAACAGGCCATTCACTAGTAGGAGTGAGAAAAACATCACGGCGTTATTTAAATCAGAGGTCCTGAATCAGCATAGGCAGTGAGTGACAATGTAGGATGGAGAAAATCACCACTGGGTGGTCAGCATGGGGATGTCAGGAAACATGCCGTGGCAATATTGGATAGGTTTCTGAAAAAAAAAAAAAAAAAGCGGTTTGGTGCGCATTGTAATTGTTTTTAACAGGCCATTCACTAGTAGGAGTGAGAAAAACATCACGGGGTGGTGTGAATCGGAGGGCCTGAATTAGGATAGGCAGTGAATGGCAATATAGGATGGAGAAAAGCACCATAGTGTGGTCAGCATGGGGAGGTCCGGAAACATGCAGTGGAAATGTACGATAAAATGTACGAAAAACATTACGGGGTGGTGCGCATTGTAAGGGTTTCTAAAAGGCCATTAACTAGTAGGATTGAGAAAAACATCACAGGGTGCTTTGAATCAGATGTTCTGAATTAGGATAGGCAGTGAGTGGCAATGTAGGATGGAGAAAAGCACCAAGGGATGGTCAGCATGGGGTGGTCAGGAAACATGCAATGGAAATGTAGAATAGTTTTCTGAAAAACATCGCTGGGGGGTGCGCATTGTAAGGCTTTCTAACAGCCCATTCACTAGTAGGAGTGAGAAAAAAATCACGGCGTGGTGTGAATTGGAGGGCCTGAATTAGGATAGGCAGTGAGTGGCAATGTAAAATGGAGAAAAGCACCACGGTGTGGTCAGCATGGGGAGGCCACAAACATGCGGTGGCAATGTAGGATAGGTTTCTGAAAAACATCGCCGGGTGGTGCGCATTGTAAGGGTTTCTAACCGGCCATTCACTGGTCGTTGTGAGAAATACATCACGAGAGGGTGTGAATCGGAAGGCCTGAAACAGGTATGTGAGTGAGTGGCAATGTAGGATGGAGAAAAGCATCACGGCATGGTCAGCATGGGGAGGTCAGGAAACATTCAGTGGCAATGTAGTATAGTTTCCTGAAAAACATCGCGGGGTGGTGCGCATTGTAAGGGTTTCTAACAGGCCATTCACTAGTAGGGGTGAGGAAAACATAACGGGGTGGTGTGCATCAGAGGGCCTGAATAAGGATAGGCAGTGAGTGGCAATGTAGGATGTAGAAAAGCACCACGGGGTGGTCAGCATGGGGAGGTCAGGAAACATGCAGTGGCAATGTAGTATAGTTTCCTGAAAAACATCGCGGGGTGGTGCGCATTGTAAGGGTTTCTAACCGGCCATTCACTAGTAGGAGTGAGAAAAACATCACTGGGTGGTGTGAATCAGACGTTCTGAATTAGGATAGGCAGTTAGTGGCAATGTAGGATGGAGATTAACACCACTGGTTTGTCAGCATGGGGAGGCAAGGAAACATGCAGTGGCAATGTAGAATAGGTTTTTGATAAACATCGCTGGGTGGTGCGCATTGTAAGGGTTTCTAACAGGCCATTCACTAGTAGGAGTGAGAACAACATCACGGGGGGGTGTGAATCGGAGGGCCTGAATTAGGATAGGCAGTGAGTGACAATGTAGGATGGAGAAAATCCCCACAAGGTGGTCAGCATGGGGAGTTCAGGAAACATGCCGTGGCAATGTTGGATAGGTTTCTAAAAAAAAAAAAGTGGTTTGGTGCGCGTTGTAAGTGTTTCTAACAGGCCATTCACTAGTAGGATTGAGAAAAACATCACAGGGTGCTTTGAATCAGATGTTCTGAATTAGGATAGGCAGTGAGTGGCAATGTAGTATGGAGAAAAGCACCAAGGCTGGTCATCATGGGGAGGTCAGGAAACATCCTTTGGCAATGTAGGATAGGTTTCTGAAAAACATCGCCGGGTGGTGCGCATTGTAAGGCTTTCTAACAGGCCATTCACTAGTAGCAGTGAGAAAAACATCATGGGGTGCTGTGAATTGGAGGGCCTGAATAGGATAGACAGTGAGTGGCAATGAAAATGGAGAAAAGCACCACGGTGTGGTCAGCATGGGGAGGTCAGGAAACATGCAGGGGCAATGTAGGATAGGTTTCTGAAAAACATCGCGGGGTTTTGCGCATTGTAAGGGTTTCTAACCGGCCAAACACTGGTAGGAGTGAGAAATACATCACGGGAGGGTGTGAATCGGAAGGCCTGAAACAGGTAAGGCAGTGAGTGGCAATGTAGGATGGAGTAAAGCACCACGGCATGGTCAACATGGGGAGGTCAAGAAAAATTCAGTGGCAATGTAGTATCGTTTTCTGAAAAACATCGCGGGGTGGTACGCATTGTAAGGTTTTCTAACAGGCCATTCTCTAGTAGAAGTGAGAAAAACATCACAGGGTGGTGTGAATCGGAGGGCCTGAATCAGGATAGGCAGTGAGTGGCAATGGAGAATGGAGAAAAGGACCACGGGGTGATTAGGATGGTGAGGTGAGGAAACATGCAGTGGCAATGTAGGACAGGTTTCTGAAAATCCTCGCGGGATGTGCGAATTTTAAGGATTTCTAACCTGCCATTCACTAGTAGGAGTGAGAAATACTTCATGGTGTGGTGTGAATCGGAGGGCCTGAATCAATTTAGACAGTGAGTGGCAATGTCGGATGGAGAAAAGCACCACGGGGTGGTCAAAATGGGGAGGTCAGGAAACATGCATTGGCAATGTAGGTTAGGTTTCTGAAAAACATCGCGGGGTGCTGCTAGTTGTAAGTGATTCTAAACGGCCTTTCACTAGTAGGTGTGAGAAAAACATCACGGGGTGGTGTGAATCGGAGGGCCTGAATCAGGATAGGCCGTGATAGGCAATGGAGGATGGAGAAAAGCACCACGGGGTTGTCAGGAAGGGGAGGTCAGGAAACATGCAGTGGCAAAGTAGGATAGATTTCTGAAAAACATCGCGGGGTAGTGCGCATTGTAAGGGTTTTTAGCAGACCATTCACTAGTAAGAGTGAGAAATACATCATGGTGTGGTGTGAATGGGAGGGCCTGAATAAAGATAGACAGCGAGTGGCAATGTAGGATGGAGAAAAGCACCAAGGGGTGGTCATCATGGGGAGGTCAGGACACATGCAGTGGCAATGTAGGATAGGTTTCTGAAAAACATCGCGGGTGGTGAGAATTGTAAGGCTTTCTAACAGGCCATTCACTAGTAGGAGTGAGAAAAACATCACAGGGTGGTGTCAATGAGAGGGCCTGAATTATGATAGGCAGTGAGTGGCAATGTAGGATGGAGAAAAGCACCACGGGGAGGTTAGCATAGGGAAGTCAGGAAACATGCAGTGGCAATGTAGGACAGGTTTCTGAAAAACATCACGGAGTGGTGTGCATTTTAAGTGTTTCTAACAGGCCATTCACTAGTAGGAGTGAGAAAAACAACAATGGGTGGTGTGAATCAGACGTTCTGAATTAGGATAGGCAGTGAGTGGCATTGTAGGATGGAGATTAACACCACCTGTTTGTCTCCATGGGGAGGCAAGGAAACATGCAGTGGCAATGTAGAATAGGTTTCTGATAAACATCGCTGGGTGGTGCGCATTGTAAGGGTTTCTAACAGGCCTTTCACTAGTAGGAGTGAGAACAACATCACGGGGTGGTGTGAATCGGAGGGCCTGAATTAGGATAGGCAGTGAGTGACAATGTAGGATGGAGAAAATCACCACTGGGTGGTCAGCATGGGGATGTCAGGAAACATGCCGTGGCAATATTGGATAGGTTTCTGAAAAAAAAAAAAAAGCGGTTTGGTGCGCATTGTAAGTGTTTCTAACAGGCCATTCACTAGTAGGAGTGAGAAAAACATCACGGGGTGGTGTGAATCGGAGGGCCTGAATTAGGATAGGCAGTGATTGGCAATGTAGGATGGAGAAAAGCACCATAGTGTGGTCAGCATGGGGAGGTCCGGAAACATGCAGTGGAATTGTACGATAAAATGTACGAAAAACATTACGGGGTGGTGCGCATTGTAAGGGTTTCTAAAAGGCCATTAACTAGTAGGATTGAGAAAAACATCACAGGGTGCTTTGAATCAGATGTTCTGAATTAGGATAGGCAGTGAGTGGCAATGTAGGATGGAGAAAAGCACCAAGGGATGGTCAGCATGGGGTGGTCAGGAAACATGCAATGGAAATGTAGAATAGTTTTCTGAAAAACATCGCTGGGGGGTGCGCATTGTAAGGCTTTCTAACAGGCCATTCACTAGTAGGAGTGAGAAAAAAATCACGGCGTGGTGTGAATTGGAGGGCCTGAATTAGGATAGGCAGTGAGTGGCAATGTAAAATGGAGAAAAGCACCACGGTGTGGTCAGCATGGGGAGGCCACAAACATGCGGTGGCAATGTAGGATAGGTTACTGAAAAACATCTCCGGGTGGTGCGCATTGTAAGGGTTTCTAACCGGCCATTCACTGGTCGTTGTGAGAAATACATCACGAGAGGGTGTGAATCGGAAGGCCTGAAACAGGTATGCGAGTGAGTGGCAATGTAGGATGGAGTAAAGCATCATGGCATGGTCAGCATGAGGAGGTCAGGAAACATTCAGTGGCAATGTAGTATAGTTTCCTGAAAAACATCGCGGGGTGGTGCGCATTGTCAGGGTTTCTAACAGGCCATTCACTAGTAGGGGTGAGGAAAACATAACGGGGTGGTGTGCATCGGAGGGCCTGAATAAGGATAGGCAGTGAGTGGCAATGTAGGATGTAGAAAAGCACCATGGCGTGGTCAGCATGGTGAGGTCAGGAAACATACAGTGGCAATGTGGGAGAGCTTTCTGAAAAACATTACGGGTTGGTGCGCATTGTAAGGGTTTCTAACAGGCCATTCACTAGTAGGAGTGAGTAAAACATCATGGCGTGGTGGGAATCGGAGGGCCTGAATCAGGATAGGAACTGAGTGGCAATGTAGAATGGTGAAAAGCACCCAGGGGTGGTCATCATGGGGAGGTCAGGACACATGCACTGGCAATGTAGGATAGGTTTCTGAAAAACATCGCGGGTGGTGAGAATTGTAAGGCTTTCAACAGTCCATTCATTAGTAGGAGTGAGAAAAACAACATGGGGTGGTGTGAATCAGAGGGCCTGAATTATAATAGGCAGTGTGTGACAATTTAGGATGGAGAAAAGCACAACGAGTTGGTCAGCATGAGAAGGTCAGGAAACATGCAGTGGAAATGTAGGATAGGTTTCTGAAAAAAACAGCAGGGTGGTGCGCATTGTAAGGGTTTCTAACAGGCCATTCACTAGTAGGAGTGAGAAAAACATCACGGGGTGGTGTGAATCAGAGGCCCTGATTTAGGGCAGGCAGTGAGTGGCAATGTAGGATTGAGAAAAGCACCATGGGGTGGTCAGCATGAGGATGTCAGGAAACATGCCGTGGCAATGTAGGATAGTTTTCTGAAAAACATCACGGGGTGGTGCCCATTGTACAGGTTTCTAATAGGCCATTCACTAGTAGGAGTGAGAAAAACATCACGGTGTGGTGTGAATCAGACATTCTGAATTAGAATAGGCAGTGCGTGGCAATGTACGATGGAGAAAAGCACCATGGGGTGGTCAGCATGGGGAGGTCAGGAAACATGCATTGGCAATGTTGGATAGGTTTCTGAAAAAAAAAAGCGGTTTGGTGCGCATTGTAAGTGTTTCTAACAGGCCATTCACTAGTAGGAGTGAGAAAAACATCAAGGGGTGGTATGAATCAGAGGGCCTGAATTAGGATAGGCAGTGATTGGCAATGTAGGATGGAGAAAAGCACCATAGGGTGGTCAGCATGGGGAGGTCCGGAAACATGCAGTGGAAATGTACGATAGTTTTCTGAAAAACATCGTGGTGTGGTGCGCATTGTAAGTGTTTCTAACAGGCCATTCACTAGTAGGAGTGAGAAAAACATCACGGCGTTGTTTAAATCAGAGGGCCTGAATCAGCATAGTCAGTGAGTGGCAATGTAGGATGGAGAAAAGCACCACGGTGTGGTCAACATGTGGAAGTCAGGACACATGCACTGGCAATGTAGGATAGGTGTGGGAAAAACATCGCGGATGGTGAGAATTATCAGGGTTTCTAACAGGCCATACACTAGTAGGAGTGAGAAAAACATCACGGGGTGGTGTGAATCGGAGGGCCTTATTTAGGAGAGGCAGTGAGTGGCAATGTGGGATGGAGAAAAGCACCACGGGGTGGTCAGCATGGGGAGGGCAGGAAACATGCAGGGGCAATGTAGGATAGGTTACTGAAAAACATCGCGGGGTTTTGCGCATTGTAAGGGTTTCTAACTGGCCAAACACTGGTAGGAGTGAGAAATACAACACGGGAGGGTGTGAATCCGAAGGCCTGAAACAGGTAAGGCAGTGAGTGGCAATGTAGGATGGAGTAAAGCACCACGGCATGGTCAACATGGGGAGGTCAAGAAAAATTCAGTGGCAATGTAGTATAGTTTTCTGAAAAACATCGCGGGGTGGTGCGCATTGTAAGGGTTTCTAACAGGCCATTCACTAGTAGGGGTGAGGAAAACATAACGGGGTGGTGTGAATCGGAGGGCCTGAATAAGGATAGGCAGTGAGTGGCAATGTAGGATGGAGAAAAGCACCACGGGGTGGTCAGTGTGGGGAAGTCAGGAAACATGCAGTGGCAATATAGGATAGGTTTCTGAAAAAAATCGCGGGGTGGTGCGCATTGTAAGGGTTTCTAATAGGCCATTCACTAATAGGAGTGAGAAAATCATCACGGGGTGGTGTGAATCAGAGTGCCTGGATTAGGATAGGCAGTGAGTGGCAATGAAGAATGGAGAAAAGCACCATGGGGTGGTCAACATGGGGAGGTCAGGAAACATGCAGTGGAAATGTAGGACAGGTTTCTGTAAAACATCGCGGGGTGGTGCGCACTGTAAGGCTTTCTAACAAGCCGTTCCCAAGTAGAAGTGAAAAAAACATAACGAGGTGGTATGAATCGGAGGGCCTGAATTAGGATAGGATGTGAGTGGCAATGTAGGATGGAGAAAAGCACCATGGGTTTGTCATCATGGGGAGGCAAGGAAACATGCAGTGACAATGTACAATAGGTTTCTGATAAACATCGCTGGGTGGTGCGCATTGTAAGAGTTTCTAACAGGCCATTCACTAGTAGGAGTGAGAAAAACATCACAGCGTGGTGTGAATCGGAGGGCCTGAATCAGGATAGGCAGTGAATGGCAATGTAGGATGGAGAAAAGCACCACGGAGTGGTCAGCATGGGGAGGTCAGGAATCATGCAGTGGCAATGTACGTCAGGTTTCTGAAAAACATCGTGGCGTGGTGCGCACTGTAAGGCTTTCTAACAAGCCATTCACAAGTAGAAGTGAAAAACTATAACGGGGTGGTATGAATCAGAGGGCCTGAATTAGGATAGGATGTGAGTGGCAATGTAGGATGGAGAAAAGCACCACGGGTTTGTCATCATGGAGAGGCAAGGAAACATGCAATGGCAATGTAGAATAGGTTTCTGATAAACATCGCTGGGTGGTGCGCATTGTAAGAGTTTCTAACAGGCCATTCACTAGTAGGAGTGAGAAAAACATCACGGCGTTATTTAAATCAGAGGTCCTGAATCAGCATAGGCAGTGAGTGACAATGTAGGATGGAGAAAATCACCACTGGGTGGTCAGCATGGGGATGTCAGGAAACATGCCGTGGCAATATTGGATAGGTTTCTGAAAAAAAAAAAAAAAAAAGCGGTTTGGTGCGCATTGTAAGTGTTTTTAACAGGCCATTCACTAGTAGGAGTGAGAAAAACATCACGGGGTGGTGTGAATCGGAGGGCCTGAATTAGGATAGGCAGTGAATGGCAATATAGGATGGAGAAAAGCACCATAGTGTGGTCAGCATGGGGAGGTCCGGAAACATGCAGTGGAAATGTACGATAAAATGTACGAAAAACATTACGGGGTGGTGCGCATTGTAAGGGTTTCTAAAAGGCCATTAACTAGTAGGATTGAGAAAAACATCACAGGGTGCTTTGAATCAGATGTTCTGAATTAGGATAGGCAGTGAGTGGCAATGTAGGATGGAGAAAAGCACCAAGGGATGGTCAGCATGGGGTGGTCAGGAAACATGCAATGGAAATGTAGAATAGTTTTCTGAAAAACATCGCTGGGGGGTGCGCATTGTAAGGCTTTCTAACAGCCCATTCACTAGTAGGAGTGAGAAAAAAATCACGGCGTGGTGTGAATTGGAGGGCCTGAATTAGGATAGGCAGTGATTGGCAATGTAAAATGGAGAAAAGCACCACGGTGTGGTCAGCATGGGGAGGCCACAAACATGCGGTGGCAATGTAGGATAGGTTTCTGAAAAACATCGCCGGGTGGTGCGCATTGTAAGGGTTTCTAACCGGCCATTCACTGGTCGTTGTGAGAAATACATCACGAGAGGGTGTGAATCGGAAGGCCTGAAACAGGTATGTGAGTGAGTGGCAATGTAGGATGGAGAAAAGCATCACGGCATGGTCAGCATGGGGAGGTCAGGAAACATTCAGTGGCAATGTAGTATAGTTTCCTGAAAAACATCGCGGGGTGGTGCGCATTGTAAGGGTTTCTAACAGGCCATTCACTAGTAGGGGTGAGGAAAACATAACGGGGTGGTGTGCATCAGAGGGCCTGAATAAGGATAGGCAGTGAGTGGCAATGTAGGATGTAGAAAAGCACCACGGGGTGGTCAGCATGGGGAGGTCAGGAAACATGCAGTGGCAATGTAGTATAGTTTCCTGAAAAACATCGCGGGGTGGTGCGCATTGTAAGGGTTTCTAACCGGCCATTCACTAGTAGGAGTGAGAAAAACATCACTGGGTGGTGTGAATCAGACGTTCTGAATTAGGATAGGCAGTTAGTGGCAATGTAGGATGGAGATTAACACCACTGGTTTGTCAGCATGGGGAGGCAAGGAAACATGCAGTGGCAATGTAGAATAGGTTTTTGATAAACATCGCTGGGTGGTGCGCATTGTAAGGGTTTCTAACAGGCCATTCACTAGTAGGAGTGAGAACAACATCACGGGGGGGTGTGAATCGGAGGGCCTGAATTAGGATAGGCAGTGAGTGACAATGTAGGATGGAGAAAATCCCCACAAGGTGGTCAGCATGGGGAGTCCAGGAAACATGCCGTGGCAATGTTGGATAGGTTTCTAAAAAAAAAAAAAGTGGTTTGGTGCGCGTTGTAAGTGTTTCTAACAGGCCATTCACTAGTAGGATTGAGAAAAACATCACAGGGTGCTTTGAATCAGATGTTCTGAATTAGGATAGGCAGTGAGTGGCAATGTAGTATGGAGAAAAGCACCAAGGCTGGTCATCATGGGGAGGTCAGGAAACATCCTTTGGCAATGTAGGATAGGTTTCTGAAAAACATCGCCGGGTGGTGCGCATTGTAAGGCTTTCTAACAGGCCATTCACTAGTAGCAGTGAGAAAAACATCATGGGGTGCTGTGAATTGGAGGGCCTGAATAGGATAGACAGTGAGTGGCAATGAAAATGGAGAAAAGCACCACGGTGTGGTCAGCATGGGGAGGTCAGGAAACATGCAGGGGCAATGTAGGATAGGTTTCTGAAAAACATCGCGGGGTTTTGCGCATTGTAAGGGTTTCTAACCGGCCAAACACTGGTAGGAGTGAGAAATACATCACGGGAGGGTGTGAATCGGAAGGCCTGAAACAGGTAAGGCAGTGAGTGGCAATGTAGGATGGAGTAAAGCACCACGGCATGGTCAACATGGGGAGGTCAAGAAAAATTCAGTGGCAATTTAGTATAGTTTTCTGAAAAACATCGCGGGGTGGTACGCATTGTAAGGTTTTCTAACAGGCCATTCTCTAGTAGAAGTGAGAAAAACATCACAGGGTGGTGTGAATCGGAGGGCCTGAATCAGGATAGGCAGTGAGTGGCAATGGAGAATGGAGAAAAGGACCACGGGGTGATTAGGATGGTGAGGTGAGGAAACATGCAGTGGCAATGTAGGACAGGTTTCTGAAAATCCTCGCGGGATGTGCGAATTTTAAGGATTTCTAACCTGCCATTCACTAGTAGGAGTGAGAAATACTTCATGGTGTGGTGTGAATCGGAGGGCCTGAATCAATTTAGACAGTGAGTGGCAATGTCGGATGGAGAAAAGCACCACGGGGTGGTCAAAATGGGGAGGTCAGGAAACATGCATTGGCAATGTAGGTTAGGTTTCTGAAAAACATCGCGGGGTGCTGCTAGTTGTAAGTGATTCTAAACGGCCTTTCACTAGTAGGTGTGAGAAAAACATCACGGGGTGGTGTGAATCGGAGGGCCTGAATCAGGATAGGCCGTGATAGGCAATGGAGGATGGAGAAAAGCACCACGGGGTTGTCAGGAAGGGGAGGTCAGGAAACATGCAGTGGCAAAGTAGGATAGATTTCTGAAAAACATCGCGGGGTAGTGCGCATTGTAAGGGTTTTTAGCAGACCATTCACTAGTAAGAGTGAGAAATACATCATGGTGTGGTGTGAATGGGAGGGCCTGAATCAAGATAGACAGCGAGTGGCAATGTAGGATGGAGAAAAGCACCAAGGGGTGGTCATCATGGGGAGGTCAGGACACATGCAGTGGCAATGTAGGATAGGTTTCTGAAAAACATCGCGGGTGGTGAGAATTGTAAGGCTTTCTAACAGGCCATTCACTAGTAGGAGTGAGAAAAACATCACAGGGTGGTGTCAATGAGAGGGCCTGAATTATGATAGGCAGTGAGTGGCAATGTAGGATGGAGAAAAGCACCACGGGGAGGTTAGCATAGGGAAGTCAGGAAACATGCAGTGGCAATGTAGGACAGGTTTCTGAAAAACATCACGGAGTGGTGTGCATTTTAAGTGTTTCTAACAGGCCATTCACTAGTAGGAGTGAGAAAAACAACAATGGGTGGTGTGAATCAGACGTTCTGAATTAGGATAGGCAGTGAGTGGCATTGTAGGATGGAGATTAACACCACCTGTTTGTCTCCATGGGGAGGCAAGGAAACATGCAGTGGCAATGTAGAATAGGTTTCTGATAAACATCGCTGGGTGGTGCGCATTGTAAGGGTTTCTAACAGGCCTTTCACTAGTAGGAGTGAGAACAACATCACGGGGTGGTGTGAATCGGAGGGCCTGAATTAGGATAGGCAGTGAGTGACAATGTAGGATGGAGAAAATCACCACTGGGTGGTCAGCATGAGGATGTCAGGAAACATGCCGTGGCAATATTGGATAGGTTTCTGAAAAAAAAAAAAGCGGTTTGGTGCGCATTGTAAGTGTTTCTAACAGGCCATTCACTAGTAGGAGTGAGAAAAACATCACGGGGTGTTGTGAATCGGAGGGCCTGAATTAGGATAGGCAGTGATTGGCAATGTAGGATGGAGAAAAGCACCATAGTGTGGTCAGCATGGGGAGGTCCGGAAACATGCAGTGGAATTGTACGATAAAATGTACGAAAAACATTACGGGGTGGTGCGCATTGTAAGGGTTTCTAAAAGGCCATTAACTAGTAGGATTGAGAAAAACATCACAGGGTGCTTTGAATCAGATGTTCTGAATTAGGATAGGCAGTGAGTGGCAATGTAGGATGGAGAAAAGCACCAAGGGATGGTCAGCATGGGGTGGTCAGGAAACATGCAATGGAAATGTAGAATAGTTTTCTGAAAAACATCGCTGGGGGGTGCGCATTGTAAGGCTTTCTAACAGGCCATTCACTAGTAGGAGTGAGAAAAAAATCACGGCGTGGTGTGAATTGGAGGGCCTGAATTAGGATAGGCAGTGAGTGGCAATGTAAAATGGAGAAAAGCACCACGGTGTGGTCAGCATGGGGAGGCCACAAACATGCGGTGGCAATGTAGGATAGGTTACTGAAAAACATCTCCGGGTGGTGCGCATTGTAAGGGTTTCTAACCGGCCATTCACTGGTCGTTGTGAGAAATACATCACGAGAGGGTGTGAATCGGAAGGCCTGAAACAGGTATGCGAGTGAGTGGCAATGTAGGATGGAGTAAAGCATCATGGCATGGTCAGCATGAGGAGGTCAGGAAACATTCAGTGGCAATGTAGTATAGTTTCCTGAAAAACATCGCGGGGTGGTGCGCATTGTCAGGGTTTCTAACAGGCCATTCACTAGTAGGGGTGAGGAAAACATAACGGGGTGGTGTGCATCGGAGGGCCTGAATAAGGATAGGCAGTGAGTGGCAATGTAGGATGTAGAAAAGCACCATGGCGTGGTCAGCATGGTGAGGTCAGGAAACATACAGTGGCAATGTGGGAGAGCTTTCTGAAAAACATTACGGGTTGGTGCGCATTGTAAGGGTTTCTAACAGGCCATTCACTAGTAGGAGTGAGTAAAACATCATGGCGTGGTGGGAATCGGAGGGCCTGAATCAGGATAGGAACTGAGTGGCAATGTAGAATGGTGAAAAGCACCCAGGGGTGGTCATCATGGGGAGGTCAGGACACATGCACTGGCAATGTAGGATAGGTTTCTGAAAAACATCGCGGGTGGTGAGAATTGTAAGGCTTTCAACAGTCCATTCATTAGTAGGAGTGAGAAAAACAACATGGGGTGGTGTGAATCAGAGGGCCTGAATTATAATAGGCAGTGTGTGACAATTTAGGATGGAGAAAAGCACAACGAGTTGGTCAGCATGAGAAGGTCAGGAAACATGCAGTGGAAATGTAGGATAGGTTTCTGAAAAAAACAGCAGGGTGGTGCGCATTGTAAGGGTTTCTAACAGGCCATTCACTAGTAGGAGTGAGAAAAACATCACGGGGTGGTGTGAATCAGAGGCCCTGATTTAGGGCAGGCAGTGAGTGGCAATGTAGGATTGAGAAAAGCACCATGGGGTGGTCAGCATGAGGATGTCAGGAAACATGCCGTGGCAATGTAGGATAGTTTTCTGAAAAACATCACGGGGTGGTGCCCATTGTACAGGTTTCTAATAGGCCATTCACTAGTAGGAGTGAGAAAAACATCACGGTGTGGTGTGAATCAGACATTCTGAATTAGAATAGGCAGTGCGTGGCAATGTACGATGGAGAAAAGCACCATGGGGTGGTCAGCATGGGGAGGTCAGGAAACATGCATTGGCAATGTTGGATAGGTTTCTGAAAAAAAAAAGCGGTTTGGTGCGCATTGTAAGTGTTTCTAACAGGCCATTCACTAGTAGGAGTGAGAAAAACATCAAGGGGTGGTATGAATCAGAGGGCCTGAATTAGGATAGGCAGTGATTGGCAATGTAGGATGGAGAAAAGCACCATAGGGTGGTCAGCATGGGGAGGTCCGGAAACATGCAGTGGAAATGTACGATAGTTTTCTGAAAAACATCGTGGTGTGGTGCGCATTGTAAGTGTTTCTAACAGGCCATTCACTAGTAGGAGTGAGAAAAACATCACGGCGTTGTTTAAATCAGAGGGCCTGAATCAGCATAGTCAGTGAGTGGCAATGTAGGATGGAGAAAAGCACCACGGTGTGGTCAACATGTGGAAGTCAGGACACATGCACTGGCAATGTAGGATAGGTGTGGGAAAAACATCGCGGATGGTGAGAATTATCAGGGTTTCTAACAGGCCATACACTAGTAGGAGTGAGAAAAACATCACGGGGTGGTGTGAATCGGAGGGCCTTATTTAGGAGAGGCAGTGAGTGGCAATGTGGGATGGAGAAAAGCACCACGGGGTGGTCAGCATGGGGAGGGCAGGAAACATGCAGGGGCAATGTAGGATAGGTTACTGAAAAACATCGCGGGGTTTTGCGCATTGTAAGGGTTTCTAACTGGCCAAACACTGGTAGGAGTGAGAAATACAACACGGGAGGGTGTGAATCCAAAGGCCTGAAACAGGTAAGGCAGTGAGTGGCAATGTAGGATGGAGTAAAGCACCACGGCATGGTCAACATGGGGAGGTCAAGAAAAATTCAGTGGCAATGTAGTATAGTTTTCTGAAAAACATCGCGGGGTGGTGCGCATTGTAAGGGTTTCTAACAGGCCATTCACTAGTAGGGGTGAGGAAAACATAACGGGGTGGTGTGAATCGGAGGGCCTGAATAAGGATAGGCAGTGAGTGGCAATGTAGGATGGAGAAAAGCACCACGGGGTGGTCAGTGTGGGGAAGTCAGGAAACATGCAGTGGCAATATAGGATAGGTTTCTGAAAAAAATCGCGGGGTGGTGCGCATTGTAAGGGTTTCTAATAGGCCATTCACTAATAGGAGTGAGAAAATCATCACGGGGTGGTGTGAATCAGAGTGCCTGGATTAGGATAGGCAGTGAGTGGCAATGAAGAATGGAGAAAAGCACCATGGGGTGGTCAACATGGGGAGGTCAGGAAACATGCAGTGGAAATGTAGGACAGGTTTCTGTAAAACATCGCGGGGTGGTGCGCACTGTAAGGCTTTCTAACAAGCCGTTCCCAAGTAGAAGTGAAAAAAACATAACGAGGTGGTATGAATCGGAGGGCCTGAATTAGGATAGGATGTGAGTGGCAATGTAGGATGGAGAAAAGCACCATGGGTTTGTCATCATGGGGAGGCAAGGAAACATGCAGTGGCAATGTACAATAGGTTTCTGATAAACATCGCTGGGTGGTGCGCATTGTAAGAGTTTCTAACAGGCCATTCACTAGTAGGAGTGAGAAAAACATCACAGCGTGGTGTGAATCGGAGGGCCTGAATCAGGATAGGCAGTGAATGGCAATGTAGGATGGAGAAAAGCACCACGGAGTGGTCAGCATGGGGAGGTCAGGAATCATGCAGTGGCAATGTACGTCAGGTTTCTGAAAAACATCGTGGCGTGGTGCGCACTGTAAGGCTTTCTAACAAGCCATTCACAAGTAGAAGTGAAAAACTATAACGGGGTGGTATGAATCAGAGGGCCTGAATTAGGATAGGATGTGAGTGGCAATGTAGGATGGAGAAAAGCACCACGGGTTTGTCATCATGGAGAGGCAAGGAAACATGCAATGGCAATGTAGAATAGGTTTCTGATAAACATCGCTGGGTGGTGCGCATTGTAAGAGTTTCTAACAGGCCATTCACTAGTAGGAGTGAGAAAAACATCACGGCGTTATTTAAATCAGAGGTCCTGAATCAGCATAGGCAGTGAGTGGCAATGAAGGATGGAGAAAAGCACCACGGTTTGTTCAGCATGGGGAGGTTAGGACACATGCACTGGCAATGTAGGATAGGTGTCTGAAAAACATCGCGGGTGGTGAGAATTGTAAGGGTTTCTAAGAGGCCATTCACTAGTAGGAGTGAGAAAAACATCACAGGGTGGTGTGAATCGGAGGGCCTGAATTAGGAGAGGCAGTGAGTGGCAATGTGGGATGGAAAAATGCACCACGGGGTGGTCAGAATGGGGAGGTCAGGGAACATACACTGGCAATGTAGGACAGCTTTCTGAAAAACATCGCGGGGTGGTACGCATTGTAAGGTTTTCTAACAGGCCATTCTCTAGTAGAAGTGAGAAAAACATCACAGAGTAGTGTGATTCGGATGGCCTGAATCAGGATAGGCAGTGAGTGGCAATGTAGAATGGAGAAAAGGACCATGGGGTGATTAGGATGGGGAGGTGAGGAAACATGCAGTGGCAATGTAGGACAGGTTTCTGAAAATCCTCGCGGGATGTGCGAATTTTAAGGATTTCTAAACTGCCATTCACTAGTAGGAGTGAGAAATACTTCATGGTGTGGTGTGAATCGTAGGGCCTGAATCAATTTAGACAGTGAGTGGCAATATCGGATGGAGAAAAGCACCACGGGGTGGTCAAAATGGGGAGGTCAGGAAACATGCATTGGCAATGTAGGTTAGGTTTCTGAAAAACATCGCGGGGTGCTGCTAGTTGTAAGTGATTCTAAACGGCCTTTCACTAGTAGGTGTGAGAAAAACATCACGGGGTGGTATGAATCGGAGGGCCTGAATCAGGATAGGCCGTGATAGGCAATGTAGGATGGAGAAAAGCACCACGGGGTTGTCAGGAAGGGGAGGTCAGGAAACATGCAGTGCCAAAGTAGGATAGATTTCTGAAAAACATCGCGGGGTAGTGCGCATTGTAAGGGTTTTTAGCAGACCATTCACTAGTAGGAGTGAGAAATACATCATGGTGTGGTGTGAATGGGAGGGCCTGAATCAAGATAGACAGCGAGTGGCAATGTAGGATGGAGAAAAGCACCAAGGGGTGGTCATCATGGGGAGGTCAGGACACATGCAGTGGCAAAGTAGGATAGGTTTCTGAAAAACATCGCGGGTGGTGAGAATTGTAAGGCTTTCTAACAGGCCATTCACTAGTAGGAGTGAGAAAAACATCACGGGGTGGTGTCAATGAGAGGGCCTGAATTAGGATAGGCAGTGAGTGGCAATGTAGGATGGAGAAAAGCACCACGGGGAGGTTAGCATAGGGAAGTCAGGAAACATGCAGTGGCAATGTAGGACAGGTTTTTGAAAAACATCACGGAGTGGTGTGCATTTTAAGTGTTTCTAACAGGCCATTCACTAGTAGGAGTGAGAAAAACAACAATGGGTGGTGTTAATCAGACGTTCTGAATTAGGATAGGCAGTGAGTGGCATTGTAGGATGGAGATTAACACCACTTGTTTGTCTCCATGGGGAGGCAAGGAAACATGCAGTGGCAATGTAGAATAGGTTTCTGGTAAACATCGCTGGGTGGTGCGCATTGTAAGGGTTTCTAACAGGCCTTTCACTAGTAGGAGTGAGAACAACATCACGGGGTGGTGTGAATCGGAGGGCCTGAATTAGGATAGGCAGTGAGTGACAATGTAGGATGGAGAAAATCACCACTGGGTGGTCAGCATGGGGATGTCAGGAAACATGCCGTGGCAATATTGGATAGGTTTCTGAAAAAAAAAAAAAAAAAGCGGTTTGGTGCGCATTGTAAGTGTTTCTAACAGGCCATTCACTAGTAGGAGTGAGAAAAACATCACGGGGTGGTGTGAATCGGAGGGCCTGAATCAAGATAGACAGTGAATGGCAATGTAGGCTAGAGAAAAGCACCACGGGTTGGTGAGCATGGGGAGGGCAGGAAACATGCAATGGCAATGTAGGATAGGTTTCTGATAAACATCGCTGGGTGGTGCGCATTGTAAGTGTTTCTTAAAAGCCTTTCACTAGTAGGAGTGAGAAAAACATCACGGGGTGGTGTGAATCGCAGGGACTGAATTAGGATAGGCATTGTGTGGCAATGTAGGATGGAGAAAAGCACCACAGGGTGGTCAGCATGGGGAGGTGTGGAAACATGCAGTGGCAATATAGGACAGGTTTCTGAAAAACATTGCAGGGTGGTGCTCATTGTAAGGGTTTCTTAAAGACCTTTCACTAGTAGAAGTGAGAAAAACATCACGGGCTGGTGTGAATCGCAGGGAATGAATCAGTATAGGCCATGAGTGCCAATGAAGGATGGAGAAAAGAACCATGGGGTAGTCAGGATCGGGAGGTCAGGAAACATGCAGTGGCATTGTAGGATAGGTTTATGAAAAACATCGCGGGTTAGTTCGCATTGTAAGGGTTTCTAAAACGCCATTCACTAATAGGAGTGAGAAAACCGTCATGGGGTGGTGTGAATCAGAGTGCCCGTATTAGGATAGGCAGTGAGTGGCAATGAAGAATGGAGAAAAGCACCACGGGGTGGTCAACATGGGGAGGTCAGGAAACATGCAGTGGCAATTTAGGACAAGTTTCTGAAAAACATCGCGGGGTGGTGCACATTGTAAGTCTTTCTAACAAGCCATTCACAAGTAGGAGTGAAAAAAACAGAACGGGGTGGTATGAATCAGAGGGCCTGAATCAGGGTAGGATGAGAGTGGCAATGTAGGATGGAAAAAAGCACCACGGGTTTGTCAGCATGGGAGGCAAGGAAACATGCAGTGGCAATGTAGAAGAGGTTTCTGAGAAACATTGCTGGGTGGTGCGCATTGTAAGGGTTTCTAACAGCCATTCACTAGTGGGAATGAGAAAAACATCACGGCGTGGTGTGAATCGGAGGGCCTGAATCAGTATAGGCAGTGAGTGGCAATGTAGGTTGGAGAAAAGCACCACGGAGTGGTCAGCATGGGGAAGTCAGGATACATGCAGTTTAAATGTAGGATATTTTTCTGAAAAACATCGAGGGTGGTGAGAATTGTGTTTCTAACAGGCCATTCACTTGTAGGAGTGAGAAATACATCACGGGGTGGTGTGAATTGGAGGGCCTGAATTAGAAAAGGCAGAGAGTGGCAATGTAAAATGGAGAAAAGCATCACGGCGTGGTCAGCATGGGGAGGCAAGGAAACATGCAGTGTCAATATAGGACAGGTTTCTAAAAATCATGGTGGGGTTGTGCGAATTGTAAGGGTTTCTAACAGGCCATTCACTAGTAGGAATGAAAAAAACATCACGGAATGGTTTGAATCAGAAGGCCTGAATCAGCATAGGCAGTGAGTGGCAATGTAGGATGGAGAAAAGCACCTCGGGTAGGTGAGCATGGGGAGGTCAGGAAACATGCAATGGCAACGTAGAATAGGTTTCTGAAAAACATCGCCGGGTGGTGTGCATTGTAAGGGTTTGTAGCAGGCCATTGACTAGTAGGAGTGAGAAAAACATCACGGGGTGGTGTGAAGCAGATGTTCTGAATTAGGATAGGCAGTGAGTGGCAATGTAGGATGGAGAAAAGCACCACGGGGTGGTCAGCATGTGGAAATCCGGAAACATGCAGTGGCAATGTAGGATAGGTTTCTGAAAAGCATCGCGGTGTGGTGCGCATTGTAATTGTTTCTAACAGGCCATTCACTAGTAGGAGTGAGAAAAATATAATGGGTTGGTGTAAGTCGGATTGCCTGAATCAGGATAGGCATTGAGTGGCAATGTAGGATGGAGAAAAGCACCACAGGGTGGTCAGCATGGGGAGGTCAGGAAACATGCTTTGGCAATGTAGGATAGGTTTCTGAAAAACATCGCCGGGTGGTGCGCATTGTAAGGGTTTCTAACAGGCCATTCACTAGTAGGAGTGAGTAAAACTTAACAGGGTGTTGTGAATCGGATGGCCTGAATTATGACAGGCAGTGAGTGGCAATGTAGAATGGAGAAAAGCACCATGGGTTGCTCAGCATGGGGATGTAAGGAAACATGCAGTGTCAAGGTAGAATAGGTTTCTGAAAAACATCACGAGGTGCTGCTCATTGTATGGATTTCTAAAAGGCCTTTCACTAGTAGGAGTGAGAAAATCATTACAGGGTGGTGTGAATCAGAGGGCCTGAATCAGGATAGACCGTGAGTGGCAATGTAGGATCGAGAAAAGCAACACGGGCTGGTCAGAATTGGAGGTCAGGAAACATGCAGTGGCAATGTATGATAGGTTTCTGAAAAACATCACGGGTAGTGCGCATTGTAAGGGTTTCTAAAAGGCCATTCAATAGTAGGAGTGAGAAATACATCATGGTGTGGTGTGAATCGGAGGGCCTGAGTCAAGATAGACAGTGAGTGGCAATGTAGGATGGACAAAGCACCACGGGTTGGTGAGGATGGGGCCGTCCGGAAACATGCAATGGCAATGCAGGATAGGTTTCTAAAAAACATTGCGGGGTGGTTCGTATTGTAAGGGTTTGTAGCAGGCCATTCACTAGTAGGAGTGAGAAAAACATCACAGGGAGGGGTGTCGGAGGGCCTGAATTAGGATAGGCAGTGAGTGGCAATGAAGAATGGAGAAAAGCACCACAGGTTGGTCAACATGAGGAGGTCAGGAAACCTGCAGTGGCAATGTAGGATAGGTTTCTGAAAAACATCGCGGGGTGGTGAGCATTTTAAGGATTTCTAACAAGCCATTCACTAGTAGGAGTGAAAAATACATCACGGTGTGTTGTGAATCGTAGGGGCTGAATTAGGATAGGCTGTGAGTGGCAATGTAGTATGCAGAAAAAAACCACGGGTTTGTCAGCATGGGGAGGCAAGGAAAAATGCAGTGTCAACGTAGGACAGGTTTCTGAAAAACATGGCGGTGTGGTGTGCATTGTAAGGGTTTCTCACAAGCCATTCACTAGTAGAAGTGAGAAAAACATCACGGGGTGGTGTGAATCAGAAGGCCTGAAACAGCATAGGCAGTGAGTGGCAATGTAGGATGGAGAAAAGCACCACGGTGTGGTCAGCATGGGGAACTCAGGACACATGCTTTGGCAATGTAGAATAGGTTTCTGAAAACAGCGCGGGGTGGTGCGCATTGTTAATGTATCTAACAGGCCATTCACTAGTAGGAGTGAGAAAAATATAACGGGTTGTTGTAATTCGGAGGGCCTGAATCTGGATAGGCATTGAGTGGCAATGTAGGATGGAGAAAACACCACGGGGTGGTCAGCATGGGGAGGTCAGGAAACATGCTTTGGAAATTTAGAATAGGTTTCTGAAAAACATCGCCGGGTGGTGCGCATTGTAAGGGTTTCTAACAGGCCATTCACTAGTAGGAGTGAGAAAAACATCACGGGGTGGTGTGAATCGGAGGGTCTGAATCATGATAGGTAGTCAGTGGCAATTTAGGACGGAGAAAAGCACCACAGGGTGGTCAGGAAGGGGATTTCCGGAAACATGCAGTGGCAATGTTGGATAGGTTTCTGAAAAACATCGCGGGGTGGTGCTCATTGTAAGGGTTTCTACAGGACATTCACTAGTAGGAGTGAGAAAAACATCACAGGGTGGTGTGTATCAGATGGCCTGAATTAGGATAGGCAGTGAGTGCCAACGTAAAATGGAGAAAAGCACCACGGTGTGGTCAGCATGGGGAGCTCAGGAAACATGCAGTGGCAATGTAGGATAGGTTTCTAAAAAACATCACGAGTGATGAGAATTGTAAGGGTTTCAAACAGGCCATTCTCTAGTAGAAGTGAGAAAAACATCACAGGGTGGTGTGAATCGGAGTGCCTCAATCAGGATAGGCCGTAGTGGCAATGTAGGATGGAGAAAAAGACCACGGGGTGGTCAGGCTGGGGAGGTCAGGAAACATGCAGGGGCAATGTAGGATAGTTTTCTGAAAAACATCACGGGGTGGTGCGCATTGTAAGTGTTTCTAACAGGCCATTCACTAGTAGGAGTGAGAAATACATCATGTTGTGGTGTGAATCGGAGGACCTGAATCAAGATAGAGAGTGAGTTGCAATGTCGAATGGAGAAAAGAACCACAGGGTGGTCAGCATGGGGAGTTCAGGATACATGCAGTGGCAATGTAGGATAGCTTTCTGAAAATCATGGCCGGGTGGTGCGCATTGTAAGGGTTTCTAACAGCCATTCACTAGTAGGAGTGAGAAAAACAACACGCGGTGTTGTGAATCGGAGGGACTGAATCAGTATAGGCCATGACTGGCAATGTATGATGGTGAAAAGCACCACGGGTTGGTCAGGATGGGGAGGTGAGGAATCATGCAGTGGCAATGTAGGAGAGGTTTCTGAAAAACATCGCAGGGTAGTGCGCATTGTAAGCGTATCTAACAGGCCATTCACTAGTAAGAGTGAGAAAAAGATCACAGAGTTGTGTGAATCAGAGTGCCTGGTTTAGGATAGGTAGTGAGTGGCAATGAAGAATGTAGAAATGCACCAGTTGGTGGTCAACACGGGGAGGTCAGGAAACATGCAGTGGCAATGTAGGACAGGTTTCTGAAAAACTTTGCGGGGTGGTGCGCATTGTAAAGTTTTCTAACAGGACATTCACTAGTAGGAGTGAGAAAAACATCACGGGGTGGTGTGAATTGGAGGGCCTGAATTATGATAGGCAGTGAGTGGCAATGTAGAATGGAGATAAGCACCACAGGGTGGTTAGCATGGGGAGGTCAGGAAACATGCAGTGTCAATGTAGGATAGGTTTCTAAAAAAGATCGCGAGGTGGTTCTCATTGTAAGGGTTTCGAAAAGGCCTTTCACTAGTAGCAGTGAGAAAATCATCACTGGGTCGTGTGAATCAGAGGGCCTGAATCAGGATAGGCCTTGAGTGGCAACGTAGGATTGCGAAAAGCACCACGGGTTGGTGAGCATGTGGCGGTCAGGAAACATGCAATGGCAGTGTAGGATAGGTTTCTAAAAAATATCGCGGGGTGGTGCGCATTGTAAGGGTTTGTAGCAGGCCATTCACTAGTAGGAGTGAGAAAAACCTCATTGGGTGGTGTGAATCGGAGGGCCTGAATTAGGATAGGCAGTGTGTGGCAATGAAGATTGGAGAAAAGCACCACGGGTTTGTCAGCATGGGGAGGCAAGGAAACATGCAATGGCTATGTAGAATATGTTTCTGATAAACATCGCAGGGTGGTGCGCATTGTAAGTGTTTCTAACAGGCCATTCACTAGTAGGAGTGAGAACAACATCACGGGGTGGTGTGAAACGGAGTGCCTTAATTAGGATAGGCAGTGAGTGGCAATGTAGGACGGAGAAAAGCACCACAAGGTCTTCAGCATGGGGTGGTGAGGAAACATCCAGTGGCAATGTAGGATAAGTTTCTGAAAAAAAAAAGCATGGTGGTGCGCATTGTAAGGGTTTCTAACAGGCCATTCACTAGTAGGAGTGAGAAAAACATCACGGGGTGGTGTGAATCGGAGGGCCTGATTTAGGATAGGCAGTGAGTGGCAATGTAGGATGGAGAAAACACCACGGGGTTGTCATCATGGAGAGGTCAGGAAAAATGCTTTGGCAATGTAGGATATTTTTCTGAAAAAAATCACGGCGTGGTGCGCATTGTAAGGATTTCTAACAAGCCATTCACAAGTAGGAGTGAAAAAAATCATCAGGGGGTGGTGTGAATCATAGGGCCTGAATTAATATAGGCAGTGAGTGGCTATGAAGACTGGAGAAAAGCACCACGGGGTGGTCAAGATGGTGAGGTCAGGGAACATGCATTGGCAATGCAGGATAGGTTTCTGAAAAACATCGTGGGATGGTGCACATTGTAAGGCTTTCTAACAAGCCATTCAGAAGATAGAGTAAAAAAAAACATCACGGGGTGGTGTGTATTGGAGGTCCTGAATTAGGATAGGCATTGAGTTGCAATGTAGGATGTAGAAAGACACCACAGGGTGGTCACCATGGGGAGGTCAGGAAACATGCAGTTGCAATGTAGGATAGTTTTCTGAAAAACATCGCGGGGTGGTGCGCATTTTAAGGATTGCTAACCATCCATTCACAAGTAAGAGTGAAAAAAACATCACGGTGTGGTGTGAATCGTAGGGGCTGAATTAGTATAGGCTGTGAGTGGCAATGTAGGATGGAGAAAAAAACCACGGGTTTGTAAGCATGGCAAGGCACAGAAGCATGCAGAGACAATGCAGGATAGGTTTCTGAAAAACATCGCGGGGTGGTGCGCATTGTAAGGGTTTCTAACAGGTCATTCACTAGTAGGAGTGAGAAAAACATCACAGGGTTGTGTGAATCCTAGGGCGTGAATCAGGTGAGGCATTGACTTGCAATGTAGGATGTTGAAAAGCACCACAGGGTGGTCAACATAAGGAGGTCAGGAAACATGCAGTGGCAATGTAGCATCGGTTTCTGAAAAACCTCGCGGGGTGGTGCGCATTTTAAGGATTTCTAAGAACCCATTCACAAGGAGCAGTGAAAAAAACATCACGGTGTGGTGTGAATTGTAGGGGCAGAATTAGGATAGGCTGTGAGTGGCAATGTAGGATAGAGAAAAAAACCACGGGTTTGTCAGCATGGGGAGGCAAGGAAGCATGCAGTGGCAATGTAGAATAGGTTTCTGATAAACATCGCTGGGTGGTGCGCATTGTAAGGTTTTCTTACAATCCATTCACTAAGTAGGAGTGAGAACAACATCACGGGGTGGTGTGAATCGGAGGGCCTGAATTAGGATAGGCAGTGCGTGGCAATGTAGGATGGAGAAAAGCACCATGGTGTGGTCAGCATGGCGAGGTCAGGAAACATGCAGTGGCAATGTAGGATAGGTTTCTGAAAAACATCGCAGGGTGGTGCGCATTGTAAATGTTTCTAATAGGCCATTTTCTAGTAGGAGTGAGAAAAATATAACAGGGTGGTGTAAATTGGAGGGCCTGAATCACGATAGGAAGTCAGTGGCAATGTAGGATCTAGAAAAGCACCACGGGGTGGTCAGCATGGGGAGGTCAGTAAACATGCTTTGGCAATGTAGGATAGGTTTATGAAAAACATCGCCGGGTGGTGCGCTTTTTAAGGCATTTTAACAGGCCATTCACTAGTAGCAGTGAAAAAAAACATCACGGGGTGGTGTGAATCGGAGGCCCTGAATTAGGATAGGCCATGAGTGGCAACGTAAAATGGAGAATAGCACCACGGTGTGGTCAGCATGGGGAGGTCAGGAAACATGCAGTGGCAATGTAGAATAGGTTTCAGAAAAACATGGCCGGGTGGTGCGCATTGTAAGGGTTTCTAACAGGCAGTTCACTAGTAGGAGTGAGAAAAACATCACGGGGTGGTGTGAATCAGCGTGCCTGAATTAGGATAGGCAGTAAGTGGCAATGAAGATTGGAGAAAAGCGCCACGGGGTGGTCAACATGGGGAGTTCAGGAAACATGCAGTGGCAATGTAAGACAGCTTTCTGAAAAACATCGCGGGGTGGAGCGCATTGTAAGGCTTTCTAACAGGCCATGCACTAGTAGGAGTGAGAAACACATCATGGTGTGTTGTGATTCGGAGGGCCTGAATCAAGATAGAGAATGAGTGGCAATGTAGGATGGAGAAAATCACCACGGGTTGGTGAGCATGGAGAGGTCAGGAAACATGCAATGGCAATGTAGGATAGGTTTCTGAAAAACAACGCAGGGTGGTATGCATTGTAAGGGTTTGTAGCAGGCCATTCACTAGTAGGAGTGAGAAAAACCTCATGGGGTGGTGTGAATCGGAGTGCCTGAATTAGGATAGGCAGTGTGTGGCAATGAAGATTGGAGAAAAGCACCACGGGTTTGTCAGCATGGGGAGGCAAGGAAACATGCAATGGCAATGTAGAAAAGGTTTCTGAAAAACATCGCAGGGTGGTGCGCATTGTAAGTGTTTCTAACAGGCCATTCACTAGTAGGAGTGAGAACAACATCACGGGGTGGTGTGAATCGGAGTGCCTTAATTAGGATAGGCAGTGAGTGGCAATGTAGGACGGAGAAAAGCACAAGGTGTTCAGCATGGGGCGGTGAGGAAACATCCAGTGGCAATGTAAAATAGGTTTCTGAAAAAAAAAGCAGGGTGGTGTGCATTGTAAGGATTTCTAACAGGCCATTCACTAGTAGGAGTGAGAAAAAAATCCCGGGGTGGTGTGAATCAGAGGGCCTTAATTAGGATAGGCAGTGAGTGGCAATGTAGGATGGAGAAAACACCACGGGGTGGTCATCATGGAGAGGTCAATAAACATGCATTGGCAATGTAGGATAGTTTTCTGAAAAACATCACGGGTTGGTGCGCATTGTAAGGATTTCTAACAAGCCATTCACAAGTAGGAGTGAAAAAAAACTTCACGGGGTGGTGTGAAGCGTAGGGCCTGAATTAATATAGGCATTGAGTGGCTATGAAGAACGGAGAAAAGCACCACGGGGTGGTCAACATGGTGAGGTCAGGAAACATGCAGTGGCAATGTAGGATAGTTTTCTGAAAAACATCGCGGGGTGGTGCGCATTTTAAGGATTTCTAACAAGCCATTCACAAGTAGGAGTGAAAAAAAAATCACGGTGTGGTGTGAATCATAGGGGCTGAATTAGGATAGGCTGTGAGTGGCAATGTAGGTTGGAGAAAAAAACCACGGGTTTGTCAGCAAGGAGAGGCAAGGAAACATGCAGTGGCAATGTACAATAGGATGCTGATAAACATCGCTGGGTGGTGTGCATTGTAAGTGTTTCTAACAATCCATTCACTAGTAGGAGTGAGAACAACATCACGGGGTTGTGTGAATCGGAGGGCCTGAATTAGGATAGGCAGTGAGTGGCAATGTAGGATGGAGAAGAGCACCACAGGGTGGACAACATAGGGAGGTGAGGAAACAGGTAGTGGCAATGTAGGATAGGTTTCTGAAAATAAAAGCAGGGTGGTGCGCATTATAAGGGTTTCTAAAAGGCCATGCACTAGTAGGAGTGAGAAAAACATCATGTGGTGGTGTGAATCGGGGGGCCTGAATTAGGAAAGGCATTGAGTTGCATTGTAGGATGTAGAAAAGCACCACATGGTGGTCAGCATGCGGAGGTCAGGAAACATGCAGTGGCAATGTAGGATAGTTTTCTGAAAAACATCGCTGGGTGGTGCACATTTTAAGGATTTCTAACAAGCCATTTACAAGTAGGAGTGAAAAAAACATCACGGAGTGGTGTGATTCGTAGGGGCTGAATTAGGATAGACTGTGAGTGGCAATGCAGGATGCAGAAAAATCCACGGGTTTGTCAGCATGTGGAGGCAAGGAAACATGCAGTGGCAATGTAGAACAGGTTTCTGATAAACATCGCTGGGTGGTGTGCATTGTAAGGGTTTCTAACAATCCATTCACTAGTAGGAGTGAGAACAACATCACGGGGTGGTGTGAATCGGAGGGCTTGAATTAGGATAGGCATTGACTGGCAATGTAGGATGGAGAAAAGCACCACAGGGTGGTCAGCATAGGGAGGTGAGGAAACAGTCAGTGGCAATGTAGAATACGTTTCTGAAAATAAAACCAGGGTGGTGCGCACTGTAAGGGTTTCTAACAGGCCATGCACTAGTAGGAGTGAGAAAAACATCACGGGGTGGTGTGAATCGGAGAGCCTGAATTAGGATAGGCTGTGCGTGGCAATGAAGATTGGAGAAAAGCACCACGGGGTGGTCAACATGTGGAGGTCAGGAAACATGCAGTAGCAATGTAGGATAGGTTTCTGAAAAACATCGCAGGGTGGTGCGCATTATAAGAATTTCTAACAAACCATTCAGAAGTAGGAGTGAGAATAACATCACGGGGTGGTGTGAATGGAGTGCCTGAATTAGGATAGGCATTGAGTGGCAATGTAGGACGGAGAAAAGCACCACAAGGTGTTCAGCATGGGGCGGTGAGGAAATATCCGGTGGCAATGTAGGATAGGTTTCTGAAAAAAAAAGCAGGGTGGTGCGCATTGTAAGGCTTTCTAATAGGACATTCACTAGTAGGATTGAGAAATACATCATGTTGTGTTGTGAATCGGAGGGCCTGAAACAAATAGACAGTGAGTGGCAATGTAGGATGGAGAAAAGCACCACGGGTTAGTGAATATGGGGAGGTCAGGAAACATGCAATGTCAATGTAGGATAGGTTTCTGAAAAACATCGCGTGGTGGTACGCATTGTAAGGGTTTGTAGCAGGCCATTCACTAGGAGGAGTGAGAAAAACATCACGGGTTGGTTTGATTCGGAGGGCCTGAATTAGGATAGGCAGTGCGGGGCAATGAAGATTGGAGAAAAGCACCACGGTGTGGTCAACATGTGGAGGTCAGGAAACATGCAGTAGCAATGTAGGATAGGTTTCTGAAAAACATCGCGGGTGGTGCACAATGTAAGGGTTTGGAGCAGGCCATTCACTAGTAGGAGTGAGAAAAACATCACGGGGTGGTGTGAATCGGAGGGCCTGAATTAGGATAGGCAGTGCGGGGCAATGAAGATTGGAGAAAAGCACCACGGGGTGGTCAACATGTGGAGGTCAGGAAACATGCAGTAGCAATGTAGGATAGGTTTCTGAAAAACATCGCGGGGTGGTGCACAATGTAAGGGTTTGGAGCAGGCCATTCACCAGTAGGAGTGAGAAAAACATCACGGGGTGGTGTGAATAGGAGGGCCTGAATTAGGATAGGCAGTGCGTGGCAATGAAGATTGGAGAAAAGCACCATGGGTTTGTCAGCATGGGGAGGCAAGGAAACATGCAGTGGCAATGTAGAATAGGTTTCTGATAAACATCGCAGGGTGGTGCGCATTGTAAGTGTTTCTAACAGGCCATTCATAGTAGGAGTGAGAACAACATCACAGGGTGGTGTGAATGGAGTGCCTGAATTAGGATAGGCATTGAGTGGCAATGTAGGAAGGAGAAAAGCACCACAAGGTGTTCAGCATGGGGCGGTGAGGAAATATCCAGTGGCAATGTAGGATAGGTTTCTGAAAAAAAAAAAGCAGGGTGGTGCGCATTGTAAGGGTTTCTAACAGGCCATTCACTAGTAGGAGTGAGAAAAACATCACGGGGTGGTGTGAATCGGAGGGCCTGAATTAGGATAGGCCGTGAGTGGCAATGTAGGATGGAGAAAAGCACCACGGGGTGGTCATCATGGAGAGGTCAGGAAACATGCAATGGCAATGTAGGATAGGTTTCTGAAAAACATCACGGGGTGGTGCGCATTGTAAGGATTTCTAAAAAGCCATTCACAAGTTGGAGTGAAAAAAACAGCACGGGGTGGTGTGTATCGTAGGGCCTGAATTAATATAGGCAGTGAGTGGCTATGAAGAATGCAGAAAAGCACCACGGGGTGGTCAACATGGGGAAGTCAGGAAACATGCAGTGGCAATGTAGGATAGGTTTCTGAAAAACATCGCGGGGTTCTGCACATTGTAAGGGTTTTTAGCAGGCCATTCACTAGTAGGAGTGAGAAAAACCTCATGGGTTGGTGTGAATCGGAGGGCCTGAATTAGGATAGGCAGTGTGTGGCAATGAAGATTGGAGAAAAGCACCACGGGTTTGTCAGCATGGGGAGGCAAGGAAACATGCAATGGCAATGTAGAATAGGTTTCTGAAAAACATCGCAGGGTGGTGCGCATTGTAAGTGTTTCTAACAGGCCATTCACTAGTAGGAGTGAGAACAACATCACGGGGTGGTGTGAATCGGAGTGCCTTAATTAGGATAGGCAGTGAGTGGCAATGTAGGACGGAGAAAAGCACAAGGTGTTCAGCTTGGGGCGGTGAGGAAACATCCAGTGGCAATGTAAAATAGGTTTCTGAAAAAAAAAAGCAGGGTGGTGTGCATTGTAAGGATTTCTAACAGGCCATTCACTAGTAGGAGTGAGAAAAACATCACGGGGTGGTGTGAATCAGAGGGCCTTAATTAGGATAGGCAGTGAGTGGCAATGTAGGATGGAGAAAACACCACGGGGTGGTCATCATGGAGAGGTCAATAAACATGCATTGGCAATGTAGGATAGTTTTCTGAAAAACATCACGTGTTGGTGCGCATTGTAAGGATTTCTAACAAGCCATTCACAAGTAGGAGTGAAAAAAAACTTCACGGGGTGGTGTGAAGCGTAGGGCCTGAATTAATATAGGCATTGAGTGGCTATGAAGAACGGAGAAAAGCACCACGGGGTGGTCAACATGGTGAGGTCAGGAAACATGCAGTGGCAATGTAGGATAGGTTTCTGAAAAACATCGTGGGATGGTGCACATTGAAAGGCTTTCTAACAAGCAATTCAGAAGAAGGAGTGAAAAAAACATCATGGGGTGGTGTGAATCGGAGGTCCTGAATTAGGATAGGCATAGAGTTGCAATGTAGGATGTAGAAAATCACCACAGGGTGGTCAGCATGGGGAGGTCAGGAAACATGCAGTGGCAATGTAGGATAGTTTTCTGAAAAACATCGCGGGGTGGTGCGCATTTTAAGTATTTCTAACAAGCCATTCACAAGTAGGAGTGAAAAAAAATCACGGTGTGGTGTGAATCATAGGGGCTGAATTAGGATAGGCTGTAAGTGGCAATGTAGGATGGAGAAGAGCACCACAGGGTGGTCAGCATAGGGAGGTGAGGAAACAGGTAGTTGCAATGTAGGATAGGTTTCTGAAAATAAAAGCAGGGTGGTGCGCATTATAAGGGTTTCTAAAAGGCCATGCACTAGTAGGAGTGAGAAAAACATCATGTGGTGGTGTGAATCGGAGGGCCTGAATTAGGATAGGCAGTGAGTGGCAATGTAGGATGGAGAAAAGCACGATGGATTGGTCAACATGGGGAGGTCAGGAAACATGCAGTGGCAATGTAGGACAAGTTTCTGAAAAACATTGCGGGGTGTTGCGCATTGTAAGGCTTTCTAACAGGCCATTCACTAGTAGGAGTGAGAAATACATCATGGTGTGGTGTGAATCAGAGGGCCTGAATCAAATAGACAGTGAGAGGCAATGTACAATGGAGAAAAACACCACGGGTTAGTGAGCATGGGGAGGTCAGGAAACATGCAATGGCAATGTAGGATAGGTTTCTGAAAAACAACGCGTGGTGGTACGCATTCTAAGGGTTTGTAGCATGCCATTCACTAATAAGAGTGAGAAAAACATCACGGGGTTGTGTAAATCGGAGGGCCTGAATTAGGATAGGCAGTGCATGGGAATGAAGATTGGAGAAAAGCACCACCGTGTGGTCAACATGGGGAGGTCAGGAAACAAGCAGTGGCAATGTAGGATAGGTTTCTGAAAAACATCGCAGGGTGGTGCGCATTATAAGAATTTCTAACAAGCCATTCACACGTAGGAGTGAAAATAACATCACGGGGTGGTGTGAATCGGAGGGCCTGAATTAGGATAGGCTGTGAGTGGCAACGAAGGATGGAGAAAAGCACCACGGAGTGGTCAGCATGTGGAGGTCAGGAAACATGCAGTGGAAATATAGGATACGTTTCTGAAAAACATCACGAGTTGGTGCGCATTGTAAGTGTCTCTAACAGGCCATTCGCTAGTAGGAGTGAGAAAAACATCACGGGGTGGTGTGAATCAGATGTTCTGAATTAGGATTGGCAGTTAATGGCAATGTAGGATGGAGAAAAGAACCACGGGGTGGTCAGCAGGTGGAGGTCAGGAAACATGCAGTGGCAATGTAGGATAGGTCTCTGAAAATTATCGCGGGGTTGTGCGCATTGTAAATGTTTCTAACAGGCCACTCACTAGTAGGAGTGAGAAAAATATAACAGGGTGGTGTAAATCGGAGGGCCTGAATCAGGATAGGCATTGAGTGGCAATGTAGGATGCATAAAGGCACCATGGGGTGGTCAGCATGGGGAGGTCAGGAAACATGCTATGGCAATGTAGGATAGGTTTCTAAAAAACATCACCGGGTGGTGCGCATTGTAAGGGTTTCTAACAGGACATTCACTAGTAGGAGTGAGAAAAACATCACGGGGTGGTGTGAATCGGAGGCCCTGAATTAGGATAGGCAGTGAGTGGCAATGTAGGATGGAGAAAATCAACACGGGGTGGTCAACATGAGGAGGTCAGGAAACATGCAGTGGCAATGTAGGATAGGTTTCTGAAAAAAAAGCAGGGTGGTGTGCATTGTAAGGATTTCTAACAGGACATTCACTAGTAGGGGTGAGAAATACATCATGGTGTGTTGTGAATCAGAGGGCCTGAATCAAGATAGACAGTGAGTGCCAATGTAGGATGGAGAAAAGCACCACGGCTTGGTGAGCATCGGCGGTCAGGAAACATGCAATGGCAATGTAGGATAGGTTTATAAAAAACATCGCGGCGTGGTGTGCATTGTAAGGTTTTGTAGCAGGCCATTCACTAGTAGGAGTGAGAAAAACATCACGGGGGGATGTGAATTGGAGGGCCTGAATTAAGATAGGCAGTGAGTGGCAATGAAGAATGGAGAAAAGCACCACAGGGTGGTCAACATGAGGAGGTCAGGAAACATGCAGTGGCAATGTAGGATAGGTTTCTGAAAAAAAAAGCAGGGTGGTGTGCATTGTAAGGATTTTTAACAAGCCATTCACAAGTAGAAGTGAGAAAAACATCACGGGGTGGTATAAATTGGAAGGCCTGAATCAATATAGACAGTGAGTGGCAATGTAGGATGGAGAAAAGCACCACGTGTTGGTGAGCATGGGGAGGTCAGGAAACATGCAATGGCAATGTAGGATAGATTTTCTGAAAAACATCGCGGGGTGGTGCGCATTGTAAGGCTTTCTAAGAAGCCATTCAGAAGTAGGAGTGAAAAAAACATCACGGGGTGGTGTGAATCGGGGGGCCTGAATTAGGAAAGGCATTGAGTTGCATTGTAGGATGTAGAAAAGCACCACATGGTGGTCAGCATGGGGAGGTCAGGAAACATGCAGTGGCAATGTAGGATAGTTTTCTGAAAAACATCGCTGGGTGGTGCACATTTTAAGGATTTCTAACAAGCCATTTACAAGTAGGAGTGAAAAAAACATCACGGAGTGGTGTGATTCGTAGGGGCTGAATTAGGATAGGCTGTGAGTGGCAATGCAGGATGGAGAAAAATCCACGGGTTTGTCAGCATGTGGAGGCAAGGAAACATGCAGTGGCAATGTAGAACAGGTTTCTGATAAACATCGCTGGGTGGTGTGCATTGTAAGGGTTTCTAACAATCCATTCACTAGTAGGAGTGAGAACAACATCACGGGGTGGTGTGAATCGGAGGGCTTGAATTAGGATAGGCATTGACTGGCAATGTAGGATGGAGAAAAGCACCACAGGGTGGTCAGCATAGGGAGGTGAGGAAACAGTCAGTGGCAATGTAGAATACGTTTCTGAAAATAAAACCAGGGTGGTGCGCACTGTAAGGGTTTCTAACAGGCCATGCACTAGTAGGAGTGAGAAAAACATCACGGGGTGGTGTGAATCAGAGAGCCTGAATTAGGATAGGCTGTGCGTGGCAATGAAGATTGGAGAAAAGCACCACGGGGTGGTCAACATGTGGAGGTCAGGAAACATGCAGTAGCAATGTAGGATAGGTTTCTGAAAAACATCGCAGGGTGGTGCGCATTATAAGAATTTCTAACAAGCCATTCACACGTAGGAGTGAAAATAACATCACGGGGTGGTGTGAATCGGAGGGCCTGAATTAGGATAGGCTGTGAGTGGCAACGAAGGATGGAGAAAAGCACCACGGAGTGGTCAGCATGTGGAGGTCAGGAAACATGCAGTGGAAATATAGGATACGTTTCTGAAAAACATCACGAGTTGGTGCGCATTGTAAGTGTCTCTAACAGGCCATTCGCTAGTAGGAGTGAGAAAAACATCACGGGGTGGTGTGAATCAGATGTTCTGAATTAGGATTGGCAGTTAATGGCAATGTAGGATGGAGAAAAGAACCACGGGGTGGTCAGCAGGTGGAGGTCAGGAAACATGCAGTGGCAATGTAGGATAGGTCTCTGAAAATTATCGCGGGGTTGTGCGCATTGTAAATGTTTCTAACAGGCCACTCACTAGTAGGAGTGAGAAAAATATAACAGGGTGGTGTAAATCGGAGGGCCTGAATCAGGATAGGCATTGAGTGGCAATGTAGGATGCATAAAGGCACCATGGGGTGGTCAGCATGGGGAGGTCAGGAAACATGCTATGGCAATGTAGGATAGGTTTCTAAAAAACATCACCGGGTGGTGCGCATTGTAAGGGTTTCTAACAGGACATTCACTAGTAGGAGTGAGAAAAACATCACGGGGTGGTGTGAATCGGAGGCCCTGAATTAGGATAGGCAGTGATTGGCAATGTAGGATGGAGAAAATCAACACGGGTTGGTCAACATGAGGAGGTCAGGAAACATGCAGTGGCAATGTAGGATAGGTTTCTGAAAAAAAAGCAGGGTGGTGTGCATTGTAAGGATTTCTAACAGGACATTCACTAGTAGGGGTGAGAAATACATCATGGTGTGTTGTGAATCAGAGGGCCTGAATCAAGATAGACAGTGAGTGCCAATGTAGGATGGAGAAAAGCACCACGGCTTGGTGAGCATCGGCGGTCAGGAAACATGCAATGGCAATGTAGGATAGGTTTATAAAAAACATCGCGGCGTGGTGTGCATTGTAAGGTTTTGTAGCAGGCCATTCACTAGTAGGAGTGAGAAAAACATCACGGGGGGATGTGAATTGGAGGGCCTGAATTAAGATAGGCAGTGAGTGGCAATGAAGAATGGAGAAAAGCACCACAGGGTGGTCAACATGAGGAGGTCAGGAAACATGCAGTGGCAATGTAGGATAGGTTTCTGAAAAAAAAAGCAGGGTGGTGTGCATTGTAAGGATTTTTAACAAGCCATTCACAAGTAGAAGTGAGAAAAACATCACGGGGTGGTATAAATTGGAAGGCCTGAATCAATATAGACAGTGAGTGGCAATGTAGGATGGAGAAAAGCACCACGTGTTGGTGAGCATGGGGAGGTCAGGAAACATGCAATGGCAATGTAGGATAGATTTTCTGAAAAACATCGCGGGGTGGTGCGCATTGTAAGGCTTTCTAAGAAGCCATTCAGAAGTAGGAGTGAAAAAAACATCACGGGGTGGTGTGAATCGGGGGGCCTGAATTAGGAAAGGCATTGAGTTGCATTGTAGGATGTAGAAAAGCACCACATGGTGGTCAGCATGGGGAGGTCAGGAAACATGCAGTGGCAATGTAGGATAGTTTTCTGAAAAACATCGCTGGGTGGTGCACATTTTAAGGATTTCTAACAAGCCATTTACAAGTAGGAGTGAAAAAAACATCACGGAGTGGTGTGATTCGTAGGGGCTGAATTAGGATAGGCTGTGAGTGGCAATGCAGGATGGAGAAAAATCCACGGGTTTGTCAGCATGTGGAGGCAAGGAAACATGCAGTGGCAATGTAGAACAGGTTTCTGATAAACATCGCTGGGTGGTGTGCATTGTAAGGGTTTCTAACAATCCATTCACTAGTAGGAGTGAGAACAACATCACGGGGTGGTGTGAATCGGAGGGCTTGAATTAGGATAGGCATTGACTGGCAATGTAGGATGGAGAAAAGCACCACAGGGTGGTCAGCATAGGGAGGTGAGGAAACAGTCAGTGGCAATGTAGAATACGTTTCTGAAAATAAAACCAGGGTGGTGCGCATTGTAAGGGTTTGTAGCATGCCATTCACTAGTAGGAGTGAGAAAAACATCACAGGTTGGTGTGAATCGGAGGGCCTGAATTAGGATAGGCAGTGAGTGGCAATGAAGAATGGAGAAAAGCACCACGGGGTGGTCAACATGGGGAAGTCAGGAAACATACAGTGGCAATGTAGGATAGGTTTCTGAAAAACATTGAGGGGTGGTGCCCATTGTAGGGATTTCTAACAAGCAATTCACAAGTTAGAGTGAAAAAAACATCACGGGGTGGTGTGAATCGAAGGGCCTGAATTAGGAAAAGCAGTGAGTGGCAATGTAGGATGGAGAAAAGCACCACGGGGTGGTCAGCATGGGGAGGTCAGGAAACATGCAGTGGCAATGTAGGATAGGTTTCTGAAAAACATCTCGGTGTGGTGCACATTTTTAGGGTTTCTAACAGGCCATTTCCTAGTAGGAGTGAGAAATACATCATGGTGTGGTGTGAATTGGAGGGCCTGAATCAATTTAGACAGTGAGTGTCAATGTAGGATGGAGAAAAGCACCACGGGTTGGTGAGCATGGGGATGTCAGGAAACATGCATTGGCAATGTACGATAGGTTTCTGAAAAACGTCGCGGGGTTGTTCGCATTGTAACGGTTTGTAGCATGACATTCACTAGTAGGAGTGAGAAAAACATAACGGGGTGGTGGGAATCGGAGGGCCTGAATTAGGATAGACAGTGAGTAGCAATGAAGAATGAAGAAAAGCACCACGGGGTGGTCAACATGGGGAAGTCAGGAAACATACAGTGGCAATGTAGGATAGGTTTCTGAAAAACATCGTGGGGTGGTGCCCATTGTAAGGATTTCTAACAAGCAATTCACAAGTAGGATTGAAAAAAACATCACGCGGCGGTGTGAATCGAAGGGCCTGAATTAGGAAAAGCAGTGAGTGGCAATGTAGGATGGAGAAAAGCGCCACAGGGTGGTCCACATGGGGAGGTCAGGAAACATGCATTGGCAATGTAGGATGGTTTCTGAAAAACATCGCCGGGTGGTGCGCATTGAAAGGGTTCCTAACAGGCCATTCCCAACTAGAAGTGAAAAAAACATCACGGGGTGGTGTTAATCGGAGGGCCTGAATTAGGATAGAAAGTGAGTGGCAACGTAGGATGGAGAAAAGCACCACGGGGTGGTCAGCTTGGGGAGGTCAGAAACATGCATTGGCAGTGTAGGATAGGTTTCTGAAAAACATCGCCGGGTGGTGAGCATTGTAAGGGTTTCTAACAGGCCATTCACTACTAGGAGTGAGAAAAACATCACGGGGTGGTGTGAATCGGAGGGCCTGAATTAGGATAGGCATTGAGTGGCAATGTAGGATAGAGAAAATCAGCACAGCATGGTCAGCATGGGGAGCTCAGGAAACATGTAGTGGCAATGTAGGATAGGTTTCTGAAAAAAAAGCGGAGTGGTCCGCATTGTAAGGCTTTCTAAAAGGCCATTCACTAGTAGGAGTCAGAAAAACATCACGCGGTGGTGTGAATCGGAGGGCCTGAATTAGGATAGGCAGTGAGTGGTAACGTAAAATGGAGAAAAGCACCACGGTTTGGTCAGCATCGAAGGTCAGGAAACATGCAGTGGCAATGTAGCATAGGTTTCTGAAAAACATCGCGGGGTGGGGTGAATTGTAAGGGTTTCTAACAGGGCATTCCCTAGTAGGAGTGAGAGAAATATAATGGGCTGGTGTGAATCGGAGGGCATGAATCAGGATAGGCAGTGAGTGGCAACGTGGGATGGAGAAGGGCACCACGGGGTGCTCAGGATGGGGAGGTAAGGAAACATGCAGTGGCAATGTATGATAGGATTCTGAAAAACATTGAGGGGTGGTGCTCATTGTAAGGGTTTCTAAAAGGCCGTTCACTTGTAGGATTGAGAAAAACATCACAGGGTGGTGTGAATGGCAGGGCCTGAATCAGTATAGGCCGTGAGTGACAATGTAGGATGGAGAAAAGGACCATGGCGTGCTCAGGATGGGGAGTTCAGAAAACATGCAGTGGCAGTGTAGGATATGTTTCTGAAAAACATCGCGGGGTGGTGCACATTGTAAGTGTTTCTAACAGGCCATTCACTAGTAGAAGTGAGAAAAACATCACAGGGTGGTGTGAATCGGAGGGCCTGAATCAGGATAGGCAGTGAGTGGCAATGTAGGATGGAGAAAAGGTTCAAGGTGTGGTCAGATGGGGAGGTCAGCAAACATGCAGTGGCAATGTAGGATAGTTTTCTGAAAAACATCGCAGGGTGGGGCGCATTGTAAGGTTTTCTAAAAGGCCTTTAACTAGTAGGAGTGAGAAAAACATCACGGGGTCGTGTGAATCAGATGTTCTGAATTATGATAGGCAGTGAGTGCAATGTAGGATGGAGAAAAGCACGACGGGGTGGTCAGCATGGGGAGTTCAGGAAATATGATTGGCAAAGTACGATAGATTTCTGAAAAACATCGCCGCTAATTGCTCATTGTAAGGCTATCTAACAGGCCATTCACTAGTAGGAGTGATAAAAACATCACTGGGTGGTGTGAATCGGAGGGCCTGAATTAGGATAAGCATTGAGTGGCAATGTAGGATGGAGAAAAGCACCACAGGTTGGTCAGCATGGGGAGGTGAGGAAACATGCAGTGGCAATGCAGGATAGGTTTCTGAAAAAAAAAGTGGGGTGGTGCTCATTGTAAGGGTTTCTAACAGGCCATTCACTAGTATAAGTGAAAACAACATCACGCGGTGGTGTGAATCGGAGTGCCTGAATTAGGATAGGCAGTGAGTGGCAATGTAGGATGGAGAAAAGCACCACGGGTTGATGAGCATGGGGATGTCAGGAAACATGCAAAGGCAATGTAGGATAGGTTTCTGAAAAACATCGCGGGGTTGTGCGCATTGTAAGTGTTTGTAGCAGGCCATTCACTAGTAGGAGTGAGAAAATCATCACGGGGTGGTGTGAATTGGAGCGCCTGAATTAGGAAAAGCAGTGAGTGGCAATGAAGAATAGAGAAAAGCACCACAGGGTGGTCAACTTGGGGAGGTCAGGAAACATGCAGTGGTAATGTAGGATAGGTTTCTGAAAAATAAAAAGCGGGGTGGTTCGCATTGTAAGGGTTTCTAACAGGCCATTCACTAGAATAAGTGAAAACAACATCACGCGGTGGTGTTAATCGGAGGGCCTGAATTAGGATAAGCATTGAGTGGCAATGTAGGATGGAGAAAAGCACCACATGGTTGTCAGCATGGGGAGGTCAGGAAACATGCAGTGGCAATGTAGGATAGTTGTCTGAAAAACATCACGGAATGCTGCGCATTGTAAGGGTTTTCTAACAGGCCATTCACTAGTACGAGTGAGAAAAACATCACGGGGTGGTTTGAATCAGATGTTCTGAATTAGGATAGACAGTGAGTGGCAATTTTGGATGGAGAAATGCACCAAGGGGTGGTTAGCATGCGGAGGTCAGGACCCATGCATTGGCAATGTAGGATAGGTGTATGAAAAACATCGCCGGGTGGTGCGCATTGTAAGGGTTTCTAACATTCCATTCACTAGTCGGAGTGAGAAAAATATCACGGTGTGGTGTGAATCGGAGGGCCTGAATCAGGATAGGCAGTGAGTGGCAATGTAGGATGGAGAAAAGCACCACGGGATGGTCATCATGGGGAGGTCAGGACTCAGGCAATGGCAATGTAGGATAGATTTCTGGAAAACATCGCAGGTGGTGAGAATTGTATGGGTTTCTAAAAGGCCATTCACTAGTAGGAGTGAGAAAAACATCACGGGGTGGTGTGAATCAGATGTTCTGAATTAGGATAGGCAGTGAGTGGCAATGTAGGATGGAGAAAAGCACCATGGGGTGGTCAGCATGGGGAGGTCAGGAAACATGCATTGGCAATGTAGGATAGGTTTCTGAACAACATCGCGGGGTGGTGTACATTGTAAGGCTTTCTAACAGGCCATTCACTAGTAGGAGTGAGAAAAACATCACGGGGTGGTGTGAATCAGAGGGCCTGAATTATGATAGGCAGTGAGTGGAAATGTAAAATGGAGAAAAGCACCACGGTGTGGTCAGCATGGGGAGGTCAGGAAACATGCAGTGGCAAGGTATGATAGGTTTCTGAAAAACAAAACGGGGTGGTGTGCATTGTAAGGGTTTCTAACAGGCCATTCACTAGTAGGAGTGAGAAAAATATAATGGGGTGGTGTGAATTGGAGGGCCTGAATCAGGATAGGTAGTGAGTGGCAATGTAGGATGGAGAAAAGCACCCCGGGGTGGTCAGCATGGGGAGGTCAGGAAACATGCAGTGGCAATGTAGGATATTTTTTGAAAAACATCACGTGGTGGTGCGGATTTTAAGGGATTCTAACAGGCCATTTACTAGTAGGAGTGAGAAAAACATCACGGGGTCATGTGAATCAGATGTTCTGAATTATGATAAGCAGTGAGTGCAATGTAGGATTGAGAAAAGCACCACGGAGTTTCCAGCATGAGGAGGTAGGAAACATGCATTGGCAAAGTAGAATAGATTTCTGAAAAACATCGCCGGGTATTGCGCATTGTAAGGCTTTCTAATAGGCCATTCACCAGTAGGAGTGAGAAAATCATCACGGGGTGGTGTGAATAGGAGGGCCTGAATTAGGATAGGCAGTGAATGGCAACGTAAAATGGAGAAAAGCACCACGGGGTGGTCAGGATGGGGAGGTCAGGAAACATGCAGTGGCAATGTAGGATAGGATTCTTAAAAACATTGCGGGGTGGTGCTCATTATAAGGGTTTCTAAAAGGCCTTTCACTAGTAGGAGTGAGAAAAACATCACGGCGTGGTGTGAATCGCAGGGCCTGAATCAGTATAGGCCGTGAGTGGCAATGTAGGATGGAGAAAAGCACCACGGGGTGGTCAGGATTGGGAAGTCAGGAAACATGCAGTGGCAATGTAGAATAGGTTTCTGAAAAACATCTCGGCGTAGTGCGCATTGTAAGGGTTTCTAACAGGCCATTTACTAGTAGGAGTGAGAAATAAATAATGTTGTGGTGTGAATTGGAGGGCCTGAATCAACTTAGACAGTGAGTGTCAATGTAGGATGGAGAAAAGCACCACGGGTTGGTGAGCATGGGGAGGTCATGAAACATGCATTGGCAATGTACGATAGGTTTCTGAAAAACGTAGCGGGGTTGTTCGCATTGTAAGGGTTTGTAGCATGCCATTCACTAGTAGGGGTGAGAAACACATAACGGGGTGGTGTGAATCGGAGGGCCTGAATTAGGATAGGCAGTGAGTGACAATGAAGAATGGAGAAAAGCACCACGGGTTGGTCAACATGGGGAGGTCAGGAAACATGTAATGGCAATGTAGCATAGGTTTCTGAAAAACATCACCAGGTGGTGCACATTGTAAGGCTTTCTAACCAGCCATTCACAAGTAGGAGTGAAAAAAACATAACAGGGTGGTGTGAATCGGAGGGTCTGAATTAGGAAAGGCTGTGAGTGGCAATGTAGGATGGAGAAAAGCACCACGGGTTTGTCAGCATGGGGAGGTAAGGAAACATGCAGAGGCAATGTAGGATAGATTTCTGAAAAACATCGCGGGGTGGTGTGCATGGTAAGGGTTTGTAGCATGCCTTTCACTAGTAGGAGTGAGAAAAAATTCACGGGGTGTTGTGAATCGCAGGTCCTGAGTCAGGGTAGGCCGTGGGTGGCAATGTAGGAGGGAGAAAAGCACCACGGGGTGGTCAGGATGGGAAGGTCAGAAATCATGCAGAGGCAATGCAGGATCGATTTCTGAAAAACATCGCGAGTTTGAACGCATTGTAAGGGTATGTAACAGGCGATTCACTAGTAGGAGTGAGAAATACATCATTGTGTATTGTGAATCGGAGCGCCAGAATCAAGTTAGAAATTGAGTGGCAATGTAGGATGGAGAAAAGCACCACGGGTTCTGGAGCATGGGGAAGTCAGGAAACATGCAATGGCAATGTAGGATAGGTTTCTGAAAAACATCGCGGGGTGGTGCGCATTGTAAGGGTTTGTAGCATGCCATTCACTAGTAGGAGTGAGAAAAACATCACGGGTTGGTGTGAATCGGAGGGCCTGAATTAGGATAGGCAGTGAGTGGCAATGAAGAATGGAGAAAAGCACCACGGGGTGGTCAGCATGGGTCGGTCAGGAAACATGCATTGGCAATGTAGGATAGGTTTCTGAAAAAAAACGCCGGGTGGTGCGCATTGTAAGGGTTTCTAACAGGCCCTTCACTCGTAGGAGTGAGAAAAACATCACGGGATGGTGTGAATCGGAGGGCCTGAATTAGGATAGGCATTGAGTGTCAACGTAGGATGGAGAAAAGCACCACATGGTGGTCAGCATGGGGAGGTCAGGAATCACGCAGTGGCAATGTAGGATATGTTTCTGAAAAACATCGCGGGGTGGGGCGCATTATAAGGTTTTCTAACAGGGCATTCCCTAGTAGGAGTGAGAAAATTATAATGAGTTGGAGTGAATCGGAGGGCCTGAATCAGGATAGGCAGTGAGTGGCAATGTAGGATGAAAAAGGGCACCACAGGGTGCTCAGGATGGGGAGGTCAGGAAACATGCAGTGGCAATGTAGGTTAGGTTTCTAAAAAACATCGCGAGGTGGGGCGCATTGTAAGGGTTTCTAACAGGCCATTCAATAGTAGAAGTGAGAAATACATCATGGTGTGGTGTGAATCGGAGGTCCTGAATCAAGATAGACAGTGAGTGGCAATGTAGGATGGAGAAAAGCACCACGGGGTGGTCAGGATGGGGAGGTCAGGAAACATGCAGTGGCAATGTAGGATAGGTTTCTGAAAAACATCCCGGGGTAGTGCGCATTGTAAGGGTTTCTAACAGGCCATTCACTAGTAGGAGTGAGAAATACATCATGGTGTGGTGTGAATCGGAAGGCCTGAATCAAGATAGACAGTGAGTGGCAATGTAGGATGGAGAAAAGCACCACGGGTCCTTGAGCATGGGGAGGACGGGAAACATGCAATGGCAATGTAGGATAGGTTTCTGAAAAACATCACGGGATGGTGCGCATTGTAAGGATTTGTAGCAATTCATTCACTAGTAGGAGTGAAAAAAACATCACGTGGTGGTATGAATCGGAGGGCCTGAATTAGGATAGGCAATGAGTGGCAATAAAGAATGGAGAAAAGCACCACAGAGTGGTCAACTTGGGGAGGTCAGGAAACACGCATTGGCAATGTAGGATAGGTTTCTGAAAAACATCGCGGGATAGTGCGCATCGTAAGGGTTTCTAACAGGCCACTCACTAGTAGGAGTGAGAAAAATATAACGGGGTGGTGTGAATTAGAGTGCCTGAATCAGGATAGGCAGGGAGTGGCAATGTATATTGGAGAAAAGCACCACGGGTTGGTCAGCATGGGGAGGTCAGGAAACATGCACTGGCAATGTAGGATAGGCTTCTGAAAAACATCACGTGGTGGTGTGCATTGTAAGGGTTTTTAACAGGCCATTCTCTTGTAGGAGTGAGAAAAACATCACTGGGTGGTGTGAATCGTACGGCCTGAATTAGGATAAGCATTGAGTGGCAATGTAGGATGGAGAAAAGCACCACAGGGTGGTCAGCATGGGGAGGTGAGGAAACATGCAGTGGCAATATAGGATAGGTTTCTGAAAAAAAACGTGGGGTGGTGCGCATTGTAAGGGTTTCTAAAAGGCCGTTAACTTGTAGGAGTGAGAAAAACATCACGGGGTGGTGTGAATCGGAGGGGCTAAATTAGGATAGGCAGTGAATGGCAATGAAGAATGGAGAAAAGCACCATGGGGTGGTCAACATGGGGAGGTCAGGAAACATGTAATGGCAATATAGGATAGGTTTCTTAAAAACATCGCGGGGTGGTGCGCATTGTAAGGCTTTCTAACAAGCCATTCACAAGTAGGAGTGAAAAAACTTCAGAAGGTGGTGTGAATCGGAGGGCCTGAATTAGGATAGGCTGTGGGTGGCAATGTAGGATGGAGAAAAGCACCACAGGGTGGTCAGCATGGGGAGGTCAGGAAACATGCAATGGCAATGTAGGATAGGTTTCTGGAAAACATCGCTGGGTGGTGCGCATTGTAAGGCTTTCTAACTAGCCATTCCGAAGTAGAAGTGAAAAAAACATCACGGGGTGGTGTGAATCAGATGGCCTGAATTAGCATAGGCAGTGAGTGGCAATGAAGAATGGAGAAAAGCACCACAGGGTGGTCAGCATGGAGAGGTCAGAAAACATGCAGTGGCAATGTAGGATAGGTTTCTGAAAAACATCGCAGGGTGGGGCGCATAGTAAGGGTTTCTAAACGGCCTTTCACTAGTAGGAGTGAGAAAAACATCACGGGGTGGTGTGAATCGGAGGGTCTGAATCAGGATAGGCAGTGAGTGCAATGTAGGATGGAGAAAAGCACCACGGGGTGGTCAGCATGGGGAGGTCAGGACCCATGCATTGGCAATGTAGGATAGCTTTATGAAATACATTGCCGGGTGGTGCGCATTGTAAGGGTTTCTAACAGGCCATTCATCTTTACGAGTCAGAAAAACATCACGGGGTGGTGTGAATCAGATGTTCTGAATTATGATAGGCAGTGAGTGGCAATGTAGGATGGAAAAAAGCACCACAGGGTGGTCAGCATGGGGAGGTCAGGAAACATGCATTGGCAATGTAGGATAGGTTTTTAAACAACATCCTCGGGTGGTGCTCCTTGTAAGGGTTTCTGACAGCCGATTCACTGGAAGGAGTGAGAAAAACATCAAGGGGTGGTGTGAATCGGAGGGCCTGAATTATGATAGGCAGTGAGTGGCAATGAAGGATGGAGAAAAGGACCACGTGGTGGACAGCATGGTGAGGTCAGGAAACATGCAGTGGCAATGTAGGATAGGATTCTAAAAAACATCGCGGGGTGGTGCGCATTGTAAGGGTTTCTAACAGGCCATTCACTAGTAGAAGTGAGAAAAACATCACGGGGTGGTGTGAATTGGAGGTCCTGAATCAGGATTGGCAGTGAGTGGCAATGTAGGATGGAGAAAAGCACCACAGGGTATTCAGGATGGGGAGGTCAGGAAACATGCAGTGGCAATGTAGGATAGGTTTCTGCAAAACCTCGCGGGGTGGGGCTCATTGTAAGGGTTTCTAATAGGACATTCACTAGTATGATTGAGAAAAAAATCACGGGGTGTTGTGAATCAGAGTGCCTGAATTAGTATAGGCAGTGAGTGGCAATGAAGAATGGAGAAAAGCAAAACGGGGTGGTCAATATGGGGAGGTCAGGAATCATGCAGTGACAATGTAGGACAGGTTTCTGAAAAACATCGTGTGGTGGGGCGCATTGTAAGGGTTTCTAAGCGGCCACTTACTAGTAAGATTGAGAAAAACATAAACGGGGGGTGTGAATCAGAGTGCCTGAATTAGGATAGGCAGTGAGTGGCAATGAAGAATGGAAAAAAGCACCAAGGGTGGTCAGAATTCGGAGGTCAGGAAACATGCAGTGGAAATGTAGGATAGGTTTCTGAAAAACATCGCCGGTTGGTGCGCATTGTAAGGGTTTCTAACAGGCCATTCACTAGCAGGAGTGAGAAAAACATCACGGGGTGGTGTGAATAGTAGGGCCTGATTTAGGATAGGCAGTGAGTGCCAATGTAGGATGGAGAAAGGCAACACGGGGTGGTCATCATGGGGAGGTCAGGAAACATGCAGTGGCAATGTAGGATATTTTTTGAAAAACATCACGTGGTGGTGCGGATTTTAAAGGTTTATAACAGGCCATTAACTAGTAGGAGTGAGAAAAACATCAGGGGGTCGTGTGAATCAGATGTTCTGAATTATGATAGGCAGTGAGTGCAATGTAGGATGGAAAAAAGCACCACGGGGTGGTCAGCATGGGGAAGTCAGGAAACATGCATTGGCAAAGTAGAATAGGTTTCTGAAAAACATCGCTGGGTATTGCGCATTTTAAGGCATTCTAACAGGCCATTCACTAGTAGGAGTGTGAAAAACATCACGGGGTGGAGTCAATAGGAGGGCCTGAATTAGTATAGGTAGTGAGTGGCAAAGTAAAATAGAGAAAAGGACCACGGGGTGGTCAGGATGTGGAGGTCAGGAAACATGCAGTGGCAATGTAGGATAAGTTTCTTAAAAACATTGCGGGGTGGTACTCATTATAAGGGTTTCTACAAGGCCTTTCACTAGTAGGAGTGAGAAAAACATCACAAGGTGGTGTGAATCGCAGGGCCTGAATCAGTATAGGCCGTGAATGGCAATGTAGGATGGAGAAAAGCACCACGGGGTGTTCAGGATTGGGAGGTCAGGAAACATGCAGTGGCAATGTAGGATAGGTTTCTGAAAAACTCCTCGGCGTAGTGCGCATGGTAAGGGTTTCTAACAGGCCATTTACTAGTAGGAGTGAGAAATACATCATCCTGTGGTGTGAATAGGAGGGCCTGAATCAAGTTAGACAGTGTGTATCAATGTAGGATGAAGAAAAGCACCACGGGTTGGTGAGCATGGGGAGGTCAGGAAACATGCATTACAATGCAGGATAGGTTTTTGAAAAACGTCGCGGGGTTGTTCGCATTGTAAGGGTTTGTAGAAGTCCATTCACTAGTAGGAGTGAGAAAAACATCACGTGGTGGTGTGAATCTGAGGGGCTGAATTAGGATAGGCAGTCAGTGGCAATGAAGAATGGAGAAAAGCACCAGGGGTGGTCAACAAGGGGAGGTTAGGAAACATGTAATGGCAATGTAGGATAGGTTTCTGAAAAACACCACGGGGTGGTGCACATTGTAAATCTTTCTAACAAGCCATTCACAAGTAGGAGTGAAAAAAACATCACAGGGTGGTGTGAATCAGAGGGTCTGAATTAGGATAGGCTGTGAATGGCAATGTATGATGGAGAAAACCACCATGGGTTTGTCAGCATGGGGAGGTAAGGAAACATGCAGAGGCAATGTAGAATAGGTTTCTGATAAACATCGCTGGGTGATGCGTATTGTAAGGGTTTCTAACAGACCATTCACTAGTAGGAGTGAGAACAACATCACGCGGTTTTGTGAATCGGAGGCCCTGAATTAGGATAGGCAGTGAGTGGCAATGTAGGATGGAGAAAAGCACCACGGGATGGTCAGAATGGGGAGGTCAGGAAACATGCAGTGGCAATGTGTGATAGCTTTCTGAAAAACATCGAGGGGTGGTGCGCATTGTAAGGGTTTCTAAAAAGCCATTGACAAGTAGGAGAGAAAAAAACATCACGGGTTGTTGTGAATCCGAGGGTCTGAATTAGGAAAGGCTGTTAGTGGCAATGTAGGATGGAGAAAAGCACCACGCGTTTGTCAGCATGTGGAGGCAAGAAAACATGCATTGGCAACGTACGATAGGTATCTGAAAAACATCGCCTGGTGGTGCGCATTGTAAGGCTTTCTAACAGGCCATTCACTAGTAGGAGTGAGAAAAACATCACGGCCTGGTGTGAATCGGAGGGCCTGAATTAGGATAGGCATTGAGTGGCAATGTAGGATGGAAAAAAGCACCACAGCGTGGTCTGTATGGGGAGGACAGGAAACATGAGCTGGCAATGTAGGATAGGTTTCTGTAAAACATTGAGGGCTGGTGCTCATTGTAAGGGTTTCTAAAATGCCTTTCACTAATAGGAGTGAGAAAAACATCACGGCGTGGTGTGAATCGGAGGGCCTGAATTAGGATAGGCAGTGAGTGGCAATGTAGGATGGAGAAAAGAACCACGGGGTGGTCAGGTTTGGGAGGTCAGGAAACATGCAGTGGCAATGTAAGAACGGTTTCTGAAAAACATCACGGGGTGGTGCAAATTGTAATGTTTTCTAACAGGACATTCACTAGTAGGAGTGAGAAAAGTATAACAGGGTGGTGTGAATTGGAAGGCCTGAATCAGGATAGGCAGTGAGTGGCAATGAAGGATGGAGAAAAGCACCACGGGTGGTCAGCATGGGGAGGTCAGGAAACATGCAGTGGCAATGTAGGATAGGTTTCTGAAAAACATGGCCTGGTGGTGCGCATTGTAAGCGTTTCTAACAGGCTATTCACTAGTAGGAGTGAGAAAAACATCACGGCGTGGTGTGAAACGGAGGGCCTGAATTAGGATAAGCATTGAGTGGCCATGTAGGATGGAGAAAAGCAAAACAGGGTGGTCAGAATGGGGAAGTGAGAAAACATGCAGTGGCAATATAGGATAGGTTTCTGAAAAAAAAAGTGGGGTGGTGTGCATTGTAAGGGTTTCTAACAGGCCATTCACTAGTAGGAGTGAGAAAATCATCACCTGGTGGTTTGAATAGGGGGGCGTGAATTAGGATAGGCAGTGAGTGGCAATGTAGGATGGAGAAAAGCACCATGGGGTGGTCATCATGGGAAGGACAGGATACATGCAATGGCAATTTAGGATATTTTTTGAAAAACATCACGGAGTGGTGTGGATTTTAAGGGTTTCTAACAGGCCATTCACTAGTAGGGGTGAGAAAAACATCACGGGGTGGTTTGAATCGGAAGGCCTGATTTAGGATAGGAAGTGAGTGGCAATGTAAAATGGAGAAAAGCACCACGGGGTGGTCATCATGGGGAGGACATGAAAGATGCAGTGGCAATGTAGGATAGTTTTCTGAAAAACATCACGGGGTGGTGCACATTGTAAGGGTTTCTAACAGGCCATTCACTAGTAGGAGTGAGAAAAACATCACGGGGTGGTGTGAATCAGATGTTCTGAATTAGGATGGGCAGTGAGTGGCAATGTAGGATGGAGAAAAGCACCACGGGGTGGTCAGCATGATGAGGTCAGGAAACATTCAGTGGCAATGTAGTATAGGTTTCTGAAAAACATCGCGGGGTGGTGCGCATTGTAAGGGTTTCTAACAGGCCATTCACTAGTAGGAGTGAGAAAAACATAACGGGATGGTGTGAATCGGAGGCCCTGAATAAGGATAGACAGTGAGTGGCAAGGTACAATGTAGAAAAGCACCACGGGGTGGTCAGCATGGGGAGGTCAGGAAACATGCAGTGGCAATGTGTGATAGCTTTCTGAAAAACATTACGGGTTGGTGCGCATTGTAAGATTTTCTAACAGGCCATTCACTAGTAGGAGTCAGAAAAACATCACGGCATGGTGTGAATTAGCGGGCCTGAATCAGGATAGTCAGTGAGTGGCAATGTAGGATGGAGAAAAGCATCAAAGTGTGGTCATCCTGGGGAGGTCAGGAAACATGCATTGGCAATGCATGATACGTTTCTGAAAAACATCGCAAGTGGTGAGAAATGTAAGGCTTTCTAACAGGCCATTCACTAGTAGGAGTGTGAAAAACCTCGTGGTGGTGTGAATCGGAGGGGCTGAATTAGGATAGGCAGTGAGAGGCAATGAAGAATGGAGAAAACAACCTCGGGTTTGTCAGCATGGGGAGGCAAGGAAACATGCAGTGGCAATGTAGAATAGGTTTCTGATAAGCATCGCTGGGTGGTGCTCTTTGTAAAGGTTTCTAACAGGCCAATCATTAGTAGGAGTGAGAACAAAATCACGCACTGGTGTGAATCGGATGCCCTGAATTAGGATAGGCAGTGAGTGGCAATGTAGGATGGAGAAAAGCACCACAGGGTGGTCAGCATTGGGAGGTCAGGAAACATGCAGTGGTAATGTAGGATAGGTTTCTGAAAAAAAAAAAACAGGGTTGTGCGCATTGTAAGGGTTTCTAACAGGCCATTCACTAGTAGGAGTGAGAAAAACATCACGGTGTGGTGTGAATCCGAGGGCCTGAATTAGTTTAGGCAGTGAGTGGCAATGTAGGATGGAGAAAAGCACCACAGGGTGGTCAGCATGGGGAGGTCAGGAAACATGCAGTGGCAATGTAGGATAGTTTTCTGAAAAACATCAGGGGGTGATGCGCATTTTAAGGGTTTCTAAAAGGCCATTAACTAGTAGGAGTGAGAAAAACATAACGGGGTGGTGTGAATCTGAAGGCCTGAATAAGGATAGGCAGTGAGTGGCAATGTAGGATGTAGAAAAGCACCACGGGGTGGTCAGCATGGGGCGGTCAGGAACATGCATTGGCAATGTGGGATAGTTTTCTGAAAAATATTACGCGTTGGTGCGCATTGTAAGGGTTTTTAACAGGCTATTCACTAGTAGGAGTGAGAAAAACATCACGGGGTGGTGTTAATCGGAGGGCCTGAAGTATGATAGGCAGTGAGTAGCAATGTAGGATGGAGAAAAGCACCACGGGGTGGTTAGCAAGGGGAGGTCAGGAAACATGCAGTGGCAATGTGGGATAGGTTTCTGAAAAAAAAAAGCGGGGTGGTGCGCATTGTAAGGTTTTCTAATCGGCCATTCACTAGTAGGAGTCAGAAAAACATCACGGGGTGGTGTGAATCGGAGGTCCTGATTTAGTATAGGCAGTGAGTGGCAATGTAAAATGTAGAAAAGCACCACGGCGTGGTCATCATGGGGAGGACAGGAAACATGCAGTGGAAATGAAGGATAGTTTTCTGAAAAACTTCATGGGGTGGTGCGCATTGTAAGGGTTTCTAACAGGCCTTTCACTAGTAGGATGAAGAAAAACATCACGGGGTGGTGTGAATCAGATGTTCTGAATTAGTATAGGCAGTGAGTGGCAATGTACGATGGAGAAAAGCACCACGGGGTGGTCAACATGGGGAGGTCAGGAAACATGCATTGGCAATGTAGGATAGGTTTCTGAAAGACATCGTGGGGTGGTGTGCATTGTAAGGCATTCTAACAGGCCATTCACTAGTAGGAGTGAGAAAAACATCACGGCGTGGTGTGAATCGGAGGGCCTGAGTTAGGATAGGCAGTGAGTGGCATCGTAAAATGGGGAAAAGCACCAGGGTGTGGTCAGCATGGGGAGGTCAGGAAACATGCAGTGGCAATGTAGGATAAGTTTTTGAAAAACATCGCAGACTGGGGCGCATTATAAAGGTTTCTAACAGGCCATTTACTAGTAGGAGTGAGAAAAATATAACAGGGTGGTGTGAATCCGAGGGCTTGAATCAGGATAGGCAGTGAGTGGCAATGTAGAATGGAGAAAAGCACCACAGTGTGGTCAGGATGGGGAGGTAAGGAAACATTAGGTGGCAATGTAGGATAGGTTTCTGAAAAACATTGTGGGCTGGTGCTCATTGTAAGGGTTTCTAAAATGCCTTTCACTACTAGGAGTGAGAAAAACATCACTGGTTGGTGGGAATCTCGGTGCCTGAGTCAGGATAGGCCGTGGTTGGCAATATAGGATGGAGAAAAGCACCAAGGGTTGGTGAGCATGGAGAGGGCAGGAAATATCCAATGGCAATGTAGAACATGTTTCTGAAAAACATTGCCGTGTTGTGCGCATTGTAAGGGTTTGTAGAAGGCCATTTACTAGTAGGAGTGAGAAAAGCATCACGGGGTGGTTTGAATCAGATGTTCTGAATTAGGATAGGCAGTGAGTGGCAATGTAGGATGGAGAAAAGCACCACGGGTAGGTCAGCATGGGGAGGTCAGGAAACATGCAGTGGCAATGTGGGATAGCTTTCCGAAAAACATTACGGGTTGGTGAGCATTGCAAGGGTTTCTAACAGGCCATTCAGTAGTAGGAGTTAGAAAAACATCACGGGGTGGTGTGAATCGGAGGGCCTGAATCAGGATAGGCAGTGAGTGGCAATGTAGGATGGAGAAAAGCACCACGGGATGGTCATCATGGGGAGGTCAGGACACATGCAGTGGCAATGTAGGATAGGTTTCTGAAAAACATCGCAGGTGGTGAGGATTGTAAGGGTTTCTAAAAGTCCATTCACTAGTAGGAGTGAGAAAAACATCACGGGGTGGTGTGAATCCGAGGGCCTGAATTATGATAGGCAGTGAGTGGCAATGTAGGATGGAGAAAAGCACCATGGGGTGGTCCTCATGGGGAGGACAAGAAACATGCAGTTGCAATGTAGGATAGTTTTCTGAAAAATATCATGGGGTGGTGCGCATTGTAAGGGTTTCTAACAGGCCATTCACTACTAGGAGTCAGAAAAACATCACTGGGTGGTGTGAATCAGATGTTCTGAATTATGATAGGCAGTGAGTGCAATGTAGGATGAAGAAAAGCACCACGGGGTGGTCAGCATGGGGAGGTCAGGAAACATGCATTGGCAATGTATGATAGGTTTCTGAAAAACGTCGCGGGGTTGTTCACATTGTAAGGGTTTGTAGAAGGCCATTCACTAGTAGGAGTGAGAAAAACATCACGTGGTGGTGTGAATCGGAGGGGCTGAATTAGGATAGGCAGTGAGTGGCAATGAAGAATGGAGAAAAGCACCACGGGGTGGTCATCATGGAGAGGACAGGAAACATGCAGTGGCAATGTAGGATAGTTTTCTGAAAAACATCACTGGGTGGTGCGCATTGTAAGAGTTTCTAACAGGCCATTCACTACTAGGAGTCAAAAAAACTTCACTGGGTGGTGTGAATCAGATGATCTGAATTATGATAAGCAGTGAGTGCAATGTAGGATGGAGAAAAGCACCACGGGGTTGTCAGCATGGGGAAGTCAGGAAACATGCTGTGGCAATGTAGGATATGTTTCTGAAAAACATCGCAGGGTGGTGCACATTGTAAGGGTTTCTAACAGGCCATTTACTAGTAGGAGTGAGAAAAACATCACAGGGTGTTGTGAATTGGAGGGCCTGATTTAGGATAGGCAGTGAGTGGCAATGTAGGATGGAGAAAAGCACCATGGGGTGGTCATCATGGGGATGTCAGGAAACATGCAGTGGCAATGTAGGATATTTTTTGAAAAACATCAAGGGGTGGTGCGGATTTTGAGGGTTTCTAACAGGCCATTCACTAGTAGGAGTGAGAAAAACATCACAGGGTTGTGTGAATCAGATGTTCTGAGTTATGATAGACAGTGAGTGCAATGTAGGATGGAGAAAAGCACCAAGGGGTGGTCAGCATGGGGAGGTCATGAAACATGCATTTGCAAAGTAGAATAGGTTTCTTAAAAACATCGCTGGGTATTACGCATTGTAAGGCTTCCTAACAGGCCATTCCCTAGTAGGAGTGAGAAAAACATCATGGGGTGGTGAGAATAGGAGGGCCTGAATTGGGATAGGCAGTGAGTGGCCACGTAAAATGGAGAAAAGCACCACCTGGTGGTCAGGATTTGGAGGTCAGGAAACACGCAGTGGCAATGTAGGATAGGTTTCTTAAAAACATTGTGGGTTGGTGCTAATTATAATGGTTTCTAAAAGGCCTTTCACTAGTAGGAGTGAGAAAAACATCACCAGGTGGTGTAAATCGCAGGGCCTGAATCAGTATAGGCCGTGAGTGGCAATGTAGGATGGAGAAAAACCCCACGGGGTGGTCAGGATTGGGAGGTCAGGAAACAAGCAGTGGCAATGTAGGATAGGTTTTTGAAAAACATCACGGGGTGGTGCAAATTGTAATGTTTTCTAACAGGACATTCACTGGTAGGAGTGAGAAAAATATAACAGGGTGGTGTGAATTGGAAGGCCTGAATCAGGATAGCCAGAGAGTGGCAATGAAGGATGGAGAAAAGCACCACGGGGTGGTCAGCATTGGGAGGTCAGGAAACATGCAGTGGCAATGTAGGATAGGTTTCTGAAAAACATCGCCGGGTGGTGCGCATTGTACGCGTTTCTAACAGGCTATTCACTAGTAGGAGTTAGAAAAACATCACGGGGTGGTGTGAATCAGAGGGCCTGAATTAGGATAAGCATTGAGTGGCAATGTAGGATGGAGAAAAGGAAAACAGGGTGGTCAGCATGGGGAGGTGAGGAAACATGCAGTGGCAATATAGGATAGGTTTGTGGAAAAAAAAAGTGGGGTGGTGTGCATTGTAAGGGTTTCTAACAGGCCATTCACTAGTAGGAGTGAGAAAATCATCACCTGGTGGTTTGAATAGGAGGGCGTGAATTAGGATAGGCAGTGAGTGGCAATGTAGGATGGAGAACAGCACCATGGGGTGGTCATCATTGGGAGGTCAGAAAACATGCAATGGCAATTTAGAATATTTTTTGAAAAACATCACGGGGTGGTGTGGATTTTAAGGGTTTCTAACAGGCCATTCACTAGTAGGGGTGAGAAAAACATCACAGGGTGGTTTGAATCGGAAGGCCTGATTTAGCATAGGAAGTGAGTGGCAATGTAAAATGGAGAAAAGCACCACGGTGTGGTCATCATGGGGAGGACATGAAAGAAGCAGTGGCAATGTAGGATAGTTTTCTGAAAAACATCACGGGGTGGTGCGCATTGTCAGGGATTCTAACAGGCCATTGACTAGTAGGAGTGAGAAAAACATCACGGGGTGGTGTGAATCGGAGGGCCTGATTTAGGAGAGGCAGTGAGTGGCAATGTAGGAAGGAGAATAGCACCACGGGGTGGTCATCATGGGGAGGTCAGGAAACATGCAGTGGCAATGTAGGATATTTTTTGAAAAACATCACGGGGTGGTGTGGATTTTAAGGGTTTCTAACAGGCCATTCACTAGTAGGAGTGAGAAAAACATCACAGGGTTGTGTGAATCAGATGTTCTGAGTTATGATAGACAGTGAGTGCAATGTAGGATGGAGAAAAGCACCAAGGGGTGGTCAGCATGGGGAGGTCATGAAACATGCATTGGCAAAGTAGAATAGGTTTCTGAAAAACATCGCTGGGTATTGCGCATTGTAAGGCTTTCTAACAGGCCATTCCCTAGTAGGAGTGAGAAAAACATCATGGGGTGGTGAGAATAGGAGGGCCTGAATTAGGATAGGCAGTGAGTGGCAACGTAAAATGGAGAAAAGCACCACGGGGTGGTCAGGATTGGGAGGTCAGGAAACACGCAGTGGCAATGTAGGGTAGGTTTCTTAAAAACATTGCGGGGTGGTGCCAATTATAATGGTTTCTAAAAGGCCTTTCACTAGTAGGAGTGAGAAAAACATCACCAGGTGGTGTAAATCGCAGGGCCTGAATCAGTATAGGCCGTGAGTGGCAATGTAGGATGGAGACAAACACCACGGGGTGGTCAGGATTGGAATTCAGGAGACATGCAGTGGCAATGTAAGATAGGTTTCTGAAAAACATCACGGGGTGGTGCAAATTGTAATGTTTTCTAACAGGACATTCACTAGTAGGAGTGAGAAAAATATAACAGGGTGGTGTGAATTGGAAGGCCTGAATCAGGATAGGCAGAGAGTGGCAATGAAGGATGGAGAAAAGCACCACGGGGTGGTCAGCATGGGGAGGTCAGGAAACATTAGGTGGCAATGTAGGATAGGTTTCTGAAAAACATCGCCGGGTGGTGCGCATTGTAAGCGTTTCTAACAGGCTATTCACTAGTAGGAGTGAGAAAAACATCACGGGGTGGTGTGAATCAGAGGGCCTGAATTAGGATAAGCATTGAGTGGCAATGTAGGATGGAGAAAAGGAAAACAGGGTGGTCAGCATGGGGAGGTGAGGAAACATGCAGTGGCAATATAGGATAGGTTTCTGAAAAAAAAAGTGGGGTGGTGTGCATTGTCAGGGTTTCTAACAGGTCATTCACTAGTAGGAGTGAGAAAATCATCACCTGGTGGTTTGAATAGGAGGGCGTGAATTAGGATAGGCAGTGAGTGGCAATGTAGGATGGAGAAAAGCACCATGGGGTGGTCATCATTGGGAGGTCAGGAAACATGCAATGGCAATTTAGGAAATTTTTTGAAAAACATCACGGGGTGGTGTGGATTTTAAGGGTTTCTAACAGGCCATTCACTTGTAGGGGTGAGAAAAACATCACGGGGTGTTTTGAATTGGAAGGCCTGATTTAGGATAGGAAGTTAGTGGCAATGTAAAATGGAGAAAAGCACCACGGTGTGGTCATCATGGGGAGGACATGAAATATTCAGTGGCAATGTAGGATAGTTTTCTGAAAAACATCACGGGGTGGTGCGCATTGTCTGGGTTTCTAATAGGCCATTGACTAGTAGGAGTGAGAAAAACATCACGGGGTGGTGTGAATCAGATGTTCTGAATTAGGATAGGCAGTGAGTGGCAATGTAGGATGGAGAAAAGCACCACGGGGTGGTCAGCATGGGGAGGTCAGGAAACATTCATTGGCAATGTAGGAAAGGTTTCTGAAAAATATCGCGGGGTGGTGCGCATTGTAAGGGTTTCTAACAGGCCATTTACTAGAAGGAGAGAGAAATACATCATGGTGTGGTGTGAATTGGAGGGCCTGAAAAAGTTAGACAGTGAGTGGCAATGTAGAATGGAGAAAATCACCACAGGGTGGTCAGCATGGGGAGGTCATAAAACATTCCGTGGCAATGTAGAATAGGTTTCTGAATAAAAAAGCGGGGTGGGGCGCATTGTAAGGGTTTCTAACAGGCCAATCCCTGGTAGGAGTGACAGATATATCACGGGAGGGTGTGAATCGGAAAGCCTGAATCAGGATAGGCAGTGAGTGGCAATGTAGGATAGAGAAAAGCACCACGGCATGGTCAGCATGGGGAGGTCAGGAAACATGCTGTGGCAATGTAGGATAGGTTTTCAAAATCATAGCGGGGAGGTGCGCATTGTAAAGGTTTCTAACAGGCCATTCACAATAGGATTGAGAAAAACATCACGGGGTGGAGTGAATCGGAAGGCCTGAATTGGGATAGGCAGTGAGTGGCAATGTAGGTTGGAGAAAAGCACTACAGGGTGGTCAGCATGGGGAAGTCAGGAAACATGCAGTGGCAATATAGTATAGTTTTCTGATAAATAAGGTGGGTTGGTGAGCATTGTATGTGTTTCTAACAGGCCATGCACTAGTAGGAGTGTGAAAAACATCACGGGATGGTGTGAATCAGAGGGCCTGTATTAGGATAGGCAGTGAGTGGCAATGTAGAATGGAGAAAAGCACCAGGGGTTGGTCAGCATGGGGAGGTCAGGAAACATGCATTGGCAATGTAGGATCGGTTTCTGAAAAACATCGCAGGGTGGTGCGCATTGTAAGGATTTCTAACAGGCCATTGACTAGTAGGAGCGAGAAAAACATCACGGTGTGTTGTGAATCGGAGGGGCTGAATCAGGACAAGCAGTAAGTGGCAATGTAGGATGGAGAAAAGCACCAGGGGTGGTCAGCATGGGTGGGCAGGAACCATTCACTGGCAATGTAGGATAGGTTACTGAAAAACATCGTGGGTTGGTGTGCATTGTAAGGCTTTCTTAAAGGCCCTTCCTTTGTAGGAGTGAGAAAAACATCAGGGGTGTTGTGAATCGGAGGGCCTGAATTAGGATCGGAAGTGAGTGACAATGTAGGAAGTGGAAGAGCACCACGGGTTAGTCAGCATGGGGAGGTCAGGAAACATGCAGTGGCATTGTAGGATAGGTTTCTGAAAAACATCACGGGGTTGTGCGCATTGTAAGGGTTTCTAACAGGCCATTAACTACTAGGAGTGTTAAAAACATCACGGAGTGGTGTGAATCAGGGGCCTGAATTAAGATAGGCAGTGAGTGGCAATGTAGGATGGAGAAAAGTACCACGGTGTGGTCAGCATGGGGAGGTCAGGAAACATTCATTTGCAATGTATGATAGGTTTCTGAAAAACATCACGGGGTGGTGCGCATTGTAAGGGTTGCTAACAGGCCATTCACAAGTAGGAGTGAGAAAGACATCACGGGATATGTGAATCGGAACGCCTGAATCACGATAGGCAGTGAGGGGCAATGTAGAATGGAGAAAATCACCACGGGATGGTCAGCATGGGGAGGTCAGGAAATATGCAGAGGCAATGTAGGGTAGGTTTCTGAAAAACATCGCAGGTTGGTGCGCATTGTAAGGCTTTCTAACAGGCCATTCACTAGCAGGAGTGAGAAAAACATCACGGCGTGGTGTGAATCGGAGTGCCTGAATCAAGATAGGCAGTGAGTGGCAATGTAAAATGGAGAAAAGGACCACAAGTAGATCCGCATGGGAGTTCAGGAAACATGCAGTGGCAATGTAGGATAGGTTTCTGAAAAACATAGCGGGGTGGTGAGAATTGTACGGGTTTCTAACAGGCCATTCACTAGTATGAGTGAGCAAAACATCACGTTGTGGTGTGAATCGGAGGGCCTGAATTAGAATAGGCAGTGAGTGGCAATGTAGGATGAAGAACCGCACCATGGGGTGGTCAGGATGGGGAGGTCAGGAAACATGCAAAGGCAATGTAGATTATTTTTCTGAAAAACATCATGGGGTGGTGCGCATTGTAAGGGTTTCTAACAGGCCATTCACTAGTAGGAGTGATAAATACATCATGGTGTTGTGTGAATCAGAGGGCCTGAATCAGGATAGACAGTGAGTGGCAATGTAGCATGGAGAAAAGTACCAGGGGTGGTCAGCATGGGGAGTTCAGGAAACATGAAAAGGAAATGTAGGATATTTTTCTGAAAAACATCATTTGGTGGTGCGCATTGTAATGGTTTCTAACAGGCCATTCACTAGAGGAGTGAGAAAAACATCATGGGGTGGTGTGAATAAGATGTTCTGAATTAGGAGAGGCAGTGATTGGCAACGTAGCTTGGATAAAAGCACCACGAGGTGGTCAGGATGGGGAGGTCAGGAAACATGCAGTGGCAATGTAGGATAGGTTTCTGAAAAACATTGCAGGGTAGCGCGCAATGTAAGGGTTTCTAACAGGCCATTCACTAGTAGGAGTGAGAAAAACTTCACGGTGAGGTGTGAATCGGAAGCCCTGAATCAGTATAGGCAGTGAGTGACAATGTTGGATGGAGAAAAGCTCCAGGGGTGGTCAGCATGTGGAGGTCAGGAAACATGCAGTGGCAAATAGGATAGGTTTCTTAAAGGCATTGAGTGGCAACGTAGGGTGGAGAAAAGCACCACGGGGTGGTAAGCATTGGGAGGTCAGGAATCATGCAGTGGCAATGTAGGATAGGTTTCTGAAAAACATTGTGGGGTAGCGCGCAATGTAAGAGTTTCTAAAAGGCCATTCACTAGTAGGAGTGAGAAAAACATCACGGGCGGTGTGAATCGGAGGTCCTTAATTAGGATAGGTAGTGAGTGGCAATGTAAAATGGTAAAAAGCATCAAAGGGTGGTCAGGATTGGGAGGTCAGGAAACATGCAGTGGCAATGTAGGATAGGTTTCTGATAAACATCGCGGGGTGGTGCCCCTGTAAGGGTTTCTAACCCGCCATTCACTAGTACGAGTGAGAACAACAGCACGGGGTGGTTTGAAAGAGGGCCTAAATTATGATAGGCAGTGTGGCATTGTAGCAAGGAGAAAATTATCACTTGGTGGTCAGAATGGGGAGGTCAGGAAACATGAAGTGCAATGTAGGATAGGTTTCTGAAAAACATCGCGGGGTGGTGCACATTGTAAGGGTATCTAACAAGCCATTCCCTAGTAGGAGTGAGAAAAACATAACGGGCTGGTGTGAATGGGAGGGCCTGAATCAGTATAGGCAGTGAGTGGCAACGTAGGATGGAGAAAAGCACCACGGAGTGGTCAGGATGGGGAGGTCAGGAAACATGCTGTGGCAATGAAGGATAGGTGTCTGAAAAACATCGCGGGGTGGTGCGCATTGTAAGGGTTTCTAACAGGCCATTCACTATTAGGAGTGAGAAATACATCATGGTGTTGTGTGAATCAGAGGGCCTGAATCAGGATAGACAGTCAGTGGCAATGTAGCATGGAGTAAAGCACGAGGGGTTGTCAGGATGTGGAGGTTAGGAAAAAAGCACTGGCAATGTAAGATAGGTTTCTGAAAAACATCACGGGGTGGTGCACATTGTAAGGGTTTCTAAGAGGCCATTCACTAGTAGGAGCGAGAAAATCATCACGGTGTGGTATGAATTGGAGGGGCTGAATAACAATAGGCAGTAAGTGGCAACGTAGGATGGAGAAAAGCACCAGGGGTGGTCAGCATGGGATGGGCAGGAAACATGCAGTGGAAATGTAGGAAAGACTTCTGAAAATCATCGGGCGTGGTGCGCATTGTAAGGCTTTCTTAAAGGCCCTTCACTTGGATGAGTGAGAAAAACATGAAGGGTGTTGTGAATCTGAGGGCCTGAATTAGGATAGGCAGTGAATGACAATGTAGGATGGAGAAAAGCTCCACTGGTTGATCCGCATGGGAGTTCAGGAAACATGCAAAGGCAATGTAGGATATTTTTCTGAAAAACATCACGGGGTGGTGCGCATTATAAGGGTTTCTAACAGGCCATTCACTAGTAGGAGTGAGAAAAACATCATGGGGTGTTGTGAATCAGATGTTCTGAATTAGGAGAAGCAGTGATTGGCAATGTAGCATGGAGAAATCCACCACGAGGTGGTCAGGATGAGGAGGTCAGGAAACATGCAGTGGCAATGTAGAATAGGTTTCTGAAAAACATCGCGGTTGGTGTGCATTGTAACTGTTTCTAACAGGCAATTCACTTGTAGGAGTGAGAAAAACATCACGGGCTGGTGAAATCGGAGGTCCTGAATTAAGATACGCAGTGAGTGGCAATGTAGGAGGATGAAAAGCACCACGGGGTGGTCAGCATGGAGAGGTCAGGAAACATGCTATGGCAATGTAGCATAGGTTTCTGAAAAACATCGCAGGTTTGTGCGCATTGTAAGGGTTTCTAACAGGCCATTCACTAGTAGGAGTGAGAAAAACATCAAGGCGTGGTGTGAATTGGAGGGCCTGAATCAGGATAGGCAGTGAGTGGCAACGTAGGATGGAGAAAAGCACCACGGGGTGGTCAGCATGGGGAGGTCAGGAAACATGCTATGGCAATGTAGCATAGGTTTCTGAAAAACATCGCAGGTTTGTGCGCATTGTAAGGGTTTCTAACAGGCCATTCACTAGTAGGAGTGAGAAAAACATCAAGGCGTGGTGTGAATTGGAGGGCCTGAATCAGGATAGGCAGTGAGTGGCAATGTAAAATGGAGAAAAGCACCACGGGTTGATCAGCATGGGGAGGTCAGCATACATGCAGTGGCAACGTAGGAGAGGATTCTGAAATACGACGCGGGATGGTGAGAATTGTAAGGGTTTCTAACTGGCCATTCACTAGTAGGTGTGAGAAAAACATCACGGGGTGGTGTCAATCGGACTGCCTGAATTAGGATACGCAGTGAGTGGCAATGCAGGATGGAGAAAAGCACCACGGGGTGGTTAGGATGGGGAGGTTGGGAAACATGCAGTGGCAATGTAGGAAAGGCTTCTGAAAAACATCGTGGTGAGGTGTGCATTGTAAGGGTTTCTATCAGGCCATTCACTAATAGGAGTGAGAAATACATCATGGTGTGGTGTGAATTAGAGGGCCTGAATCAGGATAGACAGTGGCAATGTAGCATGGAGAAAAGCACCAGGAGTCGTCAGCATGGGGAGGTCAGGAAACATGCATTTGCAATATAGGATAGGTTTCTGAAAAACATCACGTGGTGGTGCACATTGTAAGTGTTTCTAAGAGGTCATTCACTAGAAGGAGTGAGAAAAATATCACGGGGTGGTGTGAATCGGAGGGCCATGAAATTAGGATAGGCAGTGAGTGGCAAGGTAGCATGGAGAAAAGCACAATGGCGTGGTCAGCATGGGGAGTTCAGGAAACATGCAGTGGCAATGTAGGATAGGTTTCTGAAAAACATCGCGGTGTGGTGCCCATTGTAAGGGTTTCTAAAAGGCAATTCAATGGTAGGATTGTGAAAAACATCACGGGGTGGTGTGAGTCGGAGCGCCTGAATTAGGATAGGCATTGAGTGGCAATATAAAAGGGAGAAAAGCACCACGGGTTGGTCAGCATGCGGAGGTCAGGAAACATGCAGTGGCAATGTAGGTTAGGCTTCTGAAAATCATCGCGGAGTGGTGCGCATTGTAAGGGTTTCTAACGGCCATTCACAAGTAGGAGTGAGAAAAACATCATGGAGTGGTGTGAATCGGAGGGCCTGAATTAGGACAGGCAGTGAGTGGCAATGTAGGATGGAGTAAACCACCATGGGTGTGTCAACATGGGGAGGTAAGGAAACATGCAGTGGCAATGTAGGATAGGTTTCTGAAAAACATCGAGGGTTGGTGAGAATTGAAAGGGTTTCTAACAGGCCATTCACTATTAGGAGTGTAAAAATCATCACGGGGTGGAGTGAATCGGAGGGCCTGAATTGGGATAGGCAGTGAGTGGCAATATAGGATGGAGAAAAGCACCAGTGGTGGTCAGCATGGGGACGTGAAGAAACATGCAGTGGCAATTTAGGATCTGTTTCTGAAAAACATCGCGGGGTGGTGCGCATTGTAAAGATTTCTAACAGGACATTCACTAGCAGGAGTGAGAAAAAAATCACGGCGTGGTGTGTATCGGAGGGCCTGAATCAGGATATGCAGTGAGTGGTAATGTAAAATGGAGAAAAGCACCATGGGTTGGTCAGCATGGGGAGGACAGGAAATATGAAGTGGCAATATTGGATAGGTTTCTGAAAAACATCGCGGGGTGATGAGAATTGTAAGGGTTTCCAACAGGCCATTCACTAGTAGGAGTGAGAAAAACATCACGGGGTGGTGTGAATCAGAGGGCCTGAATTAGGATAGGCAGTGAGTGGCAATGAAGGATGTAGAAAAGCACCAAGGGTTGGTGAGCATGGGGAGTTCAGGAAACATGCAGTGGCAATGTAGGATAGGTTTCTGAAAAACATTGCGGGGTTGTGCGCATTGTAAGGGTTTCTAACAGCACATTCACTAATAGGAGTGAGAAAAACATCACAGGTTGGTGTTTATCGGAGGGCCTGAATCAGGATAGGAAGTGAGTGGTAATGTAGGATGGAGAAAAGCACGACGGGGTGGTCAGCATGGGGAGGGCAGGAACCATTCACTGGCAATGAAGGATAGGTTTCTAAAAAACATAGCGGGGTGGCGCGCAATGTAAGAGTTTCTAACAGGCCATTCACTAGTAGAAGTGAGAAAAACTTCACGGTTAGGTATGAATCGGAGGGCCTAAATCAGTATAGGCAGTGAGTGGCAATGTAGGATGGAGAAAAGCTCCACGAGTGGTCAGCATGTGGAGGTCAGGAAACATGCAGTGGCAAATAGGATAGGTTTCTTAAAAACATCGCGGTGTGATGCGCATTATAAGGGTTTCTAACAGCACATACACTAATAGGAATGAGAAAAACATCACAGGTTGGTGTTTATCGGAGGGCCTGAATCAGGATAGGCAGTGAGTGGCAATGTAGGATGGAGAAAAGCACCACGGGGTGATCAGCATGGGGAGGTCAGGAAACATGCAGTGTAGGATAGGTATCTGAAAAACAACGGGGGTGGTGCGCATTGTAAAGGTTTCTAACAGGCCATTAACTAATAGGAGTGAGAAATACAACATGGTGTGGTGTGAATGGGAGGGCCTGAATCAGGATAGGCAGTGAGTGGTAATGTAAAATGGAGGAAAGGACCACGGGTTTGTCAGCAAGGGAGATCAGGAAACATGCAGTGGCAATGTAGGATAGGTTTCTGAAAAATACCGCAGAATTGTGCGTATTGTAAGGGTTTCTAACAGGCCATTCACTAGCAGGAGTGAGAAAAAATCAATGTTGTGGGGTGAATCAGAGGGCCTGAATCATCATAGGCAGTGAGTGGTAATGTAAAATGGAGAAAAGTACCACGGGTTGGTCAGCAAGGGGAGATCAGGAAACATGCAATGGCAATGTAGGTTAGGTTTCTGAAAAACATCACGGGGTGTTGAGAATTGTAAGGGTTTCTAACAGGCCATTCACTAGTAGGAGTGAGAAATACACCATGGTGTGGTGTGATTCAGAGGGCATGAATCAGGATAGGCAGTGAGTGGTAATATAAAATGGAGAAAAGCACCACGGGTTGGTCAGCATGGGGAGGTCAAGAAACATGCAGTGGCAATGTAGGATAGGTTTATGATAAACATGCGGGGTGGTGCACCTGTAAGTGTTTCTAAACCGCAATTCACTAGTACGAGTGAGAACAACAGCACGGGGTGGTGTGAAAGAGGGCCTAAATTATGATAGGCAGTGTGGCAATGTAGGAAGGAGAAAATCACAACTTGGTGGTCAGAATGGGGAGGTCAGGAAACATGCAGTGGCAATGTAGGATAGGTTTCTGAAAAACATTGCGGGGTTGTGAGCATTGTAAGGGTTTCTAACAGCACATTCACTAATAGGAGTGAGAAAAACATCACAGGTTGGTGTTTATCGGAGGGCCTGAATCAGGATAGGAAGTGAGTGGTAATGTACGATGGAGAAAAGCACGACGGGGTGGTCAGCATGGGGAGGGCAGGAACCATTCACTGGCAATGAAGGATAGGTTTCTAAAAAACATAGCGGGGTGGCGCGCAATGTAAGAGTTTCTAACAGGCCATTCACTAGTAGAAGTGAGAAAAACTTCACGGTGAGGTGTGAATCAGAGGGCCTAAATCAGTATAGGCAGTGAGTGGCAATGTAGGATGGAGAAAAGCTCCACGAGTGGTCAGCATGTGGAGGTCAGGAAACATGCAGTGGCAAATAGGATAGGTTTCTTAAAAACATCGCGGGGTGATGCGCATTATAAGGGTTTCTAACAGCACATACACTAATAGGAATGAGAAAAACATCACAGGTTGGTGTTTATCGGAGGGCCTGAATCAGGATAGGCAGTGAGTGGCAATGTAGGATGGAGAAAAGCACCACGGGGTGATCAGCATGGGGAGGTCAGGAAACATGCAGTGTAGGATAGGTATCTGAAAAACAACGGGGGTGGTGCGCATTGTAAAGGTTTCTAACAGGCCATTAACTAATAGGAGTGAGAAATACAACATGGTGTGGTGTGAATGGGAGGGCCTGAATCAGGATAGGCAGTGAGTGGTAATGTAAAATGGAGGAAAGGACCACGGGTTTGTCAGCAAGGGAGATCAGGAAACATGCAGTGGCAATGTAGGATAGGTTTCTGAAAAATATCGCAGAATTGTGCGTATTGTAAGGGTTTCTAACAGGCCATTCACTAGCAGGAGTGAGAAAAAATCAATGTTGTGGGGTGAATCAGAGGGCCTGAATCATGATAGGCAGTGAGTGGTAATGTAAAATGGAGAAAAGTACCACGCGTTGGTCAGCAAGGGGAGATCAGGAAACATGCAATGGCAATGTAGGTTAGGTTTCTGAAAAACATCACGGGGTGTTGAGAATTGTAAGGGTTTCTAACAGGCCATTCACTAGTAGGAGTGAGAAATACACCATGGTGTGGTGTGATTCAGAGGGCATGAATCAGGATAGGCAGTGAGTGGTAATATAAAATGGAGAAAAGCACCACGGGTTGGTCAGCATGGGGAGGTCAAGAAACATGCAGTGGCAATGTAGGATAGGTTTATGATAAACATGCGGGGTGGTGCACCTGTAAGTGTTTCTAAACCGCAATTCACTAGTACGAGTGAGAACAACAGCACGGGGTGGTGTGAAAGAGGGCCTAAATTATGATAGGCAGTGTGGCAATGTAGGAAGGAGAAAATCACAACTTGGTGGTCAAAATGGGGAGGTCAGGAAACATGCAGTGGCAATGTAGGATAGGTTTCTGAAAAACATCGCGGGGTGGTGCGCATTGTAAGGCTTTCTAACAGGCCATTCACTAGTAGGAGTGAGAAATACATCATGGTGTGCTGTGAATCAGAGGGCCTGAATCAGGATAGACAGTGAGTGGCAACGTAGGATGGAGAAAAGCACCACGGGGTGGTCAGGATGGGGAGGTCAGGAAACATGCAGTGCAGTGTAGGATAGGTGTCTGAAAAACATCGCGGGGTGGTGCGCATTGTAAGGGTTTCTAACAAGCCATTCACAAGTAGGAATGAGAAAAACATCATGGAGTGGTGTGAATCGGAGGGCCTGAAACAGGATAGGCGGAGACTGGCAATGAAGGATGGAGAAAAGCACCATGGGTTTGTCAGCATGGGTGGTAAGGAAACATGCAGAGGCAATGTAGGATAGGTTTCTGAAAAACATCGCGGGGTGGTGCGCATTGTAAGGGTTTCTAACAGGTCATTCACTAGTAGGAGTGTGAAAAATATCACAGGGTGGTGTGAATCGCAGGGCCTCAAATAGTATAGGCAGTGAATGGCAATGTAGGTTGGAGAAAAGCACTAGGGGTGCTCCGCATGGGGACGTGAGGAAACATGCAGTGGCAATTTAGGATAGGTTTCTGAAAAATATCACGGGGTGTTGAGGATTGTAAGTGTTTCAAACAGGCCATTCACTAGTTGGAGTGAGAAAATCATCACAGGGTGGTGTGAATCGGAAAGCCTGAATTAGGATAGGCAGTGAGGGGCAATTTAGGATGGAGAAAAGCACCACGGGGTGGTCAGCATGGGGATGTCAGAAAACATGCAGTGGCAATGTATGGCAGGTTTCTGAAAATCAATGAAGGTGGTGCGTATTATAAGGGTTTGTAACAGGCCATTCACTAGTAGGTGTGAGAAAAAATCATGGCGTGGTGTGAATCAGAGGTCCTGAATCAGGATAGGCAGTGAGTGGTAGTGTAAAATGGAGAAAAGGACCACGGTTTTGTCAGCATCGGGAGATCAGGAAACATTCAGTGGCAATGTAGGAAATGTTTCTGAAAAATATCGCGGGGTGGTGCGCATTGTAAGGGTTTCTAACAGGCCATTCACTAGCTTGAGTGTGAAAAAATCAATGGTGTGGTGTTAATCAGAGGGCCTGATTCAGGATAGGCAGTGAGTGATAATGTATAATGGAGAAAAGCACCACGGGGTCGTCAGCATGGGGAGGTCAGAAAACATGCAGTGGCAATGTAGGATATGTTTCTGAAAAACAGTGCGGGTGGTGCGCATTGTAAGGGTTTCTAACAGGCCATTCACTAGTAGGAGTGAGAAAAACATCACGGGGTGGTGTGAATCAGAGGGCCTGAATGACTATAGGCAGTGAGTGGCAATGTAGGATGGAGAAAAGCACCATGTGCTGCTCAGGATGGAGAGGTCAGGAAACATGCAGGGGCAATGTAGGAGAGGTTTCTGAAAAACATCGCGGGGTGGTGCCTATTGTAAGGGTTTCTAACAATCCATTCACGGTAGGAGTGAGAAATACATCATGGTGTGGTGTGATTCAGAAGGCCTGGGTCAGGATAGAAAGTGAGTGGCAATGTAGCATGGGGAAAAGCACCAGGTGTGGTCAGCATGGGGAGGTCAGGAAACTTGCAGTGGCAATGTAGGATATTTTTCTGAAAAACATCACGGGTGGTGAGAATTGTAAGGGTTTCTAACAGGCCATTCACTAGTAGGAGTGAGAAAAACATTACGGGGTGGTGTGAATAAGAGGGCCTGAATTAGGATAGGCAGTGAGTGGCAATGTAGGATGGAGAAAAGCACTATGGGGTGGTCAGCATGGGGATTTCAGGAAACATGCAGTGGCAATGTGGGATAGGTATCTGTAAAACTACGCGGGTGGTGCGCATTGTAAGGGTTTCTAACAGGCCATTCATTAGTAGGAGGGAGAAAAACATCACGGGTGGTGTGAATGGGAGGGCCTGAATCAGGATAGGCAGTGACTGGCAATGTAGGATGGTGAAAAGCACCAAGGGGAGGTCAGGAAGGGGAGGTCAGGAAACATGCAGTGGCAATGTAGGATAGGTTTCTGAAAAACATCGCGGGGTGGTGCGCATAGTAAGGGTTTCTAACAGGCCAATCAGTAGTAGGAGTGAGAAAAACCTCATGGTGTGGTGTGAATCAGAGGGCCTGAATCACTATAGACAGTGAGTGGTTATGTAGCATGGAGTAAAGCACCAGGTGTGGTCATCAAGGGGAGGTCAGGAAACATGCAGTGGCAATGCAGGATAGGTTTCTGAAAAAAATCGGGTGGTGGTGCGCATTGAAATGGTTTCTAACAGGCCATTCATTAGTAGCAGTGAGAAAATCATCACTGGTTGGTGTGTATCGGAAGGCCTGAATCAGGATAGGCTGTGAGTGGCAATGTAAAACTGAGAAAAGCACCTCGGGATGATCAGCATGGGGAAGTCAGGAAACATGCAATGGCAATGTAGGATAGGTTTCTAATAAACATCGCAGGGTGGTGCACATTGTGACGTTTCTACCAGGAAATTTACTAGTAGGACTGAGAAAAACATCACGGGGTGGTGTGAATCAGAGGGCCTAAATCAGGATAGCAGTGAGTGGCAATGTAGGATGGAGAAAAGCACTATGGGGTGGTCAGCATGGGGATTTCAGGAAACATGCAGTGGCAATGTAGGATAGGTATCTGTAAAACTACGCGGGTGGTGCGCATTGTAAGGGTTTCTAACAGGCCATTCATTAGTAGGAGTGAGAAAAACATCACGGGTGGTGTGAATGGGAGGGCCTGAATCAGGATAGGCAGTGACTGGCAATGTAGGATGGTGAAAAGCACCAAGGGTAGGTCAGCATGGGGATGTCAGGAAACATGCAGTGGCAATGTAAGATTGGTTTCTGAAAAAAATCGTGTGGCGGTGCGCATTGAAATTGTTTCTAACAGGCCATTCACTAGTAGGAGTGAGAAAATCATCACGGGTTGGTGTGTATCGGAAGGCCTGAATCAGGATAGGCAGTGAGTGGCAATGTAAAATTGAGAAAAGCACCTCGGGGTGATCAGCACGGGTAAGTCAGGAAACATGCAATGGCAAAGTAGGATAGGTTTCTAATAAACATGGCAGAGTGGTGCGCATTGTAACGTTTCTAACAGGAAATTTACTAGTAGAACTGAGAAAAACATCATGGGGTGGTGTGAATCGGAGGGCCTGAATCAGGATAGGCAGTGAGTGGCAATGTAGGATGGAGTAATGCACCACGGGGTGGTCAGGATGGGGGGGTCATTAAACATGCAGTCGCAATGTAGGATAGGTTTCTGAAAAACATCGTGGGGTGGTGCTCATTGTAAGGATTTCTAACAGGCCATTAACTAGTAGGAGTGCGAAATACATCATGGTGTGGTGTGAATCAGAAGGCCTGAATCAGAATTGGCAGTGAGTGTTAATATAAAATGTAGAAAAGCACAACGGGTTTGTCAACATGGGGAGGTCAGGAAACATTCAGTGGCAATGTAGGATAGCTTTCTGAAAAACATCGCGGGGTGGTGCTCATTGTAAGGGTTTCTAACAGGCCATTCACTAGTTGGAGTTTGATAAATATCACGGGGTGGTGTTAATCCGAGTGCCTGAATTAGGAAAGGCAGTGAGTGGCAATGTAAAATGGAGAAAAGCACAACAGGTTGGTCCACATGGGTAGGTTCGAAACATGCCGTGGCAATGTAGCATAGGTTTCTTTTAAACCACGCGGGTGGTGCACATTGTAAGGGTTTATAACAGGCCATTCACTAGTAGGTGTGAGAAAAACACCACGGGGTGGTGTGAATGAGAGGGCCTGAATGAGTATAGACTGTGAGTGGCAATGTAGGATGGAGAAAAGCACCATGTGGTGGTGAGGATGGAGAGGTCAGGAAACATGCAGTGGCAATGTAGGAGAGGTTTCTCAAAAACATCGCGGGGTGGTGCCTATTGTAAGGGTTTCTAACTATCCATTCACTAGTAGGAGTGAGAAATACATCACGGGTGGTGTGAATCGGAGGGCCTGAATCAAGATAGGCAGTGACTGGCAATGTAGGATGGTGAAAAGCAGCAAGGGGTGGTCAGCATGGGGAGGTCAGAAAACATGCAGTGGCGATGTAGGATAGGTTTCTGAAAAACATCGCGGGGTGGTGCGCATAGTAAGGGTTTCTAACAGGCCAATCAGTAGTAGGAGTGAGAAAAACCTCATGGTGTGGTGTGAATCAGAGGGCCTGAATCACTATAGACAGTGAGTGGTAATGTAGCATGGAGAAAAGCACCAGGTGTGTTCAGCAAGGGGAGGTAAGGAAACATGCAGTGGCAATGTAAGATAGGTTTCTGAAAAAAATCGTGTGGTGGTGCGCATTGAAATGGTTTCTAACAGGCAATTCACTAGTAGGATTGAGAAAATCATCACGGGTTGGTGTGTATCGAAAGGCCTGAATAAGAATAGGCAGTGAGTGGCAATGTAAAATTGAGAAAAGCACCTCGGGATGATCAGCATGGGGAAGTCAGGAAAAATGCAATGGCAATGTAGGATAGGTTTGTAATAAACATCCCAGAGTGGTAAGCATTGTAACGTTTCTAACAAGAAATTTACTAGTAGGACTGAGAAAAACATCATGGGGTGGTGTGAATCGGAGGGCCTGAATCGGATGGCCTGAATCAGGATAGGCAGTGAGTGGCAATGTAGGATGGAGTAATGCACCACGGGGTGGTCAGGATGGGGAGGTCAGGAAAAATGCAGTGGCAATGTAGGATAGGTTTATGAAAAACATCGTGGGGTGGTGCTCATTGTAAGGATTTCTAACAGGCCATTAACTAGTAGGAGTGAGAAATATATCATGGTGTGGTATGAATTGGAGGGCTTGAATCAGAATTGGCAGTGAGTGTTAATATAAAATGGAGAAAAGCACCACAGGTTTGTCAGAATGGGGAGGTCAGGAAACATGCAGTGGCAATGTTAGATAGGTTTCTGAAAAACATCGCGGGGTGGTGCGCATTGTAAGTGTTTCTAACAGGCCATTCACTAGTAGGAGTGAGAAAAACATCACGGGCTGTTGTGAATCGGAGATCCTGAATTAGTTTAGGCAGTGAGTGGCAATGTAGGATGAAGAAAACCACCACGGGGTGGTCAGCATGGGGAGATAAGGAAACATGCAGTGGCAATGTAGAATAAGTTTTGAAAATCATCGCTGCGTGGTGCGGATTGTAAGTGTTTCTAACAGGCCATTCAATAGTAGGAGTGAGAAAAACATCACGGACTGGTGTGAATCGGAGGTCCCGAATTAGGATAGGCAGTGAGTGGCAATGTAGGATGAAGAAAAGCACCACGGGTTGGTCAGCATGGGGAGGTCAGGAAACGTGGATTTGCCAAGTAGGATAGGTTTCTGAAAACCATCACTGGGTGGTGCGCATTGCAAGTGTTTCAAGCACGCCATAAACTAGAAGAAGTGAGAAAAATATCACGGGGTGGTGTGAATGGGAGGGCCTGAATTAGGATAGGCAGTGAGTGGCAATGTAGCATGGAGAATAGCACCATGGCGTGGTCAGCATGGGGAGGTCAGGAAACATGCAGTGGCAATATAGGATAGGTTTCTGAAAAACATCGCGGGGTGGTGCATATTGTAAGTGTTTCTAACAGGCCATTCACTAGAAGGAGTGAGAAAAACATCACAGGGTGGTTTGAATCGGAGGGCCTGAATTAGGAAAGGCAATGAGTACAATGTACAATGGAGGAAAGCACCACGGGTTGGTCTGCATGGGGAGGTTCGAAACATGCAATGGCAATGTAGGATAGGATTCTGAAAAACATCGCGGAGTGGAGAAAATTGTAAGGGTTTCTAACAGTCCTTTCACTAGTAGGAGTGAGAAAAACATCACGGTGTGGTGTCAATCGGAAGGGCTGAATCAGGATAGGCAGTAAGAGGCAATATTGAATGGAGGAAATCAACGGGGGTGGTCAACATGGGGAGGGCAGGAAACATGCAGTGGCAATGTAGGATAGGTTTCTGAAAAACATCTTGGGGTGGTTCGCATTGTAAGGCTTTCTTAAAGGCCCTTCAATTGTAGGAGTGAGAAAAACATCAGGGGTGGTGTGAATCGGAGGGCCTCAATTAGGATAGGCAGTGAGTGGCAATGTAGGATGGAGAAAAGCACCACGAGGTGGTCAGCATGGGGAGGTCAGGAAACATGCAGTGGCAATTTAAGATTGGTTTGTGAAAAACATCGCAGGTTGGTGAGCATTGTAAGGGTTTCTAACAGGCCATTCACTAGCAGGAGTGTGAAAAAAATCATGGCGTGGTGTGAATCAGATGGCTTGAATTAGGATAGGCAGTGAGTGGTAATGTATAATGGAGAAAAGCACCATGGGTTGATCAGCATGGGGAGGTCAGGAAACATGCATTGGCAATGTAGGATAGGTTTCTGAAAAACATTGCGGGGTGGTGAGAATTGTAAGGGTTTCTAACAGGCCATTCACTAGTAGGAGTGAGAAACACATCACAGGGTGGTGTGAATCAGAGGGCCTGAATTAGGATAGGCAGTGAGTGGCAATGTAGGATGGAGAAAAGCACCACGGGGTGGTCAGCATGGTGAGGTCAGGAAACATGCAGTGGCAATTAGGATAGGTATCTGAAAAACAACGCGGGTGGTGCGCATTGTAAGTGTTTTTAACAGGCCATTCATTAGTAGGAGTGAGAAAAACATCACGGGGTGGTGTGACTCGGAGGGCCTGAATCAGGATAGGCAGTGACTGGCAATGTAGGATGGAGAAAAGCACCAAGGGGTGGTCAGGATGGGGAGGTCAGGAAACATGCAGTGGCAATGTAGGATAAGTTTCAGAAAAACATCGCGGGGTGGTGCGCATTGTAAGGCTTTCTAACAGGCCATTCAGTAGTAGGAGTGAGAAAAACCTCATGGTGTGGTGTGAATCAGAGGGCCTGAATCACTATAGACAGTGAGTGGTAATGTAGCATGGAGAAAAGCACCAGGGGTGGTCAGCAAGGCGAGGTCAGTAAACATGCAGTGACAATGTAAGATAGGTTTCAGAAAAAAATCGTGTGGTGGTGTGCATTGAAATGGTTTCTAACAGGCCATTCACTAGTAGGAGTGAGAATATCATCACGGATTGGTCTGTATCGGAAGGCCTGAATCAGGATAGGCAGTGAGTGGAAATGTAAAATTGAGAAAAGCACCTCGGGGTGATCAGCATGGGGAAGTCAGGAAACATGCAACGGCAATGTAGGATAGGTTTGTAATAAACATCACAGGGTGGTGCGCATTTTATCGTTTCTAACAGGAAATTTACTAGTAGGAATGAGAAAAACATCACGGGGTGGTGTGAATCGGAGGGCCTGAATCAGGATAGGCAGTGAGTGGAAATGTAGGATGGAGTAAAGCACCACGGGGTGGTCAGGATGGGGAGGTCAGGAAACATGCAGTGGCAATGTAGAATAGGTTTCTGAAAAATATCGTGGGGTGGTGCTCATTGTAAGGATTTCTAACAGGCCATTAACTAGTAGGAGTGAGAAATACATCATGGTGTGGGGTGAAACGGAGGGCCTGAATTAGGATAGGCAGTGAGTGTTAATATAAAATGGAGAAAAACACCGCGGGTTGGTCAGCATGGGGAGGTCATTGTAAGGGTATCTAACAGGCCACTCACTAGTTGGAGTTTGAAAAATATCACGGGGTTGTGTTAATCCGAGTGCCTGAATTAGGAAAAACAGTGAGTGGCAATGTAAAATGGAGAAAAGCACAACAGGTTGGCCAACATGGAGAGGCTCGAAACATGCAATGGCAATGTAGGATAGGATTCTGAAAAACATCGCAGGGTGGAGAAAATTGGAAGGGTTTCTAACAGGCCATTCACTAATAGGAGTGAGAAAATCATCACGGTGTGGTGTGCATCGGAAGGGCTGAATCAGGATAGGGAGTAAGCGACAATGTAGGATGGAGAAAAGCACCGGGGGTGGTCAGCATGGGGAGGGCAGGAAACATGCAGTGGCAATGTAGGAGAGGTTTCTGAAAAACATCGCGGGGTGGTGCCTATTGTAAGGGTTTCTAACAATCTATTCACTAGTAGGAGTGAGAAATACATCATGCTGTGGTGTGATTCAGAGGGCCTGGATCAGGATAAACAGTGAGTGGCAATGTAGCATGGGGAAAAGCACCAGGTGTGGTCAGCATGGGGAGGTCAGGAAACTTGCAGTGGCAATGTAGGATATATTTCTGAAAAACATCACGAATGGTGAGAATTGTAAGGGTTTCTAAAAGGCCATTCACTAGTAGGAGTGAAAAAAACATCACGGGGTGGTGTGAATCGGAGGGGCTGAATTAGGATTGGCAGTGAGTGGCAATGTAGGATGGAGAAAAGCACCACGGGGTGGTCAGCATGCGGAGGTCAGAAAACATGCAGTGGCAATGTAGGATAGGTTTCTGAAAAACAAAGCTGGTGGTGCACATTGTAAGGGTTTCTAACAGGCCATTCACTAGTAGGAGTGAGAAAAACTTTAAGGGGTGGTGTGAATCAGAGGGCCTGAATCAGGATAGGCACTGAGTGGCAATGTAGGATGGAGAAAAGCACCATGTGGTGGTCAGGATGTAGAGGACAGGAAACATGCAGTGGCAATGTAGGAGAGGTTTCTGAAAAAAATCACGGGGTGGTGTTTATCGTAATGGTTTCTAACAGGCCATTCAATAGTAGGAGTGAGAAAAACATCATAGGGTGGTTTGAATCCGAGTGCCTGAGTTATGATAGGCAGTGAGTGACAATGTAGGATGGAGAAAAGCACTACAGGGTGGTCAGCATGGGGAGGTCAGGAAACATGCAGTGGCAATGTAGGATAGGTTTCTGAAAAACATCTTGGGGTGGTGCACATTGTAAGGCTTTCTTAAAGGCCCTTCACTTGTAGGAGTGAGAAAAACATCAGGGGTGGTGTGAATCGGAGGGCCTGAATTAGGATAGGCAGTGAGTGGCAATGTAGGATGGAGAAAAGCACCACGGGGTGGTCAGAATTGGGAGGTCAGGAAACTTGAAGTGGCCATGTAGGATAGGTTTCTGAAAAACATCTTGGTGTGGTGCGCATTGTAAGGCTTTCTTAAAGGCCCTTCACTTGTAGGAGTGAGAAAAACATCAGGGGTGGTGTGAATCGGAGGGCCTGAATTAGGATAGGCAGTGAGTGGCAATGTAGGATGGAGAAAAGCACCTCGGGGTGGTCATGATGGGGAATTCAGGAAACATGCAGTGGCAATGTAGGATAGGTTTCTAAAAAACATCGCAGGGTGGTGCGCATTGTACGGGTTTCTAACAGGCAATTCACTAGCAGGAGTGAGAAAAATATCACAGCGTGGTGCTCATTGTAAGGGTTTCTAACACGCCATTCATTAGTTGCAGTTTGAAAAATATCACGCGGTTGTGTTAATCCAAATGCCTGAATTAGGAAAGGCAGTGAGTGGCAATGTAAAATGGAGAAAAGCACAACTGGTTGGTCAACATGGGGAGGTTCGAAACATGCAGTGGCAATGTAGGATAGGTTTCTGAAAAACATCGCAGGGTGGAGAAAATTGTAAGGCTTTCTAACAGGCCATTCACTAGTAGGAGTGAGAAAAACATCACGGTGTGGTGTGAATCGGAGGGGCTGAATCAGGATAGGGAGTAAGTGGCAATGTAGGGTGGAGAAAAGCACCATGGGTTTGTCAGCATGGGGAGGTAAGTAAACATGCAGTGGCAATTTAGGATAGGTTTCTGAAAAACATCGCGTGGTGGTGCGCATTGTAAGGATTTATAACAGGCCATTCACTAGCAGGAGTGAGAAAAAAATCACGGCGTGGTGTGAATCGGAGGGACTGAATCAGGATAGGCAGTGAGTGGTAATGTAAAATGGAGAAAAGCACCACGGGTTGGTCAGCATGGGGAGGTCAGGAAACATGAAGTGCAATGTAGGATAGGTTTCAGAAAAACATCGCGGTGTGGTGAGAATTGTAAGGGTTTCTAACAGGCCATTTACTAGTAGGAGTGAGAAAAACATCACGGGGTGGTGTGAATTGGAGGGCCTGAATTAGCATAGGCAGTGAGTGGCAATGTAGGATGGATAAAAGCACCACGGAGTGGTCACCATGGGGAGGTCAGAATACATGCAGTGGCAATATAGGATAGGTTTCTGAAAACCATCGCGGGTGGTGAGAATTGTAAGGGTTTCTAACAGGCCATTCACTAGTAGGAGTGAGAAAAACATCACAGGGTGGTGTGAATCGGAGGGCCTGAATTAGGATAGGCAGTGAGTGACAATGTAGGATGGAGAAAAGCACTACAGGGTGGTCAGCATGGGGAGGTCAGGAAACATGCAGTGGCAATGTAGGATAGGTTTCTGAAAAACATCTTTGGGTTTTGCGCATTGTAAGAATTTCTTAAAGGCCCTTCACTTGTAGGAGTGAGAAATACTTCAAGGGGTGGTGTGAATCAGAGGGCCTGAATCAGGATAGGCACTGAGTGTCAATGTAGGATGGAGAAAAGCACCATGTGGTGGTCAGGATGTAGAGGTCAGGAAACATGCAGTGACAATGTAGGAGAGGTTTCTGAAAAAAATCACGGGGTGGTGTTTATCGTAATGGTTTCTAACAGGCCATTCAATAGTAGGAGTGAGAAAAACATCATAGGGTGGTTTGAATCCGAGTGCCTGAGTTATGATAGGCAGTGAGTGACAATGTAGGATGGAGAAAAGCACTACAGGGTGGTCAGCATGGGGAGGTCAGGAAACATGCAGTGGCAATGTAGGATAGGTTTCTGAAAAACATCTTGGTGTGGTGCGCATTGTAAGGCTTTCTTAAAGGCCCTTCACTTGTAGGAGTGAGAAAAACATCAGGGGTGGTGTGAATCGGAGGGCCTGAATTAGGATAGGCAGTGAGTGGCAATGTAGGATGGAGAAAAGCACCACGGGGTGGTCAGAATTGGGAGGTCAGGAAACTTGAAGTGGCCATGTAGGATAGGTTTCTGAAAAACATCTTGGTGTGGTGCGCATTGTAAGGCTTTCTTAAAGGCCCTTCACTTGTAGGAGTGAGAAAAACATCAGGGGTGGTGTGAATCGGAGGGCCTGAATTAGGATAGGCAGTGAGTGGCAATGTAGGATGGAGAAAAGCACCTCGGGGTGGTCATGATGGGGAATTCAGGAAACATGCAGTGGCAATGTAGGATAGGTTTCTAAAAAACATCGCAGGGTGGTGTGCATTGTACGGGTTTCTAACAGGCAATTCACTAGCAGGAGTGAGAAAAATATCACAGCGTGGTGCTCATTGTAAGGGTTTCTAACACGCCATTCATTAGTTGCAGTTTGAAAAATATCACGCGGTTGTGTTAATCCAAATGCCTGAATTAGGAAAGGCAGTGAGTGGCAATGTAAAATGGAGAAAAGCACAACAGGTTGGTCAACATGGGGAGGTTCCAAACATGCACTGGCAATGTAGGATAGGTTTCTGAAAAACATCGCAGGGTGGAGAAAATTGTAAGGCTTTCTAACAGGCCATTCACTAGTAGGAGTGAGAAAAACATCACGGTGTGGTGTGAATCGGAGGGGCTGAATCAGGATAGGGAGTAAGTGGCAATGTAGGGTGGAGAAAAGCACCATGGGTTTGTCAGCATGGGGAGGTAAGTAAACATGCAGTGGCAATTTAGGATAGGTTTCTGAAAAACATCGCGTGGTGGTGCGCATTGTAAGGATTTATAACAGGCCATTCACTAGCAGGAGTGAGAAAAAAATCACGGCGTGGTGTGAATCGGAGGGCCTGAATCAGGATAGGCAGTGAGTGGTAATGTAAAATGGAGAAAAGCACCACGGGTTGGTCAGCATGGGGAGGTCAGGAAACATGAAGTGCAATGTAGGATAGGTTTCAGAAAAACATCGCGGTGTGGTGAGAATTGTAAGGGTTTCTAACAGGCCATTTACTAGTAGGAGTGAGAAAAACATCACGGGGTGGTGTGAATTGGAGGGCCTGAATTAGCATAGGCAGTGAGTGGCAATGTAGGATGGATAAAAGCACCACGGAGTGGTCACCATGGGGAGGTCAGAATACATGCAGTGGCAATATAGGATAGGTTTCTGAAAACCATCGCGGGTGGTGAGAATTGTAAGGGTTTCTAACAGGCCATTCTCTAGTAGGAGTGAGAAAAACATCACAGGGTGGTGTGAATCGGAGGGCCTGAATTAGGATAGGCAGTGAGTGACAATGTAGGATGGAGAAAAGCACTACAGGGTGGTCAGCATGGGGAGGTCAGGAAACATGCAGTGGCAATGTAGGATAGGTTTCTGAAAAACATCTTTCGGTTTTGCGCATTGTAAGACTTTCTTAAAGGCCCTTCACTTGTAGGAGTGAGAAAAACTTCAAGGGGTGGTGTGAATCAGAGGGCCTGAATCAGGATAGGCACTGAGTGGCAATGTAGGATGGAGAAAAGCACCATGTGGTGGTCAGGATGTAGAGGTCAGGAAACATGCAGTGACAATGTAGGAGAGGTTTCTGAAAAAAATCACGGGGTGGTGTTTATCGTAATGGTTTCTAACAGGCCATTCAATAGTAGGAGTGAGAAAAACATCATAGGGTGGTTTGAATCCGAGTGCCTGAGTTATGATAGGCAGTGAGTGACAATGTAGGATGGAGAAAAGCACTACAGGGTGGTCAGCATGGGGAGGTCAGGAAACATGCAGTGGCAATGTAGGATAGGTTTTTGAAAAACATCGCATGGTGGTGCGCATTGTAAGGACTTATAACAGGCCATTCACTAGCAGGAGTGAGAAAAAAATCACGGCGTGGTGTGAATCGGAGGGCCTGAATCAGGATAGGCAGTGAGTGGTAATGTAAAATGGAGAAAAGCACCACGGGTTGGTCAGCATGGGGAGGTCAGGAAACATGAAGTGCAATGTAGGATAGGTTTCAGAAAAACATCACGGTGTGGTGAGAATTGTAAGGGTTTCTAACAGGCCATTTACTAGTAGGAGTGAGAAAAACATCACGGCGTGGTGTGAATTGGAGGGCCTGAATTAGTATAGGCAGTGAGAGGCAATGTAGGATTGAGAAAAGCACCATGCGGTGGTCAGCATGGGGAGGTCAGGAAACATGCAGTGGCAATGTAGGATCAGTTTCCGAAAAACAACGCGGGTGGTGCGCATTGTAAGGCTTTCTAACAGGCCATTCACTAGTAGGAGTGAGAAAAACATCACGGGTTGGTTTGAATCGGAGGGCCTGAATCAGTATAGACAGTGAGTGACAATGTAGGATGGAGAAAAGCACCAAGGTGTGGTCAGCATGGGGAGGTCAGGAAACATGCAGTGGCAATGTAGGATAGGTTTTTGAAAAATATCGCGGGGTGGTGCGCATTGTAAAGGTTTCTAACAGTCAATTCTATAGTAGGAGTGAGAAATACATCATGGTGTGGTGTGAATCAGAGAGCCTGAATCAGGATAGACAGTGAGTGGTAATGTAGCATGGAGAAAAGCACCAGGGGTTGTCAGCAAATGGAGGTAAGTAAACATGCAGGGGCAATGTAGGATAGGTTTCTGAAAAAAATCGTGTGGTGGTGCGCTTTGAAATGGTTTCTAACAGGCCATTAACTAGTAGGAGTGAGAAAAACATCACGGGTTGGTGTGTATCAGAGGGAATTAATCAAGATAGGCAGTGAGTGACAATGTAAAATTGAGAAAAGCACCACGGGGTGATCAGCATGGGGAAGTCAGGAAACATGCAATGGCAATGTAGGATAGGTTTCTGATGAACATCGCAGGCTGGGGCGCATTGTAACGTTTCTAACAGGAAATTTACTAGTAGGACTGAGAAAAACATCACGGGGTGGTGTGAATCGGAGGGCCTGAATCAGGATAGGCAGAGAGTGGCAATGTAGGATGGAGAAAAGCACCACGGGGTGGTCAGGATGGGGAGGTCAGGAAACATGCAGTGGCAATGTAGGATAAGTTTCTGAAAAAAATCGCCAGGTGGTGTGCATTGTAAGGCTTTCTAACAGGCCATTCACTAGTAGGAGTGAGAAAAACATCACGGGGTGGTGTGAATCGGAGTGCCTGAATTAGGATAGGCAGTGAGTGGCAATGTAGGATGGATAAAAGCACCACGGAGTGGTCACCTTGGGGAGGTAAGAATACATGCAGTGGCAATGTAGGATAGGTTTCTGAAAACCATCGCGGGTGGTGAGAATTGTAAGGGTTTCTAACAGGCCATTCACTAGTAGGAGTGAGAAAAACATCACAGGGTGGTGTGAATCGGAGGGCCTGAATTAGGATAGGCAGTGAGTGACAATGTAGGATGGAGAAAAGCACTACAGGGTGGTCAGCATGGGGAGGTCAGGAAACATGCAGTGGCAATGTAGGATAGGTTTCTGAAAAACATCTTGGGGTGGTGCGCATTGTAAGGCTTTCTTAAAGGCCCTTCACTTGTAGGAGTGAGAAAAACATCAGGGGTGGTGTGAATCGGAGGGCCTGAATTAGGATAGGCAGTGAGTGGCAATGTAGGATGGAGAAAAGCAGCAAGGGGTGGTCAGAATTGGGAGGTCAGGAAACTTGCAGTGGCAATGTAGGATAGGTTTCTGAAAAACATCCCGGGGTAGTGCGCATTGTAAGGACTTATAACAGGCCATTCACTAGCAGGAGTGAGAAAAACATCAGGGGTGGTGTGAATCGGAGGGCCTGAATTAGGATAGGCAGTGAGTGGCAATGTAGGATGGAGAAAAGCACCTCGGGGTGGTCATGATGGGGAATTCAGGAAACATGCAGTGGCAATGTAGGATAGGTTTCTAAAAAACATCGCAGGGTGGTGCGCATTGTACGGGTTTCTAACAGGCAATTCACTAGCAGGAGTGAGAAAAATATCACAGCGTGGTGCTCATTGTAAGGGTTTCTAACACGCCATTCATTAGTTGCAGTTTGAAAAATATCACGGGGTTGTGTTAATCCGAATGACTGAATTAGGAAAGGCAGTGAGTGGCAATGTAAAATGGAGAAAAGCACAACAGGTTGGTCAACATGGGGAGGTTCGAAACATGCAGTGGCAATGTAGGATAGGTTTCTGAAAAACATCGCAGGGTGGAGAAAATTGTAAGGCTTTCTAACAGGCCATTCACTAGTAGGAGTGAGAAAAACATCACGGTGTGGTGTGAATCGGAGGGGCTGAATCAGGATAGAGAGTAAGTGGCAATGTAGGATGGAGAAAAGCACCATGGGTTTGTCAGCATGGGGAGGTAAGTAAACATGCAGTGGCAATTTAGGATAGGTTTTTGAAAAACATCGCGTGGTGGTGCGCATTGTAAGGACTTATAACAGGCCATTCACTAGCAGGAGTGAGAAAAAAATCACGGCGTGGTGTGAATCGGAGGGCCTGATTCAGGATAGGCAGTGAGTGGTAATGTAAAATGGAGAAAAGCACCACGGGTTGGTCAGCATGGGGAGGTCAGGAAACATGAAGTGCAATGTAGGATAGGTTTCAGAAAAACATCGCGGTGTGGTGAGAATTGTAAGGGTTTCTAACAGGCCATTTACTAGTAGGAGTGAGAAAAACATCACGGCGTGGTGTGAATTGGAGGGCCTGAATTAGTATAGGCAGTGAGAGGCAATGTAGGATTGAGAAAAGCACCATGCGGTGGTCAGCATGGGGAGGTCAGGAAACATGCAGTGGCAATGTAGGATCAGTTTCCGAAAAACAACGCGGGTGGTGCGCATTGTAAGGCTTTCTAACAGGCCATTCACTAGTAGGAGTGAGAAAAACATCACGGGTTGGTTTGAATCGGAGGGCCTGAATCAGTATAGGCAGTGAGTGACAATGTAGGATGGAGAAAAGCACCAAGGTGTGGTCAGCATGGGGAGGTCAGGAAACATGCAGTGGCAATGTAGGATAGGTTTTTGAAAAATATCGCGGGGTGGTGCGCATTGTAAAGGTTTCTAACAGTCAATTCTATAGTAGGAGTGAGAAATACATCATGGTGTGGTGTGAATCAGAGAGCCTGAATCAGGATAGACAGTGAGTGGTAATGTAGCATGGAGAAAAGCACCAGGGGTTGTCAGCAAATGGAGGTAAGTAAACATGCAGGGGCAATGTAGGATAGGTTTCTGAAAAAAATCGTGTGGTGGTGCGCTTTGAAACGGTTTCTAACAGGCCATTAACTAGTAGGAGTGAGAAAAACATCACGGGTTGGTGTATATCAGAGGGAATTAATCATGATAGGCAGTGAGTGACAATGTAAAATTGAGAAAAGCACCACGGGGTGATCAGCATGGGGAAGTCAGGAAACATGCAATGGCAATGTAGGATAGGTTTCTGATGAACATCGCAGGCTGGGGCGCATTGTAACGTTTCTAACAGGAAATTTACTAGTAGGACTGAGAAAAACATCACGGGGTGGTGTGAATCGGAGGGCCTGAATAAGGATAGGCAGAGACTGGCAATGTAGGATGGAGAAAAGCACCACGGGGTGGTCAGGATGGGGAGGTCAGGAAACATGCAGTGGCAATGTAGGATAGGTTTCTGAAAAAAATCGCCAGGTGGTGTGCATTGTAAGGCTTTCTAACAGGCCATTCACTAGTAGGAGTGAGAAAAACATCACGGGGTGGTGTGAATCAGAGGGCCTGAATTAGGATAGGCAGTGAGTGGCAATGTAGGATGGATAAAAGCACCACGGAGTGGTCACCATGGGGAGGTCAGAATACATGCAGTGGCAATGTAGGATAGGTTTCTGAAAACCATCGCGGGTGGTGAGAATTGTAAGGGTTTCTAACAGGCCATTCACTAGTAGGAGTGAGAAAAACATCACAGGGTGGTGTGAATCGGAGGGCCTGAATTAGGATAGGCAGTGAGTGACAATGTAGGATGGAGAAAAGCACTACAGGGTGGTCAGCATGGGGAGGTCAGGAAACATGCAGTGGCAATGTAGGATAGGTTTCTGAAAAAAATCGCCAGGTGGTGTGCATTGTAAGGCTTTCTAACAGGCCATTCACTAGTAGGAGTGAGAAAAACATCACGGGGTGGTGTGAATCGGAGTGCCTGAATTAGGATAGGCAGTGAGTGGCAATGTAGGATGGATAAAAGCACCACGGAGTGGTCACCTTGGGGAGGTCAGAATACATGCAGTGGCAATGTAGGATAGGTTTCTGAAAACCATCGCGGGTGGTGAGAATTGTAAGGGTTTCTAACAGGCCATTCACTAGTAGGAGTGAGAAAAACATCACAGGGTGGTGTGAATCGGAGGGCCTGAATTAGGATAGGCAGTGAGTGACAATGTAGGATGGAGAAAAGCACTACAGGGTGGTCAGCATGGGGAGGTCAGGAAACATGCAGTGGCAATGTAGGATAGGTTTCTGAAAAACATCTTGGGGTGGTGCGCATTGTAAGGCTTTCTTAAAGGCCCTTCACTTGTAGGAGTGAGAAAAACATCAGGGGTGGTGTGAATCGGAGGGCCTGAATTAGGATAGGCAGTGAGTGGCAATGTAGGATGGAGAAAAGCAGCAAGGGGTGGTCAGAATTGGGAGGTCAGGAAACTTGCAGTGGCAATGTAGGATAGGTTTCTGAAAAACATCCCGGGGTAGTGCGCATTGTAAGGACTTATAACAGGCCATTCACTAGCAGGAGTGAGAAAAACATCAGGGGTGGTGTGAATCGGAGGGCCTGAATTAGGATAGGCAGTGAGTGGCAATGTAGGATGGAGAAAAGCACCTCGGGGTGGTCATGATGGGGAATTCAGGAAACATGCAGTGGCAATGTAGGATAGGTTTCTAAAAAACATCGCAGGGTGGTGCGCATTGTACGGGTTTCTAACAGGCAATTCACTAGCAGGAGTGAGAAAAATATCACAGCGTGGTGCTCATTGTAAGGGTTTCTAACACGCCATTCATTAGTTGCAGTTTGAAAAATATCACGGGTTTGTGTTAATCCGAATGCCTGAATTAGGAAAGGCAGTGAGTGGCAATGTAAAATGGAGAAAAGCACAACAGGTTGGTCAACATGGGGAGGTTCGAAACATGCAGTGGCAATGTAGGATAGGTTTCTGAAAAACATCGCAGGGTGGAGAAAATTGTAAGGCTTTCTAACAGGCCATTCACTAGTAGGAGTGAGAAAAACATCACGGTGTGGTGTGAATCGGAGGGGCTGAATCAGGATAGAGAGTAAGTGGCAATGTAGGATGGAGAAAAGCACCATGGGTTTGTCAGCATGGGGAGGTAAGTAAACATGCAGTGGCAATTTAGGATAGGTTTTTGAAAAACATCGCGTGGTGGTGCGCATTGTAAGGACTTATAACAGGCCATTCACTAGCAGGAGTGAGAAAAAAATCACGGCGTGGTGTGAATCGGAGGGCCTGAATCAGGATAGGCAGTGAGTGGTAATGTAAAATGGAGAAAAGCACCACGGGTTGGTCAGCATGGGGAGGTCAGGAAACATGAAGTGCAATGTAGGATAGGTTTCAGAAAAACATCGCGGTGTGGTGAGAATTGTAAGGGTTTCTAACAGGCCATTTACTAGTAGGAGTGAGAAAAACATCACGGCGTGGTGTGAATTGGAGGGCCTGAATTAGTATAGGCAGTGAGAGGCAATGTAGGATTGAGAAAAGCACCATGCGGTGGTCAGCATGGGGAGGTCAGGAAACATGCAGTGGCAATGTAGGATCAGTTTCCGAAAAACAACGCGGGTGGTGCGCATTGTAAGGCTTTCTAACAGGCCATTCACTAGTAGGAGTGAGAAAAACATCACGGGTTGGTTTGAATCGGAGGGCCTGAATCAGTATAGGCAGTGAGTGACAATGTAGGATGGAGAAAAGCACCAAGGTGTGGTCAGCATGGGGAGGTCAGGAAACATGCAGTGGCAATGTAGGATAGGTTTTTGAAAAATATCGCGGGGTGGTGCGCATTGTAAAGGTTTCTAACAGTCAATTCTATAGTAGGAGTGAGAAATACATCATGGTGTGGTGTGAATCAGAGAGCCTGAATCAGGATAGACAGTGAGTGGTAATGTAGCATGGAGAAAAGCACCAGGGGTTGTCAGCAAATGGAGGTAAGTAAACATGCAGGGGCAAAGTAGGATAGGTTTCTGAAAAAAATCGTGTGGTGGTGCGCTTTGAAATGGTTTCTAACAGGCCATTAACTAGTAGGAGTGAGAAAAACATCACGGGTTGGTGTATATCAGAGGGAATTAATCATGATAGGCAGTGAGTGACAATGTAAAATTGAGAAAAGCACCACGGGGTGATCAGCATGGGGAAGTCAGGAAACATGCAATGGCAATGTAGGATAGGTTTCTGATGAACATCGCAGGCTGGGGCGCATTGTAACGTTCCTAACAGGAAATTTACTAGTAGGACTGAGAAAAACATCACGGGGTGGTGTGAATCGGAGGGCCTGAATCAGGATAGGCAGAGAGTGGCAATGTAGGATGGAGAAAAGCACCACGGGGTGGTCAGGATGGGGAGGTCAGGAAACATGCAGTGGCAATGTAGGATAGGTTTCTGAAAAAAATCGCCAGGTGGTGTGCATTGTAAGGCTTTCTAACAGGCCATTCACTAGTAGGAGTGAGAAAAACATCACGGGGTGGTGTGAATCAGAGGGCCTGAATTAGGATAGGCAGTGAGTGGCAATGTAGGATGGATAAAAGCACCACGGAGTGGTCACCATGGGGAGGTCAGAATACATGCAGTGGCAATGTAGGATAGGTTTCTGAAAACCATCGCGGGTGGTGAGAATTGTAAGGGTTTCTAACAGGCCATTCACTAGTAGGAGTGAGAAAAACATCACAGGGTGGTGTGAATCGGAGGGCCTGAATTAGGATAGGCAGTGAGTGACAATGTAGGATGGAGAAAAGCACTACAGGGTGGTCAGCATGGGGAGGTCAGGAAACATGCAGTGGCAATGTAGGATAGGTTTCTGAAAAACATCTTGGGGTGGTGCGCATTGTAAGGCTTTCTTAAAGGCCCTTCATTTGTAGGAGTGAGAAAAACATCAGGGGTGGTGTGAATCGGAGGGCCTGAATTAGGATAGGCAGTGAGTGGCAATGTAGGATGGAGAAAAGCACCACGGGGTGGTCAGAATTGGGAGGTCAGGAAACTTGCAGTGGCCATGTAGGATAGGTTTCTGAAAAACATCTTGGTGTGGTGCGCAATGTAAGGCTTTCTTAAAGGCCCTTCACTTGTAGGAGTGAGAAAAACATCAGGGGTGGTGTGAATCGGAGGGCCTGAATTAGGATAGGCAGTGAGTGGCAATGTAGGATGGAGAAAAGCACCTCGGGGTGGTCATGATGGGGAATTCAGGAAACATGCAGTGGCAATGTAGGATAGGTTTCTAAAAAACATCGCAGGGTGGTGCGCATTGTACGGGTTTCTAACAGGCAATTCACTAGCAGGAGTGAGAAAAATATCACAGCGTGGTGCTCATTGTAAGGGTTTCTAACACGCCATTCATTAGTTGCAGTTTGAAAAATATCACGGGGTTGTGTTAATCCGAATGCCTGAATTAGGAAAGGCAGTGAGTGGCAATGTAAAATGGAGAAAAGCACAACAGGTTGGTCAACATGGGGAGGTTCGAAACATGCAGTGGCAATGTAGGATAGGTTTCTGAAAAACATCGCAGGGTGGAGAAAATTGTAAGGCTTTCTAACAGGCCATTCACTAGTAGGAGTGAGAAAAACATCACGGTGTGGTGTGAATCGGAGGGGCTGAATCAGGATAGAGAGTAAGTGGCAATGTAGGATGGAGAAAAGCACCATGGGTTTGTCAGCATGGGGAGGTAAGTAAACATGCAGTGGCAATTTAGGATAGGTTTTTGAAAAACATCGCGTGGTGGTGCGCATTGTAAGGACTTATAACAGGCCATTCACTAGCAGGAGTGAGAAAAAAATCACGGCGTGGTGTGAATCGGAGGGCCTGAATCAGGATAGGCAGTGAGTGGTAATGTAAAATGGAGAAAAGCACCACGGGTTGGTCAGCATGGGGAGGTCAGGAAACATGAAGTGCAATGTAGGATAGGTTTCAGAAAAACATCGCGGTGTGGTGAGAATTGTAAGGGTTTCTAACAGGCCATTTACTAGTAGGAGTGAGAAAAACATCACGGCGTGGTGTGAATTGGAGGGCCTGAATTAGTATAGGCAGTGAGAGGCAATGTAGGATTGAGAAAAGCACCATGCGGTGGTCAGCATGGGGAGGTCAGGAAACATGCAGTGGCAATGTAGGATCAGTTTCCGAAAAACAACGCGGGTGGTGCGCATTGTAAGGCTTTCTAACAGGCCATTCCCTAGTAGGAGTGAGAAAAACATCACGGGTTGGTTTGAATCGGAGGGCCTGAATCAGTATAGGCAGTGAGTGACAATGTAGGATGGAGAAAAGCACCAAGGTGTGGTCAGCATGGGGAGGTCAGGAAACATGCAGTGGCAATGTAGGATAGATTTTTGAAAAATATCGCGGGGTGGTGCGCATTGTAAAGGTTTCTAACAGTCAATTCTATAGTAGGAGTGAGAAATACATCATGGTGTGGTGTGAATCAGAGAGCCTGAATCAGGATAGACAGTGAGTGGTAATGTAGCATGGAGAAAAGCACCAGGGGTTGTCAGCAAATGGAGGTAAGTAAACATGCAGGGGCAATGTAGGATAGGTTTCTGAAAAAAATCGTGTGGTGGTGCGCTTTGAAATGGTTTCTAACAGGCCATTAACTAGTAGGAGTGAGAAAAACATCACGGGTTGGTGTGTATCAGAGGGAATTAATCAAGATAGGCAGTGAGTGACAATGTAAAATTGAGAAAAGCACCACGGGGTGATCAGCATGGGGAAGTCAGGAAACATGCAATGGCAATGTAGGATAGTTTTCTGATGAACATCGCAGGCTGGGGCGCATTGTAACGTTTCTAACAGGAAATTTACTAGTAGGACTGAGAAAAACATCACGGGGTGGTGTGAATCGGAGGGCCTGAATCAGGATAGGCAGAGAGTGGCAATGTAGGATGGAGAAAAGCACCACGGGGTGGTCAGGATGGGGAGGTCAGGAAACATGCAGTGGCAATGTAGGATAGGTTTCTGAAAAAAATCGCCAGGTGGTGTGCATTGTAAGGCTTTCTAACAGGCCATTCACTAGTAGGAGTGAGAAAAACATCACGGGGTGGTGTGAATCAGAGGGCCTGAATTAGGATAGGCAGTGAGTGGCAATGTAGGATGGATAAAAGCACCACGGAGTGGTCACCATGGGGAGGTCAGAATACATGCAGTGGCAATGTAGGATAGGTTTCTGAAAACCATCGCGGGTGGTGAGAATTGTAAGGGTTTCTAACAGGCCATTCACTAGTAGGAGTGAGAAAAACATCACAGGGTGGTGTGAATCGGAGGGCCTGAATTAGGATAGGCAGTGAGTGACAATGTAGGATGGAGAAAAGCACTACAGGGTGGTCAGCATGGGGAGGTCAGGAAACATGCAGTGGCAATGTAGGATAGGTTTCTGAAAAACATCTTGGGGTGGTGCGCATTGTAAGGCTTTCTTAAAGGCCCTTCATTTGTAGGAGTGAGAAAAACATCAGGGGTGGTGTGAATCGGAGGGCCTGAATTAGGATAGGCAGTGAGTGGCAATGTAGGATGGAGAAAAGCACCACGGGGTGGTCAGAATTGGGAGGTCAGGAAACTTGCAGTGGCCATGTAGGATAGGTTTCTGAAAAACATCTTGGTGTGGTGCGCAATGTAAGGCTTTCTTAAAGGCCCTTCACTTGTAGGAGTGAGAAAAACATCAGGGGTGGTGTGAATCGGAGGGCCTGAATTAGGATAGGCAGTGAGTGGCAATGTAGGATGGAGAAAAGCACCTCGGGGTGGTCATGATGGGGAATTCAGGAAACATGCAGTGGCAATGTAGGATAGGTTTCTAAAAAACATCGCAGGGTGGTGCGCATTGTACGGGTTTCTAACAGGCAATTCACTAGCAGGAGTGAGAAAAATATCACAGCGTGGTGCTCATTGTAAGGGTTTCTAACACGCCATTCATTAGTTGCAGTTTGAAAAATATCACGGGGTTGTGTTAATCCGAATGCCTGAATTAGGAAAGGCAGTGAGTGGCAATGTAAAATGGAGAAAAGCACAACAGGTTGGTCAACATGGGGAGGTTCGAAACATGCAGTGGCAATGTAGGATAGGTTTCTGAAAAACATCGCAGGGTGGAGAAAATTGTAAGGCTTTCTAACAGGCCATTCACTAGTAGGAGTGAGAAAAACATCACGGTGTGGTGTGAATCGGAGGGGCTGAATCAGGATAGAGAGTAAGTGGCAATGTAGGATGGAGAAAAGCACCATGGGTTTGTCAGCATGGGGAGGTAAGTAAACATGCAGTGGCAATTTAGGATAGGTTTTTGAAAAACATCGCGTGGTGGTGCGCATTGTAAGGACTTATAACAGGCCATTCACTAGCAGGAGTGAGAAAAAAATCACGGCGTGGTGTGAATCGGAGGGCCTGAATCAGGATAGGCAGTGAGTGGTAATGTAAAATGGAGAAAAGCACCACGGGTTGGTCAGCATGGGGAGGTCAGGAAACATGAAGTGCAATGTAGGATAGGTTTCAGAAAAACATCGCGGTGTGGTGAGAATTGTAAGGGTTTCTAACAGGCCATTTACTAGTAGGAGTGAGAAAAACATCACGGCGTGGTGTGAATTGGAGGGCCTGAATTAGTATAGGCAGTGAGAGGCAATGTAGGATTGAGAAAAGCACCATGCGGTGGTCAGCATGGGGAGGTCAGGAAACATGCAGTGGCAATGTAGGATCAGTTTCCGAAAAACAACGCGGGTGGTGCGCATTGTAAGGCTTTCTAACAGGCCATTCACTAGTAGGAGTGAGAAAAACATCACGGGTTGGTTTGATTCGGAGGGCCTGAATCAGTATAGGCAGTGAGTGACAATGTAGGATGGAGAAAAGCACCAAGGTGTGGTCAGCATGGGGAGGTCAGGAAACATGCAGTGGCAATGTAGGATAGATTTTTGAAAAATATCGCGGGGTGGTGCTCATTGTAAAGGTTTCTAACAGTCAATTCTATAGTAGGAGTGAGAAATACATCATGGTGTGGTGTGAATCAGAGAGCCTGAATCAGGATAGACAGTGAGTGGTAATGTAGCATGGAGAAAAGCACCAGGGGTTGTCAGCAAATGGAGGTAAGTAAACATGCAGGGGCAATGTAGGATAGGTTTCTGAAAAAAATCGTGTGGTGGTGCGCTTTGAAATGGTTTCTAACAGGCCATTAACTAGTAGGAGTGAGAAAAACATCACGGGTTGGTGTGTATCAGAGGGAATTAATCAAGATAGGCAGTGAGTGACAATGTAAAATTGAGAAAAGCACCACGGGGTGATCAGCATGGGGAAGTCAGGAAACATGCAATGGCAATGTAGGATAGGTTTCTGATGAACATCGCAGGCTGGGGCGCATTGTAACGTTTCTAACAGGAAATTTACTAGTAGGACTGAGAAAAACATCACGGGGTGGTGTGAATCGGAGGGCCTGAATCAGGATAGGCAGAGAGTGGCATTGTAGGATGGAGAAAAGCACCACGGGGTGGTCAGGATGGGGAGGTCAGGAAACATGCAGTGGCAATGTAGGATAGGTTTCTGAAAAAAATCGCCAGGTGGTGTGCATTGTAAGGCTTTCTAACAGGCCATTCACTAGTAGGAGTGAGAAAAACATCACGGGGTGGTGTGAATTGGAGGGCCTGAATTAGCATAGGCAGTGAGTGGCAATGTAGGATGGATAAAAGCACCACGGAGTGGTCACCATGGGGAGGTCAGAATACATGCAGTGGCAATGTAGGATAGGTTTCTGAAAACCATCGCGGGTGGTGAGAATTGTAAGGGTTTCTAACAGGCCATTCACTAGTAGGAGTGAGAAAAACATCACAGGGTGGTGTGAATCGGAGGGCCTGAATTAGGATAGGCAGTGAGTGACAATGTAGGATGGAGAAAAGCACTACAGGGTGGTCAGCATGGGGAGTTCAGGAAACATGCAGTGGCAATGTAGGATAGGTTTCTGAAAAACATCTTGGGGTGGTGCGCATTGTAAGGCTTTCTTAAAGGCCCTTCACTTGTAGGAGTGAGAAAAACATCAGGGGTGGTGTGAATCAGAGGGCCTGAATTAGGATAGGCAGTGAGTGGCAATGTAGGATGGAGAAAAGCACCACGGGGTGGTCAGAATTGGGAGGTCAGGAAACTTGCAGTGGCCATGTAGGATAGGTTTCTGAAAAACATCTTGGTGTGGTGCGCAATGTAAGGCTTTCTTAAAGGCCCTTCACTTGTAGGAGTGAGAAAAAACATCAGGGGTGGTGTGAATCGGAGGGCCTGAATTAGGATAGGCAGTGAGTGGCAATGTAGGATGGAGAAAAGCACCTCGGGGTGGTCATGATGGGGAATTCAGGAAACATGCAGTGGCAATGCAGGATAGGTTTCTAAAAAACATCGCAGGGTGGTGCGCATTGTACGGGTTTCTAACAGGCAATTCACTAGCAGGAGTGAGAAAAATATCACAGCGTGGTGCTCATTGTAAGGGTTTCTAACACGCCATTCATTAGTTGCAGTTTGAAAAATATCACGGGGTTGTGTTAATCCGAATGCCTGAATTAGGAAAGGCAGTGAGTGGCAATGTAAAATGGAGAAAAGCACAACAGGTTGGTCAACATGGGGAGGTTCGAAACATGCAGTGGCAATGTAGGATAGGTTTCTGAAAAACATCGCAGGGTGGAGAAAATTGTAAGGCTTTCTAACAGGCCATTCACTAGTAGGAGTGAGAAAAACATCACGGTGTGGTGTGAATCGGAGGGGCTGAATCAGGATAGAGAGTAAGTGGCAATGTAGGATGGAGAAAAGCACCATGGGTTTGTCAGCATGGGGAGGTAAGTAAACATGCAGTGGCAATTTAGGATAGGTTTTTGAAAAACATCGCGTGGTGGTGTGCATTGTAAGGACTTATAACAGGCCATTCACTAGCAGGAGTGAGAAAAAAATCACGGCGTGGTGTGAATCGGAGGGCCTGAATCAGGATAGGCAGTGAGTGGTAATGTAAAATGGAGAAAAGCACCACGGGTTGGTCAGCATGGGGAGGTCAGGAAACATGAAGTGCAATGTAGGATAGGTTTCAGAAAAACATCGCGGTGTGGTGAGAATTGTAAGGGTTTCTAACAGGCCATTTACTAGTAGGAGTGAGAAAAACATCACGGCGTGGTGTGAATTGGAGGGCCTGAATTAGTATAGGCAGTGAGAGGCAATGTAGGATTGAGAAAAGCACCATGCGGTGGTCAGCATGGGGAGGTCAGGAAACATGCAGTGGCAATGTAGGATCAGTTTCCGAAAAACAACGCGGGTGGTGCGCATTGTAAGGCTTTCTAACAGGCCATTCACTAGTAGGAGTGAGAAAAACATCACGGGTTGGTTTGAATCGGAGGGCCTGAATCAGTATAGGCAGTGAGTGACAATGTAGGATGGAGAAAAGCACCAAGGTGTGGTCAGCATGGGGAGGTCAGGAAACATGCAGTGGCAATGTAGGATAGGTTTTTGAAAAATATCGCGGGGTGGTGCGCATTGTAAAGGTTTCTAACAGTCAATTCTATAGTAGGAGTGAGAAATACATCATGGTGTGGTGTGAATCAGAGAGCCTGAATCAGGATAGACAGTGAGTGGTAATGTAGCATGGAGAAAAGCACCAGGGGTTGTCAGCAAATGGAGGTAAGTAAACATGCAGGGGCAATGTAGGATAGATTTCTGAAAAAAATCGTGTGGTGGTGCGCTTTGAAATGGTTTCTAACAGGCCATTAACTAGTAGGAGTGAGAAAAACATCACGGGTTGGTGTGTATCAGAGGGAATTAATCAAGATAGGCAGTGAGTGACAATGTAAAATTGAGAAAAGCACCACGGGTTGATCAGCATGGGGAAGTCAGGAAACATGCAATGGCAATGTAGGATAGGTTTCTGATGAACATCGCAGGCTGGGGCGCATTGTAACGTTTCTAACAGGAAATTTACTAGTAGGACTGAGAAAAACATCACGGGGTGGTGTGAATCGGAGGGCCTGAATCAGGATAGGCAGTGAGTGGTAATGTAAAATGGAGAAAAGCACCACGGGTTGGTCAGCATGGGGAGGTCAGAATACATGCAGTGGCAATGTAGGATAGGTTTCTGAAAACCATCGCGGGTGGTGAGAATTGTAAGGGTTTCTAACAGGCCATTCACTAGTAGGAGTGAGAAAAACATCACAGGGTGGTGTGAATCGGAGGGCCTGAATTAGGATAGGCAGTGAGTGGCAATGTAGGATGGTGAAAAGCACCACGGGGTGGTCAGCACGGGGAGGTCAGGAAACATGCAGTGTAGGATAGGCATCTGAAAAACAACGCGGGTGGTGCACATTGTAAGGGTTTCTAACAGGCCATTCACTAGTAGGAGTGAGAAAAACATCACGGGGTGGTGTGAATCAGAGGGCCTGCATTAGGATAGGCAGTGAGGGGCAATGTAGGTTGGAGAAAAGCACCACGGGGTGGTCAGGATGGGGAGGTCAGGAAACATGCATTGGCATGTAGGATAGGTACCTGAAAAACATCGTGGGGTGGTGCTCATTGTAATGGTTTCTAACAGGCCATTAACTAATAGAAGTGAGAAATACAACAGGGTGTGGTGTGAAAGGGAGTGCCTGAATCAGAATAGGCAGTGAGTGGTAATGTAAAATGGAGAAAAGGACCATGGGTTTGTCAGCATGGGTAGATCAGGAAACATGCAGTGGCAATGTAGGATAGGTTTCTGAAAAATATCGCGGGGTGGTGCGCATTGTAAGTGTTCCTAACAGGCCATTCACTAGCAGGAGTGAGAAATAATCAACTGTGTGGTGTGAATCAGAGAGCCTGAATCAGGATAGGCAGTGAGTGGTAATGTAAAATGGAGAAAATCACCACGGGTTGGTCAGCAAGGAGAGGTCAGGAAACATGCAGTAGCAATTTAGGATAGGTTTGTGAAAAACATCGCGGGTTGGTGCACATTGTAAAGATTTCTAACAGGCCATTCACTAGCAGGAATGAAAAAAAAAATCACGGCGTGGTGTGAATCGGAGGGCCTGAATTAGGATAGGCAGTGAGTGGTAATGTAAAATGAAGAAAAGCACCACGGATTGGTCAGCAAGGGGAGGTCAGGAAACATGCAATGGCAATGTAGGTTAGGTTTCTGAAAAACATCACAGGGTGTTGAGAATTGTAAGGGTTTCTAAGAGGCCATTCATTAGTAGGACTGAGAAAAACATCACGGGGTGGTGTGAATCGGACAGCCTTAATTACGAATGGCAATGCGTGGCAATGTAGGATGGAGAAAAGCACCAAGGGGTGGTCAGCATAGGGAGGTCAGAAAACATGCAGTGGCAATGTGGGATAGTTTTCTGAAAAACAATGCAGGTGGTGTGCATTGTAATGGTTTCTAACAGGCCATTCACTAGTAGAAGTGAGAAAAACATCACGGGTATGTGTGAATCAGAGTGCATGAATCAGGATAGGCAGTGAGTGGCAATGTAGGATGGAGAAAAGCACCATGTGGTGGTCAGGATGGAGAGGTCAGGAAACATGCAGTGTCAATGTAGGAGAGTTTTCTGAAAAACATCACGGGGTAGTGCATATTGTAACGGTTTCTAACAGGCCATTCACTAGTAGGAGTGAGAAATACATCAAAGTGTGGTGTGAATCAGAGGGCCTGAATAAGGATAGCCAGTGAGTGGCAATGTAGCATGGGGAAAAGCACCAGGTGTGGTCAGCATGGGGAGGTGAGGAAACATGCAGTGGCAATGTTTGATAGGTTTCTGAAACACATCGCGTGGTGCGGCACATTGTAAGTGTTTCTAACAGGCCATTCAATAGTAGGAGTGAGAAAAACATCACAGGGTGGTTTGAATCCGAGGGCCTGAATTATGATAGGCAGTGAGTGGCAATGTAGGATGGAGAAAAGCACCACGGGGTGGTCAGCATGGGGAGGTCAGGAAACTTGCAGTGGCAATGTAGGATAGGATTCTGAAAAACAACGCGGGTGGTGCGCATTGTAAGAGTTTCTAAAAGGCCATTCACTGGTAGGAGTGAGAAAAACATCACGGCATGGTGTGAATCCAAGGGCCTGAATCAGGATAGGCAGTGAGTGGCAATGTAGGATGGAGAAAAGCACCTTGGGGTGGTCATGATGGGGAGGTCAGGAAACATGCAGTGGCAATGTAGCATAGGTTTCTGAAAAACATCGCGGGGTGGTGCCCATTGTAAGGGTTTCTAACAGGACATTCACTAGTAGGAGTATGAAAAACATCACGGGCTGGTGTGAGTCGGAAGGCCTGAATTAGGATAGGCAGTGAGTGGCAATGTAAAATGGAGAAAAGCACCACGGGTTGGTCAGCATGGGGAGGTCAGGAAACATGCAGTAGCAATTTAGGATAGGTTTGTGAAAAACATCGCGGGTTGGTGCGCATTGTAGGGATTTATAACAGGGCATTCAGAAGCAGGAATGAGAAAAAAAATCACAGCGTGGTGTGAATGGGACGGCCTGAATTAGGATAGGCAGTGAGTGGTAATGTATAATGGAGAAAAGCAGCACGGGTTGGTTAGCATGGTGAGGTCAGGAAACATGCAGTGGTAATGTAGGATAGGTTTCTGAAAAACATCGCGGTGTGGTGAGAATTGTAAGGGTTTCTAACAGGCCATTCACTAGAAGGAGTGAGAAAAACATCACGGGGTGGTGTGAATCGGAGGGCCTGAATTAGGATAGGCAATGAGTGGCAATGTAGGATGGAGAAAAGCACCACGGGGTGGTCAGCATGGGGAGGTCAGGAAACATGCAGTGTAGGATAGGTATCTGAAAAACATCGTGGGGTGGTGCGAATTGTAATGGTTTCTAACAGGCCATTAACTAATAGGAGTGAGAAATACAACATGGTGTGGTGTGAATGGGAGGGCCTGAGTCAGGATAGGCAGTGAGTGGTAATGTAAAATGGAGAAAAGGACCACTGGTTTGTCAGCATGGGGAGATCCGGAAACATGAAGTGGCAATGTAGGATAGGTTTCTGAAAAATATCGCGGGGTGGTGCGCATTGTAAGGGTTTCTAACAGGCCATTCACTAGCAGGAGTGAGAAAAAATCAACGGTGTGGTTTGAATCGGAGGGCCTGAATCAGGATAGGCAGTGAGTGGTAATGTAAAATGGAGAAAAGCACCACGGGTTGGTCAGCAAGGGGAGGTCCGAAAATATGCAATGGCAATGTAGGTTAGGTTTCTGAAAAACATCACGGTTTGTTGAGAATTGTAAGGGTTTCTAACAGGCCATTCACTAGTAGGAGTGAAAAAATCATCACGGAGTGGTGTGAATCAGACGGCCTGAATTAGGATTGGCACTGAGTGGCAATGAAGGATGGAGAAAAGCACCATGTGGTGGTCAGGATGGAGAGGTCAGGAAACATGCAGTGGAAATGTAGGAGAGGTTTCTGAAAAACATCACGGGGTGGTGCGTATTGTAACGTTTTCTAACAGGCCATTCAATAGTAGGAGTGAGAAAAACATCACAGGTTGGTTTGAATCCAGTGCCTGAATTATGATAGGCAGTGAGTGACAATGTAGGATGGAGAAAAGCACTACGGGGTGGTCAGAATGGGGAGGTCAGGAAACATGCAGTGGCAATGCAGGATAGGTTTCTGAAAAACAATGCGCGTGGAGCGCATTGTAAGAGTTTTAAAAGGCCATTCATTGGTAGGAGTGAGAAAAACATCACGGCGTGGTGTGAATCCGAGGGCCTGACTCATGATAGGCAGTGAGTGCCAATGTAGGATGGAGAAAAGCCCCACGGAGTGGTCAGAATGGGGAGGTCATAAAACTTGCAGTGGCAATGTAGGATAGGTTTCTGAAAAACATCTTGGGGTGGTGCGCATTGTAAGGCTTTCTTAAAGGCCCTTCACTTGTAGGAGTGAGAAAAACATCAGGGGTGGTGTGAATCAGAGGGCTGGAATTAGGATAGGAAGTGAGTGGCAATGTACGATGGAGAAAAGCACCTTGGTGTGGTCATGATGGGGAGCACAGGAAACATGCAGTGGCAATTTAGGATACGTTTGTGAAAAACATCGCAGGTTGGTGCGCATTGTAAGGATTTCTAACAGGCCATTCAATAGCAGGAATGAGAAAAAAATCACGGCGTGGTGTGAAAGGGAGGGCCTGAATTAGGATAGGCAGTGAGTGGTAATGTATAATGGAGAAAAGCACCACGGGTTGGTTGGCATGGGGAGGTCAGGAAAAATGCAGTGGTAATGTAGGATAGGTTTCTGAAAAACATCGCGGTGTGGTGAGAATTGTAAGGGTTTCTGACAGGCCATTCACTAGTAGGAGTGAGAAAAACATCACGGGCTGGTGTGAATCGGAGGTCCTGAATTAGGATATGCTGTGAGTGGCAATGTAGGATGGAGAAAAGCACCACCGGGTGGTCAGTATGGGGAGGTCAGGAAACATGCTGTGTAGCATAGGTATCTGAAAAACAATGCGGGCGGTGCACATTATAAGGGATTCTAACAGGCCATTCACTAGTAGGAGTGAGAAAAACATCAGGGGTGGTGTGAATTGGAGGGTCTGAATCAGGATAGGCAGTGAGTGGCAATGTAGGATGGAGAAAAGCACCCCGGTGTGGTCAGGATGGGGAGGTCAGGAAACATGCAGTGGCAATGTAGGATAGGTTTCTGAAAAAAATCGCCAGGTGGTGTGCATTGTAAGGCTTTCTAACAGGCCATTCACTAGTAGGAGTGAGAAAAACATCACGGGGTGGTGTGAATTGGAGGGCCTGAATTAGCATAGGCAGTGAGTGGCAATGTAGGATGGATAAAAGCACCACGGAGTGGTCACCATGGGGAGGTCAGAATACATGCAGTGGCAATGTAGGATAGGTTTCTGAAAACCATCGGGGGTGGTGAGAATTGTAAGGGTTTCTAACAGGCCATTCACTAGTAGGAGTGAGAAAAACATCACAGGGTGGTGTGAATCGGAGGGCCTGAATTAGGATAGGCAGTGAGTGACAATGTAGGATGGAGAAAAGCACTACAGGGTGGTCAGCATGGGGAGGTCAGGAAACATGCAGTGGCAATGTAGGATAGGTTTCTGAAAAACATCTTGGGGTGGTGCGCATTGTAAGGCTTTCTTAAAGGCCCTTCACTTGTAGGAGTGAGAAAAACATCAGGGGTGGTGTGAATCGGAGGGCCTGAATTAGGATAGGCAGTGAGTGGCAATGTAGGATGGAGAAAAGCACCTTGGGGTGGTCAGAATTGGGAGGTCAGGAAACTTGCAGTGGCCATGTAGGATAGGTTTCTGAAAAACATCTTGGTGTGGTGCGCATTGTAAGGCTTTCTTAAAGGCCCTTCACTTGTAGGAGTGAGAAAAACATCAGGGGTGGTGTGAATCGGAGGGCCTGAATTAGGATAGGCAGTGAGTGGCAATGTAGGATGGAGAAAAGCACCTCGGGGTGGTCATGATGGGGAATTCAGGAAACATGCAGTGGCAATGTAGGATAGGTTTCTAAAAAACATCGCAGGGTGGTGCGCATTGTACGGGTTTCTAACAGGCAATTCACTAGCAGGAGTGAGAAAAATATCACAGCGTGGTGCTCATTGTAAGGGTTTCTAACACGCCATTCATTAGTTGCAGTTTGAAAAATATCACGGGGTTGTGTTAATCCGAATGCCTGAATTAGGAAAGGCAGTGAGTGGCAATGTAAAATGGAGAAAAGCACAACAGGTTGGTCAACATGGGGAGGTTCGAAACATGCAGTGGCAATGTAGGATAGGTTTCTGAAAAACATCGCAGGGTGGAGAAAATTGTAAGGCTTTCTAACAGGCCATTCACTAGTAGGAGTGAGAAAAACATCACGGTGTGGTGTGAATCGGAGGGGCTGAATCAGGATAGAGAGTAAGTGGCAATGTAGGATGGAGAAAAGCACCATGGGTTTGTCAGCATGGGGAGGTAAGTAAACATGCAGTGGCAATTTAGGATAGGTTTTTGAAAAACATCGCGTGGTGGTGCGCATTGTAAGGACTTATAACAGGCCATTCACTAGCAGGAGTGAGAAAAAAATCACGGCGTGGTGTGAATCGGAGGGCCTGAATCAGGATAGGCAGTGAGTGGTAATGTAAAATGGAGAAAAGCACCACGGGTTGGTCAGCATGGGGAGGTCAGGAAACATGAAGTGCAATGTAGGATAGGTTTCAGAAAAACATCGCGGTGTGGTGAGAATTGTAAGGGTTTCTAACAGGCCATTTACTAGCAGGAGTGAGAAAAACATCACGGCTTGGTGTGAATTGGAGGGCCTGAATTAGTATAGGCAGTGAGAGGCAATGTAGGATTGAGAAAAGCACCATGCGGTGGTCAGCATGGGGAGGTCAGGAAACATGCAGTGGCAATGTAGGATCAGTTTCCGAAAAACAACGCGGGTGGTGCGCATTGTAAGGCTTTCTAACAGGCCATTCACTAGTAGGAGTGAGAAAAACATCACGGGTTGGTTTGAAACGGAGGGCCTGAATCAGTATAGGCAGTGAGTGACAATGTAGGATGGAGAAAAGCACCAAGGTGTGGTCAGCATGGGGAGGTCAGGAAACATGCAGTGGCAATGTAGGATAGGTTTTTGAAAAATATCGCGGGGTGGTGCGCATTGTAAAGGTTTCTAACAGTCAATTCTATAGTAGGAGTGAGAAATACATCATGGTGTGGTGTGAATCAGAGAGCCTGAATCAGGATAGACAGTGAGTGGTAATGTAGCATGGAGAAAAGCACCAGGGGTTGTCAGCAAATGGAGGTAAGTAAACATGCAGGGGCAATGTAGGATAGGTTTCTGAAAAAAATCGTGTGGTGGTGCGCTTTGAAATGGTTTCTAACAGGCCATTAACTAGTAGGAGTGAGAAAAACATCACGGGTTGGTGTGTATCAGAGGGAATTAATCAAGATAGGCAGTGAGTGACAATGTAAAATTGAGAAAAGCACCACGGGGTGATCAGCATGGGGAAGTCAGGAAACATGCAATGGCAATGTAGGATAGGTTTCTGATGAACATCGCAGGCTGGGGCGCATTGTAACGTTTCTAACAGGAAATTTACTAGTAGGACTGAGAAAAACATCACGGGGTGGTGTGAATCGGAGGGCCTGAATCAGGATAGGCAGAGAGTGGCAATGTAGGATGGAGAAAAGCACCATGGGGTGGTCAGGATGGGGAGGTCAGGAAACATGCAGTGGCAATGTAGGATAGGTTTCTGAAAAAAATCGCCAGGTGGTGTGCATTGTAAGGCTTTGTAACAGGCCATTCACTAGTAGGAGTGAGAAAAACATCACGGGGTGGTGTGAATTGGAGGGCCTGAATTAGCATAGGCAGTGAGTGGCAATGTAGGATGGATAAAAGCACCACGGAGTGGTCACCATGGGGAGGTCAGAATACATGCAGTGGCAATGTAGGATAGGTTTCTGAAAACCATCGCGGGTGGTGAGAATTGTAAGGGTTTCTAACAGGCCATTCACTAGTAGGAGTGAGAAAAACATCACAGGGTGGTGTGAATCGGAGGGCCTGAATTAGGATAGGCAGTGAGTGACAATGTAGGATGGAGAAAAGCACTACAGGGTGGTCAGCATGGGGAGTTCAGGAAACATGCAGTGGCAATGTAGGATAGGTTTCTGAAAAACATCTTGGGGTGGTGCGCATTGTAAGGCTTTCTTAAAGGCCCTTCACTTGTAGGAGTGAGAAAAACATCAGGGGTGGTGTGAATCGGAGGGCCTGAATTAGGATAGGCAGTGAGTGGCAATGTAGGATGGAGAAAAGCACCACGGGGTGGTCAGAATTGGGAGGTCAGGAAACTTGCAGTGGCCATGTAGGATAGGTTTCTGAAAAACATCTTGGTGTGGTGCGCAATGTAAGGCTTTCTTAAAGGCCCTTCACTTGTAGGAGTGAGAAAAACATCAGGGGTGGTGTGAATCGGAGGGCCTGAATTAGGATAGGCAGTGAGTGGCAATGTAGGATGGAGAAAAGCACCTCGGGGTGGTCATGATGGGGAATTCAGGAAACATGCAGTGGCAATGCAGGATAGGTTTCTAAAAAACATCGCAGGGTGGTGCGCATTGTACGGGTTTCTAACAGGCAATTCACTAGCAGGAGTGAGAAAAATATCACAGCGTGGTGCTCATTGTAAGGGTTTCTAACACGCCATTCATTAGTTGCAGTTTGAAAAATATCACGGGGTTGTGTTAATCCGAATGCCTGAATTAGGAAAGGCAGTGAGTGGCAATGTAAAATGGAGAAAAGCACAACAGGTTGGTCAACATGGGGAGGTTCGAAACATGCAGTGGCAATGTAGGATAGGTTTCTGAAAAACATCGCAGGGTGGAGAAAATTGTAAGGCTTTCTAACAGGCCATTCACTAGTAGGAGTGAGAAAAACATCACGGTGTGGTGTGAATGGGAGGGGCTGAATCAGGATAGAGAGTAAGTGGCAATGTAGGATGGAGAAAAGCACCATGGGTTTGTCAGCATGGGGAGGTAAGTAAACATGCAGTGGCAATCTGGATAGGTTTTTGAAAAACATCGCGTGGTGGTGCGCATTGTAAGGACTTATAACAGGCCATTCACTAGCAGGAGTGAGAAAAAAATCACGGCGTGGTGTGAATCGGAGGGCCTGAATCAGGATAGGCAGTGAGTGGTAATGTAAAATGGAGAAAAGCACCACGGGGTGGTCAGAATTGGGAGGTCAGGAAACTTGCAGTGGCCATGTAGGATAGGTTTCTGAAAAACATCTTGGTGTGGTGCGCAATGTAAGGCTTTCTTAAAGGCCCTTCACTTGTAGGAGTGAGAAAAACATCAGGGGTGGTGTGAATCGGAGGGCCTGAATTAGGATAGGCAGTGAGTGGCAATGTAGGATGGAGAAAAGCACCTCGGGGTGGTCATGATGGGGAATTCAGGAAACATGCAGTGGCAATGTAGGATAGGTTTCTAAAAAACATCGCAGGGTGGTGCGCATTGTACGGGTTTCTAACAGGCAATTCACTAGCAGGAGTGAGAAAAATATCACAGCGTGGTGCTCATTGTAAGGGTTTCTAACACGCCATTCATTAGTTGCAGTTTGAAAAATATCACGGGGTTGTATTAATCCGAATGCCTGAATTAGGAAAGGCAGTGAGTGGCAATGTAAAATGGAGAAAAGCACAACAGGTTGGTCAACATGGGGAGGTTCGAAACATGCAGTGGCAATGTAGGATAGGTTTCTGAAAAACATCGCAGGGTGGAGAAAATTGTAAGGCTTTCTAACAGGCCATTCACTAGTAGGAGTGAGAAAAACATCACGGGTTGGTTTGAAACGGAGGGCCTGAATCAGTATAGGCAGTGAGTGACAATGTAGGATGGAGAAAAGCACCAAGGTGTGGTCAGCATGGGGAGGTCAGGAAACATGCAGTGGCAATGTAGGATAGGTTTTTGAAAAATATCGCGGGGTGGTGCGCATTGTAAAGGTTTCTAACAGTCAATTCTATAGTAGGAGTGAGAAATACATCATGGTGTGGTGTGAATCAGAGAGCCTGAATCAGGATAGACAGTGAGTGGTAATGTAGCATGGAGAAAAGCACCAGGGGTTGTCAGCAAATGGAGGTAAGTAAACATGCAGGGGCAATGTAGGATAGATTTCTGAAAAAAATCGTGTGGTGGTGCGCTTTGAAATGGTTTCTAACAGGCCATTAACTAGTAGGAGTGAGAAAAACATCACGGGTTGGTGTGTATCAGAGGGAATTAATCAAGATAGGCAGTGAGTGACAATGTAAAATTGAGAAAAGCACCACGGGTTGATCAGCATGGGGAAGTCAGGAAACATGCAATGGCAATGTAGGATAGGTTTCTGATGAACATCGCAGGCTGGGGCGCATTGTAACGTTTCTAACAGGAAATTTACTAGTAGGACTGAGAAAAACATCACGGGGTGGTGTGAATCGGAGGGCCTGAATCAGGATAGGCAGAGAGTGGCAATGTAGGATGGAGAAAAGCACCACGGGGTGGTCAGGATGGGGAGGTCAGGAAACATGCAGTGGCAATGTAGGATAGGTTTCTGAAAAAAATCGCCAGGTGGTGTGCATTGTAAGGCTTTCTAACAGGCCATTCACTAGTAGGAGTGAGAAAAACATCACGGGGTGGTGTGAATCGGAGGGCCTGAATTAGGATAGGCAGTGAGTGGCAATGTAGGATGGATAAAAGCACCACGGAGTGGTCACCATGGTGAGGTCAGAATACATGCAGTGGCAATGTAGGATAGGTTTCTGAAAACCATCGCGGGTGGTGAGAATTGTAAGGGTTAATAACAGGCCATTCACTAGTAGGAGTGAGAAAAACATCACAGGGTGGTGTGAATCGGAGGGCCTGAATTAGGATAGGCAGTGAGTGACAATGTAGGATGGAGAAAAGCACTACAGGGTGGTCAGCATGGGGAGGTCAGGAAACATGCAGTGGCAATGTAGGATAGGTTTCTGAAAAACATCTTGGGGTGGTGCGCATTGTAAGGCTTTCTTAAAGGCCCTTCATTTGTAGGAGTGAGAAAAACATCAGGGGTGGTGTGAATCGGAGGGCCTGAATTAGGATAGGCAGTGAGTGGCAATGTAGGATGGAGAAAAGCACCACGGGGTGGTCAGAATTGGGAGGTCAGGAAACTTGCAGTGGCCATGTAGGATAGGTTTCTGAAAAACATCTTGGTGTGGTGCGCAATGTAAGGCTTTCTTAAAGGCCCTTCACTTGTAGGAGTGAGAAAAACATCAGGGGTGGTGTGAATCGGAGGGCCTGAATTAGGATAGGCAGTGAGTGGCAATGTAGGATGGAGAAAAGCACCTCGGGGTGGTCATGATGGGGAATTCAGGAAACATGCAGTGGCAATGTAGGATAGGTTTCTAAAAAACATCGCAGGGTGGTGCGCATTGTACGGGTTTCTAACAGGCAATTCACTAGCAGGAGTGAGAAAAATATCACAGCGTGGTGCTCATTGTAAGGGTTTCTAACACGCCATTCATTAGTTGCAGTTTGAAAAATATCACGGGGTTGTATTAATCCGAATGCCTGAATTAGGAAAGGCAGTGAGTGGCAATGTAAAATGGAGAAAAGCACAACAGGTTGGTCAACATGGGGAGGTTCGAAACATGCAGTGGCAATGTAGGATAGGTTTCTGAAAAACATCGCAGGGTGGAGAAAATTGTAAGGCTTTCTAACAGGCCATTCACTAGTAGGAGTGAGAAAAACATCACGGTGTGGTGTGAATCGGAGGGGCTGAATCAGGATAGAGAGTAACTGGCAATGTAGGATGGAGAAAAGCACCATGGGTTTGTCAGCATGGGGAGGTAAGTAAACATGCAGTGGCAATTTAGGATAGGTTTTTGAAAAACATCGCGTGGTGGTGCGCATTGTAAGGACTTATAACAGGCCATTCACTAGCAGGAGTGAGAAAAAAATCACGGCGTGGTGTGAATCGGAGGGCCTGAATCAGGATAGGCAGTGAGTGGTAATGTAAAATGGAGAAAAGCACCACGGGTTGGTCAGCATGGGGAGGTCAGGAAACATGAAGTGCAATGTAGGGTAGGTTTCAGAAAAACATCGCGGTGTGGTGAGAATTGTAAGGGTTTTTAACAGGCCATTTACTAGTAGGAGTGAGAAAAACATCACGGGGTGGTGTGAATTGGAGGGCCTGAATTAGTATAGGCAGTGAGAGGCAATGTAGGATTGAGAAAAGCACCATGCGGTGGTCAGCATGGGGAGGTCAGGAAACATGCAGTGGCAATGTAGGATCAGTTTCCGAAAAACAACGCGGGTGGTGCGCATTGTAAGGCTTTCTAACAGGCCATTCACTAGTAGGAGTGAGAAAAACATCACGGGTTGGTTTGAATCAGAGGGCCTGAATCAGTATAGGCAGTGAGTGACAATGTAGGATGGAGAAAAGCACCAAGGTGTGGTCAGCATGGGGAGGTCAGGAAACATGCAGTGGCAATGTAGGATAGGTTTTTGAAAAATATCGCGGGGTGGTGCGCATTGTAAAGGTTTCTAACAGTCAATTCTATAGTAGGAGTGAGAAATACATCATGGTGTGGTGTGAATCAGAGAGCCTGAATCAGGATAGACAGTGAGTGGTAATGTAGCATGGAGAAAAGCACCAGGGGTTGTCAGCAAATGGAGGTAAGTAAACATGCAGGGGCAATGTAGGATAGGTTTCTGAAAAAAATCGTGTGGTGGTGCGCTTTGAAATGGTTTCTAACAGGCCATTAACTAGTAGGAGTGAGAAAAACATCACGGGTTGGTGTGTATCAGAAGGAATTAATCAAGATAGGCGGTGAGTGACAATGTAAAATTGAGAAAAGCACCACGGGGTGATCAGCATGGGGAAGTCAGGAAACATGCAATGGCAATGTAGGATAGGTTTCTGATGAACATCGCAGGCTGGGGCGCATTGTAACGTTTCTAAAAGGAAATTTACTAGTAGGACTGAGAAAAACATCACGGGGTGGTGTGAATCGGAGGGCCTGAATCAGGATAGGCAGAGAGTGGCAATGTAGGATGGAGAAAAGCACCACGGGGTGGTCAGGATTGGGAGGTCAGGAAACATGCAGTGGCAATGTAGGATAGGTTTCTGAAAAAAATCGCCAGGTGGTGTGCATTGTAAGGCTTTCTAACAGGCCATTCACTAGTAGGAGTGAGAAAAACATCACGGGGTGGTGTGAATTGGAGGGCCTGAATTAGCATAGGCAGTGAGTGGCAATGTAGGATGGATAAAAGCACCACGGAGTGGTCACCATGGGGAGGTCAGAATACATGCAGTGGCAATGTAGGATATGTTTCTGAAAACCATCACGGGTGGTGAGAATTGTAAGGGTTTCTAACAGGCCATTCACTAGTAGGAGTGAGAAAAACATCACAGGGTGGTGTGAATCGGAGGGCCTGAATTAGGATAGGCAGTGAGTGACAATGTAGGATGGAGAAAAGCACTACAGGGTGGTCAGCATGGGGAGTTCAGGAAACATGCAGTGGCAATGTAGGATAGGTTTCTGAAAAACATCTTGGGGTGGTGCGCATTGTAAGGCTTTCTTAAAGGCCCTTCACTTGTAGGAGTGAGAAAAACATCAGGGGTGGTGTGAATCGGAGGGCCTGAATTAGGATAGGCAGTGAGTGGCAATGTAGGATGGAGAAAAGCACCACGGGGTGGTCAGAATTGGGAGGTCAGGAAACTTGCAGTGGCCATGTAGGATAGGTTTCTGAAAAACATCTTGGTGTGGTGCGCAATGTAAGGCTTTCTTAAAGGCCCTTCACTTGTAGGAGTGAGAAAAACATCAGGGGTGGTGTGAATCGGAGGGCCTGAATTAGGATAGGCAGTGAGTGGCAATGTAGGATGGAGAAAAGCACCTCGGGGTGGTCATGATGGGGAATTCAGGAAACATGCAGTGGCAATGCAGGATAGGTTTCTAAAAAACATCGCAGGGTGGTGCGCATTGTACGGGTTTCTAACAGGCAATTCACTAGCAGGAGTGAGAAAAATATCACAGCGTGGTGCTCATTGTAAGGGTTTCTAACACGCCATTCATTAGTTGCAGTTTGAAAAATATCACGGGGTTGTGTTAATCCGAATGCCTGAATTAGGAAAGGCAGTGAGTGGCAATGTAAAATGGAGAAAAGCACAACAGGTTGGTCAACATGGGGAGGTTCGAAACATGCAGTGGCAATGTAGGATAGGTTTCTGAAAAACATCGCAGGGTGGAGAAAATTGTAAGGCTTTCTAACAGGCCATTCACTAGTAGGAGTGAGAAAAACATCACGGTGTGGTGTGAATCGGAGGGGCTGAATCAGGATAGAGAGTAAGTGGCAATGTAGGATGGAGAAAAGCACCATGGGTTTGTCAGCATGGGGAGGTAAGTAAACATGCAGTGGCAATTTAGGATAGGTTTTTGAAAAACATCGCGTGGTGGTGCGCATTGTAAGGACTTATAACAGGCCATTCACTAGCAGGAGTGAGAAAAAAATCACGGCGTGGTGTGAATCGGAGGGCCTGAATCAGGATAGGCAGTGAGTGGTAATGTAAAATGGAGAAAAGCACCACGGGTTGGTCAGCATGGGGAGGTCAGGAAACATGAAGTGCCATGTAGGATAGGTTTCAGAAAAACATCGCGGTGTGGTGAGAATTGTAAGGGTTTCTAACAGGCCATTTACTAGTAGGAGTGAGAAAAACATCACGGCGTGGTGTGAATTGGAGGGCCTGAATTAGTATAGGCAGTGAGAGGCAATGTAGGATTGAGAAAAGCACCATGCGGTGGTCAGCATGGGGAGGTCAGGAAACATGCAGTGGCAATGTAGGATCAGTTTCCGAAAAACAACGCGGGTGGTGCGCATTGTAAGGCTTTCTAACAGGCCATTCACTAGTAGGAGTGAGAAAAACATCACGGGTTGGTTTGAATCGGAGGGCCTGAATCAGTATAGGCAGTGAGTGACAATGTAGGATGGAGAAAAGCACCAAGGTGTGGTCAGCATGGGGAGGTCAGGAAACATGCAGTGGCAATGTAGGATAGGTTTTTGAAAAATATCGCGGGGTGGTGCGCATTGTAAAGGTTTCTAACAGTCAATTCTATAGTAGGAGTGAGAAATACATCATGGTGTGGTGTGAATCAGAGAGCCTGAATCAGGATAGACAGTGAGTGGTAATGTAGCATGGAGAAAAGCACCAGGGGTTGTCAGCAAATGGAGGTAAGTAAACATGCAGGGGCAATGTAGGATAGGTTTCTGAAAAAAATCGTGTGGTGGTGCGCTTTGAAATGGTTTCTAACAGGCCATTAACTAGTAGGAGTGAGAAAAACATCACGGGTTGGTGTGTATCAGAGGGAATTAATCAAGATAGGCAGTGAGTGACAATGTAAAATTGAGAAAAGCACCACGGGGTGATCAGCATGGGGAAGTCAGGAAACATGCAATGGCAATGTAGGATAGGTTTCTGATGAACATCGCAGGCTGGGGCGCATTGTAACGTTTCTAACAGGAAATTTACTAGTAGGACTGAGAAAAACATCACGGGGTGGTGTGAATCGGAGGGCCTGAATCAGGATAGGCAGTGAGTGACAATGTAGGATGGAGAAAAGCACTACAGGGTGGTCAGCATGGGGAGGTCAGAATACATGCAGTGGCAATGTAGGATAGGTTTCTGAAAACCATCGCGGGTGGTGAGAATTGTAAGGGTTAATAACAGGCCATTCACTAGTAGGAGTGAGAAAAACATCACAGGGTGGTGTGAATCGGAGGGCCTGAATTAGGATAGGCATTGAGTGACAATGTAGGATGGAGAAAAGCACTACAGGGTGGTCAGCATGGGGAGGTCAGGAAACATGCAGTGGCAATGTAGGATAGGTTTCTGAAAAACAGCTTGGGGTGGTGCGCATTGTAAGGCTTTCTTAAAGGCCCTTCATTTGTAGGAGTGAGAAAAACATCAGGGGTGGTGTGAATCGGAGGGCCTGAATTAGGATAGGCAGTGAGTGGCAATGTAGGATGGAGAAAAGCACCACGGGGTGGTCAGAATTGGGAGGTCAGGAAACTTGCAGTGGCCATGTAGGATAGGTTTCTGAAAAACATCTTGGTGTGGTGCGCAATGTAAGGCTTTCTTAAAGGCCCTTCACTTGTAGGAGTGAGAAAAACATCAGGGGTGGTGTGAATCGGAGGGCCTGAATTAGGATAGGCAGTGAGTGGCAATGTAGGATGGAGAAAAGCACCTCGGGGTGGTCATGATGGGGAATTCAGGAAACATGCAGTGGCAATGTAGGATAGGTTTCTAAAAAACATCGCAGGGTGGTGCGCATTGTACGGGTTTCTAACAGGCAATTCACTAGCAGGAGTGAGAAAAATATCACAGCGTGGTGCTCATTGTAAGGGTTTCTAACACGCCATTCATTAGTTGCAGTTTGAAAAATATCACGGGCTTGTATTAATCCGAATGCCTGAATTAGGAAAGGCAGTGAGTAGCAATGTAAAATGGAGAAAAGCACAACAGGTTGGTCAACATGGGGAGGTTCGAAACATGCAGTGGCAATGTAGGATAGGTTTCTGAAAAACATCGCAGGGTGGAGAAAATTGTAAGGCTTTCTAACAGGCCATTCACTAGTAGGAGTGAGAAAAACATCACGGTGTGGTGTGAATCGGAGGGGCTGAATCAGGATAGAGAGTAACTGGCAATGTAGGATGGAGAAAAGCACCATGGGTTTGTCAGCATGGGGAGGTAAGTAAACATGCAGTGGCAATTTAGGATAGGTTTTTGAAAAACATCGCGTGGTGGTGCGCATTGTAAGGACTTATAACAGGCCATTCACTAGCAGGAGTGAGAAAAAAATCACGGCGTGGTGTGAATCGGAGGGCCTGAATCAGGATAGGCAGTGAGTGGTAATGTAAAATGGAGAAAAGCACCACGGGTTGGTCAGCATGGGGAGGTCAGGAAACATGAAGTGCAATGTAGGGTAGGTTTCAGAAAAACATCGCGGTGTGGTGAGAATTGTAAGGGTTTCTAACAGGCCATTTACTAGTAGGAGTGAGAAAAACATCACGGGGTGGTGTGAATTGGAGGGCCTGAATTAGTATAGGCAGTGAGAGGCAATGTAGGATTGAGAAAAGCACCATGCGGTGGTCAGCATGGGGAGGTCAGGAAACATGCAGTGGCAATGTAGGATCAGTTTCCGAAAAACAACGCGGGTGGTGCGCATTGTAAGGCTTTCTAACAGGCCATTCACTAGTAGGAGTGAGAAAAACATCACGGGTTGGTTTGAATCGGAGGGCCTGAATCAGTATAGGCAGTGAGTGACAATGTAGGATGGAGAAAAGCACCAAGGTGTGGTCAGCATGGGGAGGTCAGGAAACATGCAGTGGCAATGTAGGATAGGTTTTTGAAAAATATCGCGGGGTGGTGCGCATTGTAAAGGTTTCTAACAGTCAATTCTATAGTAGGAGTGAGAAATACATCATGGTGTGGTGTGAATCAGAGAGCCTGAATCAGGATAGACAGTGAGTGGTAATGTAGCATGGAGAAAAGCACCAGGGGTTGTCAGCAAATGGAGGTAAGTAAACATGCAGGGGCAATGTAGGATAGGTTTCTGAAAAAAATCGTGTGGTGGTGCGCTTTGAAATGGTTTCTAACAGGCCATTAACTAGTAGGAGTGAGAAAAACATCATGGGTTGGTGTGTATCAGAAGGAATTAATCAAGATAGGCAGTGAGTGACAATGTAAAATTGAGAAAAGCACCACGGGGTGATCAGCATGGGGAAGTCAGGAAACATGCAATGGCAATGTAGGATAGGTTTCTGATGAACATCGCAGGCTGGGGCGCATTGTAACGTTTCTAACAGGAAATTTACTAGTAGGACTGAGAAAAACATCACGGGGTGGTGTGAATCGGAGGGCCTGAATCAGGATAGGCAGAGAGTGGCAATGTAGGATGGAGAAAAGCACCACGGGGTGGTCAGGATTGGGAGGTCAGGAAACATGCAGTGGCAATGTAGGATAGGTTTCTGAAAAAAATCGCCAGGTGGTGTGCATTGTAAGGCTTTCTAACAGGCCATTCACTAGTAGGAGTGAGAAAAACATCACGGGGTGGTGTGAATCAGAGGGCCTGAATTAGCATAGGCAGTGAGTGGCAATGTAGGATGGATAAAAGCACCACGGAGTGGTCACCATGGGGAGGTCAGAATACATGCAGTGGCAATGTAGGATAGGTTTCTGAAAACCATCGCGGGTGGTGAGAATTGTAAGGGTTTCTAACAGGCCATTCACTAGTAGGAGTGAGAAAAACATCACAGGGTGGTGTGAATCGGAGGGCCTGAATTAGGATAGGCAGTGAGTGACAATGTAGGATGGAGAAAAGCACTACAGGGTGGTCAGCATGGGGAGTTCAGGAAACATGCAGTGGCAATGTAGGATAGGTTTCTGAAAAACATCTTGGGGTGGTGCGCATTGTAAGGCTTTCTTAAAGGCCCTTCACTTGTAGGAGTTAGAAAAACATCAGGGGTGGTGTGAATCGGAGGGCCTGAATTAGGATAGGCAGTGAGTGGCAATGTAGGATGGAGAAAAGCACCACGGGGTGGTCAGAATTGGGAGGTCAGGAAACTTGCAGTGGCCATGTAGGATAGGTTTCTGAAAAACATCTTGGTGTGGTGCGCAATGTAAGGCTTTCTTAAAGGCCCTTCACTTGTAGGAGTGAGAAAAACATCAGGGGTGGTGTGAATCGGAGGGCCTGAATTAGGATAGGCAGTGAGTGGCAATGTAGGATGGAGAAAAGCACCTCGGGGTGGTCATGATGGGGAATTCAGGAAACTTGCAGTGGCAATGCAGGATAGGTTTCTAAAAAACATCGCAGGGTGGTGCGCATTGTACGGGTTTCTAACAGGCAATTCACTAGCAGGAGTGAGAAAAATATCACAGCGTGGTGCTCATTGTAAGGGTTTCTAACACGCCATTCATTAGTTGCAGTTTGAAAAATATCACGGGGTTGTGTTAATCCGAATGCCTGAATTAGGAAAGGCAGTGAGTGGCAATGTAAAATGGAGAAAAGCACAACAGGTTGGTCAACATGGGGAGGTTCGAAACATGCAGTGGCAATGTAGGATAGGTTTCTGAAAAACATCGCAGGGTGGAGAAAATTGTAAGGCTTTCTAACAGGCCATTCACTAGTAGGAGTGAGAAAAACATCATGGTGTGGTGTGAATCGGAGGGGCTGAATCAGGATAGAGAGTAACTGGCAATGTAGGATGGAGAAAAGCACCATGGGTTTGTCAGCATGGGGAGGTAAGTAAACATGCAGTGGCAATTTAGGATAGGTTTTTGAAAAACATCGCGTGGTGGTGCGCATTGTAAGGACTTATAACAGGCCATTCACTAGCAGGAGTGAGAAAAAAATCACGGCGTGGTGTGAATCGGAGGGCCTGAATCAGGATAGGCAGTGAGTGGTAATGTAAAATAGAGAAAAGCACCACGGGTTGGTCAGCATGGGGAGGTCAGGAAACATGAAGTGCCATGTAGGATAGGTTTCAGAAAAACATCGCGGTGTGGTGAGAATTGTAAGGGTTTCTAACAGGCCATTTACTAGTAGGAGTGAGAAAAACATCACGGCGTGGTGTGAATTGGAGGGCCTGAATTAGTATAGGCAGTGAGAGGCAATGTAGGATTGAGAAAAGCACCATGCGGTGGTCAGCATGGGGAGGTCAGGAAACATGCAGTGGCAATGTAGGATCAGTTTCCGAAAAACAACGCGGGTGGTGCGCATTGTAAGGCTTTCTAACAGGCCATTCACTAGTAGGAGTGAGAAAAACATCACGGGTTGGTTTGAATCGGAGGGCCTGAATCAGTATAGGCAGTGAGTGACAATGTAGGATGGAGAAAAGCACCAAGGTGTGGTCAGCATGGGGAGGTCAGGAAACATGCAGTGGCAATGTAGGATAGGTTTTTGAAAAATATCGCGGGGTGGTGCGCATTGTAAAGTTTTCTAACAGTCAATTCTATAGTAGGAGTGAGAAATACATCATGGTGTGGTGTGAATCAGAGAGCCTGAATCAGGATAGACAGTGAGTGGTAATGTAGCATGGAGAAAAGCACCAGGGGTTGTCAGCAAATGGAGGTAAGTAAACATGCAGGGGCAATGTAGGATAGATTTCTGAAAAAAATCGTGTGGTGGTGCGCTTTGAAATGGTTTCTAACAGGCCATTAACTAGTAGGAGTGAGAAAAACATCACGGGTTGGTGTGTATCAGAGGGAATTAATCAAGATAGGCAGTGAGTGACAATGTAAAATTGAGAAAAGCACCACGGGGTGATCAGCATGGGGAAGTCAGGAAACATGCAATGGCAATGTAGGATAGGTTTCTGATGAACATCGCAGGCTGGGGCGCATTGTAACGTTTCTAACAGGAAATTTACTAGTAGGACTGAGAAAAACATCACGGGGTGGTGTGAATCGGAGGGCCTGAATCAGGATAGGCAGTGAGTGGTAATGTAAAATGGAGAAAAGCACCACGGGTTGGTCAGCATGGGGAGGTCAGAATACATGCAGTGGCAATGTAGGATAGGTTTCTGAAAACCATCGCGGGTGGTGAGAATTGTAAGGGTTTCTAACAGGCCATTCACTAGTAGGAGTGAGAAAAACATCACAGGGTGGTGTGAATTGGAGGGCCTGAATTAGGATAGGCAGTGAGTGGCAATGTAGGATGGTGAAAAGCACCACGGGGTGGTCAGCATGGGGAGGTCAGGAAACATGCAGTGTAGGATAGGCATCTGAAAAACAACACGGGTGGTGCACATTGTAAGGGTTTCTAACAGGCCATTCACTAGTAGGAGTGAGAAAAACATCACGGGGTGGTGTGAATCAGAGGGCCTGCATTAGGATAGGCAGTGAGGGGCAATGTAGGTTGGAGAAAAGCACCACGGGGTGGTCAGGATGGGGAGGTCAGGAAACATGCATTGGCATGTAGGATAGGTACCTGAAAAACATCGTGGGGTGGTGCGCATTGTAATGGTTTCTAACAGGCCATTAACTAATAGAAGTTAGAAATACAACAGGGTGTGGTGTGAAAGGGAGTGCCTGAATCAGAATAGGCAGTGAGTGGTAATGTAAAATGGAGAAAAGGACCATGGGTTTGTCAGCATGGGTAGATCAGGAAACATGCAGTGGCAATGTAGGATAGGTTTCTGAAAAATATCGCGGGGTGGTGCGCATTGTAAGTGTTCCTAACAGGCCATTCACTAGCAGGAGTGAGAAATAATCAACTGTGTGGTGTGAATCAGAGAGCCTGAATCAGGATAGGCAGTGAGTGGTAATGTAAAATGGAGAAAATCACCACGGGTTGGTCAGCAAGGAGAGGTCAGGAAACATGCAGTAGCAATTTAGGATAGGTTTGTGAAAAACATCGCGGGTTGGTGCACATTGTAAAGATTTCTAACAGGCCATTCACTAGCAGGAATGAAAAAAAAAATCACGGCGTGGTGTGAATCGGAGGGCCTGAATTAGGATAGGCAGTGAGTGGTAATGTAAAATGGAGAAAAGCACCACGGGTTGGTCAGCAAGGGGAGGTCAGGAAACATGCAATGGCAATGTAGGTTAGGTTTCTGAAAAACATCACAGGGTGTTGAGAATTGTAAGGGTTTCTAAGAGGCCATTCATTAGTAGGACTGAGAAAAACATCACGGGGTGGTGTGAATCGGACAGCCTTAATTACGAATGGCAATGCGTGGCAATGTAGGATGGAGAAAAGCACCAAGGGGTGGTCAGCATAGGGAGGTCAGAAAACATGCAGTGGCAATGTGGGATAGTTTTCTGAAAAACAATGCAGGTGGTGTGCATTGTAATGGTTTCTAACAGGCCATTCACTAGTAGAAGTGAGAAAAACATCACGGGTATGTGTGAATCAGAGTGCATGAATCAGAATAGGCAGTGAGTGGCAATGTAGGATGGAGAAAAGCACCATGTGGTGGTCAGGATGGAGAGGTCAGGAAACATGCAGTGTCAATGTAGGAGAGTTTTCTGAAAAACATCACGGGGTAGTGCATATTGTAACGGTTTCTAACAGGCCATTCACTAGTAGGAGTGAGAAATACATCAAAGTGTGGTGTGAATCAGAGGGCCTGAATAAGGATAGCCAGTGAGTGGCAATGTAGCATGGGGAAAAGCACCAGGTGTGGTCAGCATGGGGAGGTCAGGAAACTTGCCGTGGCAATGTAGGATAGGATTCTGAAAAACAACGCAGGTGGTGCGCATTGTAAGAGTTTCTAAAAGGCCATTCACTGGTAGGAGTGAGAAAAACATCACGGCATGGTGTGAATCCAAGGGCCTGAATCAGGATAGGCAGTGAGTGGCAATGTAGGATGGAGAAAAGCACCTTGGGGTGGTCATGATGGGGAGGTCAGGAAACATGCAGTGGCAATGTAGCATAGGTTTCTGAAAAACATCGCGGGGTGGTGCCCATTGTAAGGGTTTCTAACAGGACATTCACTAGTAGGAGTATGAAAAACATCACGGGCTGGTGTGAGTCGGAAGGCCTGAATTAGGATAGGCAGTGAGTGGCAATGTAAAATGGAGAAAAGCACCACGGGTTGGTCAGCATGGGGAGGTCAGGAAACATGCAGTAGCAATTTAGGATAGGTTTGTGAAAAACATCGCGGGTTGGTGCGCATTGTAGGGATTTATAACAGGGCATTCAGAAGCAGGAATGAGAAAAAAATCACAGCGTGGTGTGAATGGGACGGCCTGAATTAGGATAGGCAGTGAGTGGTAATGTATAATGGAGAAAAGCAGCACGGGTTGGTTAGCATGGTGAGGTCAGGAAACATGCAGTGGTAATGTAGGATAGGTTTCTGAAAAACATCGCGGTGTGGTGAGAATTGTAAGGGTTTCTAACAGGCCATTCACTAGAAGGAGTGAGAAAAACATCACGGGGTGGTGTGAATCGGAGGGCCTGAATTAGGATAGGCAATGAGTGGCAATGTAGGATGGAGAAAAGCACCACGGGGTGGTCAGCATGGGGAGGTCAGGAAACATGCAGTGTAGGATAGGTATCTGAAAAACATCGTGGGGTGGTGCGAATTGTAATGGTTTCTAACAGGACATTAACTAATAGGAGTGAGAAATACAACATGGTGTGGTGTGAATGGGAGGGCCTGAGTCAGGATAGGCAGTGAGTGGTAATGTAAAATGGAGAAAAGGACCACTGGTTTGTCAGCATGGGGAGATCCGGAAACATGAAGTGGCAATGTAGGATAGGTTTCTGAAAAATATCGCGGGGTGGTGCGCATTGTAAGGGTTTCTAACAGGCCATTCACTAGCAGGAGTGAGAAAAAATCAACGGTGTGGTTTGAATCGGAGGGCCTGAATCAGGATAGGCAGTGAGTGGTAATGTAAAATGGAGAAAAGCACCACGGGTTGGTCAGCAAGGGGAGGTCCGAAAATATGCAATGGCAATGTAGGTTAGGTTTCTGAAAAACATCACGGTTTGTTGAGAATTGTAAGGGTTTCTAACAGGCCATTCACTAGTAGGAGTGAAAAAAACATCACGGAGTGGTGTGAATCAGACGGCCTGAATTACGATTGGCACTGAGTGGCAATGAAGGATGGAGAAAAGCACCATGTGGTGGTCAGGATGGAGAGGTCAGGAAACATGCAGTGGAAATGTAGGAGAGGTTTCTGAAAATCATCACGGGGTGGTGCGTATTGTAACGTTTTCTAACAGGCCATTCAATAGTAGGAGTGAGAAAAACATCACAGGTTGGTTTGAATCCAGTGCCTGAATTATGATAGGCAGTGAGTGACAATGTAGGATGGAGAAAAGCACTACGGGGTGGTCAGAATGGGGAGGTCAGGAAACATGCAGTGGCAATGCAGGATAGGTTTCTGAAAAACAATGCGCGTGGAGCGCATTGTAAGAGTTTTAAAAGGCCATTCATTGGTAGGAGTGAGAAAAACATCACGGCGTGGTGTGAATCCGAGGGCCTGACTCATGATAGGCAGTGAGTGCCAATGTAGGATGGAGAAAAGCCCCACGGAGTGGTCAGAATGGGGAGGTCATAAAACTTGCAGTGGCAATGTAGGATAGGTTTCTGAAAAACATCTTGGGGTGGTGCGCATTGTAAGGCTTTCTTAAAGGCCCTTCACTTGTAGGAGTGAGAAAAACATCAGGGGTGGTGTGAATCAGAGGGCTGGAATTAGGATAGGAAGTGAGTGGCAATGTACGATGGAGAAAAGCACCTTGGTGTGGTCATGATGGGGAGCACAGGAAACATGCAGTGGCAATGTAGGATAGGTTTCTGAAAAACATCGCAGGGTGATGCCCATTGTAAGGGTTTCTAACAGGACATTCACTAGTAGGAGTGTGAAAAACATCACGGGCTGGTGTGAGTTAGAGGGCCTGAATTAGGATAGGCAGTGAGTGGCAATGTAAATTGGAGGAAAGCACCACGGGTTGGTCAGCATGGGGAGGTCAGGAAACATGCAGTAGCAATTTAGGATACGTTTGTGAAAAACATCGCAGGTTGGTGCGCATTGTAAGGATTTCTAACAGGCCATTCACTAGCAGGAATGAGAAAAAAATCACGGCGTGGTGTGAATGGGAGGGCCTGAATTAGGATAGGCAGTGAGTGGTAATGTATAATGGAGAAAAGCACCACGGGTTGGTCAGCATGGGGAGGTCAGGAAACATGCAGTGGTAATGTAGGATAGGTTTCTGAAAAACATCGCGGTGTGGTGAGAATTGTAAGGGTTTCTGACAGGCCATTCACTAGTAGGAGTGAGAAAAACATCACGGGCTGGTGTGAATCGGAGGTCCTGAATTAGGATATGCTGTGAGTGGCAATGTAGGATGGAGAAAAGCACCACCGGGTGGTCAGTATGGGGAGGTCAGGAAACATGCTGTGTAGCATAGGTATCTGAAAAACAATGCGGGCGGTGCACATTATAAGGGATTCTAACAGGCCATTCACTAGTAGGAGTGAGAAAAACATCAGGGGTGGTGTGAATTGGAGGGTCTGAATCAGGATAGGCAGTGAGTGGCAATGTAGGATGGAGAAAAGCACCCCGGTGTGGTCAGGATGGGGAGGTCAGGAAACATGCAGTGGCAATGTAGGATAGGTTTCTGAAAAAAATCGCCAGGTGGTGTGCATTGTAAGGCTTTCTAACAGGCCATTCACTAGTAGGAGTGAGAAAAACATCACGGGGTGGTGTGAATTGGAGGGCCTGAATTAGCATAGGCAGTGAGTGGCAATGTAGGATGGATAAAAGCACCACGGAGTGGTCACCATGGGGAGGTCAGAATACATGCAGTGGCAATGTAGGATAGGTTTCTGAAAACCATCGGGGGTGGTGAGAATTGTAAGGGTTTCTAACAGGCCATTCACTAGTAGGAGTGAGAAAAACATCACAGGGTGGTGTGAATCGGAGGGCCTGAATTAGGATAGGCAGTGAGTGACAATGTAGGATGGAGAAAAGCACTACAGGGTGGTCAGCATGGGGAGGTCAGGAAACATGCAGTGGCAATGTAGGATAGGTTTCTGAAAAACATCTTGGGGTGGTGCGCATTGTAAGGCTTTCTTAAAGGCCCTTCATTTGTAGGAGTGAGAAAAACATCAGGGGTGGTGTGAATCGGGGGGCCTGAATTAGGATAGGCAGTGAGTGGCAATGTAGGATGGAGAAAAGCACCACGGGGTGGTCAGAATTGGGAGGTCAGGAAACTTGCAGTGGCCATGTAGGATAGGTTTCTGAAAAACATCTTGGTGTGGTGCGCATTGTAAGGCTTTCTTAAAGGCCCTTCACTTGTAGGAGTGAGAAAAACATCAGGGGTGGTGTGAATCGGAGGGCCTGAATTAGGATAGGCAGTGAGTGGCAATGTAGGATGGAGAAAAGCACCTCGGGGTGGTCATGATGGGGAATTCAGGAAACATGCAGTGGCAATGTAGGATAGGTTTCTAAAAAACATCGCAGGGTGGTGCGCATTGTACGGGTTTCTAACAGGCAATTCACTAGCAGGAGTGAGAAAAATATCACAGCGTGGTGCTCATTGTAAGGGTTTCTAACACGCCATTCATTACTTGCAGTTTGAAAAATATCACGGGGTTGTGTTAATCCGAATGCCTGAATTAGGAAAGGCAGTGAGTGGCAATGTAAAATGGAGAAAAGCACAACAGGTTGGTCAACATGGGGAGGTTCGAAACATGCAGTGGCAATGTAGGATAGGTTTCTGAAAAACATTGCAGGGTGGAGAAAATTGTAAGGCTTTCTAACAGGCCATTCACTAGTAGGAGTGAGAAAAACATCACGGTGTGGTGTGAATCGGAGGGGCTGAATCAGGATAGAGAGTAAGTGGCAATGTAGGATGGAGAAAAGCACCATGGGTTTGTCAGCATGGGGAGGTAAGTAAACATGCAGTGGCAATTTAGGATAGGTTTTTGAAAAACATCGCGTGGTGGTGCGCATTGTAAGGACTTATAACAGGCCATTCACTAGCAGGAGTGAGAAAAAAATCACGGCGTGGTGTGAATCGGAGGGCCTGAATCAGGATAGGCAGTGAGTGGTAATGTAAAATGGAGAAAAGCACCACGGGTTGGTCAGCATGGGGAGGTCAGGAAACATGAAGTGCAATGTAGGATAGGTTTCAGAAAAACATCGCGGTGTGGTGAGAATTGTAAGGGTTTCTAACAGGCCATTTACTAGTAGGAGTGAGAAAAACATCACGGCTTGGTGTGAATTGGAGGGCCTGAATTAGTATAGGCAGTGAGAGGCAATGTAGGATTGAGAAAAGCACCATGCGGTGGTCAGCATGGGGAGGTCAGGAAACATGCAGTGGCAATGTAGGATCAGTTTCCGAAAAACAACGCGGGTGGTGCGCATTGTAAGGCTTTCTAACAGGCCATTCACTAGTAGGAGTGAGAAAAACATCACGGGTTGGTTTGAATCGGAGGGCCTGAATCAGTATAGGCAGTGAGTGACAATGTAGGATGGAGAAAAGCACCAAGGTGTGGTCAGCATGGGGAGGTCAGGAAACATGCAGTGGCAATGTAGGATAGGTTTTTGAAAAATATCGCGGGGTGGTGCGCATTGTAAAGGTTTCTAACAGTCAATTCTATAGTAGGAGTGAGAAATACATCATGGTGTGGTGTGAATCAGAGAGCCTGAATCAGGATAGACAGTGAGTGGTAATGTAGCATGGAGAAAAGCACCAGGGGTTGTCAGCAAATGGAGGTAAGTAAACATGCAGGGGCAATGTAGGATAGGTTTCTGAAAAAAATCGTGTGGTGGTGCGCTTTGAAATGGTTTCTAACAGGCCATTAACTAGTAGGAGTGAGAAAAACATCACGGGTTGGTGTATATCAGAGGGAATTAATCATGATAGACAGTGAGTGACAATGTAAAATTGAGAAAAGCACCACGGGGTGATCAGCATGGGGAAGTCAGGAAACATGCAATGGCAATGTAGGATAGGTTTCTGATGAACATCGCAGGCTGGGGCGCATTGTAACGTTTCTAACAGGAAATTTACTAGTAGGACTGAGAAAAACATCACGGGGTGGTGTGAATCGGAGGGCCTGAATCAGGATAGGCAGAGAGTGGCAATGTAGGATGGAGAAAAGCACCACGGGGTGGTCAGGATGGGGAGGTCAGGAAACATGCAGTGGCAATGTAGGATAGGTTTCTGAAAAAAATCGCCAGGTGGTGTGCATTGTAAGGCTTTCTAACAGGCCATTCACTAGTAGGATTGAGAAAAACATCACGGGGTGGTGTGAATCGGAGGGCCTGAATTAGGATAGGCAGTGAGGGGCAATGTAGGATGGATAAAAGCACCACGGAGTGGTCACCATGGGGAGGTCAGAATACATGCAGTGGCAATGTAGGATAGGTTTCTGAAAACCATCGCGGGTGGTGAGAATTGTAAGGGTTTCTAACAGGCCATTCACTAGTAGGAGTGAGAAAAACATCACAGGGTGGTGTGAATCAGAGGGCCTGAATTAGGATAGGCAGTGAGTGACAATGTAGGATGGAGAAAAGCACTACAGGGTGGTCAGCATGGGGAGGTCAGGAAACATGCAGTGGCAATGTAGGATAGGTTTCTGAAAAACATCTTGGGGTGGTGCGCATTGTAAGGCTTTCTTAAAGGCCCTTCATTTGTAGGAGTGAGAAAAACATCAGGGGTGGTGTGAATCGGAGGGCCTGAATTAGGATAGGCAGTGAGTGGCAATGTAGGATGGAGAAAAGCACCTCGGGGTGGTCATGATGGGGAATTCAGGAAACATGCAGTGGCAATGTAGGATAGGTTTCTAAAAAACATCGCAGGGTGGTGCGCATTGTACGGGTTTCTAACAGGCAATTCACTAGCAGGAGTGAGAAAAATATCACAGCGTGGTGCTCATTGTAAGGGTTTCTAACACGCCATTCATTAGTTGCAGTTTGAAAAATATCACGGGGTTGTGTTAATCCGAATGCCTGAATTAGGAAAGGCAGTGAGTGGCAATGTAAAATGGAGAAAAGCACAACAGGTTGGTCAACATGGGGAGGTTCGAAACATGCAGTGGCAATGTAGGATAGGTTTCTGAAAAACATCGCAGGGTGGAGAAAATTGTAAGGCTTTCTAACAGGCCATTCACTAGTAGGAGTGAGAAAAACATCACGGTGTGGTGTGAATCGGAGGGGCTGAATCAGGATAGAGAGTAAGTGGCAATGTAGGATGGAGAAAAGCACCATGGGTTTGTCAGCATGGGGAGGTAAGTAAACAAGCAGTGGCAATTTAGGATAGGTTTTTGAAAAACATCGCGTGGTGGTGCACATTGTAAGGACTTATAACAGGCCATTCACTAGCAGGAGTGAGAAAAAAATCACGGCGTGGTGTGAATCGGAGGGCCTGAATCAGGATAGGCAGTGAGTGGTAATGTAAAATGGAGAAAAGCACCACGGGTTGGTCAGCATGGGGAGGTCAGGAAACATGAAGTGCAATGTAGGATAGGTTTCAGAAAAACATCGCGGTGTGGTGAGAATTGTAAGGGTTTCTAACAGGCCATTTACTAGTAGGAGTGAGAAAAACATCACGGCGTGGTGTGAATTGGAGGGCCTGAATTAGTATAGGCAGTGAGAGGCAATGTAGGATTGAGAAAAGCACCATGCGGTGGTCAGCATGGGGAGGTCAGGAAACATGCAGTGGCAATGTAGGATCAGTTTCCGAAAAACAACGCGGGTGGTGCGCATTGTAAGGCTTTCTAACAGGCCATTCACTAGTAGGAGTGAGAAAAACATCACGGGTTGGTTTGAATCGGAGGGCCTGAATCAGTATAGGCAGTGAGTGACAATGTAGGATGGAGAAAAGCACCAAGGTGTGGTCAGCATGGGGAGGTCAGGAAACATGCAGTGGCAATGTAGGATAGGTTTTTGAAAAATATCGCGGGGTGGTGCGCATTGTAAAGGTTTCTAACAGTCAATTCTATAGTAGGAGTGAGAAATACATCATGGTGTGGTGTGAATCAGAGAGCCTGAATCAGGATAGACAGTGAGTGGTAATGTAGCATGGAGAAAAGCACCAGGGGTTGTCAGCAAATGGAGGTAAGTAAACATGCAGGGGCAATGTAGGATAGATTTCTGAAAAAAATCGTGTGGTGGTGCGCTTTGAAATGGTTTCTAACAGGCCATTAACTAGTAGGAGTGAGAAAAACATCACGGGTTGGTGTGTATCAGAGGGAATTAATCAAGATAGGCAGTGAGTGACAATGTAAAATTGAGAAAAGCACCACGGGTTGATCAGCATGGGGAAGTCAGGAAACATGCAATGGCAATGTAGGATAGGTTTCTGATGAACATCGCAGGCTGGGGCGCATTGTAACGTTTCTAACAGGAAATTTACTAGTAGGACTGAGAAAAACATCACGGGGTGGTGTGAATCGGAGGGCCTGAATCAGGATAGGCAGTGAGTGGTAATGTAAAATGGAGAAAAGCACCACGGGTTGGTCAGCATGGGGAGGTCAGAATACATGCAGTGGCAATGTAGGATAGGTTTCTGAAAACCATCGCGGGTGGTGAGAATTGTAAGGGTTTCTAACAGGCCATTCACTAGTAGGAGTGAGAAAAACATCACAGGGTGGTGTGAATCGGAGGGCCTGAATTAGGATAGGCAGTGAGTGGCAATGTAGGATGGTGAAAAGCACCACGGGGTGGTCAGCATGGGGAGGTCAGGAAACATGCAGTGTAGGATAGGCATCTGAAAAACAACGCGGGTGGTGCACATTGTAAGGGTTTCTAACAGGCCATTCACTAGTAGGAGTGAGAAAAACATCACGGGGTGGTGTGAATCAGAGGGCCTGCATTAGGATAGGCAGTGAGGGGCAATGTAGGTTGGAGAAAAGCACCACGGGGTGGTCAGGATGGGGAGGTCAGGAAACATGCATTGGCATGTAGGATAGGTACCTGAAAAACATCGTGGGGTGGTGCGCATTGTAATGGTTTCTAACAGGCCATTAACTAATAGAATTTAGAAATACAACAGGGTGTGGTGTGAAAGGGAGTGCCTGAATCAGAATAGGCAGTGAGTGGTAATGTAAAATGGAGAAAAGGACCATGGGTTTGTCAGCATGGGTAGATCAGGAAACATGCAGTGGCAATGTAGGATAGGTTTCTGAAAAATATCGCGGGGTGGTGCGCATTGTAAGTGTTCCTAACAGGCCATTCACTAGCAGGAGTGAGAAATAATCAACTGTGTGGTGTGAATCAGAGAGCCTGAATCAGGATAGGCAGTGAGTGGTAATGTAAAATGGAGAAAATCACCACAGCTTGGTCAGCAAGGAGAGGTCAGGAAACATGCAGTAGCAATTTAGGATAGGTTTGTGAAAAACATCGCGGGTTGGTGCACATTGTAAAGATTTCTAACAGGCCATTCACTAGCAGGAATGAAAAAAAAATCACGGTGTGGTGTGAATCGGAGGGCCTGAATTAGGATAGGCAGTGAGTGGTAATGTAAAATGGAGAAAAGCACCACGGGTTGGTCAGCAAGGGGAGGTCAGGAAACATGCAATGGCAATGTAGGTTAGGTTTCTGAAAATCATCACAGGGTGTTGAAAATTGTAAGGGTTTCTAAGAGGCCATTCATTAGTAGGACTGAGAAAAACATCACGGGGTGGTGTGAATCGGACAGCCTTAATTACGAATGGCAATGCGTGACAATGTAGGATGGAGAAAAGCACCAAGGGGTGGTCAGCATAGGGAAGTCAGAAAACATGCAGTGGCAATGTGGGATAGTTTTCTGAAAAACAATGCAGGTGGTGTGCATTGTAATGGTTTCTAACAGGCCATTCACTAGTAGAAGTGAGAAAAACATCACGGGTATGTGTGAATCAGAGTGCATGAATCAGGATAGGCAGTGAGTGGCAATGTAGGATGGAGAAAAGCACCATGTGGTGGTCAGGATGGAGAGGTCAGGAAACATGCAGTGTCAATGTAGGAGAGTTTTCTGAAAAACATCACGGGGTAGTGCATATTGTAACGGTTTCTAACAGGCCATTCACTAGTAGGAGTGAGAAATACATCAAAGTGTGGTGTGAATCAGAGGGCCTGAATAAGGATAGCCAGTGAGTGGCAATGTAGCATGGGGAAAAGCACCAGGTGTGGTCAGCATGGGGAGGTCAGGAAACATGCAGTGGCAATGTTTGATAGGTTTCTGAAACACATCGCGTGGTGCGGCACATTGTAAGTGGTTCTAACAGGCCATTCAATAGTAGGAGTGAGAAAAACATCACAGGGTGGTTTGAATCCGAGGGCCTGAATTATGATAGGCAGTGAGTGGCAATGTAGGATGGAGAAAAGCACCACGGGGTGGTCAGCATGGGGAGGTCAGGAAACTTGCAGTGGCAATGTAGGATAGGATTCTGAAAAACAACGCGGGTGGTGCGCATTGTAAGAGTTTCTAAAAGGCCATTCACTGGTAGGAGTGAGAAAAACATCACGGCATGGTGTGAATCCAAGGGCCTGAATCAGGATAGGCAGTGAGTGGCAATGTAGGATGGAGAAAAGCACCTTGGGGTGGTCATGATGGGGAGGTCAGGAAACATGCAGTGGCAATGTAGCATAGGTTTCTGAAAAACATCGCGGGGTGGTGCCCATTGTAAGGGTTTCTAACAGGACATTCACTAGTAGGAGTATGAAAAACATCACGGGCTGGTGTGAGTCGGAAGGCCTGAATTAGGATAGGCAGTGAGTGGCAATGTAAAATGGAGAAAAGCACCATGGGGTGGTCAGCATGGGGAGGTCAGGAAACATGCAGTAGCAATTTAGGATAGGTTTGTGAAAAACATCGCGGGTTGGTGCGCATTGTAGGGATTTATAACAGGGCATTCAGAAGCAGGAATGAGAAAAAAATCACAGCGTGGTGTGAATGGGACGGCCTGAATTAGGATAGGCAGTGAGTGGTAATGTATAATGGAGAAAAGCAGCACGGGTTGGTTAGCATGGTGAGGTCAGGAAACATGCAGTGGTAATGTAGGATAGGTTTCTGAAAAACATCGCGGTGTGGTGAGAATTGTAAGGGTTTCTAACAGGCCATTCACTAGAAGGAGTGAGAAAAACATCACGGGGTGGTGTGAATCGGAGGGCCTGAATTAGGATAGGCAATGAGTGGCAATGTAGGATGGAGAAAAGCACCACGGGGTGGTCAGCATGGGGAGGTCAGGAAACATGCAGTGTAGGATAGGTATCTGAAAAACATCGTGGGGTGGTGCGAATTGTAATGGTTTCTAACAGGCCATTAACTAATAGGAGTGAGAAATACAACATGGTGTGGTGTGAATGGGAGGGCCTGAGTCAGGATAGGCAGTGAGTGGTAATGTAAAATGGAGAAAAGGACCACTGGTTTGTCAGCATGGGGAGATCCGGAAACATGAAGTGGCAATGTAGGATAGGTTTCTGAAAAATATCGCGGGGTGGTGCGCATTGTAAGGGTTTCTAACAGGCCATTCACTAGCAGGAGTGAGAAAAAATCAACGGTGTGGTTTGAATCGGAGGGCCTGAATCAGGATAGGCAGTGAGTGGTAATGTAAAATGGAGAAAAGCACCACGGGTTGGTCAGCAAGGGGAGGTCCGAAAATATGCAATGGCAATGTAGGTTAGGTTTCTGAAAAACATCTTGAGGTGGTGCGCATTGTAAGGCTTTCTTAAAGGCCCTTCACTTGTAGGAGTGAGAAAAACATCAGGGGTGGTGTGAATCAGAGGGCTGGAATTAGGATAGGAAGTGAGTGGCAATGTACGATGGAGAAAAGCACCTTGGTGTGGTCATGATGGGGAGCACAGGAAACATGCAGTGGCAATGTAGGATAGGTTTCTGAAAAACATCGCAGGGTGATGCCCATTGTAAGGGTTTCTAACAGGACATTCACTAGTAGGAGTGTGAAAAACATCACGGGCTGGTGTGAGTTAGAGGGCCTGAATTAGGATAGGCAGTGAGTGGCAATGTAAATTGGAGGAAAGCACCACGGGTTGGTCAGCATGGGGAGGTCAGGAAACATGCAGTAGCAATTTAGGATACGTTTGTGAAAAACATCGCAGGTTGGTGCGCATTGTAAGGATTTCTAACAGGCCATTCACTAGCAGGAATGAGAAAAAAATCACGGCGTGGTGTGAATGGGAGGGCCTGAATTAGGATAGGCAGTGAGTGGTAATGTATAATGGAGAAAAGCACCACGGGTTGGTCAGCATGGGGAGGTCAGGAAACATGCAGTGGTAATGTAGGATAGGTTTCTGAAAAACATCGCGGTGTGGTGAGAATTGTAAGGGTTTCTGACAGGCCATTCACTAGTAGGAGTGAGAAAAACATCACGGGCTGGTGTGAATCGGAGGTCCTGAATTAGGATATGCTGTGAGTGGCAATGTAGGATGGAGAAAAGCACCACCGGGTGGTCAGTATGGGGAGGTCAGGAAACATGCTGTGTAGCATAGGTATCTGAAAAACAATGCGGGCGGTGCACATTATAAGGGATTCTAACAGGCCATTCACTAGTAGGAGTGAGAAAAACATCAGGGGTGGTGTGAATTGGAGGGTCTGAATCAGGATAGGCAGTGAGTGGCAATGTAGGATGGAGAAAAGCACCCCGGTGTGGTCAGGATGGGGAGGTCAGGAAACATGCAGTGGCAATGTAGGATAGGTTTCTGAAAAAAATCGTCAGGTGTTGTGCATTGTAAGGCTTTCTAACAGGCCATTCACTAGTAGGAGTGAGAAAAACATCACGGGGTGGTGTGAATTGGAGGGCCTGAATTAGCATAGGCAGTGAGTGGCAATGTAGGATGGATAAAAGCACCACGGAGTGGTCACCATGGGGAGGTCAGAATACATGCAGTGGCAATGTAGGATAGGTTTCTGAAAACCATCGGGGGTGGTGAGAATTGTAAGGGTTTCTAACAGGCCATTCACTATTAGGAGTGAGAAAAACATCACAGGGTGGTGTGAATCGGAGGGCCTGAATTAGGATAGGCAGTGAGTGACAATGTAGGATGGAGAAAAGCACTACAGGGTGGTCAGCATGGGGAGGTCAGGAAACATGCAGTGGCAATGTAGGATAGGTTTCTGAAAAACATCTTGGGGTGGTGCGCATTGTAAGGCTTTCTTAAAGGCCCTTCACTTGTAGGAGTGAGAAAAACATCAGGGGTGGTGTGAATCGGGGGGCCTGAATTAGGATAGGCAGTGAGTGGCAATGTAGGATGGAGAAAAGCACCACGGGGTGGTCAGAATTGGGAGGTCAGGAAACTTGCAGTGGCCATGTAGGATAGGTTTCTGAAAAACATCTTGGTGTGGTGCGCATTGTAAGGCTTTCTTAAAGGCCCTTCACTTGTAGGAGTGAGAAAAACATCAGGGGTGGTGTGAATCGGAGGGCCTGAATTAGGATAGGCAGTGAGTGGCAATGTAGGATGGAGAAAAGCACCTCGGGGTGGTCATGATGGGGAATTCAGGAAACATGCAGTGGCAATGTAGGATAGGTTTCTAAAAAACATCGCAGGGTGGTGCGCATTGTACGGGTTTCTAACAGGCAATTCACTAGCAGGAGTGAGAAAAATATCACAGCGTGGTGCTCATTGTAAGGGTTTCTAACACGCCATTCATTAGTTGCAGTTTGAAAAATATCACGGGGTTGTGTTAATCCGAATGCCTGAATTAGGAAAGGCAGTGAGTGGCAATGTAAAATGGAGAAAAGCACAACAGGTTGGTCAACATGGGGAGGTTCGAAACATGCAGTGGCAATGTAGGATAGGTTTCTGAAAAACATCGCAGGGTGGAGAAAATTGTAAGGCTTTCTAACAGGCCATTCACTAGTAGGAGTGAGAAAAACATCACGGTGTGGTGTGAATCGGAGGGGCTGAATCAGGATAGAGAGTAAGTGGCAATGTAGGATGGAGAAAAGCACCATGGGTTTGTCAGCATGGGGAGGTAAGTAAACATGCAGTGGCAATTTAGGATAGGTTTTTGAAAAACATCGCGTGGTGGTGCGCATTGTAAGGACTTATAACAGGCCATTCACTAGCAGGAGTGAGAAAAAAATCACGGCGTGGTGTGAATCGGAGGGCCTGAATCAGGATAGGCAGTGAGTGGTAATGTAAAATGGAGAAAAGCACCACGGGTTGGTCAGCATGGGGAGGTCAGGAAACATGAAGTGCAATGTAGGATAGGTTTCAGAAAAACATCGCGGTGTGGTGAGAATTGTAAGGGTTTCTAACAGGCCATTTACTAGTAGGAGTGAGAAAAACATCACGGCTTGGTGTGAATTGGAGGGCCTGAATTAGTATAGGCAGTGAGAGGCAATGTAGGATTGAGAAAAGCACCATGCGGTGGTCAGCATGGGGAGGTCAGGAAACATGCAGTGGCAATGTAGGATCAGTTTCCGAAAAACAACGCGGGTGGTGGGCATTGTAAGGCTTTCTAACAGGCCATTCACTAGTAGGAGTGAGAAAAACATCACGGGTTGGTTTGAATCGGAGGGCCTGAATCAGTATAGGCAGTGAGTGACAATGTAGGATGGAGAAAAGCACCAAGGTGTGGTCAGCATGGGGAGGTCAGGAAACATGCAGTGGCAATGTAGGATAGGTTTTTGAAAAATATCGCGGGGTGGTGCGCATTGTAAAGGTTTCTAACAGTCAATTCTATAGTAGGAGTGAGAAATACATCATGGTGTGGTGTGAATCAGAGAGCCTGAATCAGGATAGACAGTGAGTGGTAATGTAGCATGGAGAAAAGCACCAGGGGTTGTCAGCAAATGGAGGTAAGTAAACATGCAGGGGCAATGTAGGATAGGTTTCTGAAAAAAATCGTGTGGTGGTGCGCTTTGAAATGGTTTCTAACAGGCCATTAACTAGTAGGAGTGAGAAAAACATCACGGGTTGGTGTATATCAGAGGGAATTAATCATGATAGGCAGTGAGTGACAATGTAAAATTGAGAAAAGCACCACGGGGTGATCAGCATGGGGAAGTCAGGAAACATGCAATGGCAATGTAGGATAGGTTTCTGATGAACATCGCAGGCTGGGGCGCATTGTAACGTTTCTAACAGGAAATTTACTAGTAGGACTGAGAAAAACATCACGGGGTGGTGTGAATCGGAGGGCCTGAATCAGGATAGGCAGAGAGTGGCAATGTAGGATGGAGAAAAGCACCACGGGGTGGTCAGGATGGGGAGGTCAGGAAACATGCAGTGGCAATGTAGGATAGGTTTCTGAAAAAAATCGCCAGGTGGTGTGCATTGTAAGGCTTTCTAACAGGCCATTCACTAGTAGGAGTGAGAAAAACATCACGGGGTGGTGTGAATCGGAGGGCCTGAATTAGGATAGGCAGTGAGTGGCAATGTAGGATGGATAAAAGCACCACGGAGTGGTCACCATGGGGAGGTCAGAATACATGCAGTGGCAATGTAGGATAGGTTCTGAAAACCATCGCGGGTGGTGAGAATTGTAAGGGTTTCTAACAGGCCATTCACTAGTAGGAGTGAGAAAAACATCACAGGGTGGTGTGAATCGGAGGGCCTGAATTAGGATAGGCAGTGAGTGACAATGTAGGATGGAGAAAAGCACTACAGGGTGGTCAGCATGGGGAGGTCAGGAAACATGCAGTGGCAATGTAGGATAGGTTTCTGAAAAACATCTTGGGGTGGTGCGCATTGTAAGGCTTTCTTAAAGGCCCTTTATTTGTAGGAGTGAGAAAAACATCAGGGGTGGTGTGAATCGGAGGGCCTGAATTAGGATAGGCAGTGAGTGGCAATGTAGGATGGAGAAAAGCACCACGGGGTGGTCAGAATTGGGAGGTCAGGAAACTTGCAGTGGCCATGTAGGATAGGTTTCTGAAAAACATCTTGGTGTGGTGCGCAATGTAAGGCTTTCTTAAAGGCCCTTCACTTGTAGGAGTGAGAAAAACATCAGGGGTGGTGTGAATCGGAGGGCCTGAATTAGGATAGGCAGTGAGTGGCAATGTAGGATGGAGAAAAGCACCTCGGGGTGGTCATGATGGGGAATTCAGGAAACATGCAGTGGCAATGTAGGATAGGTTTCTAAAAAACATCGCAGGGTGGTGCGCATTGTACGGGTTTCTAACAGGCAATTCACTAGCAGGAGTGAGAAAAATATCACAGCGTGGTGCTCATTGTAAGGGTTTCTAACACGCCATTCATTAGTTGCAGTTTGAAAAATATCACGGGGTTGTGTTAATCCGAATGCCTGAATTAGGAAAGGCAGTGAGTGGCAATGTAAAATGGAGAAAAGCACAACAGGTTGGTCAACATGGGGAGGTTCGAAACATGCAGTGGCAATGTAGGATAGGTTTCTGAAAAACATCGCAGGGTGGAGAAAATTGTAAGGCTTTCTAACAGGCCATTCACTAGTAGGAGTGAGAAAAACATCACGGTGTGGTGTGAATCAGAGGGGCTGAATCAGGATAGAGAGTAAGTGGCAATGTAGGATGGAGAAAAGCACCATGGGTTTGTCAGCATGGGGAGGTAAGTAAACATGCAGTGGCAATTTAGGATAGGTTTTTGAAAAACATCGCGTGGTGGTGCGCATTGTAAGGACTTATAACAGGCCATTCACTAGCAGGAGTGAGAAAAAAATCACGGCGTGGTGTGAATCGGAGGGCCTGAATCAGGATAGGCAGTGAGTGGTAATGTAAAATGGAGAAAAGCACCACGGGTTGGTCAGCATGGGGAGGTCAGGAAACATGAAGTGCAATGTAGGATAGGTTTCAGAAAAACATCGCGGTGTGGTGAGAATTGTAAGGGTTTCTAACAGGCCATTTACTAGTAGGAGTGAGAAAAACATCACGGCGTGGTGTGAATTGGAGGGCCTGAATTAGTATAGGCAGTGAGAGGCAATGTAGGATTGAGAAAAGCACCATGCGGTGGTCAGCATGGGGAGGTCAGGAAACATGCAGTGGCAATGTAGGATCAGTTTCCGAAAAACAACGCGGGTGGTGCGCATTGTAAGGCTTTCTAACAGGCCATTCACTAGTAGGAGTGAGAAAAACATCACGGGTTGGTTTGAATCGGAGGGCCTGAATCAGTATAGGCAGTGAGTGACAATGTAGGATGGAGAAAAGCACCAAGGTGTGGTCAGCATGGGGAGGTCAGGAAACATGCAGTGGCAATGTAGGATAGGTTTTTGAAAAATATCGCGGGGTGGTGCGCATTGTAAAGGTTTCTAACAGTCAATTCTATAGTAGGAGTGAGAAATACATCATGGTGTGGCGTGAATCAGAGAGCCTGAATCAGGATAGACAGTGAGTGGTAATGTAGCATGGAGAAAAGCACCAGGGGTTGTCAGCAAATGGAGGTAAGTAAACATGCAGGGGCAATGTAGGATAGGTTTCTGAAAAAAATCGTGTGGTGGTGCGCTTTGAAATGGTTTCTAACAGGCCATTAACTAGTAGGAGTGAGAAAAACATCACGGGTTGGTGTGTATCAGAGGGAATTAATCAAGATAGGCAGTGAGTGACAATGTAAAATTGAGAAAAGCACCACGGGGTGATCAGCATGGGGAAGTCAGGAAACATGCAATGGCAATGTAGGATAGGTTTCTGATGAACATCGCAGGCTGGGGCGCATTGTAACGTTTCTAACAGGAAATTTACTAGTAGGACTGAGAAAAACATCACGGGGTGGTGTGAATCGGAGGGCCTGAATCAGGATAGGCAGAGAGTGGCAATGAAGGATGGAGAAAAGCACCACGGGGTGGTCAGGATGGGGAGGTCAGGAAACATGCAGTGGCAATGTAGGATAGGTTTCTGAAAAAAATCGCCAGGTGGTGTGCATTGTAAGGCTTTCTAACAGGCCATTCACTAGTAGGAGTGAGAAAAACATCACGGGGTGGTGTGAATTGGAGGGCCTGAATTAGCATAGGCAGTGAGTGGCAATGTAGGATGGATAAAAGCACCACGGAGTGGTCACCATGGGGAGGTCAGAATACATGCAGTGGCAATGTAGGATAGGTTTCTGAAAACCATCGCGGGTGGTGAGAATTGTAAGGGTTTCTAACAGGCCATTCACTAGTAGGAGTGAGAAAAACATCACAGGGTGGTGTGAATCGGAGGGCCTGAATTAGGATAGGCAGTGAGTGACAATGTAGGATGGAGAAAAGCACTACAGGGTGGTCAGCATGGGGAGTTCAGGAAACATGCAGTGGCAATGTAGGATAGGTTTCTGAAAAACATCTTGGGGTGGTGCGCATTGTAAGGCTTTCTTAAAGGCCCTTCACTTGTAGGAGTGAGAAAAACATCAGGGGTGGTGTGAATCGGGGGGCCTGAATTAGGATAGGCAGTGAGTGGCAATGTAGGATGGAGAAAAGCACCACGGGGTGGTCAGAATTGGGAGGTCAGGAAACTTGCAGTGGCCATGTAGGATAGGTTTCTGAAAAACATCTTGGTGTGGTGCGCAATGTAAGGCTTTCTTAAAGGCCCTTCACTTGTAGGAGTGAGAAAAACATCAGGGGTGGTGTGAATCGGAGGGCCTGAATTAGGATAGGCAGTGAGTGGCAATGTAGGATGGAGAAAAGCACCTCGGGGTGGTCATGATGGGGAATTCAGGAAACATGCAGTGGCAATGCAGGATAGGTTTCTAAAAAACATCGCAGGGTGGTGCGCATTGTACGGGTTTCTAACAGGCAATTCACTAGCAGGAGTGAGAAAAATATCACAGCGTGGTGCTCATTGTAAGGGTTTCTAACACGCCATTCATTAGTTGCAGTTTGAAAAATATCACGGGGTTGTGTTAATCCGAATGCCTGAATTAGGAAAGGCAGTGAGTGGCAATGTAAAATGGAGAAAAGCACAACAGGTTGGTCAACATGGGGAGGTTCGAAACATGCAGTGGCAATGTAGGATAGGTTTCTGAAAAACATCGCAGGGTGGAGAAAATTGTAAGGCTTTCTAACAGGCCATTCACTAGTAGGAGTGAGAAAAACATCACGGTGTGGTGTGAATCGTAGGGGCTGAATCAGGATAGAGAGTAAGTGGCAATGTAGGATGGAGAAAAGCACCATGGGTTTGTCAGCATGGGGAGGTAAGTAAACATGCAGTGGCAATTTAGGATAGGTTTTTGAAAAACATCGCGTGGTGGTGCGCATTGTAAGGACTTATAACAGGCCATTCACTAGCAGGAGTGAGAAAAAAATCACGGCGTGGTGTGAATCGGAGGGCCTGAATCAGGATAGGCAGTGAGTGGTAATGTAAAATGGAGAAAAGCACCACGGGTTGGTCAGCATGGGGAGGTCAGGAAACATGAAGTGCAATGTAGGATAGGTTTCAGAAAAACATCGCGGTGTGGTGAGAATTGTAAGGGTTTCTAACAGGCCATTTACTAGTAGGAGTGAGAAAAACATCACGGCGTGGTGTGAATTGGAGGGCCTGAATTAGTATAGGCAGTGAGAGGCAATGTAGGATTGAGAAAAGCACCATGCGGTGGTCAGCATGGGGAGGTCAGGAAACATGCAGTGGCAATGTAGGATCAGTTTCCGAAAAACAACGCGGGTGGTGGGCATTGTAAGGCTTTCTAACAGGCCATTCACTAGTAGGAGTGAGAAAAACATCACGGCGTGGTGTGAATCCGAGGTCCTGACTCATGATAGGCAGTGAGTGCCAATGTAGGATGGAGAAAAGCCCCACGGAGTGGTCAGAATGGGGAGGTCATAAAACTTGCAGTGGCAATGTAGGATAGGTTTCTGAAAAACATCTTGGGGTGGTGCGCATTGTAAGGCTTTCTTAAAGGCCCTTCACTTGTAGGAGTGAGAAAAACATCAGGGGTGGTGTGAATCAGAGGGCTGGAATTAGGATAGGAAGTGAGTGGCAATGTACGATGGAGAAAAGCACCTTGGTGTGGTCATGATGGGGAGCACAGGAAACATGCAGTGGCAATGTAGGATAGGTTTCTGAAAAACATCGCGGGGTGATGCCCATTGTAAGGGTTTCTAACAGGACATTCACTAGTAGGAGTGTGAAAAACATCACGGGCTGGTGTGAGTTAGAGGGCCTGAATTAGGATAGGCAGTGAGTGGCAATGTAAATTGGAGGAAAGCACCACGGGTTGGTCAGCATGGGGAGGTCAGGAAACATGCAGTAGCAATTTAGGATATGTTTGTGAAAAACATCGCAGGTTGGTGCGCATTGTAAGGATTTCTAACAGGCCATTCACTAGCAGGAATGAGAAAAAAATCACAGCGTGGTGTGAATGGGAGGGCCTGAATTAGGATAGGCAGTGAGTGGTAATGTATAATGGAGAAAAGCACCACGGGTTGGTCAGCATGGGGAGGTCAGGAAACATGCAGTGGTAATGTAGGATAGGTTTCTGAAAAACATCGCGGTGTGGTGAGAATTGTAAGGGTTTCTGACAGGCCATTCACTAGTAGGAGTGAGAAAAACATCACGGGCTGGTGTGAATCGGAGGTCCTGAATTAGGATATGCTGTGAGTGGCAATGTAGGATGGAGAAAAGCACCACCGGGTGGTCAGTATGGGAAGGTCAGGAAACATGCTGTGTAGCATAGGTATCTGAAAAACAATGCGGGCGGTGCACATTATAAGGGATTCTAACAGGCCATTCACTAGTAGGAGTGAGAAAAACATCAGGGGTGGTGTGAATCGGAGGGTCTGAATCAGGATAGGCAGTGAGTGGCAATGTAGGATGGAGAAAAGCACCCCGGTGTGGTCAGGATGGGGAGGTCAGGAAACATGCAGTGGCAATGTAGGATAGGTTTCTGAAAAAAATCGCCAGGTGGTGTGCATTGTAAGGCTTTCTAACAGGCCATTCACTAGTAGGAGTGAGAAAAACATCACGGGGTGGTGTGAATTGGAGGGCCTGAATTAGCATAGGCAGTGAGTGGCAATGTAGGATGGATAAAAGCACCACGGAGTGGTCACCATGGGGAGATCAGAATACATGCAGTGGCAATGTAGGATAGGTTTCTGAAAACCATCGGGGGTGGTGAGAATTGTAAGGGTTTCTAACAGGCCATTCACTAGTAGGAGTGAGAAAAACATCACAGGGTGGTGTGAATCGGAGGGCCTGAATTAGGATAGGCAGTGAGTGACAATGTAGGATGGAGAAAAGCACTACAGGGTGGTCAGCATGGGGAGGTCAGGAAACATGCAGTGGCAATGTAGGATAGGTTTCTGAAAAACATCTTGGGGTGGTGCGCATTGTAAGGCTTTCTTAAAGGCCCTTCACTTGTAGGAGTGAGAAAAACATCAGGGGTGGTGTGAATCGGGGGGCCTGAATTAGGATAGGCAGTGAGTGGCAATGTAGGATGGAGAAAAGCACCACGGGGTGGTCAGAATTGGGAGGTCAGGAAACTTGCAGTGGCCATGTAGGATAGGTTTCTGAAAAACATCTTGGTGTGGTGCGCATTGTAAGGCTTTCTTAAAGGCCCTTCACTTGTAGGAGTGAGAAAAACATCAGGGGTGGTGTGAATCGGAGGGCCTGAATTAGGATAGGCAGTGAGTGGCAATGTAGGATGGAGAAAAGCACCTCGGGGTGGTCATGATGGGGAATTCAGGAAACATGGAGTGGCAATGTAGGATAGGTTTCTAAAAAACATCGCAGGGTGGTGCGCATTGTACGGGTTTCTAACAGGCAATTCACTAGCAGGAGTGAGAAAAATATCACAGCGTGGTGCTCAATGTAAGGGTTTCTAACACGCCATTCATTAGTTGCAGTTTGAAAAATATCACGGGGTTGTGTTAATCCGAATGCCTGAATTAGGAAAGGCAGTGAGTGGCAATGTAAAATGGAGAAAAGCACAACAGGTTGGTCAACATGGGGAGGTTCGAAACATGCAGTGGCAATGTAGGATAGGTTTCTGAAAAACATCGCAGGGTAGAGAAAATTGTAAGGCTTTCTAACAGGCCATTCACTAGTAGGAGTGAGAAAAACATTACGGTGTGGTGTGAATCGGAGGGGCTGAATCAGGATAGAGAGTAAGTGGCAATGTAGGATGAAGAAAAGCACCATGGGTTTGTCAGCATGGGGAGGTAAGTAAACTTGCAGTGGCAATTTAGGATAGGTTTTTGAAAAACATCGCGTGGTGGTGCGCATTGTAAGGACTTATAACAGGCCATTCACTAGCAGGAGTGAGAAAAAAATCACGGCGTGGTGTGAATCGGAGGGCCTGAATCAGGATAGGCAGTGAGTGGTAATGTAAAATGGAGAAAAGCACCACGGGTTGGTCAGCATGGGGAGGTCAGGAAACATGAAGTGCAATGTAGGATAGGTTTCAGAAAAACATCGCGGTGTGGTGAGAATTGTAAGGGTTTCTAAAAGGCCATTTACTAGTAGGAGTTAGAAAAACATCACGGCGTGGTGTGAATTGGAGGGCCTGAATTAGTATAGGCAGTGAGAGGCAATGTAGGATTGAGAAAAGCACCATGTGGTGGTCAGCATGGGGAGGTCAGGAAACATGCAGTGGCAATGTAGGATCAGTTTCCGAAAAACAACGCGGGTGGTGCGCATTGTAAGGCTTTCTTACAGGCCATTCACTAGTAGGAGTGAGAAAAACATCACGGGTTGGTTTGAATCGGAGGGCCTGAATCAGTATAGGCAGTGAGTGACAATGTAGGATGGAGAAAAGCACCAAGGTGTGGTCAGCATGGGGAGGTCAGGAAACATGCAGTGGCAATGTAGGATAGGTTTTTGAAAAATATCGCGGGGTGGTGCGCATTGTAAAGGTTTCTAACAGTCAATTCTATAGTAGGAGTGAGAAATACATCATAGTTGGTGTGAATCAGAGGGCCTCAATCAGGATGGACAGCGAGTGGTAATGTAGCATGGAGAAAAGCACCAGGGGTTGTCAGCAAATGGAGGTAAGTAAACATGCAGGGGCAATGTAGGATAGGTTTCTGAAAAAAATCGTGTGGTGGTGCGCTTTGAAATGGTTTCTAACAGGCCATTAACTAGTAGGAGTGAGAAAAACATCACGGGTTGGTGTGTATCAGAGGGAATTAATCAAGATAGGCAGTGAGTGACAATGTAAAATTGAGAAAAGCACCACGGGGTGATCAGCATGGGGAAGTCAGGAAACATGCAATGGCAATGTAGGATAGTTTTCTGATGAACATCGCAGGCTGGGGCGCATTGTAACGTTTCTAACAGGAAATTTACTAGTAGGACTGAGAAAAACATCATGGGGTGGTGTGAATCGGAGGGCCTGAATCAGGATAGGCAGAGAGTGGCAATGTAGGATGGAGAAAAGCACCACGGGGTGTTCAGGATGGGGAGGTCAGGAATCATGCAGTGGCAATGTAGGATAGGTTTCTGAAAAAAATCGCCAGGTGGTGTGCATTGTAAGGCTTTCTAACAGGCCATTCACTAGTAGGAGTGAGAAAAACATCACGGGGTGGTGTGAATTGGAGGGCCTGAATTAGCATAGGCAGTGAGTGGCAATGTAGGATGGATAAAAGCACCACGGAGTGGTCACCATGGGGAGGTCAGAATACATGCAGTGGCAATGTAGGATAGGTTTCTGAAAACCATCGCGGGTGGTGAGAATTGTAAGGGTTTCTAACAGGCCATTCACTAGTAGGAGTGAGAAAAACATCACAGGGTGGTGTGAATCGGAGGGCCTGAATTAGGATAGGCAGTGAGTGACAATGTAGGATGGAGAAAAGCACTACAGGGTGGTCAGCATGGGGAGGTCAGGAAACATGCAGTGGCAATGTAGGATAGGTTTCTGAAAAACATCTTGGGGTGGTGCGCATTGTAAGGCTTTCTTAAAGGCCCTTCACTTGTAGGAGTGAGAAAAACATCAGGGGTGGTGTAAATCGGAGGGCCTGAATTAGGATAGGCAGTGAGTGGCAATGTAGGATGGAGAAAAGCACCACGGGGTGGTCAGAATTGGGAGGTCAGGAAACTTGCAGTGGCCATGTAGGATAGGTTTCTGAAAAACATCTTGGTTTGGTGCGCATTGTAAGGCTTTCTTAAAGTCCCTTCACTTGTAGGAGTGAGAAAAACATCAGGGGTGGTGTGAATCAGAGGGCCTGAATTAGGATAGGCAGTGAGTGGCAATGTAGGATGGAGAAAAGCACCTCGGGGTGGTCATGATGGGGAATTCAGGAAACATGCAGTGGCAATGTAGGATAGGTTTCTAAAAAACATCGCAGGGTGGTGCGCATTGTACGGGTTTCTAACAGGCAATTCACTAGCAGGAGTGAGAAAAATATCACAGCGTGGTGCTCATTGTAAGGGTTTCTAACACGCCATTCATTAGTTGCAGTTTGAAAAATATCACGGGGTTGTGTTAATCCGAATGCCTGAATTAGGAAAGGCAGTGAGTGGCAATGTAAAATGGAGAAAAGCACAACAGGTTGGTCAACATGGGGAGGTTCGAAACATGCAGTGGCAATGTAGGATAGGTTTCTGAAAAACATTGCAGGGTGGAGAAAATTGTAAGGCTTTCTAACAGGCCATTCACTAGTAGGAGTGAGAAAAACATCACGGTGTGGTGTGAATCGGAGGGGCTGAATCAGGATAGAGAGTAAGTGGCAATGTAGGATGGAGAAAAGCACCATGGGTTTGTCAGCATGGGGAGGTAAGTAAACATGCAGTGGCAATTTAGGATAGGTTTCTGAAAAACATCGCGTGGTGGTGCGCATTGTAAGGATTTATAACAGGCCATTCACTAGCAGGAGTGAGAAAAAAATCACGGCGTGGTGTGAATCGGAGGGCCTGAATCAGGATAGGCAGTGAGTGGTAATGTAAAATGGAGAAAAGCACCACGGGTTGGTCAGCATGGGGAGGTCAGGAAACATGAAGTGCAATGTAGGATAGGTTTCAGAAAAACATCGCGGTGTGGTGAGAATTGTAAGGGTTTCTAACAGGCCATTTACTAGTAGGAGTGAGAAAAACATCACGGGGTGGTGTGAATTGGAGGGCCTGAATTAGTATAGGCAGTGAGAGGCAATGTAGGATTGAGAAAAGCACCATGCGGTGGTCAGCATGGGGAGGTCAGGAAACATGCAGTGGCAATGTAGGATCGGTTTCCGAAAAACAACGCGGGTGGTGCGCATTGTAAGGCTTTCTAACAGGCCATTGACTAGTAAGAGTGAGAAAAACATCACGGGTTGGTTTGAATCGGAGGACCTCAATCAGTATAGGCAGTGAGTGACAATGTAGGATGGAGAAAAGCCCCAAGGTGTGGTCAGCATGGGGAGGTCAGGAAACATGCAGTGGCAATGTAGGATAGGTTTTTGAAAAATATTGCGGGTTGGTGCGCATTGTAAAGGTTTCTAACAGTCAATTCTATAGTAGGAGTGAGAAATACATCATGGTATGGTGTGAATCAGAGAGCCTGAATCAGGATAGACAGTGAGTGGTAATGTAGCATGGAGAAAAGCACCAGGGGTTGTCAGCAAATGGAGGTAAGTAAACATGCAGGGGCAATGTAGGATAGGTTTCTGAAAAAAGTCGTGTGGTGGTGCGCTTTGAAATGGTTTCTAACAGGCCATTCACTAGTAGGAGTGAGAAAAACATCACTGAGTGGTGTGAATCAGAGGGCCTGAAATAGGATAGGCAGTGAGTGGCAATGTAGGATGGAGAAAAGCACCATGGGGTGGTCAGCATGGGGAGTTCAGGAAACATGCAGTGGCAATGTAGGATAGGTATCTAAAAAACAACGCGGGTGGTGCGCATTGTAAGGGTTTCTAACAGGCCATTCACTAGTAGGAGTGAGAAAAACATCACGGGGTGATGTGAATCAAAGGGCATGAATCAGGATAGGCAGTGAGTGGCAATGTAGGATGGAGAAAAGCACCATGTGGTGATCAGGATGGAGAGGTCAGGAAACATGCAGTGGCAATGTAGGAGAGGTTTCTCAGAAACATCACGGGCTGGTGCCTATTGTAAGTGTTTCTAACAATCCATTCACTAGTAGGAGTGAGAAATACATCATGGTGTGGTGTGATTCATAAAGCCTGGATCAGGATAGACTGTGAGTTGCAATGTAGCATGGGGAAAAGCACCAGGTGTGGTCAGCATGGGGAGGTCAGGAAACTTTCAGTGGCAATGTAGGATATTTTTCTGAAGCACATCACGGGTGGTGAGAATTGTAAGGGTTTCTAACAGGCAATTCACTAGTAGGAGTGAGAAAAACATCACGGAGTGGTGTGAATCAGAGGGCCTGAAATAGGATAGGCAGTGAGTGGCAATGTAGGATGGAGAAAAGCACCATGGGGTGGTCAGCATGGGGAATTCAGGAAACATGCAGTGGCAATGTCGGATAGGTATCTGAAAAACAACGCGGGTGGTGCGCATTGTAAGGGTTTCTAACAGGCCTTTCACTAGTAGGAGTGAGAAAAACATCACGGGGTGATGTGAATCAGAGGGCATGAATCAGGATAGGCAGTGAGTGGCAATGTAGGATGGGGAAAAGCACCATGTGGTGGTCAGGATGGAGAGGTCAGGAAACATGCAGTGGCAATATAGGAGAGGTTTCTCAAAAACATCGCAGGGTAGGCGTATTGTAACGGTTTCTAACAGGCCATTCACTAGTAAGAGTGAGAAATACATCAAATTGTGTTGTGAATCAGAGGGCCTGAGTCAGGATAGATAGTGAGTGGCAATGCAGCATGGGGAAAAGCACAAGGTGTGGTCAGCATGGGGAGGTCAGGAAACATGCAGTGGGAATTTTAGATAGGTTTCAGAAAAACATCGCGGTGTGGTGCGCATTGTAAGTGTTTCTAACAGGCCATTCAATAATTGGAGTGAGAAAAACATCACATTGTGGTTTGAATCTGAGGGCCTGAATTATGATAGGCAGTCAGTGGCAATGTAGGATGGAGAAAAGCACCACGGGGTGGTCAGCATAGGGAGGTCTGGAAACATGCAGTGGCAATGTAGGATAGTATTCTGAAAAACAACGCGGGTGGTGCGCATTGTAAGAGTTTCTAAAAGGCCATTCTCTGGTAGGGGTGAGAAAAACATCACGGCATGGTGTGAATCTGAGGGCCTGAATCAGGATAGACAGTGAGTGGCAACGTAGGATGGAGAAAAGCATCAAGGGGTGGTCAGAATGGGAGGGTCAGGAAACTTGCAGTGGCAATGTAGGATAGGTTTCTGAAAAACATCTTGGGGTGGTGGGCATTATAAGGCTTTCTTGAAGGCCCTTCACTTGTAGGAGTGAGAAAAACTTCAGGGGTGGTGTGAATCGGAGGGCCGAAATTAGGAAAGGAATTGAGTGGCAATGTACGATGGAGAAAAGCACCTTGGGGTGGTCATGATGGCGAGGTCAGGAAACATGCAGTGGCAATGTAGGATAGGTTTCTGAAAAACATCGCGGGGTAGTGCCCATTGTAAGGGTTTCTAACAGGACATTCACTAGTAGGAGGTGAAAAACATCACGGGATGGTGTGAGTCCGAGGGCCTGAATTAGGATAGGCAGTGAGTGGCAATGTAAAATGGAGAAAAGCACCACGGGTTGGTCAGCATGTGGAGGTCAGGAAACATGCAGTAGCAATTTAGGATAGGTTTGTGAAAAACATCGCGGGTTGGTGCGCATTGTAAGGATTTCTAACAGGCCATTCACTAGCAGGAATGAGAAAAAAATCACGGCGTGGTGTGAATCGGAGGCCTGAATTAGGAAAGGCAGTGAGTGGTAATTTATAATTGAGAAAAGCACCACGGGTTGGGCAGCATGAGGAGGTCAGGAAACATGCAGTGGTAATGTAGGATAGGTTTCTGAAAAACATCGCGGTGTGGTGAGAATTGTAAGGGTTTCTAACAGGCCATTCACTAGTAGGAGTGAGAAAAACATCACGGGGTGGTGTGAATCGGAGGGCCTCAATTAGGATAGGCAGTGAGTGGCAATGTAGGATGGAGAAAATCACCACGGTGTGTTCAGCATGGGGAGGTCAGGAAACATGCAGTGTAGGATAGGTATCTGAAAAACAACGCGGGCGGTGCACATTTTTGGGTTTCTAAAAGGCCATTCACTAGTAGGAGTGAGAAAAACATCACAGGGTGGTGTGAATCGGAGGGCCTGAATCAAGATAGGCAGTGAGTGGCAATGTAGGATGGAGAAAAGCACCTCGGAGTGGTCAGGATGTGGAGGTCAGGAAACATGCACTGCCTATGTAGGATAGGTATCTGAAAAATATCGTGTGGTGGTGCACATTGTAATGGTTTCTAACAGGCCATTAACTAATAAGAGTGAGAAATACAACATGGTGTGGTTTGGATGGGAGGGCCTGAGTCAGGATAGGCAGTGAGTGGTAATGTAAAATGGAGAAAAGAACAACGGGTTGGTCAGCAAGGGGAGGTCAGGAAACATGCAATGGCAATGTAGGTTAGGTTTCTGAAAAACATCACAGGGTGTTGAGAATTGTAAGGGTTTCTAACAGGCCATTCACTAGTAGGAGTGAAAAAAACATCACAGGGTGGTTTGAATGCGAGGGCCTGAATTATGATAGGCAGTGAGTGACAATGTAGGATGGAGAAAAGCACTACGGGGTGGTCAGCATGGGGAGGTCAGGAAACATGCAGTGGCAATGTAGGATAGGTTTCTGAAAAACAACGCGGGTGGTGCGCATTGTAAGAGTTTCTAAAAGCCCATTCATTGGTAGGAGTGAGAAAAACATCACGGCGTGGTGTGAATTCGAGGGCCTGAATCAGGATAGGCAGTGAGTGGCAATGTAGGATGGAGAAAAGCACCACGGGGTGGTCAGCATGGGGAGCTCAGGAAACTTCCAGTGGCAATGTAGGATAGGTTTCTGAAAAACATCTTGGGGTGGTGCGCATTTTAAGGCATTCTTAAAGGCCCTTCACTTGTAGGAGTGAGAAAAACATCAGGGGTGGTGTGAATTGGAGGGCCTGAATTAGGATAGGCAGTGAGTGGCAATGTAGGATGGAGAAAAGCACCTCGGGGTGGTCATGATGGGGAGGTCAGGAAACATGCAGTGGCAATGTAGGATAGGTTTCTGAAAAACATCGCGGGGTGGTGCGCATTGTACGGGTTTCTAACAGCACATTCACTAGTACGAGTGTGAATGACATCACGGGCTGGTGTGAGTTGCAGTGCCTAAATTAGGATAGGCAGTGAGTGGCAATGTAAAATGGAGAAAAGCACCACGGCTTGGTCAGCATGGGCAGGTCAGGAAACATGCAGTGGCAATGTAGGAAATGTTTCTGAAAAAAATCGCGGGGTGGTGTGCATTGTAAGGATTTCTAACAAGCCATTCACAAGCAAGAGTTAGAAAAAAATCACGGCGTGGTGTGAATCAGAGGGCCCGAATTAGGATAGGCATTGAGTGGTAATGTATAATGGAGAAAAACACCACGGGTTGGTCAGCATGGTGAGGTCAGGAAACATGCAGTGGCAATGTAGGATAGGTTTCTGAAAAACATCGCGGGTGGTGAGAATTGTCAGGGTTTCTAACAGGCCATTCAGTAGTAGGAGTGAGAAAAACATCACAGTGTGGTATGAATCACAGGGCCTGAATTAGGATAGGCAGTGAGTGGCAATGTAGGATTGAGAAAAGCACCACGGGGTGGTCAGCATGAGGAGGTCAGGAAACATGCAGTGGCTATGTAGGATAGGTATCTGAAAAACAACGCGGGTGGTGCGCATTGCAATGGTTTCTAACAGGCCATTCATTAGTAGGTGTGACAAAAACAACACGGGGTGGTGTGAATCGGAGGGCATGAATCAGGATAGGCAGTGACTGGCAATGTAGGATGGAGAAAAGCACCAAGGGGTGGTCAGCATGGGGAGGTCAAGAAACATGCCGTGGGAATGTAGGATGGGTTTCTGAAAAAAATCGTGTGGTGTTTCGCTTGAAATGGTTTCTAACAGGCCATTCACTAGTAGCAGTGAGAAAATCATCACGGGTTGGTGTGTATCGGAAGGCCTGAATCAGGATAGGCAGTGAGTGGCATTGTAGGATGGAGTAAAGCACCATGGGGTGGTCAGCATTGGGAAGTCAGGAAACATGCAGTGACAATGTAGGATAGGTTTCTATAAAACATCGTGGGGTTGTGCTCATTGTAAGGATTTCTAACAGGTCATTAACTAGTAGGAGTGAGAAATACATCATGGTGTGGTGTGAATCGGAGGGCCTGAATCAGGATAGGCAGTGAGTGTTAACATAAAATGGCAAAAGCACCACGGGTTGGTCACCATGGGGAGTTCAGGAAACATGCAGTGCCAATGTAGGATAGGTTTCTGAAAAATATCACAGGGTGGTCCTCATTGTAAGGGTTTCTAACAGGCCATTCACTAACAGGAGTGAGAAAAACATCACGGGGTGGTGTGAATCGGAGGGCCTGAAATAGGATAGGCAGTGAGTGGCAATGAAGAATGGAGAAAAGCACGATGGGGTTCTCAACATGGGGAGGTCAGGAAACATGCAGTGGCAATGTAGGATAGGTTTCTGAAAAACACCGTGGGGTGGTGCGCATTGTAAGGCTTTCTAACAAGCCATTGACAAGGAGGAGTGAAAAATACATCACTGGGTCGTGTGAATAGGAGGGCCTGAATTAAGATAGGCTGTGAGTGGCAATGTAGGATGGAGAAAAGCTCCACGGGGTGGTCAGCATGGGGAGGCAAGGAAACATGCAGTGGCAATGTAGAATAGGTTTCTGATAAACATCGCGGGTGGTGCGCATTGTACGGGTTTTTAACAGGCCATTCACTGGTAGGAGTGAGAAAAACATCACGGGGTTGTGTGAATCAGAGGGCCTAATTTAGGATAGGCAGTTAGTATCAATGTAGGATGGAGAAAACCACCACGGGGAGGTCAGCATGGGGAGGTCAGGAAACATGCTGTGGCAATGTAGGATATTTTTCTGAAAAACATCGCGGGGTGGTGCGCATTTAAAGATTTCTAGCAAGCCATTCACAAGTAGGAGTGAAAAAAACGTCACGGTGTGGTGTGAATCGTAGTGGCTGAATTCGGATAGGCTGTGAGTGGCAATGTAGGATGGAGAAAAAAACCCCGGGTTTGTCAGCATGGCGAGGTAAGGAAACATGCAGTGGCAATGTAGAATAGGTTTCTGAGAAACATTGCTGGGTGGTGCGCATTGTAAGGTTTTCTAACAGCCCATTCACTAGTAGGAATGAGAAAAACATCACGGGGTGGGGTGAATCGGAGGGCCTAAATTAGGAAAGGCAGTGAGTGGCAATGTAAAATGGACAAAAGCACCACAGGGTGGTCAGCATGGGGAGGTCAGGAAACATGCAGTGGCAATGTAAGATAAGTTTCTGAAAAAAATCGTGTGGTGGTGCGCATTGAAATGGTTTCTAACAGGCCATTCACAAATAGGAGTGGGAAAAACATCACAGGTTGGTGTGTATCGGAGGGCCTGACTCAGGATACGCAGTGAGTGGCAATGTAAAATTGAGAAAAGCACCACTGGGTGATCAGCATGTGGAGGTCAGGAAACATGCAGGGGCAATGTAGGATGCGTTTCTGAAAAACATCGCATGGTGGTGCGCATTGTAAGGTTTCTAACAGGAAATTTATTCGTAGGACTGAGAAAAACATCACGGGGTGGTGTGAATCGGAGGGCCTGAATAAGGATAGGCAGTGAATGGCAATGTAGGATTGAGAAAAGCACCACGGGGTGGTCAGGATGGGGAAGTCAGGAAACATGCAGTGGCTATGTAGGATAGGTATCTGAAATACATAATGGGATGGTGCGCATTGTAAGGGTTTCTAACAGGCCATTGACTTGTAGGAGTGAGAACTACATCATGGTGTGGTGTGAATCGGAGGGCCTGAATCAGGATAGGCAGTGAGTGGTAATGTAAAATGGAGAAAAGCACCACGGGGTGGTCAGGAAGGGGAAGTCAGGAAACATGCAGTGGCAAAGTAGGATAGGTTTCTGTAAAACATCGCGGGGTGGGGCGCATTGTAATGGTTTCTAACAGGCCATTCACTAACAGGAGTGAGAAAAACATCACGGGGTGGTGTGAATCGGAGGGCCTGAAATAGGATAGGCAGTGAGTGGCAATGAAGAATGGAGAAAAGCACGATGGGGTTCTCAACATGGGGAGGTCAGGAAACATGCAGTGGCAATGTAGGATAGGTTTCTGAAAAACACCGTGGGGTGGTGCGCATTGTAAGGCTTTCTAACAAGCCATTGACAAGGAGGAGTGAAAAATACATCACTGGGTCGTGTGAATACAAGGGCCTGAATTAAGATAGGCTGTGAGTGGCAATGTAGGATGGAGAAAAGCTCCACGGGGTGGTCAGCATGGGGAGGCAAGGAAACATGCAGTGGCAATGTAGAATAGGTTTCTGATAAACATCGCGGGTGGTGCGCATTGTACGGGTTTTTAACAGGCCATTCACTGGTAGGAGTGAGAAAAACATCACGGGGTTGTGTGAATCAGAGGGCCTAATTTAGGATAGGCAGTGAGTATCAATGTAGGATGGAGAAAAGCACCACGGGGAGGTCAGCATGGGGAGGTCAGGAAACATGCTGTGTCAATGTAGGATATTTTTCTGAAAAACATCATTGGGTGGTGCGCATTGTAAGGATTTCTAACAGGCCATTCACTAGCAGGAGTGAGAAAAACTTCATGGTGTGGTGTGAATCAGAGGGCCTGAATTAGGATAGGCAGTGAGTGCCAATGTAGGATGGAGAAAAGCACCACAGGGTGGTCAGCATGGGGAGGTCAGGAAACATGCTGTGGCAATGTAAGATAGGTTTCTGAAATAAAACCGTGTAGTGGTGCGCATTGAAATGGTTTCTAACAGGCCATTCACTAGTAGGAGTGAGAAAAACATCATGGGTTGGGGTGTATCGGAGGGCCTGAATCAGGATAGGCAGTGAGTCGCAATGTAGGATGGAGAAAAGCACCACGGGGTGGTCAGCATGGGGAGGTCAGGAAACATGCAGTGGCAATGTAGGATAGGTTTCTGATAAACATCACAGGGTGGTGTGCACTATAAGGCTTTCTAACAATACATTCACTAGTACAAGTGAGAAAAACATCACGGGGTGGTGTGAATCGGAGGTCCTGAATCAGGTTAGGCAGCGAGTGGCAATGTAGGATTGAGAAAAGCACCACATGTTGGTCAGGATGGGGAAGTCAGGAAACATGCAGTGGCTATGTAGGATGGGTTTCGAAAAACATCGCATGGTGGTGCGCATTGTAAGGTTTCTAACAGGAAATTTATTAGTAGGACTGAGAAAAACATCACGGGGTGGTGTGAATCGGAGGGCCTGAATAAGGATAGGCAGTGAATGGCAATGTAGGATTGAGAAAAGCACCACGGGGTGGTCAGGATGGGGAAGTCAGGAAACATGCAGTGGCTATGTAAGATAGGTATCTGAAATACATAATGGGGTGGTGCGCATTGTAAGGGTTTCTGACAGGCCAATAACTTGTAGGAATGAGAACTACATCATGGTGTGGTGTGAATCGGAGGGCCTGAATCAGGATAGGCAGTGAGTGGTAATGTAAAATGCAGAAAAGCGCCACGGGTTGGTCATCATGGGGAGGTCAGGAAACATGCAGTGGCCATGTAGGTTATGTTTCTGAAAAACATCGCGGGGTGGTGAGAATTGTAATGGATTCTAACAGGCCATTCACTAGTAGGAGTGAGAAAAACATCACGGAGCGGTGTGAATCTGAGGGCCTATTTTAGGAGAGGCGGTGAGTGCCAATGCAGGATGGAGAAAAGCACCACGGTTTGGTCATCATGGGGAGGTCAGGAAACATGCATTGGCAATGTAGGATAGGTTTCTGAAAAACATCGCGGGGTGTTGCGAATTGTCAGGTTTTCTAACAGGCCATTGACAAGTAGGAGCGAGAAAAACATCACGGTGTGGTGTGAATCAGAAGGGCTGAATCAGGATAGGCAGTAAGTGGCAATGTAGGATGGAGAAAAGCACCAGGGGTGGTCGCATGGGGAGGGCAGTAAACATGCAGTGGAAATGTAGGATATTTTTCTGAAAAACATCCCGCGGTGGTGCGCATTGAAATGGTTTCTAACAGGCCATTCACTAATAGGAGTGGGAAAAACATCACAGGTTGGTGTGTATCGGAGGGCCTGACTCAGGATACGCAGTGAGTGGCAATGTAAAATTGAGAAAAGCACCACTGGGTGATCAGCATGTGGACATCAGGAAACATGCAGGGGCAATGTAGGATGGGTTTCTGAAAAACATCGCATGGTGGTGCGCATTTTAAGGTTTCTAACAGGAAATTTATTCGTAGGACTGAGAAAAACATCACGGGGTGGTGTGAATCGGAGGGCCTGAATAAGGATAGGCAGTGAATGGCAATGTAGGATTGAGAAAAGCACCACGGGGTGGTCAGGATGGGGAAGTCAGGAAACATGCAGTGGCTATGTAGAATAGGTATCTGAAATACATAATGTGGTGGTGCGCTTTGTAAGGGTTTCTAACAGGCCATTGACTTGTAGGAGTGAGAACTACATCATGGTGTGGTGTGAATCGGAGGGCCTGAATCAGGATAGGCAGTGAGTGGTAATGTAAAATGGAGAAAAGCACCACGGGGTGGTCAGGAAGGGGAAGTCAGGAAACATGCAGTGGCAAAGTAGGATAGGTTTCTGAAAAACATCGCGGGGTGGGGCGCATTGTAATGGTTTCTAACAGGCCATTCACTAACAGGAGTGAGAAAAACATCACGGGGTGGTGTGAATCGGAGGGCCTGAAATAGGATAGGCAGTGAGTGGCAATGAAGAATGGAGAAAAGCACGATGGGGTTCTCAACATGGGGAGGTCAGGAAACATGCAGTGGCAATGTAGGATAGGTTTCTGAAAAACACCGTGGGGTGGTGCGCATTGTAAGGCTTTCTAACAAGCCATTGACAAGGAGGAGTGAAAAATACATCACTGGGTCGTGTGAATACGAGGGCCTGAATTAAGATAGGCTGTGAGTGGCAATGTAGGATGGAGAAAAGCTCCACGGGGTAGTCAGCATGGGGAGGCAAGGAAACATGCAGTGGCAATGTAGAATAGGTTTCTGATAAACATCGCGGGTGGTGCGCATTGTAAGGGTTTTTAACAGGCCATTCACTGGTAGGAGTGAGAAAAACATCACGGGGTTGTGTGAATCAGAGGGCCTAATTTAGGATAGGCAGTGAGTATCAATGTAGGATGGAGAAAAGCACCACGGGGAGGTCAGCATGGGGAGGTCAGGAAACATGCTGTGGCAATGTAGGATATTTTTCTGAAAAACATCATTGGGTGGTGCGCATTGTAAGGGTTTCTAACAGGCCATTCACTAGCAGGAGTGAGAAAAACATCATGGTGTGGTGTGAATCAGAGGGCCTGAATTAGGATAGGCAGTGAGTGCCAATGTAGGATGGAGAAAAGCACCACAGGGTGGTCAGCATGGGGAGGTCAGGAAACATGCTGTGGCAATGTAAGATAGGTTTCTGAAATAAAACCGTGTAGTGGTGCGCATTGAAATGGTTTCTAACAGGCCATTCACTAGTAGGAGTGAGAAAAACATCATGGGTTGGTGTGTATCGGAGGGCCTGAATCAGGATAGGCAGTGAGTGGCAATGTAGGATGGAGAAAAGCACCACGGGGTGGTCAGCATGGGGAGGTCTGGAAACATGCAGGGGCAATGTAGGATAGGTTTCTGATAAACATCGCAGGGTGGTGTGCACTGTAAGGCTTTCTAACAATACATTCACTAGTACAAGTGAGAAAAACATCACGGGGTTTTGTGAATCGGAGGTCCTGAATCAGGTTAGGCAGCGAGTGGCAATGTAGGATTGAGAAAAGCACCACATGTTGGTCAGGATGGGGAAGTCAGGAAACATGCAGTGGCTATGTAGGATGGGTTTCTGAAAAACATCGCATGGTGGTGCGCATTGTAAGGTTTCTAACAGGAAATTTATTAGTAGGACTGAGAAAAACATCACGGGGTGGTGTGAATCGGAGGGCCTGAATAAGGATAGGCAGTGAATGGCAATGTAGGATTGAGAAAAGCACCACGGGGTGGTCAGGATGGGGAAGTCAGGAAACATGCAGTGGCTATGTAAGATAGGTATCTGAAATACATAATGGGGTGGTGCGCATTGTAAGGGTTTCTGACAGGCCAATAACTTGTAGGAATGAGAACTACATCATGGTGTGGTGTGAATCGGAGGGCCTGAATCAGGATAGGCAGTGAGTGGTAATGTAAAATGCAGAAAAGCGCCATGGGTTGGTCATCATGGGGAGGTCAGGAAACATGCAGTGGCCATGTAGGTTATGTTTCTGAAAAACATCGCGGGGTGGTGAGAATTGTAATGGATTCTAACAGGCCATTCACTAGTAGGAGTGAGAAAAACATCACGGAGCGGTGTGAATCTGAGGGCCTATTTTAGGAGAGGCGGTGAGTGCCAATGCAGGATGGAGAAAAGCACCACGGTTTGGTCATCATGGGGAGGTCAGGAAACATGCATTGGCAATGTAGGATAGGTTTCTGAAAAACATCGCGGGGTGTTGCGAATTGTCAGGTTTTCTAACAGGCCATTGACAAGTAGGAGTGAGAAAAACATCACGGTGTGGTGTGAATCAGAAGGGCTGAATCAGGATAGGCAGTAAGTGGCAATGTAGGATGGAGAAAAGCACCAGGGGTGGTCGCATGGGGAGGGCAGAAAACATGCAATGGCAATTTAGGATATTTTTCTGAAAAACATCCCGCGGTGGTGCGCATTGTAAGGGTTTCTAACAGGCCATTCACTAGTAAGAGTGAGAAAAACATCACGGGGTGGTGTGAATCGGAGGGCCTGAATCAGGATAGGCAGTGAGTGGCAATGTAGGATGGAGAAAAGCAACAAGGGGTGGTCAGCATGGCGAGGTCAGGAAACATGCAGTGGCAATGTAGGATAGGTTTCTGTAAAACATTGCGGGGTGGTGCCCATTGTAAGGGTTTCTAACAAGCCATTAACTAGTAGGAGTGAGGAAAACATCAGGGGTGGTGTGAATCGGAGGGCCTAAATTAGGAAAGGCAGTGAGTGGCAATGTAAAATGGACAAAAGCACCACGGGGTGGTCAGCATGGGGAGGTCAGGAAACATGCAGTGGCAATGTAAGATAGGTTTCTGAAAAAAATCGTGTGGTGGTGCGCATTGAAATGGTTTCTAACAGGCCATTCACTAATAGGAGTGGGAAAAACATCACAGGTTGGTGTGTATCGGAGGGCCTGACTCAGGATACGCAGTGAGTGGCAATGTAAAATTGAGAAAAGCACCACTGGGTGATCAGCATGTGGAGGTCAGGAAACATGCAGGGGCAATGTAGGATGGGTTTCTGAAAAACATCGCATGGTGGTGCACATTGTAAGGTTTCTAACAGGAAATTTATTCGTAGGACTGAGAAAAACCTCACGGGGTGGTGTGAATTGGAGGGCCTTAATAAGGATTGGCAGTGAATGGCAATGTAGGATTGAGAAAAGCACCACGGGGTGGTCAGGATGGGGAGGTCAGGAAACATGCAGTGGCTATGTAGGATAGGTGTCTGAAATACATAATGGGGTGGTGCGCATTGTAAGGGTTTCTAACAGGCCATTGACTTGTAGGAGTGAGAAATACATCATGGTGTGGTGTGAATTGGAGGGCCTGAATCAGGATAGGCAGTGAGTGGTAATGTAAAATGGAGAAAAGCACCACGGGGTGGTCAGGAAGGGGAAGTCAGGAAACATGCAGTGGCAAAGTAGGATAGGTTTCTGAAAAACATCGCGGGGTGGGGCGCATTGTAATGGTTTCTAACAGGCCATTCACTAACAGCAGTGAGAAAAACATCACGGGGTGGTGTGAATCGGAGGGCCTGAAATAGGATAGGCAGTGAGTGGCAATGAAGAATGGAGAAAAGCACGTTGGGGTTCTCAACATGTGGAGGTCAGGAAACATGCAGTGGCAATGTAGGATAGGTTTCTGAAAAACACCGTGGGGTGGTGCGCATTGTAAGGCTTTCTAACAAGCCATTGACAAGGAGGAGTGAAAAATACATCACTGGGTCGTGTGAATAGGAGGGCCTGAATTAAGATAGGCTGTGAGTGGCAATGTAGGATGGAGAAAAGCTCCACGGGGTGGTCAGCATGGGGAGGCAAGGAAACATGCAGTGGCAATGTAGAATAGGTTTCTGATAAACATCGCGGGTTGTGCGCATTGTACGGGTTTTTAACAGGCCATTCACTGGTAGGAGTGAGAAAAACATCACGGGGTTGTGTGAATCAGAGGGCCTAATTTAGGATAGGCAGTGAGTATCAATGTAGGATGGAGAAAACCACCACGGGACGTCAGCATGGGGAGGTCAGGAAACATGCTGTGGCAATGTAGGATATTTTTCTGAAAAACATCATTGGGTGGTGCGCATTGTAAGGGTTTCTAACAGGCCATTCACTAGCAGGAGTGAGGAAAACATCACGGGGTGGTGTGAATCGGAGGGCCTGAATCAGTATAGGCAGTGAGTGGCAATGTAGGATGAAGAAAAGCACCACGGGGTGGTCAGCATGGCGAGGTCAAGAAACATGCAGTGGCAGTTTAGCATAGGTTTTTGAAAAACAATGCGGGTGGTGCGCTTTGTAAGAGTTTCACACAGGCCATTCACTAGTAGGAGTGAGAAAAACATCACGGGGTGGTGTGAATCGGAGGGCCTGAATTAGGATAGGTGGTGAGTGTCAATGAAGGATGGAAAAAAGCACCACGGGTTGGTCATCATGGGGAGGTCAGGAAACATGCATTGGCAATGTAGGATAGGTTTCTGAAAAACATCGCGGTGTTTTGCGAATTGTAAGGCTTTCTAACAGGCCATTGACTAGTAGGAGCGAGAAAAACATCACGTTGTGGTGTGAATCAGAAGGGCTGAATCAGCATAGGCAGTAAGTGGCAATGTAGAATGGAGAAAAGCACCAGGGGTGGTCAGCATGGGGAGGGCAGAAAACATGCAGTGGCAATGTAGGATATTTTTCTGAAAAACATCACGGGGTGGTGCACATTGTAAGGGTTTCTAACAGGCCATTCATTGGTAGGAGTGAGAAAAACATCACGGGGTGGTGTGAATCAGATGTTTTGAAATAGGATAGGCAGTGCTTGGCAATGTAGCATGGAGAAAAGCACCAGAAGCTGGTCAGGATGGGCAGGTCAGGAAACATGCAGTGGCAATTTAGGATAGGTTTCTGAAAAACAACGCGCGTGGTGCGCATTGTAAGTGTTTCTAACAGACCATTCACTAGCAGGTGTGAGAAAAACATCACGGGGTGGTGTGAATCGGAGGTCCTGAATTAGGATATGCATTCAGTTGCAATGTAGGATGAAGAAAAGCACCACGGGGTGGTCAGCATGGGGAGGTCAGGAAACATGCAGTGGCAATGTAGGAAAGGTTTCTCACAAAGAATGCAGGTGGTGGGCATTATAAGGGTTTCTAACAGGCCATTCACTACTAGGACTGAGAAAAACATCACGGGGTGGTGTGAATCAGAGGGCCTGAATCTGTATAGGCAGTGAGTGGCAATGTAGGATGGTGAAAGGCACCACGGGTTGGTCAGGATGGGGAGGTCAGGAAACATGCAGTGGCGATGTAGGATAGGTTTCTGAAAAACATCGCGGGGTGAAAAAAAAAAAAAAGAAAGAGAAAAGGGCCTGGGTGTTTAGCTCAGCGGCATAAGCACCTGCCTTGCAAGCAGGCGGTCGTGAGTTCGATCCCCGGTACCGATTAAAATGAAAAAGACAAAAAAAACAAACAAACAAAAAAAAAACGTCGCGGGGTGGTGCACATTGTAAGGGTTTCTAACAGGCCATTCACTAGTAGGAGTGAGAAAAACATGAGGGGTGGTGTGAATCGGAGGGCCTAAATTAGGAAAGGCAGTGAGTGGCAATGTAAAATGGAGAAAAGCACCACGGGGTGGTCAGCATGGGGAGGTCAGGAAACATGCTGTTGCAATGTAGGTTAGGTTTTGAGAATCATCGCGGGGTGGTGCGCATTGTAATTTTTTCTAACAGGCCATGGACTAGTAGGAGTGAGAAAAACATCATGGGCTGGTGTGTATCGGAGGTCCTGAATTAGGATAGGCAGTGATTGGTAACGTAGGATGAAGAAAAGCACCACGGGGTGGTCAGGATGGGGAGTTAAGGAAACATGCAGTGGCAATGTAGGATAGGTTTCTGAAAAACATCTTTGGGTGGTGTGCATTGTAAGGGTTTCTAACAGGCCATTGACTAGTAGGAGTGAGGAAAACATCACGGGGTGGTTTGAATCAGAGGGCCTGAATCAGTATAGGCAGTGAGTGGCAATGTAGGATGGAGAAAATCACCACGGGGTGGTCAGCATGGGGAGGTCAGGAAACATGCAGTGGCAGTGTAGGATAGGTTTTTGAAAAACAATGCGGGTGGTGCGCATTGTAAGGGTTTCAAACAGGCCATTCACTAGTAGGAGTGAGAAAAACATCACGGGGTGGTGTGAATCGGAGGGCCTGAATTAGGATAGGTGGTGAGTGGCAATGAAGGATGGAAAAAAGCACCACGGGGTGGTCAGCATGGTGAGGTCAGGAAACATGCAGTGGCAATGTAGGAAAGGTTTCTCACAAAGAATGCGGGTGGTGGGCATTATAAGGTTTTCTAACAGGCCATTCACTACTAGGAGTGAGAAAAACATCACGGGGTGGTGTGAATCAGAGGGCCTGAATCTGTATAGGCAGTGAGTGGCAATGTAGGATGGAGAAAAGCACCACGGGTTGGTCAGGATGGGGAGGCCAGGAAACATGCAATGGCAATGTAGAATAGGTTGCTGAAAAACATCGCGGGGTGGTGCGCATTGTAAGGGTTTCTAACAGGCCATTCACTAGTAGGAGTGAGAAAAACATCAGGGGTGGTGTGAATCGGAGGGCCTAAATTAGGAAAGGCAGTGAGTGGCAATGTAAAATGGAGAAAAGCACCACGGGGTGGTCAGCATGTGGAGGTCAGGAAACATGCAGTGACAATATAAGATAGGTTTCTGATAAACATCGCAGGGTGGTGCGAGTGTAAGGTTTTCTAACAGGACATTAACTAGTAGGAGTGAGAAAAACATCACTGGGTGGTGTGAATCGGATGGCGTGAATCAGGATAGGCAGTGAATGGCAATGTAGGATGGAGAAAAGCACCAAGGGGTGGTCATCATGGGGAGGTCAGGAAACATGCACTGGCAATGTAGGATAGGTGTCTGAAAAACATCGCGGGGTCGTGCGAATTGTAAGTGTTTCGAACAGGCCATTCACTAGAAGGTGTGAGAAAAACATCATGGTGTGGTGTGAATCAGAGGGCCTGAATCAGGATAGACAGTGATTGGTAATGTAGCATGGAGAAAAGCACCAGGGGTGGTCAGCATGGGGAGGTCAGGAAACATGCTGTGGCAATGTAAGATAGGTTTCTGAAAAAAAAATCGTGTGGTGGTGCGCATTGAAATGGTTTCTAACAGGCCATTTACTAGTAGGAGTGAGAAAAACATCATGGGTTGGTGTGTATCGGAGGGCCTGAATCAGGATAGTCAGTGAGTGGCAATGTAGGATGGAGAAAAGCACCACGGGGTGGTCAGGATATGGAGGTCAGGAAACATGCAGTGGCAATGTAGGATAGGTTTCTGAAAAACATCCTGGGGTGGTGCGCAATGTAAGAGTTTTTACCAGGCCATTAGCTTGTAGGAGTGAGAATTACATCATGGTGTGGTGTGAATCAGAGAGCCTGTATCAGGATAGGCAGTGAGTGTTAATGTAAAATGAAGAAAGCACCACAGGTTGGTCAGCATGGGGAGATCATGAAACATGCAGTGGCAATGTAGGATTGGTTACTGAAAAACATCGCGGGGTGGTGCGAAATGTACGGGTTTCTAACAGGACATTGACTAGTAAGAGCGAGAATAAAATCATGGTGTGGTGTGAATCAGAGGGGCTGAATCAGGATAGGCACCAAGTGGCAATGTAGGATGGAGAAAATCACCAGTGGTGGTCAGCATAGGAAAGGCAGCAAACATGCAGTGGCAATGTAGGATATTTTTATGAAAAACATCACGGGGTGGTGGGCAATGTAAGGGTTTCTAACAGGCCATTCACTAGTAGGAGTGAGAAAAACATCACGGGGTGGTGTGAATCGGAGGGCCTGAATCAGGATAGGCAGAGAGTGGCAATGTAGGATGGAGAAAAGCACCACGGGGTGTTCAGGATGGGGAGGTCAGGAAACATGCAGTGGCAATGTAGGATAGGTTTCTGAAAAAAATCGCCAGGTTGTGTGCATTGTAAGGCTTTCTAACAGGCCGTTCACTAGTAGGAGTGAGAAAAACATCACGGGGCGGTGTGAATCCGAGGGCCTATTTTAGGATAGGCGGTGAGTGCCAATGAAGGATGGAGAAAAGCACCACGGTTTGGTCATCATGGGGAGGTCAGGAAACATGCATTGGCAATGTAGGATAGGTTTCTGAAAAACATCGCGGGGTGTTGCGAATTGTAAGGTTTTCTAACAGGCCATTGACTAGTAGGAGCGAGAAAAACATCACGGTGTGGTGTGAATCAGAAGGGCTGAATCAGGATAGGCAGTAAGAGGCAATGTAGGATGGAGAAAAGCACCAGGGGTGGTCAGCATGGGGAGGGCAGAAAACATGCAGTGGCAATGTAGGATATTTTTCTGAAAAACATCCCACGATGGTGCGCATTGTAAGGGTTTCTAACAGGCCATTCACTAGTACGAGTGAGAAAAACATCATGGGGTGGTGTGAATCGGAGGGCGTGAATCAGGATAGGCAGTGAGTGGCAATGTAGGATGGAGAAAAGCAACAAGGGGTGGTCAGCATGGCGAGGTCAGGAAACATGCAGTGGCAATGTAGGATAGGTTTCTGAAAAACATTGCGGGGTGGTGCCCATTGTAAGGGTTTCTAACAGGCCATTCACTAGGAGGAGTGAGGAAAACATCAGGGGTGGTGTGAATCAGAGGGCCTAAATTAGGAAAGGCAGTGAGTGGCAATGTAAAATGGACAAAATCACCACGGGGTGGTCAGCATGGGGAAGTCAGGAAACATGCAGTGGCAATGTAAGATAGGTTTCTGAAAAAAAATCGTGTGGTGGTGCGCATTGAAATGGTTTCTAACAGGCCATTCACTAATAGGAGTGAGAAAAACATCACAGGTTGGTGTGTATCGGAGGGCCTGACTCAGGATATGCAGTGAGTGGCAATGTAAAATTGAGAAAACACCACTGGGTGATCAGCATGGGGAGGTCAGGAAACATGCAGGGGCAATGTAGGATGAGTTTCTGAAAAATATTGCATGGTGGTGCGCATTGTAAGGTTTCTAACAGGAAATTTATTCGTAGGACTGAGAAAAACTTCACGGGGTGGTGTAATCGGAGGGCCTGAATAAGGATAGGCAGTGAACGGCAATTTAGGATTGAGAAAAGCACCACGGGGTGGTCAGGTGGGGAAGTCAGGAAACATGCAGTGGCTATGTAGGATAGGTATCTGAAATACATAATGGGGTGGTGCGCATTGTAAGGGTTTCTAACAGGCCATTAACTTGTAGGAGTGAGAACTGCATCATGGTGTGGTGTGAATCGGAGGGCCTGAATCAGGATAGGCAGTGAGTGGTAATGTAAAATGGAGAAAAGCACCACGGGTTGGTCATCATGGGGAGGTCAGAAAACATGCAGTGGCCATGTAGGATAGGTTTCTGAAAAACATCGCGGGGTGTTGAGAATTGTAATGGATTCTAACAGGCCATTCACTAGTAGGAGAAAGAAAAACATCACGGGGCGGTGTGAATCCGAGGGCTTATTTTAGGATAGGCGGTGAGTGCCAATGAATGATGGAGAAAAGCACCACGGTTTGGTCATCATGGGGATGTCAGGAAACATGCATTGGCAATGTAGGATAGGTTTCTGAAAAACAACGCGGGTGGTGCACATTGTAAGTGTTTCTAACAGACCATTCACTAGTAGGTGTGAGAAAAACATCACGGGGTGGTGTGAATCGGAGGTCCTGAATTACGATATGCAGTGAGTTGCAATGTAGGATGAAGAAAAGCACCACGGGGTGGTCAGCATGGTGAGATCCGGAAACATGCAGTGGCAATGTAGTATAGGATTCTCACAAAGAAAGAGGGTGGTGGGCATTATAAGGGTTTCTAACAGGGCATTCACTACTAGGAGTGAGAAAAACATCACGTGGTGGTGTGAATCAGAGGGCCTGAATCTGTATAGGCAGTGAGTGGCAATGTAGGATGGAGAAAAGCACCACGGGTTGGTCAGGATGGGGAGGTCAGGAAACATGCAGTGGAAATGTAGGATAGGTTTCTGAAAAACATCGCGGGGTGGTGCGCATTGTAAGGGTTTCTAACAGGCCATTCACTAGTAGGAGTGAGGAAAACATCAGGGGTGGTTTGAATCGGAGGGCCTAAATTAGGAAAGGCAGTGAGTGGCAATGTAAAATGGAGAAAAGCACCACGGGGTTGTCAGCTTGGGGAGGTCAGGAAACATGCAGTGACAATATATGATAGGTTTCTGATAAACATCGCAGGGTGGTGCGAGTGTAAGGTTTTCTAACAGGACATTAACTAGTAGGAGTGAGAAAAACATCACTGGGTGGTGTGAATCGGATGGCTTGAATCAGGATATGCAGTGAGTGGCAATGCACGATGGAGAAAAGCACCAAGTGGTGGTCATCATGGGGAGGTCAGGAAACATGCACTGGCAATGTAGGATAGGTTTTTGAAAAACATCGCGGGATAGTGCGAATTGTAAGGGTTTCTAACAGGCCATTCAGTAGAATGTGTGAGACAAACATCATGGTGTGGTGTGAATCAGAGGGCCTGAATCAGGATAGACAGTGATTGGTAATGTAGCATGGAGAAAAGCACCAGGGGTGGTCCGCATGGGGAGGTCAGGAAACATGCTGTGGCAATGTAACATAGGTTTCTGAAAAAAAAAGTCGTTTGGTGGTGCGCATCGAAATGGTTTCTAACAGGCCATTTACTAGTAGGAGTGAGAAAAACATCATGGGTTGGTGTGCATCGGAGGGCCTGAATCAGGATAGGCAGTGAGTGGCAATGTAGGATGGAGAAAAGCACCACGGGGTGGTCAGCATGGGCAGGTCAGGAAACATGCAGTGGCAATGTAGGATAGGTTTCTGATAAACATCGCAGGGTGTTGCGCATTGTAAGGTTGATAATAGGAAATTTACTAGTAGGACTGAGAAAAACATCACGGGGTGCTGTGAATTTGAGGGCCTGAATCAGGATAGGCATTGGGAGGCAATGTAGGATGGAGAAAAGCACCACGGAGTGGTCAGGATGGGGAGGTCAGGAAACATGCAGTGGCAATGTAGGATTGGTTACTGAAAAACATCGCAGGGTGGTGCGAATTGTAAGGGTTTCTAATAGGCCATTGACTAGTAAGAGCGAGAATATAATCACGGTGTGGTGTGAATCAGAGGGGCTGAATCAGGATAGGACCCAAGTGGCAATGTAGGATGGAGAAAATCACCAGTGTTGGTCAGCATACGAAGGGCAGCAAACATGCAATGGCAATGTAGGATATTTTTCTGAAAAACATCGCGGGGTGTTGGGAATTGTAAGGGTTTCTAACAGGCCTTTCACTAGTGGGAGTGAGAAAAACATCACGGGGTGGTGTGATTCAGATGTTCTGAATTAGGATAGGCAGTGAGTGGCAATGTAGGATGGAGAAAAGCACCATGGAGTGGTCAGCAAGGCGAGGTCAGGAAACAAGCAGTGGCAATGCAGGATAGTTTTCTGAATAACATCACGGGGTGGTGCACATTGTAAGGGTTTCTAACAGGCCTTTCACTAGTAGGAGTGAGAAAAACATCACGGGGTGGTGTGATTCAGATGTTCTGAATTAGGATACACAGTGAGTGGAAATGTAGGATGGAGAAAAGCACCACGGGGTGGTCAGCATTGGGAGGTCAGGAAACATGCATTGGCAATGTAGGGTAGGTTTCTGAAAAACATCGCCGGGTGGTCTGCAATGTAAGGCTTTCTAACAGTACATTCACTAGTCGAAGTGAGAAAAACATCATGGGGTGGTGTGAATCGGAGGGCCTGAATCAGGATAGGCAGCGAGTGGCAATGTAGGATGGAGAAAAGCACCACGGGGTGGTCAGGAAGGGGAAGTCAGGAAACATGCAGTGGCAAAGTAGGATAGGTTTCTGAAAAACATCGCAGGGTGGGGCGCATTGTAATGGTTTCTAACAGGCCATTCACTAACAGGAGTGAGAAAAACATCACGGGGTGGTGTGAATCGGAGGGCCTGAAATAGGATAGGCAGTGAGTGGCAATGAAGAATGGAGAAAAGCACGATGGGGTTCTCAACATGGGGAGGTCAGGAAACATGCAGTGGCAATGTAGGATAGGTTTCTGAAAAACACAGTGGGGTGGTGCGCGTTGTAAGGCTTTCTAACAAGCCATTGACAAGGACGAGTGAAAAATACATCACTGGGTCGTGTGAATAGGAGGGCCTGAATTAAGATAGGCTGTGAGTGGCAATGTAGGATGGAGAAAAGCTCCACGGGGTGGTCAGCATGGGGAGGCAAGGAAACATGCAGTGGCAATGTAGAATAGGTTTCTGATAAACATCGCGGGTGGTGCGCCTTGTACGGGTTTTTACCAGGCCATTCACAGGTAGGAGTGAGAAAAACATCACGGGGTTGTGTGAATCAGAGGGCCTAATTTAGGATAGGCAGTGAGTATCAATGTAGGATGGAGAAAAGCACCACGGGGAGGTCAGCATGGGGAGGTCAGGAAACATGCTGTGGCAATGTAGGATATTTTTCTGAAAAACATCATTGGGTGGTGCGCATTGTAAGGGTTTCTAACAGGCCATTCACTAGCAGGAGTGAGAAAAACATCATGGTGTGGTGTGAATCAGAGGGCCGGAATTAGGATAGGCAGTGAGTGCCAATTTAGGATGGAGAAAAGCACCACGTGGTGGTCAGCATGGGGAGGTCAGGAAACATGCTGTGGCAATGTAAGATAGGTTTCTGAAAAAAAATCGTGTGGTGGTGCACATTGAAATGGTTTCTAACAGGCCATTCACTAGTAGGAGTGAGAAAAACATCATGGGTTTGTGTGTATCGGAGGGCCTGAATCAGGATAGGCAGTGAGTGGCAATGTAGGAATGGAGAAAAGCACCACAGGGTGGTCATCATGGGGAGGTCAGGAAACATGCAGTGGCAATGTAGGATAGGTTTCTGATAAACATCGCAGGGTGGTGCGCATTGTAAGGTTTATAACAGGAAATTTACTAGTAGGACTGAGAAAAACATCACGGGGTTTGTGAATCGGAGGGCCTGAATCAGGATAGGCCATGAGTGGCAATGTAGGATGGAGAAAAGCACCACGGGGTGGTTAGGATGGGGACGTCAGGAAACATGCAGTGGCAATGTAGGATAGGTTTCTGAAAAACATCGTGGTGTGGTGCGCATTTTAAGGGATTCTACGAGGCAATTAGCTAGTAGGAGTGAGAAATACATCATGGTGTGGTGTGAATCAGAGGGCCTGAATCAGTATAGGCAGTGAGTGGTAATGTAAAATGGAGAAACCACCACAGGTTGGTCAGCACGGGGAGATTATGAAACATGCAGTGGCAATGTAGGATAGGTTTCTGAAAAACATCGCGGGGTGGTGCGTATTGTAAGGGTTTCTAACATGCCATTGACAAGTAAGAGCGAGAATAACATCACGGTGTGGTGTGAATCAGAGGGGCTGAATCAGGATAGGCAGCAAGTTGCAATGTAGGATGGAGATAATCACCAGTGGTGGTCAGCAAGGGGAGGGCAGTAAACATGCAGTGGCAATGTAGGATATTTTTCTGAGAAACATCACGGGGTGGTGGGCATTGTAAGTGTTTCTAACAGGCCATTCACTAGTAGGAGTGAGAAAAACATCACGGGGTGGTGTGAATCGGAGTGCCTGAATTAGGATAGGCAGGCAGTGGCAATGCAGGATGGAGAAAAGCACCATGGAGTGGTCAGCAAGACGAGGTCAAGAAACAAGCAGTGGCAATGTAGGATAGTTTTCTGAATAACATCACGGGGTAGTGCACATTGTATGGGTTTCTAACAGGCCATTAGCTAGTAGGAGTGAGAAAAACATCACGGGGTGGTGTGATTCAGATATTCTGAATTAGGATACACAGTGAGTGGCAATGTAGGATGGAGAAAAGCACCACGGGGTGGTCAGCTTTTGGAGGTCAGGAAACATGCATTGGCAATGTAGGATAGGTTTCTGAAAAACATCGCCTGGTGGTGTGCACTGTAAGGCTTTCTAACAGTACATTCACTAGTCGAAGTGAGAAAAACATCACGGGGTGGTGTGATTCGGAGGGCCTGATTCAGGTTAGGCAGCGAGTGGCAATGTAGGATGGAGAAATGCACCACGGGGAGGTCAGCATGGGGAGGTCAGGAAACATGCTGTGGCAATGTAGGATATTTGTCTGAAAAACATCATGAGGTGGTGTGCATTGTAAGGGTTTCTAACAGGCCATTCACTAGTAGGAGTGAGAAAAACATCACGGGGTGGTGTTAATCGGAAGGCCTGAATTAGGATAGGCAGTGAGTGCCAATGTAGGATAGAGAAAAGCACCACAGGGTGGTCAGCATGCGGAGGTCAGGAAACATGCATTGGCAATGTTGGATTGGTTTCTGAAAAACATCGCGGGGTGGTGCGAATTGTAAGCTTTTCTAACAGGCCATTGGCTAGTAAGAGCGAGAAAAACATCACGCTGTGGTGTGAATCAGAGGGGCTCAATCTTATAGGCAGTAAGTGGCAATGTGGGACGGAGAAAAGCACCAGGCGTGGTCAGCATTGGGAGGGCAGGAAACATGCAGTGGCAAGGTAGGATATTTTTCTGAAAAACATTAGGAGGTGGTGTGCATTGCAAGGGTTTCTAACAGGCCATTCGCTAGTAGGAGTGAGAAAAACATCACGGGGTGGTGTGAATCAGATGTTCTGAATTAGGATAGGCAGTGATTGACATTGTAGCATGGAGAAAAACACCAGAAGGTGGTCAGGATGAGGAGGTCAGGAACCATGCAGTGGCACTGTAGGATAGGTTTCTGAAAAATATTGTGGGGTGGTGCGCATTGTAATTGTTTCTAACAGGCCATTCACTAGTAGGAGTGAGAAAAACATCACGGGCTGGTGTGAATCGGAGGTCCTGAATTAGGATATGCAGTGAGTGGCAATGTAGGATGAAGAAAAGCACCACGGGGTGGTCAGCATGGGGAGGTCAAGAAACTTGCAGTGGCAATGTAAGATAGGTTTCTGAAAAACATTGCGGGGTGAGGAGAATTGTAAGGGTTTCTAACAGACCATTCACTAGTAGGAGTGAGAAAAACATCACAGTGTGGTTTGAATCGGAAGGCCTGAATTATGATAGGCAGTGAGTGGCAATGTAGGATGGAGAAAAGCACCACGGGGTGGTCAGCATGGGGTGGTCAGGAAACATGCAGTGGCAATGTAGGATAGGTTTCTGAAAAACATCGCGGGGTTTTGCGCATTGTAAGGGTTTCTCACAGGCCATTCACTAGTAGGAGTGAGAAATACATTATGGTGTAGTGTGAATCATAGGGCCTGAATCAGGATAGACAGTGAGTGGTAATGTCGCATGGAGAAGCACCAGGGGTCGTCAGCATGGGGAGGTTAAGAAACATGCAGTGGCAATGCAAGATAAGTTTCTGAAAAAATCGTGTGGTGGTGCACATTGAAATGTTTTCTATCAGGCCATTCACTAGTAGGAGAGAGAAAAACATTATGGGTTGGTGTGTATCGGATGGCCTGAATCAGGATAGGCAGTGAGTGGCAATGAAAATTAAGAAAAGCAACATGGTGTGATCAGCATGGGGAGGTCAGGAAACATGCAGTGGCTATATAGGATAGGTTTCTGATAAACTTCGCAGAGTGGTGCGCATTGTAAGGTTTCTAACAGGAAATTTACTAGTAGGATTGAGAAAAACATCACGGGGTGGTGTGAATCCGAGGGCCCGAATCAGGATAGGCAGTGAGTGGTAATGTAAAATGAAGAAAAGCACCACGGGTTGGTCAGCATGGGGAGGTCAGGAAACATGCAGTGGCAATGTAGGATACTTTTCTGAAAAACATCGCGGGGTGGTGCGCATTGCAAGGGTATCTAACAGGCCATTCACTGGTAGGAGTGAGAAAAACATCACGGGGTGGTGTGAATCGGACGGCCTGAATTAGATTAGGCAGTGAGTGGTAATGTAGAATGGAGAAATGCAAGACGGTATGGTGAGCATGGGGAGTTCAGGAAACATGCAGTAGCAATGTAGGATAGGTTTCTGAAAAACATCGCGGGGTGGTGGGCATTGTGAGGGTTTGTAACAGGCCATTCAATTGTAGGAAAGTGAAAAACCTCACAGGAGGGTGTAAATTGGAGGGCCTGAATTAGGATAGGCAGTGAGTGGCAATGTAGGATTTTGAAAACACCAAGGGGTGGTCAGCACGGGGAAGTCAGGAAACATGCGGTGGCAATGTAGGATAGGTTTCTGAAAAATATTGTGGGGTGGTGCGCATTGTAATTGTTTCTAACAGGCCATTCACTAGTAGGAGTGAGAAAAACATCACGGGCTGGTGTGAATCGGAGGTCCTGAATTAGGATATGCAGTGAGTGGCAATGTAGGATGAAGAAAAGCACCACGGGGTGGTCAGCATAGGGAGGTCAAGAAACTTGCAGTGGCAATGTAAGATAGGTTTCTGAAAAACATTGCGGGGTGAGGAGAATTGTAAGGGTTTCTAACAGACCATTCACTAGTAGGAGTGAGAAAAACATCACAGTGTGGTTTGAATCGGAAGGCCTGAATTATGATAGGCAGTGAGTGGCAATGTAGGATGGAGAAAAGCACCACGGGGTGGTCAGCATGGGGTGGTCAGGAAACATGCAGTGGCAATGTAGGATAGGTTTCTGAAAAACATCGCGGGGTTTTGCGCATTGTAAGGGTTTCTCACAGGCCATTCACTAGTAGGAGTGAGAAATACATTATGGTGTAGTGTGAATCATAGGGCCTGAATCAGGATAGACAGTGAGTGGTAATGTAGCATGGAGAAGCAGCAGGGGTCGTCAGCATGGGGAGGTTAGGAAACATGCAGTGGCGATGTAAGATAGGTTTCTGAAAAAATCGTGTGGTGGTGCACATTGAAATGTTTTCTATCAGGCCATTCACTAGTAGGAGAGAGAAAAACATCATGGGTTGGTGTGTATCGGAGGGCCTGAATCAGGATAGGCAGTGAGTGGCAATGAAAATTAAGAAAAGCACCATGGTGTGATCAGCATGGGGAGGTCAGGAAACATGCAGTGGCTATATAGGATAGGTTTCTGATAAACTTCGCAGGGTGGTGCGCATTGTAAGGTTTCTAACAGGAAATTTACTAGTAGGATTGAGAAAAACATCACGGGGTGGTGTGAATCGGTGGGCCTGAATCAGGATAGGCAGTGAGTGGCAATGTAGGATGGAGAAAAGCACCAAGGGGTGGTCAGGATGGGGAGGTCAGGAAACATGCAGTGGCTATGAGCATAGGTATCTGAAAAACATCGTGGGGTGGTGCGCATTGTAAGGGTTTCTAACAGGCCATTAACTAGTGGGAGTGAAAAATACATCATGCTGTGGTGTGAATCGGAGGGCCCGAATCAGGATAGGCAGTGAGTGGTAATGTAAAATGAAGAAAAGCACCACGGGTTGGTCAGCATGGGGAGGTCAGGAAACATGAAATGGCAATGTAGGATATGTTTCTGAAAAACATCGCGGGATGGTGAGAATGGTAAGGGTTTCTAACAGGCCATTGACTAGTAGGAGAGAGAAAAACATCACGGTGTGGTGTGAATCAGAGGTGCTGAATCAGGATAGGCAGTAAGTGGCAATGTAGAATGGAGAAAATCACCAGGGGTGGTCAGCATGGGGAGGGCAGGAAACATGCAGTGGCAATGTAGGATATTTTTCTGAAAAACATTACGGGGTGGTGTGCATTGTAATGGTTTCTAACAGGCCATTCACTAGTAGGAGTGAGAAAAGCATCACGGGGTGGTGTGAATCAGAGTGTCTGAATTAGGATAGTTAGTGAGAGGCAATGAAGGATGGAGAAAAGCAACACAGGGTATTAAGCATGGGGAGGTCAGGAAACATTCGGTGGCAATGTAGGAGATGTTTCTGAAAAACATCACGGGGTGGTGCGCATTGTAAGGGTTTCTAACAGGCCATTCACTAGTAGGAGTGAGAACAACATCATGGGGTGGTGTGAATCGGAGTGTCTGAATTATGATAGGCAGTGAGTGGCAATGTAGGATGGAGAAAAGCACCACGGGGTGGTCAGCATGGGGTGGGCAGGAAACATGCAGTGGCAATGTAGGATAGGTTTCTGAAAAACATCGCGGGGTTTTGCGCATTGTAAGGGTTTCTCACAGGCCATTCACTAGTAGGAGTGAGAAATACATTATGGTGTAGTGTGAATCATAGGGCCTGAATCAGGATAGACAGTGAGTGGTAATGTAGCATGGAGAAGCACCAGGGGTCGTCAGCATGGGGAGGTTAAGAAACATGCAGTGGCGATGTAAGATAAGTTTCTGAAAAAATCGTGTGTTGGTGCACATTGAAATGTTTTCTATCAGGCCATTCACTAGTAGGAGAGAGAAAAACATTATGGGTTGGTGTGTATCGGAGGGCCTGAATCAGGATAGGCAGTGAGTGGCAATGAAAATTAAGAAAAGCACCACGGTGTGATCAGCATGGGGAGGTCAGGAAACATGCAGTGGCTATATAGGATAGGTTTCTGATAAACTTCGCAGGGTGGTGCGCATTGTAAGGTTTCTAACAGGAAATTTACTAGTAGGATTGAGAAAAACATCACGGGGTGGTGTGAATCGGAGGGCCTGAATCAGGATAGGCAGTGAGTGGCAATGTAGGATGGAGAAAAGCCAAAGGGGTGGTCAGGATGGGGAAGTCAGGAAACATGCAGTGGCTATGAGCATAGGTATCTGAAAAACATCGTGGGGTGGTGCGCATTGTAAGGGTTTCTAACAGGCCATTAACTAGTAGGAGTGAAAAATACATCATGCTGTGGTGTGAATCGGAGTGCCCGAATCAGTATAGGCAGTTAGTGGTAATGTAAAATGAAGAAAAGCACCACGGGTTGGTCAGCATGGGGAGGTCAGGAAACATGAAATGGCAATGTAGGATATGTTTCTGAAAAACATCGCGGGATGGTGAGAAAGGTAAGGGTTTCTAACAGGCCATTGACTAGTAGGAGAGAGAAAAACATCACGGTGTGGTGTGAATCAGAGGTGCAGAATCAGGATAGGCAGTAAGTGGCAATGTAGAATGGAGAAAATCACCAGGGGTGGTCAGCATGGGGAGGGCAGGAAACATGCAGTGGCAATGTGTTGGGAGCCGTGGCACTGTCAAGTCATCAGACGCGGTGATTGCGAGGCCTGTGGGAAAGTACAAAAGCCTGGGCTAGATTACCCCTCTCATCGAGCCCGCCTGTGTGGCACCTGTTTCTTATCACCCCACTAAGTTCCCGCCTCACAGGGTAGTCTGCCTAGCTATTAATCCTATATATAGCCAGTGCCTCCACCCCCGAGAGAGAGAGAGACTGAAGCACAAAAGGAGCCGCGGGGAGCGGACCGGTAGAGGCTTCGGGGCAGACTGAAGCACAAAAGGAGCCGCGGGGAGCGGACCGGTGGAGGCTTCGGGGCAGACTGTATAAGGAGAGAATAAAGAAAAGCCTGACCACCGCCAGACCTTGTCGTGTGTCTTTCCTGCCGGCCGGGAGCGCACATCGACATTTGGAGGCCCGCACGGGGATTGATCAACCCCGAGACGCGGCGGTGGACTGCATTCTCCTACACAGTGCTGCAGCTGCAGGACAGGTGAGTAGAGGATAAGCCTGGGCCCTGGGTGGCGCGCACCTACAGGGTTTGTAGACTCCTCTCAACCTCACGCGTAAGTGGCGGGTTTCTTGGGCCTCACGCGGTGAGTATGAAACATAACACCAGAACTTAAGGTAATAAAAGAGTGTAAAACATAAACATAGAAGTAAAAATAACAGAAGATATATTAAAAATGGGAAACATGCCAAGTAAAATACACAGCCTTGGTGTTGGTCCTTCGGAGACTCCTAAAGTCCAAGGACCTCAAGGTGGGGCGTAAGACTTTAGAAAATTTCCTTGCAGAGATTGACAGCTTTGCTCCCTGGTTTCTGCCTACAGGGCATGTAAACCTGCCCTCCTGGGAAAAGTTGGGCAGAGACCTTTCCCTAGCAGAGCGGGAGGGTAGAGCTTCAGTCTCTGCTCGTCCATTGTGGGAAATGATACACACGTGCCTAAAGAGTGAGGGTAGTTACGGGGGGAGCTCTCAAGAACTTGTAGAAGTACGCGAGGTGTTTGAACAGGCACAGTGAGGAAGCTCCCGAGAAGGGTCCGTCAAGGAGGGCAGAGATACAAAAGAGGAAGCCGAGGCGCGGTTTGTGTCTTTCCGCAGGAATCGGGACGAGAGCCAATGTGGGTCCCAGAGAGGTTGACGCGACAAGTCCCTCGACTGAAGATCAGGCCTGTTCCACCAGAGGCCAACCGCAGACCCAACAACAAGATGAGCCCTAAAAGAACTGCAGGACAATACCTTTTTGGGGGCCTGGAACGGCTTGCTCCCCTATGTGCTACCCTTGTATACGCATGGCTCGCTCGCATGGCCTACGACCGCGTTTAAAAGTGACAGGCTTCCCACATTCTCCTCCCTAGACAACAACATGTAGCAGGGTGGGTGAGTCAATGACGGGTAAGAGCGTGCCTCCCCAGCACGACTCAACCTAAGCCAGGCCCTACCCCGTTCTGCTCGAAAGCCACTGGATTGTTAGATAAATTTCTCTCCGAGGGGATTCGTGGAGAGAAATGAGTGCATGCCTATGTGCAACCAGGTTCCGTCCGGTTCATTCCTGGCCCTAGAAAAAAGGACGAGGGCCTCAGGGCCTTGGTGGACCCTGGGACGGCCGACCAGGGTCTACGCTAAGGGCCTACGGTGGGCCTCAGTTCGGGGCATAGGCCTCTGCACTCTATCCAGGACGGGCTGCGATGCGCGTAGCCATCATTTAAAATAAAATAGGGGGAGATGTTGGGAGCCGTGGCACTGTCAAGTCATCAGACGCGGTGATTGCGAGGCCTGTGGGAAAGTACAAAAGCCTGGGCTAGATTACCCCTCTCATCGAGCCCGCCTGTGTGGCACCTGTTTCTTATCACCCCACTAAGTTCCCGCCTCACAGGGTAGTCTGCCTAGCTATTAATCCTATATATAGCCAGTGCCTCCACCCCCGAGAGAGAGAGAGACTGAAGCACAAAAGGAGCCGCGGGGAGCGGACCGGTAGAGGCTTCGGGGCAGACTGAAGCACAAAAGGAGCCGCGGGGAGCGGACCGGTGGAGGCTTCGGGGCAGACTGTATAAGGAGAGAATAAAGAAAAGCCTGACCACCGCCAGACCTTGTCGTGTGTCTTTCCTGCCGGCCGGGAGCGGACATCGACAGCAATGTAGGATATTTTTCTGAAAAACATTACGGGGTGGTGTGCATTGTAATGGTTTCTAACAGGCCATTCACTAGTAGGAGTGAGAAAAACATCACGGTGTGGTGTGAATCGGAGGGGCTGAATCAGGATAGGGAGTAAGTGGCAATGTAGGGTGGAGAAAAGCACCATGGGTTTGTCAGCATGGGGAGGTAAGTAAACATGCAGTGGCAATTTAGGATAGGTTTCTGAAAAACATCGCGTGGTGGTGCGCATTGTAAGGTTTTCTAACAGGCCATTCACTAGTAGGAGTGAGAAAAACATCACGGGATCGTGTGAATCAGATGTTCTGAATTAGAATAGGCAGTGATTGGCAATGTAGCATGGAGAAAAGCACCACAAGTTGGTCAGGATGGGGAGGTCAGGAAACATGCAGTAGCAATGTAGGATAGGTTTCGGAAAAACTTCGCGGGGTGGTGCACATTGTAATTTTTTATAACAGGCCATTCACTATTAGGAGTCAGAAAAACATCCCGGGCTGGTGTGAATTTGAAGTCCTGAATTAGCATTGGCAGTGAGTGGCAATGTTGGATGAAGAAAAGCACCACGGATTGGTCTGCATGGGGAGGTCAGAAAACATGCAGTGGCAATGTAGGATAGGTTTTGAAAATCATCGCGGGGTGGTGCAAATTGTAAGTGTTTCTAACAGGCATTTCAATAGTAGGAGTGAGAAAAACATCACGGGGTGGTGTGAATCGGACTGTCTGAATTAGGATAGGCAGTGAGTGGCAATGCAGGATGGATAAAAGCACCACAGCGTATTCAGCATGGGGAGGTCAGGAAACATGCGGTTGCAATGTAGGTTAAGTATCTGAAAAACATCGCGGGGTGGTGCGCATTGTAAGGTTTTCTAACAGGCCATTCACTAGTAGGAGTGATAAATACATCATGCTGTGGTGTGAATCGGAGGGCCCGAATCAGGATAGGCAGTTAGTGGTAATGTAAAATGAAGAAAAGCACCACGGGTTGGTCAGCATGGGGAGGTCAGGAAACATGAAATGGCAATGTAGGATACGTTTCTGAAAAACATCGCGGGATGGTGAGAATGGTAAGGGTTTCTAACAGGCCATTGACTAGTAGGAGAGAGAAAAACATCACGGTGTGGTGTGAATCAGAGGTGCAGAATCAGGATAGGCAGTAAGTGGCAATGTAGAATGGAGAAAATCACCAGGGGTGGTCAGCATGGGGAGGGCAGGAAACATGCAGTGGCAATGTAGGATATTTTTCTGAAAAACATTACGGGGTGGTGTGCATTGTAATGGTTTCTAACAGGCCATTCACTAGTAGGAGTGAGAAAAACATCACGGGATCGTGTGAATCAGATGTTCTGAATTAGAATAGGCAGTGATTGGCAATGTAGCATGGAGAAAAGCACCACAAGTTGGTCAGGATGGGGAGGTCAGGAAACATGCAGTGGCAATGTAGGATAGGTTTCGGAAAAACTTCACGGGGTGGTGCACATTGTAATTTTTTATAACAGGCCATTCACTATTAGGAGTCAGAAAAACATCCCGGGCTGGTGTGAATCTGAAGTCCTGAATTAGCATAGGCAGTGAGTGGCAATGTTGGATGAAGAAAAGCACCACGGATTGGTCTGCATGGGGAGGTCAGAAAACATGCAGTGGCAATGTAGGATAGGTTTTGAAAATCATCGCGGGGTGGTGCAAATTGTAAGTGTTTCTAACAGGCATTTCAATAGTAGGAGTGAGAAAAACATCACGGGGTGGTGTGAATCGGACTGTCTGAATTAGGATAGGCAGTGAGTGGCAATGCAGGATGGATAAAAGCACCACAGCGTATTCAGCATGGGGAGGTCAGGAAACATGCGGGTGCAATGTATGTTAGGTATCTGAAAAACATCGCGGGGTGGTGCGCATTGTAAGGTTTTCAAACAGGCCATTCACTAGTAGGAGTGAGAAAAACATCACGGGGTGGTGTGAATCGGAGTGTCTGAATTAGGATAGTTAGTGAGAGGCAATGAAGGATGGAGAAAAGCAACACAGGGTATTAAGCATGGGGAGGTCAGGGAACATTCGGTGGCAATGTAGGAGAGGTTTCTGAAAAACATCACGGGGTGGTGCGCATTGTAAGGGTTTCTAACAGGCCATTCACTAGTAGGAGTGAGAAAAACATCACGGGGTGGTGTGAATCGGAGTGTCTGAATTAGGATAGGCAGTGAGTGGCAATGTAGGATGGAGAAAAGCACCACGGGGTGGTCAGCATGGGGAGGTCAGGAAACATGCAGTGGCAATGTAGGATACTTTTCTGAAAAACATCGCGGGGTGGTGGGCATTGTGAGGGTTTGTAACAGGCCATTCAATTGTAGGAAAGTGAAAAACCTCACAGGAGGGTGTAAATTGGAGGGCCTGAATTAGGATAGGCAGTGAGTGGCAATGTAGGATTTTGAAAACACCAAGGGGTGGTCAGCACGGGGAAGTCAGGAAACATGCGGTGGCAATGTAGGATAGGTTTCTGAAAAATATTGTGGGGTGGTGCGCATTGTAATTGTTTCTAACAGGCCATTCACTAGTAGGAGTGAGAAAAACATCACGGGCTGGTGTGAATCGGAGGTCCTGAATTAGGATATGCAGTGAGTGGCAATGTAGGATGAAGAAAAGCACCACGGGGTGGTCAGCATGGGGAGGTCAAGAAACTTGCAGTGGCAATGTAAGATAGGTTTCTGAAAAACATTGCGGGGTGAGGAGAATTGTAAGGGTTTCTAACAGACCATTCACTAGTAGGAGTGAGAAAAACATCACAGTGTGGTTTGAATCGGAAGGCCTGAATTATGATAGGCAGTGAGTGGCAATGTAGGATGGAGAAAATCACCACGGGTTGGTCAGCATGGGGTGGTCAGGAAACATGCAGTGGCAATGTAGGATAGGTTTGTGAAAAACATCACGGGGTTTTGCGCATTGTAAGGGTTTCTCACAGGCCATTCACTAGTAGGAGTGAGAAATACATTATGGTGTAGTGTGAATCATAGGGCCTGAATCGATAGACAGTGAGTGGTAATGTAGCATGGAGAAGCAGCAGGGGTCGTCAGCATGGGGAGGTTAGGAAACATGCAGTGGCGATGTAAGATAGGTCTCTGAAAAAATCGTGTGGTGGTGCACATTGAAATGTTTTCTATCAGCCCATTCACTAGTAGGAGAGACAAAAACATCATGGGTTGGTGTGTATCGGAGGGCCTGAATCAGGATAGGCAGTGAGTGGCAATGAAAATTAAGAAAAGCACCATGGTGTGATCAGCATGGGGAAGTCAGGAAACATGCAGTGGCTATATAGGATAGGTTTCTGATAAACTTCACAGGGTGGTGCGCATTGTAAGGTTTCTAACAGGAAATTTACTAGTAGGATTGAGAAAAACATCACGGGGTGGTGTGAATCGGAGGGCCTGAATCAGGATAGGCAGTGAGTGGCAATGTAGGATGGAGAAAAGCACCAAGGGGTGGTCAGGATGGGGAGGTCAGGAAACATGCAGTGGCTATGAGCATAGGTATCTGAAAAACATCGTGGGGTGGTGCGCATTGTAAGGGTTTCTAACAGGCCATTAACTAGTAGGAGTGAAAAATACATCATGCTGTGGTGTGAATCGGAGGGCCCGAATCAGGATAGGCAGTGAGTGGTAATGTAAAATGAAGAAAAGCACCACGGGTTGGTCAGCATGGGGAGGTCAGGAAACATGAAATGGCAATGTAGGATATGTTTCTGAAAAACATCGCGGGATGGTGAGAATGGTAAGGGTTTCTAACAGGCCATTGACTAGTAGGAGAGAGAAAAACATCACGGTGTGGTGTGAATCAGAGGTGCTGAATCAGGATAGGCAGTAAGTGGCAATGTAGAATGGAGAAAATCACCAGGGGTGGTCAGCATGGGGAGGGCAGGAAACATGCAGTGGCAATGTAGGATATTTTTCTGAAAAACATTACGGGGTGGTGTGCATTGTAATGGTTTCTAACAGGCCATTCACTAGTAGGAGTGAGAAAAGCATCACGGGGTGGTGTGAATCAGAGTGTCTGAATTAGGATAGTTAGTGAGAGGCAATGAAGGATGGAGAAAAGCAACACAGGGTATTAAGCATGGGGAGGTCAGGAAACATTCGGTGGCAATGTAGGAGATGTTTCTGAAAAACATCACGGGGTGGTGCGCATTGTAAGGGTTTCTAACAGGCCATTCACTAGTAGGAGTGAGAAAAACATCATGGGGTGGTGTGATTCGGAGTGTCTGAATTAGGATAGGCAGTGAGTGGCAATGTAGGATGGAGAAAAGCACGATGGGGTGGTCAGCATGGGGAGGTCTGGAAACATGCGGTGGCAATGTAGGATAGGTTTCTGAAAAACATCGCGGGGTGGTGGGCATTGTAAGTGTTTCTAACAGGCCTTTCACTAGTAGGAGTGATAAAAAAGTCACGGGGTGATTTGCTTCGGAGGGCCTGAAATAGGATAGGCAGTGCATGGCAATGTAGGTTGGAGAAAAGCACCACGGGTTTGTCAGCATGTGGAGGTCAGGAAAAATGCGGCAGCAATGTGGAATAGGTTTCTGAAAAACATCATGGTGTGGGGCGCATTGTAAGGGTTTCTAACTGGCCATTCACTAGTAGGAGTGAGAAAAACATCACGGGGTGGTGTGAATCAGAGGGCCTGAATTAGCATAGGCAGTGCGTGGCAATGTAGGATGGAGAAGAGCACTCTGGGTTGGTCAGCATGAGGAGGTCAGGAAACATGCAGTGGCAATGTAGGATAGGTTTCTGAAAAACATCGCGGCGTTGGTGCGCATTGTAAGGGTTTCTAACAGGCCATTCACTAGTAGGAGTGAGTAAAACCTCACGGGCTGGTGTGAATTGGAGTGTCTGAATTAGGATAGGCCGTGTGTGGCAATGGAGGGTGGAGAAAAACACCAGGGGGTGGTTTGCAAGGGGAGGTCAGGAAACATGCGGTGGCAATGTAGGATAGGTTTCTGAAAATCATCGCAGGGTGGGGCGCATTGTAAAGTTTTCTAAAAGGCCATTCACTACTAGGAGTGAAAAAAACATAATGGGGAGGTGTGAATTGGAGTGTCTGAATTAGGATAGGCAGTGAGTGGCAATGTAGGATGGAGAAAAGCATTACAGCGTACTCAGCATGGGGAGGTCAGTAAACATGAGGTGGCAATGTAGGATAGGTTTCTGTAAAACATCGCGTGGTGGTGCGCATCGTAAGGGTTTCTAACAGGCCATTCACTCGTAGGAGTGAGAAAAACAACACGGGGTGGTGTGAATCGGGGGGCCTGAATCAGATTTGGCAGGGAGTGGTAATGTAGAATGGAGAAATGCAAGACGGCGTGGGGAGCATGGGGTGTTCAGGAAACATGCAGTGGCAATGTAGGATAGGTTTCTGAAAAACATCGCAGGGTGGTGGGCATTGTAACGGTTTCTAACAGGCCTTTGACTAGTAGGAGTGATAAAAACGTCACGTGGTGGTTTGCTTAGGAGGGCCTGAAATAGGATAGGCAGTGAGTGGCAATGTAGGATGGAGAAAAGCACCACAGGGTATTCAGCATGGGGAGGTCAGGAAACATGCGGTGGCAATGTAGGATAGGTTTCTGATAAACATCGCATGGTGGTGTGCATTGTAAGGGTTTCTAACAGGCCATTCACTAGTAGGAGTGACAAAAACATCACGGGGTGGTGTGAATCGGACTTCCTGAATTAGATTAGGCAGTGAGTGGTAATGTAGAATGGAGAAATGCAAGACGGTATGGTGAGCATGGGGAGTTCAGGAAACATGCAGTAGCAATGTAGGATAGGTTTCTGAAAAACATCGCGGGGTGGTGGGCATTGTGAGGGTTTGTAACAGGCCATTCAATTGTAGGAAAGTGAAAAACCTCACAGGAGGGTGTAAATTGGAGGGCCTGAATTAGTATAGGCAGTGAGTGGCAATGTAGGATTTTGAAAACACCAAGGGGTGGTCAGCACGGGGAAGTCAGGAAACATGCGGTGGCAATGTAGGATAGGTTTCTGAAAAATATTGTGGGGTGGTGCGCATTGTAATTGTTTCTAACAGGCCATTCACTAGTAGGAGTGAGAAAAACATCACGGGCTGGTGTGAATCGGAGGTCCTGAATTAGGATACACAGTGAGTGGAAATGTAGGATGGAGAAAAGCACCACGGGGTGGTCAGCATTGGGAGGTCAGGAAACATGCATTGGCAATGTAGGGTAGGTTTCTGAAAAACATCGCCGGGTGGTCTGCAATGTAAGGCTTTCTAACAGTACATTCACTAGTCGAAGTGAGAAAAACATCATGGGGTGGTGTGAATCGGAGGGCCTGAATCAGGATAGGCAGCGAGTGGCAATGTAGGATGGAGAAAAGCACCACGGGGTGGTCAGGAAGGGGAAGTCAGGAAACATGCAGTGGCAAAGTAGGATAGGTTTCTGAAAAACATCGCGGGGTGGGGCGCATTGTAATGGTTTCTAACAGGCCATTCACTAACAGGAGTGAGAAAAACATCACGGGGTGGTGTGAATCGGAGGGCCTGAAATAGGATAGGCAGTGAGTGGCAATGAAGAATGGAGAAAAGCACGATGGGGTTCTCAACATGGGGAGGTCAGGAAACATGCAGTGGCAATGTAGGATAGGTTTCTGAAAAACACCGTGGGGTGGTGCGCGTTGTAAGGCTTTCTAACAAGCCATTGAAAAGGAGGAGTGAAAAATACATCACTGGGTCGTGTGAATAGTAGGGCCTGAATTAAGATAGGCTGTGAGTGGCAATGTAGGATGGAGAAAAGCTCCACGGGGTGGTCAGCATGGGGAGGCAAGGAAACATGCAGTGGCAATGCAGAATAGGTTTCTGATAAACATCGCGGGTGGTGCGCCTTGTACGGGTTTTTACCAGGCCATTCACAGGTAGGAGTGAGAAAAACATCACGGGGTTGTGTGAATCAGAGGGCCTAATTTAGGATAGGCAGTGAGTATCAATGTAGGATGGAGAAAAGCACCACGGGGAGGTCAGCATGGGGAGGTCAGGAAACATGCTGTGGCAATGTAGGATATTTTTCTGAAAAACATCATTGGGTGGTGCGCATTGTAAGGGTTTCTAACAGGCCATTCACTAGCAGGAGTGAGAAAAACATCATGGTGTGGTGTGAATCAGAGGGCCGGAATTAGGATAGGCAGTGAGTGCCAATTTAGGATGGAGAAAAGCACCACGTGGTGGTCAGCATGGGGAGGTCAGGAAACATGCTGTGGCAATGTAAGATAGGTTTCTGAAAAAAAATCGTGTGGTGGTGCACATTGAAATGGTTTCTAACAGGCCATTCACTAGTAGGAGTGAGAAAAACATCATGGGTTTGTGTGTATCGGAGGGCCTGAATCAGGATAGGCAGTGAGTGGCAATGTAGGATGGAGAAAAGCACCACAGGGTGGTCATCATGGGGAGGTCAGGAAACATGCAGTGGCAATGTAGGATAGGTTTCTGATAAACATCGCAGGGTGGTGCGCATTGTAAGGTTTATAACAGGAAATTTACTAGTAGGACTGAGAAAAACATCACGGGGTTTGTGAATCGGAGGGCCTGAATCAGGATAGGCCGTGAGTGGCAATGTAGGATGGAGAAAAGCACCACGGGGTGGTTAGGATGGGGACGTCAGGAAACATGCAGTGGCAATGTAGGATAGGTTTCTGAAAAACATCGTGGTGTGGTGCGCATTTTAAGGGATTCTATGAGGCAATTAGCTAGTAGGAGTGAGAAATACATCATGGTGTGGTGTGAATCAGAGGGCCTGAATCAGTATAGGCAGTGAGTGGTAATGTAAAATGGAGAAACCACCACAGGTTGGTCAGCACGGGGAGATTATGAAACATGCAGTGGCAATGTAGGATAGGTTTCTGAAAAACATCGCGGGGTGGTACGTATTGTAAGGGTTTCTAACATTCCATTGACAAGTAAGAGCGAGAATAACATCACGGTGTGGTGTGAATCAGAGGGGCTGAATCAGGATAGGCAGCAAGTCGCAATGTAGGATGGAGATAATCACCAGTGGTGGTCAGCAAGGGGAGGGCAGTAAACATGCAGTGGCAATGTAGGATATTTTTCTGAGAAACATCACGGGGTGGTGGGCATTGTAAGTGTTTCTAACAGGCCATTCACTAGTAGGAGTGAGAAAAACATCACGGGGTGGTGTGAATCGGAGTGCCTGAATTAGGATAGGCAGGCAGTGGCAATGTAGGATGGAGAAAAGCACCATGGAGTGGTCAGCAAGGCGAGGTCAAGAAACAAGCAGTGGCAATGTAGGATAGTTTTCTGAATAACATCACGGGGTAGTGCACATTGTATGGGTTTCTAACAGGCCATTCGCTAGTAGGAGTGAGAAAAACATCACGGGGTGGTGTGATTCAGATATTCTGAATTAGGATACACAGTGAGTGGCAATGTAGGATGGAGAAAAGCACCACGGGGTGGTCAGCTTTTGGAGGTCAGGAAACATGCATTGGCAATGTAGGATAGGTTTCTGAAAAACATCGCCTGGTGGTGTGCACTGTAAGGCTTTCTAACAGTACATTCACTAGTCGAAGTGAGAAAAACATCACGGGGTGGTGTGATTCGGAGGGCCTGATTCAGGTTAGGCAGCGAGTGGCAATGTAGGATGGAGAAATGCACCACGGGGAGGTCAGCATGGGGAGGTCAGGAAACATGCTGTGGCAATGTAGGATATTTGTCTGAAAAACATCATGAGGTGGTGTGCATTGTAATTGTTTCTAACAGGCCATTCACTAGTAGGAGTGAGAAAAACATCACGGGGTGGTGTTAATTGGAAGGCCTGAATTAGGATAGGCAGTGAGTGCCAATGTAGGATAGAGAAAAGCACCACAGGGTGGTCAGCATGCGGAGGTCAGGAAACATGCGTTGGCAATGTTGGATTGGTTTCTGAAAAACATCGCGGGGTGGTGCGAATTGTAAGCTTTTCTAACAGGCCATTGGCTAGTAAGAGCGAGAAAAACATCACGCTGTGGTGTGAATCAGAGTGGCTCAATCAGTATAGGCAGTAAGTGGCAATGTGGGACGGAGAAAAGCACCAGGCGTGGTCAGCATTGGGAGGGCAGGAAACATGCAGTGGCAAGGTAGGATATTTTTCTGAAAAACATTAGGAGGTGGTGTGCATTGCAAGGGTTTCTAACAGGCCATTCGCTAGTAGGAGTGAGAAAAACATCACGGGGTGGTGTGAATCAGATGTTCTGAATTAGGATAGGCAGTGATTGACATTGTAGCATGGAGAAAAACACCAGAAGGTGGTCAGGATGAGGAGGTCAGGAACCATGCAGTGGCACTGTAGGATAGGTTTCTGAAAAATATTGTGGGGTGGTGCGCATTGTAATTGTTTCTAACAGGCCATTCACTAGTAGGAGTGAGAAAAACATCACGGGCTGGTGTGAATCGGAGGTCCTGAATTAGGATATGCAGTGAGTGGCAATGTAGGATGAAGAAAAGCACCACGGGGTGGTCAGCATGGGGAGGTCAAGAAACTTGCAGTGGCAATGTAAGATAGGTTTCTGAAAAACATTGCGGGGTGAGGAGAATTGTAAGGGTTTCTAACAGACCATTCACTAGTAGGAGTGAGAAAAACATCACAATGTGGTTTGAATCGGAAGGCCTGAATTATGATAGGCAGTGAGTGGCAATGTAGGATGGAGAAAAGCACCACGGGGTGGTCAGCATGGGGTGGTCAGGAAACATGCAGTGGCAATGTAGGATAGGTTTCTGAAAAACATCGCGGGGTTTTGCGCATTGTAAGGGTTTCTCACAGGCCATTCACTAGTAGGAGTGAGAAATACATTATGGTGTAGTGTGAATCATAGGGCCTGAATCAGGATAGACAGTGAGTGGTAATGTCGCATGGAGAAGCACCAGGGGTCGTCAGCATGGGGAGGTTAAGAAACATGCAGTGGCAATGTAAGATAAGTTTCTGAAAAAATCGTGTGGTGGTGCACATTGAAATGTTTTCTATCAGGCCATTCACTAGTAGCAGAGAGAAAAACAATATGGGTTGGTGTGTATCGGAGGGCCTGAATCAGGATAGGCAGTGAGTGGCAATGAAAATTAAGAAAAGCACCATGGTGTGATCAGCATGGGGAGGTCAGGAAACATGCAGTGGCTATATAGGATAGGTTTCTGATAAACTTTGCAGGGTGGTGCGCATTGTAAGGTTTCTAACAGGAAATTTACTAGTAGGATTGAGAAAAACATCACGGGGTGGTGTGAATCGGAGGGCCTGAATCAGGATAGGCAGTGAGTGGCAATGTAGGATGGAGAAAAGCCAAAGGGGTGGTCAGGATGGGGAAGTCAGGAAACATGCAGTGGCTATGAGCATAGGTATCTGAAAAACATCGTGGGGTGGTGCGCATTGTAAGGGTTTCTAACAGGCCATTAACTAGTAGGAGTGAAAAATACATCATGCTGTGGTGTGAATCGGAGGGCCCGAATCAGGATAGGCAGTTAGTGGTAATGTAAAATGAAGAAAAGCACCACGGGTTGGTCAGCATAGGGAGGTCAGGAAACATGAAATGGCAATGTAGGATATGTTTCTGAAAAACATCGCGGGATGGTGAGAATGGTAAGGGTTTCTAACAGGCCATTGACTAGTAGGAGAGAGAAAAACATCACGGTGTGGTGTGAATCAGAGGTGCAGAATCAGGATAGGCAGTAAGTGGCAATGTAGAATGGAGAAAATCACCAGGGGTGGTCAGCATGGGAAGGGCAGGAAACATGCAGTGGCAATGTAGGATATTTTTCTGAAAAACATTACGGGGTGGTGTGCATTGTAATGGTTTCTAACAGGCCATTCACTAGTAGGAGTGAGAAAAACATCACGGGATCGTGTGAATCAGATGTTCTGAATTAGAATAGGCAGTGATTGGCAATGTAGCATGGAGAAAAGCACCACAAGTTGGTCAGGATGGGGAGGTCAGGAAACATGCAGTGGCAATGTAGGATAGGTTTCGGAAAAACTTCGCGGGGTGGTGCACATTGTAATTTTTTATAACAGGCCATTCACTATTAGGAGTCAGAAAAACATCCCGGGCTGGTGTGAATCTGAAGTCCTGAATTAGCATAGGCAGTGAGTGGCAATGTTGGATGAAGAAAAGCACCACGGATTGGTCTGCATGGGGAGGTCAGAAAACATGCAGTGGCAATGTAGGATAGGTTTTGAAAATCATCGCGGGGTGGTGCAAATTGTAAGTGTTTCTAACAGGCATTTCAATAGTAGGAGTGAGAAAAACATCACGGGGTGGTGTGAATCGGACTGTCTGAATTAGGATAGGCAGTGAGTGGCAATGCAGGATGGATAAAAGCACCACAGCGTATTCAGCATGGGGAGGTCAGGAAACATGCGGGTGCAATGTATGTTAGGTATCTGAAAAACATCGCGGGGTGGTGCGCATTGTAAGGTTTTCAAACAGGCCATTCACTAGTAGGAGTGAGAAAAACATCACGGGGTGGTGTGAATCAGAGTGTCTGAATTAGGATAGTTAGTGAGAGGCAATGAAGGATGGAGAAAAGCAACACAGGGTATTAAGCATGGGGAGGTCAGGGAACATTCGGTGGCAATGTAGGAGAGGTTTCTGAAAAACATCACGGGGTGGTGCGCATTGTAAGGGTTTCTAACAGGCCATTCACTAGTAGGAGTGAGAAAAACATCACGGGGTGGTGTGAATCGGAGTGTCTGAATTAGGATAGGCAGTGAGTGGCAATGTAGGATGGAGAAAAGCACCACGGGGTGGTCAGCATGGGGAGGTCAGGAAACATGCAGTGGCAATGTAGGATACTTTTCTGAAAAACTTCGCGGGGTGGTGCGCATTGCAAGGGTTTCTAACAGGCCATTCACTGGTAGGAGTGAGAAAAACATCACGGGGTGGTGTGAATCGGACGGCCTGAATTAGATTAGGCAGTGAGTGGTAATGTAGAATGGAGAAATGCAATACGGTATGGTGAGCATGGGGAGTTCAGGAAACATGCGGTAGCAATGTAGGATAGGTTTCTGAAAAACATCGCGGGGTGGTGGGCATTGTGAGGGTTTGTAACAGGCCATTCAATTGTAGGAAAGTGAAAAACCTCACAGGAGGGTGTAAATTGGAGGGCCTGAATTAGGATAGGCAGTGAGTGGCAATGTAGGATTTTGAAAACACCAAGGGGTGGTCAGCACGGGGAAGTCAGGAAACATGCGGTGGCAATGTAGGATAGGTTTCTGAAAAATATTGTGGGGTGGTGCGCATTGTAATTGTTTCTAACAGGCCATTCACTAGTAGGAGTGAGAAAAACATCACGGGCTGGTGTGAATCGGAGGTCCTGAATTAGGATATGCAGTGAGTGGCAATGTAGGATGAAGAAAAGCACCACGGGGTGGTCAGCATGGGGAGGTCAAGAAAATTGCAGTGGCAATGTAAGATAGGTTTCTGAAAAACATTGCGGGGTGAGGAGAATTGTAAGGGTTTCTAACAGACCATTCACTAGTAGGAGTGAGAAAAACATCACAGTGTGGTTTGAATCGGAAGGCCTGAATTATGATAGGCAGTGAGTGGCAATGTAGGATGGAGAAAATCACCACGGGGTGGTCAGCATGGGGTGGTCAGGAAACATGCAGTGGCAATGTAGGATAGGTTTCTGAAAAACATCGCGGGGTTTTGCGCATTGTAAGGGTTTCTCACAGGCCATTCACTAGTAGGAGTGAGAAATACATTATGGTGTAGTGTGAATCATAGGGCCTGAATCAGGATAGACAGTGAGTAGTAATGCAGCATGGAGAAGCAGCAGGGGTCGTCAGCATGGGGAGGTTAGGAAACATGCAGTGGCGATGTAAGATAGGTTTCTGAAAAAATCGTGTGTTGGTGCACATTGAAATGTTTTCTATCAGGCCATTCACTTGTAGGAGAGAGAAAAACATCATGGGTTGGTGTGTATCGGAGGGCCTGAATCAGGATAGGCAGTGAGTGGCAATGAAAATTAAGAAAAGCACCATGGTGTGATCAGCATGGGGAGGTCAGGAAACATGCAGTGGCTATATAGGATAGGTTTCTGATAAACTTTGCAGGGTGGTGCGCATTGTAAGGTTTCTAACAGGAAATTTACTAGTAGGATTGAGAAAAACATCACGGGGTGGTGTGAATCGGAGGGCCTGAATCAGGATAGGCAGTGAGTGGCAATGTAGGATGGAGAAAAGCACCAAGGGGTGGTCAGGATGGGGAGGTCAGGAAACATGCAGTGGCTATGAGCATAGGTATCTGAAAAACATCGTGGGGTGGTGCGCATTGTAAGGGTTTCTAACAGGCCATTAACTAGTAGGAGTGAAAAATACATCATGCTGTGGTGTGAATCGGAGGGCCCGAATCAGGATAGGCAGTGAGTGGTAATGTAAAATGAAGAAAAGCACCACGGGTTGGTCAGCATGGGGAGGTCAGGAAACATGAAATGGCAATGTAGGATATGTTTCTGAAAAACATCGCGGGATGGTGAGAATGGTAAGGGTTTCTAACAGGCCATTGACTAGTAGGAGAGAGAAAAACATCACGGTGTGGTGTGAATCAGAGGTGCTGAATCAGGATAGGCAGTAAGTGGCAATGTAGAATGGAGAAAATCACCAGGGGTGGTCAGCATGGGGAGGGCAGGAAACATGCAGTGGCAATTTAGGATATTTTTCTGAAAAACATTACGGGGTGGTGTGCATTGTAATGGTTTCTAACAGGCCATTCACTAGTAGGAGTGAGAAAAGCATCACGGGGTGGTGTGAATCAGAGTGTCTGAATTAGGATAGTTAGTGAGAGGCAATGAAGGATGGAGAAAAGCAACACAGGGTATTAAGCATGGGGAGGTCAGGAAACTTTCGGTGGCAATGTAGGAGAGGTTTCTGAAAAACATCACGGGGTGGTGCGCATTGTAAGGGTTTCTAACAGGCCATTCACTAGTAGGAGTGAGAAAAACATCATGGGGTGGTGTGAATCGGAGTGTCTGAATTAGGATAGGCAGTGAGTGGCAATGTAGGATGGAGAAAAGCATGATGGGGTGGTCAGCATGGGGAGGTCTGGAAACATGCGGTGGCAATGTAGGATAGGTTTCTGAAAAACATCGCGGGGTGGTGGGCATTGTAAGTGTTTCTAACAGGCCTTTCACTAGTAGGAGTGATAAAAAAGTCACGGGGTGATTTGCTTCGGAGGGCCTGAAATAGGATAGGCAGTGCATGGCAATGTAGGTTGGAGAAAAGCACCACGGGTTTGTCAGCATGTGGAGGTCAGGAAAAATGCGGCAGCAATGTGGAATAGGTTTCTGAAAAACATCATGGTGTGGGGCGCATTGTAAGGGTTTCTAACTGGCCATTCACTAGTAGGAGTGAGAAAAACATCACGGGGTGGTGTGAATCAGAGGGCCTGAATTAGCATAGGCAGTGCGTGGCAATGTAGGATGGAGAAGAGCACTCTGGGTTGGTCAGCATGAGGAGGTCAGGAAACATGCGTTGGCAATGTAGGATAGGTTTCTGAAAAACATCGCGGCGTTGGTGCGCATTGTAAGGGTTTCTAACAGGCCATTCACTAGTAGGAGTGAGTAAAACCTCACGGGCTGGTGTGAATTGGAGTGTCTGAATTAGGATAGGCCGTGTGTGGCAATGGAGGGTGGAGAAAAACACCAGGGGGTGGTTTGCAAGGGGAGGTCAGGAAACATGCGGTGGCAATGTAGGATAGGTTTCTGAAAATCATCGCGGGGTGGGGCGCATTGTAAAGTTTTCTAAAAGGCCATTCACTACTAGGAGTGAAAAAAACATAATGGGGAGGTGTGAATTGGAGTGTCTGAATTAGGATAGGCAGTGAGTGGCAATGTAGGATGGAGAAAAGCATTACAGCGTACTCAGCATGGGGAGGTCAGTAAACATGAGGTGGCAATGTAGGATAGGTTTCTGTAAAACATCGCGTGGTGGTGCGCATCGTAAGGGTTTCTAACAGGCCATTCACTCGTAGGAGTGAGAAAAACAACACGGGGTGGTGTGAATCGGGGGGCCTGAATTAGATTTGGCAGGGAGTGGTAATGTAGAATGGAGAAATGCAAGACGGCGTGGGGAGCATGGGGAGTTCAGGAAACATGCAGTGGCAATGTAGGATAGGTTTCTGAAAAACATCGCAGGGTGGTGGGCATTGTAACGGTTTCTAACAGGCCTTTGACTAGTAGGAGTGATAAAAACGTCACGTGGTGGTTTGCTTAGGAGGGCCTGAAATAGGATAGGCAGTGAGTGGCAATGTAGGATGGAGAAAAGCACCACAGGGTATTCAGCATGGGGAGGTCAGGAAACATGCGGTGGCAATGTAGGATAGGTTTCTGATAAACATCGCATGGTGGTGTGCATTGTAAGGGTTTCTAACAGGCCATTCACTAGTAGGAGTGAGAAAAACATCACGGGGTGGTGTGAATCGGACTTCCTGAATTAGATTAGGCAGTGAGTGGTAATGTAGAATGGAGAAATGCAAGACGGTATGGTGAGCATGGGGAGTTCAGGAAACATGCAGTAGCAATGTAGGATAGGTTTCTGAAAAACATCGTGGGGTGGTGGGCATTGTGAGGGTTTGTAACAGGCCATTCAATTGTAGGAAAGTGAAAAACCTCACAGGAGGGTGTAAATTGGAGGGCCTGAATTAGGATAGGCAGTGAGAGGCAATGTAGGATTTTGAAAACACCAAGGGGTGGTCAGCACGGGAAGTCAGGAAACATGCGGTGGCAATGTAGGATAGGTTTCTGAAAAATATTGTGGGGTGGTGCGCATTGTAATTGTTTCTAACAGGCCATTCACTAGTAGGAGTGAGAAAAACATCACGGGCTGGTGTGAATCGGAGGTCCTGAATTAGGATATGCAGTGAGTGGCAATGTAGGATGAAGAAAAGCACCACGGGGTGGTCAGCATGGGGAGGTCAAGAAACTTGCAGTGGCAATGTAAGATAGGTTTCTGAAAAACATTGCGGGGTGAGGAGAATTGTAAGGGTTTCTAACAGACCATTCACTAGTAGGAGTGAGAAAAACATCACAGTGTGGTTTGAATCGGAAGGCCTGAATTATGATAGGCAGTGAGTGGCAATGTAGGATGGAGAAAATCACCACGGGGTGCTCAGTATGGGGTGGTCAGGAAACATGCAGTGGCAATGTAGGATAGGTTTCTGAAAAACATCGCGGGGTTTTGCGCATTGTAAGGGTTTCTCACAGGCCATTCACTAGTAGGAGTGAGAAATACATTATGGTGTAGTGTGAATCATAGGGCCTGAATCAGGATAGACAGTGAGTGGTAATGTAGCATGGAGAAGCAGCAGGGGTCGTCAGCATGGGGAGGTTAGGAAACATGCAGTGGCGATGTAAGATAAGTTTCTGAAAAAATCGTGTGGTGCTGCACATTGAAATGTTTTCTATCAGGCCATTCACTAGTAGGAGAGAGAAAAACATCATGGGTTGGTGTCTATCGGAGGGCCTGAATCAGCATAGGCAGTGAGTGGCAATGAAAATTAAGAAAAGCACCATGGTGTGATCAGCATGGGGAAGTCAGGAAACATGCAGTGGCTATATAGGATAGGTTTCTGATAAACTTCGCAGGGTGGTGCGCATTGTAAGGTTTCTAACAGGAAATTTACTAGTAGGATTGAGAAAAACATCACGGGGTGGTGTGAATCGGAGGGCCTGAATCAGGATAGGCAGTGAGTGGCAATGTAGGATGGAGAAAAGCACCAAGGGGTGGTCAGGATGGGGAGGTCAGGAAACATGCAGTGGCTATGAGCATAGGTATCTGAAAATCATCGTGGGGTAGTGCGCATTGTAAGGGTTTCTAATAGGCCATTCACTAGTAGGAATGAGAAATACATCATGGTGTGATGTGAATCAAAGTGCCTGAATCAGGATAGACAGTGAGTGGTAATGTAGGATGGAGAAAACACCATGGGGTGGTCAGCATGGGGAGGTCTGGAAACATGCGGTGGCAATGTAGGATAGGTTTCCGAAAAACATCGCGGGGTGGGGCGCATTGTAAGGGTTTCTAACAGGCCATTCACAGTAGGAGTGAGAAAAACATCACAGGGTGGTGTGAATCGGAGTGTCTGAATTAGGATAGGCAGTGAGTGGCAATGTAGGATGGAGAAAAGCACCATAGGGTGGTCAGCATGGGGAAGTCTGGAAACATGCGGTGGCAATGTAGGATAGGTTTCTGAAAAACATCGCGGGGTGGGTCGCATTGTAAGGGTTTCTAACAGGCCATTCACAGTAGGAGTGAGAAAAATATCACGGGGTGGTGTGAATCGGGGTGTCTGAATTAGGATAGGCAGTGAGTGGCAATGTAGGAAGGAGAAAAGCACCATGGGGCGGTCAGCATGGGAAGGTCAGGAAACATGCGGTGGCAATGTAGGATAGGTTTCTGAAAAACATCGAGGGGTAATGCGCATTGAAAGGGTTTCTAACAGGCCATTCACTAGTAGGAGTGAGAAAAACATCACGGGGTGGTGTGAATCAGAGGGCCTGAATTAGCGTAGGCAGTGAGTGGCAATAGAGGGTGGAGAGAAGCACCACGGGTTGGTCAGCAAGGGGAGGTCAGGAAACATGCGGTGGCATTGTAGGATAGGTTTCTGAAAAACATCGCGGGGTGGTGCACATTGTAAGGGTTTCTGACAGGCCATTCACTAGTAGGAGTTACAAAAACTTCACGGGGTGGTGTGAATCGGTGTGTCTGAATTATGATAGGCAGTGAGTGGCAATGTAGGAAGGAGAAAAGCACCATGGGGTGGTCAGCATGGGGAGGTCTGGAAACATGCGGTCGCAATGTAGGATAGGTTTCTGAAAAACATCTCGGGGTGGTGCGCATTGTAACGTTTTCTGAAAGGCCATTCACTAGTAAGAGTTACAAAAACAACAAAGGGTGGTGTGAATCGGAGGGAGTGAATTAAAATAGGCAGTGAGTGGCAAGGGAGGATGGAGAAAAGCACCACGGGGTTGTTAGCAAGTGGAGGTCAGGAAAAATGCAGCAGGAATGTACAATAGGTTTCTGAAAAACATCGTGGGGTGGTGCGCATTGTAAGGGTTTCTAACAGGCCATTCACTAGTAGGAGTGAGAAAAACATCACGGGGTGGTGTGAATCGGAGGGCCTGAATTAGGAAAGGCAGTGAGTGGCAATGGAGGGTGGAGAAAAGCACCACGGGGATGTCAGCATGGGTTGGTCAGGAAACATGCGGTGGCAATGTAGGATAGGTTTCGGAAAAACATCGCGGGGTGGTGCTCATTGTAAGGGTTTCTAACAGGCCATTCACTAGTAGGAGGGAGAAAAACCTCACGGGGTGGGGTGAAGCGCAGGGCCTCAATTACGATAGGCAGCGAGTGACAATGTAGTTTGGAGAAAAGCACCATGGGGTGGTCAGCATGGGGAGGTCAGGAAACATGCGGTGGCAATGTAGGATAGGTTTCTGAAACACATCACGGGGTGGTGCGCATTGTAAGGGTTTCGAACAGGCCATTCACTTGTAGGAGTGAGAAAAACTTCACCTGGTGGTGTGAAACCCAGGGCCTGAATTAGGATAGACAGTGATTGGCAATGTAGGATGGGGAAAAGCACACGGGGGGGTCAGAATGGGGAGTTCAGGAAACATGCGGTGGCAATGTAGCATAGGTTTCTGAAAAACATCACGGGGTGGGGCGCATTGTAAGGGTTTCTAACAGGCCATTCCCTAGTAGGAATGCGAAAAACATCATGGGCTGGTGGGAATCGGATTGTCTGAATTAGGATAGGCAGTGAGTGGTAATGTAGAATGGAGAAAAGCAAGACGGTGTAGTGAGCATGGGGAGTTCAGGAAACATGCAGTTGCAAAGTAGGTTAGGTTTCTGAAAAACATCACGGGGTGGTGCGCATTGTAAGGGTTTCTAAAAGGCCTTTCACTAGTAGGAGTGATAAAAACGTCACGGGGTGCTTTGTTTCAGAGGGCCTGAAATAGGATAGGCAGTGAGTGGCAATGTAGCATGGAGAAACGCACCCCGGGTTGGTCAGCATGGGGAGGTCAGGAAACATGCCGTGGCAATATAGCATAGGTTTCCCGAAAAACATCGAGGGGTGGGGCGCATTGTAAGGGTTTCTAACAGGGCATTCACTAGTAGGAGTGCGAAAAACACGGGTTGGTGTGAATCGGAGTGTCTGAATTAGGATAGGCAGTGAGTGGCAATGTAGCATGGGGAAGAGCACCACAGGGTATTCAGCATGGGAAGGTCAGGAAACATGCGGTGGCAATGTAGGATAGGTTTCTGAAAAACATCGCGTGGTGGTGCGCATTGTAAGGGTTTCTAACAGGCCATTCACTAGTAGGAGTGAGAAAAACATCACGGGGTGGTGTGAATCGGAGGGCCTGAATTAGATTAGGCAGTGAGTAGTAATGTAGAATGGAGAAAAGCAAGATGGCGTGGTAAGCATGGGGAGTTCAGGAAACATGGAGTGGAAATGTAGGATAGGCTTCTGAGTTAACATCGCAGGGCGGTGCGCATTGTTTGGGTTTCCAACAGGCCTTTCACTAGTAGGAGTGATAAAAACGTCTCGGGGTGGATTGCTTAGGAGGGCCTGAAATACGATAGGGAGTGAGTGGCAATGTAGGATGGAGAAAAGCACCATGGGGCGGTCAGCATGGGGAGGTCAGGAAACATGCGGTGACAATGTAGGATAGGTATCTGAAAAACATCGCGGGGTGGTGTGAATCGGAGGGCCTGAATTATCATAGGCAGTGAGTGGCAATGGAGTGTGGAGAAAAGCACCACGGTTGGTCAGAATGGAGAGGTCAGGAAACATGCGGTGGCAATGTAGGATAGGTATCTGAAAAACATCGCGGGGTGGTGCGCATTGTAAGGTTTTCTAACACGCCATTCACTAGTAGGTGTGAGAAAAACATCACGGGGTGGTGTGAATCAGAGTGTCTGAATTAGGATAGGCAGTGAGAGGCAATGAAGGATGGAGAAAACCAACACAGGGTATTAAGCATGGGAAGGTCAGGAAACATGCCGTGGCAATGTAGGAAAGGTTTCTGAAAAACATCGTTGGGTGGTGCGCATTGTAAGTTTTTCTAACAGGCCATTCACTAGTAGGAGTGAGAAAAACATCACGGGGTGGTGTGAATCGGAGTGTTTGAATTAGGATAGGCAGTGAGTGGCAATTTAGGATGGAGAAAAGCACCATGGGGTGGTCAGCATGGGGAGGTCTGGAAACATGCGGTTGCAATGTAGGATAGGTTTCCGAAAAACATCGCGCGGTGTGTCGCATTGCAAGGGTTTCTAACAGGCCATTCACAGTAGGAGTGAGAAATACATCACAGGGCGGTGTGAATCGGAGTGTCTGAATTAGGATAGGCAGTGAGTGGCAATGTAGGATGGAGAAAAGCACCAGGGGTGGTCAGCATGGGGAGGTCTGGAAACATGCGGTGGCAATGTAGGATAGGTTTCTGAAAAACATCGCTGGGTGGGTCGCATTGTAAGGGTTTCTAACAGGCCTTTGACTAGTAGGAGTGATAAAAAGGTCACGGGGTGGTTTGCTTAGGAGGGGCTGAAATACGATAGGCCGTGAGTGGCAATGTAGGATGGAGAAAATCAAGACGGCGTGGTGAGCATGTGGAGTTCAGGAAATATGCAGTGGTAATGTAGGATAGGTTTCTGAAAATCATCGCAGGGCGCTGCGCATTGTAAGGGTTTCTAACAGGCCTTTCACTAGTAGGAGTGATAAAAACGTCACGGGGTGGTTTGCTTAGGAAGGCCTGAAATACGATAGGCCATGAGTGGCAATGTAGGATGGAGAAAAGCACCCGGGTTGGTCAGAATGGAGAGGTCAGGAAACATGCGGTGGCAGTGTAGGATAGGTTTCTGAAAAACATCGGTGGGTGGGGTGCATTGTAATGGTTTCTAAAAGGCCATTCACTAGTAGGGGTGAGAAAAACATCACGGGAATGTGTGAATCAGATTGTTTGAATTAGTATAGGCAGTGAGTCGCAATGTAGGATGGAGAAAACACCAAGGGGTGGTCAGCACGGGGAGGTCAGGAAACATGCGGTGGCAATGTAGGATAGGTTTCTGAAAAACATCGAGGGTTGGTGCGCATTGAAAGGTTTTCTAACAGGCCAATCACTAGTAGGAGTGAGAAAAACATCACGGGGTGGTGTGAATCCAAGGGCCAGAATTTAGCATAGCCAGTGAGTGGGAATGGAGGATGGAGAAAAGCATCAAGGTCTGGTCAGCATGGGGAGGTCAGGAAACATGCGGTGGCAATGCAGGACAGGTTTCCAGAAAACGTGGGGTAGTGCACATTGTTAGGGTTTCTAACACGCCATTCACCAGTAGGAGTGAGAAAAACATAACAGTGTGGTGTGAATCGGAGGGCCTGAATTAGATTAGGCAATGAGTGGTAATGTAGAATGGAGAAAAGCAAGACGGCGTGGTGAGCCTGGGGAGTTCAGGAAACATGCGGTGGCAATGTAGGATAGGTTTCTGAAAAGCATCGCGGGGTGGTGCGCATTGTAAGGGTTTCTAACAGGCCTTTCACTAATAGGAGTGATAAAAACGTCACGGGGTGGTTTGCTTAGGAGGGCCTGAAATACGATAGGCAGTGAGTGGCAATGTAGGATGGAGAAAACACCAAGGGGTGGTCAGCATTGGGAGGTCAGGAAACATGGGGTGGCAATGTAGGACAGGTTTCTGAAAAACATCGTGGTTTGGTGCGCATTGTAAGGTTTGCTAACAGGCCATTCACTAGTAGGAGTGCGAAAAACATAATGGGGTGGTGTGAATCGGAGGGCCTGAATTAGCATAGGCAGTGAGTGGCAATTTAGGATGGAGAAAAGCACCACAGGGTATTCAGCATGGGGAGGTCAGGAAACATGCGGTGGCAATGTAGGATAGGTTTCTGAAAAACATTGCGGGGTGGGGCGCATTGTAAGGGTTTCTAACAGGCCATTCACTAGTAGGAATGCGAAAAACATGATGCGGTTTTGTGAATCGGAGTGTCTGAATTAGGATAGGCAGTGAGTGGCAATTTAGGATGGAGAAAAGCACCACAGGGTATTCAGCATGGGGAGGTCAGGAAACATGCGGTGGTAATGTAGGATACGTTTCTGAAAAACATCGCGTGGTGGGGCGCATTGTCAGGGTTTCTAACAGGCCATTAATAGTAGGAGTGAGAAAAACATCACGGGGTGGTGTGAATCGGAGGGCCTGAATTAGATTAGGCAGTGAGTGGTAATGTAGAATGGAGAAATGGAAGACGGAATGGTGAGCTTGGGGAGTCCAGGAAACATGCAGTAGCAATGTAGGATAGGTTTCTGAAAAACATCGCGGGGTGGTGCGCATTGTAAGGGTTTCAAACAAGCCATTCACTTGTAGGAGAGTGAAAAACCTCACAGGAGTGAGTGAATTGGAAGGCCTGAATTAGGATAGGCAGTGAGTGGCAATGTAGGATGGAGAAAACACCAAGGGCTGCTCAGCACGGGGAGGTCAGGAAACATCCGTTGGCAATGTAGCATAGGTTTCTGAAAAACATCCAGGGGTGTTGCGCGTTGAAAGATTTTCTAACAGGCCAATCACTAGTAGGATTGAGAAAAACATCACGGGGTGGTGTGAATCGGAGGGCCAGAATTAGCATAGGCATTGAGTGGGAATGGAGGAAGGACAAAAGCCCCACGGGGTGGTCAGCATTGGGAGGTCAGGAAACATGCGGTGGAAATGTTGGGTAGGTTTCTGAAAAACATCGCGGTGAGGTCTGCATTGTAAGGTTTGCTAACAGGCCAATCACTTGAAGGAGTGAGAAAAACATAACGGGGTGGTGTGAATCGGAGGGCCTGAATTAGCATAGGCAGTGATTGGCAATGTAGGATGGGGAAAAGCACCACGGGGTCTTCAGAATGGGGAGGTCAGGAAACATGCTGAGGCAATGTAGGATACGTTTCTGAAAAATATCGCGGGGTGGGGCGCATTGTAAGGGATTCTAACAGGCCATTCACTAGTAGGAATGCGAAAAACATCACGGGGTGGTGTGATTCGGAGTGTCTGAATTAGGATAGGCAGTGAGTGGCAATTTAGGATTGAGAAAAGCACCACAGGGTATTCAGCATGGGGCGGTCAGGAAACATGCAGTGGTAATGTAGGATAGGTTTCTGAAAAACATCGCGTGGTGGTGCGCATTGTATGGGTTTCTAACAGACCATTCACTAGTAGGAGTGAGAAAAACATAACGGGGTGGTGTGAATCAGAGGGCCTGAATTAGATTAGGCAGTGAGGGGTAATGTAGAATGGAGAAAAGCAAGACGGTGTAGTGAGCATGGGGAGTTCAGGAAACATGCAGTTGCAATGTAGGATAGGTTTCTGAAAAACATCACGGGGTCGTGCGCTTTGTAAGGTTTTCTAACAGGCTTTTCAGTAGTAGGAGTGATAAAAACGTCACGGGGTGGTTTGTTTTGGAGGGCCTGAAATAGAATAGGCAGTGAGTGGCAATGTAGGATGGAGAAACGCACCCCGGGTTGGTCAGCATGGGGAGGTCATGAAACATGCGGTGGCAATATAGGATAGTTTTCCCGAAAAACATCGCTGGGTGGGGCGCATTGTAAGGGTTTCTAACAGGCCATTCAATAGTATGAGAGCGAAAATCACGGGTTGGTGTGAATCGGAGTGTCTGAATTAGGATAGGCAGTGAGTGGCAATGTAGGATGGGGAAAAGCACCACAGGGTAATCAGCATGGGGAGGTCAGGAAACATGCGGTGGCAATGTAGGATAGGTTTCTGAAAAACATTGCGTGGTGGTGCGCATGGTAAGGGTTTCTAACAGGCCATTCACTAGGAGGAGTGAGAAAAACATCATGGGATGGTTTGAATCGGAGGGACTGAATTAGATTAGGCATTGAGTGGTAATGCAGAATGGACAAAAGCAAGACGGCGTGGTGAGCATGGGGAGTTCAGGAAACATACAGTGGTAATGTAGGATAGGCTTCTGAAAAATATCACAGGGTGGTGCGCATTGTTAGGTTGTCTGACAGGCCTTTCATTAGTATGAGTGATAGAAACGTCACAGGGTGGTTTGCTTAGTGGGGCCTGAAATACGATAGGCAGTGAGTGGCAATGTAGGATGGAGAAAAGCACCCGGGTTGGTCAGCATGGGGAGGTCAGGAAACATGCGGTGGCAATGTAGGTTAGGTTTATGAAAAACATCGCGGGATGGTGCGCATTGTAAGGGTTTCTAACAGGCCATTCACTAGTAGGAGTGAGAAAAACATCACGGGGTGGTGTGAATTGGAGGGCCTGAATTAGGATAGGCAGTGAGTGGCAATGTAGTATGGGGAAATGGAAGACGGCATGGTGAGCATGGGGAGTCCAGGAAACATGCAGTAGCAATGTAGGATAGGTTTCTGAAAAACATCGCGGGGTGGTGCGCATTGTAAGGGTTTCAAACAAGCCATTCACTTGTAGGAGAGTGAAAAACCTCACAGGAGTGTGTGAATTGGAAGGCCTGAATTAGGATAGGCAGTGAGTGGCAATGTAGGATGGAGAAAACACCAAGGGCTGCTCAGCACGGGGAGGTCAGGAAACATCCGTTGGCAATGTAGCATTGGTTTCTGAAAAACATCCAGGGGTGGTGCGCATTGAAAGATTTTCTAACAGGCCAATCACTAGTAGGATTGAGAAAAACATCACGGGGTGGTGTGAATCGGAGTGTCTGAATTAGGATAGGCAGTGAGTGGCAATTTAGGATTGAGAAAAGCACCACAGGGTATTCAGCATGGGGCGGTCAGGAAACATGCAGTGGCAATGTAGGATAGGTTTCTGAAAAACATCGCGTGGTGGTGCGCATTGTATGGGTTTCTAACAGACCATTCACTAGTAGGAGTGAGAAAAACATAACGGGGTGGTGTGAATCATAGAGCCTGAATTAGATTAGGCAGTGAGTGGTAATGTAGAATGGAGAAAAGCAAGACGGTGTAGTGAGCATGGGGAGTTCAGGAAACATGCAGTTGCAATGTAGGATAGGTTTCTGAAAAACATCGCGGGGTGGTGCGCATTGTAAGGTTTTCTAACAGGCCTTTCAGTAGTAGGAGTGATAAAAACGTCATGGGGTGGTTTGTTTTGGAGGGCCTGAAATAGGATAGGCAGTGAGTGGCAATGTAGGATGGAGAAACGCACCCCGGGTTGGTCAGCATGGGGAGGTCATGAAACATGCGGTGGCAATATAGGATAGCTTTCCCGAAAAACATCGCTGGGTGGGGCGCATTCTAAGGGTTTCTAACAGGCCATTCACTAGTATGAGAGCGAAAAACACGGGTTGGTGTGAATCGGAGTGTCTGAATTAGGATAGGCAGTGAGTGGCAATGTAGGATGGGGAAAAGCACCACAGGGTATTCAGCAAGGGGAGGTCAGGAAACATGCGGTGGCAATGTAGGATAGGTTTCTGAAAAACATTGCGTGGTGGTGCGCATGGTAAGGGTTTCTAACAGGCCATTCACTAGTAGGAGTGAGAAAAACATCACGGGGTGGTGTGAATCGGAGGGCCTGAATTAGCATAGGCAGTGATCGGCAATGTAGGATGGGGAAAAGCACCTCGGGGTGGTGAGAATGGTGAGGTCAGGAAACATGCGGTGGCAATGCAGGATAGGTTTCTGAAAAACATCGCAGGGCAGTGCGCATTGTAAGGGTTTCTAACAGTCCTTTCACTAGTAGGAGTGATAAAAACGTCACGGGGTGTTTTGCTTAGGAGGGCCTGAAATACGATAGGCAGTGAGTGGCAATGTAGGATGGAGAAAAGCACCCGGGATGGTCAGCATGGGGAGTTTAGGAAACATGTGGTGGCCATGTAGGATAGGTTTCTGAAAAACATTGTGTGGTGGTGCGTATTGTAAAGGTTTCTAACAGGCCATTAACTAGTAGGAGTGAGAAAAACATAACACGGTGGTGTGAATCGGAGGGCCTGAATTAGCATAGGCAGTGATTGGCAATGTAGGATGGGGAAAAGCACCACGGGATGGTGAGAATGGGGAGGTCAGGAAACAAGCGGTGGCAATGTAGGATAGGTTTCTGAAAAACATCGCGGGGTGATGCGCATTGCAAGGGTTTCTAACAGGCCATTCACTAGTAGGAGTGAGAAAAACATCACGGGGTGGTGTGAATCGGAGGGCCTGAATTAGGATAGGCAGTGAGTGGCAATGTAGGATGGGGAAAAGCACGACGGGGTTGTCTGCATGGGGAGGTCAGGAAAAATGAGTCAGCAATGTAGAATAGCTTTCTGAAAAACAACGTTGGGTGGTGCTCATTGTAAAGGTTTCTAACAGGCCATTCACTAGTAGGAGAGAGAAAAACATCACGGGGTGGTGTGAATCGGAGGGCCTGAATAAGATTAGGCAGTGAGTGGTAATGTAGAATTGAGAAATGCAAGACGGCATGGTGAGCACGGGGAGTTCAGGAAACATGCAGTAGCAATGTAGGATAGGTTTCTGAAAAACATCGCGGGGTGGTGGGCATTGTAAGGGTTTCTAACAGGCCATTTACTTGTAGAAGAGTGCAAAACCTCACAGGAGGGTGTGAATTGGAGGGCCTGAATTAGGACAGGCAGTGAGTGGCAATGTAGGATGGAGAAAACACCAAGGGGACTTCAGCAAGGGGAGGTCAGGAAACATGCGCTGGCAATGTAGGATAGGTTTCTGAAAAACATCGCGGGGTGGTGCGCATTGAAAGGGTTTCTCACAGGCCATTCACTAGTAGGAATGTGAAAAACATCATGGGGTGGTGTGAATCAGAGTGTCTGAATTAGGATAGGCAGTGAGTGGCAATTTAGGATGGAGAAAAGCACCACAGGGTATTCAGCATGGGGGGCCAGGAAACATGCGGTGGCAATGTAGGATAGGTTTATGAAAAACATTGCATGGTGGTGCGCATGGTAAGGGTTTCTAACAGGCCATTCACTAGGAGGAGTGAGAAAAACATCATGGGATGGTTTGAATCGGAGGGACTGAATTAGATTATGCATTGAGTGGTAATGCAGAATGGACAAAAGCAAGACGGCGTGGTGAGCATGGGGAGTTCAGGAAACATACAGTGGTAATGTAGGATAGGATTCTGAAAAACATCGCAGGGTGGTGCGCATTGTTAGGTTTTCTAACAGGCCTTTCATTAGTATGAGTGATAAAAACGTCACAGGGTGGTTTGCTTAGTGGGGCCTGAAATACGATAGGCAGTGAGTGGCAATGTAGGATGGAGAAAAGCACCCGGGTTGGTCAGCATGGGGAGGTCAGGAAACATGCGGTGGCAATGTAGGATAGGTTTATGAAAAACATCGCGGGGTGGTGCGCATTGTAAGGGTTTATAACAGCCCATTCACTAGTAGGAGTGAGAAAAACATCACGGGGTGGTGTGAATTGGAGGGCCTGAATTAGGATAGGCAGTGAGTGGCAATGTAGGATGGGGAAAAGCTCCACGGGGTTGTCAGCATGGGGAAGTCAGGAAAAATGCGGCAGCAATGTAGAATAGGTTTCTGAAAAACATAGTTGGGTTGTGCGCATTGCAAAGGTTGCTAACAGGCCATTCACTAGTAGGAGTGAGAAAAACATCACGGGGTGGTGTGAATCGGAGGGCCTGAATTATCATAGGCAGTGAGTGGCAATGGAGTGTGAAGAAAAGCACCACGGGTTGGTCAGAATGAAGAGGTCAGGAAACATGCGGTGGCAACATAGGATAGGTTTCTGAAAAACATCGCTGGGTGGCGTGCATTGTAAGGGTTTCTAAAAGGCCATTCACTAGTAGGAGTGAGAAAAACATCACGGGAATGTGTGAATCAGAGTGTTTGAATTAGGACACGCAGTGAGTGTCAATGTAGGATGGAGAAAACACCAAGGGGTGGTCAGCACTGGGAGGTCAGGAAACATGTGGTGGCAATGTAGGATAGGTTTCTGAAAAACATCGAGGGGTGGTGCGCATTGAAAGGTTTTCTAACAGGCCAATCACTAGTAGGAGTGAGAAAAACATCACGGGGTGGTGTGAATCAGAGGGCCTGAGTTAGCATAGGCAGTGATCGGCAATGTAGGATGGGGAAAAGCACCACGAGGTGGTGAGAATGGTGAGGTCAGGAAACATGCGGTGGCAATGAAGGATAGGTTTCTGAAAAACATCGCAGGGCAGTGCGCATTGTATGGGTTTCTAACAGTCCTTTCACTAGTAGGAGTGATAAAAACGTCACGGGGTGGTTTGCTTAGGAGGGCCAGAAATACGATAGGCAGTGAGTGGCAATGTAGGATGGAGAAAAGCACCCGGGATGGTCAGCATGGGGAGTTCAGGAAACATGCGGTGGCAATGTAGGATAGGTTTCTGAAAAATATCGTGTGGTGGTGCGTATTGTAAAGGTTTCTAACAGGCCATTAACTAGTAGGAGTGAGAAAAACATAACACGGTGGTGTGAATCGGAGGGCCTGAATTAGCATAGGCAGTGATTGGCAATGTAGGATGGGGAAAAGCACCACGGGGTGGTGAGAATGGGGAGGTCAGGAAACATGCGGTGGCAATGTAGGATAGGTTTCTGAAAAACATCGCGGGGTGATGCGCATTGCAAGGGTTTCTAACAGGCCATTCACTAGTAGGAGTGAGAAAAACATCATGGGGTGATGTGAATCGGAGGGCCTGAATTAGGATAGGCAGTGAGTGGCAATGTAGGATGGGGAAAAGCACGACGGGGTTGTCTGCATGGGGAGGTCAGGAAAAATGAGGCAGCAATGTAGAATAGGTTTCTGAAAAACAACGTTGGGTGGTGCTCATTGTAAAGGTTTCTAACAGGCCATTCACTAGTAGGAGAGAGAAAAACATCAGGGGGTGGTGTGAATCGGAGGGCCTGAATAAGATTAGGCAGTGAGTGTAATGTAGAATTGAGAAATGCAAGACGGCATGGTGAGCACGGGGAGTTCAGGAAACATGCAGTAGCAATGTAGGATAGGTTTCTGAAAAACATCGCGGGGTGGTGGGCATTGTAAGGGTTTCTAACAGGCCATTCACTTGTAGGAGAGTGAAAAACCTCACAGGAGGGTGTGAATTGGAGGGCCTGAATTAGGATAGGCAGTGAGTGGCAATGTAGGATGGAGAAAACACCAAGGGGACTTCAGCAAGGGGAGGTCAGGAAACATGCGCTGGCAATGTAGGATAGGTTTCTGAAAAACATCGCCTGGTGGTGCGCATTGAAAGGGTTTCTAACAGGCCATTCACTAGTAGGAATGTGAAAAACATCATGGGGTGGTGTGAATCGGAGTGTCTGAATTAGGATAGGCAGTGTGTGGCAATTTAGGATGGAGAAAAGCACCACAGGGTATTCAGCATGGGGAGGTCAGGAAACATGCGGTGGTAATGTAGGATACGTTTCTGAAAAACATCGCGTGGTGGGGCGCATTGTCTGGGTTTCTAACAGGCCATTAATAGTAGGAGTGAGAAAAACATCATGGGGTGGTGTGAATCGGAGGGCCTGAATTAGATTAGGCAGTGAGTGGTAATGTAGAATGGAGAAATGGAAGACGGCATGGTGAGCATGGGGAGTCCAGGAAACATGCAGTAGCAATGTAGGATAGGTTTCTGAAAAACATCGCGGGGTGGTGCGCATTGTAAGGGTTTCAAACAAGCCATTCACTTGTAGGAGAGTGAAAAACCTCACAGGAGTGTGTGAATTGGAGGGCCTGAATTAGGATAGGCAGTGAGTGGCAATGTAGGATGGAGAAAACACCAAGGGCTGCTCAGCACGGGGAGGTCAGGAAACATCCGTTGGCAATGTAGCATAGGTTTCTGGAAAACATTCAGGGGTGGTGCGCATTGAAAGATTTTCTAACAGGGCAATCACTAGTAGGATTAAGAAAAACATCACGAGGTGGTGTGATTCGGAGGGCCAGAATTAGCATAGGCATTGAGTGGGAATGGAGGAAGGAGAAAAGCCCCACGGGGTGGTCAGCATTGGGAGGTCAGGAAACATGCGGTGGAAATGTAGGGTAGGTTTCTGAAACACATCGCGGTGAGGTCTGCATTGTAAGGTTTGCTAACAGGCCAATCACTTGAAGGAGTGAGAGAAACATAACGGGGTGGTGTGAATCGGAGGGTCTGAATTAGCATAGGCAGTGATTGGCAATGTAGGATGGGGAAAAGCACCACGGGGTCTTCAGAATGGGGAGGTCAGGAAACATGCTGTGGCAATGTAAGATATGTTTCTGAAAAACATCGCGGGGTGGGGCGCATTGTAAGGGATTCTAACAGGCCATTCACTAGTAGGAATGCGAAAAACATCACGGGGTGGTGTGATTCGGAGTGTCTGAATTAGGATAGGCAGTGAGTGGCAATTTAGGATTGAGAAAAGCACCACAGGGTATTGAGCATGGGGCGGTCAGGAAACATGCAGTGGCAATGTAGGATAGGTTTCTGAAAAACATCACGTGGCGGTGCGCATTGTATGGGTTTCTAACAGACCATTCACTAGTAGGAGTGAGAAAAACATAACGGGGTGGTGTGAATCAGAGGGCCTGAATTAGATTAGGCAGTGAGTGGTAATGTAGAATGGAGAAAATCAAGACGGTGTAGTGAGCATGGGGAGTTCAGGAAACATGCAGTTGCAATGTAGGATAGGTTTCTTAAAAACATCACGGGGTCGTGCGCATTGTAAGGGTTTCTAACAGGCCTTTCAGTAGTAGGAGTGATAAAAACGTCACGGGGTGGTTTGTTTTGGAGGGCCTGAAATAGGATAGGCAGTGAGTGGCAATGTAGGATGGAGAAACGCACCCCGGGTTGGTCAGCATGGGGAGGTCATGAAACATGCGGTGGCAATATAGGATAGTTTTCCCGAAAAACATCGCTGGGTGGGGCGCATTGTAAGGGTTTCTAACAGGCCATTCACTAGTATGAGAGCGAAAAACACGGGTTGGTGTGAATCGGAGTGTCTGAATTAGGATAGGCAGTGAGTGGCAATGTAGGATGGGGAAAAGCACCACAGGGTATTCAGCAAGGGGAGGTCAGGAAACATGCGGTGGCAATATAGGATAGGTTTCTGAAAAACTTTGCGTGGTGGTGCGCATGGTAAGGCTTTCTAACAGGCCATTCACTAGTAGGAGTGAGAAAAACATCACGGGGTGGTGTGAATCGGAGGGCCTGAATTAGCATAGGCAGTGATCGGCAATGTAGGATGGGGAAAAGCACCACGGGGTGGTGAGAATGGTGAGGTCAGGAAACATGCGGTGGCAATGCAGGATAGTTTTCTGAAAAACATCGCGGGGCAGTGCGCATTATAAGGGTTTCTAACAGTCCTTTCACTAGTAGGAGTGATAAAAACGTCACGGGGTGGTTGGCTTAGGAGGGCCTGAAATACGATAGGCAGTGAGTGGCAATGTAGGATGGAGAAAAGCACCCGGGATGGTCAGCATGGGGAGTTCAGGAAACATGCGGTGGCAATGTAGGATAGGTTTCTGAAAAACATCGTGTGGTGGTGCGTATTGTAAAGGTTTCTAACAGGCCATTAACTAGTAGGAGTGAGAAAAACATAACACGGTCGTGTGAATCGGAGGGCCTGAATTAGCATAGGCAGTGATTGGCAATGTAGGATGGGGAAAAGCACCACGGGGTGGTGAGAATGGGGAGGTCAGGAAACATGCGGTGGCAATGTAGGATAGGTTTCTGAAAAACATCGCGGGGTGATGCGCATTGCAAGGGTTTCTAACAGGCCATTCACTAGTAGGAGTGAGAAAAACATCACGGGGTGGTGTGAATCGGAGGGCCTGAATTAGGATAGGCAGTGAGTGGCAATGTAGGATGGGGAAAAGCACGACGGGGTTGTCTGCATGGGGAGGTCAGGAAAAATGAGTCAGCAATGTAGAATAACTTTCTGAAAAACAACGTTGGGTGGTGCTCATTGTAAAGGTTTCTAACAGGCCATTCACTAGTAGGAGAGAGAAAAACATCACGGGGTGGTGTGAATCGGAGGGCCTGAATAAGATTAGGCAGTGAGTGTAATGTAGAATTGAGAAATGCAAGACGGCATGGTGAGCACGGGGAGTTCAGGAAACATGCAGTAGCAATGTAGGATAGGTTTCTGAAAAACATCGCGGGGTGGTGGGCATTGTAAGGGTTTCTAACAGGCCATTCACTTGTAGGAGAGTGAAAAACCTCACAGGAGGGTGTGAATTGGAGGGCCTGAAATAGGATAGGCAGTGAGTGGCAATGTAGGATGGAGAAAACACCAAGGGGACTTCAGCAAGGGGAGGTCAGGAAACATGCGCTGGCAATGTAGGATAGGTTTCTGAAAAACATCGCGGGGTGGTGCGCATTGAAAGGGTTTCTCACAGGCCATTCACTAGTAGGAATGTGAAAAACATCATGGGGTGGTGTGAATCGGAGTGTCTGAATTAGGATAGGCAGTGAGTGGCAATTTAGGATGGAGAAAATCACCACAGGGTATTCAGCATGGGGAGGTCAGGAAACATGCGGTGGTAATGTAGGATACGTTTCTGAAAAACATCGCGTGTTGGGGTGGATTGTCAGGGTTTCTAACAGGCCATTAATAGTAGGAGTGAGAAAAACATCACGGGGTGGTGTGAATCGGAGGGCCTGAATTAGATTAGGCAGTGAGTGGAAATGTAGAATGGAGAAATGGAAGACGGCATGGTGAGCATGGGGAGTCCAGGAAACATGCAGTAGCAATGTAGGATAGGTTTCTGAAAAACATCGCGGGGTGGTGCGCATTGTAAGGGTTTCAAACAAGCCATTCACTTGTAGGAGAGTGAAAAACCTCACAGGAGTGTGTGAATTGGATGGCCTGAATTAGGATAGGCAGTGAGTGGCAATGTAGGATGGAGAAAACACCAAGGGCTGCTCAGCACGGGGAGGTCAGGAAAGATCCGTTGGCAATGTAGCATAGGTTTCTGAAAAACATCCAGGGGTGGTGCGCATTGAAAGATTTTCTAACAGGCCAATCAGTAGTAGGATCGAGAAAAACATCACGGGGTGGTGTGAATTGGAGGGCCAGAATTAGCATAGGCATTGAGTGGGAATGGAGGAAGGAGAAAAGCCCCACGGGGTGGTCAGCATTGGGAGGTCAGGAAACATGCGGTGGAAATGTAGGGTAGGTTTCTGAAAAACATCGCGGTGAGGTCTGCATTGTAAGGTTTGCTAACAGGCCAATCACTTGAAGGAGTGAGAAAAACATAACGGGGTGGTGTGAATTGGAGGGCCTGAATTAGCATAGGCAGTGATTGGCAATGTAGGATGGGGAAAAGCACCACGGGGTCTTCAGAATGGGGAGGTCAGGAAACATGCTGTGGCAATGTAGGATATGTTTCTGAAAAACATCGCGGGGTGGGGCGCATTGTAAGGGATTCTAACAGGCCATTCACTAGTAGGAATGCGAAAAACATCACGGGGTGTTGTGATTCGGAGTGTCTGAATTAGGATAGGCAGTGAGTGGCAATTTAGGATTGAGAAAAGCACCACAGGGTATTCAGCATGGGGCGGTCAGGAAACATGCAGTGGCAATGTAGGATAGGTTTCTGTAAAACATCGCGTGGTGGTGCGCATTGTATGGGTTTCTAACAGACCATTCACTAGTAGGAGTGAGAAAAACATAACGGGGTGGTGTGAATCAGAGGGCCTGAATTAGATTAGGCAGTGAGTGGTAATGTAGAATGGAGAAAAGCAAGACGGTGTAATGAGCATGGGGAGTTCAGGAAACATGCAGTTGCAATGTAGGATAGGTTTCTGAAAAACATCACGTGGTAGTGCGCATTGTAAGGGATTCTAACAGGCCTTTCAGTAGTAGGAGTGATAAAAACGTCACGGGGTGGTTTGTTTTGGAGGGCCTTAAATAGGATGGGCAGTGAGTGGCAATGTAGGATGGAGAAACGCACCCCGGGTTGGTCAGCATGGGGAGGTCATGAAACATGCGGTGGCAATATAGGATAGTTTTCCCGAAAAACATCGCTGGGTGGGGCGCATTGTAAGGGTTTCTAACAGGCCATTCACTAGTATGAGAGCGAAAAACACGGGTTGGTGTGAATCGGAGTGTCTGAATTAGGATAGGCAGTTAGTGGCAATGTAGGATGGGGAAAAGCACCACAGGGTATTCAGCAAGGGGATGTCAGGAAACATGCGGTGGAAATGTAGGATAGGTTTCTGAAAAACATTGCGTGGTGGTGCACATGGTAAGGGTTTCTAACAGGCCATTCACTAGGAGGAGTGAGAAAAACATCATGGGATGGTTTGAATCGGAGGGACTGAATTAGATTAGGCATTGAGTGGTAATGCAGAATGGACAAAAGCAAGACGGCGTGGTGAGCATGGGGAGTTCAGGAAACATGCAGTGGTAATGTAGGATAGGCTTCTGAAAAACATCGCAGGGTGGTGCGCATTGTTAGGTTTTCTAACAGGCCTTTCACTAGTATGAGTGATAAAAACGTCACGGGGTGGTTTGCTTAGGAGGGCCTGAAATACGATAGGCAGTGAGTGGCAATGTAGGATGGAGAAAAGCACCCGGGTTGGTCAGCATGGGGAGGTCAGGAAACATGCGGTGGCAATGTAGGATAGGTTTCTGAAAAACATCGTGTGGTGGTGCGTATTGTAATGGTTTCTAACAGGCCATTCACTAGTAGGAGTGAGAAAAACATCACGGGGTGGTGTGAATTGGAGGGCCTGAATTAGGATAGGCAGTGAGTGGCAATGTAGGATGGGGAAAAGCTCCACGGGGTTGTCAGCATGGGGAAGTCAGGAAAAATACGGCAGCAATGTAGAATAGGTTTCTGAAAAACATCGCTGGGTGGGGTGCATTGTAAGGGTTTGTAAAAGGCAATTCACTAGTAGGAGTGAGAAAAACATCACGGGAATGTGTGAATCAGAGTGTTTGAATTAGGATACGCAGTGAGTGGCAATGTAGAATGGAGAAAACACCAAGGGGTGGTCAGCACTGGGAGGTCAGGAAACATGTGGTGGCAATGTAGGATAGGTTTCTGAAAAACATCGAGTGGTGGTGCGCATTGAAAAGTTTTCTAACAGGCCAATCACTAGTAGGAGTGAGAAAAACATCACGGGGTGCGGTGAATCGGAGGGCCTGAATTAGCATAGGCAGTGATCGGCAATGTAGGATGGGGAAAAGCACCACGGGGTGGTGAGAATGGTGAGGTCAGGACACATGCGGTGGCAATGCAGGATAGTTTTCTGAGAAACATCGCAGGGCGTTGCGCATTGTAAGGGTTTCTAACAGTCCTTTCACTAGTAGGAGTGATAAAAACGTAACAGGGTGGTTTGCATAGAAGGGCCTGAAATACGATAGGCAGTGAGTGGCAATGTAGGATGGAGAAAAGCACCCGGGATGGTCAGCATGGGGAGTTCAGGAAACATGCGGTGGCAATGTAGGATAGGTTTCTGAAAAACATCGTATGGTGGTGCGTATTGTAAAGGTTTCTAACAGGCCATTAACTAGTAGGAGTGAGAAAAACATACCAAGGTGGTGTGAATCGGAGGGCCTGAATTAGCATAGGCAGTGAATGGCAATGTAGGATGGGGAAAATCACCACGGGGTGGTGAGAATGGGGAGGTCAGGAAACATGCGGTGGCAGTGTAGGATAGGTTTCTGAAAAACATCCCGGGGTGATGCGCATTGCAAGGGTTTCTAACAGGCCATTCACTAGTAGGAGTGAGAAAAACATCACGGGGTGGTGTGAATCGGAGGGCCTGAATTAGGATAGGCAGTGAGTGGCAATGTAGGATGGGGAAAAGCACGACGGGGTTGTCTGCATGGGGAGGTCAGGAAAAATGAGACAGCAATGTAGAATAGGTTTCTGAAAAACAACATTGGGTGGTGCTCATTGTAAAGGTTTCTAACAGGCCATTCACTAGTAGGAGAGAGAAAAACATCACGGGGTGGTGTGAATCGGAGGGCCTGAATAAGATTAGGCAGTGAGTGGTAATGTAGAATTGAGAAATGCAAGACGGCATGGTGAGCACGGGAGTTCAGGAAACATACAGTAGCAATGTAGGATAGGTTTCTGAAAAACATCGCGGGGTGGTGAGCATTGTAAGGGTTTCTAACAGGCCATTCACTTGTAGGAGAGTGAAAAACCTCACAGGAGGGTGTGAATTGGAGGGCCTGAATTAGGATAGGCAGTGTGTGGCAATGTAGGATGGAGAAAACACCAAGGGGACTTCAGCAAGGGGAGGTCAGGAAACATGCGCTGGCAATGTAGGATAGGTTTCTGAAAAACATCGAGGGGTGGTGCGCATTGAAAGGTTTTCTAACAGGCCAATCTCTAGTAGGAGTGAGAAAAACATCAGGGGGTGGTGTGAATCTGAGGGTCAGAATTAGCATAGGCAGTGAGTGGGAATGGAGCATGCAGAAATGCACCACGGGGTGGTCAGCATTGGGAGGTCAGGAAACATGGGGTTGCAATGTAGGATAGGTTTCTGAAAAACATCGTGGTGTGGTGCGCATGGTAAGGTTGCTAACAGGCCATTCACTTGTAGGAGTGAGAAAAACATAACGGGTGGTGTGAATCGGAGGGCCTGCATTAGCATAGGCAGTGATTGGCAATATAGGATGGGGAAAAGCACCACAGGCTGGTCAGAATGTGGAGGTCAGGAAACATGCGGTGGCAATGTAGGATAGGTTTCTGAAAAACATCGCGGGTGGTGAGAATTGCAAGGGTTTCTAACAGGCCATTCACTAGTAGGAGTGAGAAAAACATCATGGGGTGGTGTGAATCAGAGGGCCTGTATTAGGATAGGCAGTGAGTGGCAATGTAGGATGGAGAAAAGCACCACGGGGTGTTCAGCATGGGGAGGTCCGGAGACATGCAGTGGCAATTTAGGATAGGTATCTGAAAAACAACGCGGGTGGTGTGCATTGTAAGGGTTTCTAACAGGCCATTCATTAGTAGGAGTGAGAAAAACATCACGGGATGATGTGAATCGGAGGGTCTGAATCAGGATAGGCAGTGACTGGCAATGTAGGATGGAGAAAACCACCAAGGGGTGGTCAGCATGGGGAGGTCAGGAAACATGCAGTGGCAATGTAGGATAGGTTTCTGAAAAAAAATCGGGTGGTGGTGCGCATTGAAATGGTTTCTAACAGGCCATTCACTAGTAGCAGTGAGAAAATCATCACTGGTTGGTGTGTATTGGAAGGCCTGAATCAGGATAGGCTGTGAGTGGCAATGTAAAACTGAGAAAAGCACCTCAGGATGATCAGCATGGGGAAGTCAGGAAACATGCAATGGCACTGTAGGATAGGTTTCTAATAAACATCGCAGGGTGGTGCACATTGTGACGTTTCTAACAGGAAATTTACTAGTAGGACTGAGAAAAACATCACGGGGTGGTGTGAATCAGAGGGCCTAAATCAGGATAGGCAGTGAGTGGCAATGTAGGATGGAGTAAAGCACCACGGGGTGGTCAGGATGGGGAGGTCACGAAACATGCAGTGACAATATAGGATAGGTTTCTGAAAAACATCGTGGGGTGGTCCTCATTGTAAGGGTTTCTAACAGGCCATTAACTAGTAGGAGTGAGAAATACATCATGGTGTTGTGTGAATCGGAGGGTCTGAATCAGGATAGGCAGTGAGTGTTAATATAAAATGGAGAAAAGCACCACGGGTTGGTCAGCATGGGGAAGTCAGGAAACATGCAGTGGCAATGTAGGATAGGTTTCTGAAAAACATCACGGGGTGGTGCTCATTGTAAGGGTTTCTAACAGGCCATTCATTAGTTGGCGTTTGAAAAATATCACGGGGTGGTGTTAACCTGAGTGCCTGAATTAAGAAAGGCAGTGAGTGGCAATGTAAAATGGAGAAAAGTACAACAGGTTGGTCAACATGGGGAGATTCGAAACATGCAGTGGCAATGTAGGATAGGTTTCTGAAAAACATGGCAGGGTGGAGAAAATTGTAAGGGTTTCTAACAGGCCATTCACTAGTAGGAGTGAGAAAAACATCACGGTGTGGTGTGAATGAGAGTGGCTGAATCAGGATAGGGAGTAATTTGCAATGTAGGATGGAGAAAAACACCAGGGGTGGTCAGAATGGGGAGGTCAGGAAAATTTCAGTGGCAATGTAGGATAGGTTTCTTAAAAACATCTTGGGGTGGTGCGCATCGTAATGATTTTTTAAAGGCGCTTCACTTGTAGGAGTGAGAAAAACATCAGGGGAGTTGTGAATCGAAGGGCCTGAATTAGGATAGGCAGTGAGTGACAATGTAGGATGGAGAAAAGCACCATGGGTTTGTCAGCATGGGGAGGTAAGGAAACATGCAGTTGCAATTTAGGATAGGTTTGTGAAAAACATCGTGGGGTGGTGCGCATTGTAAGGATTTGTAACAGGCCATTCACTAGCAGGAGTGAGAAACAAATTACGGCGTGGTGTGAATCAGAGGGCCTGAATCAGGATAGGCAATGAGTGGTAATGTAAAATATAGAAAAGCAATACGAGTTGGTCAGCATGGTGAGGTCAGGAAACATGCAGTGGCAATGTAGGATAGGTTTCTGAAAAACATCGCAGGGTGGTGCGCATTGTAAAGGTTTATAACAGGCTATTCAATAGTAGGAGTGAGAAATACGTCATGGTTGGTGTGAATCAGAGGGCCTCAATCAGGATAGACAGTGAGTGGTAATGTAGCATGGAGAAAAGCACCAGGGGTCATCAGCAAATTGAGGTCAGGAAACATGCTGTTGCAATGTAGGATAGGTTTCTGAAAAAAATCGTGTTCCGGTGCGCATTGAAATGGTTTCTAACAGGCCATTAACTAGTAGGCGTGAGAAAAACATCACGGGTTGGTGTGTATCGGAGGGACTTAATCAAGATAGGCAGTGAGTGTCAATGTAAAATTGAGAAAAGCACCACGGGGTGATCAGCATGGGGAAGTCAGGAACCATGCAGTGGCAATGTAGGATAGGTTTCTGATAAACATCGCAGGCTCGTGCGCATTGTAACGTTTCTAACAGGAAATTTACTAGTAGGACTGAGAAAAACATCACGGGGTGGTGTGAATCGGAGGGGCTGAATCAGTATAGGCAGAGAGTGGCAATGTAGGATGGAGAAAGCACCACGGGGTGGTCAGGAAAGGGAGGTCAGGAAATATGCAGTAGCAATGAAGGATAGGTTTCTGAAAAACATAGTGGGGTGGTGCGCATTGTAAGGGTTTCTAACAGGCCATTAGCTAGTAGGAGTGAGAAATACATCATGCTGTGGTGTGAATCAGAGGGCCTGAATCAGGATAGGCAGTGAGTGGTAATGTAACATGGTGAAAAGCACCATGGATTGGTCAGCATGGGGAGATCAGGAAACATGCAGTGGCAATGTAGTATAGGTTTCTGAAAAAATCGCGGGGTGGTGAGAATTGTAAGGGTTTCTAACAGGCCATTCACTAGTATGAATGAGAAAAACATCACGGGGTGGTGTGAATCAGAGGGCCTGAATTAGGATAACCAGTGAGTGGCAGTGTCAGATTGAGAAAAGCTCCACTGCTTGGTCATCATGGGGAGGTCAGGAAACATGGATTGTCAATGTAGGATAGGTTTCAGAAAAACATCGCCGGGTGGCGAAAATTGTAAGGGTTTCTAACAGGCATTGACTAGTAGGAGCCAGAAAATCATCATGGTGTGGGATGTATCAGACGGGCTGAATCAGGATAGGCAATAAGTGGCATATAGGATGGAGAAAAGCACCAGGGGTGGTCAGCATGGGGAGGGCAGTAAACATGTAGTGGCAATGTAGGAGATTTTTCTGAAAAACATCGTGGGGTTGTGCGCATTGTAATGGTTTCTAACAGGCCATTCACTAGTAGGAGTGAGAAAAACATCACGGGCTGGTGTGAATCAGATGTTCTGAATTAGAATAGGCAGTTATTGACAAAGTAGTATCGATAAAAGCTCCACAAGTTGGTCAGGATGGGGAGGTCAAGAAACATGCAGTGGCAATGTAGGATAGGTTTCTGAAAAACATCGCCTGGGTGGTGCGCATTGTAAGTGTTTTTGTAACAGGCCATTCACTAGTAGGAGTCAGAAAAACATCCCGGTCTGGTGTGAATCGGAGGTCCTGAATTAGAATAGGCAGTGAGTCGCAATGTAGAATGAAGAAAAGCACCTCGGGGTGGTCAGCATGGGGAGGTCAGGAAACATGCAGTGGCAATGTAGCACAGGTTTTGAAAATCATCGTGGGTGTTACGCATTGTAAGTGTTTCTGACAGGCCATTCACTAGTAGGAGTGAGAAAAACATCACGGGGTGGTGTGAATCAGAGGGCATGAATCAGGATAGGCAGTGAGTGGCAATGTAGGATGGAGAAAAGCACCATGTTGTGGTCAGGATGGAGAGGTCAGGAAACATGCAGTGGCAACGTAGGAGAGGTTTCTGAAAAACATCGCGGGTAAGTGCGTATTGTAACGGTTTCTAACAGGCCATTCACTAGAAGGAGTGGGAAATACATCAAAGTGTGGTGTGAATCAGAGGGCCTGAATCAGGATAGACAGTGAGTGGCAATGTAGCATGGGGAAAAGCACCAGGTGTGGTCAGCATGGGGAGGTCAGGAAACATGCAGTGGCAATGTGAGATAGGTTTCTGAAAAACATGGCGGGGTAGTGCGCATTGTAAGTGTTTCTAACAGGCCATTCAATAGTAGGCGTGAGAAAAACATCACAGGGTGGTTTGAATCCGAGGGCCTGAGTTATGATAGGCAGTGAGTGGCAATGTAGGATGGAGAAAAGCACCACGGGGTGGTCAGCATGGGGATGTCAGGAAACATGCAGTGGCAATGTAGGATAGGATTCTGAAAAACAATGCGGGTGGTGCGCATTGTAAGAGTTTCTAAAAGGCCATTCACTGGTAGGAGTGAGAAAAACATCAGGGGTGGTGTGAATCGGATGGCAGGAATTAGGATAGGAAGTGAGTGGAAATGTAGGATGGAGAAAGCACCTTGGGGTGGTCATGATGGGGAGGTCAGGAAACATGCAGTGCCAATGTAGGATAGGTTTCTGAAAAACATCGCGGGGTGGTGCCCATTGTAAGGGTTTCTAACAGGACATTCACTAGTAGGAGTGTGAAAAACATCACAGGCTGGTGTGAGTCGGAGGGCCTGAATTAGGATAGGCAGTGAGTGGCAATGTAAAATGGAGAAAATCCCCACGGGTTGGTCCACATGGGGAGGTCAGGAAACATGCAGTAGCAATTTAAGATAGGTTTATGAAAAACATAGCAGGTTGGTGCGCATTGTAATGATTACTAACAGGCCATTCACTAGCAGGAATGAGAAAAAAATCACGGCGTGGTGTGAATCGGAGGGCCTGAATTAGGATAGGCAGTAAGTGGTAATGTATAATGGAGAAAAGCACCATGGGTTGGTCAGCATGGGGAGGTCAGGAAACATGCAGTGGTAATGTAGGATAGGTTTCTGAAAAACAGCGCGGAGTGGTGAGAATTGTAAGGGTTTCTAACAGGCCATTCACTAGTAGGAGTGAGGAAAAACATCACGGGGTGGTGTGAATCAGAGGGCCTGAATTAGGATATGCAGTGAGTGGCAATGTAGGATGGAGAAAAGCACCACGGGGTGGTCAGCATGGGGAGGTCAGGAAACATGCAGTGTAGGATAGGTATCTGAAAAATAACGCGGGCAGTACACATTGTAAGGGTTTCTAACAGGCCATTCACTAGTTGGAGTGAGAAAAACATCACGGGGTGGTGTGAATCGGAGGGCCTGAATCAGGATAGGCAGTGAGTGGCAATTTTTGGATGGAGAAAAGCACCACGGGGTGGTCAGGATGGCGAGGTCAGGAAACATGCAGTGGCAATGTAGGATAGGTATCTGAAAAATATCGTGGGGTGGTGCGCATTGTAATGGTTTCTAACAGGACATTAACTAATAGGAGTGAGAAATACAACATGGTGTGGTGTGAATGGGAGGGCCTGAATCAGAATAGGCAGTGAGTGGTAATGTAAAATGGAGAAAAGTACCATGGGTTTGTCAGCATGGGTAGATCAGGAAACATGCAGTGGCAATGTAGGATAGGTTTCTGAAAAATATCGCGGGGTGGTGCGCATTGTAAGGGTTCCTAACAGGCCATTCACTAGCAGGAGTGAGACAAAATCAACTGTGTGGTGTGAATCAGAGAGCCTGAATCAGGATAGGCAGTGAGTGGTAATGTAAAATGGAGAAAAGCACCACTGGTTGGTCAGCATGGGGAGGTCAGGAAACATGCAGTGGTAATGTAGGATAGGTTTCTGAAAAACATCGCGGGGTGGTGAGAATTGTAAGGGTTTCTAACAGGCCATTCACTAGTAGGAGTGAAAAAAACATCACGGGGTGGTGTGAATCGGAGGGCCTGAATTAGGATAGGCAGTGAGTGGCAATGTAGGATGGAGAAAAGCACCACAGGGTGGTCAGCATGGGGAAGTCAGGAAACATGCAGTGTAGGATAGGTATCTGAAAAACAACGCGGGCGGTGCACATTGTAAGGGTTTCTAACAGGCCATTCACTAGTAGGAGTGAGAAAAACATCACGGGGTGGTGTGAATCGGAGGGCCGGAATCAGGATAGGCAGTGAGTGGCAATGTAGGATGGAGAAAAGGACCACAGGTTTGTCAGCATGGGGAGATCAGGAAACATACAGAGGCAATGTAGGATAGGTTTCTGAAAAACATCGTGGGGTGGTGCGCATTGTAATGGTTTCTAACAGGCCAATAACTAATAGGAGTGAGAAATACAACATGGTGTGGTGTGAATGGGAGGGCCTGAGTCAGGATAGGCAGTGAGTGGTAATGTAAAATGGAGAAAAGGACCACAGGTTTGTCAGCATGGGGAGATCAGGAAACATACAGAGGCAATGTAGGATAGGTTTCTGAAAAATATCGCGGGGTGGTGCGCATTGTAAGGGTTTCTAACAGGCCATTCACTAGTAGGAGTGAAAAAAACATCACAGGGTGGTGTGAATCAGAGGGCCTGAATTAGGATTGGCAGTGAGTGGCAATGTAGGATGGAGAAAAGCACCACGAGGTGGTCAGCATGGGGAGGTCAGAAAACATGCAGTGGCAATGTAGGATAGGTTTCTGAAAAACAATGCGGGTGGTGCTCATTGTAAGGGTTTCTAACAGGCCATTCACTAGTAGGAGTGAGAAAAACATCAAGGGGTGGTGTGAATCAGAGGGCCTGAATCAGGATAGGCAGTGAGTGGCAATGTAGGATGGAGAAAAGCACCATGTGGTTGTACAGGATGGAGAGGTCAGGAAACATGCAGTGGCAATGTTTGTGAGGTTTCTGAAAAACATCACGGGGTGGTGCGTATTGTCACGGTTTCTAACAGGCCATTCAATAGTAGCAGTGAGAAAAACATCACAGGGTGGTTTAAATCTGAGGGCCTGAATTATGATAGGCAGTGAGTGACAATGTAGGATGGAGAAAAGCACTACGGGGTGGTCAGCATGGTGAGGTCAGGAAACATGCAGTGGTAATGTAGGATAGGTTTCTGAAAAACAATGCGGGTCGTGCGCATTGTAAGAGTTTCTAAAAGGCCATTCATTGGCTGGAGTGAGAAAAACATCACGGCGTGGTGTGAGTCCGAGGGCCTGAATCATGATAGGCAGTGAGTGCCAATGTAGGGTGGAGAAAAGCACCACGGGGTGGTCAGAATGGGTAGGTCAGGAAACTTGCAGTGGCAATGTAGGATAGGTTTCTGAAAAACATCTTGGGGTGGTGCGCATTGTAATGCATTCTTAAAGGCCCTTCACTTGTAGGAGTGAGAAAAACATCAGGGGTGGTGTGAATCGGAGGGCCTGAATTAGGATAGGCAGTGAGTGGCAATGTAGGATGGAGAAAAGCACCTTGGGGTGGTCATGATGGGGAGGTCAGGAAACATGAACTGGCAATGTAGGATAGGTTTCTGAAAAACATCACAAGGTGGTGCGCCTTTTACGGGTTTCTAACAGGACATTCACTAGTAGGAGTGTGAAAAACATCACGGGCTGGTGTGAGTCGGAGTGCCTGAATTAGGATAGGAAGTGAGTGGCAATGTAAAATGTATAAAAGCCCAACGCGTTGGTCAGCATGGGGAGGTCAGTAAACATGCAGTGGCAATGTAGGAAAGGTTTCTTAAAAAAATCGCGGGGTGGTACGCATTGTAAGGGTTTCTAACAAGCTATTCACAAGTAGGAGTGGCAAAAACAACATGGAGTGGTGTGAAGCGGAGGGCCTGAATTAGGATAGGCAGTGAGTGATAATGTAGCATGGGGAAAAGCACCAGGTGTGGTCAGCATGGGGAGGTCAGGAAACTTGCAGTGGCAATGTAGGATATTTTTCTGAAGCACATCACGTGTGGTGAGAATTGTAAGTGTTTCTAACAGGCCATTCACTAGTAGGAGTGAGAAAAACATCACGGAGTGGTGTGAATCAGAGGGCCTGAAATAGGATAGGCAGTGAGTGGCAATGTAGGATGGAGAAAAGCACCATGGGCTGGTCAGCATGGGGAGTTCAGGAAACATGCAGTGGCAATGTAGGATAGGTATCTAAAAAACAACGCGGGTGGTGCGCATTGTAAGGGTTTCTAACAGGCCATTCACTAGTAGGAGTGAGAAAAACATCACGGGCTGGTGTGAGTCGGAGGGCCTGAATTAGGATAGGCAGTGAGTGGCAATGTAAAATGGAGAAAATCCCCACGGGTTGGTCCACATGGGGAGGTCAGGAAACATGCAGTAGCAATTTAAGATAGGTTTATGAAAAACATAGCAGGTTGGTGCGCATTGTAATGATTACTAACAGGCCATTCACTAGCAGGAATGAGAAAAAAATCACGGCGTGGTGTTAATCGGAGGGCCTGAATTAGGATAGGCAGTAAGTGGTAATGTATAATGGAGAAAAGCACCATGGGTTGGTCAGCATGGGGAGGTCAGGAAACATGCAGTGGTAATGTAGGATAGGTTTCTGAAAAACAGCGCGGAGTGGTGAGAATTGTAAGGGTTTCTAACAGGCCATTCACTAGTAGGAGTGAGGAAAAACATCACGGGGTGGTGTGAATCAGAGGGCCTGAATTAGGATATGCAGTGAGTGGCAATGTAGGATGGAGAAAAGCACCACGGGGTGGTCAGCATGGGGAGGTCAGGAAACATGCAGTGTAGGATAGGTATCTGAAAAATAACGCGGGCAGTACACATTGTAAGGGTTTCTAACAGGCCATTCACTAGTTGGAGTGAGAAAAACATCACGGGGTGGTGTGAATCGGAGGGCCTGAATAAGGATAGGCAGTGAGTGGCAATTTTTGGATGGAGAAAAGCACCACGGGGTGGTCAGGATGGCGAGGTCAGGAAACATGCAGTGGCAATGTAGGATAGGTATCTGAAAAATATCGTGGGGTGGTGCGCATTGTAATGGTTTCTAACAGGACATTAACTAATAGGAGTGAGAAATACAACATGGTGTGGTGTGAATGGGAGGGCCTGAATCAGAATAGGCAGTGAGTGGTAATGTAAAATGGAGAAAAGTACCATGGGTTTGTCAGCATGGGTAGATCAGGAAACATGCAGTGGCAATGTAGGATAGGTTTCTGAAAAATATCGCGGGGTGGTGCGCATTGTAAGGGTTCCTAACAGGCCATTCACTAGCAGGAGTGAGACAAAATCAACTGTGTGGTGTGAATCAGAGAGCCTGAATCAGGATAGGCAGTGAGTGGTAATGTAAAATGGAGAAAAGCACCACTGGTTGGTCAGCATGGGGAGGTCAGGAAACATGCAGTGGTAATGTAGGATAGGTTTCTGAAAAACATCGCGGGGTGGTGAGAATTGTAAGGGTTTCTAACAGGCCATTCACTAGTAGGAGTGAAAAAAACATCACGGGGTGGTGTGAATCAGAGGGCCTGAATTAGGATAGGCAGTGAGTGGCAATGTAGGATGGAGAAAAGCACCACAGGGTGGTCAGCATGGGGAAGTCAGGAAACATGCAGTGTAGGATAGGTATCTGAAAAACAACGCGGGCGGTGCACATTGTAAGGGTTTCTAACAGGCCATTCACTAGTAGGAGTGAGAAAAACATCACGGGGTGGTGTGAATCGGAGGGCCGGAATCAGGATAGGCAGTGAGTGGCAATGTAGGATGGAGAAAAGGACCACAGGTTTGTCAGCATGGGGAGATCAGGAAACATACAGAGGCAATGTAGGATAGGTTTCTGAAAAACATCGTGGGGTGGTGCGCATTGTAATGGTTTCTAACAGGCCAATAACTAATAGGAGTGAGAAATACAACATGGTGTGGTGTGAATGGGAGGGCCTGAGTCAGGATAGGCAGTGAGTGGTAATGTAAAATGGAGAAAAGGACCACAGGTTTGTCAGCATGGGGAGATCAGGAAACATACAGAGGCAATGTAGGATAGGTTTCTGAAAAATATCGCGGGGTGGTGCGCATTGTAAGGGTTTCTAACAGGCCATTCACTAGTAGGAGTGAAAAAAACATCACAGGGTGGTGTGAATCAGAGGGCCTGAATTAGGATTGGCAGTGAGTGGCAATGTAGGATGGAGAAAAGCACCACGAGGTGGTCAGCATGGGGAGGTCAGAAAACATGCAGTGGCAATGTAGGATAGGTTTCTGAAAAACAATGCGGGTGGTGCTCATTGTAAGGGTTTCTAACAGGCCATTCACTAGTAGGAGTGAGAAAAACATCAAGGGGTGGTGTGAATCAGAGGGCCTGAATCAGGATAGGCAGTGAGTGGCAATGTAGGATGGAGAAAAGCACCATGTGGTTGTACAGGATGGAGAGGTCAGGAAACATGCAGTGGCAATGTTTGTGAGGTTTCTGAAAAACATCACGGGGTGGTGCGTATTGTCACGGTTTCTAACAGGCCATTCAATAGTAGCAGTGAGAAAAACATCACAGGGTGGTTTAAATCTGAGGGCCTGAATTATGATAGGCAGTGAGTGACAATGTAGGATGGAGAAAAGCACTACGGGGTGGTCAGCATGGTGAGGTCAGGAAACATGCAGTGGTAATGTAGGATAGGTTTCTGAAAAACAATGCGGGTCGTGTGCATTGTAAGAGTTTCTAAAAGGCCATTCATTGGCTGGAGTGAGAAAAACATCACGGCGTGGTGTGAGTCCGAGGGCCTGAATCATGATAGGCAGTGAGTGCCAATGTAGGGTGGAGAAAAGCACCACGGGGTGGTCAGAATGGGTAGGTCAGGAAACTTGCAGTGGCAATGTAGGATAGGTTTCTGAAAAACATCTTGGGGTGGTGCGCATTGTAATGCATTCTTAAAGGCCCTTCACTTGTAGGAGTGAGAAAAACATCAGGGGTGGTGTGAATCGGAGGGCCTGAATTAGGATAGGCAGTGAGTGGCAATGTAGGATGGAGAAAAGCACCTTGGGGTGGTCCTGATGGGGAGGTCAGGAAACATGAACTGGCAATGTAGGATAGGTTTCTGAAAAACATCACAAGGTGGTGCGCCTTTTACGGGTTTCTAACAGGACATTCACTAGTAGGAGTGTGAAAAACATCACGGGCTGGTGTGAGTCGGAGTGCCTGAATTAGGATAGGAAGTGAGTGGCAATGTAAAATGTATAAAAGCCCAACGCGTTGGTCAGCATGGGGAGGTCAGTAAACATGCAGTGGCAATGTAGGAAAGGTTTCTTAAAAAAATCGCGGGGTGGTACGCATTGTAAGGGTTTCTAACAAGCTATTCACAAGTAGGAGTGGCAAAAACAACATGGAGTGGTGTGAAGCGGAGGGCCTGAATTAGGATAGGCAGTGAGTGTTAATGTAGCATGGGGAAAAGCACCAGGTGTGGTCAGCATGGGGAGGTCAGGAAACTTGCAGTGGCAATGTAGGATATTTTTCTGAAGCACATCACGTGTGGTGAGAATTGTAAGTGTTTCTAACAGGCCATTCACTAGTAGGAGTGAGAAAAACATCACGGAGTGGTGTGAATCAGAGGGTCTGAAATAGGATAGGCAGTGAGTGGCAATGTAGGATGGAGAAAAGCACCATGGGCTGGTCAGCATGGGGAGTTCAGGAAACATGCAGTGGCAATGTAGGATAGGTATCTAAAAAACAACGCGGGTGGTGCGCATTGTAAGGGTTTCTAACAGGCCATTCACTAGTAGGAGTGAGAAAAACATCACGGGGTGATGTGAATCAGAGGGCATGAATCAGGATAGGCAGTGAGTGGCAATGTAGGATGGAGAAAAGCACCATGTGGTGGTCAGGATGGAGAGGTCAGGAAACATGCAGTGGCAATGTACGAGAGGTTTCTCAAAAACATCGCGGGGTGGTGCCTATTGTAAGTGTTTCTAACAATCCATTCACTAGTAGGAGTGAGAAATACATCATGGTGTGGTGTGATTCAGAAAGCCTGGATCAGGATAGACTGTGAGTGGCAATGTAGCATGGGGAAAAGCACCAGGTGTGGTCAGCATGGGGAGGTCAGGAAACTTGCAGTGGCAATGTAGGATATTTTTCTGAAGCACCTCACGGGTGGTGAGAATTGTAATGGTTTCTAACAGGCAATTCACTAGTAGGAGTGAGAAAAACATCACGGAGTGGTGTGAATCAGAGGGCCTGAATTAGGATAGGCAGTGAGTGGCAATGTAGGATGGAGAAAAGCACCATGGGGTGGTCAGCATGGGGAGTTCAGGAAACATGCAGTGGCAATGTAGGATAGGTATCTGAAAAACAACGCGGGTGGTGCACATTGTAAGGGTTTCTAACAGGCCATTCACTAGTAGGAGTGAGAAAAACATCACGGGGTGATGTGAATCAGAGGGCATAAATCAGGATAGGCAGTGAGTGGCAATGTAAGATGGAGAAAAGCACCATGTGTTGGTCAGGATGGAGAGGTCAGGAAACATGCAGTGGCAATGTAGGAGAGGTTTCTCAAAAACATCGCGGGGTAGGCGTATTGTAACAGTTTCTAACAGGCCATTCACTAGTAAGAGTGACAAATACATCAAATTGTGTTGTGAATCTGAGGGCCTGAATTATGATAGGCAGTCAGTGGCAATGTAGGATGGAGAAAAGCACCACGGGGTGGTCAGCATAGGGAGGTCTGGAAACATGCAGTGGCAATGTAGGATAGTATTCTGAAAAACAACGCGGGTGTTGCGCATTGTAAGAGTTTCTAAAAGGCCATTCTCTGGTAGGGGTGAAAAAACATCACGGCATGGTGTGAATCTGAGGGCCTGAATCAGGATAGACAGTGAGTGGCAACGTAGGATGGAGAAAAGCATCAAGGGGTGGTCAGAATGGGAGGGTCAGGAAACTTGCAGTGGCAATGTAGGATAGGTTTCTGAAAAACATCTTGGGGTGGTGGGCATTATAAGGCTTTCTTGAAGGCCCTTCACTTGTAGGAGTGAGAAAAATATCAGGGGTGGTGTGAATCGGAGGGCCGGAATTAGGATAGGAAGTGAGTGGCAATGTAGGATGGAGAAAAGCACCTAGGGGTGGTCATGATGGCGAGGTCAGGAAACATGCAGTGGCAATGTAGGATAGGTTTCTGAAAAACATCGCGGGGTGTTGCCCATTGTAGGGGTTTCTAACAGGACATTCACTAGTAGTAGATGAAAAACATCACGGGATGGTGTGAGTCTGAGGGCCTGAATTAGGATAGGCAGTGAGTGGCAATGTAAAATGGAGAAAAGCACAACGGGTTGGTCAGCATGTGGAGGTCAGGAAACATGCAGTAGCAATTTAGGATAGGTTTGTGAAAAACATCGCGGGTTGGTGCGCATTGTAAGGATTTCTAACAGGCCATTCACTAGCAGGAATGAGAAAAAAATCACGGCGTGGTGTGAATCGGAGGCCTGAATTAGGAAAGGCAGTGAGTGGTAATTTATAATTGAGAAAAGCACCACGGGTTGGTCAGCATGGGGAGGTCAGGAAACATGCACTGGTAATGTAGGATAGGTTTCTGAAAAACATCGCGGTGTGGTGAGAATTGTAAGGGTTTCTAACAGGCCATTCACTAGTAGGAGTGAGAAAAACATCACGGGGTGGTGTGAATCGGAGGGCCTGAATTAGGATAGGCAGTGAGTGGCAATGTAGGATGGAGAAAATCACCACGGTGTGGTCAGTATGGGGAGGTCAGGAAACATGCAGTGTAAGATAGGTATCTGAAAAACAACGCGGGCGGTGCACATTGTAATGGTTTCTAACAGGCCATTCACTAGTAGGAGTGAGAAAAACATCACGGGGTGGTGTGAATCGGAGGGCCTGAATCAAGATAGGCATTGAGTGGCAATGTAGGATGGAGAAAAGCACCTCGGAGTGGTCAGGATGTGGAGGTCAGGAAACATGCAGTGGCTATGTAGGATAGGTATCTGAAAAATATCCTGTGGTGGTGCACATTGTAATGGTTTCTAACAGGCCATTAACTAATAAGAGTGAGAAATACAACATGGTGTGGTTTGGATGGGAGGGCCTGAGTCAGGATAGGCAGTGAGTGGTAATGTAAAATGGAGAAAAGAACAACGGGTTGGTCAGCAAGGGGAGGTCAGGAAACATGCAATGGCAATGTAGGTTAGGTTTCTGAAAAACATCTTGGGGTGGTGCGCATTTTAAGGCTTTCTTAAAGGCCCTTCACTTGTAGGAGTGAGAAAAACATCAGGGGTGGTGTGAATTGGAGGGCCTCAATTAGGATAGGCAGTGAGTGGCAATGTAGGATGGAGAAAAGCACCTCGGGGTGGTCATGATGGGGAGGTCAGGAAACATGCAGTGGCAATGTAGGAAAGGTTTCTGAAAAAAATCGCGTGGTGGTGTGCATTGTAAGGATTTCTAACAAGCCATTCACAAGCAAGAGTGAGAAAAAAATCACGGCGTGGTGTGAATCAGAGGGCCCGAATTAGGATAGGCAGTGAGTGGTAATGTATAATGGAGAAAAGCACGATGGGTTGGTCAGCATGGTGAGGTCAGGAAACATGCAGTGGCAATGTAGGATAGGTTTCTGAAAAACATCGCGGGTGGTGAGAATTGTCAGGGTTTCTAACAGGCCATTCAGTAGTAGGAGTGAGAAAAACATCACAGTGTGGTGTGAATCACAGGGCCTGAATTAGGATAGGCAGTGAGTGGCAATGTAGGATTGAGAAAAGCACCACGGGGTGGTCAGCATGAGGAGGTCAGGAAACATGCAGTGGCTATGTAGGATAGGTATCTGAAAAACAACGTGGGTGGTGCCCATTGTAATGGTTTCTAACAGGCCATTCATTAGTAGGAGTGACAAAAACAACACGGGGTGTTGTGAATTGGAGAGCGTGAATCAGGATAGGCAGTGACTGGCAATGTAGGATGGAGAAAAGCACCAAGGGGTGGTCAGCATGGGGAGGTCAGGAAACATGCAGTGGGAATGTAGGATAGGTTTCTGAAAAAAATCGTGCGGTGTTTCGCTTGAAATGGTTTCTAACAGGCCATTCACTAGTAGCAGTGAGAAAATCATCACGGGTTGGTGTGTATCGGAAGGCCTGAATCAGGATAGGCAGTGAGTGGCAATGTAAAACTGAGAAAAGCACCTCGGGGTGATCAGCATGGGGAAGTCAGGAAACATGCAATGGCAATGTAGGATAGGTTTCTAATAAACATCGCAGGGTGGTGTGCATTGTAACTTTTCTAACAGGAAATTTACTAGTAGAACTGAGAAAAACATCACGGGGTGGTGTGAATCAGAGTGCCTGAATCAGGATAGGCAGTGAGTGGCAATGTAGGATGGAGTAAAGCACCACAGGGTGGTCAGGTTGGGAGGTCAGGAAACATGCAGTGACAATGTAGGATAGGTTTCTATAAAACATCGTGGGGTTGTGCTCATTGTAAGGATTTCTAACAGGCCATTAACTAGTAGGAGTGAGAAATACATCATGGTGTGGTGTGAATCGGAGGGCCTGAATCAGGATAGGCAGTGAGTGTTAACATAAAATGGCAAAAGCACCACGGGTTGGTCACCAAGGGGAGGTCAGGAAACATGCAGTGCCAATGTAGGATAGGTTTCTGAAAAACATCACAGGGTGGTGCTCATTGTAAGGGTTTCTAACAGGCCATTCATTAGTTGGAGTTTGAAAAATATCACGGGGTGGTGTTAATCCGAGTGCCTGAATTAGGAAAGGGAGTGAGTGGCAATGTAAAATGGAGAAAAGCACAACAGGTTGGTCAACATGTAGAGTTTCGAAACATGCATTGGCAGTGTAGGATAGGTTTCTGAAAAACATCGCAGGGTGGAGAAAATTGTAAGGGTTTCTAACAGGCCATTCATTAGTAGGAGTGAGAAAAACATCACGGTGTGATGTGAATGGGAGGCGCAGAATCAGGATAGGGAGTAAGTGGCAATGTTGGATGGAGAAAAACACGAGGGGTGGTCAGCATGGGGAGGGCAGGAAACATGCAGTGGCAATGTAGGATAGGTTTCTGAAAAACATCTTGGGGTGGTGCGCATTGCAAGGATTTCTTAAAGGCCCTTCACTTATAGGAGTGAGAAAAACATCAGGGGTGGTGTGAATCGAAGGGACTGAATTAGGATAGGCAATGAGTGACAATGTAGGATGGAGAAAAGCACCATGGGTTTGTCAGCATGGGGAGGTAAGGAAACATGCAGTGGCAATGTAGGATAGGTTTTCGAAAAGCATCGCGGGGTGGTGCAAATTGTAAGGGTTTCTAACAGGCCATTGACTATTAGGAATGAGAAAAACATCACGGGGTGGTGTCAATCGGAGGGCCTGAATTAGAATAGTCATTTAGTGGCAATGTCAGATTGAGAAAAGCACCACTCCTGCACATCATGGGGAGGTCAGGAAACATGCATTGGCAATATAGGATAGGTTTCTGAAAAACATCGCGGGTTGGTGCAAATTGTAAGGGTTTCTAACTGGCCATTGACTAGTAGGAGCCAGAAAAACATCACGGTGTGGGGTGTATCAGAGGGGCTGAATCTGGATAGGCAGTGTGTGGTAATGTATAATTGAGAAAAGCACCACGGGCTGGTCAGCATGGGGAGGTCAGGAAACATGCAGTGGTAATGTAGGATAGGTTTCTGAAAAACATCGTGGGGTGGTGCGCATTGTAAGGGTTCCTAACAGGCCATTGACTAGCATCAGTGAGAAAAAATCAACAGTGTGGTGTGAATCGGAGGGCCTGAATCAGAATAGGCAGTGAGTGGTAATGTAAAATGGAGAAAAGGACCACGGGTTTGTCAGCATGGGGAGATCAGGAAACATGCAGTGGCAATGTAGGATAGGTTTCTGAAAAATATAATGGGGTGGTGCGCATTGTAAGGGTTCCTAACAGGCCATTCACTAGCAGGAGTGAGAAAAAATCAATGGTGTGGTGTGAATCGGAGGGCCTGAATCAGGATAGGGAGTGAGTGGTAATGTAAAATGGAGAAAAGCACCACGGGTTGGTCAGCAAGGGGAGGTCAGGAAACATGCAATCACAATGTAGTTTAGGTTTCTGAAAAACAGCACGGGGTGTTGAGAATTGTAAGGGTTTCTAACAGGCCATTCACTAGTAGCAGTGAGAAAAACATCACAGGGTGGTTTGACTCGGAGGGCCTGAATTAGGATTGGCAGTGAGTGGCAATGTAGGATGTAGAAAAGCACCACGGGGTGGTCAGCATAGGGAGGTCGGAAAACATGCAGTGGCAATGTAGGATAGGTTTCTGAAAAACAACGCGGGTGGTGTGCATTGTAAAGGGTTCTAACAGGCCATTCACTAGTAGGAGTGAGAAAAACATCACGGGCTGGTGTGAATCAGAGGGCATGAATCAGGATAGGCAGTGAGTGGCAATGTAGGATGGAGAAAAGCACCATGTGGTGGTCAGGATGGAGACGTAAGGAACCATGCAGTAGCAATGTAGGAGAGGTTTCTGAAAAACATCGCGGGGTAGTGCGTATTGTAACGGTTTCTAACAGGCCATTCACTAGTACGAGTGAGAAATATATCAAAGTGTGGTGTGAATCAGAGGGCGTGAATCAGGATAGACAGTGAGTGGCAATGCAGCATGGGGAAAAGCACCAGGTGTGGTCAGCATGGGGATGTCAGGAAACATGCAGTGGCAATGTTAGATAGGTTTCTTAAAAACATCGCAGGGTGGTGCGCATTGTAAGGGTTTCTAACAGGCCATTCACTAGTAGGAGTGAGAAAAACATCAAGGGGTGGTGTGAATCAGATGTTCTGTATTAGGATAGGCAACAATTGGCAATGTAGCATTTAGAAAAGCACCACGAGGTGGTCAGGATGGGGTGGTCAGGAAACATGCAGTTGCAATGTAGGACAGGTTTCTGAAAAACATCACGGGGTGGTGCGCATTGCAAGTGTTTCGAACAGGCCATTCAATAGTAGGAGTGAGAAAATCATCACGGGTTGGTATGTATCGGAAGGCCTGAATCAGGATAGGCAGTGAGTGGCAATGTAAAATTGAGAAAAGCACCTCGGGGTGATCAGCATGGGGAAGTCAGGAAACATGCAATGGCAATGTAGGATAGGTTTCTAATAAACATCGCAGGGTGGTGCGATGTAACGTTTCTAACAGGAAATTTAATAGTAGGACTGAGAAAAACATCACGGGGTGGTGTGAATCGGAGGGCCTGAATCAGGATAGGCAGTGAGTGGCAATGTAGGATGGAGAAAAGCAACACGGGCTGGTCAGCATGGGGAGGTCAGGAAACATGCATTGGCAATGTAGGATAGGTTTCTGAAAAACATCGCGGGGTGTTGCAAATTGTAAGGTTTTCTAACAGGCCATTGACTAGTAGGAGCGAGAAAAACATCACGATGTGGTGTGAATGGGAAGGGCTGAATCAGGATAGGCAGTAATTGGCAATGTAGGATGGAGAAAAGCACCAGGGGTGGTCAGCATGGGGAGGGCAGAAAACATGCACTGGCAATGTACGATATTTTTCTGAAAAACATCACGAGGTGGTGCGCATTTTAAGGGTTTCTAGCAGGCCATTCATTGGTAGGAGTGAGAAAAACATCACGGGGCCGTGTGAATCAGATATTTTGAAATAGGATAGGCTGTGCTTGGCAATGTAGCATGGAGAAAAGCACCAGAAGCTGGTCAGGATGGGTAGGTCAGGAAACATGCAGTGGCAATTTAGGATAGGTTTCTGAAAAACAACGCGGGTGGGGCGCATTGTAAGTGATTCTAACAGACCATTCACTAGTAGATGTGAGAAAAACATCACGGGGTGGTGTGAATCGGAGGTCCTGAATTAGGATATGCAGTGAGTTGCAATGAAGGATGAAGAAAATCACCACGGGGTGGTCAGCATGGTGAGGTCAGGAAACATGCAGTGGCAATGTAGGATAAGTTTCTCACAAAGAACGCCGGTGGTGGGCATTATAAGGGTTTCTAACAGGCCATTCACTACTAGGAGTGAGAAAAACATCACGGGGTGGTGTGAATCAGAGCGCCTGAATCTGTATAGGCAATGAGTGGCAATGTAGGATGGAGAAAAGCACCACGGGTTGGTCAGGATGGGGAGGTCAGGAAACATGCAGTGGCAATGTAGGATAGGTTTCTGAAAAACATCGCGGGGTGGTGCGCACTGTAAGGGTTTCTAACAGGCCATTGACTAGTAGGAGCGAGAAAAACATCACGATGTGGTGTGAATGGGAAGGGCTGAATCAGAATAGGCAGTAATTGGCAATGTAGGATGGAGAAAAGCACCAGGGGTGGTCAGCATGGGGAGGGCAGAAAACATGCACTGGCAATGTACGATATTTTTCTGAAAAACATCACGAGGTGGTGCGCATTTTAAGGGTTTCTAGCAGGCCATTCATTGGTAGGAGTGAGAAAAACATCACGGGGTCGTGTGAATCAGATATTTTGAAATAGGATAGGCTGTGCTTGGCAATGTAGCATGGAGAAAAGCACCAGAAGCTGGTCAGGATGGGTAGGTCAGGAAACATGCAGTGGCAATTTAGGATAGGTTTCTGAAAAACAACGCGGGTGGGGCGCATTGTAAGTGATTCTAACAGACCATTCACTAGTAGGTGTGAGAAAAACATCACAGGGTGGTGTGAATCGGAGGTCCTGAATTAGGATATGCAGTGAGTTGCAATGAAGGATGAAGAAAATCACCACGGGGTGGTCAGCATGGTGAGGTCAGGAAACATGCAGTGGCAATGTAGGATAAGTTTCTCACAACGAACGTGGGTGGTGGGCATTATAAGGGTTTCTAAAAGGCCATTCACTACTAGGAGTGAGAAAAACATCACGGGGTGGTGTGAATCAGAGCACCTGAATCTGTATAGGCAATGAGTGGCAATGTAGGATGGAGAAAAGCACCACGGGTTGGTCAGGATGGGGAGGTCAGGAAACATGCAGTGGCAATGTAGGATAGGTTTCTGAAAAACATCGCGGGGTGGTGCGCATTGTAAGGGTTTCTAACAGGCCATTCACTAGTAGGAGTGAGGAAAACATCAGGGGTGGTGTGAATCGGAGGGCCTAAATTAGGAAAGGCAGTGAGTGGCAATGTAAAATGGAGAAAACACCACGGGGTGGTCAGCATGTGGAGGTCAGGAAACATGCAGTGACAATATAAGATAGGTTTCTGATAAACATCGCAGGGTGGTGCGAGTGTAAGGTTATCTAACAGGCCATTAACTAGTAGGAGTGAGAAAAACATCACTGGGTGGTGTGAATCGGATGGCGTGAATCAAGATAGGCAGTGAGTGGCAATGTAGGATGGAGAAAAGCACCCCGCGGTGGTCAGGATGGGGAGGTCAGGAAACATGCAGTGGCAATGTAGTATAGGTTTCTGAAAAACATCGTGGGGTGGTGCGCATTGTAAGGGTTTCTACCAGGCCATTAGCTTGTTGGAGTGAGAAATACATCATGCTGTGGTGTGAATCAGAGAGCCTGAATCAGGATTGGCAGTGAGTGGTAATGTAAAATGGAGAAAGCACCACAGGTTGGTCAGCATGGGGAGATCATGAAACATGCAGTGGCAATGTAGGATAGGTTACTGAAAAACATCGCGGGGTGGTGCGAATTGTAAGGGTTTCTAACAGGCCATTGACTAGTAAGAGCGAGAATAAAATCACGGTGTGGTGTGAATCAGAGGGGCTGAATCAGGATAGGCACCAAGTGGCAATGTAGGATGGAGAAAATCACCAGTGGTGGTCAGCATAGGAAGGGCAGCAAACATGTAGTGGCAACGTAGGATATTTTTCTGAAAAAGATCACAGGGGGTGGGCATTGTAAGGGTTTCTAACAGGCCATTTACTAGTAAGAGTGAGAAAAACATCACGGGGTGGTGTGAATCAGAGGGCTTGAATAAGGTTAGGCATCGAGTGGCAATGTAGGATGGAGAAGAGCACCACTGGGTGATCAGGATGGGGAGGTCAGGAAACAAGCAGTGGCTATGAGGATAGGTATCTGAAAAACATCGTGGGGTGGTGCGCATTGTAAAGGTTTCTAACAGGCCATTAACTAGTAGGAGTGAGATATACATCATGGTTTGGTGTGAATTGGAGGGCCTGAATCAGGATATGCAGTGAGTGGTAATGTAAAATGGAAAAAGCACCACGGGTTGGTCTGCATGGGGAGGTCAGGAAACATGCAATGGCAATGTAGAATACATTTCCGAAAAACATTGAGGGGTGGTGAGAATTTTAAGGGTTTCTAACAGTCCATACACTAGTAGGAGTGAGAAAAACATCACGGGGTGGTGTGAATCAGAGGACCTGAATTAGGATAGGCAGTGAGTGGCAATGAAGGATGGAGTAAAGCACCACGGGGTGGTCAGCATGGGGAGGTCAGGTAACAGGCAGTGGCAATGTAGGATAGGTTTCTGAAAAACAACACGGGGTGGTGCGAATTGTAAGGGTTTCTAACAGGCCATTGACTAGTAACAGCGAGAATAAAATCACGGTGTGGTGTCAATCAGAGGGGCTGAATCAGGATAGGCACCAAGTGGCAATGTAGGATGGAGAAAGTCACCAGTGGTGGTCAGAATAGGAAGAGCAGCAAACATGCAGTGGCAAAGTAGGATATTTTTCTGAAAAACATCACGGGGTGGTGGGCATTGTAAGGGTTTCTAACAGGCCATTCACTTGTAGGAGTGAGAAAAACATCACAGGGTGGTGTGAATCGGAGTGCCTGAATTAGGATAGGCAGTGAGTGGCAATGTATGATGGAGAAAAGCACCATGGAGTGGTCAGCAAGGCGAGGTCAGGAAACAAGCAGTGGCAATGTAGGATAGTTTTATGAATAACATCACGGTGTGGTGCACATTGTAAGGGTTTCTAACAGGCCATTCACTAGTAGGAGTGAGAAAAACATCACGGGGTGGTGTGATTCAGATGTTCTAAATTAGAATACACAGTAAGTGGCAATGTAGGATGGAGAAAAGCACCACGGGGTGGTCAGCATCGGGAGGTCAGGAAACATGCTTTGGCAATGTAGGATAGGTTTCTGAAAAACATCGCCGGGTGGTGTGCACTGTAAGGCTTTCTAACAGTACATTCACTAGTAGAAGTGAGAAAAACATCATGGGGTGGTGTGAATCACAGGGCCTGGATCAGGATAGGCAGCGAGTGGCAATGTAGGATGGAGAAAAGCACCACGGGGTGGTCAGGAATGGGAAGTCTGGAAACATGCAGTGGCAAAGTAGGATAGGTGTCTGAAAAACATCGCGGGGTGCGGCGCATTGTAATGGTTTCTAACAGGCCATTCACTAACAGGAGTGAGAAAAACATCACGGAGTGGTGTGAATCGGAGGGCCTGAAATAGGATAGACAGTGAGTGGCAATGAAGAATGGAGAAAAGCACGATGGGGTTCTCAACATGGGGAGGTCAGGAAACATGCAGTGGCAATGTAGGATAGGTTTCTGAAAAACACCGTGGGGTGGTGCGCATTGTAAGGCATTCTAACAAGCCATTGACAAGGAGGAGTGAAAAATACATCACTGGGTCATGTGAATAGGAGGGCCTGAATTAAGATAGGCTGTGAGTGGCAATGTAGCATGGAGAAAACCTCCACGGGGTGGTCAGCATGGGGAGGCAAGGAAACATGCAGTGGCAATGTAGAATAGGTTTATGATAAACATCGCGGGTGGTGCGCATTGTACGGGTTTTTAACAGGCCATTCACTAGTAAGAGTGAGAAAAACATCACGGGGTGGTGTGAATCAGAGGGCCTAATTTAGGATAGGCAGTGTGTATCAATGTATGATGGAGAAAAGCACCACGGGAGGTCAGCATGGGGAGGTCAGGAAACATTCGGTGGCAATGTAGGATATTTTTCTGAAAAACATCATTGGGTGGTGCGCATTGTAAGGGTTTCTAACAGGCCATTCACTAGTAGGAGTGAGAAAAACATCATGGTGTGGTGTGAATAAGAGGGCCTGAATTAGGATAGGCAGTGAGTGCCAATGTAGGATGGAGAAAAGCACCACAGGGTGGTCAGCATGGGCAGGTCAGGAAACATGCTGTGGCAATGTAAGATAGGTTTCTGAAAAAAAAAAAACCGTGTAGTGGTACGCATTGAAATGGTTTCTAACAGGCCATTCACTAGTAGGAGTGAGAAAAACATCATGGGTTGGTGTGTATCGGAGGGCCTGAATCAGGATAGGCAGTGAGTGGCAATGTAGGATGGAGAAAAGCACCACGGGGTGGTCAGCATGGGGAGGTCAGGAAACATGCAGTGGCAATGTAGGATAGGTTTCTGATAAACATCGCAGGGTGGTGTGCACTGTAAGGCTTTCTAACAATACATTCACTAGTAGAAGTGAGAAAAACATCACGGGGTGGTGTGAATCAGAGGGCCTGAATCAGGTTAGGCAGCAAGTGGCAATGTAGGATTGAGAAAAGCACCACATGTTCGTCAGGATGGGGAAGTCAGGAAACATGCAGTGGCTATGTAGGATGGGTTTCTGAAAAACATCGCATGGTGGTGCGCATTGTAAGGTTTATAACAGGAAATTTATTAGTAGGACTGAGAAAAACATCACGGGGTGGTGTGAATCGGAGGGCCTGAATAAGGATAGGCAGTGAATGGCAATGTAGGATTGAGAAAAGCACCACGGGGTGGTCAGGATGGGGAAGTCAGGAAACATGCAGTGGCTATGTAGGATAGGTATCTGAAATACATAATGGGGTGGTGCGCATTGTAAGGGTTTCTAACAGGCCATTGACTTGTAGGAGTGAGAACTACATCATGGTGTGGCGTGAATCGGAGGGCCTGAATCAGGATAGGCAGTGAGTGGTAATGTAAAATGGAGAAAAGCACCACGGGGTGGTCAGGAAGGAGAAGTCAGGAAACATGCAGTGGCAAAGTAGGATAGGTTTCTGAAAAACATCGCGGGGTGGGGCGCATTGTAATGGTTTCTAACAGGCCATTCACTAACAGGAGTGAGAAAAACATCACGGGGTGGTGTGATTCGGAGGGCCTGAAATAGGATAGGCAGTGAGTGGCAATGAAGAATGGAGAAAAGCACGATGGGGTTCTCAACATGGGGAGGTCAGGAAACATGCAGTGGCAATGTAGGATAGGTTTCTGAAAAACACCGTGGGCTGGTCGGCATTGTAAGGCTTTCTAACAAGCCATTGACAAGGAGGAGTGAAAAATACATCACTGGGTCGTGTGAATAGGAGGGCCTGAATTAAGATAGGCTGTGAGTGGCAATGTAGGATGGAGAAAAGCTCCACGGGGTGGTCAGCATGGGGAGACAAGGAAACATGCAGTGGCAATGTAGAATAGGTTTCTGAAAAACATCGCGGGGTGGTGCGCATTGTAAGGGTTTCTAACAGGCCATTCACTAGTAGGAGTGAGGAAAACATCAGGGGTGGTGTGAATCGGAGGGCCTAAATTAGGAAAGGCAGTGAGTGGCAATGTAAAATGGAGAAAACACCACGGGGTGGTCAGCATGTGGAGGTCAGGAAACATGCAGTGACAATATAAGATAGGTTTCTGATAAACATCGCAGGGTGGTGCGAGTGTAAGGTTATCTAACAGTCCATTAACTAGTAGGAGTGAGAAAAACATCACTGGGTGGTGTGAATCGGATGGCGTGAATCAAGATAGGCAGTGAGTGGCAATGTAGGATGGAGAAAAGCACCCCGCGGTGGTCAGGATGGGGAGGTCAGGAAACATGCAGTGGCAATGTAGTATAGGTTTCTGAAAAACATCGTGGGGTGGTGCGCATTGTAAGGGTTTCTACCAGGCCATTAGCTTGTTGGAGTGAGAAATACATCATGCTGTGGTGTGAATCAGAGAGCCTGAATCAGGATAGGCAGTGAGTGGTAATGTAAAATGGAGAAAGCACCACAGGTTGGTCAGCATGGGGAGATCATGAAACATGCAGTGGCAATGTAGGATAGGTTACTGAAAAACATCGCGGGGTGGTGCGAATTGTAAGGGTTTCTAACAGGCCATTGACTAGTAAGAGCGAGAATAAAATCACGGTGTGGTGTGAATCAGAGGGGCTGAATCAGGATAGGCACCAAGTGGCAATGTAGGATGGAGAAAATCACCAGTGGTGGTCAGCATAGGAAGGGCAGCAAACATGTAGTGGCAACGTAGGATATTTTTCTGAAAAAGATCACGGGGGGTGGGCATTGTAAGGGTTTCTAACAGGCCATTTACTAGTAAGAGTGAGAAAAACATCACGGGGTGGTGTGAATCAGAGGGCTTGAATAAGGTTAGGCATCGAGTGGCAATGTAGGATGGAGAAGAGCACCACTGGGTGATCAGGATGGGGAGGTCAGGAAACAAGCAGTGGCTATGAGGATAGGTATCTGAAAAACATCGTGGGGTGGTGCGCATTGTAAAGGTTTCTAACAGGCCATTAACTAGTAGGAGTGAGATATACATCATGGTTTGGTGTGAATTGGAGGGCCTGAATCAGGATATGCAGTGAGTGGTAATGTAAAATGGAAAAAGCACCACGGGTTGGTCTGCATGGGGAGGTCAGGAAACATGCAATGGCAATGTAGAATACATTTCCGAAAAACATTGAGGGGTGGTGAGAATTTTAAGGGTTTCTAACAGTCCATACACTAGTAGGAGTGAGAAAAACATCACGGGGTGGTGTGAATCAGAGGACCTGAATTAGGATAGGCAGTGAGTGGCAATGAAGGATGGAGTAAAGCACCACGGGGTGGTCAGCATGGGGAGGTCAGGTAACAGGCAGTGGCAATGTAGGATAGGTTTCTGAAAAACAACACGGGGTGGTGCGAATTGTAAGGGTTTCTAACAGGCCATTGACTAGTAACAGCGAGAATAAAATCACGGTGTGGTGTCAATCAGAGGGGCTGAATCAGGATAGGCACCAAGTGGCAATGTAGGATGGAGAAAGTCACCAGTGGTGGTCAGAATAGGAAGAGCAGCAAACATGCAGTGGCAAAGTAGGATATTTTTCTGAAAAACATCACGGGGTGGTGGGCATTGTAAGGGTTTCTAACAGGCCATTCACTTGTAGGAGTGAGAAAAACATCACAGGGTGGTGTGAATCGGAGTGCCTGAATTAGGATAGGCAGTGAGTGGCAATGTATGATGGAGAAAAGCACCATGGAGTGGTCAGCAAGGCGAGGTCAGGAAACAAGCAGTGGCAATGTAGGATAGTTTTATGAATAACATCACGGTGTGGTGCACATTGTAAGGGTTTCTAACAGGCCATTCACTAGTAGGAGTGAGAAAAACATCACGGGGTGGTGTGATTCAGATGTTCTAAATTAGAATACACAGTAAGTGGCAATGTAGGATGGAGAAAAGCACCACGGGGTGGTCAGCATCGGGAGGTCAGGAAACATGCTTTGGCAATGTAGGATAGGTTTCTGAAAAACATCGCCGGGTGGTGTGCACTGTAAGGCTTTCTAACAGTACATTCACTAGTAGAAGTGAGAAAAACATCATGGGGTGGTGTGAATCACAGGGCCTGGATCAGGATAGGCAGCGAGTGGCAATGTAGGATGGAGAAAAGCACCACGGGGTGGTCAGGAATGGGAAGTCTGGAAACATGCAGTGGCAAAGTAGGATAGGTGTCTGAAAAACATCGCGGGGTGCGGCGCATTGTAATGGTTTCTAACAGGCCATTCACTAACAGGAGTGAGAAAAACATCACGGAGTGGTGTGAATCGGAGGGCCTGAAATAGGATAGACAGTGAGTGGCAATGAAGAATGGAGAAAAGCACGATGGGGTTCTCAACATGGGGAGGTCAGGAAACATGCAGTGGCAATGTAGGATAGGTTTCTGAAAAACACCGTGGGGTGGTGCGCATTGTAAGGCATTCTAACAAGCCATTGACAAGGAGGAGTGAAAAATACATCACTGGGTCATGTGAATAGGAGGGCCTGAATTAAGATAGGCTGTGAGTGGCAATGTAGCATGGAGAAAAGCTCCACGGGGTGGTCAGCATGGGGAGGCAAGGAAACATGCAGTGGCAATGTAGAATAGGTTTATGATAAACATCGCGGGTGGTGCGCATTGTACGGGTTTTTAACAGGCCATTCACTAGTAAGAGTGAGAAAAACATCACGGGGTGGTGTGAATCAGAGGGCCTAATTTAGGATAGGCAGTGTGTATCAATGTATGATGGAGAAAAGCACCACGGGAGGTCAGCATGGGGAGGTCAGGAAACATTCGGTGGCAATGTAGGATATTTTTCTGAAAAACATCATTGGGTGGTGCGCATTGTAAGGGTTTCTAACAGGCCATTCACTAGTAGGAGTGAGAAAAACATCATGGTGTGGTGTGAATAAGAGGGCCTGAATTAGGATAGGCAGTGAGTGCCAATGTAGGATGGAGAAAAGCACCACAGGGTGGTCAGCATGGGCAGGTCAGGAAACATGCTGTGGCAATGTAAGATAGGTTTCTGAAAAAAAAAAACCGTGTAGTGGTACGCATTGAAATGGTTTCTAACAGGCCATTCACTAGTAGGAGTGAGAAAAACATCATGGGTTGGTGTGTATCGGAGGGCCTGAATCAGGATAGGCAGTGAGTGGCAATGTAGGATGGAGAAAAGCACCACGGGGTGGTCAGCATGGGGAGGTCAGGAAACATGCAGTGGCAATGTAGGATAGGTTTCTGATAAACATCGCAGGGTGGTGTGCACTGTAAGGCTTTCTAACAATACATTCACTAGTAGAAGTGAGAAAAACATCACGGGGTGGTGTGAATCAGAGGGCCTGAATCAGGTTAGGCAGCAAGTGGCAATGTAGGATTGAGAAAAGCACCACATGTTCGTCAGGATGGGGAAGTCAGGAAACATGCAGTGGCTATGTAGGATGGGTTTCTGAAAAACATCGCATGGTGGTGCGCATTGTAAGGTTTATAACAGGAAATTTATTAGTAGGACTGAGAAAAACATCACGGGGTGGTGTGAATCGGAGGGCCTGAATAAGGATAGGCAGTGAATGGCAATGTAGGATTGAGAAAAGCACCACGGGGTGGTCAGGATGGGGAAGTCAGGAAACATGCAGTGGCTATGTAGGATAGGTATCTGAAATACATAATGGGGTGGTGCGCATTGTAAGGGTTTCTAACAGGCCATTGACTTGTAGGAGTGAGAACTACATCATGGTGTGGCGTGAATCGGAGGGCCTGAATCAGGATAGGCAGTGAGTGGTAATGTAAAATGGAGAAAAGCACCACGGGGTGGTCAGGAAGGAGAAGTCAGGAAACATGCAGTGGCAAAGTAGGATAGGTTTCTGAAAAACATCGCGGGGTGGGGCGCATTGTAATGGTTTCTAACAGGCCATTCACTAACAGGAGTGAGAAAAACATCACGGGGTGGTGTGATTCGGAGGGCCTGAAATAGGATAGGCAGTGAGTGGCAATGAAGAATGGAGAAAAGCACGATGGGGTTCTCAACATGGGGAGGTCAGGAAACATGCAGTGGCAATGTAGGATAGGTTTCTGAAAAACACCGTGGGCTGGTCGGCATTGTAAGGCTTTCTAACAAGCCATTGACAAGGAGGAGTGAAAAATACATCACTGGGTCGTGTGAATAGGAGGGCCTGAATTAAGATAGGCTGTGAGTGGCAATGTAGGATGGAGAAAAGCTCCACGGGGTGGTCAGCATGGGGAGACAAGGAAACATGCAGTGGCAATGTAGAATAGGTTTCTGATAAACATCGCGGGTGGTGCGCATTGTACGGGTTTTTAACAGGCCATTCACTGGTAGGAGTGAGAAAAACATCACGGAGTTGTGTGAATCAGAGGGCCTAATTTAGGATAGGCAGTGAGTATCAATGTAGGATGGAGAAAACCACCACGGGGAGGTCAGCATGGGGAGGTCAGGAAACATGCTGTGGCAATGTAGGATATTTTTCTGAAAAACATTATTGGGTGTTGCGCATTGTAAGGGTTTCTAACAGGCCATTCACTAGCAGGAGTGAGAAAAACATCATGGTGTGGTGTGAATCAGAGGGCCTGAATTAGGATAGGAAGTGAGTGCCAATTTAGGATGGAGAAAAGCACCACGGGGTGGTCAGAATGGGGAGGTCAGGAAACATGCTGTGGCAATGTAGGTTAGGTTTTGAAAATCATCGCGGGGTGGTGTGCATTGTAATTTTTTCTAACAGGCCATGGACTAGTAGGAGTGAGAAATACATCATGGGCTGTTGTGAATCGGAGGTCCTGAATTAGGATAGGCAGTGATTGGTAATGTAGGATGAAGAAAAGCACCACGGGGTGGTCAAGATGGGGAGGTAAGGAAACATGCAGTGGCAATGTAGGATACGTTTCTGAAAAACATCTTTGGGTGGTGTGCATTGTAAGGGTTTCTAACAGGCCATTGACTAGTAGGAGTGAGGAAAGCATCACGGGGTGGTGTGAATCGGAGGGCCTGAATCAGTATAGGCAGTGAGTGGCAATGTAGGATGGAGAAAATCACCACGGGGTGGTCAGCATGGGGAGGTCAGGAAACATGCAGTGGCAATGTAGCATAGGTTTTTGAAAAACAACGCGGGTGGTGCGCTTTGTAAGGGTTTCAAACAGGCCATTCACTAGTAGGAGTGAGAAAAACATCACGGGGTGGTGTGAATCGGAGGGCCTGAATTAGGATAGGTGGTGAGTGGCAATGAAGGATGGAAAAAAGCACCCCAGGTTGGTCATCATGGGGAGGTCAGGAAACATGCATTGGCAATGTAGGATATTTTTCTGAAAAACATCACAGGGTGGTGCACATTGTAAGGGTTTCTAACAGGCCATTCATTGGTAGGAGTGAGAAAAACATCACGGGGTGGTGTGAATCAGATGTTTTGAAATAGGATAGGCAGTGCTTGGCAATGTAGCATGGAGAAAAGCACCAGAAGCTGGTCAGGATGGGCAGGTCAGGAAACATGCAGTGGCAATGTAGCATAGGTTTCTGAAAAACAACGCGCGTGGTGCGCATTGTAAGTGTTTCTAACAGACCATTCACTAGCAGGTGTGAGAAAAACATCACGGGGTGGTGTGAATCCGAGGTCCTGAATTAGGATATGCATTTAGTTGCAATGTAGGATGAAGAAAAGCACCACGGGGTGGTCAGCATGGTGAGGTCAGGAAACATGCAGTGGCAATGTAGGAAAGGTTTCTCACAGAGAATGCGGGTGGTGGGCATTATAAGGGTTTCTAACAGGCCATTCACTACTAGGAGTGAGAAAAACATCACGGGGTGGTGTGAATCAGAGGGCCTGAATCTGTATATCCAGTGAGTGGCAATGTAAAATGGAGAAAAGCACCACGGGGTGGTCAGCATGGGGAGGTCAGGAAACATGCAGTGACAATATAAGATAGGTTTCTGATAAACATCGCAGGGAGGTACGAGTGTAAGGTTTTCTAACAGGCCATTAACTAGTAGGAGTGAGAAAAACATCACTGGGTGGTGTGAATCGATGGCGTGAATCAGGATAGGCAGTGAGTGGCAATGTAGGATGGAGAAAAGCACCAAGGGGTGGTCATCATGGGGAGGTCAGGAAACATGCACTGGCAATGTAGGATAGGTGTCTGAAAAACATCGCGGGGTAGTGCGAATTGTAAGGGTTTCTAACAGGCCATTTACTAGAAGGTGTGAGAAAAACATCATGGTGTGGTGTGAATCAGAGGGCCTGAATCAGGATAGACAGTGATTGGTAATGTAGCATGGAGAAAAGCACCAGGGGTGGTCAGCATGGGGAGGTCAGGAAACATGCTGTGGCAATGTCAGATAGGTTTCTGAAAAAAAAAATCGTGTGGTGGTGCGCATTGAAATGGTTTCTAACAGGCCATTTACTAGTAGGTGTGAGAAAAACATCATGGGTTGGTGTGTATCGGAGGGCCTGAATCAGGATAGGCAGTGAGTGGCAATGTAGGATGGAGAAAAGCACCACGGGGTGGTCAGGATATGGAGGTCAGGAAACATGCAGTGGCAATGTAGGATAGGTTTCTGAAAAACATCCTGGGGTGGTGCGCATTGTAAGGGTTTCTACCAGGCCATTAGCTTGTAGGAGTGAGAAATACATCATGGTGTGGTGTGAATCAGAGGGCCTGTATCAGGATAGGCAGTGAGTGGTAATGTAAAATGGAGGAAAGCACCACGGGTTGGTCATCATGGGGAGGTCAGGAAACATGCAGTGGCCATGTAGGATAGTTTTATGAAAAACAACGCGGGGTGGTGAGAATTGTAATGGATTCTAACAGGCCATTCACTAGTAAGAGAAAGAAAAACATCACGTGGCGATGAGAATCCGAGGGCCTATTTTAGGATAGGCGGTGAGTGCCAAGGAAGGATTGAGAAAAGCACCACGGTGTGGTCATCATGGGGATGTCAGGAAACATGCATTGGGAATGTAGGATAGGTTTCTGAAAAACAACGCAGGTGGTGCGCTTTGTAAGTGTTTCTAACAGACCATTCACTAGTAGTAGTGAGAAAAACATCACGGGGTGGTGTGAATCGGAGGTCCTGAATTAGGATATGCAGAGAGTTGCAATGTAGGATGAAGAAAAGCAACACGGGGTGGTCAGCATGGTGAGGTCAGGAAACATGCAGTGGCAATGTAGGATAGGTTTCTCACAGAGAACGAGGGTGGTGGGCATTATAAGAGTTTCTAACAGGGCATTCACTACTAGGAGTGAGAAAAACATCACGTGGTGGTGTGAATCAGAGGGCCTGAATCTGTATAGACAGTGAGTGGCAATGTAGGATGGAGAAAAGCACCACGGGGTGGTCAGCATGGGGAGGTCAGGAAACATGCAGTGGCAATGTAGGTTTGGATACTGAAAAACATCGCGGGGTGGCGCGAATTGTAAGGGTTTCTAACAGGACATTGACTAGTAAGAACGACAATAAAATCATGGTTTGGTGTGAATCAGAGGGGCTGAATCAGGATAGGCACAAAGTGGCAATGTAGGATGGAGAAAATCACTAGTGGTGGTCAGCATAGGAAAGGGAGCAAACATGCAGTGGCAATGTAGGATAATTTTCTGAAAAACATCACGGGGTGGTGGGCATTGTAAGGGTTTCTAACAGGCCATTCACTAGTAGGAGTGAGAAAAACATCATGGGGTGGTGTGAATCGGAGTGCCTGAATTAGGATAGGCAGTGAGTGGCAATGTAGGATGGAGGAAAGCACCATGGAGTGGTCAGCAAGGCGAGGTCAGGAAACAAGCTGTTGCAATGTAGGATAGTTTTCTGAATAACATCACGGGGTGGTGCACATTGTAAGGGTATCTTATAGGCCATTGACTAGTAGGAGCGAGAAAAACATCACGGTGTATTGTGAATCAGAAGGGCTGAATCAGGATAGGCAGTAAGTGGCAATGTAGGATGGAGAAAAGCACAAGGGGTGGTCAGCATGGGGAGTGCAGAAAACATGCAGTGGCAATGTAGGATATTTTTCGGAAAAACATCCCACGGTGGTGCGCATTGTAAGGGTTTCTAACAGGCCATTCACTAGTACGAGTGAGAAAAACATCACGGGGTGGTGTGAATTGGAGGGCCTGAATCAGGATAGGCAGTGAGTGGCAATGTAGGATAGAGAAAAGCAACAAGGGGTGGTCAGCATGGAGAGGTCAGGAAACGTGCAGTGGCAATGTAGGATAGGTTTCTGAAAAACATTGCGGGGTGGTGCCCATTGTAAGGGTTTCTAACAGGCCATTCACTAGGAGGAGTGAGGAAAACATCAGGAGTGGTGTGAATCGGAGGGCCTAAATTAGGAAAGGCAGTGAGTGGCAATGTAAAATGGACAAAATCACCACGGGGTGGTCAGCATGGGGAGGTCATGAAACATGCAGTGGAAATGTAAGATAGGTTTCTGAAAAAAAATCGTGTGGTGGTGCGCATTGAAATGGTTTCTAACAGGCCATTCACTAATAGGAGTGAGAAAAACATCACAGGTTGGTGTGTATCGGAGGGCCTGACTCAGGATATGCAGTGAGTGGCAATGTAAAATTGAGAAAAGCACCACAGGGTGATCAGCATGGGGAGGTCAGGAAACATGCAGGGGCAATGTAGGATGAGTTTCTGAAAAATATCGCATGGTGGTGCGCATTGTAAGGTTTCTAACAGGAAATTTATTCGTAGGACTGAGAAAAACTTCACGGGGTGGTGTGAATCGGAGGGCCTGAATAAGGATAGGCAGTGAATGGCAATGTAGGATTGAGAAAAGCACCACGGGGTGGTCAGGTGGGGAAGTCAGGAAACATGCAGTGGCTATGTAGGATAAGTATCTGAAATACATAATGGGGTGGTGCGCATTGTAAGGGTTTCTAACAGGCCATTAACTTGTAGGAGTGAGAACTAGATCATGGTGTGGTGTGAATCGGAGGGCCTGAAACAGGATAGGCAGTGAGTGGTAATGTAAAATGGAGAAAAGCACCACGGGTTGGTCATCATGGGGAGGTCAGGAAACATGCAGTGGCCATGTAGGATAGGTTTCTGAAAAACATCGCGGGGTGTTGAGAATTGTAATGGATTCTAACAGGCCATTCACTAGTAGGAGAAAGAAAAATATCACGGGGCGGTGTGAATCCGAGGGCTTATTTTAGGATAGGCGGTGAGTGCCAATTAATGATGGAGAAAAGCACCACGGTTTGGTCATCATGGGGATGTCAGGAAACATGCATTCGCAATGTAGGATAGGATTCTGAAAAACAACGCGGGTGGTGTGCATTGTAAGTGTTTCTAACAGACTATTCACTAGTAGGTGTGAGAAAAACATCACGGGGTGGTGTGAATCGGAGGTCCTGAATTAGGATATGCAGTGAGTTGCAATTTAGGATGAAGAAAAGCACCACGGGGTGGTCAGCATGGTGAGGTCAGGAAACATGCAGTGGCAATGTAGGATAGGTTTCTGAAAAACACCGCGGAGTGGTGCGCATTGTAAGGGTTTCTAACAGGCCATTCATTAGTAGGAGTGAGGAAAACATCAGGGGTGGTGTGAATCGGAGGGTCTAAATTAGGAAAGGCAGTGAGTGGCAATGTAAAATGGAGAAAAGCACCACGGGGTTGTCAGCTTGGGGAGGTCAGGAAACATGCAGTGACAATATAAGATAGATTTCTGATAAACATCGCAGGGTGGTGCGAGTGTAAGGTTTTCTAACAAGACATTAACTAGTAGGAGTGACAAAAACATCACTGGGTGGTGTGAATCGGATGGCGTGAATCAGGATAGGCAGTGAGTGGCAATGCAGGATGGAGAAAAGCACCAAGGGGTGGTCATCATGGGGAGGTCAGGAAACATGCAGTGGCAATGTAAGATAGGTTTCTGAAAAACATCGCGGGGTAGTGCGAATTGTAAGGGTTTCTAACAGGCCATTCACTAGAAGGTGTGAGAAAAACATCATGGTGTGGTGTGAATCAGAGGGCCTGAATCAGGATAGACAGTGATTGGTAATGTAGCATGGAGAAAAGCACCAGGTGTGGTCAGCATGGGGAGGTCAGGAAACATGCTGTGGCAATGTAAGATAGGTTTCTGAAAAAAAAAGTCGTGTGGTGGTGCGCATTGAAATGGTTTCTAATAGGCCATTTACTAGTTGGAGTGAGAAAAACATCATGGGTTGGTGTGCATCGGAGGGCCTGAATCAGGATAGGCAGTGAGTGGCAATGTAGGATGTAGAAAAGCACCATGGGGTGGTCAGCATGGGGAGGTCAGGAAACATGCAGTGGCAATGTAGGATAGGTTTCTGATAAACATCGCAGGGTGGTGCGCATTGTAAGGTTGATAATAGGAAATTTACTAGTAGGACTGAGAAAAACATCACGGGGTGCTGTGAATCGGAGGGCCTGAATCAGGATAGGCATTGAGAGGCAGTGTAGGATGGAGAAAAGCACCACGGAGTGGTCAGGATGGGGAGGTCAGGAAACATGCAGTGGCAATGTAGGATAGGTTACTGAAAAACATCGTGGGGTGGTGCGAAATGTAAGGGTTTCTAATAGGCCATTGACTAGTAAGAGCGAGAATATAATCATGGTGTGGTGTGAATCAGAGGGGCTGAATCAGGATAGGCCCCAAGTGGCAATGTAGGATGGAGAAAATCACCAGTGTTGGTCAGCATACGAAGGGCAGCAAACATGCAGTGGCAATGTAGGATATTTTTCTGAAAAACATCGCGGGGTGGTGAGCATTGTAAGAGTTTCTAACAGGCCATTCACTAGTAGGAGTGAGAAAAACATCATGGGGTGGTGTGAATCGGAGTGCCTGAATTAGGATAGACAGTGAGTGGCAATGTAGGATGGAGAAAAGCACCATGGAGTGGTCAGCAAGGCGAGGTCAGGAAACAAGCAGTGGCAATGCAGGATAGTTTTCTGAATAACATCACGGGGTGGTGCACATTGTAAGGGTTTCTAACAGGCCTTTCACTAGTAGGAGTGAGAAAAACATCACGGGTTGGTGTGATTCAGATGTTCTGAATTAGGATACACAGTGAGTGGCAATGTAGGATGGAGAAAATCACCACGGGGTGGTCAGCATTGGGAGGTCAAGAAACATGCATTGGCAATGTAGGTAGGTTTCTGAAAAACATCGCCGGGTGGTGTGCACTGTAAGGCTTTCTAACAGTACATTCACTAGTCGAAGTGAGAAAAACATCATGGGGTGGTGTGAATCGGAGGGCCTGAATCAGGATAAGCAGCGAGTGGCAATGTAGGATGGAGAAAAGCACCACAGGGTGGTCAGGAAGGGGAAGTCAGGAAACATGAAGTGGCAAAGTAGGATAGGTTTCTGAAAAACATCGCGGGGTGGGGCGCATTGTAATGGTTTCTAACAGGCCATTCACTAACAGGAGTGAGAAAAACATCACGGTGTGGTGTGAATCGGAGGGCCTGAAATAGGATAGGCAGTGAGTGGAAATGAAGAATGGAGAAAAGCACGATGGGGTTCTCAACATGGGGAGGTCAGGAAACATGCAGTGGCAATGTAGGATAGGTTTCTGAAAAACACCGTGGGGTGGCACGTGTTGTAAGGTTTTCTAACAAGCCATTGAGAAGGAGGAGTGAAAAATACATCACTGGGTCGTGTGAATACGAGGGCCTGAATTAAGATAGGCTGTGAGTGGCAATGTAGGATGGAGAAAAGCTCCACGGGGTGGTCAGCATGGGGAGGCAAGGAAACATGCAGTGGCAATGTAGAATAGGTTTCTGATAAACATCGCGGGTGGTGCGCAATGTACGGGTTTTTACCAGGCCATTCACAGGTAGGAGTGAGAAAAACATCACGGGGTTGTGTGAATCAGAGGGCCTTATTTAGGATAGGCAGTGAGTATCAATGTAGGATGGAGAAAACCACCACGGGGAGGTCAGCATGGGGAGGTCAGGAAACATGCTGTGGCAATGTAGGATATTTTTCTGAAAAACATCATTGGGTGTTGCGCATTGTAAGGGTTTCTAACAGGCCATTCACTAGCAGGAGTGAGAAAAACATCATGGTGTGGTGTGAATCAGAGGGCCGGAATTAGGATAGGCAGTGAGTGCCAATTTAGGATGGAGAAAAGCACCACGTGGTGGTCAGCATGGGGAGGTCAGGAAACATGCTGTGGCAATGTAAGATAGGTTTCTGAAAAAAAATCGTGTGGTGGTGCACATTGAAATTGTTTCTAACAGGCCATTCACTAGTAGGAGTGAGAAAAACATCATGGGTTGGTGTGTATCGGAGGGCCTGAATCAGGATAGGCAGTGAGTGGCAATGTAGGATGGAGAAAAGCACCACAGGGTGGTCATCATGGGGAGGTCAGGAAACATGCAGTGGCAATGTAGGATAGGTTTCTGATAAACATTGCAGGGTGGTGCGCATTGTAAGGTTTATAACAGGAAATTTACTAGTAGGACTGAGAAAACATCACAGGGGTTATGAATCGGAGGGCCTGAATCAGGATAGGCCGTGAGTGGCAATGTAGGATGGAGAAAATCACCACGGGGTGGTTAGGATGGGGACGTCAGGAAACATGCAGTGGCAATGTAGGATAGGTTTCTGAAAAACATCGTGGTGTGGTGCGCATTTTAAGGGTTTCTACCAGGCCATTAGCTAGTAGGAGTGAGAAATACATCATGGTGTGGTGTGAATCAGAGGGCCTGAATCAGGATAGGCAGTGCGTGGTAATGTAAAATCGAGAAACCACCACAGGTTGGTCAGCACGGGGAGATCATGAAACATGCAGTGGCAATGTAGGATAGGTTTCTGAAAAACATCGCGGGGTGGTGCATATTGTAAGGGTTTCTAACAGGCCATTGACAAGTAAGAGCGAGAATAACATCACGGTGTGGTGTGAATCAGAGGGGCTGAATCAGGATAGGCAGCAAGTGGCAATGTAGGATGGAGATAATCACCAGTGGTGGTCAGCATGGGGAGGGCAGTAAACATGCAGTGGCAATGTAGGATAATTTTCTGAAAAACATCACGGGGTGTTGGGCATTGTAAGTGTTTCTAACAGGCCATTCACTAGTAGGAGTGAGAAAAACATCATGGGGTGGTGTGATTCGTAGGGCCTGATTCAGGTTAGGCAGCGAGTGGCAATGTAGGATGGAGAAAAGCACCACGGAGTGGTTAGGATGGGGACGTCAGGAAACATGCAGTGGCAAAGTAGGATAGGTTTCTGAAAAACATCGTGTTGTGGTGCGCATTTTAAGGGTTTCTACCAGGCCATTAGCTAGTAGGAGTGAGAAATACATCATGGTGTGGTGTGAATCAGAGGGCCTGAATCAGGATAGGCAGTGAGTGGTAATGTAAAATGGAGATATCACCACAGGTTGGTCAGCACGGGGAGATCATGAAACATGCAGTGGCAATGTAGGATAGGTTTCTGAAAAACATCGTGGGGTGGTGCGTATTGTAAGGGTTTCTAACAGGCCATTGACAAGTAAGAGCGAGAATAACATCACGGTGTGGTGTGAATCAGAGGGGCTGAATCAGGATAGGCAGCAAGTGGCAATGTAGGATGGAGATAATCACCAGTGGTGGTCAGCATGGGGAGGGCAGTAAACATGCAGTGGCAATGTAGGATAATTTTCTGAAAAACATCACGGGGTGTTGGGCATTGTAAGTGTTTCTAACAGGCCATTCACTAGTAGGAGTGCGAAAAACATCACGGGGTGGTGTGATACGGAGGGCCTGATTCAGGTTAGGCAGCGAGTGGCAATGTAGGATGGAGAAATGCACCACGGGGAGGTCAGCATGGGGAGGTCAGGAAACATGCTGTGGCAATGTAGGATATTTGTCTGAAAAACATCATGAGGTGGTGTGCATTGTAAGGGTTTCTAACAGGCCATTCACTAGTAGGAGTGAGAAAAACATCACGGGGTGGTGTGAATCGGAAGGCCTGAATTAGGATAGGCAGTGAGTGCCAATTTAGGATGGAGAAAAGCACCACGTGGTGGTCAGCATGGGGAGGTCAGGAAAAATGCTGTGGCAATGTAAGATAGGTTTCTGAAAAAAAATCTTGTGGTGGTGCACATTGAAATGGTTTCTAACAGGCCATTCACTAGTAGGAGTGAGAAAAACATCATGGGTTGGTGTGTATCGGAGGGCCTGAATCAGGATAGGCAGTGAGTGGCAATGTAGGATGGAGAAAAGCACCACAGGGTGGTCATCATGGGGAGGTAAGGAAACATGCAGTGGCAATGTAGGATAGGTTTCTGATAAACATCGCAGGGTGGTGCGCATTGTAAGGTTTATAACAGGAAATTTACTAGTAGGACTGAGAAAAACATCACGGGGGGTGTGAATCGGAGGGCCTGAACCAGGATAGGCCGTGAGTGGCAATGTAGGATGGAGAAAAGCACCATGGGGTGGTTAGGATGGGGACGTCAGGAAACATGCAGTGGCAATGTAGGATAGGTTTCTGAAAAACATCGTGGTGTGGTGCGCATTTTAAGGGTTTCTACCAGGCCATTAGCTAGTAGGAGTGAGAAATACATCATGGTGTGGTGTGAATCAGAGGACCTGAATCAGGATAGGCACTGAGTGGTAATGTAAAATGGAGAAACCACCACAGGTTGGTCAGCACGGGGAGATCATGAAACATGCAGTGGCAATGTAGGATAGGTTTCTGAAAAACATCGCGGGATGGTGCGTATTGTAAGGGTTTCTAACAGGCCATTCACTAGTAGGAGTGAGAAAAACATCACGGGGTGGTGTGAATCGGAAGGCCTGAATTAGGATAGGCAGTGAGTGCCAATGTAGGATAGAGAAAAGCACCACAGGGTGGTCAGCATGCGGAGGTCAGGAAACATGCATTGGCAATGTTGGATTGGTTTCTGAAAAACATCGCGGGGTGGTGCGAATTGTAAGCTTTTCTAACAGGCCATTGGCTAATAGGAGCGAGAAAAACATCACGCTGTGGTGTGAATCAGAGGGGCTCAATCAGTATAGGCAGTAAGTGGCAATGTGGGACGGAGAAAAGCACCAGGTGTGGTCAGCATTGGGAGGGCAGGAAACATGCAGTGGCAAGGTAGGATATTTTTCTGAAAAACATTAGGTGGTGGTGTGCATTGCAAGGGTTTCTAACAGGCCATTCGCTAGTAGGAGTGAGAAAAACATCACGGGGTGGTGTGAATCAGATGTTCTGAATTAGGAATGGCAGTGATTGACATTGTAGCATGGAGAAAAACACCAGAAGGTGGTCAGGATGAGGAGGTCAGGAACAATGCAGTGGCACTGTAGGATAGGTTTCTGAAAAATATTGTGGGGTGGTTCGCATTGTAATTGTTTCTAACAGGCCATTCACTAGTAGGAGTGAGAAAAACATCATGGCGTGGTGTGAATCGGAGTGCCTGAATTAGGATAGGCAGTGAGTGGCAATGTAGGATGGAGAAAAGCACCATGGTGTGATCAGCATGGGGAGGTCAGGAAACATGCAGTGGCTATATAGGATAGCTTTCTGATAAACTTCGCATGGTGGTGCGCATTGTAAGGTTTCTTACAGGAAATTTACTAGTAGGATTGAGAAAAACATCACGGGGTGGTGTGAATCGGAGGGCCTGAATCAGGATAGGCAGTGAGTGGCAATATAGGATGGAGAAAAGCACCAAGGGGTGGTCAGGATGGGGAGGTCAGGAAACATGCAGTGGCTATGAGCATAGGTATCTGAAAAACATCGTGGGGTGGTGCGCATTGTAAGGTTTCTTACAGGAAATTTACTAGTAGGATTGAGAAAAACATCACGGGGTGGTGTGAATCGGATGGCCTGAATCAGGATAGGCAGTGAGTGGTAATGTAAAATGAAGAAAAGCACCACGGGTTGGTCAGCATGGGGAGGTCAGGAAACATGAAATGGCAATGTAGGATACGTTTCTGAAAAACATCGCGGGATGGTGAGAATGGTAAGGGTTTCTAACAGGCCATTGACTAGTAGGAGAGAGAAAAACATCACGGTGTGGTGTGAATCATAGGTGCTGAATCAGGATAGGCAGTAAGTGGCAAAGTAGAATGGAGAAAATCACCAGGGGTGGTCACCATGGGGAGGGCAGGAAACATGCAGTGGCAATGTAGGATATTTTTCTGAAAAACATTACGGGGTGGTGTGCATTGTAATGGTTTCTAACAGGCCATTCACTCGTAGGAGTGAGAAAAACAACACGGGGTGGTGTGAATAGGGGGCCTGAATTAGATTTGGCAGGGAGTGGTAATGTAGAATGGAGAAATGCAAGACGGCGTGGGGAGCATGGGGAGTTCAGGAAGCATGCAGTGGCAATGTAGGATAGGTTTCTGAAAAACATCGCAGGGTGGTGGGCATTGTAACGGTTTCTAACAGGCCTTTGACTAGTAGGAGTGATAAAAACGTCACGTGGTGGTTTGCTTAGGAGGGCCTGAAATAGGATAGGCAGTGAGTGGCAATGTAGGATGGAGAAAAGCACCACAGGGTATTCAGCATGGGGAGGTCAGGAAACATGCGGTGGCAATGTAGGATAGGTTTCTGATAAACATCGCATGGTGGTGTGCATTGTAAGGGTTTCTAACAGGCCATTCACTAGTAGGAGTGAGAAAAACATCACGGGGTGGTGTGAATCGGACGGCCTGAATTAGATTAGGCAGTCAGTGGTAATGTAAATGGAGAAATGCAAGACGGTATGGTGAGCATAGGGAGTTCAGGAAACATGCAGTAGCAATGTAGGATAGGTTTCTGAAAAACATCGTGGGTGGTGGGCATTGTGAGGGTCTGTAACAGGCCATTCAATTGTAGGAAAGTGAAAAACCTCACAGGAGGGTGTAAATTGGAGGGCCTGAATTAGGATAGGCAGTGAGTGGCAATGTAGGATTTTGAAAACACCAAGGGGCGGTCAGCACGGGGAAGTCAGGAAACATGCGGTGGCAATGTAGGATAGGTTTCTGAAAAACATCGAGGGGTGGTGCGCATTGAAAGGTTTTCTAACAGGCCAATCACTAGTAGGATTGAGAAAACATCACGGGGTGGTGTGAATCGGTGGGCCAGAATTATCATAGGCAGTGAGTGGGAATGGAGGTTGGAGAAAAGCACCACGGTATGGTCAGCATTGGGAGATCAGGAAACATGCGGTGGCAATGTAGGATAGGTTTCTGAAAAACATCGCGGTGTGGTAGCATTGTAAGGTTTGCTAACAGGCCATTCACTAGTTGGAGTGAGAAAAACATAACGGGGTGGTGTGAATCGGAGGGCCTGAATTAGCATAGGCAGTGATTGGCAATGTAGGATGGGGAAAAGCACTACGGGGTGGTCAGAATGGGGAGGTCAGGAAACATGCGGTTGCAATGTAGGATATGTTTCTGAAAAATATCGCGTGGTGGTGCGCATTGTAAGTTTTTCTAACAGGCCATTCACTAGTAGGAGTGAGAAAAACATAACGGGGTTGTGTGAATTGGAGGGCCTAAATTAGATTAGGCAGTGAGTGGTAATGTAGAATGGAGAAAAGCAAGTCGGTGTAGTGAGCCTGGGGAGTTCCGGAAACATGCAGTTGCAATGTAGGATAGGTTTCTGAAAAACATTACGGGGTTCTGCGCATTGTAAGGGTTTCTAACAGGCCTTTCACTAGTAGGAGTGATAAAAACGTCACGGGGTGGTTTGTTTCGGAGGGCCTGAAATAGGATAGGCAGTGAGTGGCAATGTAGGATGGAGAAATGTACCCCGGGTTGGTCAGCATGGGGAGGTCAGGAAACATGCGGTGGCAATATAGGATAGGTTTCCCGAAAAACATCGCGGGGTGGGGCGCATTGTAAGGGTTTCTAACAGGGCATTCACTAGTAGGAGTGCGAAAATTACAGGTTGGTGTGAATCGGAGTGTCTGAATTAGGATAGGTAGTGAGTGGCAATGTACGATGGGGAAAAGCACCACTGGGTTGTCAGCATGGGGAGGTCAGGAAAAATGCGGCAGCAATGTAGAATAGGTTTCTGAAAAACATCGTTGGGTGGTGCGCATTGTAAGGTTTTCTAACAGGCCATTCACTAGTAGGAGTGAGAAAAACATCACGGGGTGGTGTGAATCGGAGGGCCTGAATTATCATAGGCAGTGAGTGGCAATGGAGTGTGGACAAAAGCACCACGTGTTGGTCAGAATGGAGAGGTCAGGAAACATGCGATGGCAGTGTACGATAGGTATCTGAAAAACATCGTGGGGTGGTGAGCATTGTAAGGTTTTCTAAGAGGCCATTCACTAGTAGGAGTGAGAAAAACATCACGGGGTGGTATGATTTAGAGTGTCTGAATTAGGATAGGCAGTGAGTGTCAATGTGGGATGGAGAAAAGCATCATGGGTTGGTCAGCATGGGGAGGTCTGGAAACTTGCGGTGGCAATGTAGGATAATTTTCTGAAAAACATCGCGGGGTGGGTTGCATTGTAAGGATTTCTAACAGGCCATTCACTAGTAGGAGTGAGAAAAACATCACGGGGTGGTGTGAATCAGAGGGCCTGAATTAGCGTAGGCAGTGAGTGGCAATAGAGGGTGGAGAGAAGCACCACGGGTTGGTCAGCAAGGGGAGGTCAGGAAACATGCGGTGGCATTGTAGGATAGGTTTCTGAAAAACATCGCGGGGTGGTGCACATTGTAAGGGTTTGTGACAGGCCATTCACTAGTAGGAGTTACAAAAACATCACGGGGTGGTGTGAATCCGAGTGTCTGAATTATGATAGGCAGTGAGTGGCAATGTAGGAAGGAGAAAAGCACCATGGGGTGGTCAGAATGGGGAGGTCTGGAAACATGCGGTCGCAATGTAGGATAGGTTTCTGAAAAACACCTGGGGTGGTGCGCATTGTAATGGTTTCTAGCAGTCCATTCACAAGTAGGTGTGAGAAAAACATCACAGGCGGGTGTGAATCGGAGGGCCTGAGTTAGAATAGCCAGTGAGTGCAATGTAGGATGGAGAAAAGCACCACGGGGTGGTTAGGATGGGGACGTCAGGAAACATGCAGTGGCAATGTAGGATAATTTTCTGAAAAACATCACGGGGTGTTGGGCATTGTAAGTGTTTCTAACAGGCCATTCACTAGTAGGAGTGAGAAAAACATCATGGGGTGGTGTGATTCGTAGGGCCTGATTCAGGTTAGGCAGCGAGTGGCAATGTAGGATGGAGAAAAGCACCACGGAGTGGTTAGGATGGGGACGTCAGGAAACATGCAGTGGCAAAGTAGGATAGGTTTCTGAAAAACATCGTGTTGTGGTGCGCATTTTAAGGATTTCTACCAGGCCATTAGCTAGTAGGAGTGAGAAATACATCATGGTGTGGTGTGAATCAGCCTGAATCAGGATAGGCAGTGAGTGGTAATGTAAAATGGAGATATCACCACAGGTTGGTCAGCACGGGGAGATCATGAAACATGCAGTGGCAATATAGGATAGGTTTCTGAAAAACATCGCGGGGTGGTGCGTATTGTAAGGATTTCTAACAGGCCATTGACAAGTAAGAGCGAGAATAACATCACGGTGTGGTGTGAATCAGAGGGGCTGAATCAGGATAGGAAGCAAGTGGCAATGTAGGATGGAGATAATCACCAGTGGTGGTCAGCATGGGGAGGGCAGTAAACATGCAGTGGCAATGTAAGATAATTTTCTGAAAAACATCACGGGGTGTTGGGCATTGTAAGTGTTTCTAACAGGACATTCACTAGTAGGAGTGAGAAAAACATCACGGGGTGGTGTGATTCGGAGGGCCTGATTCAGGTTAGGCAGCGAGTGGCAATGTAGGATGGAGAAATGCAACACGGGGAGGTCAGCATGGGGAGGTCAGGAAACATGCTGTGGCAATGTAGGATATTTGTCTGAAAAACATCATGAGGTGGTGTGCATTGTAAGGGTTTCTAACAGGCCATTCACTAGTAGGAGTGAGAAAAACATCACGGGGTGGTGTGAATCGGAAGGCCTGAATTAGGATAGGCAATGAGTGCCAATTTAGGATGGAGAAAAGCACCACGTGGTGGTCAGCAAGGGGAGGTCAGGAAACATGCTGTGGCATTGTAGGATAGGTTTCTGAAAAACATCGCGGGGTGGTGCACATTGTAAGGGTTTGTGACAGGCCATTCACTAGTAGGAGTTACAAAAACATCACGGGGTGGTGTGAATCCGAGTGTCTGAATTATGATAGGCAGTGAGTGGCAATGTAGGAAGGAGAAAAGCACCATGGGGTGGTCAGCATGGGGAGGTCTGGAAACATGCGGTCGCAATGTAGGATAGGTTTCTGAAAAACACCTCGGGGTGGTGCGCATTGTAATGGTTTCTAGCAGTCCATTCACAAGTAGGTGTGAGAAAAACATCACAGGCGGGTGTGAATCGGAGGGCCTGAGTTAGAATAGCCAGTGAGTGCAATGTAGGATGGAGAAAAGCACCACGGGGTGGTTAGGATGGGGACGTCAGGAAACATGCAGTGGCAATGTAGGATAGGTTTCTGAAAAACATCGTGGTGTGGTGCGCATTTTAAGTGTTTCTACCAGGCCATTAGCTAGTAGGAGTGAGAAATACATCATGGTGTGGTGTGAATCAGAGGGCCTGAATCAGGATAGGCAGTGCGTGGTAATGTAAAATGGAGAAACCATCACAGGTTGGTCAGCACGGGGAGATCATGAAACATGCAGTGGCAATGTAGGATAGGTTTCTGAAAAACATCGCGGGGTGGTGCATATTGTAAGGGTTTCTAACAGGCCATTGACAAGTAAGAGCGAGAATAACATCACGGTGTGGTGTGAATCAGAGGGGCTGAATCAGGATAGGCAGCAAGTGGCAATGTAGGATGGAGATAATCACCAGTGGTGGTCAGCATGGGGAGGGCAGTAAACATGCAGTGGCAATGTAGGATAATTTTCTGAAAAACATCACGGGGTGTTGGGCATTGTAAGTGTTTCTAACAGGCCATTCACTAGTAGGAGTGAGAAAAACATCATGGGGTGGTGTGATTCGTAGGGCCTGATTCAGGTTAGGCAGCGAGTGGCAATGTAGGATGGAGAAAAGCACCACGGAGTGGTTAGGATGGGGACGTCAGGAAACATGCAGTGGCAAAGTAGGATAGGTTTCTGAAAAACATCGTGTTGTGGTGCGCATTTTAAGGGTTTCTACCAGGCCATTAGCTAGTAGGAGTGAGAAATACATCATGGTGTGGTGTGAATCAGAGGGCCTGAATCAGGATAGGCAGTGAGTGGTAATGTAAAATGGAGATATCACCACAGGTTGGTCAGCACGGGGAGATCATGAAACATGCAGTGGCAATGTAGGATAGGTTTCTGAAAAACATCGCGGGGTGGTGCGTATTGTAAGGGTTTCTAACAGGCCATTGACAAGTAAGAGCGAGAATAACATCACGGTGTGGTGTGAATCAGAGGGGCTGAATCAGGATAGGCAGCAAGTGGCAATGTAGGATGGAGATAATCACCAGTGGTGGTCAGCATGGGGAGGGCAGTAAACATGCAGTGGCAATGTAGGATAATTTTCTGAAAAACATCACGGGGTGTTGGGCATTGTAAGTGTTTCTAACAGTCCATTCACTAGTAGGAGTGCGAAAAACATCACGGGGTGGTGTGATTCGGAGGGCCTGATTCAGGTTAGGCAGCGAGTGGCAATGTAGGATGGAGAAATGCACCACGGGGAGGTCAGCATGGGGAGGTCAGGAAACATGCTGTGGCAATGTAGGATATTTGTCTGAAAAACATCATGAGGTGGTGTGCATTGTAAGGGTTTCTAACAGGCCATTCACTAGTAGGAGTGAGAAAAACATCACGGGGTGGTGTGAATCGGAAGGCCTGAATTAGGATAGGCAGTGAGTGCCAATTTAGGATGGAGAAAAGCACCACGTGGTGGTCAGCATGGGGAGGTCAGGAAAAATGCTGTGGCAATGTAAGATAGGTTTCTGAAAAAAAATCTTGTGGTGGTGCACATTGAAATGGTTTCTAACAGGCCATTCACTAGTAGGAGTGAGAAAAACATCATGGGTTGGTGTGTATCGGAGGGCCTGAATCAGGATAGGCAGTGAGTGGCAATGTAGGATGGAGAAAAGCACCACAGGGTGGTCATCATGGGGAGGTCAGGAAACATGCAGTGGCAATGTAGGATAGGTTTCTGATAAACATCGCAGGGTGGTGCGCATTGTAAGGTTTATAACAGGAAATTTACTAGTAGGACTGAGAAAAACATCACGGGGGGTGTGAATCGGAGGGCCTGAACCAGGATAGGCCGTGAGTGGCAATGTAGGATGGAGAAAAGCACCACGGGGTGGTTAGGATGGGGACGTCAGGAAACATGCAGTGGCAATGTAGGATAGGTTTCTGAAAAACATCGTGGTGTGGTGCGCATTTTAAGGGTTTCTACCAGGCCATTAGCTAGTAGGAGTGAGAAATACATCATGGTGTGGTGTGAATCAGAGGACCTGAATCAGGATAGGCACTGAGTGGTAATGTAAAATGGAGAAACCACCACAGGTTGGTCAGCACGGGGAGATCATGAAACATGCAGTGGCAATGTAGGATAGGTTTCTGAAAAACATCGCGGGGTGGTGCGTATTGTAAGGGTTTCTAACAGGCCATTGACAAGTAAGAGCGAGAATAACATCACGGTGTGGTGTGAATCAGAGGGGCTGAATCAGGATAGACAGCAAGTGGCAATGTAGGATGGAGATAATCACCAGTGGTGGTCAGCATGGGGAGGGCAGTAAACATGCAGTGGCAATGTAGGATATTTTTCTGAAAAACATCATGAGGTGGTGTGCATTGTAAGGGTTTCTAACAGGCCATTCACTAGTAGGAGTGAGAAAAACATCACGGGGTGGTGTGAATCGGAAGGCCTGAATTAGGATAGGCAGTGAGTGCCAATGTAGGATAGAGAAAAGCACCACAGGGTGGTCAGCATGCGGAGGTCAGGAAACATGCATTGGCAATGTTGGATTGGTTTCTGAAAAACATCGCGGGGTGGTGCGAATTGTAAGCTTTTCTAACAGGCCATTGGCTAGTAGGAGCGAGAAAAACATCACTCTGTGGTGTGAATCAGAGGGGCTCAATCAGTATAGGCAGTAAGTGGCAATGTGGGACGGAGAAAAGCACCAGGTGTGGTCAGCATTGGGAGGGCAGGAAACATGCAGTGGCAAGGTAGGATATTTTTCTGAAAAACATTAGGTGGTGGTGTGCATTGCAAGGGTTTCTAACAGGCCATTCCCTAGTAGGAGTGAGAAAAACAACACGGGGTGGTGTGAATCAGATGTTCTGAATTAGGATAGGCAGTGATTGACATTGTAGCATGAAGAAAAACACCAGAAGGTGGTCAGGATGAGGAGGTCAGGAACAATGCAGTGGCACTGTAGGATAGGTTTCTGAAAAATATTGTGGGGTGGTTCGCATTGTAATTGTTTCTAACAGGCCATTCACTAGTAGGAGTGAGAAAAACATCATGGCGTGGTGTGAATCGGAGTGCCTGAATTAGGATAGGCAGTGAGTGGCAATGAAAATTAAGAAAAGCACCATGGTGTGATCAGCATGGGGAGGTCAGGAAACATGCAGTGGCTATATAGGATAGGTTTCTGATAAACTTCGCAAGGTGGTGCGCATTGTAAGGTTTCTTACAGGAAATTTACTAGTAGGATTGAGAAAAACATCACGGGGTGGTGTGAATCGGAGGGCCTGAATCAGGATAGGCAGTGAGTGGCAATGTAGGATGGAGAAAAGCACCAAGGGGTGGTCAGGATGGGGAGGTCAGGAAACATGCAGTGGCTATGAGCATAGGTATCTGAAAAACATCGTGGGGTGGTGCGCATTGTAAGGTTTCTTACAGGAAATTTACTAGTAGGATTGAGAAAAACATCACGGGGTGGTGTGAATCGGATGGCCTGAATCAGGATAGGCAGTGAGTGGTAATGTAAAATGAAGAAAAGCACCACGGGTTGGTCAGCATGGGGAGGTCAGGAAACATGAAATGGCAATGTAGGATACGTTTCTGAAAAACATCGCGGGATGGTGAGAATGGAAAGGGTTTCTAACAGGCCATTGACTAGTAGGAGAGAGAAAAACATCACGGTGTGGTGTGAATCATAGGTGCTGAATCAGGATAGGCAGTAAGTGGCAAAGTAGAATGGAGAAAATAACCAGGGGTGGTCACCATGGGGAGGGCAGGAAACATGCAGTGGCAATGTAGGATATTTTTCTGAAAAACATTACGGGGTGGTGTGCATTGTAATGGTTTCTAACAGGCCATTCACTCGTAGGAGTGAGAAAAACAACACGGGGTGGTGTGAATAGGGGGCCTGAATTAGATTTGGCAGGGAGTGGTAATGTAGAATGGAGAAATGCAAGACGGCGTGGGGAGCATGGGGAGTTCAGGAAGCATGCAGTGGCAATGTAGGATAGGTTTCTGAAAAACATCGCAGGGTGGTGGGCATTGTAACGGTTTCTAACAGGCCTTTGACTAGTAGGAGTGATAAAAACGTCACGTGGTGGTTTGCTTAGGAGGGCCTGAAATAGGATAGGCAGTGAGTGGCAATGTAGGATGGAGAAAAGCACCACAGGGTATTCAGCATGGGGAGGTCAGGAAACATGCGGTGGCAATGTAGGATAGGTTTCTGATAAACATCGCATGGTGGTGTGCATTGTAAGGGTTTCTAACAGGCCATTCACTAGTAGGAGTGAGAAAAACATCACGGGGTGGTGTGAATCGGACGGCCTGAATTAGATTAGGCAGTCAGTGGTAATGTAAATGGAGAAATGCAAGACGGTATGGTGAGCATAGGGAGTTCAGGAAACATGCAGTAGCAATGTAGGATAGGTTTCTGAAAAACATCGCGGGTGGTGGGCATTGTGAGGGTCTGTAACAGGCCATTCAATTGTAGGAAAGTGAAAAACCTCACAGGAGGGTGTAAATTGGAGGGCCTGAATTAGGATAGGCAGTGAGTGGCAATGTAGGATTTTGAAAACACCAAGGGGTGGTCAGCACGGGGAAGTCAGGAAACATGCGGTGGCAATGTAGGATAGGTTTATGAAAAACATCGAGGGGTGGTGCGCATTGAAAGGTTTTCTAACAGGCCAATCACTAGTAGGATTGAGAAAACATCACGGGGTGGTGTGAATCGGTGGGCCAGAATTATCATAGGCAGTGAGTGGGAATGGAGGTTGGAGAAAAGCACCACGGGATGGTCAGCATTGGGAGATCAGGAAACATGCGGTGGCAATGTAGGATAGGTTTCTGAAAAACATCGCGGTGTGGTAGCATTGTAAGGTTTGCTAACAGGCCATTCCCTAGTTGGAATGAGAAAAACATAACGGGGTGGTGTGAATCGGAGGGCCTGAATTAGCATAGGCAGTGATTGGCAATGTAGGATGGGGAAAAGCACTACGGGGTGGTCAGAATGGGGAGGTCAGGAAACATGCGGTTGCAATGTAGGATATGTTTCTGAAAAATATCGCGTGGTGGTGCGCATTGTAAGTTTTTCTAACAGGCCATTCACTAGTAGGAGTGAGAAAAACATAACGGGGTTGTGTGAATTGGAGGGCCTAAATTAGATTAGGCAGTGAGTGGTAATGTAGAATGGAGAAAAGCAAGACGGTGTAGTGAGCCTGGGGAGTTCCGGAAACATGCAGTTGCAATGTAGGACAGGTTTCTGAAAAACATTACGGGGTTCTGCGCATTGTAAGGGTTTCTAACAGGCCTTTCACTAGTAGGAGTGATAAAAACGTCACGGGGTGGTTTGTTTCGGAGGGCCTGAAATAGGATAGGCAGTGAGTGGCAATGTAGGATGGAGAAATGTACCCCGGGTTGGTCAGCATTGGGAGGTCAGGAAACATGCGGTGGCAATATAGGATAGGTTTCCCGAAAAACATCGCGGGGTGGGGCGCATTGTAAGGGCTTCTAACAGGGCATTCACTAGTAGGAGTGCGAAAATTACGGGTTGGTGTGAATCGGAGTGTCTGAATTAGGATAGGTCGTGATTGGCAATGTAGGATGGGGAAAACCACCACAGGGTATTCAGCATGGGGAGTTCAGGAAACATGCGGTGGCAATGTAGGATAGGTTTCTGAAAAACATCGCGTCGTGGTGCACATTGTAAGGGTTTCTAACAGGCCATTCACTAGTAGGAGTGACAAAAACATCACGGGGTGGTGTGAATCGGAGGGCCTGAATTAGGATAGGCAGTGAGTGGCAATGTACGATGGGGAAAAGCACCACTGGGTTGTCAGCATGGGGAGGTCAGGAAAAATGCGGCAGCAATGTAGAATAGGTTTCTGAAAAACATCGTTGGGTGGTGCGCATTGTAAGGTTTTGTAACAGGCCATTCACTAGTAGGAGTGAGAAAAACATCACGGGGTGGTGTGAATCGGAGGGCCTGAATTATCATAGGCAGTGAGTGGCAATGGAGTGTGGAGAAAAGCACCACGGGTTGGTCAGAATGGAGAGGTCAGGAAACATGCGATGGCAGTGTACGATAGGTATCTGAAAAACATCGTGGGGTGGTGAGCATTGTAAGGTTTTCTAAGAGGCCATTCACTAGTAGGAGTGAGAAAAACATCACGGGGTGGTATGATTTAGAGTGTCTGAATTAGGACAGGCAGTGAGTGTCAATGTGGGATGGAGAAAAGCATCATGGGTTGGTCAGCATGGGGAGGTCTGGAAACTTGCGGTGGCAATGTAGGATAATTTTCTGAAAAACATCGCGGGGTGGGTTGCATTGTAAGGATTTCTAACAGGCCATTCACTAGTAGGAGTGAGAAAAACATCACGGGGTGGTGTGAATCAGAGGGCCTGAATTAGCGTAGGCAGTGAGTGGCAATAGAGGGTGAAGAGAAGCACCACGGGTTGGTCAGCAAGGGGAGGTCAGGAAACATGCGGTGGCATTGTAGGATAGGTTTCTGAAAAACATCGCGGGGTGGTGCACATTGTAAGGGTTTGTGACAGGCCATTCACTAGTAGGAGTTACAAAAACATCACGGGGTGGTGTGAATCCGAGTGTCTGAATTATGATAGGCAGTGAGTGGCAATGTAGGAAGGAGAAAAGCACCATGGGGTGGTCAGCATGGGGAGGTCTGGAAACATGCGGTCGCAATGTAGGATAGGTTTCTGAAAAAGACCTCGGGGTGGTGCGCATTGTAATGGTTTCTAGCAGTCCATTCACAAGTAGGTGTGAGAAAAACATCACAGGCGGGTGTGAATCGGAGGGCCTGAGTTAGAATAGCCAGTGAGTGCAATGTAGGATGGAGAAAAGCATCAAGAGGTGGGCAGCATTGGGAAGTCAGGATTCATGCGGTGGCAATGTAGGATAGGTTTCTGAAAAACATCGTGGGGTGGTGAGCATTGTAAGGGTTTCTAACAGGCCATTCACTAGTAGGAGTGAGAAAAACATCACGGCGTGGTGTGAATCGGAGGGCCTGAATTAGCATAGGCAGTGAGTGGCAATGGAGGGTGGAGAAAAGCACCACGGGGATGTCAGCATGGGGAGGTCAGGAAACATGAGGTGGCAATGTAGGATAGGTTTCGGAAAAACATCGCGGGGTGGTGCTCATTGTAAGGGTTTCTAATAGGCCATTGACTAGTAAGAGCGAGAATATAATCATGGTGTGGTGTGAATCAGAGTGGCTGAATCAGGATAGGCCCCAAGTGGCAATGTAGGATGGAGAAAATCACCAGTGGTGGTCAGCATAGGAAGGGCAGCAAACATGCAATGGCAATGTAGGATATTTTTCTGAAAAACATCGCGGGGTGGTGAGCATTGTAAGGGTTTCTAACAGGCCATTCACTAGTAGGAGTGAGAAAAACATCATGGGGTGGTGTGAATCGGAGTGCCTGAATTAGGATAGACAGTGAGTGGCAATGTAGGATGGAGAAAAGCACCATGGAGTGGTCAGCAAGGCGAGGTCAGGAAACAAGCAGTGGCAATGCAGGATAGTTTTCTGAATAACATCACGGGGTGGTGCACATTTTAAGGGTTTCTAACAGGCCTTTCACTAGTAGGAGTGAGAAAAACATCACGGGTTGGTGTGATTCAGATGTTCTGAATTAAGATACACAGTGAGTGGCAATGTAGGATGGAGAAAATCACCACGGGGTGGTCAGCATTGGGAGGTCAAGAAACATGCATTGGCAATGTAGGTAGGTTTCTGAAAAACATCGCCGGGTGGTGTGCACTGTAAGGCTTTCTAACAGTACATTCACTAGTCGAAGTGAGAAAAACATCATGGGGTGGTGTGAATCGGAGGGCCTGAATCAGGATAAGCAGCGAGTGGCAATGTAGGATGGAGAAAAGCACCACAGGGTGGTCAGGAAGGGGAAGTCAGGAAACATGAAGTGGCAAAGTAGGATAGGTTTCTGAAAAACATCGCGGGGTGGGGCGCATTGTAATGGTTTCTAACAGGCCATTCACTAACAGGAGTGAGAAAAACATCACGGGGTGGTGTGAATCGGAGGGCCTGAAATAGGATAGGCAGTGAGTGGAAATGAAGAATGGAGAAAAGCACGATGGGGTTTTCAACATGGGGAGGTCAGGAAACATGCAGTGGCAATGTAGGATAGGTTTCTGAAAAACACCGTGGGGTGGCACGTGTTGTAAGGCTTTCTAACAAGCCATTGACAAGGAGGAGTGAAAAATACATCACTGGGTCGTGTGAATACGAGGGCCTGAATTAAGATAGGCTGTGAGTGGCAATGTAGGATGGAGAAAAGCTCCACGGGGTGGTCAGCATGGGGAGGCAAGGAAACATGCAGTGGCAATGTAGAATAGGTTTCTGATAAACATCGCGGGTGGTGCGCATTGTACGGGTTTTTACCAGGCCATTCACAGGTAGGAGTGAGAAAAACATCACAGGGTTGTGTGAATCAGAGGGCCTAATTTAGGATAGGCAGTGAGTATCAATGTAGGATGGAGAAAACCACCACGGGGAGGTCAGCATGGGGAGGTCAGGAAACATGCTGTGGCAATGTAGGATATTTTTCTGAAAAACATCATTGGGTGTTGCGCATTGTAAGGGTTTCTAACAGGCCATTCACTAGCAGGAGTGAGAAAAACATCATAGTGTGGTGTGAATCAGAGGGCCGGAATTAGGATAGGCAGTGAGTGCCAATTTAGGAAGGAGAAAAGCACCACGGGGTGGTCAGCATGGGGAGGTCAGGAAACATGCTGTGGCAATGTAAGATAGGTTTCTGAAAAAAAATCGTGTGGTGGTGCACATTGAAATGGTTTCTAACAGGCCATTCACTAGTAGGAGTGAGAAAAACATCATGGGTTGGTGTGTATCGGAGGGCCTGAATCAGGATAGGCAGTGAGTGGCAATGTAGGATGGAGAAAAGCACCACAGGGTGGTCATCATGGGGAGGTCAGGAAACATGCAGTGGCAATGTAGGATAGGTTTCTGATAAACATTGCAGGGTGGTGCGCATTGTAAGGTTTAAAACAGGAAATTTACTAGTAGGACTGAGAAAACATCACGGGGGTTATGAATCGGAGGGCCTGAATCAGGATAGGCCGTGAGTGGCAATGTAGGATGGAGAAAAGCACCACGGGGTGGTTAGGATGGGGACGTCAGGAAACATGCAGTGGCAATGTAGGATAGGTTTCTGAAAAACATCGTGGTGTGGTGCGCATTTTAAGGGTTTCTACCAGGCCATTAGCTAGTAGGAGTGAGAAATACATCATGGTGTGGTGTGAATCAGAGGGCCTGAATCAGGATAGGCAGTGCGTGGTAATGTAAAATGGAGAAACCACCACAGTTTGGTCAGCACGGGGAGATCATGAAACATGCAGTGGCAATGTAGGATAGGTTTCTGAAAAACATCGCGGGGTGATGCATATTGTAAGGGTTTCTAACAGGCCATTGACAAGTAAGAGCGAGAATAACATCACGGTGTGGTGTGAATCAGAGGGGCTGAATCAGGATAGGCAGCAAGTGGCAATGTAGGATGGAGATAATCACCAGTGGTGTTCAGCATGGGGAGGGCAGTAAACATGCAGTGGCAATGTAGGATAATTTTCTGAAAAACATCACGGGGTGTTGGGCATTGTAAGTGTTTCTAACAGGCCATTCACTAGTAGGAGTGAGAAAAACATCACGGGGTGGTGTGATTCGGAGGGCCTGATTCAGGTTAGGCAGCGAGTGGCAATGTAGGATGGAGAAATGCACCACGGGGAGGTCAGCATGGGGAGGTCAGGAAACATGCTGTGGCAATGTAGGATATTTGTCTGAAAAACATCATGAGGTGGTGTGCATTGTAAGGGTTTCTAACAGGCCATTCACTAGTAGGAGTGAGAAAAACATCACGGGGTGGTGTGAATCGGAAGGCCTGAATTAGGATAGGCAGTGAGTGCCAATTTAGGATGGAGAAAAGCACCACGTGGTGGTCAGCATGGGGAGGTCAGGAAAAATGCTGTGGCAATGTAAGATAGGTTTCTGAAAAAAAATCTTGTGGTGGTGCACATTGAAATGGTTTCTAACAGGCCATTCACTAGTAGGAGTGAGAAAAACATCATGGGTTGGTGTGTATCGGAGGGCCTGAATCAGGATAGGCAGTGAGTGGCAATGTAGGATGGAGAAAAGCACCACAGGGTGGTCATCATGGGGAGGTCAGGAAACATGCAGTGGCAATGTAGGATAGGTTTCTGATAAACATCGCAGGGTGGTGCGCATTGTAAGGTTTATAACAGGAAATTTACTAGTAGGACTGAGAAAAACATCACGGGGGGTGTGAATCGGAGGGCCTGAACCAGGATAGGCCGTGAGTGGCAATGTAGGATGGAGAAAAGCACCACAGGGTGGTTAGGATGGGGACGTCAGGAAACATGCAGTGGCAATGTAGGATAGGTTTCTGAAAAACATCGTGGTGTGGTGCGCATTTTAAGGGTTTCTACCAGGCCATTAGCTAGTAGGAGTGAGAAATACATCATGGTGTGGTGTGAATCAGAGGACCTGAATCAGGATAGGCACTGAGTGGTAATGTAAAATGGAGAAACCACCACAGGTTGGTCAGCACGGGGAGATCATGAAACATGCAGTGGCAATGTAGGATAGGTTTCTGAAAAACATCGCGGGGTGGTGCGTATTGTAAGGGTTTCTAACAGGCCATTGACAAGTAAGAGCGAGAATAACATCACGGTGTGGTGTGAATCAGAGGGGCTGAATCAGGATAGGCAGCAAGTGGCAATGTAGGATGGAGATAATCACCAGTGGTGGTCAGCATGGGGAGGGCAGTAAACATGCAGTGGCAATGTAGGATATTTTTCTGAAAAACATCATGAGGTGGTGTGCATTGTAAGGGTTTCTAACAGGCCATTCACTAGTAGGAGTGAGAAAAACATCACGGGGAGGTGTGAATCGGAAGGCCTGAATTAGGATAGGCAGTGAGTGCCAATGTAGGATAGAGAAAAGCACCACAGGGTGGTCAGCATGCGGAGGTCAGGAAACATGCATTGGCAATGTTGGATTGGTTTCTGAAAAACATCGCGGGGTGGTGCGAATTGTAAGCTTTTCTAACAGGCCATTGGCTAGTAGGAGCGAGAAAAACATCACGCTGTGGTGTGAATCAGAGGGGCTCAATCAGTATAGGCAGTAAGTGGCAATGTGGGACGGAGAAAAGCACCAGGGGTGGTCAGCATTGGGAGGGCAGGAAACATGCAGTGGCAAGGTAGGATATTTTTCTTAAAAACATTAGGTGGTGGTGTGCATTGCAAGGGTTTCTAACAGGCCATTCGCTAGTAGGAGTGAGAAAAACATCACGGGGTGGTGTGAATCAGATGTTCTGAATTAGGATAGGCAGTGATTGACATTGTAGCATGGAGAAAAACACCAGAAGGTGGTCAGGATGAGGAGGTCAGGAACAATGCAGTGGCACTGTAGGATAGGTTTCTGAAAAATATTGTGGGGTGGTTCGCATTGTAATTGTTTCTAACAGGCCATTCACTAGTAGGAGTGAGAAAAGCATCATGGGGTGGTGTGAATCGGAGTGCCTGAATTAGGATAGGCAGTGAGTGGCCATGTAGGATGGAGAAAAGCACCATGGAGTGGTCAGCAAGGCGAGGTCAGGAAACAAGCAGTGGCAATGCAGGATAGTTTTCTGAATAACATCATGGGGTGGTGCACATTGTAAGGGTTTCTATCAGGCCATTCACTAGTAGGAGAGAGAAAAACATCACGGGTTGGTGTGAATCGGAGGGCCTGAATCAGGATAGGCAGTGAGTGGTAATGAAAATTAAGAAAAGCACCATGGTGTGATCAGCATGGGGAGGTCAGGAAACATGCAGTGGCTATATAGGATAGGTTTCTGATAAACTTCGCAGGGTGGTGCGCATTGTAAGGTTTCTTACAGGAAATTTACTAGTAGGATTGAGAAAAACATCACGGGGTGGTGTGAATCGGAGGGCCTGAATCAGGATAGGCAGTGAGTGGCAATGTAGGATGGAGAAAAGCACCAAGGGGTGGTCAGGATGGGGAGGTCAGGAAACATGCAGTGGCTATGAGCATAGTTATCTGAAAAACATCGTGGGGTGGTGCGCATTGTAAAGTTTCTTACAGGAAATTTACTAGTAGGATTGAGAAAAACATCACGGGGTGGTGTGAATCGGATGGCCTGAATCAGGATAGGCAGTGAGTGGTAATGTAAAATGAAGAAAAGCACCACGGGTTGGTCAGCATGGGGAGGTCAGGAAACATGAAATGGCAATGTAGGATACGTTTCTGAAAAACATCGCGGGATGGTGAGAATGGTAAGGGTTTCTAACAGGCCATTGACTAGTAGGAGAGAGAAAAACATCACGGTGTGGTGTGAATCATAGGTGCTGAATCAGGATAGGCAGTAAGTGGCAAAGTAGAATGGAGAAAATCACCAGGGGTGGTCACCATGGGGAGGTCAGGAAACATGCAGTGGCAATGTAGGATATTTTTCTGAAAAACATTACGGGGTGGTGTGCATTGTAATGGTTTCTAACAGGCCATTCACTCGTAGGAGTGAGAAAAACAAAACGGGGTGGTGTGAATAGGGGGCCTGATTTAGATTTGGCAGGGAGTGGTAATGTAGAATGGAGAAATGCAAGACGGCGTGGGGAGCATGGGGAGTTCAGGAAGCATGCAGTGGCAATGTAGGATAGGTTTCTGAAAAACATCGCAGGGTGGTGGGCATTGTAACGGTTTCTAACAGGCCTTTGACTAGTAGGAGTGATAAAAACGTCACGTGGTGGTTTGCTTAGGAGGGCCTGAAATAGGATAGGCAGTGAGTGGCAATGTAGGATGGAGAAAAGCACCACAGGGTATTCAGCATGGGGAGGTCAGGAAACATGCGGTGGCAATGTAGGATAGGTTTCTGATAAACATCGCATGGTGGTGTGCATTGTAAGGGTTTCTAACAGGCCATTCACTAGTAGGAGTGAGAAAAACATCACGGGGTGGTGTGAATCGGACGGCCTGAATTAGATTAGGCAGTCAGTGGTAATGTAAATGGAGAAATGCAAGACGGTATGGTGAGCATAGGGAGTTCAGGAAACATGCAGTAGCAATGTAGGATAGGTTTCTGAAAAACATCGCGGGTGGTGGGCATTGTGAGGGTTTGTAACAGGCCATTCAATTGTAGGAAAGTGAAAAACCTCACAGGAGGGTGTAAATTGGAGGGCCTGAATTAGGATAGGCAGTGAGTGGCAATGTAGGATTTTGAAAACACCAAGGGGTGGTCAGCACGGGGAAGTCAGGAAACATGCGGTGGCAATGTAGGATAGGTTTCTGAAAAACATCGAGGGGTGGTGCGCATTGAAAGGTTTTCTAACAGGCCAATCACTAGTAGGATTGAGAAAACATCACGGGGTGGTGTGAATCGGTGGGCCAGAATTATCATAGGCAGTGAGTGGGAATGGAGGTTGGAGAAAAGCACCACGGGATGGTCAGCATTGGGAGATCAGGAAACATGCGTTGGCAATGTAGGATAGGTTTCTGAAAAACATCGCGGTGTGGTAGCATTGTAAGGTTTGCTAACAGGCCATTCACTAGTTGGAGTGAGAAAAACATAACGGGGTGGTGTGAATCGGAGGGCCTGAATTAGCATAGGCAGTGATTGGCAATGTAGGATGGGGAAAAGCACTACGGGTTGGTCAGAATGGGGAGGTCAGGAAACATGCGGTTGCAATGTAGGATATGTTTCTGAAAAATATCGCGTGGTGGTGCGCATTGTAAGTTTTTCTAACAGGCCATTCACTAGTAGGAGTGAGAAAAACATAACGGGGTTGTGTGAATTGGAGGGCCTAAATTAGATTAGGCAGTGAGTGGTAATGTAGAATGGAGAAAAGCAAGACGGTGTAGTGAGCCTGGGGAGTTCCGGAAACATGCAGTTGCAATGTAGGACAGGTTTCTGAAAAACATTACGGGGTTCTGCGCATTGTAAGGGTTTCTAACAGGCCTTTCACTAGTAGGAGTGACAAAAACGTCACGGGGTGGTTTGTTTCGGAGGGCCTGAAATAGGATAGGCAGTGAGTGGCAATGTAGGATGGAGAAACGTACCCCGGGTTGGTCAGCATGGGGAGGTCAGGAAACATGCGGTGGCAATATAGGATAGGTTTCCCGAAAAACATCGCTGGGTGGGGCGCATTGTAAGGGCTTCTAACAGGGCATTCACTAGTAGGAGTGCGAAAATTACGGGTTGGTGTGAATCGGAGTGTCTGAATTAGGATAGGTCGTGAGTGGCAATGTAGGATGGGACAACCACCACAGGGTATTCAGCATGGGGAGTTCAGGAAACATGCGGTGGCAATGTAGGATAGGTTTCTGAAAAACATCGCGTCGTGGTGCACATTGTAAGGGTTTCTAACAGGCCATTCACTAGTAGGAGTGAGAAAAACATCACGGGGTGGTGTGAATCGGAGGGCCTGAATTAGGATAGGCAGTGAGTGGCAATGTACGATGGGGAAAAGCACCACTGGGTTGTCAGCATGGGGAGGTCAGGAAAAATGCGGCAGCAATGTAGAATAGGTTTCTGAAAAACATCGTTGGGTGGTGCGCATTGTAAGGTTTTCTAACAGGCCATTCACTAGTAGGAGTGAGAAAAACATCACGGGGTGGTGTGAATCGGAGGGCCTGAATTATCATAGGCAGTGAGTGGCAATGGAGTGTGGAGAAAAGCACCACGGGTTGGTCAGAATGGAGAGGTCAGGAAACATGCGGTGGCAGTGTACGATAGGTATCTGAAAAACATCATGGGGTGGTGAGCATTGTAAGGTTTTCTAAGAGGCCATTCACTAGTAGGAGTGAGAAAAACATCACGGGGTGGTATGATTTAGAGTGTCTGAATTAGGATAGGCAGTGAGTGTCAATGTGGGATGGAGAAAAGCATCATGGGTTGCTCAGCATGGGGAGGTCTGGAAACTTGCGGTGGCAATGTAGGATAATTTTCTGAAAAACATCTCGGGGTGGGTTGCATTGTAAGGATTTCTAACAGGCCATTCACTAGTAGGAGTGAGAAAAACATCACGGGGTGGTATGAATCAGAGTGTCTGAATTAGGATAGGCAGTGAGTGGCAATGGAGGGTGGAGAAAAACACCAGGGGTGGTGAGCAAGGGGAGGTCAGGAAACATGCGGTGGTAACGTAGCATAGGTTTCTGAAAATCATCACGGGGTGGGGCGCATTGTAAAGGTTTCTAAAAGGCCATTCACTAATAGGAGTAAAAAAAACATAATGGGGTGGTGTGAATCGGAGTGTCTGAATTAGGATAGGCAGTGAGTGGCAATGTAGGATGGAGAAAAGCATTACAGCGTATTAAGCATTGGGAGGTCAGTAATCATGAGGTGGCAATGTAGGATAGGTTTCTGTAAAACATCGCGTGGTGGTGCGCATAGTAAGGGTTTCTAACAGGCCATTCCCTAGTAAGAGTGAGAAAAACATCACGGGGTGGAGTGAATCGGGGGGCCTGAATTAGTTTTGGCAGGGAGTGGTAATGTAGAATGGAGGAATGCAAGACGGCGTGGTGAGCATGGGGAGTTCAGGAAACATGCAGTGGCAATGTAGGATAGGTTTCTGAAAAACATGGCAGGGTGGTGGGCATTGTAAGGGTTTCTAACAGGCCTTTGACTAGTAGGAGTGGGTATGCTTAGGAGGGCCTGAAATAGGATAGGCATGGAGTGGCAATGTAGAATGGAGAAAAGCACCCTCTATTGGTCAGCATGGGGAGGTCAGTATACATGCAGTGGCAATGTAGGATAGGTTTCTGAAAAACATCGCGGGGTGGTACGCATTGTAAGGATTTCGAACAGGCCATTCACTAGTAGGAGTGAGAAAAACTTCACGGGGTGGTGTGAAACCCAGGGCCTGAAATAGGATAGGCAGTGAGTGGCAAGGTAAGATGGAGAAAAGCACAACGGGGTGTTCAGCATGGGAAGGTCTGGAAACATGCGGAGGCAATGTAGCATCGGTTTCTGAAAAACATCGCGGGGTGGTGCGCATTGTAAGGGTTTCTAACAGGCCATTCACTTGTAGGAGTGAGAAAAACATCACGGGGTGGTGAGAATCGGAGGGCCTGAATTATCATAGGAAGTGAGTGGTAATGGAGGGTGGAGAAAAGCACCATGGGGTGGTCAGAATGGAGAGGTCAGGAAACATGCGGTGGCAATGTAGGATAGGTTTCTGAAAAACATCACTGGGTGGGGCGCATTGTAAGGGTTTCTAAAAGGCCATTCAATAGTAGGAGTGAGAAAAACATCACGGGGTGGTGTGAATCAGAGTCTTTGAATTAGGATAGGCAGTGAGTGGCAATGTAGGATGGAGAAAAGCACCACAGGGTATTCAGCATGGGGAGGTCAGGAAACATGCGGTGGCAATGTAGGATAGGTTTCTGATAAACAGCGTGTGGTGGTGCGCATTGTAAGGGTTTCTAACAGGCCATTCACTAGTAGTAGTGAGAAAAACATCACGGGGTGGTGTGAATCGGAGGGCCTGAATTATCATAGGCAGTGAGTGGCAATGGAATGTGGAGCTAAGCACCACGGGTTGTTCAGAATGGAGAGGTGAGGAAACATGCAGTGGCAATGTAGGATAGGTATCTGAAAAACATCGCGGGGTGGTGCGCATTGTAAGGTTTCTAACAGGCCATTCACTAGTAGGTGTGAGAAACACATCACGGGGTGGTGTGAATCAGAGTGTCTGAATTAGGAGAGGCAGTGAGAGGCAATGAAGGTTGGAGAAAACCAACAAGGGTATTAAGCATGGGCAGGTTAGGAAACATGCCGTGGCAACTTAGGAAAGGTTTCTGAAAAACATCGTTGGGTGGTGTGCATTGTAAGGGTTTCTAACAGGCCATTCACTAGTAGGAGTGAGAAAAACATCACGGGGTGGTGTGAATCGGAGTCTTTGAATTAGGATAGGCAGTGAGTGGCAATGTAGGATGGAGAAAACACCATGGGGTGGTCAGCATGGGGAGGTCTGGAAACATGCGGTGGCAATGTAGGATAGGTTTCCGAAAAACATCGCGGGGTGGTGCGCATTGAAAGGTTTTCTAACAGGCCAATCACTAGTAGGATTGAGAAAACATCACGGGGTGGTGTGAATCGGTGGGCCAGAATTATCATAGGCAGTGAGTGGGAATGGAGGTTGGAGAAAAGCACCACGGGATGGTCAGCATTGGGAGATCAGGAAACATGCGGTGGCAATGTAGGATAGGTTTCTGAAAAACATCGCGGTGTGGTAGCATTGTAAGGTTTGCTAACAGGCCATTCACTAGTTGGAATGAGAAAAACATAACGGGGTGGTGTGAATCGGAGGGCCTGAATTAGCATAGGCAGTGATTGGCAATGTAGGATGGGGAAAAGCACTACGGGGTGGTCAGAATGGGGAGGTCAGGAAACATGCGGTTGCAATGTAGGATATGTTTCTGAAAAATATCGCGTGGTGGTGCGCATTGTAAGTTTTTCTAACAGGCCATTCACTAGTAGGAGTGAGAAAAACATAACGGGGTTGTGTGAATTGGAGGGCCTAAATTAGATTAGGCAGTGAGTGGTAATGTAGAAAGGAGAAAAGCAAGACGGTGTAGTGAGCCTGGGGAGTTCCGGAAACATGCAGTTGCAATGTAGGATAGGTTTCTGAAAAACATTACGGGGTTCTGCGCATTGTAAGGGTTTCTAACAGGCCTTTCACTAGTAGGAGTGACAAAAACGTCACGGGGTGGTTTGTTTCGGAGGGCCTGAAATAGGATAGGCAGTGAGTGGCAATGTAGGATGGAGAAACGTACCCCGGGTTGGTCAGCATGGGGAGGTCAGGAAACATGCGGTGGCAATATAGGATAGGTTTCCCGAAAAACATCGCGGGGTGGGGCGCATTGTAAGGGTTTCTAACAGGGCATTCACTAGTAGGAGTGCGAAAATTACGGGTTGGTGTGAATCGGAGTGTCTGAATTAGGATAGGTCGTGAGTGGCAATGTAGGATGGGGAAAACCACCACAGGGTATTCAGCATGGGGAGTTCAGGAAACATGCGGTGGCAATGTAGGATAGGTTTCTGAAAAACATCGCGTCGTGGTGCACATTGTAAGGGTTTCTAACAGGCCATTCACTAGTAGGAGTGAGAAAACATCACGGGGTGGTGTGAATCGGAGGGCCTGAATTAGGATAGGCAGTGAGTGGCAATGTACGATGGGGAAAAGCACCACTGGGTTGTCAGCATGGGGAGGTCAGGAAAAATGCGGCAGCAATGTAGAATAGGTTTCTGAAAAACATCGTTGGGTGGTGCGCATTGTAAGGTTTTCTAACAGGCCATTCACTAGTAGGAGTGAGAAAAACATCACGGGGTGGTGTGAATCGGAGGGCCTGAATTATCATAGGCAGTGAGTGGCAATGGAGTGTGGAGAAAAGCACCACGGGTTGGTCAGAATGGAGAGGTCAGGAAACATGCGGTGGCAGTGTACGATAGGTATCTGAAAAACATCGTGGGGTGGTGAGCATTGTAAGGTTTTCTAAGAGGCCATTCACTAGTAGGAGTGAGAAAAACATCACGGGGTGGTATGATTTAGAGTGTCTGAATTAGGATAGGCAGTGAGTGTCAATGTGGGATGGAGAAAAGCATCATGGGTTGCTCAGCATGGGGAGGTCTGGAAACTTGCGGTGGCAATGTAGGATAATTTTCTGAAAAACATCTCGGGGTGGGTTGCATTGTAAGGATTTCTAACAGGCCATTCACTAGTAGGAGTGAGAAAAACATCACGGGGTGGTATGAATCAGAGTGTCTGAATTAGGATAGGCAGTGAGTGGCAATGGAGGGTGGAGAAAAACACCAGGGGTGGTGAGCAAGGGGAGGTCAGGAAACATGCGGTGGTAACGTAGCATAGGTTTCTGAAAATCATCACGGGGTGGGGCGCATTGTAAAGGTTTCTAAAAGGCCATTCACTAATAGGAGTAAAAAAAACATAATGGGGTGGTGTGAATCGGAGTGTCTGAATTAGGATAGGCAGTGAGTGGCAATGTAGGATGGAGAAAAGCATTACAGCGTATTAAGCATTGGGAGGTCAGTAATCATGAGGTGGCAATGTAGGATAGGTTTCTGTAAAACATCGCGTGGTGGTGCGCATAGTAAGGGTTTCTAACAGGCCATTCCCTAGTAAGAGTGAGAAAAACATCACGGGGTGGAGTGAATCGGGGGGCCTGAATTAGTTTTGGCAGGGAGTGGTAATGTAGAATGGAGGAATGCAAGACGGCGTGGTGAGCATGGGGAGTTCAGGAAACATGCAGTGGCAATGTAGGATAGGTTTCTGAAAAACATGGCAGGGTGGTGGGCATTGTAAGGGTTTCTAACAGGCCTTTGACTAGTAGGAGTGGGTATGCTTAGGAGGGCCTGAAATAGGATAGGCATGGAGTGGCAATGTAGAATGGAGAAAAGCACCCTCTATTGGTCAGCATGGGGAGGTCAGTATACATGCAGTGGCAATGTAGGATAGGTTTCTGAAAAACATCGCGGGGTGGTACGCATTGTAAGGATTTCGAACAGGCCATTCACTAGTAGGAGTGAGAAAAACTTCACGGGGTGGTGTGAAACCCAGGGCCTGAAATAGGATAGGCAGTGAGTGGCAAGGTAAGATGGAGAAAAGCACAACGGGGTGTTCAGCATGGGAAGGTCTGGAAACATGCGGAGGCAATGTAGCATCGGTTTCTGAAAAACATCGCGGGGTGGTGCGCATTGTAAGGGTTTCTAACAGGCCATTCACTTGTAGGAGTGAGAAAAACATCACGGGGTGGTGAGAATCGGAGGGCCTGAATTATCATAGGAAGTGAGTGGTAATGGAGGGTGGAGAAAAGCACCATGGGGTGGTCAGAATGGAGAGGTCAGGAAACATGCGGTGGCAATGTAGGATAGGTTTCTGAAAAACATCACTGGGTGGGGCGCATTGTAAGGGTTTCTAAAAGGCCATTCAATAGTAGGAGTGAGAAAAACATCACGGGGTGGTGTGAATCAGAGTCTTTGAATTAGGATAGGCAGTGAGTGGCAATGTAGGATGGAGAAAAGCACCACAGGGTATTCAGCATGGGGAGGTCAGGAAACATGCGGTGGCAATGTAGGATAGGTTTCTGATAAACAGCGTGTGGTGGTGCGCATTGTAAGGGTTTCTAACAGGCCATTCACTAGTAGTAGTGAGAAAAACATCACGGGGTGGTGTGAATCGGAGGGCCTGAATTATCATAGGCAGTGAGTGGCAATGGAATGTGGAGCTAAGCACCACGGGTTGTTCAGAATGGAGAGGTGAGGAAACATGCAGTGGCAATGTAGGATAGGTATCTGAAAAACATCGCGGGGTGGTGCGCATTGTAAGGTTTCTAACAGGCCATTCACTAGTAGGTGTGAGAAACACATCACGGGGTGGTGTGAATCAGAGTGTCTGAATTAGGAGAGGCAGTGAGAGGCAATGAAGGTTGGAGAAAACCAACAAGGGTATTAAGCATGGGCAGGTTAGGAAACATGCCGTGGCAACTTAGGAAAGGTTTCTGAAAAACATCGTTGGGTGGTGTGCATTGTAAGGGTTTCTAACAGGCCATTCACTAGTAGGAGTGAGAAAAACATCACGGGGTGGTGTGAATCGGAGTCTTTGAATTAGGATAGGCAGTGAGTGGCAATGTAGGATGGAGAAAACACCATGGGGTGGTCAGCATGGGGAGGTCTGGAAACATGCGGTGGCAATGTAGGATAGGTTTCCGAAAAACATCGCGGGGTGGTGCGCATTGAAAGGTTTTCTAACAGGCCAATCACTAGTAGGATTGAGAAAACATCACGGGGTGGTGTGAATCGGTGGGCCAGAATTATCATAGGCAGTGAGTGGGAATGGAGGTTGGAGAAAAGCACCACGGGATGGTCAGCATTGGGAGATCAGGAAACATGCGGTGGCAATGTAGGATAGGTTTCTGAAAAACATCGCGGTGTGGTAGCACTGTAAGGTTTGCTAACAGGCCATTCACTAGTTGGAATGAGAAAAACATAACGGGGTGGTGTGAATCGGAGGGCCTGAATTAGCATAGGCAGTGATTGGCAATGTAGGATGGGGAAAAGCACTACGGGGTGGTCAGAATGGGGAGGTCAGGAAACATGCGGTTGCAATGTAGGATATGTTTCTGAAAAATATCGCGTGGTGGTGCGCATTGTAAGTTTTTCTAACAGGCCATTCACTAGTAGGAGTGAGAAAAACATAACGGGGTTGTGTGAATTGGAGGGCCTAAATTAGATTAGGCAGTGAGTGGTAATGTAGAAAGGAGAAAAGCAAGACGGTGTAGTGAGCCTGGGGAGTTCCGGAAACATGCAGTTGCAATGTAGGATAGGTTTCTGAAAAACATTACGGGGTTCTGCGCATTGTAAGGGTTTCTAACAGGCCTTTCACTAGTAGGAGTGACAAAAACGTCACGGGGTGGTTTGTTTCGGAGGGCCTGAAATAGGATAGGCAGTGAGTGGCAATGTAGGATGGAGAAACGTACCCCGGGTTGGTCAGCATGGGGAGGTCAGGAAACATGCGGTGGCAATATAGGATAGGTTTCCCGAAAAACATCGCGGGGTGGGGCGCATTGTAAGGGTTTCTAACAGGGCATTCACTAGTAGGAGTGCGAAAATTACGGGTTGGTGTGAATCGGAGTGTCTGAATTAGGATAGGTCGTGAGTGGCAATGTAGGATGGGGAAAACCACCACAGGGTATTCAGCATGGGGAGTTCAGGAAACATGCGGTGGCAATGTAGGATAGGTTTCTGAAAAACATCGCGTCGTGGTGCACATTGTAAGGGTTTCTAACAGGCCATTCACTAGTAGGAGTGAGAAAACATCACGGGGTGGTGTGAATCGGAGGGCCTGAATTAGGATAGGCAGTGAGTGGCAATGTACGATGGGGAAAAGCACCACTGGGTTGTCAGCATGGGGAGGTCAGGAAAAATGCGGCAGCAATGTAGAATAGGTTTCTGAAAAACATCGTTGGGTGGTGCGCATTGTAAGGTTTTCTAACAGGCCATTCACTAGTAGGAGTGAGAAAAACATCACGGGGTGGTGTGAATCGGAGGGCCTGAATTATCATAGGCAGTGAGTGGCAATGGAGTGTGGAGAAAAGCACCACGGGTTGGTCAGAATGGAGAGGTCAGGAAACATGCAGTGGCAGTGTACGATAGGTATCTGAAAAACATCGTGGGGTGGTGAGCATTGTAAGGTTTTCTAAGAGGCCATTCACTAGTAGGAGTGAGAAAAACATCACGGGGTGGTATGATTTAGAGTGTCTGAATTAGGATAGGCAGTGAGTGTCAATGTGGGATGGAGAAAAGCATCATGGGTTGCTCAGCATGGGGAGGTCTGGAAACTTGCGGTGGCAATGTAGGATAATTTTCTGAAAAACATCTCGGGGTGGGTTGCATTGTAAGGATTTCTAACAGGCCATTCACTAGTAGGAGTGAGAAAAACATCACGGGGTGGTATGAATCAGAGTGTCTGAATTAGGATAGGCAGTGAGTGGCAATGGAGGGTGGAGAAAAACACCAGGGGTGGTGAGCAAGGGGAGGTCAGGAAACATGCGGTGGTAACGTAGCATAGGTTTCTGAAAATCATCACGGGGTGGGGCGCATTGTAAAGGTTTCTAAAAGGCCATTCACTAATAGGAGTAAAAAAAACATAATGGGGTGGTGTGAATCGGAGTGTCTGAATTAGGATAGGCAGTGAGTGGCAATGTAGGATGGAGAAAAGCATTACAGCGTATTAAGCATTGGGAGGTCAGTAATCATGAGGTGGCAATGTAGGATAGGTTTCTGTAAAACATCGCGTGGTGGTGCGCATAGTAAGGGTTTCTAACAGGCCATTCCCTAGTAAGAGTGAGAAAAACATCACGGGGTGGAGTGAATCGGGGGGCCTGAATTAGTTTTGGCAGGGAGTGGTAATGTAGAATGGAGAAATGCAAGACGGCGTGGTGAGCATGGGGAGTTCAGGAAACATGCAGTGGCAATGTAGGATAGGTTTCTGAAAAACATGGCAGGGTGGTGGGCATTGTAAGGGTTTCTAACAGGCCTTTGACTAGTAGGAGTGGGTTTGCTTAGGAGGGCCTGAAATAGGATAGGCATGGAGTGGCAATGTAGAATGGAGAAAAGCACCCTCTATTGGTCAGCATGGGGAGGTCAGTATACATGCAGTGGCAATGTAGGATAGGTTTCTGAAAAACATCGCGGGGTGGTACGCATTGTAAGGATTTCGAACAGGCCATTCACTAGTAGGAGTGAGAAAAACTTCACGGGGTGGTGTGAAACCCAGGGCCTGAAATAGGATAGGCAGTGAGTGGCAAGGTAAGATGGAGAAAAGCACAACGGGGTGTTCAGCATGGGAAGGTCTGGAAACATGCGGAGGCAATGTAGCATCGGTTTCTGAAAAACATCGCGGGGTGGTGCGCATTGTAAGGGTTTCTAACAGGCCATTCACTTGTAGGAGTGAGAAAAACATCACGGGGTGGTGTGAATCGGAGGGCCTGAATTATCATAGGAAGTGAGTGGTAATGGAGGGTGGAGAAAAGCACCATGGGGTGGTCAGAATGGAGAGGTCAGGAAACATGAGGTGGCAATGTAGGATAGGTTTCTGAAAAACATCACTGGGTGGGGCGCATTGTAAGGGTTTCTAAAAGGCCATTCAATAGTAGGAGTGAGAAAAACATCACGGGGTGGTGTGAATCAGAGTCTTTGAATTAGGATAGGCAGTGAGTGGGAATGTAGGATGGAGAAAAGCACCACAGGGTATTCAGCATGGGGAGGTCAGGAAACATGCGGTGGCAATGTAGGATAGGTTTCTGATAAACAGCGTGTGGTGGTGCGCATTGTAAGGGTTTCTAACAGGCCATTCACTAGTAGTAGTGAGAAAAACATCACGGGGTGGTGTGAATCGGAGGGCCTGAATTATCATAGGCAGTGAGTGGCAATGGAATGTGGAGCTAAGCACCACGGGTTGTTCAGAATGGAGAGGTGAGGAAACATGCAGTGGCAATGTAGGATAGGTATCTGAAAAACATCGCGGGGTGGTGCGCATTGTAAGGTTTTCTAACAGGCCATTCACTAGTAGGTGTGAGAAAAACATCACGGGGTGGTGTGAATCAGAGTGTCTGAATTAGGAGAGGCAGTGAGAGGCAATGAAGGTTGGAGAAAACCAACACAGGGTATTAAGCATGGGCAGGTTAGGAAACATGCCGTGGCAACTTAGGAAAGGTTTCTGAAAAACATCGTTGGGTGGTGTGCATTGTAAGGGTTTCTAACAGGCCATTCACTAGTAGGAGTGAGAAAAACATCACGGGGTGGTGTGAATCGGAGTCTTTGAATTAGGATAGGCAGTGAGTGGCAATGTAGGATGGAGAAAACACCATGGGGTGGTCAGCATGGGGAGGTCTGGAAACATGCGGTGGCAATGTAGGATAGGTTTCCGAAAAACATCGCGGGGTGGGTCGCATTGTAAGGGTTTCTAACAGGCCATTCACAGTAGGAGAGAGAAAAACATCACATGGTGGTGTGAATCGGAGTGTCTGAATTAGGATAGGCAGTGAGTGGCAATGTAGGAAAGGAGAAAAGCACCATAGGGTGGTCAGCATGGGGAAGTCTGGAAACATGCGGTGGCAATGTAGGATAGGTTTCTGAAAAACATCGCGGGGTGGGTCGCATTGTAAGGGTTTCTAACAGGCCATTCACAGTAGGAGTGAGAAAAATATCACTGGGTGGTGTGAATCGGGGTGTCTGAATTAGGATAGGCAGTGAGTGGCAATGTAGGAAGGAGAAAAGCACCATGGGGCGGTCAGCATAGGAAGGTCAGGAAACATGCGGTGGCAATGTAGGATAGGTTTCTGAAAAACATCGAAGGGTAATGCGCATTGAAAGGGTTTCTAACAGGCCATTCACTAGTAGGAGTGAGAAAAACATCACGGGGTGGTGTGAATCAGAGGGCCTGAATTAGCGTAGGCAGTGAGTGGCAATAGAGGGTGGAGACAAGCACCACGGGTTGGTCAGCAAGGGGAGGTCAGGAAACATGCGGTGGCATTGTAGGATAGGTTTCTGAAAAACATCGCGGGGTGGTGCACATTGTAAGGGTTTCTGACAGCCTATTCACTAGTAGGAGTTAAAAAAACATCACGGGGTGGTGTGAATCCGAGTGTCTGAATTATGATAGGCAGTGAGTGGCAATGTAGAAAGGAGAAAAGCACCATGGGGTGGTCAGCATGGGGAGGTCTGGAAACATGCGGTCGCAATGTAGGATAGGTTTCTGAAAAAGACCTCGGGGTGGTGCGCATTGTAATGGTTTCTAGCAGTCCATTCACAAGTAGGTGTGAGAAAAACATCACAGGCGGGTGTGAATCGGAGGGCCTGAGTTAGAATAGCCAGTGAGTGCAATGTAGGATGGAGAAAAGCATCAAGAAGTGGTCAGCATTGGGAAGTCAGGATTCATGCGGTGGCAATGTAGGATAGGGTTCTGAAAAACATCGTGGGGTGGTGCGCATTGTAAGGGTTTCTAACAGGCCATTCACTAGTAGGAGTGAGAAAAACATCACGGCGTGGTGTGAATGGGAGGGTATGAATTAGCATAGGCAGTGAGTGGCAATGGAGGGTGGAGAAAAGCACCACGGGGATGTCAGCATGGGGAGGTCAGGAAACATGCCTTTGCAATGTAGGATAGGTTTCGGAAAAACATCGCGGGGTGGTGCTCATTGTAAGGGTTTCTAACAGGCCATTCACTAGTAGGAGGGAGAAAAACCTCACGGGGTGGGGTGAAGCAGAGCGCCTGAATTACGATAGGCAGCGAGTGACAATGTAGTTTGGAGAAAAGCACCATGGGGTGGTCAGCATGGGGAGGTCAGGAAACATGTGGTGGCAATGTAGGATAGGTTTCTGAAACACATCACGGGGTGGTGCGCATTGTAAGGTTTTCGAACAGGCCATTCACTAGTAGGAGTGAGAAAAACTTCACGGGGTGGTGTGAAACCCAGGGCCTGAATTAGGATAGACAGTGATTGGCAATGTAGGATGGGGAAAAGCACATGGGGTGGTCAGAATGGGAGTTCAGGAAACATGCGGTGGCAATGTAGCATAGGTTTCTGAAAAATATCGCGGGGTGGGGCGCATTGTAAGGGTTTCTAACAGGCCATTCCCTAGTAGGAATGCGAAAAACATCACGGGCTGGTGTGAATCAGATTGTCTGAATTAGGATAGGCAGTGAGTGGTAATGTAGAATGGAGAAAAGCAAGACTGTGTAGTGAGCATGGGGAGTTCAGGAAACATGCAGTTGCAATGTAGGTTAGGTTTCTGAAAAACATCACGTGGTGGTGCGCATTGTAAGGGTTTCTAAAAGGCCTTTCACTAGTAGGAGTGATAAAAACGTCACGGGGTGCTTTGTTTAGAGGGCCTGAAAAAGGATAGGCAGTGAGTGGCAATGTACGATGGAGAAACGCACCCAGGGTTGGACAACATGGGGAGGTCAGGAAACATGCCGTGGCAATATAGGATAGGTTTCCCGAAAAACATCGCGGGGTGGGGCGCATTGTAAGGGTTTCTAACAGGGCATTCACTAGTAGGAGTGCGAAAACCACGGGTTGGTGTGAATCGGAGTGTCTGAATTAGGATAGGCAGTGAGTGGCAATGTAGGATGGGGATGAGCACCACAGGGTATTCAGCATGGGAAGGTCAGGAAACAAGCGGTGGCAATGTAGGATAGGTTTCTGTAAAACATCGCGTGGTGGTGCGCATTGTAAGGGTTTCTAAGAGGCCATTCACTAGTAGGAGTGAGAAAAACATCACGGGGTGGTGTGAATCGGAGGACCTGAATTAGATTAGGCAGTGAGTGGTAATGTAGAATGGAGAAAAGCAAGATGGCGTGGTAAGCATGGGGAGTTCAGGAAACATGGAGTGGAAATGTAGGATAGGCTTCTGAGAAACATCGCAGGGCGATCACATTGTTAGGGTTTCCAACAGGCCTTTCACTAGTAGGAGTGATAAAAACGTCTCGGGGTGGATTGATTAGGAGGGCCTGAAATACGATAGGGAGTGAGTGGCAGTGTAGGATGGAGAAAAGCACCATGGGGCGGTCAGCATGGGGAGGTCAGGAAACATGCGGTGGCAATGTAGGATAGGTATCTGAAAAACATCGCGGGGTGGTGTGAATTGGAGGGCCTGAATTATCATAGGCAGTGAGTGGCAATGGAGTGTGGAGAAAAGCACCACGGTTGGTCAGAATGGAGAGGTCAGGAAACATGCGGTGGCAATGTAGGATAGGTATCTGAAAAATATCGCGGGGTGGTGCGCATTGTAAGGTTTTCTAACAGGCCATTCACTAGTAGGTGTGAGAAAAACCTCACGGGGTGGTGTGAATCAGAGTGTCTGAATAAGGATAGGCAGTGAGAGGCAATGAAGGATGGAGAAAACCAACACAGGGTATTAAGCATGGGAAGGTCAGGAAACATGCCGTGGCAATGTAGGAAAGGTTTCTGAAAAACATCGTTGGGTGGTGCGCATTGTATGTTTTTCTAACAGGCCATAAACTAGTAGGAGTGAGAAAAACATCACGGGGTGGTGTGAATCGGAATGTTTGAATTAGGATAGGCAGTGAGTGGCAATTTAGGATGGAGAAAAGCACCATGGGGTGGTCAGCATGGGGAGGTCTGGAAACATGCGGTCACAATGTAGGATAGGTTTCTGAAAAAACATCTCGGGGAGGTGCACATTGTAAGGGTTTCTGACAGGCCATTCGCTAGTAGGAGTTAGAAAATCATCAAGGGGTGGTGTGAATCGGATGGAGTGAATTAAAATAGGCAGTGAGTGGCAAGGGAGGATGGAGAAAAGCACCACGGGGTTGTCAGCAAGCGGAGATCAGGAAAAATGCAGCAGGAATGTAGAATAGGTTTCTGAAATACATCGTGGGGTGGTGCGCACTGTAAGGGTTTCTAACAGGCCATTCACTAGTAGGAGTGAGAAAAACATCACAGGGTGGTGTGAATCGGAGGGCCTGAATTAGCATAGGCAGTGAGTGGCAATGGAGGGTGGAGAAAAGCACCATGGGGCGGTCAGCATGGGGAGGTCAGGAAACATGCGGTGGCAATGTAGGATTGGTTTCTGAAAAACATCGAGGGGTCATGCGCATTGTAAGTGTTTCTAACAGGCCATTCACTAGTAGGAGTGAGAAAAACATCACGGGGTGGTGTGAATCAGAGGGCCTGAATTAGCACAGGCAGTGAGTGGCAATAGAGGGTGGAGAAAAGCACCACGGGTTGGTCAGCAAGGGGAGGTCAGGAAACATGCGATGGCAATGTAGGATAGGTTTCTGAAAAACATCGCGGGGTGGTGCGCATTATAAGGGTTTCTGACAGGCCATTCACTAGTAGGAGTTAGAAAAACATCACGGGGTGGTGTGAATCGGAGTGTCTGAATTATGATAGGCAGCGAGTGGCAATGTAGGAAGGAGAAAAGCACCATGGGGTGGTCAGTATGGGGAGGTATGGAAACATGCGGTCGCAATGTAGGATAGGTTTCTGAAAAAACATCTCGGGGAGGTGCGCATTGTAAGGGTTTCTGACAGGCCATTCACTAGTAGGAGTTAGAAAAACATCAAGGGGTGGTGTGAATCGGAGGGAGTGAATTAAAATAGGCAGTGAGTGGCAAGGGAGGATGGAGAAAAGCACCACGGGGTTGTAAGCAAGCGGAGGTCAGGAAAAATGTAGCAGGAATGTAGAATAGGTTTCTGAAAAACATCGTGGGGTGGTGCGCATTGTAAGGGTTTCTAACAGGCCATTCACTAGTAGGAGTGAGAAAAACATCACGGGGTGGTGGGAATCGGAGGGCCTGAATTAGCATAGGCAGTGAGTGGCAATGGAGGGTGGAGAAAAGCACCACGGGCATGTCAGCATGGGGAGGTCAGGAAACATGTGGTGGCAATGTAGGATATGTTTCGGAAAAACATTGCGGGGTGGTGCTCATTGTGAGGGTTTCTAACGGGCCATTCACTAGTAGAAGGAAGAAAAACCTCACGGGGTGGGGTGAAGCGGAGGGCCTGAATTACGATAGGCAGCGAGTGACAATGTAGGTTGGAAAAAAGCACCATGGGGTGGTCAGCATGGGGAGGTCAGGAAACATGCGGTGGCAATGTAGGATAGGTTTCTGAAAAATATCCCGGGATGGTGCACATTATAAGGTTTGCTAACAGGCCATTCACTAGTAGGGGTGTGAAAAACCTCACAGGAGGGTGTGAATTGGAGGGCCTGAATTCGGATAGGCAGTGAGTAGCAATGGAGTGGGGAGAAAAGCATCACAGTTGGTCAGAATGGAGAGGTCAGGAAACATGCGGTGGCAATGTAGGATAGGTATCTGAAAAACATCGCGGGGTGGTGCGCATTGTAAGGTTTTCTAACAGGCCATTCACTAGTAGGTGTGAGAAAAACCTCACGGGGTGGTGTGAATCAGAGTGTCTGAATTAGGATAGGCAGTGAGAGGCAATGAAGGATGGAGAAAACCAACACAGCGTATTAAGCATGGGAAGGTCAGGAAACATGCCGTGGCAATGTAGGAAAGGTTCCTGAAAAACATCATTGGGTGGTGCGCATTGTAAGTTTTTCTAACAGGCCATTCACTAGTAGGAGTGAGAAAAACATCACGGGGTGGTGTGAATCGGAGTGTTTGAATTAGGATAGGCAGTGAGTGGCAATTTAGGATGGAGAAAAGCACCATGGGGTGGTCAGCATGGGGAGGTCTGGAAACATGCCGTTGCAATGTAGGATAGGTTTCCGAAAAACATCGCGGGGTGGGTCGCATTGTAAGGGTTTCTAACAGGCCATTCACAGTAGGAGTGAGAAATACATCACAGGGCGGTGTGAATCGGAATGTCTGAATTAGGATATGCAGTGAGTGGCAATATAGGATGGAGAAAAGCACCATGGGGTGGTCAGCATGGGGAGGTATGGAAACATGCGGTGGCAATGTAGGATAGGTTTCGGAAAAACATCGCGGGGTGGTGCTCATTGTAAAGTTTTCTAACAGGCCATTCACTAGTAGAAGGGAGAAAAACCTCACGGGGTGGCGTGAAGCGGAGGGCCTGAATTACGATAGGCAGCGAGTGACAATGTAGGTTGGAAAAAAGCACCGTGGGGTGGTCAGCATGGGGAGGTCAGGAAACATGTGGTGGCAATGTAGGATAGGTTTGTGAAAAATATCCCAGGATGGTGCGCATTGTAAGTTTTGCTAACAGGCCATTCACTAGTAGGAGTGTGAAAAACCTCACAGGAGGGTGTGAATTGGAGGGCCTGAATTCGGATAGGCAGTGAGTGGCAACGGAGTGTGGAGGAAAGCACCACGGTTGGTCAGAATGGAGAGGTCAGGAAACATGCGGTGGCAATGTAGGATAGGAATGTGAAAAACATCGCGGGGTGGTGCGCATTGTAAGGTTTTCTAACAGGCCATTCACTAGTAGGTGTGAGAAAAACCTCACAGGGTGGTGTGAATCAGAGTATCTGAATTAGGATAGGCAGTGACAGGCAATGAAGGATGGAGAAAACCAACACAGGGTATTAAGCATGGGAAGGTCAGGAAACATGCCGTGGCAATGTAGGAAAGGTTTCTGAAAAACATCGTTGGGTGGTGCGCATTGTAAGTTTTTCTAACAGGCCATTCACTAGTAGGAGTGAGAAAAAGATGACGGGGTGGTGTGAATCAGAGTGTTTGAATTAGGATAGGCAGTGAGTGGCAATTTAGGATGGAGAAAAGCACCATGGGGTGGTCAGCATGGGGAGGTCTGGAAACATGCGGTTGCAATGTAGGATAGGTTTCTGAAAAACATCGCGGGGTGGGTCGCATTGTAAGGGATTCTAACAGGCCATTCACAGTAGGAGTGAGAAATACATCACAGGGCGGTGTGAATCGGAGTGTCTGAATTAGGATAGGCAGTGAGTGGCAATGTAGGAAGGACAAAAGCACCATGGGGCGGTCAGCATGGGGAGGTCAGAAAACATGCGGTGGCAATGTAGGATTGGTTTCTGAAAAACATCGAGGGGTGATGCGCATTGTAAGTGTTTCTAACACGCCATTCACTAGTAGGAGTGAGAAAAACATCACAGGGTAGTGTGAATCAGAGGGCCTGAATTAGCACAGGCAGTGAGTGGCAATAGAGGGTGGAGAAAAGCACCACGGGGATGTCAGCATGGGGAGGTCAGGAAACATGCGGTGGCAATGTAGGATAGGTTTCGGAAAAACATCGCGGGGTGGTGCTCATTGTAAGGGTTTCTAACAGGCCATTCACTAGTAGAAGGGAGAAAAACCTCATGGGGTGGGGTGAAGCGGAGGGCCTGAATTACGATAGGCAGCGAGTGACAATGTAGGTTGGAAAAAAGCACCATGGGGTGGTCAGCATGGGGAGGTCAGGAAACATGCGGTGGCAATGTAGGATAGGTTTCTGAAAAACATTGCTGGGTGGGTCGCATTGTAAGGGTTTCTAACAGGCCATTCACAGTAGGAGTGTGAAAAACCTCACAGGAGGGTGTGAATTGGAGGGCCTGAATTCGGATAGGCAGTGAGTGGCAATGGAGTGTGGAGAAAAGCACCACGGTTGGTCAGAATGGAGAGGTCAGGAAACATACGGTGGCAATGTAGGATAGGTATCTGAAAAACATCGCGGGGTGGTGCGCATTATAAGGGTTTCTGACAGGCCATTCACTAGTAGGAGTTAGAAAAACATCACGGGGTGGTGTGAATCGGAGTGTCTGAATTATGTTAGGCAGCGAGTGGCAATGTAGGAAGGAGAAAAGCACCATGGGGTGGTCAGCATGGGGAGGTCTGGAAACATGCGGTCGCAATGTAGGATAGGTTTCTGAAAAAACATCTCGGGGAGGTGCGCATTGTAAGGGTTTCTGACAGGCCATTCACTAGTAGGAGTTAGAAAAACATCAAGGGGTGGTGTGAATCGGAGGGAGTGAATTAAAATAGGCAGTGAGTGGCAAGGGAGGATGGAGAAAAGCACCACGGGGTTGTAAGCAAGCGGAGGTCAGGAAAAATGCAGCAGGAATGTAGAATAGGTTTCTAAAAAACATCGTGGGGTGGTGCGCATTGTAAGGGTTTCTAACAGGCCATTCACTAGTAGGAGTGAGAAAAACATCACGGGGTGGTGGGAATCGGAGGGCCTGAATTAGCATAGGCAGTGAGTGGCAATGCAGGGTGTAGAAAAGCACCATGGGGTGGTCAGCATGGGGAGGTATGGAAACATGCGGTGGCAATGGAGGATAGGTTTCTGAAAAACATCGCTGGGTGGGTCGCATTGTTAGGGTTTCTAACAGGTCATTCCCAGTAGGAGTGAGAAAAATATCACGGAGTGGTGTGAATCGGGGTGTCTAAATTAGGATAGGCAGTGAGTGGCAATGTAGGAAGGACAAAAGCACCATGGGGCGGTCAGCATGGGGAGGTCAGGAAACATGCGGTGGCAATGTAGGATTGGTTTCTGAAAAACATCGAGGGGTGATGCGCATTGTAAGTGTTTCTAACAGGCCATTCACTAGTAGGAGTGAGAAAAACATCACAGGGTCGTGTGAATCAGAGGGCCTGAATTAGCACAGGCAGTGAGTGGCAATAGAGGGTGGAGAAAAGCACCACGGGTTGGTCAGCAAGGGGAGGTCAGGAAACATGCGGTGGCAATGTAGGATAGGTTTCTGAAAAACATCGCGGGGTGGTGCGCATTGTAAGGGTTTCTGACAGGCCATTCACTAGTAGGAGTTAGAAAAACATCACGGGGTTGTGTGAATCGGAGTGTCTGAATTATGATAGGCAGCGAGTGGCAATGTAGGAAGGAGAAAAGCACCATGGGGTGGTCAGCATGGGGAGGTCTGGAAACATGCGGTCGCAATGTAGGATAGGTTTCTGAAAAAACATCTCGGGGTGGTGCGCATTGTAAGGGTTTCTGACAGGCCATTCACTAGTAGGAGTTAGAAAAACATCAAGGGGTGGTGTGAATCGGAGGGAGTGAATTAAAATAGGCAGTGAGTGGCAAGGGAGGATGGAGAAAAGCACCACGGGGTTGTCAGCAAGTGGAGGTCAGGAAAAATGCAGCAGGAATGTAGAATAGGTTTCTGAAAAACATCGTGGGGTGGTGCGCATTGTAAGGGTTTCTAACAGGCCATTCACTAGTAGGAGTGAGAAAATCATCACAGGGTGGTGTGAATCAGAGGGCCTAAATTAGCATAGGCAGTTAGTGGCAATGGAGGGTGGAGAAAAGCACCACGGGGATGTCAGCATGGGGAGGTCAGGAAACATGCGGTGGCAATGTAGGATAGGTTTCGGAAAAACATCGCGGGGTGGTGCTCATTGTAAAGTTTTCTAACAGGCCATTCACTAGTAGAAGGGAGAAAAACCTCATTGGGTGGGGTGAAGCGGAGGGCCTGAATTACGATAGGCAGCGAGTGACAATGTAGGTTGGAAAAAAGCACCATGGGGTGGTCAGCATGGGGAGGTCAGGAAACATACGGTGGCAATGTAGGATAGGTTTCTGAAAAATATCCCGGGATGGTGCGCATTGTAAGTTTTGCTAACAGGCCATTCACTAGTAAGAGTGTGAAAAACCTCACAGGAGGGTGTGAATTGGAGGGCCTGAATTCGGATAGGCAGTGAGTGGCAATGGAGTGTGGAGAAAAGCACCACGGTTGGTCAGAATGGAGAGGTCAGGAAACATACGGTGGCAATGTAGGATAGGTATCTGAAAAACATCGCGGGGTGGTGCGCATTGTAAGGTTTTCTAACAGGCCATTCACTAGTAGGTGTGAGAAAAACCTCACAGGGTGGTGTGAATCAGAGTATCTGAATTAGGATAGGCAGTGAGAGGCAATGAAGGATGGAGAAAACCAACACAGGGTATTAAGCATGGGAAGGTCAGGAAACATGCCGTGGCAATGTAGGAAAGGTTTCTGAAAAACATCGTTGGGTGGTGCGCATTGTAAGTTTTTCTAACAGGCCATTCACTAGTAGGAGTGAGAAAAACATGACGGGGTGGTGTGAATCGGAGTGTTTGAATTAGGATAGGCAGTGAGTGGCAATTTAGGATGGAGAAAATCACCATGGGGTGGTCAGCATGGGGAGGTCTGGAAACATGCGGTTGCAATGTAGGATAGGTTTCCGAAAAACATCGCGGGGTGGGTCGCATTGTAAGGGTTTCTAACAGGCCATTCACAGTAGGAGTGAGAAATACATCACAGGGCGGTGTGAATCGGAGTGTCTGAATTAGGATAGGCAGTGAGTGGCAATTTAGGATGGAGAAAAGCACCATGGGGTGGTCAGCATGGGGAGGTCTGGAAACATGCGGTTGCAATGTAGGATAGGTTTCCGAAAAACATCTCGGGGTGGTGCGCATTGTAAGGGTTTCTGACAGGCCATTCACTAGTAGGAATTAGAAAAACATCAAGGGGTGGTGTGAATTGGAGGGAGTGAATTAAAATAGGCAGTGAGTGGCAAGGGAGGTTGGAGAAAAGCACCACGGGGTTGTCAGCAAGCGGAGGTCAGGAAAAATGCAGCAGCAATGTAGAATAGGTTTCTGAAAAACATCGTGGGGTGGTGCACATTGTAAGGGTTTCTAACAGGCCATTCACTAGTAGGAGTGAGAAAAACATCACGGGATGGTGTGAATCGGAGGGCCTGAATTAGCATAGGCAGTGAGTGGCAATGGAGGGTGGAGAAAAGCACCACGGGGATGTCAGCATGGGGAGGTCAGGAAACATGCGGTGGCAATGTAGGATAGGTTTCGGAAAAACATCGCGGGGTGGTGCTCATTGTAAGGGTTTCTAACAGGCCATTCACTAGTAGAAGGGAGAAAAACCTCACGGGGTGGGGTGAAGCAGAGGGCCTGAATTACAATAGGCAGCGAGTGACAATGTAGGTTGGAAAAAACAACATGGGGTGGTCAGCATTAGGAGGTCAGGAAACATGCGGTGGCATTGTAGGATATGTTTCTGAAAAACATCGCAGGTTGGTGTGCATTGTAAGCGTTTCTAACAGGCCATTCACTAGTAGGAATGAGAAAAACATCACGGGGTGGTGTGAATCTGAGGGCCTGAATTAGAATAGGCAGTGAGTGGCAATGGAGGGTGGAGAAAAACACCAGGGGGTGGTCAGCAAGGGGAGTTCAGGAAACATGCGGTATCAATGTAGGATAGGTTTCTGAAAAGCATCGCGGGGTGGGGCGCATTGTAAAGGTTTCTAAAAGGCCATTCACTAATAGGAGTCAAAAAAAACATAATGGGGTGGTGTGAATCGGAGTGTCTGAATTAGGATAGGCAGTGAGTGGCAATGTAGGATGGAGAAAAGCATTACAGCGTATTCAGCATGGGATGGGCAGGAAAGATGCGGTGGCAATGTAGGATAGGTTTCTGAAAATCATCACGGGGTGGGGCGCATTGTAAAGATTTCTAAAAGGCCATTCACTAATAGGAGTGAAAAAAAACATAATGGGGTGGTGTGAATCTGAGTGTCTGAATTAGGATAGGCAGTGAGTGGCAATGTAGGATGGAGAAAAGCATTACAGCGTATTCAGCATGGGGAGGTCATTAAACATGAGGTGGCAATGTAGGATAGGTTTCTGTAAAACATCGCGTGGTGGTGCGCATCGTAAGGGTTTCTAACAGGCCATTCACTAGTAGGAGTGAGAAAAACATCATGGGGTGGTGTGAATCGGGGGGCCTGAATTAGATTTGGCAGTGAGTGGTAATGTAGAATGGAGAAATGCAAGACGGCGTGGTGAGCATGGGGAGTTCAGGAAACATGCAGTGGCAATGTAGGATAGGTTTCTGAAAAATATCGCAGGGTGGTGGGCATTGTAAGGGTTTCTAACAGGCTTTTGACTAGTAGGAGTCATAAAAAAGTCACGTGGTGGTTTGCTAAGAGGAACTGAAATAGGATAGGCATGGAGTGGCAATGTAGAATGGATAAAATTACCCACTGTTGGTCAGCATGGGGAGGTCAGTAAACATGCAGTGGCAATGTAGGATAGGTTTCTGAAAAACATCGCGGGGTGGTGCGCATTGTAAGTGTTTCTAACAGGCCATTCACTAGTAGGAGTGAGAAAAACAACACGGGGTGGTGTGAATCGGAATGTCTGAATTAGGATAGGCAATGATTGGCAATTTAGGATGGAGAAAAGCACCACAGGGTATTCAGCATGGGGAGGTCAGGAAACATGCGGTGGCAATGTAGGATAGGTTTCTGAAAAACATTGTGGGGTGGTGAGCATTGTAAGGGTTTCTAACTGGCCATTCACTAGTAGGAGTGAGAAAAACATCACGGGGTGGTGTGAATCAGAGGGCCTGAATTAGACTAGGCAGTGCGTGACAGTGTGGAATGGAGAAAAGCACCCTCTGTTGGTCAGCATGGCGAGGTCAGTAAACATGCAGTGGCAATGTAAGATAGGTTTCTGAAAAACATCGCGTGGTGGTGCGCATTGTAAGGGTTTCGAAAAGGCCATTCACTAGTAGGAGTGAGAAAAACATCACGGGGTGGTGTGAATCGGAGGGCCTGAATTAGGATAGGCAGTGAGTGGCAATGTAGGATTGAGAAAAGCACCACGGGTTTGTCAGCATGGGGAGGTCAGGGAAAATGCGGCAGCAATGTAGAATAGTTTTTTGAAAAACATCGCGGTGTGGTGCGCATTGTAAGGTTTGCTAACAGGTCATTCACTAGTAGGAGTGAGAATAACATAACGGGGTGGTGTGAATCGGAGGGCCTGAATAAGCATATGCAGTGATTGGCAATGTAGGATGGGGAAAAGCACCACGGGGTGGTCAGAATGGGGAGGTCAGGAAACATGCGGTGGCAATGTAGGATAGGTTTCTGAAAAACATCGCGGGGTGGGGCACATTGCAAGGGTTTCTAACAGGCCATTCACTAGTAGGAATGCGAAAAACATCACGGGGTGGTGTGAATCGAAGTGTCTGAATTAGTATAGGCAGTGAGTGGCAATTTAGGATAGAGAAAAGCACCACAGTGTATTCAGCATGGGGAGGTACGGAAACATGCAGTGGAAATGTAGGATAGGTATCTGAAAAACATCGCGTGGTGGTGCGCATTGTAAGGGTTTCTAACAGGCCATTCACTAGTAGGAGTGAGAAAATCATAACGTGGTGGTGGGAATCAGAGGGCCTGAATAAGATTAGGCATTGAGTGGTAATGTAGAATGGAGAAAAGCAAGACGGCGTGGTGAGCATGGGGAGTTCAGGAAACATGCAGTTGCAATGTAGGATACGTTTCTGAAAAACATCACGGGGTGGTGCGCATTGTAAGGGTGTCTAACAGGCCTTTCAATAGTAGGAGTGATAAAAACGTCAAGGGGAGGTTTGTTTCGGAGGGCCTGAAATAGTTTAGGCAGTTAGTGGCAATGTAGGATGGAGAAACGCACCCCGGGTTGGTCAGCATGGGGAGGTCAGGAAACATGGCGTGGCAATATAGGATAGGTTTCCTGAAAAACATCACGTGGTGGGGTGCATTGTAAGGGTTTCTAACAGGGCATTTACTAGTAGGAGTGCGAAAAACACGGGGTGGTGTGAATCGGAGTGTCTGAATTAGTATAGGCAGTGAGTGGCAATGTAGGATGGGGAAAAGCAATACAGGGTATTCAGCATGCGGAGGTCAGGAAACATGCGGTGGCAATGTGGGATAGGTTTCTGAAAAACATCGCGTGGTGGAGCGCATTGTAAGGGTTTCTAACAGGCCATTCACTAGTAGGAGTGAGAAAAACATCACGGGGTGGTGTGAATCAGAGGGCCTGAATTAGATTAGACAGTGAGTGGTAATGTAGAATGGAGAAATGCAAGATGGCATGGTGAGCATGGGGAGTTCAGGAAACGTGCGGTGGCAATGTAGGATAGGTTTCGGAAAAACATGGAGGGGTGTTGCGCATTGAAAGGTTTTCTAACAGGCCAATCACTAGTAGGACTGAGAAATACATCACGGGGTGGTGTGAATCGGAGGGCCAGAATTAGCATAGGCAGTGAGTGGGAATGGAGTATGGAAAAAAGCACCACGGGTGGTTAGCATGGGAGGTCAGGAAACAGGCGGTGGCAATGTAGGATAGGATTCTGAAAAACATCGCGGTGTGGTGCGCATTATAAGGTTTGGTAACAGGCCATTCACTAGTAGCTTTGAGAAAAACATCACGGGGTGGTGTGAATCGGAGTGTCTGAATTAGGATAGGCAGTGAGTGGCAATGTAGGATGGAGAAAAGCACCACAGGGTATTCAGCATGGGGAGGTCAGGAAACATGCGGTGGCAATGTAGGATAGGTTTCTGATAAACATCGCGTGGTGGTGCGCATTGTAATTGTTTCTAACAGGCCATTCACTAGTAGGAGTGAGAAAAACATAACAGGGTGGTGTGAATCGGAGGGCCTGAATTAGCATAGGCAGTGATTGGGAATGTAGGTTGGGGAAAAGCACCACGGGGTGGTATGAATGGGGAGGTGAGGAAACATGCGGTGGCAATGTAGGATAGGTTTCTGAAAAACATCGCGGGGTGGTGCGCATTGTAAGGGTTTCTAACAGGCCATTCACTAGTAGAAGTGAGAAAAATATCACGGGGTGGTGTGAATCGGAGGGCCTGAATTAGGATAGGCAGTGAGTGGCAATGTAGGATGGGGAAAAGCACCACGGGGTTGTCAGCATGGGGAGGTCAGGAAAAATGCAGCAGCAGTGTAGAATAGGTTTCTGAAAAACTTCGTTGTGTGGTGCGCATTGTAAGGGTTTCTAACTGGCCATTCACTAGTAGGAGTGAGAAAAACATCACGGGAATGTGTGAATCAGGGTTTTTGAATTAGTATAGGCAGTGAGTGGCAATGTAGGATGGAGAAAAGCTCCACAGGGTATTCAGCATGGGGAGGTCAGGAAACATGCGGTGGCAATGTAAGATAGGTTTCTGATAAACATCACGTGGTGGTGCGCATTGTAAGGGTTTCTAACAGGCCATTCACTCGTAGGAGTGAGAAAAACATCACGGGGTGGTGTGATTCGGAGGGCCTGAATAAGATTAGGCAGTGAGTGGTAATGTAGAATGGAGAAATGAAAGACGGCATGGTGAGCATGGGGAATTCAGGAAACATGCAGTAGCAATGTAGGATAGGTTTCTGAAAAACATCACTGGGTGGTGCGCATGGTATGGGTTTGTAACAGGCCATTCAGTTGTAGGAGAGTGAAAAACCTCACAGAAGGGTGTGAATTGGAGGGCCTGAAATAGGGTAGTCAGTGAGAGGCAATGTAGAATAGAGAAACGCACCCCGGGTTGGTCAGCATGGGGAAGTCAGGAAACATGCGGTGGCAATATAGGATAGGTTTCCCGAAAAACATCGCGAGGTGGGGCGCATTGTAAGGGTTTCTAACAGGGCATTCACTAGTAGGAGTGCGAAAAACACGGGTTGGTGTGAATCGGAGTGTCTGAATTATGATAGGCAGTGAGTGGCAATGTAGGATGGGGAAAAGCACCATAGGGTATTCAGCATGGGGAGGTCAGGTAACATGCGGGGGTAATGTAGGACAGGTTTCTGAAAAACATCGCGTGGTGGTGCGCATTGTAGGGGATTCTAACAGGCCATTCACTAGGAGGAGTGAGAAAAACATCACGGGGTGGTGTGAATCGGAGGGCATGAATTAGATTAGGCATTGAGTGGTAATGTAGAATGGAGAAAAGCAAGACGGTGTGGTGAGCATGGGGAGATCAGGAAACATGCAGTGCTAATGTAGGATAGGCTTCTGAAAAACATCGCCGGGCGGTGCGCCTTGTTAGGGTTTCTAACAGGCATTTCACTAGTAGGAGTGATAAAAACGTCACAGGGTGGTTTGCTTAGGATGGCCAGAAATACGATAGGCAGTGAGTGGCAATGTAAGATGGAGAAAAGCACCCGGGTTGGTCAGCATGGGGAGGTCAGGAAACATGCGGTGGCAATGTAGGATAGGTTTCTGAAAAACATCGGGTGGTGGGGCACATTGTAAGGGTTTCTAACAGGCCATTCACTAGTAGGAGTGAGAAAAACATAACAGGGTGGTGTGAATCGGAGGGCCTGAATTAGCATAAGCAGTGATTGGGAATGTAGGATGGGGAAAAGCACCACGGGGTGGTGAGAATGGGGAGGTGAAGAAACATGCGGTGGCAATGTAGGATAGGTTTCTGAAAAACATCGCGTGGTGGTGCGCATTGTAAGGGTTTCTAAAAGGCCATTCACTAGTAGAAGTGAGAAAAATATCACGGGGTGGTGTGAATCGGAGGGCCTGAATAAGCATAGGCAGTGATTGGCAATTTAGGATGGGGAAAAGCACCATGGGGTGGTCAGAATGGGGAGGTCAGGAAACATGCGGTGGCAATGTAGGATAGGTTTCTAAAAATCATCCCGTGGTGGGGCGCATTGTAAGAGTTTCTAACAGGCCATTCACTAGTAGGAATGGGAAAAACATCACGGGGTGGTGTGAATCGGAATGTCTGAATTAGGATAGGCAGTGAGTGTCAATTTAGGATAGACAAAAGCACCACATGGTATTCAGAATGGGGAGGTCCTGAAACATGCAGTGGCAATGTAGGATAGGTTTCTGAAAAACATCGCGGGGTGGTGCGCATTGTAAGGGTTTCTAACAGGCCTTTCACTAGTAGGAGTGATAAAAACGTCACAGGGTGGTTTGCTTAGGAGGGCCTGAAATACGATAGGCAGTGAGTGGCAATGTAGGATGGAGAAAAGCACCCGGGTTGGTCACCATGGGGAGGTCAAAAAACATGCGGTGGCAATTTAGGATAGGTTTCTGAAAAACATCGTGTGGTGGTGCGCATTGTAATGGTTTCTAACAGGCCATTCACTAGTAGGAGTGAGAAAAACATAACGGGGTGGTGGGAATCGGAGGGCCTGAATTAGCATAGGCAGTGATTGGCAATGTAGGATCGGGAAAAGCACCACGGGGTGCTCAAAATGGAGAGGTCAGGAAACATGCGGTGGCAATGTAGGATAGGTTTATTAAAAACATCGCGGGGTGCTGCGCATTGTAAGGGTTTCTAACAGGCCATTCACTAGTAGGAGTGAGAAAAACATCACGGGATGGTGTGAATCGGAGCGCCTGAATTAGGATAGGCAGTGAGTGGCAATGTAGGATGGGGAAAAGCACCACGGGGTTGTCAGGATGGGGAGGTCAGGAAAAATGCGGCAGCAATGTAGAAGAGGTTTCTGAAAAACATCATTGGGTGGTGCGCATTGTAAGGGTTTCTAACAGGCCATTCACTAGTAGGAGTGAGAAAAACATCACGGGGTTGTGTTAATCGGAGGGCCTGAATTATCATAGGCAGTGAGTGGCAATGGAGTGTGGAGTAAAGCACCCAGGTTGGTCAGCATGGGGAGGTCAGGAAACATGCGGTGGCAATGTAGGATAGGTTTCTGAAAAACATCGTGTGGTGGTGCGCATTGTAAGGTTTTCTAACAGGCCATTCACTAGTAGGAGTGAGAAAAACGTAACAGGGTGGTGTGAATCGGAGGACCTGAATTAGCATAGGCAGTGATTGGGAATGTAGGATAGGGAAAAGCACCACGGGGTGGTGAGAATGGGGAGGTGAGGAAACATGCGGTGGCAATGTAGGATAGGTTTCTGAAAAACATCGCGGGGTGGTGCGCATTGTAAGGGTTTCTAACAGGCCATTCACTAGTAGAAGTGAGAAAAATATCACAGGGTGGTGTGAATCGGAGGGCCTGAATTAGGATAGGCAGTGAGTGGCAATGTAGGATGGGGAAAAGCACCACGGGGTTGTCAGCATGGGGAGGTCAGGAAAAATGCGGCAGCAGTGTAGAATAGGTTTCTGAAAAACTTCGTTGGGTGGTGCGCATTGTAGGAGTTTCTAACCGGCCATTCACTAGTAGGAGTGAGAAAAACTTCATGGGGTGGTGTGAATCGGAGGGCCTGAATTATCATAGGCAGTGAGTGGCAATGGAGTGTGGAGAAAAGCACCACGTTTTGGTCAGAATGGAGAGTTCAGGAAACATGAGGTGGCAATGTAGGATAGGTTTCTGAAAAACATCGCTGGGTGGGGTGCATTGTAAGGGTTTGTAAAAGGCCATTCACTAGTAGGAGTGAGAAAAACATCACGGGAATGTGTGAATCAGAGTGTTTGAATTAGGATAGGCAGTGAGTGCCAATGTAGAATGGAGAAAAGCACCACAGGGTATTCAGCATGGCGAGGTCAGGAAAAATGCGGTGGCAATGTACGATAGGTTTCTGATAAACATCACGTGGTGGTGCACATTGTAAGGGTTTCTAACAGGCCATTCACTAGTAGGAGTAATAAAAACATAACGGGGTGGTGTGAATCGGAGGGCCTGAACAAGATTAGGCAGTGAGTGGTAATGTAGAATTGAGAAATGCAAGACGGCATGGAGAAATGGAAGAAGGCATGGTGAGCATGGGGAGTTCAGGAAACATGCAGTAGCAATGTAGGATAGGTTTCTGAAAAACATCGCGGGGTGGTGGGCATTGTAAGGGTTTTTAACAGGACATTCACTTGTAGGAGAGTGAAAAACCTCACAGGAGGGTGTGAATTGGATGGCCTGAATTAGGATAGGCAGTGAGAGGCAATGTAGGATGGAGAAAACACCAAGGGGTGTTCAGCATGACGAGCTCAGGAAACATGCGTTGGCAATGTAGGATAGATTTCTGAAAAACATCGAGGCGTGGTGCGCATTGAAAGGTTTTCTAACAGACCAATCACTAGTAGGAGTGAGAAAGCATCACGGGGTGGTGTGAATAGGAGGGCCAGAATTTAGCATAGGCAGTGAGTGGGAATGGAGGATGGAGAAAAGCACCAATGTCTGGTCAGCATGGGGAGGTCAGGAAACATGGGGTGGCAATGCAGGACAGGTTTCTGAAAAACATCGCGGGGTAGTGCACATTGTAAGGGTTTCTAACACGCCATTCACCAGTAGGAGTGAGAAAAACATCACGGGGTGGTGTGAATCAGAGGCCCTGAATAAGCATAGGCAGTGATTGGCAATTTAGGATGGGGAAAAGCACCACGGGGTGTTCAGAATGGGGAGGTCAGGAAACATGCGGTGGCAATGTAGGATAGGTTTCTGAAAATCATCGCGTGGTGGGGCGCATTGTAAGTGTTTCTAACAGGCCATTCACTAGTAGGAATGGGAAAAACATCACGGGGTGGTGTGAATCGGAATGTCTGAATTAGGATAGGCAGTGAGTGGCAATTTAGGATTGAGAAAAGCACCACAGGGTATTCAGCATGGGGAGGTCCGGAAACATGCAGTGGCAATGTAGGATTGGTTTCTGAAAAACAACGCGGGTGGTGCGCATTGTAAGGGTTTCTAACAGGCCATTCACTAGGAGGATGAGAAAAACATCACGGGGTGTTGTGAATCGGAGGGCCTGAATTAGCAAAGGCAGTGAGTGGCAATGTAGGATGCGGAAAAGCACCATGGAGTTGTCAGCATGGGGAGGTCAGGAAAAATGCGGCAGCAATGTAAAATAGGTTTCTGAAAAACATCGTGTGGTGGTGCGCATTGTAAGGTTTTCTTACAGGCCATTCACTAGTAGGAGTGAGAAAAACATAACAGTGTGGTGTGAATCGGAGGGCCTGAATTAGATTAGGCAATGAGTGGTAATGTAGAATGGAGAAAAGCAAGACGGCGTGGTGAGCATGGGGAGTTGAGGAAACATGCGGTGGCAATGTAGGATAGGTTTCTGAAAAACATCTCGGGGTGGTGCGCATTGTAAGGGTTTCTAACAGGCCTTTCACTAATAGGAGTGATAAAAACGTCACGGGGTGGTTTGCTTAGGAGGGCCTGAAATACGATAGGCAGTGAGTGGCAATGTAGGATGGAGAAAACACCAAGGGGTGGTCAGCATGCGGAGGTCAGGAAACATGCGGTGGCAATGTAGGATAGGTTTCTGAAAAACATCAAGGGGTGGTGCGCATTGAAAGGTTTTCTAACAGGCCAATCTCTAGTAGGAGTGAGAAAAACATCAAGGGGTGGTGTGAATCGGAGGGCCAGAATTAGCATAGGCAGTCAGTGGGAATGGAGCATGCAGGAATGCACCACGGGATGGTCAGCATTGGGAGGTCAGGAAACATGCGGTGGCAATGTAGGATACGTTTCTGAAAAACATCGTGGTTTGTTGCGCATTGTAAGGTTTGCTAACAGGCCATTCACTAGTAGGAATGCGAAAAACATAATGGGGTGGTGTGAAACGGAGGGCCTGAATTAGCATAGGCAGTGAGTGGCAATTTAGGATGGAGAAAAGCACCACAGGGTATTCAGCATGGGGAGGTCAGGAAACATGCGGTGGCAATGTAGGATAGGTTTCTGAAAAACATCGCGGAGTGGGCGCATTGTAAGGGTTTCTAACAGGCCATTCACTAGTAGGAATGCGAAAAATATCATGGGGTGGTGTGAATCGGAGTGTCTGTATTAGGATAGGCAGTGAGTGGCAATTTAGGATGGAGAAAAGCACCACAGGGTATTCAGCATGGGGAGGTCAGGAAACATGCGGTGGCAATGTAGGATAGGTTTCTGAAAAACATCGCGGGGTGGGGCGCATTGTAAGGGTTTCTAACAGGCCATTCACTAGTAGGAGTGAGAAAAACATAATGGGGTGGTGTGATTCGGAGGGCCTGAATTAGATTAGACAGTGAGTGGTAATGTAGAATGGAGAAAAGCTAGACGGTTTGGTGAGCATGGGGAGATCAGGAAACATGCATTTGCAATGTAGGATAGGATTCTGAAAAACCTCACGGGGTGGTGCGCATTGAAAGGGTTTCTAACAGGCCTTTCACTAGTAGGAGTGATAAAAACGTCACGGGTTATTTTGTCTCGGAGGGCCTGAAATAGTATAGGCAGTGAGTGGCTATGTAGGATGGAGAAACGCACCCCGGGTTGTTCAGCATGGCGAGGACAGGAAACATGCAGTGGCAATGTAGGATAGGTTTCTGAAAAACATAGCGTGGTTCGGCGCATTGTAAGGGTTTATAACAGGCCATTCACTAGTAGGAAAGTGAAAAACATCATGGAGTGGTGTGAATCGGAGTGTCTGAATTAGGATAGGCAGTGAGTGGCAATTTAGGATGGAGAAAAGCACCACAGGGTATTCAGCATGGGGAGGTCAGGAAACATGTGGTGGTAATGTAGGATACGTTTCTTAAAAACATCGCGTGGTGGGGCACATTGTCAGGGTTTCTAACAGGCCATTAATAGTAGGAGTGAGAAAAACATCACGGGGTGGTGTGAATCGGAGGGCCTGAATTAGATTAGGCAGTGAGTGGTAATGTAGGATGGAGAAAACACCAAGGGCTGCTCAGCACGGGGAGGTCAGGAAACATCCGTTGGCAATGTAGCATAGGTTTCTGAAAAACGTCCAGGGGTCTTGCGCATTGAAAGATTTTCTAACAGGCCAATCACTAGTAGGATTGAGAAAAACATCACGGGGTGGTGTGAATCGGAGGGCCAGAATTAGCATAGGCATTGAGTGGGAATGGAGGAAGGAGAAAAGCCCCACGGGGTGGTCAGCATTGGGAGGTCAGGAAACATGCGGTGGAAATGTAGGGTAGGTTTCTGAAAAACATCGCGGTGAGGTCTGCATTGTAAGGTTTGCTAACAGGCCAATTACTTGAAGGAGTGAGAAAAACATAACGGGGTGGTGTGAATCGGAGGGCCTGAATTAGCATAGGCAGTGATTGGCAATGTAGGATGGGGAAAAGCACCATGGGGTCTTCAGAATGGGGAGGTCAGGAAACATGCTGTGGCAATGTAGGATATGTTTCTGAAAAACAGCGCGGGGTGGGGCGCCTTGTAAGGGATTCTAACAGGCCATTCACTAGTAGGAATGCGAAAAACATCACGGGGTGGTGTGATTCGGAGTGTCTGAATTAGGATAGGCAGTGAGTGGCAATTTAGGATTGAGAAAAGCACCACAGGGTATTCAGCATGGGGTGGTCAGGAAACATGCAGTGGCAATGTAGGATAGGTTTCTGAAAAACATCGCGTGGTGGTGCGCATTGTATGGGTTTCTAACAGACCATTCACTACTAGGAGTGAGAAAAACATAACGGGGTGGTGTGAATCAGAGTGTCTGAATTAGATTAGGCAGTGAGTGGTAATGTAGAATGGAGAAAAGCAAGACGGTGTAGTGAGCATGGGGAGTTCAGGAAACATGCAGTTGCAATGTAGGATAGGTTTCTGAAAAACATCACGGGGTGGTGCGCATTGTAAGGGTTTCTAACAGGCCTTTCAGTAGTAGGAGTGATAAAAACGTCACGGGGTGGTTTGTTTTGGAGGGCCTGAAATAGGATAGGCAGTGAGTGGCAATGTAGGATCGAGAAACGCACCCCGGGTTGGTCAGCATGGGGAGGTCATGAAACATGCGGTGGCAATATAGGATAGTTTTCCCAAAAAACATCGCTGGGTGGGGCCCATTGTAAGGGTTTCTAACAGGCCATTCACTAGTAGGAGAGCGAAAAACACGGGTTGGTGTGAATCGGAGTGTCTGAATTAGGATAGGCAGTGAGTGGCAATGTAGGATGGGGAAAAGCACCACAGGGTATTCAGCATGGGGAGGTCAGGAAACATGCGGTGGCAATGTAGGATAGGTTTCTGAAAAACATTGCGTGGTGGTGCACATGGTAAGGGTTTCTAACAGGCCATTCACTAGGAGGAGTGAGAAAAACATCATGGGATGGTTTGAATCGGAGGGACTGAATTAGATTAGGCATTGAGTGGTAATGCAGAATGGACAAAAGCAAGACGGCGTGGTGAGCATGGGGAGTTCAGGAAACATGCAGTGGTAATGTAGGATAGGCTTCTGAAAAACATCGCAGGGTGGTGCGCATTGTTAGGTTTTCTAACAGGCCTTTCACTAGTATGAGTGATAAAAACGTCACGGGGTGGTTTGCTTAGTGGGGCCTGAAATACGGTAGGCAGTGAGTGGTAATGTAGGATGGAGAAAAGCACCCGGGTTGGTCAGCATGGGGAGGTCAGCAAACATGCGGGGGCAATGTAGGATAGGTTTATGAAAAACATCAAGGGGTGGTGCGCATTGTAAGGGTTTCTAACAGGCCATTCACTAGTAGGAGTGGCAATTTAGGGTGGAGTAAAGCACCACGGGTTGGTCAGAATGGAGAGGTCAGGAAACATGCGGTGGCAATGTAGGATAGGTTTCTGAGAAACATTGGTGGGTGGGGTGCATTGTAATGGTTTCTAAAAGGCCATTCACTAGTAGGAGTGAGAAAAACATCACAGGAATGTGTGAATCAGAGTGTTTGAATTAGGATAGGCAGTGAGTGGCAATGTAGGATGGAGAAAAGCACCACAGGGTATTCAGCATGGGGAGGTCAGGAAAAATGCGGTGGCAATGTACGATAGGTTTCTGATAAACATCACGTGGTGGTGCACATTGTAAGGGTTTCTAACAGGCCATTCACTAGTAGGAGTAAGAAAAACATAACGGGGTGGTGTGAATCGGAGGGCCTGATCAAGATTAGGCAGTGAGTGGTAATGTAGAATTTAGAAATGCAAGACGGCATGGAGAAATGGAAGAAGGCATGGTGAGAATGGGTAGGTCAGGAAACATACAGTAGCAATGTAGGATAGGTTTCTGAAAAACATCGCGGGGTGATGGGCATTGTAAGGGTTTGTAACAGGCCATTCACTTGTAGGAGAGTGAAAAACCTCACAGGAGGGTGTGAATTGGATGGCCTGAATTAGGATAGGCAGTGAGAGGCAATGTAGGATGGAGAAAACACCAAGGGCTGTTCAGCATGATGAGGTCAGGAAACATGCGGTGGCAATGTAGGATAGATTTCTGAAAAACATCGAGGCGTGGGGCGCCTTGAAAGGTTTTCTAACAGACCAATCACTAGTAGGAGTGAGAAAAACATCACGGGGTGGTGTGAATCGGAGGGCAGGAATTTAGCATAGGCAGTGAGTGGGAATGGAGGAAGGAGAAAAGCACCAATGTCTGGTCAGCATGGGGAGGTCAGGAAACATGCGGTGGCAATGCAGGACAGGTTTCTGAAAAACATCGCGGGGTAGTGCACATTGTAAGGGTTTCTAACACGCCATTCACCAGTAGGAGTGAGAAAAACATCACGGGGTGGTGTGAATCAGAGGCCCTGAATAAGCATAGGCAGTGATTGGCAATTTAGGATGGGGAAAAGCACCACGGGGTGTTCAGAATGGGGAGGTCAGGAAACATGCGGTGGCAATGTAGGATAGGTTTCTGAAAAACATCGCGGAGTGGGTGCATTGTAAGGGTTTCTAACAGGCCATTCACTAGTAGGAATGGGAAAAACATCACGGGGTGGTGTGAATCGGAATGTCTGAATTAGGATAGGCAGTGAGTGGCAATTTAGGATAGAGAAAAGCACCACAGGGTATTCAGCATGGGGAGGTCTGGAAACATGCAGTGGCAATGTAGGATAGGTTTCTGAAAAACATCGCGTGGTGGTGCGCATTGTGAGGGTTTCTAACAGGCCATTCACTAGTAGGAGTGAGAAAATATAACAGTGTGGTGTGAATCGGAGGGCCTGATTTAGATTAGGCAGTGAGTGGTAATGTAGAATGGAGAAAATCAAGACGGCGTGGTGAGCATGGGGAGTTCAGGAAATATGCAGTGGTAATGTAGGATAGGTTTCTGAAAATCATCGCAGGGCTGTGCACATTGTCAGGGTTTCTAAAAGGCCTTTCACTAGTAGGAGTGATAAAAACGTCACGGGGTGGTTTGCTTAGGAGGGGCTGAAATACGATAGGCCGTGAGTGGCAATGTAGGATGGAGAAATGCTCCCAGGTTGGTCAGCATGGGGAGGTCAGGAAACATGCAGTGGCAATGTAGGATAGGTTTCTGAAAAACATCGTGTGGTGGTGCGCATTGTAAGGGTTTCTTACAGGCCATTCACTAGTAGGAGTGAGAAAAACATCAAGGGGTGGTGTGAATCGGAGGGCCTGAATTAGCAAAGGCAGTGAGTGGCAATGTAGGATGGGGAAAAGCACCACGGAGTAGTCAGCATGGGGAGGTCAGGAAAAATGCGGCAGCAATGTAAAATAGGTTTCTGAAAGACATCGTTGGGTGGTGCGCATTGTAAGGGTTTCTAACAGGACATTCACAAGTAGGAGTGAGAAAAACATCACGGGGTGGTGTGAATTGGAGGGCCTGAATTATCATAGGCAGTGAGTGGCAATGGAGTGTGGAGTAAAGCACCACGTGTTGGTCAGAATGGAGAGGTCAGGAAACATGCGGTGGCAGTGTAGGATAGGTTTCTGAAATACATCGGTGGGTGGGGTGCATTGTAAGGGTTTCTAAAAGGCCATTCACTAGTAGGAGTGAGAAAAACATCACGGGAATGTGTGAATCAGAGTGTTTGAATTAGTATAGGCAGTGAGTGGCAATGTAGGATGGAGAATACACCAAGGGGTGGTCAGCATGCGGAGGTCAGGAAACATGCGGTGGCAATGTAGGATAGGTTTCTGAAAAACATCAAGGGGTGGTGCGCATTGAAAGGTTTTCTAACAGGCCAATCTCTAGTAGGAGTGAAAAAAAACATCAGGGGGTGGTGTGAATCGGAGGGCCAGAATTAGCATAGGCAGTGAGTGGGAATGGAGCATGCAGAAATGCACCACGGGATTTTCAGCATTGGGAGGTCAGGAAACATGCGGTGGCAATGTAGGATAGGTTTCTGAAAAACATCGTGGTTTGGTGCGCATTGTAAGGTTTGCTAACAGGCCATTCACTAGTAGGAATGCGAAAAACATCATGGGGTGGTGTGAATCGGAGTGTCTGAATTAGGATAGGCAGTGAGTGGCAATTTAGGATGGAGAAAAGCACCACAGGGTTATCAGCATGGGGAGGTCAGGAAACATGCGGTGGCAATGTAGGATATGTTTCTGAAAAACATCGCGGGGTGGGGCACATTGTAAGGGTTTCTAACAGGCCATTCACTAGTAGCATTGCGAAAAACATCATGGGGTGGTGTGAATCGGAGTGTCTGAATTAGGATAGGCAGTGAGTGGTAATTTAGGATGCAGAAAAGCACCACAGGGTATTCAGCATGGGGAGGTCTGGAAACATGCGGTGGCAATGTAGGATAGGTTTCTGAAAAACATCGCGTGGTGGTGCGCATTGTAAGGGTTTCTAACAGGCCATTCACTAGTAGGAGTGAGAAAAAAATTATGGGGTGGTGTGAATCGGAGGGCCTGAATTAGATTAGACAGTGAGTGGTAATGTAGAATGGAGAAAAGCTAGACGGTGTGGTTAGCATGGGGAGTTCAGGAAACATGCATTTGCAATGTAGGATAGGTTTCTGAAAAACCTCACGTGGTGGTGCGCATTGTAAGGGTTTCTAACAGGCCTTTCACTAGTAGGAGTGATAAAAACGTCACGGGTTGGTTTATTTCGGAGGGCCTGAAATAGTATAGGCAGTGAGTGGCTATGTACGATCGAGAGACGAACCCCGGGTTGTTCAGCATGGCGAGGTCAGGAAACATGCAGTGGCAATGTAGGATAGGTTTCTGAAAAACATCGCATGGTTGGGCGCATTGTAAGGGTTTCTAACAGGCCATTCACTAGTAGGAAAGTGAAAAACATCATTGAGTGGTGTGAATCGGAGTGTCTGAATTAGGATAGGCAGTGAGTGGCAATTTAGGATGGAGAAAACACAACAGGGTATTCAGCATGGGGAGGTCAGGAAACATGTGGAGGTAATGTAGGATACGTTTCTTAAAAACATCGCGTGGTGGGGCGCATTGTCAGGGTTTCTAAAAGGCCATTCACTAGTAGGAGTGAGAAAAACATCACGGGGTGGTGTGAATCGGAGGGCCTGAATTAGGTTAGGCAGTGAGTGGTAATGTAGAATGGAGAAATAGAAGACGGCATGGTGAGCATGGGGAGTTCAGGAAACATGCAGTAGCAATGTAGGATGGGTTTCTGAAAAACATCGCGGGGTGGTGCGCATTGTAAGGGTTTCTAACAGGCCATTCAATAGTAGGAATGTGAAAAACATCATGGGGTGGTGTGAATCGGCGTGTCTGAATTAGGATAGGCAGTGAGTGGCAATTTAGGATGGAGAAAAGCACCACAGGGTATTCAGCATGGGGAGGTCAGGAAACATGCGGTGGAAATGTAGGATACGTTTCTGAAAAACATCGCGTGGTGGGGCGCATTGTCAGGGTTTCTAACAGGCCATTAATAGTAGGAGTGAGAAAAACATCACGGGGTGGTGTGAATCGGAGGGCCTGAATTAGATTAGGCAGTGAGTGGTAATGTAGAATGGAGAAATGGAAGACGGCATGGTGAGCATGGGGAGTCCAGGAAACATGCAGTAGCAATGTAGGATAGTTTTCTGAAAAACATCGCGGGGTGGTGCGCATTGTAAGGGTTTCAAACAAGCCATTCACTTGTAGGAGAGTGAAAAACCTCACAGGAGTGTGTGAATTGGAGGGCCTGAATTAGGATAGGCAGTGAGTGGCAATGTAGGATGGAGAAAACACAAAGGGCTGCTCAGCACGGGGAGGTCAGGAAACATCCGTTGGCAATGTAGCATAGGTTTCTGAAAAACATCCAAGGGTGGTGCGCATTGAAAGATTTTCTAACAGGCCAATCACTAGTAGGATTGAGAAAAACATCACGGGGTGGTGTGAATCGGAGGGCCAAAATTAGCATAGGCATTGAGTGGGAATGGAGGAAGGAGAAAAGCACCACGGGGTGGTCAGCATTGGGAGGTCAGGAAACATGCGGTGGAAATGTAGGGTAGGTTTCTGAAAAACATCGCGGTGAGGTCTGCATTGTAAGGTTTGCTAACAGGCCAATCACTTGAAGGAGTGAGAAAAACATAACGGGGTGGTGTGAATTGGAGGGCCTGAATTAGCATAGGCAGTGATTGGCAATGTAGGATGGGGAAAAGCACCATGGGGTCTTCAGAATGGGGAGGTCAGGAAACATGCTGTGGCAATGTAGGATATGTTTCTGAAAAACATCGCGGGGTGGGGCGCATTGTAAGGGATTCTAAAAGGCCATTCGCTAGTAGGAATGCGAAAAACATCACGGGGTGGTGTGATTCAGAGTGTCTGAATTAGGATAGGCAGTGAGTGGCAATTTAGGATTGAGAAAAGCACCACAGGGTATTCAGCATGGGGCGGTCAGGAAACATGCAGTGACAATGTAGGATAGGTTTCTGAAAAACATCGCGTGATGGTGCGCATTGTATGGGTTTCTAACAGACCATTCACTAGTAGGAGTGAGAAAAACATAATGGGGTGGTGTGAATCAGAGGGCCTGAATTAGATTAGGCAGTGAGTGATAATGTAGAATGGAGAAAAGCAAGATGGCGTGGTGAGCATGGGGAGTTCAGGAAACATGCGGTGGCAATGTAGGATAGGTTTCTGAAAAACATCACGGGGTGGTGCGCATTGTAAGGGTTTCTAACAGGCCTTTCACTAATAGGAGTGATAAAAACGTCACGGGGTGGTTTGTTTAGGAGGGCCTGAAATACGATAGGCAGTGAGTGGCAATGTAGGATGGAGAAAACACCAAGGGGTGGTCAGCATGCGGAGGTCAGGAAACATGCGGTGGCAATGTAGGATAGGTTTCTGAAAAGCATCGAGGGGTGGTGCGCATTAAAAGGTTTTCTAACAGGCCAATCTCTAGTAGGAGTGAGAAAAACATCAGGGGGTGGTGTTAATCTGAGGGCCAGAATTAGCATAGGCAATGAGTGGGAATGGAGCATGCAGAAATGCACCACGGGATGGTCAGCATTGGGAGGTCAGGAAACATACGGTGGCAATGTAGGATAGTTTTCCCGAAAAACATCGCTGGGTGGGGCGCATTGTACGGGTTTCTAACAGGCCATTCACTAGTATGAGAGCGAAAAACATGGGTTGGTGTGAATCGGAGTGTCTGAATTAGGATAGGCAGTGAGTGGCAATTAGGATGGGGAAAAGCACCACAGGGTATTCAGCATGGGGAGGTCAGGAAACATGCGGTGGCAATGTAGGATAGGTTTCTGAAAAACATTGTGTGGTGGTGCGCATAGTAAGGGTTTCTAACAGGCCATTCACTAGGAGGAGTGAGAAAAACATCATGGGATGGTTTGAATCGGAGGGACTGAATTAGATTAGGCATTGAGTGGTAATGCAGAATGGACAAAAGCAAGACGGCGTGGTGAGCATGGGGAGTTCAGGAAACATGCGGTGGCAATGTAGGATAGGTTTCTGAAAAACATCGCGGGGTGGTGCGCATTGTAAGGGTTTCTAACAGGCCTTTCACTAATAGGAGTGATAAAAACGTTACGGGGTGGTTTGCTTAGGAGGGCCTGAAATACGATAGGCAGTGAGTGGCAATGTAGGATGGAGAAAACACCAAGGGGTGGTCAACATGCGGAGGTCAGGAAACATGCGGTGGCAATGTAGGATAGGTTTCTGAAAAACATCGAGGGGTGGTGCGCATTGAAAGGTTTTCTAACAGGCCAATCTCTAGTAGGAGTGAGAAAAACATCAGGGGGTGGTGTGAATCGGAGGGCCAGAATTAGCATAGGCAATGAGTGGGAATGGAGCATGCAGAAATGCACCACGGGATAGTCAGCATTGGGAGGTCAGGAAACATGCGGTGGCAATGTAGGATAGGTTTCTGAAAAACATCGTGGTTTGGGGCGCATTGTAAGGTTTGCTAACAGGCCATTCACTAGTAGGAATGCGAAAAACATAATGGGGTGGTGTGAATCGGAGTGTCTGAATTAGGATAGGCAGTGGGTGGCAATTTAGGATGGAGAAAAGCACCACAGGGTATTCAGCATGGGGAGGTCAGGAATCATGCGGTGGGAATGTAGGATAGGTTTCTGAAAAACATCGTGGGGTGGGGCGCATTGTAAGGGTTTCTAACAGGCCATTCACTAGTAGGAATGCGAAAAACATCATGGGGTGGTTTGAATCGGAGGGCCTGAATTAGATTAGACAGTGAGTGGTAATGTAGAATGGAGAAAAGCTAGACGGTGTGGTGAGCATGGGGAGTTCAGGAAACATGCATTTGCAATGTAGGATACGTTTCTGAAAAACCTCACTGGGTGGTGCGCATTGTAAGGGTTTCTAACAGGCCTTTCACTAGTAGGAGTGATAAAAACGTCACGGGTTGGTTTGTTTCGGAGGGCCTGAAATAGTATAGGCAGTGAGTGGCAATGTAGGATGGAGAAACGCACCCCGGGTTGTTCAGCATGGCGAGGTCAGGAAACATGCAGTGGCAATGTAGGATAGGTTTCTGAAAAACATCGCGTGGTTGGGCGTATTGTAAGGGTTTCTAACAGGCCTTTCACTAGTAGGAGTGATAAAAACGTCACGGGTTGGTTTGTTTCGGAGGGCCTGAAATAGTATAGGCAGTGAGTGGCAATGTAGGATGGAGAAACGCACCCCGGGTTGTTCAGCATGGGGAGGTCAGGAAACATGCGGTGGAAATGTAGGATACGTTTCTGAAAAACATCGCGTGGTGGGGCGCATTGTCAGGGTTTCTAACAGGCCATTAATAGTAGGAGTGAGAAAAACATCACGGGGTGGTGTGAATCGGAGGGCCTGAATTAGATTAGGCAGTGAGTGGTAATGTAGAATGGAGAAATGGAAGACGGCATGGTGAGCATGGGGAGTCCAGGAAACATGCAGTAGCAATGTAGGATAGGTTTCTGAAAAACATCGCGGGGTGGTGCGCATTGTAAGGGTTTCAAACAAGCCATTCACTTGTAGGAGAGTGAAAAACCTCACAGGAGTGTGTGAATTGGAGCGCCTGAATTAGGATAGGCAGTGAGTGGCAATGTAGGATGGAGAAAACACCAAGGGCTGCTCAGCACGGGGAGGTCAGGAAACATCCGTTGGCAATGTAGCATAGGTTCCTGAAAAACATCCAGGGGTGGTGCGCATTGAAAGATTTTCTAACAGGCCAATCACTAGTAGGATTGAGAAAAACATCATGGGGTGGTGTGAATCGGAGGGCCAGAATTAGCATAGGCATTGAGTGGGAATGGAGGAAGGAGAAAAGCACCACAGGTTGGTCAGCATTGGGAGGTCAGGAAACATGCGGTGGAAATGTAGGGTAGGTTTCTGAAAAACATCGCGGTGAGGTCTGCATTGTAAGGTTTGCTAACAGGCCAATCACTTGAAGGAGTGAGAAAAACATAACGGGGTGGTGTGAATCGGAGGGCCTGAATTAGCATACGCAGTGATTGGCAATGTAGGATGGGGAAAAGCACCATGGGGTCTTCAGAATGGGGAGGTCAGGAAACATGCTGTGGCAATGTAGGATATGTTTCTGAAAAACATCGCGGGGTGGGGCGCATTGTAAGGGATTCTAAAAGGCCATTCACTAGTAGGAATGCGAAAAACATCACGGGGTGGTGTGATTCAGAGTGTCTGAATTAGGATAGGCAGTGAGTGGCAATTTAGGATTGAGAAAAGCACCACAGGGTATTCAGCATGGGGCGATCAGGAAACATGCAGTGGCAATGTAGGATAGGTTTCTGAAAAACATCGCGTGATGGTGCGCATTGTATGGGTTTCTAACAGACCATTCACTAGTAGGAGTGAGAAAAACATAATGGGGTGGTGTGAATCAGAGGGCCTGAATTAGATTAGGCAGTGAGTGATAATGTAGAATGGAGAAAAGCAAGATGGCGTGGTGAGCATGGGGAGTTCAGGAAACATGCGGTGGCAATGTAGGATAGGTTTCTGAAAAACATCACGGGGTGGTGCGCATTGTAAGGGTTTCTAACAGGCCTTTCACTAATAGGAGTGATAAAAACGTCACGGGGTGGTTTGTTTAGGAGGGCCTGAAATACGATAGGCAGTGAGTGGCAATGTAGGATGGAGAAAACACCAAGGGGTGGTCAGCATGCGGAGGTCAGGAAACATGCGGTGGCAATGTAGGATAGGTTTCTGAAAAGCATCGAGGGGTGGTGCGCATTGAAAGGTTTTCTAACAGGCCAATCTCTAGTAGGAGTGAGAAAAACATCAGGGGGTGGTGTGAATCGGAGGGCCAGAATTAGCATAGGCAATGAGTGGGAATGGAGCATGCAGAAATGCACCACGGGATGGTCAGCATTGGGAGGTCAGGAAACATGCGGTGGTAATGTAGGATAGGCTTCAGAAAAACATCGCAGGGTGGTGCCCATTGTTAGGTTTTCTAACAGGCCTTTCACTAGTATGAGTGATAAAAACGTCACGGGGTGGTTTGCTTAGGAGGGCCTGAAATACGATAGGCAGTGAGTGGCAATGTAGGATGGAGAAAAGCACCCGGGTTGGTCAGCATGGGGAGGTCAGGAAACATGTGGTGGTAATGTAGGATACGCTTCTGAAAAACATCGCGTGTTGGGGCGCATTGTCAGGGTTTCTAACAGGCCATTCACTAGTAGGAGTGAGAAAAACATGACGGGGTGGTGTGAATGGGAGGGCCTGAATTAGATTAGGCAGTGAGTGGCAATGTATAATGGAGAAATGGAAGACGGCATGGTGAGCATGGGGAGTTCAGGAAACATGCAGTAGCAATGTAGGATATGTTTCTGAAAAACATCGCGGGGTGGTGCGCATTGTAAGGGTTTCTAACAGGCCATTCACTAGTAGGAATGTGAAAAACATCATGGGGTGGTGTGAATCGGAGTGTCTGAATTAGGATAGGCAGTGAGTGGCAATTTAGGATGGAGAAAAGCACCACAGGGTATTCAGCATGGGGAGGTCAGGAAACATGCGGTGGTAATGTAGGATACGTTTCTGAAAAACATCGCGTGGTGGGGCGCATTGTCAGGGTTTCTAACAGGCCATTAAGTAGTAGGAGTGAGAAAAACATCACGGGGTGGTGTGAATCGGAGGGCCTGAATTAGATTAGGCAGTGAGTGGTAATGTACAATGGAGAAATGGAAGACGGAATGGTGAGCATGGGGAGTCCAGGAAACATGCAGTAGCAATGTAGGATAGGTTTCTGAAAAACATCGCGGGGTGGTGCGCATTGTAAGGGTTTCTAACAAGCCATTCACTTGTAGGAGAGTGAAAAACCTCACAGGAGTGTGTGAATTGGAAGGCCTGAATTAGGATAGGCAGTGAGTGGCAATGTAGGATGGAGAAAACACCAAGGGGTGCTCAGCACGGGGAGGTCAGGAAACATCCGATGGCAATGTAGGATAGGTTTCTGAAAAACATCCAGGGGTGGTGCACATTGAAAGATTTTCTATCAGGCCAATCACTAGTAGGATTGAGAAAAACATCATGGGATGGTGTGAATCGGAGTGCCAGAATTAGCATAGGCATTGAGTGGGAATGGAGGAAGGAGAAAAGCACCACGGGGTGGTCAGCATTGGGAGGTCAGGAAACATGCGGTGGAAATGTAGGGTAGGTTTCTGAAAAACATCGCGGTGAGGTCTGTATTGTAAGGTTTGCTAACAGTCCAATCACTAGAAGGAGTGAGAAAAACATAACGGGGTGGTGTGAATCGGAGGGCCTGAATTAGCATAGGCAGTGATTGGCAATGTAGGATGGGGAAATGCACCACGGGGTCTTCAGAATGGGGATGTCAGGAAACATGCTGTGGCAATGTAGGATAGGTTTCTGAAAAACATCGCGGGGTGGGGCGCATTGTAAGGGATTCTAACAGTCCATTCACTAGTAGGAATGCAAAAAACATCACGGGGTGGTGTGATTCGGAGTGTCTGAATTAGGATAGGCAGTGAGTGGCAATTTAGAATTGAGAAAAGCACCACAGGGTATTCAGCATGTGGTGGTCAGGAAACCTGCAGTGGCAATGTAGGATAGATTTCTGAAAAACATCGCGTGGTGGTGCGCATTGTATGGGTTTCTAACAGACCATTCACCAGTAGGAGTGAGAAAAACATAATGGGGTGGTGTGAATCAGAGGGCCTGAATTAGATTAGGCAGTGAGTGGTAATGTAGAATGGAGAAAAGCAAGACGGTGTAGTGAGCATGGGGAGTTCAGGAAACATGCAGTTGCAATGTAGGATAGGTTTCTGAAAAACATCACGGGGTGGTGCGCATTGTAAGGGTTTCTAACAGGCCTTTCAGTAGTAGGAGTGATAAAAACGTCACGGGGTGGTTTGTTTAGGAGGGCCTGAAATAGGATAGGCAGTGAGTGGCAATGTAGGATGGAGAAACGCACCCCGGGTTGGTCAGCATGGGGAGGTCAGGAAACATGCGGTGGCAATATAGGATAGTTTTCCCGAAAAACATCGCTGGGTGGGGCCCATTGTAAGGGTTTCTAACAGGCCATTCACTAGTAGGAGAGCGAAAAACCCGGGTTGGTGTGAATCGGAGTGTCTGAATTAGGATAGGCAGTGAGTGGCAATGTAGGATGGGGAAAAGCACCACAGAGTATTCAGCATGGGGAGGTCAGGAAACATGCAGTGGCAATGTAGGATAGGTTTCTGAGAAACGCCGCGTGGTGGTGCGCATTGGAAGGGTTTCTAACAGGCCATTCACTAGGAGGAGTGAGAAAAACATCATGGGATGGTTTGAATCGGAGCGCCTGAATTAGATTAGGCATTGAGTGGTAATGTAGAATGGAGAAAAGCAAGACGGCGTCGTGAGCATGGGGAGTTCAGTAAACCTGCAGTGGTAATATAGGATAGGTTTCTGAAAAAGATCGCAGGGTGGTGCGCATTGTTAGGTTTTCTAACAGGCCTTTCACTAGTAGGAGTGATAAAAACGTCACGGGGTGGTTTGCTTAGGAGGGCCTGAAATACGATAGGCAGTGAGTGGCAATGTAGGATGGAGAAAAGCACCCGGGTTGGTCAGCATGGGGAGGTCAGGAAACATGCAGTGGCAATGTAGGATAGGTTTCTTAAAAAACATCGCGGGGTGGTGCGCATTGTAAGGTTTTCTAACAATCCATTCACTAGTAGGAGTGAGAAAAACATAACGGTTGGTGTGAATCGGAGGTCCTGAATTAGCATAGGCAGTGATTGGCAATGTAGGATGGGGAAAAGCACCACAGGGTGGTCAGAATGGGGAGGTCAGGAAACATGCGGTGGCAATGTAGGATAGGTTTCTGAAAAACATCGCGGGGTGGTGGCATTGTAAGGGTTTCTAACAGGGCTTTCACTAGTAGGAATGGTAAAAACATCACGGTGTGGTGTGAATCGGAGTTCCTGAATTAGATTAGGCAGTGAGTGGTAATGTAGAATGGA